>NC_083574.1:4681920-6021920 GCF_027579695.1 Neoarius graeffei
CAGGTCCTTCCACAACTTTTCGATTGGATTAAGGTCAGGACTTTGACTTGGCCATTCCAAAACATTAACTTTATTCTTCTTTAACCATTCTTTGGTAGAACGACTTGTGTGCTTTGGGTCGTTGTCTTGCTGCATGACCCACCTTCTCTTGAGATTCAGTTCATGGACAGATGTCCTGACATTTTCCTTTAGAATTCGCTGGTATAATTCAGAATTCATTGTTCCATCAATGATGGCAAGCCGTCCTGGACCAGATGCAGCAAAACAGGCCCAAACCATGATACTACCACCACCATGTTTCACAGATGGGATAAGGTTCTTATGCTGGAATGCAGTGTTTTCCTTTCTCCAAACATAATGCTTCTCATTTAAACCAAAAAGTTCTGTTTTGGTCTCATCCGTCCACAAAACATTTTTCCAATAGCCTTCTTGCTTGTCCACGTGATCTTTAGCAAACTGCAGACGAGCAGCAATGTTCTTTTTGGAGAGCAGTGGCTTTCTCCTTGCTACCCTGCCATGCACACCATTGTTGTTGAGTGTTCTCCTGATGGTGGACTCATGAACATTAACATTAACCAATGTGAGAGAGGTCTTCAGTTGCTTAGAAGTTACCCTGGGGTCCTTTGTGACCTCGCGGACTATTACACGCCTTGCTCTTGGAGTGATCTTTGGTGGTCGACCACTCCTGGGGAGGGTAACAATGGTCTTGAATTTCCTCCATTTGTACACAATCTGTCTGACTGTGGATTGGTGGAGTCCAAACTCCTGTGAGAAGTGAGTAGAGTCCTCTTGGTGGTATTTGAATGAAAAACAAACAAGCATATTAATTAATTAATTAATTTTCTTGTTTTTTTTCCGATTAGCTGGGACACAAATATATGGAGCGTCAACACAAAATATCCAGTTGGTCAAAAAAAGTAGTTTTATTGGATATAGTAAATCTACTGTTAATTCTATTTAAATTAAAGGCTTGTTTGTTAAATCTGATGAAACCAATCCAGAGCAATTCGCGGAAATGTTTACGATGTCTTCATCTGAACAGAAAATCAACTTTGGAGAAAATCAGCTGTAAACTTTGTCAGGTGTTCATAAAACTGTCATTATTGCACGGTGAACGTTTATTTAACCGATAGACTCAGATTTATTGGTCGTTTTACAGAATCAAATTTTGCTTTCAGATCATTTATTCATACATTAAAGAATATGACAAAATTAGTCAATTGATTTCTGGGTCACTTTTTGACTCTCATTTCTGTGTCTCACTGAACCCATTTTGACATGACACCTTATATCTCATCAGTGATCATTTATGAATCATGTGACCCACATCAAATAAAATAACACTCAGCTCACATTTCTGAGCTCACGGAGCTCTGTTTCTAACTTTGACTTTTTATTCCTTAACCCTGGGTTTTAAAAATTGAACCAAAGCGCTCAAACAAACAACAAAACCACCACCACCTCCAACAACAACAACAACATTAAACTGTGGTGGGTTTCCCAAAAGCCTCTTAACACTAAGAGCATCTTTACTAGGAGAGAGAGAGAGTGTTTATTGTGCTGCTCGCTTGACCATTTAACAATGATCATTGTGCTGTGATGCTTTTTGGAAACTCGGCACTGAACAGGAAAGAAGACATTATAATGCTGAAAGTGTACTCAGGTTGTTAAAATATAAAATAAAACAAAAAAAACAAAAAAAAAAGTGGACAAATGTTTCAGTCTCTCATAGTGGTATTTGAATGTTAAGAAAAATATAAATAAATTAATTAATTCTCTTTTAAAAGTGTTAATGTGAGCACAAAATATCAAATTCTATAAAATATCAGGACTAAAAACAGGTTCAGATTAATTATCAGAAAAAAATAATGAAATTCGAAATGTACAAAAGTAGTCCACGGTCTTAATAAAAAAAAAAAGTGCATCTCTATTTTATCTCATCTCATTATCTCTAGCCGCTTTATCCTGTTCTACAGGGTCGCAGGCGAGCTGGATCCTATCCCAGCTGACTACGGGCGAAAGGCGGGGTACACCCTGGACAAGTCGCCAGGTCATCACAGGGCTGACACATAGACACAGACAACCATTCACACTCACATTCGCACCTACGCTCAATTTAGAGTCACCAGTTAACCTAACCTGCATGTCTTTGGACTGTGGGGGAAACCGGAGCACCCGGAGGAAACCCACGCGGACACGGGGAGAACATGCAAACTCCGCACAGAAAGGCCCTCGCCGGCCACGGGGCTCGAACCCGGACCTTCTTGCTGTGAGGCAACAGCGCGAACCACTACACCACCGTGCCACCCATTGAAACATTTAATTGAATTATTTTTTAAGCCTTTTTTTTTTTTTTGCTCTGCAGCATTTCTTTATATGCGACTCAGACTTTTGCACGGGACTGTAGATTTGTGAAAATGTTATTTGATGATCATGTTGGATTACGGTATACTGGATGTGTCTCTTCGTCAAGTTTCTAGAAGTTTCTTAAGTGAAAGCAGAGTAGTATGTTACTGGCATGACAATAATAATAATAATAATAATAATAATAATAATGCCACTCGCATTTTCATGAATTGATTTCTGGATAAATCACATCTACAAGTTTTTTTTTTTTTTTTGGAGACCATAATAATAAAAAAAAAGAAACGACCCTGAACATTTATTTATTTATTTATTTATTTATTTATTTATTCTTCCTTCCCCACTCACGGCCATCAATTTTTCTGAAACTTTCAGGCAACTTCAAAGAAGACTTTAAGCTCCTCCCACTTCACAATGTCATTTATCACTAACAAGCTTATTTGGCATTTATGACACAAATAAATGCAAAACATTTATAAACCTTATAAACCATACAATACAAACACATTACATATCACTACATTATTATTATTATTATTATTATTATTATTATTATTATTATTATAGGGCCAAATTACTCAATTCTGATTGGTCAATCAAGGAGGGCTTTTTTTCCTGAACACGGGGCCATATTTCTGAAATGCTATTGGCTAGTTCGTTGCTTGGTTACGGTTACAAAAATTAACAAATTTTGTCAACAAAATGGCCGACTCAGCAATGCCGCGTTTCGCTATATTTGACGAAGAAATTATAAACCAATTGAAAGCTGCAAGCAAAAATGAAAATACCAGAAAAAGTATGAATTTTTGGCTTTCCGTGTTTAAGAAATGGGCCGCAGAAAGACAAATAAACGACTCTCTAGTGGCGTATGAATGCTGTGAGTTAGACAAGGTGCTATCACAGTTTTATGCAGAAGTGAGGAAAGAAAATGAAAACTACAAACCAGACTCTTTTAAAGTAACGCAGGCAGCATTCGATCGGCATCTGAGATGACAGAAATATCCGGGATCAATCCTGAAAGATGTTACTTTTCAAGAATCATGAAAAGTCCTCGAGGGAAAAGCGAGAGATTTGCAAAAACAAGGAATGCTTTAGAAACTGATTCAAACGTGCAAGATAGTCTCGCGCTCTGATTGGTTCAGAAAACGTGAATGACAAATGTTGTGAACTTGAATGGCTTCCGAAGTATGAATTTGGCCCTGTATGGTATATTATAAACAAGTAACCGTATGGTTCCTCGTAAAATTAAGGATTAATTTCACAAGTGATTTTGAAATTGCCCGAGTCGCTTCACTTCATGACTTGGGCAATTTCAAAACTTTGAAATCCCTCGTGAAATTAATCCTTAATTTTACTCAGCCCCATACGATTACCTCTACTTATTATTATTATTATTATTATTATTATTATTATTATTATTATAAAATCCACAAAATCCAGAACCAAAAATTCAGTTTGTAGTTGAACTTCTCAAGAGCTTCTATTTTTTTCCTGTAATGTTGATCATTTTTCATTGTTTTCTTTTTTAAACTGTTATCAGTGAAACAAATATTACTAAACAAAGTAAATTAAAAAATCTAAAAACATCAATAGAGTAGACTTTTGTGCTTTTGCTGTTTGTTTGTTTGTTTGTTTGTTTGTTTGTTTGTTTGTTTGTTTGTTTGTTTGTTTTTTATGAGTTATGCCAATTTGTGGATTTTTTAATAAGGCAAAGACTAAAAAAATTATATTTTATTCTGTGCTGGCTGTGTCATATACAGTATGTAGATATACACCGGTGTTTAATATGATCTTACATGTATTATATTAACCATGTTTTATCTTTTTTTATGTATAATACATTGGTCAACGTTTATTGTTTGAAATGTGCTTTATGAATAAAATTAACTTACTCACTGCCCAAATAAACACATTTATTCATGCAAAAACACTTACAATGAGATCAACGTTCAATTTAACAAAATAAACAATAATCGTAAAATTTCCAATTGTAAAATGTGTGGCGTCTCGCCCAAAACATCGACGCTTATCAGGCCACAAGTCATGTCTCTGTTAAGAATCTTCACTCCTTCACAAAAATCACACACATTTTCACACTTCCATAAGTGTGAAGTTTGACTGTGCATTTTTGATGTCGCTCGTGACGTAGGACTAAACCTCAGCCAGCCTGCTGTAACACACATGCGTGAGAACAGAAGTAGGCCACAATGGTGTTAAAACCGTAGCATGACACACATCTGTAACATACATTATTTAATCATTAGGGAGTGAAACCCAATGGAGTGAGAATTTCATTTCTCATCAGAAAAGAAGAAAGATGAGAAGTGATGACATGAAAACCACATTAAAAACATTGAAAGGTATTGATCATGAAATCTTTAGGGAAAAAATGTGTTTTTTTTTATTTCCAGTGTCTTTGAAATACGTTCAGTGCGTTCTTTCCTTTGATAACTGACATTATAGCAGCTATAAACGGTCAGAAACCTGCTACACAGCTCTGACACTGGAGACTCCTTCCATAGATGTTTAATAAAAGTCTTCTTACAAAAATATCAAGATATAAATTTAAATCTGTTTAAGTGCCAGCTGTTACTATGGAAACGATAACATATTCAAACGTGTGTGAGTAGAAACCTGATGGGAAATTAATCAACACCTTCTGACCGATCAGCATCCAGGATTCAACAGCGCTGTGGTGTAAACAGACTCTGAGTCCCAGTTGGTGGTGATAAAGTTGACCTTTAACCTGTCAGGGTCTTGATACAACATTTGTAAAAAGTGATTCATTCATTTGTTCATTTATTAGCCTGAGCTCCGGCAGTTTAACACACCGAAACTGAAATAATGCCTTCAGCACTTCCTGACCTTCTCTCTCTCTCTCTGTCTATACCGCTCTCTCTCTCTTTCTCTCTCTGTCTATACCACTCTCTCTCTCTCTCTCTCTCTACCTATACCCCTCTCTCTGTCTATACTTCTCTCTCTCTATACCTCTCTCTCTCTTTCTCTCTCTGTCTATACCGCTCTCTTTCTCTCTCTCTCTGTCTATACCGCTCTCTCTCTTTCTCTCTCTCTCTCTGTATATACCGCTCTCTCTCTATACCGCTCTCTCTCTCTCTTTCTCTCTCTCTGTCTATATGGCTCTCTACCCACCTCTCTCTGTCTATACCGCTCTCTTTCTCTCTCTCTCTGTCCATACCACTCTCTACCCACCTCTCTCTCTCTGTCTATACCGCTCTCTTTCTCTCTCTGTCTATACCACTCTCTTTCTCTCTCTCTGTCTATACCTCTCTCTCTCTGTCTATACTGCTATCTACCCATCTATCTCTCTCTCTGTCTATACCGCTCTCTTTCTCTCTCTCTGTCTATACCGCTCTCTTTCTCTCTCTCTGTCTATACCGCTCTCTTTCTCTCTCTGTCTATACCACTCTCTTTCTCTCTCTCTGTCTATACCTCTCTCTCTCTGTCTATACTGCTATCTACCCATCTATCTCTCTCTCTGTCTATACCGCTCTCTTTCTCTCTCTCTGTCTATACCGCTCTCTTTCTCTCTCTCTGTCTATACCGCTCTCTTTCTCTCTCTGTCTATACCACTCTCTTTCTCTCTCTCTGTCTATACCTCTCTCTCTCTGTCTATACTGCTATCTACCCATCTATCTCTCTCTCTGTCTATACCGCTCTCTTTCTCTCTCTCTGTCTATACCGCTCTCTTTCTCTCTCTCTGTCTATACCACTCTCTTTCTCTCTCTCTGTCTATACCACTCTCTACCCACCTCTGTCTCTCTCTGTCTATACCGCTCTCTTTCTCTCTCTCTGTCTATACTGCTCTCTACCCATCTATCTCTCTCTCTGTCTATACCGCTCTCTTTCTCTCTCTCTTTCAATACCTCTGTCTATACCTCTGTCTAGAGTATACCTCTCTCTCTCTGCCTACAGTATAACTCTCTCTCTCTCTCTCTCTCTCTCTCTCTCTCTCTCTCTTTAATCGTTATTTTCTTTCACACCTCACCATGAAAATCCTTAATCTTAAAGAAGGTCAGCTCAGGTCATTATTGTTAGCCGTTAGCCTCAGTGTTCCTTTAATCACACTGACACACAGCGTCATGGATCTGTGTAACCTTGAGACAAACTTGGAGTCCGTTCTGACTTCATCACGATCCTGAATGGGTTCTGATATCATTTTACTGTTTTTTTTTTGTTTTGTTTTGTTTTTAAGTCAGAGAAAAACATATAGAGTACAAGGCGTTAATTTACAGTGATGCTGTCATAGCAGAAATAGATAGATAGATAGATAGATAGATAGATAGATAGATAGATAGATAGATAGATAGATAGATAGATAGATAGATAGCCTTATTGTCATTCACCTGTACATTCAAAATGCACATTTGAATGAAATTTCAATGATATATGGATTATATTTTATTCTACTTCTGTAATTTCTCCAATAAAACCCTGCACTGAAACTGTTGTGATATTTCAAATCTGTTTTGGGCTTCGATCCTTTATCTTTTCTTGGCTGGTGACATCATTTAAAACGCTCATAATTTGGATATATTGTCTTGCACTCCTCTTCTTACCTTAGACCTGCAACCTTATACTCAGTGAATATTGTTTGTCGAGTCGTTTAATAATCTCTAGTGGGAAATAATTGAAATTTAGAGGCATAACATTTTAAAGATAAAGATTATCAGAAATACACGTACAGTGTGGGCGGCATGGTGGTGTAGTGGTTAGCGCTGTCGCCTCACAGCAAGAAGGTCCGGGTTCGAGCCCCGTGACCGGCGAGGGCCTTTCTGTGTGGAGTTTGCATGTTCTCCCCGTGTCCGCGTGGGTTTCCTCCGGGTGCTCCGGTTTCCCCCACAGTCCAAAGACATGCAGGTTAGGTTAACCGGTGACTCTAAATTGAGCGTAGGTGTGAATGTGAGTGTGAATGGTTGTCTGTGTCTATGTGTCAGCCCTGTGATGACCTGGCGACTTGTCCAGGGTGTACCCCACCTTTCGCCTGTAGTCAGCTGGGATAGGATCCTGCGACCCTGTAGAACAGGATAAAGTGGCTAGAGATGATTAGATGAGAACATTTTACACCAAAACCTACACTCCCCAGCCACTTTAATAGGAACTTCTTGTCGAGTTGGCTGCAGGAGTGGAACCCAATGTGTTCTTCTTTCTGTTGTTGCTGAGATTCTTTTCTGCTCACCATGGTTGTAGAGTGATTATATGAGTTACTATTATAAGTGTTCCTAATAAAGTGGCTGGGTAGTGTGTTGTAGCTTGCATGTGTTAGTTTAGTAAATATAGCATGCAAATATCTGTAATTATTATAAAAAATGGTTCTGAAGAAGAAAAAAATCTGTCCAAAACATATCCTGTTCCTAAATGACACAGGGTGTGGTGTGGATTAAAGGAAGGCCTGTTTACAGGATCTCATGAATAATGGTGTGTTTTTTGGACACATCTGGAGAGCAATTATAACTACTGAAGTATTGTGAAATAGCTGAATAACTTTTATTGTAGGGCAGAGACAACAAACGAGCTCGAAACAGAATTTTAATGATGGTTCGAAGACCAGAGGCTACAATATTGTAGCCTTTGATGCTCACCCCAAAATAAATAAATAAATAAATAAACTCTCCTTAAATTAGGAAGTGGTAATAAGCATAAGAATGTACAGTCCTGATTTGAACCATATTTCCCAAAAATGCTGATCTGAAAAAAAATAAAAAAGATGGAGGAAGGAAACGCCTGGCAGTGCTTTGTGTTTTTATAGTACTTACAGCTTTAACTTCACCTCTATAAACAACTCCCGCCTGAAATAAATATTCACTTTTACTCATGATGGCCGTTTAACAAATAAACAGCTGGTCCTTAAATCATATTTCATATTTGCACAGACCCTCGTCGAGGCATTTTACAGGTTTCGAAACGCCAGATGTGGCATGTGTAAATAAGTAGTATATAAAAATGTCTTGAACTGGATTTTCTCTGTAAATGTAAGCCGTCAGAAGTGAACACTTCAAGTATACAGAGGCACATATCCAAGACTTACATACCTCCTGTCAAGTTCAGGCGATCCCGTCCCCCATAATGCACCTGGACTGAGGGCCTGGTTGTGTTTTGCACATCAACACGTCTTGTGTCCTTCCCTTCACTCCTCAGCTCTTTCTGTCGATCTGTGTGACCTTGAGCCGAGGGAAACATCAAGCCCGGTGCATGAGAGAGAGCAAGAAAACCAACTGGCGAGATGTGATAAGATAACACACTCACGTCAATGCCATGACTCACATTTATTCTTTTATTTTTCAAGTGAAATGCAAATCAGATATGTTTAAAAAACATCATGTATTAAATTTTATATTTAAACATTCACCGTAATAGGCTTTTTTTTCTTTTTTCACCTTTACGGATATTAAAGTGTGTGTGTGTGTGTGTGTGTGTGTGTGTGAGAGAGAGAGAGAGCATGATATATTTACAGTAAATAGTCTTTTGATATCATCTAATCAATACATTTCTTGTTTATGATGGTTATTAATAAAGATTTTTTTTATAATTTTAGAAACAAAAGAAAAACAAGTTAATGCCGCACAATAAAATCATACGTATTTTTTTAGATTTCAAGCAACAATTCCACAACAAAAAATAAATAAATACACATTAATTAAAATAACACTGACTTTATACAAGCCTTTGGAAGAACATATACTCAGCAAAAATAAAAACTTGACACTCATTATTTTTCAAATAGTGTTTAGAAACTTTTCTTGAAAGAGTTCTTGTTGTGATTATGGTTAAATGCATTGTCAAGGGCATTACGTCACACATTCATTCTACTGGTCGGGCCTACGTAGCACGTGCGAGAGCACTGCACGCTAAAATCACGTTTCCACGTGACACAAGTGACGTGACCTATTGATACACGTGCAATTGATCTCACGGTAGCAGAGTAGAGTGTCATCTCAGAAAAACAAGGTTTTATGGTTAATTATTCGTTAATTTGCAATGCCACGACTGTCAAACATTCAGCGTGAACGTGCCATTGGCATGCTGAATACGGGAACATCCGTCACTGACCATCCATAATCTCCAGACACGTCTCCATCAAACTGGCACCACAGGAACCACTGGAACCCTCCACAGAACTTGCAGGAGCTTGGTGCCATGTTGGTACAAATATGGCGGCGCATTCCCCAAGCTGTGTTCAGACGCATCATCCAATCCATGAGGAGACGTTGTATCGCAGTTGTGAACGCCCATGGAGGACACACCCAATATTGACATGATTTCATTAAGTTGTGAGTCACAGTTTTTGATCATGGACATTGTCGTCGCATTTCCGGTGGAACCGATTCCATGACAAACATGATCTGTATGCTATAGCATCTTTAATGACAAGATAATTGAATACAATCGTTATTTCAAACCTATTTTCCAAAATGTTCAAATTATTGACTTTGAAACGAGTTTATTAACATACTCTCACCGGCTACTTTAATAGGAGCTTGTTATCGATTCTAAGATCCCTGTTCTTTACAGGAGCGGAACCCAATGTGTTCTTCTTTCTGCTGTTGCTGAGATACTTTTCTGCTCACCACGGTTGTAAAGAGTGATTATATGAGTTACTATATCCTTCCTGGCAAAAATATCTCAAACCGATCAGTCTGTCCATTTTCCTCTGACCCTCTCTTATCAACAAGGTGTTTGAACTGTCCCTCACTCACTCGATATATGTTTTTTGTTTTCTGCACCATTCTGTGTAAACTCTACAGACTGTTGTGTGTGAAAACCCCAGGACGAGATCAACAGTTTCTGAAATACTCAAACCAGTCCATCTGGCTCAAACCGACACCCATACCACAGTGAAAGAAAGAAAGTCACACTTCACTGTGAGATCACAATTTCTCCCGTTCTGATGTTTGAACATTGTGAACATTAACCGAAGCTCTTGATTTGTATCTGCGTGATCTGATGCATCGTGCTGCTGCCGAAGGATCGGCTGATTACAGAACAGCATCAAACTAAATAGCAGGTGGATGGAGGGGTGTTCCTAATAAAACGGCCAGGGAATGTATTTATGTATAGTCTTTAATGCATTGAAAATCAAAGGGTTTTCAGATTTTGTGCACTTGTGAATGCCACGATAACGCTCAGTCTAGTGCCATGTGTGTTAAATTCACGACTGCTTTCTGGAAATTTCTTTCGATATTTATTTATTTATTTATTTACTTATTCATTTATTCACTTTCTTAGTCATATTCTTCAACAATGATGTAACATTGAATTGTTTGCTTCTATTATTATTATTATTATTATTATTACAATCTGATGAAATAAAACGCAGTTCCTGGTGATGGAGCGGAACATTTGAACCCCGCCGCAGTTCCGTGACACGGTCATGTGTTTCACAGTAAAACTTCCCAGATGTTTGTTTTGGCTGGAGATGTTCAGCAGTAATGATTTCCCAACATTTTTCTTCCTTTTTTTTTGCAGACTTCAGGGTCAGTGTTTTCTTGGAAGTCGAATATACCTGTGTTGCACCACATGGAGGGGCATATGCAGCTCCGGTGTGTTTTTGACAGCCCTCCTCCGTCACCACTCGCTCCAACCACTGCTGCTCATTAGACTAGCCTAGCGCTCACGCTTTCGCTCCAATTAGCTCTGCTAATGGCTGTCACCAGCCGCCTATGTCTCCCTGTTACAGGAAGTGCTGCAGGGCTTTGCTGAGGAATGTCAAAAAATGGAAAAAAAAATGGAGGGAAATAGTGAAAACACCAGCTCTTTTGTTTGCCTATATATATATATATATATATATATATATATATATATATATATATATATATATATATATATTAGCTTCTTGCCAGAGTGAGATGTTAAATAAAGATGGGCAAATATTTATGACAGGAGATTCATTTCAGGAAAATAAAAACAATATTAAAGACTCCTGCTAACCTCATAACCTTCATCCACTCTGCAACGTCTTTCCCATTGACCTACACCAGATCTCTTTTAAGATTAGCATTTTTATTAGAGTTAATAATAATTTATTGATAGAGATACATTAATCTCAGCAACATCTGCGGAAAGACACAGCAGATTTCAGATCTTCTAGGAACCTGGCACTTTGTTATCCTAAAACCTGGTTACTTCTGTCAGAAGGTGAAGATATGTAGCTCTAGATCACATCTAGATCACATTCATCACAGTAATCACTACAACACCGAAACCTGTGGTGTGAGCTGAGGAGGGATGTTGATGTTCGCAATTCTGAGAACATAAACACCTTGTGGAAGGGCGTAGGTTCAAATCTTTACATCGTCCTCATTCAACAGATATTTAACAGTTATTCCACAAAATCGAGTCGTACATGAGCTGATAGCTGATGAGGCGCGCAGCACCGAATGGAATAACTACTTTATTCTATCCATGTTCAACTGATTTTGAGAAATAGAACATTTTTATTTTTTTTTTTTTTTTTGCAAATTCGATATGAAAAAAGATATGTTCTTACCATTAAATACTTTAATTTCATATTTTGTTGCTTGTATTTTTTGTTGTTTTGTTTTCAAGTAGGATTTATTCCGTTCTTGGCTGGTTCAGCAAAACACTCTGCCATTTTGTTTTTCTCTACTCATGGTATATAAGCTGATATCCTAGTAGTAGAGTAGCCAATCAGAGATCAAGTGAATGTGAATAGAATAAAATATGATGTTTCATTGATTTGTACACATTTCTAGATGTTGCTTAATCATCGTGCACCATTTATCTCCACTGTACCTACTTCTCAAAAATAGGAACTGCAACAAGCACTACCTGAGGCTGACTGGGGCAGGAATCATGTTGCCCCATGCTCAAGGGAAGACCAGTAGCCAGGACTGTGAATGACAGGGTTCCCAAATTGGACCAGTTTAAAAAAAATAAATAAAATACAAAAAAATACTCTTCACACTTTAGAGCAAATCATCTGAATTAAATTGAATAAATTTCCCCAAAAAGTGCACAGTGTGTCCACAATGAATAGAACTATTTCTATTGGAAGATAGATTGTGGAAAAATGGGAGAAGGAAGGGGGGATGGGGGGATGCCAAAGCAGATAATGTATGTATGTATGTATGTATGTACAACCCCAAATCAGAAAAATTCAGGAGAGTATGTTGAAAGTGAAATTAAAACTGAAAACAATGATTTGTACGGTAAATAATCTTTGACGGGGTGGCACGGTCGTGTAGTGGTTAGTGCTGTCGCCTCACAGCAAGAAGGTCTGGGTTTGAGCCCCGTAGCCGGCGAGGGCCTTTCTGTGCGGAGTTTGCATGTTCTCCCCGTGTCCGCGTGGGTTTCCTCCGGGTGCTCCGGTTTCCCCCACAGTCCAAAGACATGCAGGTTAGGTTAACTGGTGACTCTAAATTGACCGTAGGTGTGAATGTGAGTGTGAATGGTTGTCTGTGTCTATGTGTCAGCCCTGTGATGACCTGGCGACTTGTCCAGGGTGTACCCCGCCTTTCGCCCGTAGTCAGCTGGGATAGGCTCCAGCTCGCCTGCGACCCTGTAGAACAGGATAAAGCGGCTACAGATAATGAGATGAGGTAATCTTTGACCTGTATTGCACTCAAAACAATACAACAGCACATTATTTGATGTTTTACCTCATAAATTTGATTGTTTTTTCAAAGTAAGCACTTCATTCTCGCAACACATTTCAAAAAGAAAAGTTGGGAAGGTAAAGCATTTACCACTTTATAATGTTCCCATTCCTTCTCCCAGTACTTGAAAGATGTTTCAGGACTGAAGACACCAAGTGATGAAGTGGTTCAGGTGTTATTTTGTTCCAGTTTTCCTACAAACAGGTCTTAAGGTGTGTAACATTTCAGGGTCGTCACTGTCATGTTTTTCATTTCTAAATTCTCCACACATTCTCTACTGGGGACAGAAGGGGCATGCACTCTTCTTCCACAGCCATGCCTTTGTAACATGAAGCAGAATGTGGTTTTGCGTTGTCTTGTTGAAATCTCCGTGGAAAAGACGTCGTCTTGAAGGCAGCAGATGTTGCTCCAAAATCTCAGTGGACTTTTCTGCATTAATGCTCCATCACAGAAGTGTAAGTTACCTTTGCCAAGGGCACTGACCCAACCCCATACCATGACACACACTGGCTTTTGGACTTGTAACAGCTGGTGACAGTCTAGACGGTCCTTTTCGTCTTCAAAGCACATGGTGTCCATTTCTTCCAAAAAAGACCTGGGATACTCATTCATCTGACCACAGTACACATTCCCACTGTATGATGGTCCGTCCCAGACACCCCTGAGCCCAGAGAAGTCAACAGCGCTTCTGAACACAGTTAATTAACATAAGGGTCCCTTTTTTGCCCAGTAAAGTTTTAACGGGTGTTTGTGGATGTAACTCTGTATTGTAGAGCTTGATAAAGGTTTCCCAAAGTAACCCCAGGCCCATGTGGTTCTATCAGCTATAGATGAATGACTGTTCTTGATGCAGTGAGGGATCGGAGATCACGGGGGTTCAGATTAGGCTTGAGCCCTTTGCCCTTGACTCACCAAAATTCCTCCAGATTCCTTGAATTGTTTAATGATATTATGCACCATAGAGGGTGAAATATCCAAATCCCTTCTTATCTTTCTTCAAGGAACATTGTTTTAAAACAATTTTAAAAATCTTCACCGGCGGCATGGTGGTGTAGTGGTTAGCGCTGTCGCCTCACAGCAAGAAGGTCCGGGTCCGAGCCCCGTGGCCGGCGAGGGCCTTTCTGTGCGGAGTTTGCATGTTCTCCCCGTGTCCGCGTGGGTTTCCTCCAGGTGCTCCGGTTTCCCCCACAGTCCAAAGACATGCAGGTTAGGTTAACTGGTGACTCTAAATTGACCGTAGGTGTGAATGTGAGTGTGAATGGTTGTCTGTGTCTATGTGTCAGCCCTGTGATGACCTGGCGACTTGTCCAGGGTGTACCCCGCCTTTCACCCGTAGTCAGCTGGGATAGGCTCCAGCTTGCTTGCGACCCTGTAGAACAGGATAAAGTGGCTACAGATAATGAGATGAGATGAGAAATCTTCACCCATTTGTTGACAAACTGGAGATCCTCAGCCCATCTTTGCAGAGATAATGAGATGAGAAATCTTAACCCATTTGTTGACAAACTGGGGATCCTCAGCCCATCTTTGCTCCTCAAAGACTAGGCCTTTCCAGGATACTGATTTTGTACCAAATCATGATTACAATCACCTGTTGACATCACCTGCTTCAAATCACATCATTATTTAATTGTTTTACCTCGTTATGAGCCCTAAAATAACCTGTAAAAACTTTTTTTGAAACCTGTTACACATCTGAAATGCAGGAATGGATGTATATTAACAAATGAAATGAAGTTGACCAACAAAACATGAAATATATTTGGTTCATTCTGTCTGTAATGAAATACAAGGGAAAGTCAATTTAGAAATCACTGCTTTTTTTTTTATTTCCACTTTCCTTACCATCCTAACTTTTTTTGATTTGAGGTTGTTCTTTGGATATGTGTACAAAATACTTGTTTCCTGAGCAAAGGCTTTGAAAATAAATAACATGAAGATTCTCATTGCTGGGCGGCACGGTGGTGTAGTGGTTAGCGCTGTTGCCTCACAGCAAGAAGGTCCTGGGTTCGAGCCCCGGGGCCAGCGAGGGCCTTTCTGTGCAGAGTTTGCATGTTCTCCCCGTGTCCGCGTGGGTTTCCTCCGGGTGCTCCGGTTTCCCCCACAGTCCAAAGACATGCAGGTTAGGTTAACTGGTGACTCTAAATTGAGCGTAGGTGTGAATGTGAGTGTGAATGGTTGTCTGTGTCTATGTGTCAGCCCTGTGATGACCTGGCGACTTGTCCAGGGCGTACCCCGCCTTTCGCCCGTAGTCAGCTGGGATAGGCTCCAGCTTGCCTGCGACCCTGTAGAAGGATAAAGCGGCTAGAGATAATGAGATGAGATGAGATTCTCATTGCCCATTTTGGTGGCTTATTTTAGTTCTGTGTGTGTGTTTTTTTGAGATGTAGTTGGGTTGGAAATTTGTTGAATCTGGCAACCCTGGTTAAATACATTACCTGGAACAAAACTAACAAAAGTAGGTCTAAAACCAGTCCAAATGACCTAATAAACTATACACTGGATGACTGTGTGTTTTTGAATCTCAGAAGCTGTAAATAATGATGTTACTCGAAACTAGACAATTACTATTTCTCAGCCTGTTGCAGAAGTCAAGTCTGAAAACCCCTTACTGTGATTAATGTTGTTCCGCTGCACCAAAATGAACATCACAGCCTCTAACATCTGATTATTTCCTCTGAACATCTCTTAAAGTGGATTATTTTGGACTTTTGATGAACCAAGCATGATACCACCAACAACAGTTTGAAGTAAAACATACTGTACAGATTGGTTTGAAACAGCGAGACCGAGGCTGGCGCTGAGTTCTTTCAAACCTAGACTGTAGATTCAGTGACAGGTGTGGTGGTCAGGTGATTCCACAGAAGGACACGCCCACGAGATTTGATATGCATTCATACTGTGACTTTGAACATTCATCTGGAACACGTCATCAGCCGTGATTGGGAATGCGACATATGTGACGTACGTGAAATAGAGTCCCAGGTGTAATGAGCAGGAAGTGGGTGGATTTATTCACTTTATTGATTCATCTTTATTTTTTTCTTTTCTCAAAATACTCTGGAGGTGAAAGTAAATATTGATAGAATAAGCACACATTGACCAATCAATGACCAAATTACACAAACAGACACACAACACAACTCAACTGTAGGTGTACTGTGGGTGGTAAAAGAGAGCAACTGGACTTACTTGAAGATTCTTGAAGACGTTTCACCTCTCATCCGAAAGGCTTCTTCAGTTCTGTCTGACTGGTAGGGAGCATCAGGTATTTATCCTCTCATGGATGAAAAGCTCATCTAAGGTGTCATTGAGTCATCCTGGTGTGGGTCACTGGGGGCTGGTTGTGAATGGCCTCAAGTGTCGTTAGGATGACTGTGAACTTGAGGCCGTTCACAACCAGCCCCCAGTGACCCACACCAACAGGATGACTCAATGACACCTTAGATGAGCTTTTCATCCATGAGAGGATAAATACCTGATGCTCCCTACCAGTCAGACAGAACTGAAGAAGCCTTTCGGATGAGAGGTGAAACGTCTTCAAGAATCTTCAAGTAAGTCCAGTTGCTCTCTTTTACCACCCACAGTTTACTATGACCTGGATGACTGAGAATCTTCACAGACAAACTGTAGGTGTAGTGTATTCATTCATTCATTCATTCATTCATTCATTACCTCTGCCAACTGTGTTGGAGGAGGTTATGTTTTCTCCTCGGTTTGTTTCTTTTTTCCCAACATAACTCAAAAAGTAGTGAACAGGTTTGGGTGAAATTTGGAGAAAAGCTGAGCCATGGGTCAAGGAACAATTGATTAGATTTTGACACAAATCCAAATATGTGGCTTGGCGGAGGTATACACTCTACCGAGTGCCCCTTGAGTTTATTTACTTACCTTTTTATGGATTGATTTTCACAACCACTGGATAATTTTATTACACCACAATATTCTCACCATCAGCCATCACTGAGTGTTAGATATACCATAACAGGAAGAGCCTCAGTGCTGGTTTTCTAACCAACAGCCAGTGTTTTGAGAAAACTTGTGAGGTTTGGGGACTCATGTTATAATGAAAATAAAAATTAAATAAATGCTGAAAATAAGACAATTCTAGTTTCATGACCTGCATCTTCATGGTACAAGGATGAAAGTTGAGAGGGTTTGCCTTGGGACCCTTAATTTAGGATATATATTTTTATTCTATCCACATTCACTGGATAGGAGCAATCATGTGCTCTGATTGGCTACTCTACTACTAGGATATCAGCTCATATACCGTGAGCAAAGAAAACCAAAATGGCGGAGTGTGTTGCTGAACCAAACCAGGATGAAATAAAAACTACACTTGAAAACAAAACCCCAAAAATAAACAAAGGAACAAAATATGGAATTAAAGTATTTGATGGTAAGAATGGATCTTTTTTTTTATTTTTCAAGAATTATTATTATTATTATTATTATTATTATTATTATTATTATTATCGCATTTTTCCTGTCATTTCGCCAGTTTGTTTACATGCTAAGCGGAAATGATTTTGTCGGATGTTTTGTATGAAGTTTTTATTGATAGAATTTGCAAAAAATAAAAATAAAAATGTTCTGTTTCTCAAGATCCAGTGAATGTGGATAGAATAAAACAGTTATTCTACTCAGTCTTGTCGTACACGGTTTATAGATAACTCGGTGCTACGCGCCTCATCGGCTATCGGCTCATGTACGACTCGATTTCATGGAATAACTGTTAAATATTGATAATTTATCCTTTGACATATAGTATTTGATCTGACTGAAGCTTGAATATAAATCCGTTTCATTCAGGTGATTGATTAATATGTATTCAAAAAAAGAAAAAAAACATATCTCATGAACTAACATCTGAGATTTCTTCTGGATTTGTTTCTCTGCCACATTCAAATAGCAACTGTGGGTGCCAATAATTTTGAAACCAGCGTTTGAGAGAACTTTTTGAAAAAAAATATATTTTTTTCTTCAGTTTAGGCGTACCTTCAGAGCTTTTTATTGCCCTTACTGATGTGGCGAAAGGATCAGGAAGCGCCCCAATGCCCAGCCTTCCTCTACCAAACAAGACAGAGGGATAAAAGCGCCGTTTATGGATTGTCATGTCACATGTCAACGTCCAGGAAGAAAAAAAAAACAGTGAGGGATGGAGGTCATGTCATTTATTAGCAAAACCAAAGAACGGCAAGCAGCACAGGAAGCTCGTCTCCTTTCGCTCAGAGTCACTATCTGTTTTTTCCGCACCTCCTGCCTGCCACGTTACGCTTGGCCTTGTCTCTAAGTGAAGCATGCATCTCTCTTTCTCTCTCTCTCTCACACACACACACACTAACAGAGACTTGATCCTGAAATGTGTTATTAGATAAGTTAATGGTGTCAGTTTGAGATCTGATAAGGAGGCTGCTGTGTCGAAAGACTGGAGCTGAAGTGAGAAAAAGCAGTGGCATCTTTTCCACTCAGAAAGGAAGGTGGATATCTGAAAGGTTCGGTAGAAGAGTGTGAGCTTCTTATCGCTTCATCTGCACATGCTATTTCACAAGTAATGGTAAAAAAAAGTGTAAAAGTGTGGCCATGGGTGAAAAAATTAAGAAGAATAATCCTCATAAACTGAAGTTGAGTCATAAACTGTCTGATTGTCTCTCAGACTAACACACTACAACACTCTGTGAAATAATTCCCAGCCAGCATCAAACATCTCATAAATAAACGCAGGCTTGTGAATAAACTGCTCTTGTTTAGTGAAATCAGTTCCAGCACAAACACATGACGCACTGAGGACCATAAATATCGAGTCAGTACTGTACGAGGTTAGTGACTAAGAAATGACTGTAATTAACACCACTGCATTGCCGTTTCAATGAAAAAAAAAGCCGTTTCTAAAGATTAATCTTTGCGAAAAGGTTAGTCAGATATTGTATATTCCGGTTTCATTCTGTGACTTGGATGAAAAACACTGAAAATGATTTGTCCCAGATTGATCTATGATTCAGTGAGTCATCACAGTGAGTGCTCAGATAAATCATTTCACTACTTAGATTTATACACAGACACTTCTGTTTAAAAGGTCTTATGTCTTATGGACATGCAAAGAAATAAAGAAATGCTCTACAGCAAAGATGACTTCACAAATAATGTCAGACGATCAATGTTTCTGCATTTAAAACGATACTATAAAGAGCACTAAAGAGTAATAAACAAAACAAAAATTGATATTTGAATTGATGAGCCTTTGCTTCAGGTCCAGTGAGTGCAGGCTTATGCGGAAATGATCTGTAGGTTTTACTGAGCGTCTTCCAGGACCAGCCACAGTTCTTCTGGAGACTTTGACCGTCACACTCACTTCTTCATTTTGCACTAAAACCCAGTCGCCTTCATTATGTTTTCTTTTTTAATATGAAAAGAAAGTGCTCTCTTATGGAATATGCTGCTCAGACATATTATATACTACCGTTCAAAAGTTTGGGGTCACTTTGAAATGTCCTTATTTTTGAAAGAAAAGCACTGTTCTTTTCAATGAAGATCACTTTAAACTAATCAGAAATCCACTCTATACATTGATAATGTGGTAAATGACTATTCTAGCTGCAAATGTCTGGTTTTTGGTGCAATATCTCCATAGGTGTATAGAGGCCCATTTCCAGCAACTCTCACTCCAGTGTTCTAATGGTACAATGTGTTTGCTCATTGCCTCAGAAGGCTAATGGATGATTAGAAAACCCTTGTACAATCATGTTAGCACAGCTGAAAACAGTTGAGCTCTTTAGAGAAGCTATAAAACTGACCTTCCTTTGAGCAGATTGAGTTTCTGGAGCATCACATTTGTGGGGTCGATTAAATGCTCAAAATGGCCAGAAAAATGTCTTGGCTATATTTTCTATTCATTTTACAACTTCATTATCTCATTATCTCTAGCCGCTTTATCCTGTTCTACAGGGTCGCAGGCAAGCTGGAGCCTATCCCAGCTGACTATGGGCGAAAGGCGGGGTTCACCCTGGACAAGTCGCCAGGTCATCACAGGGCTGACACATAGACACAGACAACCATTCACACTCACATTCACACCTACGCTCAATTTAGAGTCACCAGTTAAACTAACCTGCATGTCTTTGGACTGTGGGGGAAACCGGAGCACCCGGAGGAAACCCACACGGACACGGGGAGAACATGCAAGCTCCGCACAGAAAGGCTCTCGCCGGCCACGGGGCTCGAACCCGGACCTTCTTGCTGTGAGGCGACAGTGCTAACCACTACACCACTGTACCGCCCTAAAAGTGTGACTTTTCATGGAAAACACAAAATTGTCTGGGTGACCCCAAACTTTTGAATGGTAGTGTGTGTGTACTGTATGTATATATACTGTATATATTTTTTTTTTTCTGTGACATTTAATGTAGTGCTGGAAAACTAATGTTTGGAACCAAAAATGTGTTTGTAGTGACTCAAGAATGTAGAAGCCATCAAATCGAAATCTATAACACAGTAAAAACAGGACGGCAAAGACTTTTACACAGTTGTTTTGTGGTTTACAATTTTTTTCCCATTGCATTTTCTGAAAGGTACCATACGATAGCAGGGTTTTTTTTTTTTAAATTAAAATTTCTGTCTCTCAACAGTATTATTCCTATATTATAATTAAATCATTGTATTTGTAATCATAAATAAATAAATCTCATCTCATCTCATTATCTCTAGCCGCTTTATCCTCCTACAGGGTCGCAGGCAAGCTGGAGCCTATCCCAGCTGACTACGGGCGAAAGGCGGGGTACACCCTGGACAAGTCGCCAGGTCATCACAGGGCTGACACATAGACACAGACAACCATTCACACTCACATTCACACCTACGCTCAATTTAGAGTCACCAGTTAACCTAACCTGCATGTCTTTGGACTGTGGGGGAAACCGGAGCACCCGGAGGAAACCCACGCGGACACGGGGAGAACATGCAAACTCCGCACAGAAAGGCCCTCGCCGGCCCCGGGGCTCGAACCCAGGACCTTCTTGCTGTGAGGCGACAGCGCTAACCACTACACCACCGTGCCGCCTAAATAAATAAATAATAATAATAATTATTATTATTATTATGACGTACATAATACATTTCTGAATAACAAAAAAAAAGCTATTATGACTGGCTCACCACTTTGGACTCTCACAAGCAAAGTTTAGCATAATCATATCATTCATAGAAACATAATAATAATAATAATAATAATAATAATAATAATGGCATGGTGGTGTAGTGACTTTCTCAAGCAAAATTTAACACGATAACTAGCAAGAAGGTTCCAGGTTCGAATCTCACGGCTGACAGGAGACTTTCTGTGTGTTGTTTGCATGTTCTCCCCGTGTCTACATTGGTTTCCTTCCACTTCAAAGACATGCAGATTAGGTAAAAATTGTTGAACTTGTTAGACATCGCTCTGGAGAAAAACGTCTGCAAAACACCTGTAATGCAATGATTTTAATGCAGTTTTGTCTCTTTGGAATCCTAAAAAAAAAAGAGCAATTCACAGAATTCTGTATTTTATAATGATTTTTTTTTATTCATGCAAGAAGGATAAATGAATCATATATACAGTACATATATACACAAAGTACATGGGGGTCATAGTGTTAGGCATCACATATTACTCAGAGCAAGTCTTTTTGACCTTTTTTCCTCCATTCAGCTCGGTGTTATTTCACTCAGCCACATGGTGAGGGTGAGTCAGGGATTCAGGTGTGTGCTGTTTGACACGTGAACACAGCATGAGTTTATTACGCACTTCAGCTTGTTTGACAGCTTCGACTCCTGGAGTGTGATTACCGGTGTTATCTGTGTTCACTGATAAAGGTCAGAATTACACAACATGCTAGACAAGGTCTTCATCGAAATGATCATGAGAAGCCAGAAGAGAGACATACAGTGGTGCTTGAAAGTTTGTGAACTCTTTAGAATTTTCTATATTTCTGCATAAATATGACCTAAAACATCATCAGATTTTCACACAAGTCCTAAAAGTAGATAAATGAGACAAAAATATTAAACATGGTCATTTATTTATTGAGGAAAATGATGAAAAAGCATTGTTGATGCTCATCAGGCTGGAAAAGGTTATAAAACCATCTCTAAAGAGTTTGGACTCCACCAATCCACAGTCAGACAGATTGTGTACAAATGGAGGAAATTCAAGACCATTGTTACCCTCCCCAGGAGTGGTTGACCAACAAAGATCACTCCAAGAGCAAGGCGTGTAATAGTCGGTGAGGTCACAAAGGACCCCAGGGTAACTTCTAAGCAACTGAAGGCCTCTCTCACATTGGCTAATGCTAATGTTCATGAGTCCACCATCAGGAGAACACTGAACAACAATGGTGTGCATGGCAGGGTTGCAAGGAGAAAGCCACTGTTCTCCAAAAAGAACATTGCTGCTCGTCTGCAGTTTGCTAAAGATCACGTGAACAAGCCAGAAGGCTATTGGAAAAATGTTTTGTCGACGGATGAGACCAAAATAGAACTTTTTGGTTTAAATAAGAAGCGTTATGTTTGGAGAAAGGAAAACACTGCATTCGAGCATAAGAACCTTATCCCATCTGTGAAACACGGTGGTGGTAGTATCATGGTTTGGGCCTGTTTTGCTGCATCTGGGCCAGGACGGCTTGCCATCATTGATGGAACAATGAATTCTGAATTATACCAGCGAATTCTAAAGGAAAATGTCAGGACATCTGTCCATGAACTGAATCTCAAGAGAAGGTGGGTCATGCAGCAAGACAATGACCCTAAGCACACAAGTTGTTCTACCAAAGAATGGTTAAAGAAGAATAAAGTTAATGTTTTGGAATGGCCAAGTCAAAGTCCTGACCTTAATCCAATCGAAATGTTGTGGAAGGACCTGAAGTGAGCAGTTCATGTGAGGAAACCCACCAACATCCCAGAGCTGAAGCTGTTCTGTACGGAGGAACGGGCTAAAATTCCTCCAAGCCGGTGTGCAGGACTGATCAACAGTTACCGCAAATGTTTAGTTGCAGTTATTGCTGCACAAGGGGGTCACACCAGATACTGAAAGCAAAGGTTCACATACTTTTGCCACTCACAGATATGTAATATTGGATCATTTTCCTGAATAAATAAATGACCAAGTATAATATTTTTGTCTCATTTGTTTAACTGGGTTCTCTTTATCTACTTTTAGGACTTGTGTGAAAATCTGATGATGTTTTTGGTCATATTTATGCAGAAATATAGAAAATTCTAAAGGGTTCACAAACTTTCAAGCACTACTGTATCACCTGGATATTAAAACATGTTTGATGGAGGAATGGAGCAACATCAGGAAATGAATCACTTTATGAAGAAACATTCATTCTCGAAAATTACTTTCGTAAACATCCTGTGATGTAATATTTGTCCCAGATGTTACAAACATCCAGATTAAGGAGCGAACAACTGACTGTCGAGAACAGATAACGTTTAAAGCTGAATTAATCAGACATGCATTTGAAATTGTCTTAGTTGTGTCTGTCTGATCATCTTTAAACACTGTTTTCGTCATCAGTGTTTTAACAAGTCATTTGTCAGTTCACTAATCAGACCAGAGAGGGTGAATGAAATCAAATACGATAAACGTCTTCGAAAACGCTTCCCTTTCTCAATGAGCTACCTTCAATGAAATTAATTTGCATAAAAGCATGTCACACAGGATCAGCTCCAGAAGATGAAAATTGTTCACAAAAGTCGCTGGACTATAGACTGATTTTTTCATACGTTGATCAGTTCTATCAGTCATAGTATTTTTCTATCTCTTGGTTCAAGCCACTGAAACACTTTCCTTGATCTACTGTATAGCTACACTCACCGGCCACTTTATTAGGAGCACTCATTCAAATCAAGAGCTTCAGTTGATGTTCATGATGTTCAAACATCAGAACAGGAAAAATTGTGATCTCACAATGAAGTGTGACTTTCTTTCTTTCACTGTGGCATGGGTGTTGGTTTGAGCCAGATGGAGCATGAAAGTTTGAATATTTCAGAAACTGGCTGGTCTCCTGGGGTTTTCACACACAACAAACAGTCTCTAGAGTTTACACAGAATGGTGCGAAAAACAAAAAAACAAGCATCGAGTGAGTGAGCGATAGTTCTGTTGGTGGAAACAGACGCCTTGTTGATAAGAAAGGGTCAGAGATCAGAAAATGACCAGATTGAGCAGTTTGAGCTGCCAGGAAGGAGATAGTGACTCATATAATCACTCTTTACAACCGTGGTGAGCAGAAAAGCATCTCAACAACAGCAGAAGAACACATTGGGTTCTGCTCCTACAGCCAAGAACAGGAAAGTGGCTGGTGAGTGTAAACCATCAGTTAAAGGAACAGTCCACCGTAATTCCATAATGAAATATGCTCTTATCTGAATTGAGACGAGCTGCTCCGTACCTCTCCGAGCTTTGCGCGACCTCCCAGTCAGTCAGACACGCTGTCACTCCTGTTAGCAATGTAGCTAGGCTCAGTATGGCCAATGGTATTTTTTGGGGCTGTAGTTAGATGCGACCAAACTCTTCCGCGTTTTTCCTGTTTACATAGGTTTATATGACCAGTGATATGAAACAAGTTCAGTTACACAAATTGAAATGTAGCGATTTTCTATGCTATGGAAAGTGCGCACTATAATGACAGGCGTACTAACACCTGCGCGCTTCGGCAGTGCATTGATACGGAGCTCAGATATCAATGCGCTGCCGAAGCGCGCAGAAGGTGTTAGTACGCCTGTCATTATAGTGCGCACTTTCCATAGCATAGAAAATCGCTACGTTTCAATTTGTGTAACTGAACTTGTTTCATATCACTGCTCATATAAACCTATGTAAACAGGAAAAACGTGGAAGAGTTTGGTCGCATCTAACTACAGCCCCAAAAAATACCATTGGCCATACTGAGCCTAGCTACATTGCTAACAGGAGTGACAGCGCGTC
Organism: Neoarius graeffei; assembly: GCF_027579695.1. NCBI lineage: Eukaryota > Metazoa > Chordata > Actinopteri > Siluriformes > Ariidae > Neoarius > Neoarius graeffei. The sequence goes on from NC_083574.1 coordinate 4,706,885, forward strand.
TGACTGACTGGGAGGTCGCGCAAAGCTCGGAGAGGTACGGAGCAGCTCGTCTCAATTCAGATAAGAGCATATTTCATTATGGAAGTACGGTGGACTGTTCCTTTAACAACATCTGGGATAAAGTTTACAGTAGAAAAGCATAAATAATACATGTATGTATATAATATATATTATGAAGGAAACATCCTCAGATATACCATACCGGTATGTAGTAGGGTGCATCAGTTGCCCTCACTTTCATAAAATCTGATGCATTTTTGTTTGGGTGTTCCTTTTCACCAATAAAGACATCCTGTAAAATGTTTTGACCATATTCAAAAGTCTAATGGTGGCACCATGAGGTTCATTTTTTGCCAAAAAACGCTTATTTTATGTTTCCGCGTAAGGTTTGAATCACAATGTTGGACTCCATTTATTGATTTCTTGTGAGCCAGTGATCATGTTAAGAACCTTTGCAAGGGATTGAGAAGCATTAATGTGATTCATAATACATTTGTATTGTTTAAAAGTAGTTGAACAATGATTCAATGAACAGCTAAAACGCAAACTGTGCTTGATAATATATTTAGAATATGTACTAAAAATGTGTATCTAAGATATTTGGTATACTCTATAAGGTGCCATAATGTTTCATGAAAAGTGATCGAAATTGTCATAAAAGTCATAAAATAGCAGCTTTTTCCATAACTTTGAGCTCCTGGTGCCACCATTAAACTTTTGAATTTTGTCAAAATATTTCACCCAGTGTGTTTTCTTACCAAAAGGAACATAAAAACAAAAATGCATCATGATCGGAGGAACTTTTCATTTTTAGGGGGCAACTGATGCACCCTAATATGTAGCTATTGCATAATGACGCCCATCTTTTTCTATCCTGGTTTTATCCATCCCAGTCTCTGGCCTCTTTTTTTCTTTCTTTCCTCCTCAGGCCAGGACAGGCTGAATTTACACTGACATTAAAATATGACAAGGTCATCATCTCATACACTCACACCCCGACACATGATTTATGAAGCCCTGCTGGTGCTCCTCTCTTTTAACAATACATGTATTCCCTCTGTGCTCGCACTCCTTTCAGCTCAGCCCTGCAAATGGGAACAAGTTTCTTCTTTAACTCAGGGATGGGATATGAAATGAAAAATAAATGAAAAATAATCACATACAGTACGTGTGTGTGTGTCAGAGCCCAGGTTAGTGGTGTGGGAATCTACTCAGATGGTATCACCCTACCTGAAGTCTCGCTCACTGCAGGACTCAAAGGTCACAAGATCCTTTTTTCCCCCTTTAAAGTTCAACAAAATATTTAAAATGGTTGTGGTCGGACAAGGCTTAAGTGATCTTATTGCAGCTGAAACAACACCATCTGTCGGTCTACGTTACTGCTTCAACTTTAACATTATTCAGTCCAAAAAAAAAAAAAGCAGAAATCGAAAATTGGATAATTAAAGCACATCAAATGCAGCAAATGATGCATCCTATCACAATATGTAAGAGCAGCCCTGACCGTTTCATCCGAAGAAAAGCCAAATGGTAAAGATTTTCTGGCCAGCCTCCAGTTTCTAAGTCATTACACCAAACCAGCAGCGCTGAACAAATCTAACAGTCTGTTGTCTGTCACACACTCCCACACACACTCGTTCCTGGCAGGCCTACTGCATCTGTTCTGTGTTCATGTGAAAGGCCTTGAGAAAACAAATACTGCAATACTGCCAGAGCGAGGTCACAGCAAGTGCTGACCAAACCAAAGACACTGGAGGATGTCCCTGCTATCCTTCTTTTCGTTTCTTCTCGTTTTGCCATTCTTTATCTCTTTCTTGATCTTTGTGCCAATTAAGGATACAAAGATATAGCATTTGAGATCTATATTGTGGGAAGCCATGGTGTGTATGAGAAGCCATATTGTGGGAATCTAATGGTTAGAGAAGCAGCTTTGGGACTAAAAGGTCACCAGTTTGATTCCCTGGACCAGCAGGAATGGCTGAAGTGCCCTTGAGCGAGGCATCTAACCCCCAACTGCTCCCCAGGCTGCTCTGGGTACTGTATGTTGTACATCGCTCTGGATAAGAGCGTCTGCTAAATGCTTCGAATGTAATGTTGTCCATACCAGTAAGCACCAATAATAAATGAAATATATTAGCAAGCTTGGATTGAGTAGGTTTGATGCTTCATGTCAGGGGGAAAAAAAAAAACACCTCCAGTTTGGCTTTCACTGCATTGGACTTGTCGAGGACAGATAACATCCCGGGTCAGACCTCTTATTTGTTGGTTGATGTTGGAAACTGATGGAGATGATCACCTTGAGTCTTCCGTTTTGTAGAAAGACACTGTAGTTCCTCCACTGAGCACAGTTTGAAGTCTGCCATAATTAATTGTGAAATCCATCCAAATCGCTGTCACGATCATGTTGTTTGTTCATTAGCGTGAAGACGGGACACCAGGCTTATGTCACAGAGTATCATGTTGTATCAGATGTATGATGTAGAACAAATATGAGTTAATAAGCAAATCAGAAGTAGAGGTAAATCAGATGGATTCCTAATAACAGCATTAGTATTGATGCATCTCTAAGTGCAAATGTAAAAGGATTTTAAATAAGGGAGTATAATTCGTAATTGTTCTTCAGCTTTTACAGCACGGTGTGGTGAAAGAATCAGAATATTACGTCTCTGGAAATCTTTAAATGTACTATTCATTTTCATAATTACCCAAATTTGAAAGCAATTGACTCGACTATTTGGATGAGCAGGAGCTTGGAAACCCCCACAGCTCTGCTGCGCTGTTTGCTAATACAGCTCGAGTGTGTGTATGTGTGTGTGTGTAATTGAGGTGTGTGACCGTGGCCAATGGCCAGTGTTTCGTCAACGCTGTGGATGTTCCAGTGGCTCCCGGCCAGTGTGTTGATTCACTGCTGCCATTTCCATTGGAACCATCTTAATTTTCTTTCTTTCTTTTTTTTTTTCCTCTCAATAAGTCCCCCTCCCCCCACCCTACACTTTTATGTAATTCTCTCACTGACCAATTGACTGACCAAATTGAAACGTCCTCATAAACCTGGGTGTTCCTCTATCTTTCAAATCACTGCTTGAACTCTAAATGAGATCCTTTATGGCCTTGATTCCTGTTCGATTTCGCTTTATGGTACACTGAGAAATGCGATCTTGTTTCATTCCCACTAAGGCTAATTGAATCCGATGTTGACTTCGTGATCAAACAGAGACGTCTTCTCTCACTGGAACGTATTCGTGGTCATGAACGTCGAAGAGAGGGAGAGTTATCGTGGAGTGAAAGGACAAGTCTGACCAAGCGAATGGATCCGTGCGTTAATGCTCGAATGCGCTGGGGGATTAATGAGGTGTAACGTATCAGGCTTAGGGGCTAATGGGCTGTGAAGTCATTAGTGCACTGCCTTTCTCACTTTCTTCCTCTCTTTCTATTCTGTTCCCTCACTTTCCTCACTTTATTTTTTTAGGATTTTGCATCTTTGTGGTCACCTCTCTTTATGTCCTCATTTAAATAAAAGGGTTCCTCAAGGATTCCTTAGAAAGTTAAGGGTTCTAGCTTGAGAAATGCTTCTCCACGGAACCTTGAAAGTTGGACTCTACCAAGAGATTGCCAAAAAAGCCCAAACTGGGCAAACTTTATTGTTGCTCCACAGATATCTTCAAATATTGGTGAGCATTCCTACTCTTGGTTTCTATGTTTTTGTTTTCCTGGTAGAACCTGGCTAGCATGATACATTCTCCCCTACTAACTACAGAACCACCACAAATCAAAGGTCTCCCTGGTAACCATAAGTCAAAAGCTGTTCTATGTGATTACTGTCATCTCTTTGCAACAAAAATACATGCACCATTCTACTGGAGTAAATCAAACACTTCTAACCCTTCTGGGTCAGGAGCTGTGATGAGGAATAAATATTAGAAACCTTTTCTATTCCCTGAGATCAACATGAATTGATAGACGATAGATTGAGGACCACCTCGATAGATAAAGGAACACCTCCTTGCAGTTCCTCAAGAATTCCTTGGAAAGTTAATGGTTCACCCTCTAAAAATGCATCTACATGGGATCTTGGAAATGAAACCTTCTACTGTAGGATTCTACCAAGAGGTTCCCAAAAAGGCCTAAATTGAGCAAACTTTATTGTTGCTCCACAGAGATCTTCAGATGTTGGTAAGAATACCTACTTTGGTTTCTATGCTTGTTTGTTTTTCCTGGTAGAACCTGGTTAGCATGATATGTTCTCCCCAATTAACCACAGAACCACCACAAATCAAAGGTGTCCCTGGTAACTATGAGTCAAGAAACTGTTCTATGTGATCACTGCCATCTATTTGCAACAAAAACACATGCAGCATTATATTAGAGTAAACTCAACACTTTTAACTCTTCTGGTTCAGGAGCTCTGTTGAGGAATGAATGTGAGAAACCTTCTCTATTCCTTGAGATTGACATTGATTGATAGACAATAGATTGAGAACTGCCTCAAAAGATCCTTCCATTTCCTCACGGATTCCTTGGAAAGTGAATGATTCTAGCTTGAAAAACACTTCTACATGGAACCTTGAAAGTGAAACCTTTTGCTGTAGAATTCTACCAAGAGATTGCCAAAAAGGCCCAAACTGGGCAAACTTTATTGTTGTTCCACAGAGATCTTCAGATGTTCATGAGAATTCCCACTCTTGATTTCTATGTTTTTGCTAGCCAGGTTCTACCAGGAAAGCATTGTACATTCTTCCCAACTAACTACAGAACCTACAGAACCACCACAAATCAAAGGTGTCCCTGGTAACCATGAGCCAAAAGCTGTTCTATGTGACCCCTGCCATCTATCTGCAATAAAACCACATGAAGCATCCTATTGGAGTAAATCAAACCCTTCTAACCCATCTGGTTCAGGAGCTGTGACGAGGAGTTCTTCTTCTTCTTTTGGCTGCTCCGATTAGAGGTCGCCACAGCAGATCTGTTCCACGTATTTGAATTGGCATAGGTTTTATACTGGATGCCCTTCCTGACGCAACCTTCCCCAATCTATCCTGGCTTGGGGCCGGCACTAAGTCTACACTGGCTTGTGTGACCCCAGTGGCTGGGTATTTTACCAAATTTTCATGACTTTGGACTGTGGAGGAAACTGGAGCACCTGAAGGAAACCTGCACAGACACAGGGAGAACATGGAAACTCCACACAGAAAGGCACACATTGGCCATGAGGTTCAAACCCGATACCTTCTTGTTGTGAGGTGATAGTGCTAACCACTGTACCACCATGCTGTCACAGCCAACACTTCTAACCTAGTTAAGGAGCTGTGATGAGGAATGAGAGTTAGAAACCTTTTCTATTCCTTGAGATGGACATTAATTGATAGACAATAGATAGAGGACCGCCTCGATAGATAGAGGACCGCCTTCTTGCAGAGAAGTTTAATAAATGATTGCTTAATGAAGCCAAATCACATGGAAATTTCCTCAATACACATCCATAGAAAGGTCAGTGTACCTTGAATGTGGCACACATCATTATTTTTAATAAAATTGGATGATGTATTTCAATTTAACATACCCTGGACTGAGATAATATTGTCTACAGTGGCATTTATAATGCTTGGCAGAATCTTATGTCACATTTTGTCAGCTGCTATTGCCTATACAAGTGCAGTTATTTTGTTTGTTTGTGTTTCAAAATTGCTTTATTACTGTACATTAGGTTTTTTTTTAACATCTATTTCCTAGAAAACATGCTTTTTTTGTCCATTTCAGCGTACCTCTGTAAGTGTCACAACCTGCACACCCACTTTCTCTTAACCACACTAGAATTGTGGGTGTTAAAGGAAAGAGGAAGCACGGCTGCTCGTGAGTGAGGTAACTCACTAGCATTAATCACACGTGTCCATATTTGTGGTGTGAAAACTTTGAATAGATGCGAGCATGGAAAATTGTATTATTAATTATTATTAATGATAAAACCAAGGCCTTGATCAGACTTCTTGTGAAACAGATTGAGTTTAATCAGCATGGCAAGGCTTTGCTTTGCAGGAAGAGTTGCTTTGCAGAAAAATGCCTTGCAAGAAGGGATTTTTTTCTGCGAGTGAAGATATGAGTGTGAAATATTATCAGATGAAGCACCAATAGGTCTGTTCATCCTACCTCAATTATGTTAATTCCATGACTCAATGTTCTGTGTATAATTTCTCCAATATGTTTCTACAGAAGAATGAGGGTAAAGTGGTAGTCAGTTTCATCACTTAGTGGACTAGCATGAACATGTTAGTTTCTCACCTAAAGCAATTTATGAAGTCCCACATGGCTCAGTATTGGGTACTTTGCTGTTATATTACTGGACATATCACTTTGATAGCTTGGTAGCAACTTCTATGCTGATGATATCTACTGGACCATAAGAAATTGCCCAGGTCTCTTTGTGGGCTAATTGTACTTGGAATATGAAGAATGGATGGCCTTTATTTTCTCTTATTCAATCCAGATACAAACAGAAATCTTCAACCATGGACCCAAGAGTATTAGTAAACAACTGCCTGAACACAATATCAGCTGGGATGGTTTTACAGATATCAAAACAGTCTACACTTTATTATAACCAGTTTATTTGAGTTTGTTGACAATGGAATAAAAAGTTGCTCATGCTCCTGCATGACTGCACACCCCACTGATTTCATCTTTTAGTTTCATTCTGCATGAGTTAATCCTGCTAGAGCACAAATTATTTGTTTAACCTTAATTTAACCAGGCAAGTCCCTAACAAAACAATTCTTATTTACAGCATATATATCTCATTTCATTATCCCTAGCCGCTTTATCCTGTTCTACAGGGTCACAGGCAAGCTGGAGCCTATCCCAGCTGACTACGGGCGAAAGGCGGGGTACACCCTGGACAAGTCGCCAGGTCATCACAGGGCTGACACATAGACACAGACAACCATTCACATACACATTCACACCTACGGTCAATTTAGAGTCACCAGTTAACCTAACCTGCATGTCTTTGGACTGTGGGGGAAACCGGAGCACCCGGAGGAAACCCACGCGGACACGGGGAGAACATGCAAACTCCGCACAGAAAGGCCCTCGTCGGCCACGGGGCTCGAACCCGGACCTTCTTGCTGTGAGGCGACAGCGCTAACCACAACACCACCGTGCTGCCATATAAAAATGATCTCAGCTTATACAAAGCAATTTTGTCCCTTTTCTGCAAATCTAACTCACTGAATCTTGGGGTACCAATCCCAAGGCCTACAAACTCTAACGCCTGCCATTTTGAAGCTTGCAAACTCCTGGTCCATCTTACTCTGGGCTTCCTGATCTAAAGATCCCTCTACCTTCTAGATTCTAATGTCATCCTTTAGCCCACAAGCTCCTGCTATTGCCTTGATCCTACTCTTGCCTTGATCCTACTCTTGCCATCTTGAAATCATTAAGCTCCCACTATCTGAAGTGGGAGCTTCCCACCAGCTCCTACCATCTTGAGACCTACAATCTCCAGCTGCCATTCTGGAAGTTATCCCTGCCATTTCTGCCAAGTCCTATGAGCTACTATACTTGCCATTTCAAGGCCTACAAGCTCCTATTCTTGCCATCCTTTGGCCTACACTCTTACTCTTGCCATTCTGAAATGATCTCCAGTTGTCATCTAGATCCTAGCCCTACCATTTCAAGGTCCACAAGCCCTGACTCCTGATATCTTGAGACCCGCAATCACCAACTCCTACTATCATGAGGCCCATAACTTCCTTCTGCTGCCATCTTGAGTTTTACGAGTTCCAACTCTTGCCATCTTGAGACCCATAATTTCACACTCCTGACATCTTGAGCTCTACAAGTTCCTACTCCTGCCATCCTGAAACCCACAATGTCCTACTCCTACCATCATGAGGCCCATAACTTCTTGTTCCTGCCATCATGAGATCTATGAGCTCCTACTCCTGCCATCTTGAGATCTATGAGCTCCTACTCCTGCCATCTTGAGACAAACGAGTTCTGACTCTTGCTTTCCTGGGACTCACAAGCCCCTGGTACCATCCAGACCCTGCTCTTGCCTTCATGATCAGTATAATCTCCAATGTTTCCAATGTCTTCCAATCTGTGGCCTGTAAGCTCCCAGTCCCACGTCACTGATTGGCTGCTGTCTATGACCAACCCATTGTAGTCATTATAGTTCAGTAAAGGATTCCCGGTCATGGGCAGAAGAAGATGGACTCTGTCTGCTCAGTCTCAGTTGATGTTTCTTAATGTTTCTTTCTTCTTTGTGCCATTTTAGGCAGTTTCCCTTTCTCACAGCTCCCCTTGGTTTGCTTTCTTTGGAAGGGTTAAGGCTCCGGTGTCTTTAAAGTTGCTTTGAAGCAATCAGTGTAGTAAAAGTTGCTATAAAATGTGCTGTCTTAAATTCTGTAATATTACGGTAAGATTTGTCCATGCATCATTCTTAAGATTCTTAAGTCTGGCCACTGTTTGGAAAGTGATATTCCTCCAGATGATTTCTGAATTGATCTAAAAGGTGTGTGACCTGTTTCAGTTTGCAGACAGCGGTTTTAGTATGCATTTTAGAAGCCCATATGCTAGGTGAGGTACAAAGCAGAGCTGCCTGCAGGACCTTGGCATCCGACAGCTCTCATTAAACTATCGACATTTTAATACTTCCTACTGCTCTTAAGATCTCTGTGTGCCCACCCCCTCAGGCCTTCCAAGCTTTTAATGGCTTCTGTCTTACACAAGCCAAGGATTAACCCATCTCCTGCACGAGCCACGTCCCCAGTGCACTTAACCTGCTCCTTGCCCAAAGACTGTGAAACACCACAGCTATATGCTTTACTATTGATTGGGGAAGAGGGCCAAATACACGTCATCTGGGGTTTGTTCATTTTGAAGCTATTTTCCTTAAGAGCCATTATTTAATCAAGCTTTTAAGCAAAATTTAAAAAAAAAAGTTCACAGTGTGCAAGTTTCAAATCAAGATTAAATTTTGGTCATGGAGAAGTCTGTCAACTTTGTTCTAAAATATTGTAGGCTGACAATTATGTTTGATTCATCTGAGACTTAAAAAAAAAAAGACACATGAGATACAGCATCAAGTTCAGATGATATGACCTCAACTTTCCAATCAGTTAGTCACTCCTGGGAGACTCTTGACTTTTTGACAAAAGTGGACTTTTATTCACAACTCTGTTTCTCTCTGTCTCTTACTTATTTCCTCACACCTCCACATTTTCCTCCTTAGACCTCGCTTTATCTATGCTTTCACACCGCCCAGATACCATTGATCTTTCTTACTGATACCACATACAATGTAGGGGTAAAGCGGTTATACATAGTAACTGGTCTAATTTACAGGAAACCACTATCACTGTTTCCGCAACAGGTCAACAGAGTGAGAGTAAATTTGCACCCATGAAAAGAAAGACCTTTGACTTGAAAAGGGGGAAACTTTAAGGTAAAGGACAGGGTTACATGATATTTAAATGAAAATTAGTTGTCGAACACCAGTTTTTATGCAGATACCTGAGAAACCGTTTCACATAGTGAAATTTTCACACTTTCTACCATACGAGGTTCTGAAAACTACAGACTTACTTTCCTGAACTTAATTATGTTTCACTTTTGCACAGCTGCAACAAAGTTCAAGTACTTCAAAATCAGGTTAGCCCTAACAGTGAAATTTGTATTTTCTTTAATGTTGAGGTGTTAAAGTGTATTATAAGAGTAAAAAAAAAAAAAAGTAAAAAATCTGCCCATCATTTTTTCAGCCTCAACGACATCTAACAGGTTTTCCCCAGAAAATATCATGTATTTTTGGGTCCGAAGTCCATGGTTCTCAAAATGGGAAAGGGATCCAGGATGTACGTACACTTACCGGCCACTTTAATAAGAACTTGTTGTTGAGTCTAAGATCCCTGGTTTTGTCTGCAGGAGTGGAACCCAATGTGTTCTTCTTTCTGCTGTTGCATGCTGAGATGCTTTTCTGCTCACCACGATTGTAAAGACTGATTATATGAGTTACTATATCCTCTCTGGCAAAAAATCTCAAATTGCTCAATCTGGCCATTTTCCTCTGACCTGTCTTATCGACAAGGCATTTGTTTCTACCAACAGAACTGTTGCTCACTCACTCAACACAGTGTTTTTTGTTTTCCTCACCATTCTGTGTGTAAACTCGAGAGCCTGTTGTGTGTGAAAACCCCTGGAAGGAGATCAGCAGTTACTGAAATACTCAAACCAACACCCATACCACAGTGAAAGAAAGAAAGTCACACTTCACTGTGAGATCACAATTTTTCTCGTTCTGATGTTTGAACATTGTGAACATTAACTGAAGCCCTTGATTTGTTTGGTTAGGATTTAGTTATCATAGTTGTGAGCCTAACTGACTAAAGGAGATGTTAATCTAAAATTCTACAAGTAATGTTAACTTTAATCAATATTGAATTTGAATCAAATAAGGAAGTTCTGTTTATACGGTGCAGTGTTTCTTCATCTTGGTGTGTGGAAAATTGTAGAATAAAAGCTCTAATGGCTTGAAATGATTAATATTAATAATATTATTTTCGTTATTAGCTCATCTGGCCGATCAAGTGTTGTCCGTTGTCCACTGTCTGTCATCCATCGTCCGTCTGGTGTCATTTCACAAAAATCGCTTCCTCTCTCTCAATTCTTCACCGATTTTGATTCTTTTTGGCAGGAAGGTATTGTAGGTCTGCCTGGGGTGCATATAGCTTCTACCTAAATTTGCATAATTGTAATTAATAATGACGATATGGAGTAATTAATCAATCCCTGGGCGGCACGGTGGTGTAGTGGTTAGCGCTGTCGCCTCACAGCAAGAAGGTCCGGGTTTGAGCCCCGTGGCCGGCGAGGGCCTTTCTGTGCGGAGTTTGCATGTTCTCCCCGTGTCCGCGTGGGTTTCCTCCGGGTGCTCCGGTTTCCCCCACAGTCCAAAGACATGCAGGTTAGGTTAACTGGTGACGCTAAATTGACCGTAGGTGTGAATGTGAGTGTGAATGGTTGTCTGTGTCTATGTGTCAGCCCTGTGATGACCTGGCGACTTGTCCAGGGTGTACCCCGCCTTTCGCCCGTAGTCAGCTGGGATAGGCTCCAGCTTGCCTGCGACCCTGTAGAACAGGATAAAGCGGCTAGAGATAATGAGATGAGATAAGATAATCAATCCCTAATGACCAGTTTCCACACAAATCACTTCTTCTCTCTCAATTCTTCATCAATTTTGATTCTTTCTGGCATGAAGGTAAGGGTACCTAGGGTGCATATAACTTCTACCCAGATTTGCTTAATTGCAATTTTTCATGAAGTTATGGACTAATTAAGACTTAATGTCTTAAAAAAAATCACTTCCTCTCAGTCAGTTCCTCGCCATTGTTGATTCTTTCTGGCAAATAGGTCAGGGTACCTAGGGTGCATATAACTTCTACCCAGGTTTGATTTCTCACAAGGCCGGAGTGAGCTATGCTGTCACTGACAGTCTCATTATTCTTAAAATTACACATGTCCTATAATAATAAAAGGGTCTTTGGAAATGTTTGGGGTTGGGAAAGTGGGGGAAAAACAAACTAATCAGCAATGCGATTCTGGCAAAATATTTTTTCTTCTACCTGATATGAGAATAAATGTTTTATTACTTTGTGAATCTGCACCTCTTTTCCTTTAAAATCATCTTCAATCCCATAGGGTTTTCTCAAGGATCACTGTTGTGTAATTTGATCAATGCTCACATTTGACTATTTAACTTTTAATATGCAAAGATTAAAGGTACCCCAAAGGATTAGTCATTCATTTGAGAGAGCGGCAGCGTGTGGTCACTCGCCATGAAAGGATTAGGAAAACTAATTAGCTGGAATTTGAATAATTGGTAACAGGGCAAGTCTATTACAGGAGAGACGTTTCAGGGTTTTACTGATCATTTTATTTTATCTCCAGGTCCCAACAATTAGAGCTTAATACCCTCCAGCTCGCTTTCCTGAATACCAGAATGGTTGATTCATAAAATATTCTGTGCTTGGAATACAGTTTTAATGAAAGTAGCAACAAGCACTTCATATAAAGAAGAAAAATATTTTTCATTTTTATCTTTCTAATGTGCAAGTTCACGCTGCGTGCTGTTCCTCACCAGAGTCTGCTTCCTGAAAGAGGGAACTGATGTGACTGATTAAAGCCAGTAAATGAACACCACAATATGGAATGTGGAAATACTTCGCACAGGCCTCATTTTTACATCTGCTAAATGCTGAGAAGGAGCAAATTAGGGATGCATTGACACCACTTTTCTCTCAGACTCTCTCAGAATATGATTACGAGTACTGACACCAATACTGATACTGAAATCAGAGACATACTTATGATGATATTTATTTAGTTTATTTAATTCTGTTGATGTTTCTCCCGGTTTAACAGCAGCCCTGAAAAGCACACACACGTGTGTTCAGGCACTGAGGCTAATAAACTCATTTTTTATAACATTAGTGCATATTAAGTGCATTAGCTAGCTATCCAATTGTGAAGTCTGACACCAGTAGTCATTCCCAGGTCCAAATGCTGCTTCAGCGTTGCTAACTTAGAGAGTTTGGTGTGAAATTGTGTGACTCTTTCAACCCCTTTAGCAACTATAATTCAAAAAAGAGCCTAGCCACAAATCTAGCGACTTTTTCAGCACAATAGTGACAGTTGTGAACTCAATACGGCTCTCCAGCTCACCTCACAGCCGCTGTAATACAAGTTTAGAAATCATTTTTGCTCGACTCACCATCAGTGTGTAACACCTGACTGATAATCACTGATCCAACCAATCACAGATAACCCTAGTCCAGTCCATGACTAATCACGAATAAGCATGATCCCACCCATGACCAATCACTGATCGTCATGGCCCCGCCCATAACCAATCACTGATAACTATAGTCCAGTCCACGACCAATCACCGGCAAGCATGATCCCACCCATGATCAATCACTGATAATCAAGTTCCCACCCACAACCAATCACTGATAACTATACTCCAGTCCATGACTAATCACTAACAAGCATGATTCAACCCACAACCATTCACTGATAACCACCCCCAAAACAAAGGGATTTGGCCTGATGTTTTCCGCACTCACGCCAGCTGAGGGCCGCATCTTAAAAATTATTGGTAGTACTGTGCTTAACCCTGACAGCAAATTTTGCTCGGCCCGCATCTGGCAGGGACCATCATTAAAATCCAGCCTGGATGCGCATGCCGGATCTGGGCCAGCTTAGGTATGCACAACGGCCCAAATGTGGCCCAGATGCGGGCCAGATCTGGGCCTTATTGAAGGTAAGTATAATATGCATTGTTTTATTTTTTTGAAAGTTTAAGCCTGATTGCATGCACGCTTATTTTGTAGAGTGTAATCATGGTAATGGTGTGGCTATATTATCAGCCTTTACAATAATACATCAAATTGTATCAGCAATGTTGACAGTGTTTATTGTGGAAATAAATAAACATAGGTCACCCCCTTCTTTAGATTGCAAGTTGGCCTAGTGCAGGGGTGTCAAACCTGATCCATAAAGGGCCGTGTGGCTGCAGGTTTTCATTCCAGCCATGCAGCAGCACCCTGATTTGGCTTATTCAATCAACTGACACACCCACCCTTTAATCAAGGGTGGGTGTGGCTGCAAGTATTTGACTGTGTGAAGACAGTTCAGTTGATTGAATGAGCCAAGTCAGGTGTGCTGCTGCATGGCTGGAATGAAAACCTGCAGCCACAAGGCCCTTTATGGATCAGGTTTGACACCCCTGGCCTAGTGGTTAGCGTGTCCACCTCTTGACTGGGAGATTGTGAGTTCTATTTGCAGTCGGGTCATACCAAAGACCATCATAAAAATGGTACCTACTGCCATCTGGTGAGGCACGCTGCAATACAGATGCAAGTAGTGAGTCAAACTCTTGCGGCTACCAGAGGACTGCCCCCCCACTGTAACCCTAGTTATATAATAGGTGAAAGGCTGAAGGCTAGAGAAACGGAGATTGGCACTGCACCAATACGCCTCAAAGAGCTGGGTAGTACTGGGACAGGAGAAGACCAGGTCCTGGTGTGGGAGGGACTTTGACTTGACTTGCCCCCTTCTTTAACTGGAACATTTGGTCGAGAATCTGGTTTGCATCTGCCATAGGCCCAGATCTCGCATGGATGCGTTTTGCATCTGGTTCATACCTGGCTGCTGCATCTGAGCCGAATGATGAGGCCCAGGTTTAGGCAGTTGTACATACCTATGAAGGCCCAGATCCAGCATGTGCTTCCGGGATGGATTTTAAGGATGGTCCGTGCCAGAAGCAGACTGAACAAAATTTGCTGTCAGCGCATGATCCCGCCCACAACCAATCAATGATATCCACGGTTCTGCCCACAATCAATCACTGATAACTATAGTCCAGTCCATGACTAATCCCTGATAACTATGTTCCCACCTGCAACCAATCACTGATAACCATGTTCCCACGCACAACCAATTATTGATAACTATGGTCTCGTCCACAACTAATCACTGATAAAAATGATTCCGCCCACAACCAATCACTGACAATGATGATCCTACCCATGACCAATCACTGATAACTATGGTCTCATCTACAACCAATCACTAATAACCATGGTCCCACCCACAACCAATCACTGATAACTATAGTCCAGTGTACAACCAATCACTGACAAGCATAATCCCATCCAGGACCGATCTCTGATAACCATGACCTCGCCCACAACCAATCACTGATAACTATAGTCCAGTCCATGACTAATCCCTGATAACTATGTTCCCACCTGCAACCAATCACTGATAACCATGATCCCACGCACAACCAATTATTGATAACTATGGTCTCGTCCACAACTAATCACTGATAAAAATGATTCCGCCCACAACCAATCACTGACAATGATGATCCTACCCATGACCAATCACTGATAACTATGGTCTCATCTACAACCAATCACTAATAACCATGGTCCCACCCACAACCAATCACTGATAACTATAGTCCAGTGTACAACCAATCACTGACAAGCATAATCCCATCCAGGACCGATCTCTGATAACCATGACCTCGCCCACAACCAATCACTGATAACTATAGTCCAGTCCGTGACCAATCACTGATAACCACCTCCTTGCCCACAACCAATCACTGATAACCATAACCCTGTCCACAACCAATCACTGATAACTATAGCCCAGTCCATGACTAATCACTGATAAGCATGATCCCACCCACAACCAATCAATGATAACTATGGTCTCATCCACAACCAATCACTAATAAGCATGATCCCACCCACAACCGATCACTGATAACTATAGTCTAGTCCACGACTAATCACTGACAAGCATGATCCCACCCACAACCAATCACTGATAACTATAGTCCCTCTTGCCTCTTTATTCTTCATTTTTAAACTGTATTTCTGGAGATATTACATTTCATCAGTACTAAAAGAAAGTAAACATTTCCCTTCAGCACTCCTCCCTGTCACTGCTTCTGTTTGTCTGCATTTGTGACAGAAAGATTAATGTCTTTTAAGTGCGTAAAACTTTTGTTCACAGTGCTGTGACCAAACTTCTCTCGATAAGAAATAAATTATTCAAGAAATAAATGATAACTGATTATAATCTTCCTTCTACATGTGACCTTATTTGCAATGCCATTGATCATGAAAAAAGACCAATTACACAAGTCACGTAGTGACTTCTGGCGACTTTTAGAGCTCGCTTTACTGATATTTCTCCCAGGTGGCATCATCAATCTCTTCAATCTTACAACCTCATTGCAAGGAAAGTGGGAGAATGATAACTGCATAGTTTTTTGGACTCAGATCTCTTGGGATAAAGAGGGACACAGGAATGTGGCATGTTGAAATGACGAGGCTTGGATGCAGAAATATGATCGTTACATCATGGTTGTTTTCACTCACCAAGCATTCTCTGTAGACTTTTTTTTTTTCTCACCTAGCTAGCAGCATTGTTTGCTGCTAGTGATGAACTCCTCTTGCTGAGTTTTGTGTGTTAATTGTGAAATACGTCCACATCACTGTTAGTCCTTACATGACGTTACGTCACAGGGAATCATGTGGGATAAAATGTTGGGATTTTTTTATGAGACTGACTGATTGACACGATCAGGAATACCATGAATCCACACTTATAGCTAACGGTTCATGGAAGTAACACAATTTTACAGCAGGACAGTAAAGTCACCCTGGAGTCTCCAGTGAATCACACTCACCTCCTGCATGACCCCCGCTAGCAGCGATCAGGGAGCCAATTTAATATTCACCAAAAATTAAAACGCTTCCCATAAACGCTCGAGTTAGCCGATACGTTTCAGTACAAAAGCTGGACATTTAACACACGGAAAGGCATGAGGGTCGCTCTCAGGCTGAGACGAGCGCATTTGAATATCTGACAGACAGAAAGTGAGCCATTAAAATGTCCGCAGCACATTTCAGGAATGAAATGAGGAGATTATAAAAGGGAAAAAAAAAGGAAGTTCCCCGGGGTAATCAATATGAGTGTGAATTAGCTCAGGCTTTAAAGGAGGAACCTGTGGAAATGTGTGAACGTAGAAAAGGTAAGATGGCAAACTAATGCAAGTAACACAGAGACGAATCTTCAATCACAACAGAAACATACACATAAACAACAACAATGCAACAGCTAAACAGAAACATGCAACAATGAAAAACATATCAAAACAACAACAAGAACAAAAACACGACAGCAAATTCATAACATGACAGAAAAAAGACAAGAGCAAAAGCGAAAATGCAACAATAAAACCGAAAACACAACAGAACAATTGAAAATGAAAACAGAAAATGCAACTGAAATAATAATTATTATTAAAAAAACAACAACCCTACAACAGCAAAACAGAAAGCGCAAAAACAAAAACAATGAACGTAACAAAATTTGGTTTTGTCTGTTAATTTGTTTGTTTGTTTGTTTGTTTGTTTTTCTGTCATGTTTGGTTTTGTTGTTGCAATTTCTGACTTATTTTGCTGTTTTTGGTTTTGTCATCATGTTTTCAATTTTCTTGTGATATTTTTGGTTTTGTTGTTGTTGTTTTTTTTCTTTTTTAAAATCTGTTTTGTTTTGCTTTTTTCCATGTTTATTGCATGAACGCAGCACCATAAAACAAATAATAATAATAATAATAATAATAATAATAATAATAATAATAATAATTGATTTATTTTAAAAAATCAGCTTTAGGAAACATGGTCAGTCACTCCAGCACCATTAATCTTATTAATCAAAAATGCAACATAAATTTATTTTTAAAATCTTTTTAAATAAACCCAGAGTTTTATTTCTGCGTTTGTTGATCACATTTTAATCAAATCATTTTATTAAAAGAGAATAAAATTCCAGAGAATAGTTTGTAGAAAATCTACACTTCCAGATCGACTCACGCTGAAGTATACTGCAGTGGAGGTGTGTTTTTGTTTGTTTGTTTGTTTGTTTGTTTGTTTGTTTGTTTGTTTGAGATTTGGATTCATAGTGAAGCAAGTGGAAACACAAATATTAAATGAGTCTAATCAAGCCTGAAATAAACTGAAATAAAACACTGATCCCTAGTTTTCTGTTTTCACTGCAACCTGAAAGTTGAGTCGACTCGGTGGACGAGGAGCCGTTACTCGAGGCCGAAGTCACAGCTCTGTGTTTCCCAGGACCTCGGCTTTGTCTCTGAGGCAACGACACAGGAAGAGCAAGAAAAAAGCCACACAGGGCGAGTGAATAAAGTGATGGTGTGATAAAATCACTCCAGTGCCTGCAGACACATGGCCATAAACACACACACACACACACTGAGAAAGAAACAACTTCGTTTTTCTCTGAGCTCGAGGTTAAATTGCTGTCAAGTGGTTTGATGCTGCGCTGAAAATCATTTTGTCACATGAACAGGACTGAAGCAGTCAGGCTTAGGATGTCCAGCCAGGGGGTAATAATGAACTCACTCACTCAACCAGAGAGAGAGAGAGAGACAGACAGATACAGACAGAGAGAGAGACACAAAGAGAGAGGGACAGAGACAGAGAGAGATTGAGTGAGAGAGAGAGAGAGAGAGAGAGAGAGACAGACAGAGAGAGAGACAGAGAGACACAAAGAGAGAGGGACAGAGACAGAGAGAGAGATTGAGTGAGAGACAGACAGACAGACAGACAGACAGACAGACAGACAGACAGAGAGAGACACAGAGAGAGAAACAGAGAAACAGAGAGAGAGAGATAGACAGAGATAGAGAGAGGGACAGACAGCGAGAGATTGAGTGAGAGAGAAAGAGAGAGAGAGATTGAGTGAGTGAGAGACAGACAGACAGACAGAAAGGGAGAGACACACAAAGAGAGAGGGACAGAGACCAAGAGAGAGAGATTGAGTGAGAGAGAGAGAGAGAGAGAGAGAGACAGACAGACAGACAGAGAGAGACACAAAGAGAGAGGGACAGAGACAGAGAGAGAGATTGAGTGAGAGAGCGAGAGAGACAGACAGACAGAGAGAGAGACACAAAGAGAGAGGGACAGAGACAGAGAGAGAGAGATTGAGTGAGAGACAAACAGACAGACAGAGAGAGGGACAGAGACCAAGACAGAGACACAGAGAGAGAGGAAGAGAGAAACAGAGAGAGAGATAGACAGAGACAGAGAGAGAGGGACAGACAGAGAGAGATTGAGTGAGAGAGAGATTGAGTGAGAGACAGACAGACAGAAAGGGAGAGAGACACAAAGAGAGAGGGACAGAGACAGAGATTGAGAGAGAGAGACAGAGAAACAGACAGAGACAGACAGAGAGAGACACAGAGAGAGAGAAAGAGAGAAACAGAGAGAGAGATAGACAGAGATAGAGAGGGAGAGACAGAGAGAGATTTAGTGAGAGAGAGATTGAGTGAGAGACAGACAGACAGAAAGGGAGAGAGACACAAAGAGAGAGGGACAGAGAGAGATTGAGTGAGAGAGAGAGACAGACAGACAGACAGAGAGAGAGATTGAGTGAGAGACAGACAGGCAGACAGACAGACAGAAAGGGAGAGACACACAAAGAGAGAGGGACAGAGACCGAGAGAGAGATTGAGTGAGAGAGAGACAGACAGACAGACAGACAGACAGACAGAGAGACACAAAGAGAGAGGGACAGAGAGAGATTGAGTGAGAGAGACAGACAGACAGACAGACAGACAGACAGACAGACAGACAGACAGACAGAGAGAGACACAAAGAGAGAGGGACAGAGACAGAGAGAGAGATTGAGTGAGAGACAGACAGACAGACAGACAGACAGAGACACAGAGAGAGAGAAAGAGAGAAACAGAGAGAGATAGACAGAGATAGACAGACAGAAAGGGAGAGAGACACAAAGAGAGAGAGAGAGACACAAAGAGAGAGGGACAGAGACAGAGAGACAGATTGAGTGAGTGAGAGATTGAGAGAGACAGAGAAACAAACAGAGAGAGACAGACAGACAGACAGACAGACAGACAGACAGAGAGAGACAAACACAGAGAGAGAGAGAGAGAGAGAGAGAGGGACAGAGAGAGCGAAACAGAGAGAGAGACAGACAGACACAGAGAGAGGGAAAGAGAGAGACAGACACACACAGAGAGAGAGGGGGACAGACAGAGAGAGAATGAGTGAGAGAGAGATTGAGAGAGAGAGAGAGAGACCTTACAAACCAACTCATGTGGACATTTCTGTTCTCGACACTTTGGTTCTCCCTCCACACTCACAGCTCAGGTTCTTTGAGGAACCCAAAAGAAAATCTTCTCAGGACTCTTTACACATGGAGTGCATGAAATTTTATTTTTCCACTTCTGGTTTGTATAATATTTATAATATACAGTACTGTGCAAAAGTTTTAGACACCCGGCACTGTCAGAAATAGGGGTACAGGTGGAGTTTCTGTCCCCCAAGCTACAGTCTACACTAATGGACCCCCGAGAGCTCATTACTGGGCCTCAAGGTAGCTATGTGTACCTTTCTAGGGGCAAAAGGTACTTATATGTTCCCAAACAGTAGATAAAGGGTACAAATAAGTACCTTAGAGGGTCCTGATCCAGTGACAAACTGGATCAAACAACGTTTGTTTTCCAGCACAAAATTAAATGTTACAGGGAGAAAAAAAAAATGTTTGTAATATGTCTGAGCAGCATAATCCATAAGAGAGCACTTTTCAGATTAAAAAAGAAAACATAATGGAGCATTTGTGAGTTCACTACTGGAACATTTTTGGTGTAAAATGAAGAAGTGAGTGTGACAAAGTGTCCAGAAGAACTGCGGCTGGTTCTGGAAGATGCTCAGTAAAACCTACAGCTCATTTCCGCATAAACCTGCACTCACTGGACTGGAGACGGATATATATATATATTTTTTTTTTTTTTAAACAAAGGGTCGTCTCACACCAAATATTGACTTTGTTTCATTTATTCATTTATTACAGCTTTGTTTATCATATTGTTTTTTCTTAATGTTGAAACATTTCATTTCATTATTTTTTAAGCCATTTTTGGTCGACAGCATTTCTTGACATGTGTCTAAAACTTTTGCACAGCACTGTGTATAAAGGGAAATGATCTTGTGTGCAAAATATGTTTTCATGGCTTTTTTTTTAGAAAAATTAAAACTAATTTGTCAGAAACTTAAAAAAGTCATGAAAATAGAAAAATTATCTCATGCAGACACAAAAAACATTGTCCTTTTCATTTTGTGATTTTTATTCTTTATATTTAGTTGTTTTTTTTAATTCACATGTAGTGTGCAAATTTGTGTTTTGTTTTCTTGCATAATGTATTGTTTTTATCTGTAGATTGTGTATTTTATTTTTCCATGTCACATTTTCACATGATTAATTGATAATGTGCTATTGTTTCCATGTAAACCTTGTTTTTTTTTCAGAATTAATTTATTTCCATGTGAAATTTTCACATATAGGATACACATCTATATTTAACATATTACAGTTTTCCACAATTCATTTTCCATATTTTCTCAACTGATTTTTTTTTTTGCATTTTAAAAAAAAAATCCACAAATTTTGTTCCTGACATGATTCGTTTATTTTTTTTACATTAATTTTTCTCCAAATAGTGCACATAATTATTTTTTCGACACCAATATTCACGTATATTCACACAAGGGATCAGGATATGTTTTACTTTTTCTCACGATTCATTTATTTTTTCACATTTAAATTTTTCAAATGTAGCCAGCCCTGTTTTTTTTTTCACATATGTTCATGTCTGAGTCATTACATTAATCAACACTTTTAAAATGCCGGGTTTTTGTGAGAAACGCTGCTCAGAGCGGAGACGTGTGTGAGGCGTGTAGGTGTGAGTTCAGGACTCGCAGCTCCTCCTGCCTTATTTCAGCCGTAACTCAGAGGACACACGGCTCTTTAGAGAGCCACTCAGCCACCTCGATCATATCGGCCTTCCTTCATTATCTCACTGTCAAGGTCGAAGTGAAGATAGAGCAGGACACGGCCACCTTGTAGGCTTTTAAAGCGTCCAGATGTGTCCTCCTGCTTCTTCACTACAATAAGGTTCAAAAAGAAAATATAATAAGGGAATGCGATTTGGTTCGATTTCAGATAAATTAAGTGATTAAAAAACTAAACCTCACATCTTCGTCTGAATCTTAAAGCGGCGGTATGTAACTTTTAGACTGCTCTGTTCCCTAAGAAGTGAAATAAATATTAATAATAATAATTAAATATTCCTCTTCTCACTTCCACCTTCCTTTCTTTGCCTTGTTCAGGAAAAGGCATGGCGTAGAGCATGTTATCATTCACTTGGGGGCGGAGCTAATTCAAAAAGCTAGCTAGAAAAATACTTATACAGTAATTGATCGCTTCCCTGTTATCGCTTGCAGATCTAGAAAACTTAAAAAAAATGATAAAGTACTTGTTCAGTGTAAAATATTGCCACACTGAAGTTGATTATTTTCCTAAAACAGCATGTCCCAAAACAAGTACGATTTCTATTTTATATTTCATATCCATTCATCTTCCTTTTTTTATAAATTTAATGTCCATAAAAGTTCATTCCTGTTCTCATGTATGTTATAGCTCGTGTTGGGGAACTCAGGATCGGTCTCAAGACCTCTTTTGAAGGTCTCAGTCTCGACCGAGTTTTTACTCGGCCTTGTCTCAGTCTCATCACTGTGACTGGATGTAAAACTTCCTGCTTCAAATGCGACCAATAACGTACGTATCTCATCGCTAATTTGAAATTTTTCTTCCTGTTAACAGCTGTCACCCCTCCCCCAACACCTTCACACCCACTGGTCTGGTTCTGGTCTTGACTCAGTCGCCTTGGTCTTGGTCATGACTTGGACTCGGTTTAGGTGGTTTTCACTACAATGCTAGTTATCGCAGCAATAAACGCTCGTTCCTTCACCATCCTCTCTGTTTTTTTTTTCTTTTTTGAAATTAAAAAGACAAAAAAAGAATGCGTAAAATCTTCAATTCTAAGAATGCTCCTACCGTATCTTGATAAACCTGGAGACTCCATCCCTAAATGTTAAATAAACATCTGCTTAGAAAACATCACCACAACATCAACAACTAGAAGGGCACGTTCAACGCGCAGACCTCCGCCAACAACATCGTGCGTTTTTCTCACAACGTCCACGTGCGCATTTGTGATTTTGCAATGGACCTCAAACATGAAAAGCAGGCTCCGTGCTGAAACTCTCCGACTGTTATGTTGAACACGTGACGTGACTGGTGCATCGCTGGTGGTGTTTGTTTGCCACAGGAACAATCTCAGAACTTTTTGATCGCACGTCGTACTGAATTGCAAGTCCATCAGTTTCATCTGGAGTGTAAGATGTATTCCAAATGGTGTATCTCACAAGAGAAAATAAATCTGTAGATTTGCCCTCTGACTCAGATCCACTCCAAAATGTACTGGGTTCTTCCTTGGCCCAAGCCCCACCATTCCACCAAGTTTCCTCGAAATCCGGTTGGTAGATTTTTTGCAGTCCTGCTTACAGATAAACGGACAGATGGATGGATGAACAGCGCCAAACTCATCACCTCCTTAGTGGAGAAACTTACACATTTTGTAAATCCATTTATGGCTGCACAAGTCCCTGTAGATGCCCTGTTACTATAGCAACAGGATATTAGAATAAGCTGCTGTTATAGAAAATTAATCATCACCTTCTGACCAATCAGAATCCAGATATACAGTATGTAGGGTTCATTTGAAGTGTTTCTGTTTTGTTATTCAGAGCAGCCTCGAAGAATGGGACTTCATCTGTGTGTGTGTGTGTTTTCCAGTGTGTGATGTGTTGGAGAATAGAAGCCAGTTATCGTGGAGGTTAGAAAAGTTTTCTCGAACCTTTTCTTGCTTCTTTTAACCTCTTGTTAGAGCGAATGTTTACAGAGGAACGGCTCGCACCAGTAAGATTTAATTTCAGGCAGTTGCACAGAGGCTCGCTGATTTAGAGCCGAACGCCTGTGTTGCTGTATCGGGAGACCTTGTGTAGGCCATGTACACACACACACACACACATTCCATAGACGGAGAGAGAGAGAGAGAGAGAGAGAGAGATGAGGAAATGGTAACAGATGAGCCTTTAAAAATAATGGATGAAGTGGTGTGTGCAGGACGGAGGAGCGCTCCCCTGTGCACACTAAAGTTCTTTCTGTGTGAGCGAGACGCCACTAACATTGATGAATCTTACCATGTCAGCCTCCACAGGCATACTACACACACACATATGCACAAACTCACGTTCGAGTGTGTTTGTTTGTGTGAAATGCATGCAATGTGTTGAAAATGTCACTTCTGATAATCAAACACGATCAAGTTTGAAAAGTCTACGATCTGATATCATGCTGCTGCATTTCCGATTTCAGTGAGGAAACGTAGCAGGTAAAAGTGGTGTGTTTATGCAGCTCTAAAAATACAAATTGGAAAGGAAATGTTCTCTACAAGTAAAGCAAATACAAATGTTTTTTAAAAGCTGCTTTTCTTTACATTTCTTTTTTTTGGAGGGGGGTGTTTGGGGACAGTGCTACTGGGGGATTGGGGTTGAGGAATTGGACAAACAGCAAAAGAAAAGGAGGAAACAAAAACAAAATTCTCCGATTGTTCGTCTGTCTGTTTGTTTGTGATATTAATGAAAAAAAGTCAGTCGTGGTTTTCTAAAAATATATCCGATATTACTACAAATGCATTTGACCAGAAATGATGATGACGACAACAACAACAGCAATAATAATAATAATAATAATAGGGATAACCTGGCGACTTCAGAGCCCATAGTCAGCTGGGATAGGCTCCAGCTTGCCTATGACCCTGCACAGGAAAAGTAGTTACGGATAATGGATGGATGGAATAATAACAACATCATCATCATCATCATCTAGCCAAGGATGAACTTTAGAAATATAACAATAAACACCGATAGCTACTACTACTAATAACAAGACCATAAATGATGACATAGCTCACTCCGGCCCTGTCTAGTCCACAAGGAACGATCTAAAGTGGGCCACCTACCCTTGCACAATAAATGTTGGAAGTTATATACACTATATATAGAAGCGATATAGACCCTAGGAATACCGACCTATTTGCCAGAAAGAATCCAAAGAATCCAAAACGGTGAGGAATTGATCGATTTTTGTTGAACTGCTCATTAAGGCTTAATTAGTCCATAACTTCATTAATAATTGCAATGATGTAAATTTGGCGAGAAGCTATATGCACACCAGGCAGACCTACCTTCCTGCCAAAAAGAATAAAAATCAGTGAAGAATTGAGGGAGAAGAAGTGATTTTCATGAAATGTGGCCGCCGCCGGATGGATGACAGACAACACATGATGGCATAAACTCATCACCTGTCTGCTGGATGAGATAATAATAATAATAATAATAATAATAATAATAATAATAATAATAATATATAGATTTAGGCACTGCCTAAAAGCAGAGCGCCCATCTGTTTCTGGGTTGGAGAATTTTCTTATATCATAGCCAGTCTCTTTTGTTTTATTTCTTTACTGGCTAGCACTGGCCACTAGGCGGTGTGTATGACTGGTAATTACTAACACTGGCCACTAGGCGGTGTGTCTCATCTCTATTCTCATTATCTCCAGCTGCTTTATCCTGGTCGCCAGGATCATCGCAGGGCTGACACATAGACACAGACAACCATTCACACTCACATTCACATCTACGCTCAATTTAGAGTCACCAGTTAACCTAACCTGCATGTCTTTGGACTGTGGGGGAAACCGGAGCACCCGGAGGAAACCCACGCGGACACGGGGAGAACATGCAAACTCCGCACAGAAAGGCCCTCGCCGGCCACGGGGCTCGAACCCGGACCTTCTTGCTGTGAGGCGACAGCGCTAACCACTACACCACTGTGCCACCCTAGGTGGTGTGTATGACTGATAATTACTAACACTGACCACTAGGCAGTGTGTATGACTAGTAATTACTAACACTGACCACTAGGCGGTGTGTATGACTGGTAATTACTAACACTGGCCACTAGGCGGCATGTATGACTGGTAATTACTAACACTGGCCACTAGGCGGTGTGTATGACTGGTAATTACTAACACTGGCCACTAGGCGATGTGTATGACTGGTAATTACTAACACTGACCACTAGGCGGCGTGTATGACTGGTAATTACTAACACTGACCACTCGGCGGTGTGTATGACTAGTAATTACTAACACTGGCCACTAGGCGATGTGTATGACTGGTAATTACTAACACTGACCACTAGGTGGTGTGTATGACTGGTAATTACTAACACTGGCCACTAGGCGGTGTGTGTGACTGGTAATTACTAAAGGCCAATTTATGCTGACAACCCAGTCCTCGCAGATAGCGTTGCAGATAGCATCTGCATAGCCCCCCACCTTCGCAGACGCTCTGCGCGCACCTCCCAAAAATTGTGACCACCGCAGAAGCCTCGCAGACAGCGTCGCAGACAAGAGGGCTCTGATTGGTCCACTCTACATCCGCTGTACACGCACTTCCACTTCCCTACTTTCCCGGTTTGGTTTGTTTTCACGACCGCCATTTTTAAAAACACGAGCGAAGATGGAGCAGCACGAAGAGCGGTTGATTGAGGAAGTGAGGAAGTACGTACATCTATATGACTCCAGTTCTAGTCATTATAAGTAACCGGAGGATAAACACTCCACTAACCACACCCACCAACTACTCCTAGCGATTTCGCGACTTCGTGCCCCCTTGTGTTGTGGTGGTGAATAACATCATGCACGCCTATTACTCCCCACTCAACAATAAATTACAACTGTCTGCGAAAAGCTGTCTGCGAAAGCCTTGTCGCAAGAGCATGCAGAGGCCCTAACACTGACCACTAGGCGGTGTGTATGACTGGTAATTACTAACACTGGCCACTAGGCGGTGTGTCCCATCTCATCTCATTCTCATTATCTCTAGCCGCTTTATCCTGTTCTACAGGGTCGCAGGCAAGCTGGAGCCTATCCCAGCTGACTACGGGCGAAAGGCGGGGTACACCCTGGACAAGTCACCAGGTCATCACAGGGCTGACACAGACACAGACAACCATTCACACTCACATTCACACCTACGCTCAATTTAGAGTCACCAGTTAATCTAACCTGCATGTCTTTGGACTGTGGGGGAAACCGGAGCACCCGGAGGAAACCCACGCGGACACAGGGAGAACATGCAAACTCCGCACAGAAAGGCCCTCGCCGGCCACGGGGCTCGAACCCGGACCTTCTTGCTGTGAGGCGACAGCGCTAACCACTAGGCGGTGTGTATGACTGGTAATTACTAACACTGGCCACTAGGCGGTGTGTATGACTGGTAATTACTAACACTGGCCACTAGGCGGTGTGTATGACTGGTAATTACTAACACTGACCACTAGGCGGTGTGTATGACTGGTAATTACTAACACTGACCACTAGGCGGTGTGTATGACTGGTAATTACTAACACTGGCCACTAGGCGGTGTGTATGACTGGTAAATTACTAACACTGGCCACTAGGCAGTGTGTATGACTGGTGGTACACGTGCACGTACACGAACACGGACAAACCACAAAAAATCGACTCAATGGGTTTACCATTTAGGTATGGTGCTCCGCTGGAGCTCCGCTAAGAAGAAGAAGAAGATCATCATCGTCTAGCCAAGAATGAACTTTAGAAATATAATAAACGCCTATAACTACTACTACTACTACTACTACTAATAATAATAATAATAATAATAATAATAATAAGCCAGAGAAAAAACAACAAACAAGGAAATCAGCTACAGATGTTGATGTTTATGCCTCTCGGTTGCCTTGTGCACACTTTGCCACCCATAAATCTCCTTTAGGGCCACGAGACGCTGTGCTCCCCTACAGTTATAAATAGAGATCTAATTTCATTTACCTAAGTGGGGGAAAATGGATGCTATTCCACTGCGTAATTGCCAGAGATGCATGAGAACCATCGCAGGAAAAATATAGGTCACTTCTAACCCAATGGCACATGCAGAAAAGATTAGCGGTTATGTATTAGCTGGGCGGAGTTCGCTTTTTAAAAGGCCAATAAACATGTTAGTGATGCTTGGTTAGAGATGCTTATGTCGCGGTAGCACTTGATCAGAGAATGCATCACTGCTCCTGCGGGACTTCACACAGATCTTAGGCTGAATCACAGAGATGAAGCCAAATCATTGTATTCTGGTGTGTGAACTTCAAACCTTGATGGTCAGTTTTAATAAGTAATAAATCACATTTCATTAGTGTTATAACTGTGGCGGCTTGGCTAATTTGCCAGATTAAAACCTTTTTTTTTTACAGTTAGGCCCATAAATATTTGGACAGAGGCAACATTTTTCTAATTTTGGTTCTGTACATTACCACAATGAATTTTGAACAAAACAATTCAGATGCAGTTGAAGTTCAGACTTTCAGCTTTAATTCAGTGGGTTGAACAAAATGATTGCATAAAAATGTGAGGAACTAAAGCATTTTATAAACACAGTCCCTTCATTTCAGGGGTTCAAAAGTAATTGGACAAATTAAATAATTGTAAATAAAATGTTCATTTCTAATACTTGGTTGAAAGCCCTTTGTTGGCAATGACTGCCTGAAGTCTTGAACTCATGGACATCAGCAGACGCTGTGTTTCCTCCTTTTTAATGCTCTGCCAGGCCTTTACTGCAGCGGTTTTCAGTTGCTGTTTGTTTGTGGGCCTTTCTGTCTGAAGTTTAGTCTTTAACAGGTGAAATGCTGCTCAATTGGGTTGAGATCAGGTGACTGACTTGGCCATTCAAGAATATTCCACTTCTTTGCTTTAATAAACTCCTGGGTTGCTTTGGCTTTATGTTTTGGGTCATTGTCCATCTGTATTATGAAACGCCGACCAATCAGTTTGGCTGGATTTGAGCACACAGTATGTCTCTGAATACCTCAGAATTCATCCGGCTGCTTCTGTCCTGTGTCACATCATCAATAAACACTAGTGACCCAGTGCCACTGGCAGCCATGCATGCCCAAGCCATCACACTGCCTCCGCCGTGTTTTACAGATGATGTGGTATGCTTTGGATCATGAGCTGTACCACGCCTTCGCCATACTTTTTTCTTTCCATCATTCTGGTAGAGGTTGATCTTGGTTTCATCTGTCCAAAGAATGTTCTTCCAGAACTGTGCTGGCTTATTTAGATGTTTTTGAGCAAAGTCCAATCTAGCCTTTTTATTCTTGAGGCTTATGAGTGGCTTGCACCGTGCAGTGAACCCTCTGTATTTACTTTCATGCAGTCTTCTCTTTATGGTAGATTTAGATATTGATACGCCGACCTCCTGGAGAGTGTTGTTCACTTGGTTGGCTGTTGTGAAGGGGTTTCTCTTCACCATGGAAATTATTCCGCGATCATCCACCACTGTTGTCTTCTGTGGGCGTCCAGGTCTTTTTGCATTGATGAGTTCACCAGTGCTTGCTTTCTTTCTTTCTTTCTTTCTTTCTTTCTTTCTTTCTTTCTTTCTTTCTTTCTTTCTCAGGATGTACCAAACTGTAGATTTTGCCACTCCTAATATTGTAGCAATTTCTCAGATGGGTTTTTTCTGTTTTTGCAGCTTAAGGATGGCTTGTTTCACCTGCATGGAGAGCTCCTTTGACCGCATGTTTTCTTCACAGCAAAATCTTCCAAATGCAAGCACCACACCTCAAATCAACTCCAGGCCTTTTATCTGCTTAATTGAGAATGACATAACAGAGGAATTTCCCACACCTGCCCATGAAATAGCCTTTGAGTCAATTGTCCAATTACTTTTGGTCCCTTTAAAAACAGGGTGGCACATGTTAAGGAACTGAAACTCCTAAACCCTTCATCCAATTTTAATGTGGATACCCTCAAATGAAAGCTGAAAGTCTGGACTTTATGTCCATGTCCATTATATAACTATAACTTGAATATGTTTCAGTAAAGAGGTAAAAAAACAAAATTTGTGTCAGTGTCCAAATATATATGGACCTAACTGTATCTTTACTGAGCTGTAAATTATTTTCAAAAGCTAGAGTTAGCAATGCCCTAGTCTGAATTGTGTCATCACTTCAGAATGGTCTCATGGGTTTGTTTTTTGAAGAATTTGAACCAACTTTGGGCGGCACGGTGGTGTAGTGGTTAGCGCTGTTGCCTCACAGCAAGAAGGTCCGGGTTCGAGCCCCGGGGCCGGCGAGGGCCTTTCTGTGTGGAGTTTGCATGTTCTCCCCGTGTCCGCGTGGGTTTCCTCCGGGTGCTCCGGTTTCCCCCACAGTCCAAAGACATGCAGGTTAGGTTAACTGGTGACTCTAAATTGAGCGTAGGTGTGAATGTGAGTGTGAATGGTTGTCTGTGTCTATGTGTCAGCCCTGTGATGACCTGGCGACTTGTCCAGGGTGTACCCCGCCTTTCGCCCGTAGTCAGCTGGGATAGGCTCCAGCTCGCCTGCGACCCTGTAGAACAGGATAAAGCGGCTACAGATAATGAGATGAGATGAACCAACTTTTTTGAATGAAAGTTGTGTAATAATGAAAGTTTGGTTGTTGTTAGATGTCGGGTTAGCACTGGCATTAGCATGTGTCCATGAATCTGATACAATCACCTGTACTTTCCCCACAATTGGTGACAAGGAAGGTGTGTTTTGGAAACAACAAATGAAAGTGCTAGTCTTTGGTACCTGTCCTGTCCCTCTAAACTTCCTTTCATTTATTTTTCTTCCCTTCCCATCCCTTCCTTGTCTTATCCTGCCTGCTTCTCTACTGGACTGTGATTTCCTTTTCTTTTATTAGCTCATCTGGCCGACAGGCAACGAGATTATGCCATCATGTGTTGTCCGTTGGACGTTGTCTGTCCGGCGTCAGCCACATTTCATGAAAATCACTTCTTCTCCCTCAATTCTTCACCAATTTTGATTCTTTCTGGCATGAAGGTAGGGGTACCTAGGGTGCATATAATTTCTACCCAGATTTGATTTCCCACGGGGCCGGAGTGAGCTATGTTGTCATTGACTGTCTTGTTTGCTTTATTTTCCTTTCCTGCTCCATCCCATTCTTCCCTTTCAGCTCCTTCCCCTTTCCTTTTTATCCTCATCTTCATTCATTCATAACTCAGTCATCATCTGTTCAGCTTATCCATTGCTGGTTGTGGGTGAGCTGGAGCCAATCCCAGCTGAGATTGGGTGAGATGCGAGATTCACCCTGGGCAGATCATCAATCTATCACAGGCCTAATGCAGAGAGACAACCAGCCGTTCACACTCACATTCACACCTACAGGAAATTTAGAGTAGCCACTTGGCCTAATCTGCATGTCTTTGGACTGTCGGAGGAAACCGGAGAACCCTGAGGAAACCCCACAGGCACCAGGAGAACATGCAAACTCCACACAGAAAGACCCCAGTTGACCTTGACCATGAGGTTTGAACCCAGAAGTGAAGCAACAGTGCTAACCTCTGCTCCACTGTGCCACCCTTATCCAATCCGATTCCACTGCTACCTTTCATTTCTCGTCCTAGATGTCCTTTCCTGTACTCTTCATTTTCCTTTCTTTTCATTGCTTCCCCTTTATTTTTATTCCTTTCCTGTCAAATCGCATCCCCTATCCCTTACTTCCCACCCTGTTTTGTACTGTTCTGTAATTTCCATGTCCTTTCTTTCTTCTGCTTTCCTTCCCTTCCATATTCCATCCTCTCCCTCGTAAACTGAGGACATCTCGCCCATCCTTTTCTTCTTTCATTCATCCACACTTTTCATTCTGATAAAAGCACGTCACATCTCTCCTGTCCCGTCACCACGTCTTCCACTTGTCTTCTTACCCTTGGCAGTGATTACAACCCCGATTCCAAAAAAGTTGGGACAAAGTACAAATTGTAAATAAAAACGGAATGCAATGATGTGGAAGTTTCAAAATTCCATATTTTATTCAGAATAGAACATAGATGACATATCAAATGTTTAAACTGAGAAAATGTATCATTTAAAGAGAAAAATTAGGTGATTTTAAATTTCATGACAACAACACATCTCAAAAAAGTTGGGACAAGGCCATGTTTCCCACTGTGAGACATCCCCTTTTCTCTTTACAACAGTCTGTAAACGTCTGGGGACTGAGGAGACAAGTTGCTCAAGTTTAGGGATAGGAATGTTAACCCATTCTTGTCTAATGTAGGATTCTAGTTGCTCAACTGTCTTAGGTCTTTTTTTGTCGTATCTTCTGTTTTATGACGCGCCAAATGTTTTCTATGGGTGAAAGATCTGGACTGCAGGCTGGCCAGTTCAGTACCCGGACCCTTCTTCTACGCAGCCATGATGCTGTAATTGATGCAGTATGTGGTTTGGCATTGTCATGTTGGAAAATGCAAGGTCTTCCCTGAAAGAGACGTTGTCTGGATGGGAGCATATGTTGCTCTAGAACCTGGATATACCTTTCAGCATTGATGGTGTCTTTCCAGATGTGTAAGCTGCCCATGCCACATGCGCTAATGCAACCCCGTACCATCAGAGATGCAGGCTTCTGAACTGAGCACCGATAACAACTCGGGTCGTCCTTCTCCTCTTTAGTCTGAATGACACAGCGTCCCTGATTTCCATAAAGAATTTCAAATTTTGATTCGTCTGACCACAGAACAGTTTTCCACTTTGCCACAGTCCATTTTAAATGAGCCTTGGCCCAGAGAAGACGTCTGCGCTTCTGGATCATGTTTAGATACGGCTTCTTCTTTGAACTATAGAGTTTTAGCTGGGAATGGCGGATGGCACGGTGAATTGTGTTCACAGATAATGTTCTCTGGAAATATTCCTGAGCCCATTTTGTGATTTCCAATACAGAAGCATGCCTGTATATGATGCAGTGCCGTCTAAGGGCCCGAAGATCACGGGCACCCAGTATGGTTTTCCGGCCTTGACCCTTACGCACAGAGATTCTTCCAGATTCTCTGAATCTTTTGATGATATTATGCACTGTAGATGATGATATGTTCAAACTCTTTGCAATTTTACACTGTCGAACTCCTTTCTGATATTGCTCCACTATTTGTCGGCGCAGAATTAGGGGGATTGGTGATCCTCTTCCCATCTTTACTTCTGAGAGCCGCTGCCACTCCAAGATGCTCTTTTTATACCCAGTCATGTTAATGACCTATTGCCAATTGACCTAATGAGTTGCAATTTGGTCCTCCAGCTGTTCCTTTTTTGTCCCTTTAACTTTTCCAGCCTCTTATTGCCCCTGTCCCAACTTTTTTGAGATGTGTTGCTGTCATGAAATTTCAAATGAGCCAGTATTTGGCATGAAATTTCAAAATGTCTCACTTTCGACATCTGATATGTTGTCTATGTTCTATTGTGAATACAATATCAGTTTTTGAGATTTGTAAATTATCGCATTCCGTTTTTATTTACAATTTGTACTTTGTCCCAACTTTTTTGGAATCGGGGTTGTAGAATCTGAATCCATTTGATTGCCTAGAATGTGTACAGGAATTTATTTTGACGCTCTGATATTCATGCCTCAGCGCTGGAGTATCACCCAGGTGCGCCGCTTGCATATATAGAGTCTACACTATATATATTTCCATACATCACTTTTCTTCTGCAGGTTCCACTCACCCATGCTGTCATCCTCTGTGGTCCTGAGGGGCTCGATGTGCTTCTGACCCATATACAGCGGGCTACATTTACCAACAACACGCACTCCTCGGCCTCTGGAGACACGGAGACACGGTGTGCGCTACATTCCTATAGTAATTAATCTACAGCTGTGCGGAAGTCAAGCATCTAATAAGAGCACGTTTGGAGAAGTGGGTTACTGTAATTAAACTGCCTTGATTGACCTGGACTGATTTTATTTGAGCTGGGCGTTTTCTTACGACATGTTTTACTGCTGCTGCGCTGGTGTCCCTTCATCGTCTAGGAAGATAAGTGGCCCAGGGACACGTGCAGACCTCGATATCGTGCTTTTACGCCCATACATGAGCGCACTTGTACATCAAACGAGTCTGTAGTGAGGCATAGCAGCTAAAGGGTTAATGGAGAAGGCCTCTCTGGGGTGGGCTTTGGATAGAAGGAGGTTGGAGGTTGCGTAGCTACAAGGGCTTGTGTCCTGGGCCAAGCGTGAGGAACAGCAGCCCAGTGCTGATAAGACTCTAATAGTCCTCCTTTGAGAACCTGGAGCTCCTCTATCCTTATTAGTCATTTATCACACCTGCCAGGCTCGCTGAACCATAATTACTCTAGCCTTATCCCTCCTCCCTCTGTCATGTTTAAGAGAGAGAGAGAGAGAGAGAGATTGGAGGCCTAAAGCAAGGAGGAAGCATGGAAGAGAGGTAAAACAGGAAGCAAGAGAGCAAAACCAGAAAAAAAACGGAATGATAGGAACATTGTACAGTCCAGTCCAGCCAGAGCAAGCGTTCTCCACAACTTCCCTCAACACACACACACACACACACACACACACACACACACACACTACACACGCTGATGAGGTGTGGAAATAAACCAGAATGAAAATTTCTCAGATATTCATGAGGGTGTAAAAGCAAAGTGAGGGAGCTCTGGGGGAAGAAGGAGGCGGATAAGCCAACTGCCCTCCCCCCGCGCTGAATAATTTTCCAATAGGTGATAGGAGTGGGAGGAACCGTAATCTCCTCACGACAACCTGCACAGATGAAGCACAATGTGTCTCTTAACGAGAACTCGACTTTCTAGTCATAACGGAAGGGAGGAACATTCCATGCACTCAGGGAGGTGCTGTTAAAAAAAAAAAGTTAATAAAATTGTCCCTGATGTGTCAAACTTAACCGCATTAACTCTCCACTAATTTTCATAAGAATCGCTGCCCACGTAGTTTAAAGTGAACTAAAATAACCCTCAGATTTATACCCGTGCCCTATTTTGTTGCATGTTGCGTGTCATTGTATTCGACAGCAGCATCTCCTAGGTTATGTTTTCTTCTTTGAGCTTTTATGATTTTACCACGTGCCTAGCTGTCGCCATGGTAAATGTTTCGACCTCGAAAGTGGTTACAGATGTGAGGCACGTGGTTTGAATCTCAGGTTTGGGGCCCAGCTCGGCAACACTCCAAGCCAGTAGGCAAAAGGAAATGACATGGCAGGGTGAAAACAGCAGGTTCTCGCTCGCAGCATGAGACCGGCCTGTAAATCAAAGGTTGGGATGTTAATTGCACAGCATTTACACTTATAATAATATCACAAACAAACAAACAAACAAACAACTTGACCATTAGACAGTAATTGAGGTAACTGAGGATATAAACTGATGTTATAAGTCTGATTAATAAACAACTGATCCTGGGTTAATTTATATCGAGAGTGCACGTGCAAAAACAAGTAGTAGTGTACCGTATATTGTTCCTTTCTCGTCCTTTTTTCCTTTTCCTTTGTCCTTTTCTGCCCCGTTCTGCCCCATACTGTCAGTTCCCTTTCTGTTAATTTCATTTCTTTTCCTTTCTTGTCCTATCCTGTCCATTCCCATCACCATTTCCTTTCATTTCACTTCCAGTCATTTCACTTCCAATCATTTCACTTCCCACATCATTGTTGTCATTTCCTGTCACATTATGTATGGTACTGCCATTTCCCTTCCCTTCCTTCCCTTTCCTTTCCATACTCCCAAGTCCTTTCCTTTCCTTTCCTTTCCTTTCTGTACTCCCAAGTCCTTTCCTTTTCTTTCTTTCCATACTACCATGTCCTTCCTTTCCTTTCCCTTCCTTTCCTTTCCGTACTCCCAAGTCCTTCCTTTCCTTTCCTTTCCTTTCCTTTCCTTTCCTTTCCTTTCCTTTCCGTACTCCCATGTCCTTTCCTTTCTGTACTCCCATGTCCTTTCCTTTCCTTTCCTTTCCTTTCCTTTCCTTTCCTTTCCATACTCCCAAGTCCTTTCCTTTCCCCAAGTTCTTTCCTTTCCTTTCCCTACTCCCATGTCCTTCCTTTCCCTTCCTTTCCTTTCCGTACTCCCAAGTCCTTCCTTTCCTTTCCTTTCCTTACTCCCAAGTCCTTTCCTTTCCTTTCTTTTCCATACTCCCAAGTCCTTCTTTTCTTTTCCTGTCCTTTCCTTTCCATACTCCCAAGTCCTTCCTTTCTTTCCTTTCCTTTCTGTACTCCCAAGTCCTTTCCTTTTCTTTCTTTCCATACTACCATGTCTTTCCTTTCCTTTCCTTTCCTTTCCTTTCCTTTCCTTTCCTTTCCTTTCTGTACTCCCAAGTCCTTTCCTTTTCTTTCTTTCCATACTACCATGTCCTTCCTTTCCTTTCCCTTCCTTTCCTTTCTGTACTCCCAAGTCCTTCCTTTCCTTTCCTTTCCTTTCCTTTCCTTTCCTTTCCTTTCCTTTCCATACTCCCAAGTCCTTTCCCTTCCTTTCCCTACTCCCATGTCCTTCCTTTTCTTTCCCTTCCTTTCCTTTCTGTACTCCCAAGTCCTTCCTTTCTTTTCCTTTCCTTTCCATACTCCCATGTCCTTTCTTTTCCTTTCCTTTCCATATTCCCAGGTCCTTTCCTTTCCTTCCCATACTCCCAAGTCCTTCTTTTCTTTTCCTGTCCCTTCCTTTCCATTCTCCCAAGTCCTTTCCTTTCCTTTCCTTTCCTTTCCTTTCCTTTCCTTTCCTTTCCTTTCTGTACTCCCAAGTCATTTCCTTTCCTTTTCTTTCTTTCCATACTACCATGTCCTTCCTTCCTTCCTTCCTTCCTTCCTTCCTTCCTTCCTTCCTTTCCTTTCCTCTCTTGTCCCACTCTGTACTGTCATTCCTTTTTCATTTTCATCAATCCACCTCTTTAGTCACAAACCAACCCCATCCCCCCGTTTCCAAACTCTGCATCTCCTCACCTCTTTTTACAGATGTTCCACCTCCACCCTGCCGACTTAGCATGTGCTCATTTGCTCATTAACTTCCTCTGCTCCTCCACCCAGGGCCCAGGACCCTCCCCATTCCCCTGTGCTCCTGTGGAGAGAGGCTTTTTGGATGCCTAAGGAGGCGTGAGTTCCTTCACAGATGGGGGACATGACCAGGCTTCTGGGCACTGGCTCCAGATGTGCAAAGAGCAAGCAGCACCAGACGGAGGGAAAACATGGAGTGATAAGACCACGATAGAGGGAGGGAGAGACGAAGAGAGAGAGAGGTGGTGTGGAGAGCATGAATTTTGTTGTCATTAACAGTGTCGACAGATGTGCAAAACCCCAAAGGAAAGGACAGCTGTGCTTTTTGACAGTGCGTAAAATTCTCTCTCTCTCCTTTTCTCTCTCTCTCTGTCATGAATGGTGTGCTTGTTAAGGAGGGGAGGCTCTTTGTTGTTTTAGAGCCTCCTCTTCACGTCCCTCTGTTTTAACAAGCTTTTTATGGAGCGAGCTTCTTAATGGCCTCTCACTTATAAAACAAAGCTGCCGGTGACATGGGGATGACACGATGTGAAACACAATAAAACTGATGTGATAGATGGCCCTTCTGTGCACCACAATTAAACCCCGAGCCCACACAATGCACATTAAACACCTATAGTCATGTTTTCATGCCAAGCATCCACACACACACAAACACACAGTTCGAGGTGTTCTGTCCATTGTGTCACTATTCCTGCACAAATACGTCATGCTTTTTTCACCAAATCTACAGAGACGTATTGTCTTCTTTGATATCTGAGATATGATTGGAGAGGGACATAGTTGTGAAAACAATGCATAATCATAGTGTATTGCTAACACAAACACATAAAACCCCTCAGCGATCTGGAGAAGAAAAAACCCTCCTGCTTCACCTGTGGCATGAGCGGACGGCGCTCTCCCCTGATGCTGAATAAAATGCTGACTTTTAATAAAATTATTCAAAACAATAGTAGAGAAGGATTGCTGAGGTGATGCATCATCTTGGGACGCTTTTTTTGGCGTGAGCCAAGAAAGCAGCGGAGCTGAAGGGGGAACAATGGAGTCTCTGGTTGCACCTTGCCATGTTCTCCATCTCTTTGCAGAAAAAAAAAAAAGATTCCTGTTGCCCAAACAATAGGCCGCTCAATAGGGACTGCAAGTTCTCAGCACTCTGTCTTGTCTCGAAAATGTGATTTTTAAACGGTTAACACTTCCTTTTGATTGGCTGTGTGAGGAATAAAACACTCTGTGTTGAGCTGTTATAGGAAAATAATCAATGATGAAGCACACCTACTGTTACCATCAAAATTGTTTTCCGATAACAGCATATCACTTTGTGTTTTTTTCTTCTTACCAGCGCTAAACATTTTTTTTCTTTATTAAAGCTAGGTGACCTTTCAATTTCATAAAATTAGTGAAATTTTGTTCCGTCTGAAATGTGCTCATTGTGATGTATGTTTATTTCTGTAATATCTCAGAAAATTACAGGCCATTCTGTGGCTGGGAAGGTATTTAATTTGAGGGGATTAAAGCAAATAATGTGCATGAAATCGCTCGCTTTGCGCAGTCAAGCAGACAGAGGAAGTCCGTATGTGTGTGTGTGTGTTGCGCATGCGCAGGTTTACCTTTGAGCGTGCACTGACAGTTCCATCATTCTGTCGCTAAACGAACAGCTGATCACACCGAGGTGCTCGCTGAGCGCCGATATTTATTAGTTTGGTCCTGCGTTTCCTTTCCTTCGTATAGAACATAACGTCTTTTCTTCTCGCTTTCTTTCCGTTACTGTCGTCGGTCTTTCACGTTTCATTCGCGCACTCACGTCCTCCATTTTTCTCTCCTGTTTCAAATTTGTATCCCACAATGCCTTGCGTGAACGGGGAAAGCCCACCACATGATGCATGACATAGTATCTTGAATTGGGTCATGGTGAAGCAGGAAAAAATAGCAGGGCCACATGGCCTTAAAGTCATTAATTGTTCTATTTAAAAAAAAAAATAATAATAATAATAAAATTGGAAGTCTGTGATTCAAATTCAGTAGCTTTTTGTCCACTAAACAAAAATAACTGGGTGTCGGGGAAAATTCTTTTTATGGCCTACACTTGAAAAATCTGAAAGGCGGTCTACCTTTAAGATTGATATATCATTCTTTGTATCCATTGATAATTACGTTTAACATTGTGGAACGTCTGCAAAACAAGTTCTCTCTAGAACATCTACCGTACAAACAGTCATTCCTCACCAGCCTCTGTTTTTTTTTTTTAGTTCAAGGGGTTTCTTTCAGGTTCTCCTGCCAGAAGGTGGCTTGGGAATTTAAATTAGCCTTCCATACAATCAGTGCTGGCAGCACGGTGGTGTAGTGGTTAGCGCTGTCGCCTCACAGCAAGAAGGTCCGGGTTCGAGCCCCGTGGCCGGCGAGGGCCTTTCTGTGCGGAGTTTGCATATTCTCCCCGTGTCCGCATGGGTTTCCTCCGGGTGCTCTGGTTTCCCCCACAGTCCAAAGACATGCAGGTTAGGTTAACTGGTGACTCTAAATTGAGCGTAGGTGTGAATGTGAGTGTGAATGGTTGTCTGTGTCTATGTGTCAGCCCTGTGATGACCTGGTGACTTGTCCAGGGTGTACCCCGCCTTTCGCCCGTAGTCAGCTGGGATAGGCTCCAGCTCGCCTGCGACCCTGTAGAACAGGATAAAGTGGCTACAGATAATGAGATGAGATGAGACAATCAGTGCAACATCCACAATGCTAATACGTTTTAGTTTTAAAAATGAAAACAATCTCTGTCCAGACAAGCATTTTGACTTTGTATCAGAAATAATCTCCACCCATACTAACAAACTTGAAAACACATATCACACCAGTGCCAGTGTAAATAACTTCCACTGCTTGTTTTTTTTTTTTCTGGAACAGGATCACATGACAGGGGTGTGACAAATCTGGAAAGGATACAGTGGTGCTTGAAAGTTTGTGAACCCTTTAGAATTTTCTATATTTCTGCATAAATATGACCCAAAACATCATCAGATTTTCACACAAGTCCTAAAAGTAGATAAAGAGAACCCAGTTAAACAAATGAGACAAAAATATTATACTTGGTCATTTATTTATTGAGGAAAATGATCCAATATTACATATCTGTGAGTGGCAAAAGTATGTGAACCTCTAGGATTAGCAGTTAATTTGAAGGTGAAATTAGAGTCAGGTGTTTTCAATCAATGGGATGACAATCAGGTGTGAGTGGGCACCCTGTTTTATTTAAAGAACAGGGATCTATCAAAGTCTGATCTTCACAACACATGTTTGTGGAAGTGTATCATGGCATGAACAAAGGAGATTTCTGAGGATCTCAGAAAAAGCGTTGTTGATGCTCATCAGGCTGGAAAAGGTTACAAAACCATCTCTAAAGAGTTTGGACTCCACCAATCCACAGTCAGACAAATTGTGTACAAAGGGAGGAGATTAAAGACCACTGTTACCCTCCCCAGGAGTGGTCAACCAACAAAGATCACTCCAAGAGCAAGGTGTGTAATAGTTGGCGAGGTCACAAAGGACCCCAGGGTAACTTCTAAGCAACTGAAGGCCTCTCTCACATTGGCTAATGTTAATGTTCATGAGTCCACCATCAGGAGAACACTGAACAACAATGGTGTGCATGGCAGGGTTGCAAGTAGAAAGCCACTGCTCTCCAAAAGAACATTGCTGCTCATCTGCAGTTTGCTAAAGATCATGTGGACAAGCCAGAAGGCTATTAGAAAAATGTTTTGTGGATGGATGAGATCAAAATAGAAATTTTTGGTTTAAATGAGAAGCGTTATGTTTGGAGAAAGGAAAACACTGCATTCCAGCATAAGAACCTTATCCCATCTGTGAAACATGGTGGTGGTAGTCTCATGGTTTGGGCCTGGTTTGCTGCATCTGGGCCAGGATGGCTTGCCATCATTGATGGGACAATAAATTCTGAATTATACCAGCGAATTCTAAAGGAAAATGTCAGGACATCTGTCCATGAACTGAATCTCAAGAGAAGATGAGTCATGCAGCAAGACAACGACCCTAAGCACACAAGTCATTCTACCAAAGAATGGTTAAAGAAGAATAAAGTTAATGTTTTGGAATGGCCAAGTCAAAGTCCTGACCCTAATCCAATCGAAATGTTGTGGAAGGACCTGAAGCGAGCAGTTCATGTGAGGAAACCCAACAACATTCCAGAGTTGAAGCTGTTCTGTATGGAGGAACGGGCTAAAATTCCTCCAAGCCGGTGTGCAGGACTGATCGACAGTTACCGGGAACGTTGAGTTGCAGTTATTGCTGCACAAGAGGATCACACCAGATACTGAAAGCAAAGGGTCACATACTTTTGCCACTCACAGATATGTAATATTGGATCATTTTTCTCAATAAATAAATGACCAAGTATAATATTTTTGTCTCATTTGTTTAACTGGGTTCTCTTTATCTACTTTTAGGACTTGTGTGAAAATCTGATGATGTTTTTGATCATATTTACGCAGAAATATAGAAAATTCTAAAGGGTTCACAAACTTTCAAGCACCACTGTATGTTGTCACTGATAAGACCCAATCAGAAAGCAACCCTGGGTGTCTGTGTCATCGTTTCCAAAACACCACCATTTTTTTTTTCTCAATCTACCGTATGCTAAAATGCTAGCCTGGGATTTTCAAACTAACATGGGAGGGGCCAGCAGTGTTTCCATAAGTTTCCATTTTGGGGCTCAAAAAACCCCGAGTCGTGCGGGCACTAGACGTAAACATAGCAAAAGTGATGAAAGTGGATGTAACCCAAGATATATTCCCATATCCAGCCCTGTTTTCCCAGGATAAGCTTTGGATCCATGGCCAACCCGACCAAGCTATGACAATCAAGATGCATTTTTTTTTCACAAAAACATTGTATAAAAATAGCTTTTCTTTCATCAGAGATGTTTACTGGCCAAGAATTTTCCACTGAGATGTTATAATTTATCAAAATTAGCTTGATAAGATTCGATAAAAATTACCAAGAGTATTAGTACCATTAAAGTGGAAACCTCACACGAGACATTATGTTTATGTCTAGTTATTTTTCATGTTTATTTTGGCTTATTCATGTCCCCTGACCCTCCAAAATGGTTGTGTTGTTGTCCAGGTGACTTCACAGAGAGCACTCTATTACCGGAAAGGTCATCTTTCCTCCCATTTCTTCCCCCTGCTTCTACACATTGGCCTTTATCTCTGTGAACATCACTGGCTGGAGCCCTTCAGATAAATCACTCTCGCATTGTTCCACTGAGCCTGGACTTTATTTACACAGCCCTCTCTCTTTCTTTCTCTCTATATCCCACCTCCATCCCTCAGGAAAGACATGGAGGCTGAGAGCGTCTTGCAAGGAAATTGAAACTCGCACCAAACAATGGCAATAATAACGCTAACAATAACAAGTCCATGTTTAACAAGAATAAAAAAAAAAATCCTACACTGCTGTGTATTTAGAGAGAAAACAATGGACTTGACTTTGTTAATCAAAGGATATTCCCAATGCTATCATGGTTAATACAAAGAGCTGTGTGCAGGCCTTTAGGGCCTCCATCACAAGGACTGCTTTACACGGTTCTCTCACTTCATGGCTCAAAACAGAATACTAATCACTGGCTGTGGTATTAGAATAGATTTGGGTATCACTGTATATCATCAGCATATTGTTCTAATACCAGAGGTGACCTAATTGGAAGGAAGTCAAGACACTCATTTCATGTATATGTAGGTGGTGTGTTGGTGTGTTTGCAACTTGCACATGCAGCCCTGATGATCTCAGACAACATCAAATTAATCATTTTCGGAAAACGATGCCCTCATAATCACAATAATAAATCACCCTTTCACAAAATCATTATCATATTATCAAACTGCTTTTTTTTTTTTTAGATGATACAGTGCATTCATTTCTGTTCAGTAACTACTTTATCCTGGTCAGGATCATGGTGGAACTGGTGTCTACCCTGGGAACACTACTGCAAGTTGGCTGGGACACCAGTTCATGGATGGGATGCTAGTCCACATCAAGGCACACATTCATTCACACCTATGAGCAATTTAACATCACCAATCCACCTACAGGCATGTTTTCTTGGAGGGTGAAACATAGCTGGAGAACCTCAAGGAAACACCACACAGGCAGAACTGGAGCAAACCAATGCCTCTGACACTGAGAAGCAGCAACTTCACCTGAGGATATTTAATCATGAATATTTAAAAGACATGCAATATTATGTCAGTGAAAGCAGTGTGTCAGGAAACAGTGAGGAGATTGGTAAGGAAGGCAAAGAACAGACCCAAAAATGACTTACAAAATGGAGTAGTTTAGTTTTTTGAGGTTAAACAGTTTCAAAATCAACCATTTGATCCATAACACCACAAGATTCATAACAACAAGTGGTTTCCATGAAAGAAGCCACCATAGAGAAAATCCTCCTGGATGTCACCG
This sequence comes from Neoarius graeffei, assembly GCF_027579695.1. NCBI lineage: Eukaryota > Metazoa > Chordata > Actinopteri > Siluriformes > Ariidae > Neoarius > Neoarius graeffei. The sequence goes on from NC_083574.1 coordinate 4,749,760, forward strand.
AACCTGATTTGAGCTACATTTTGGATTTTGTGTTGTGGTCAAATGAAACCAAAATCTACATCTTGGCCATGCACATTATTCTAATGCTTTTTGGCAGAACAACAGGACTACATACAAGTAAAAGATCCCAAATCCACTGTTAAATCTGGTAGAGAATTTATTTATGTTGCATTGTGTTGCATTTTGTACATCCTGTACACTGTAAGAAATAGGGGTACAGTAGGAGTCTGGTTCTGCCCCCTAAGGGACAATCTACGCTAATGTACACCCTAGGGCTCATTATTGGACCTCAATGTGTGCCAAAATGGTACATACAGGGAGTGCAGAATTATTAGGCAAATGAGTATGTTGACCACATTACCCTCTCTATGCATGTTGGCCTACTCCAAGCTGCATAGGCTTGAAAGCCTCCTACCAATTAAGCATACCAGGTGATGTGCATCTCTGTAATGAAAAGGGGTGTGGTCTAATGACATCAACACCCTATATCAGGTGTGCAAAATTATTAGGCAACTTCCTTTCCTTTGGCAAAATGGGTCAGAAGAGGGATTTGACGGACTCAGAAAAGTCAAAAATAGTGACATATATTGCAAAGGGATGGAGCACTCTTAAAATTGCCCAGCTTTTGAAGCATGACCATCGAACAATCAAGCGCTTCATTCAAAATAGTCAACAGGGTCGCAAGAAGCGCGTTGAAAAAAAAAAGGCGCAAACTAACTGCCCGTGAACTGAGGAAAGTCAAGCGTGAAGCTGCCAAGATGCCACTCGCCACCAGTTTTGCCATATTTCAGAGCTGCAACATCACTGGAGTGTCAAAAAGCACAAGGTGTGCAATACTCAGGGACACGGCCAAGGTAACAAAGGCTGAAAAACGACCACCACTGAACAAGACACACAAGATGAAACGTCAAGACTGGGCCAAGAAGTATCACAAGACTGATTTTTCTAAGGTCTTATGGACAGATGAAATGAGAGTGAGTCTTGATGGGCCAGATGGATGGGCTCGTGGCTGGATCAGCAAAGGGCAGAGAGCTCCAGTCCGACTCAGACGCCAGCAAGGTGGAGGTGGGGTACTGGTATGGGCTGGTATCATCAAAGATGAGCTTGTGGGACCTTTTCGGGTTGAGGATGGCATCAAGCTCAACTCCCAGTCCTATTGTCAGTTTTTGGAAGACACCTTCTTCAAGCAGTGGTACAGGAAGAAGTCAGCATCCTTCAAGAAAAACATGCTTTTCATGCAGGACAATGCTCCATCACACGCATCCAAGTACTCCACAGCATGGCTGGCCAGAAAGGGTCTAAAGGAAGAAAGATTAATGACGTGGCCTCCTTGTTCACCTGATCTGAACCCCATAGAAAACCTGTGGTCCCTCATCAAATGTGAGATCTACAAGGAGGGGAAACAGTACACATCTCTGAACAGTGTCTGGGAGGCTGTGGTTGCTGCTGCACGCAATGTTGATCGCAAACAGATCAAAACACTGACCGAATCCATGGATGGCAGGCTTTTGAGTGTCCTTGTAAAGAAAGGCAGCTATATTAGTCACTGATTTGTTTTTTTTTTGTTTGTTTGTTTCTGAATGCCAGCAATGTATATTAGTGAATGTTGAGTTGTTATATTGGTTTCCCTGGTGAAAATAAATGAGTGAAATGGGTATATGTTTGTTTTTTGTTAAGTTGCCTAATAATTATGCACAGTTATAGTCACCTGCACACACAGATATCCTCCAAAGATAGCTAAAACTAAGAAAGCCCTACTCCAACTTCCAAAAATACTCAGCTTTGATATTTATGAGTCTTTTGGGTTCATCAAGAACATAGTTGTTTTTCAATAATAAAACTAATCCTCAAAAATACAACTTGCCTAATAATTCTGCACTCCCTGTATATGTTCCCAATCAGTATATAAAGAGTACAGATCTCTGCCTTAGAGGGTACTGATCCAGTGACAAAGTGTTGTACCCCAAAAGATACAATACTCTACTTTATTTTCTGAGAGTGTAGGGTGACAAAAATTCTGTAGTTGACAGTACATGGGTAAAGATGAGTAAAGGAGTAAATCCTTCCTGAAAACAGTAAAGCTACATGACCAATTGTGCCTCATTACCTTTCTTGTAATCAAATATACCATGCACTGAGAGGCTTTGGTTGAAATTATGGATTTTCTGAGGTGACCGGTGTGGTGAGGGGCACAGCCTTGAAGAAAATAGTACTATGCCAGTCACTGAAGAGAATCCATAATTATAGGTGCCTCTCAGTGCATGGGATATTAGATTTATATACTTCATCAAAAAAAAAAAGTCAAAAATCCTCCAAATCCTCATCTTCTATGAGCTTGAATCTCAGCATAAGCTCACTGGAGGCAGCCATATTTGTTGTTTACGTCGGCGCGACCTTTGACCTGTGCATGTGCAATGTAACATGCTAATGCACCAGCTATAGATCTACACACAGAGAAATGCTCGTGGAGCCACAGCTGTGACTTGAGTCAGCCATATAGTTTGAAATTGTGACGTCAGTTCATGGTACATCCAGGATTTATTCTATCCACATTCACTGGATATGAGCAATCACATGCTCTGATTGGCTACTTTACTACTAGGCTATCAGCTCATATACCATGAGTAGAGGAAAACAAAATGCCAGAGCGTGTTACTGAACCAACCAAGGTTGAAATAAAAACTCTGCTCGAAAACAAAACCCTAAAAATTGTCTCATCTCATTATCTCTAGCCGCTTTATCCTTCTACAGGGTCGCAGGCAAGCTGGAGCCTATCCCAGCTGACTACGGGCGAAAGGCGGGGTACACCCTGGACAAGTCGCCAGGTCATCACAGGGCTGACACATAGACACAGACAACCATTCACACTCACATTCACACCTACGCTCAATTTAGAGTCACCAGTTAACCTAACCTGCATGTCTTTGGACTGTGGGGGAAACCGGAGCACCCGGAGGAAACCCACGCGGACACGGGGAGAACATGCAAACTCCACACAGAAAGGCCCTCGCCGGCCATGGGGCTCAAACCCGGACCTTCTTGCTGGTGACAGCGCTAACCACTACACCACCGTGCCGCCCGTCCTAAAAATTGTGATCAAGTATTTAAAAGAAACAGAAATAGCTAAAAGAATAGAGGTTTTTTGCTTGTTTGTTTGTCCCCCCCCCCCCCCCCCCCCCCAATATCTCCTGTTCCACTCTCCAATCCAGTCAGTGGCAGTATAAGAAGAAGACCCAAAAAAATAGAAAAAAAGCAACAAAATATAGAATGGCAGTATTTGACAGTAAGAACTTATCTGGTTTTTTTTTTTTTTCAAAAATTATCATTTCAGTATTTTTCACAAATTGCTCCTGTCATATTGCCGGTTTGTTTACATTCTAAGCGGAAATTATTTCATCAGACAGCTTGTATAAAGTTTTTATTTATCGAATTTGCAAAAAAATAAAAATAAAAATGCTCTGTTTCTCAAAATCCAGTGAATGTGGAAAGGATAAAACAGTTATTCCACTCAATCTGGTCGTACATGGATGATAGCTGACTCGGTGCTACGCGCCTCGTCAGCTATCAGCTCATGTACGGCTCGATCTCATGGAATAACTGTTAAATACCAAGACTGACTCACATTGTCTCATCTCATCTCATTATCTCTAGCCACTTTATCCTGTCCTACAGGGTCGCAGGCAAGCTGTAGCCTATCCCAGCTGACTCCGGGCGAAAGGCGGGGTACACCCTGGACAAGTCGCCAGGTCATCACAGGGCTGACACACAGACACAGACAACCTGACTCAAGTTGTGTCCTTTTTTTAAAATATTTGATGTCATGATTTTCATTGCTTCATCAGTGGTGAAACTATTTTATGCCACGTGAGCCATCCTTGGCCAATCCCTGCACGGGATTTTTTTTTTTACAAGGTATATAACATGTTATAGTAACTGTTTGATTGTTTGACCTTGAAAAATGTAAAGGTCAGGATGAAGTGCTGATAAAGATATATCCACCAGAAGCTCTGACTGCTCATATCTTCAGCCTCATATTCCCAATAGAGCTCTAAGGAAGAGCAGAGGAAGAAATTGGAATGATTCCTGAGCACTATGAACCTTTATTATGTGGGTTCTTTCTGATATTGATTTTCTTCTCCTTTGATGGCAGAGTATATGTCTTTTAGTTGGGACAGCAACACGTGGACAGATCACGATAATAAGAGACTAGTATGGGTTGCCATGAGCAGCACACTTCAGCTAATTACTGAAATGGTTCAAGTCAATTCATTTGATTGCAACAGCACTTTTAACAGTAGAATTACGACTCATGAAGCAGCTTTACAGATATCCGTTATGTATATTTAGATCCCTGTTGAGCAAGCCAGAGGCAACAGTGTTGAGGAAAAACTCCCTGGGATGACATGAGGAAGAAAGCTTGAGAGGAACCAGTGTCAAAAGGGAACTCATCCTCTTCTGGGTGACACCTGATTGTTTGATTGGATGTAATTAGAGTATACAGGTGTAGAAGTGTAAAGACAAACAGTGCTAAGGGTGTTAAAAGGATGTAAGGTTCTACTGCACATAAGAGCCCTGATAGGCAGTTTGAGGGCTGGTTCAGAGCCGGTGCATAATCTCAAACCAGTTCTTTGCATTCTGACAGCTGAAGGACTGGCTCTTCGCTAGGAGAACTGATTCAAGAACATGACCAACACTTTTCTGATCTAGAACCAAGAACTGCTTCCATCAGGGGCTGGATGTTGGACCAACTAAAATTTTGTGACTGCCATTGTTAAAAAAAAAGAAAAGGAAGAAAAAAATAGAGCTAGTGTACCATCTAGTCTACCTAATCCAGTAGTCCATCATTGTTTTTGTTGTGCTTGTGCTAGGAAAGCGGAGATGTGTAGAGCTACATTTTAACATGGCTCTATGGTGACTCTCTAGCCCATGGAAAAGCAAATTGGTTCTTAGAAGGTTTGCAAGTTGAACCAACGGGCACTAGTGCCAGCCCAAAGCTAGCACCAAGTTCATGTTGGTGGAAAGGGGGCATGAGAAGACCTCAGAACAGTCTTGATGATTATACCAGTATTTCTTAAGGACAAATTGAAGGAATAAGTATTCAGGTAAGGGGTGGCACAATGGTGTAGTTGTCAGCACTGTCACCTCACAGCAAGAAGGTTCTGGGTTCGAGCCCATTGGCCAACGGGGACCTTTCTGTATGGAGTTTGCATGTTCTCCCTGTGTCTGCATGGGTTTCCTCTGGGTTTCCCCCACAGTCCAAAGACATGCAGGTTAGACTAATTGGTGGCTCTAAATTGACTGTAGGTGCGAATGGTTGCTTGTGTCTATGTGTCAGCCCTGCGATGATCTGGTGACTTGTCCAGGGTGTACCCTGCCTCTCACCCATAGTCAGCTGGGATAGGCTCCAGCTTGCCTGCGACCCTGCACAGGGTAAGTGGTTATGAATACTAAGGGTAAGCCATGGCCTAATGATTAAAGAAGCAGCTTTGGGATCAAAGGGTTGCTGGTTCAATTCCCTAAACCAGCAGGAATGGCTGAATTGCCCTTGAGCAAAACACCTAACCCCCAACTGCTCCCCAGACTGCTCTGGGTATGTTGTATGTCACTCTGGATAAAAGTGTCTGCTACAGTGGTGCTTGAAAGTTTGTGATCCCATTAGAATTTTCTGCATAAATATGACCACAGATATGTAATCTTGGATCATTTTCCTCAATAAATAAATGACCAAGTATAATATTTTTGTCTCATTTGTTTAACTGGGTTCTCTTTATCTACTTTTAGGACTTGTGTGAAAATCTGATGATGTTTTAGATCATATTTATGCAGAAATATAGAAAATTCTAAAGGGTTCACAAACTTTCAAGCACCATTGTAAATGCCAGTAATGTAACGTAATGTAATGGATGATGGATGGATGGTATCCGGGTGAGAATATCCACTGAAGAAAGACTTGGGATGTGATGATGAGTCACAAGTGCAGAAGCTCCAAGCAGAAGTAGAGCATCAGGATGAATCAAGCAGGTCCAAATGATATGGTTTATGGCGGCTTGGATGTTATCATAATTTTCTAAATTGATGAGTGTTTTTGTTATTATATTTATGAAGTGCAAGCTACATACAATGATCTCCCAGAAGAAGTGAATTCTCATATCCTTACACACAGACAATTTGCCGAGTGCAATTAGCTTGAACCTGTCATTACACCTGTGCCTTGTCTCTAATTAGCCGGTTAAATAGAAATCACTGGAAGTTCAATGGTGAAACGGTATAAGAGGCTGCTCAGGAAAGCCTCTGAGAGACTGCAGGTGCCAAGCAGGTCAGAAACACAGAAAAGACAATAAGGACGACAAACACGGCAGCATGAAAGCATTTTGTGCATCACCCTCAGGGTTTTGTTCTTGCTCTTTTTTATGACTTCCTGAAATATCTCCTCTCTTGCTTCATGCTGGATGTAAATCAGCCAGCTGAGAATGGCAGAGGGCAGGAGGGAAAATCTTTAAGAGATAAAAAAGAGGATTTGTTCTGTACCCACATTGCCCATGAGATGAGTCTCCAGAGGGCCTTAAGATTCCGAGCAGCTTGGGAAATTGCTCAGGAAGAAAATGGGTTGTGGAGACATACAAATATGCAACATTTGCAAATTGCTTCCTAAAAACTCCATCAGTAAGCGGGGAGGTTACCCATCATGACATTTACAACCATAATAAAAGCTCAACCTGACTTTAAAGTGCACAAAAGCAACAATGCGCCAATAAAATAAGAAAGTCCTCTGAGAGTGAAATAAACGTAGGCATTAATGTGTTTTGTTTTTCCTGAAACATTTTACTTCACTGTTGATTTGTGATGGATATTTTAAATATACTTCTCTTTATCTGTTTCTGTGTGAGACCTTTGCAGATGAATGTCGCCCAGCAGATGTGAAGTCTTGAGGTTGATTCGTTAAAAGAACACTATAAAGTGCAAGAAATTACTAAAAAGAATTTCTTGAGGGTGGCACGGTGGTGTAGTGGTTAGCGCTGTCGCCTCACAGCAAGAAGGTCCGGGTTCGAGCCCCGTGGCCGGCGAGGGCCTTTCTGTGTGGAGTTTGCATGTTCTCCCCGTGTCTGCGTGGGTTTCCTCCGGGTGCTCCGGTTTCCCCCACAGTCCAAAGACATGCAGGTTAGGTTAACTGGTGACTCTAAATTGACCGTAGGTGTGAATGTGAGTGTGAATGGTTGTCTGTGTCTATGTGTCGGCCCTGTGATGACCTGGCGACTTGTCCAGGGTGTACCCTGCCTTTCGCCCATAGTCAGCTGGGATGGGCTCCAGCTTGCCTGCGACCCTGTAGAAGGATAAAGTGGCTAGAGATAATGAGATGAGATGAGAATTTCTTGATGAAGATTGCATTGAGTGATGCACTAAGCTCATGGGCAATGCATCAAGATATAACATCAAGCCCTGAGACAATAACTTCTAAAAACTGAAAAAGGCAAGCTATGACTGATAAAGTCCACAATGAGGCCAGAGTTTCAGCCCAAGGCAGGAACACCAAGTTCTTTAGGCAAATATTTTGGGAAATAAGGAAGAAAAAAAGCATGTTGGAAAACAAAACATAGTGTCGAGTATCTGGCACATCCTGTACCTGTATAACTGGCATAATTTTCCTTAAAAAAAAAAAATATATATATATATATATATATATATATATATATATATATATATATATATATATATATATATATATATAATATTCTGGCCTTGACTGCCAGCTAGTGAGGCTTGTTTGCTACCTGTAGACACTTGTATTAAGTCTAAGGGCCCGGTCCCTCAACACCGATAACTATAGCTATACCTATAACTCCAACTCTGACACGGGTGATTGCTCGAAGACAACGAGGGAGGCTCAGCCTCCTCTAAAAATGACGAACATTGTGTAGGATGAATTGCGCTAGGCTTATGTTATAGCCAACCTTATAACATTGCTATTTCAGATCCAGAATCATAGAAATATATGTGCTCAACCCAACTACAGTGTGAAATCATTCCCTTATAACTTTAATGTGTGCGTGAGTTTTTCCCCCTCGTGACAGCGCGATGCAGCCCAGCCTCAGTGGATTGGGAGCTATGTGCTTGTCAATCTCAAAATGCAAGACGATTATTGGACAAATACTGCAAAAACGCCCGCCCACGGAGTCTCACGGACTCCCAGCCTCAATGGACTTCAACGGCATTTGGGAGCTATGCGCTTTTCAATCTCAAAATGCAAGACGGTTATTGGACAAATACTGTGAAAATGCCCGCCCACGGACTCTGAGCCTCACAGTGGGAGGGACATGGCAGTTTCCGCGAGGAGACTGGTGATTGGTGAAAGCGGCCGGATATTTTCTTTGATTGACAGCTCGTTTCAACTATAGACAGGCAGCGGTACAATGTTGCCAGATTGGGCGGTTTCCCGTCCAATTGGGTGATTTTAAGTGCATTTTGGCGGGTTTTGAACATATTTTGGGCTGGATAACGTCAGCAGTATCTGGCAACATCAGTTCAGTCCCATGCGGATTCGCAAGTGCTGTGGTGTATTGTAAGAGATTGGCTTACATTTCGATTTCATTCATTACATACGGTTTCTACCAGCTTTTTTAGTTTGTATATATTTTCATTGTAAATAAAGTGTAAATATAGTGTTGTCAAGTTTGCTATCTTAGTTCCAGAAATTTTGTTTATTTGAGTGACTGAACTTGAACTTGAGGGGGCTAGTCAGCTAGCAAGAAAGCTGCGCACGGATGCCAAGCATTGCTGATTTAATTTTGGCGAAGCCATTTGCCAGTCTTCCTTTCGAGGAAAAAAATTAAAATTAAAGAGCAGGGTAGACCAACGCCTCAAATTGACTTGGTGAAAAAGGTAGGGAATAATACTCGTTCCTTTCAGCTCTCCTGGTACGAGAAAGTGAATTGGCTAACAGCAAGTGACCCACATCAACAACAGTAAATAGGCTACTTTAGTAATATGTCATGGATGGACCAAAAATGTAGAATCTATTTAAAATGTTTATGCTGAGTATATTATATTGGAATATATGTTTTTCTGGATATGAATTAAACACAGCTACAATTTGGAAAACATTTTTAAACAAAAACACAGCCGAGGTCAATTTTTAAACAATATGCCACAATTTTAAAATATAAAATGTTAAAATATCCCCCCCCCCCAACACCACCATCATGTATATTGGACAGTAGGCTAATGGGCCAAAAGAACCTGTTATTTCACAGTTTGTGACCCTGCCAACAATCAGCCAGATCAGAGGCAAGAGTATGGGCAAAATTGATGTGTTTTTTCTTTTAAAATCTGGAAATATCGTAACCGACCAGCCTCCCCTGTTTGAAAGACTACCAGCCACCACTGAACTCTGACTATCCTTCTGCCTGGAGTTAGTTCCAGTCTGGAGCAGAAACACCACAACTATAATCCCCACTGTACAGCTTGGACTCCAAAACAACCCACACTCTGATAAAATATGGATAGGTCATGGACTATTGAAATATAATAAAAAAAAAGGATACAAAATATGGAATGGTTACAGATTTTAATACGGGTGCATCACGGATGCTAATAAATTACGGCTTGGTCACGGATGTTTCAGTATATTACAGATTGGTTACCGATTTCATACGGATAATGAATCAGGGATAAAAAAATAAGAACTTTAAAACAGTTTCATGTTTGGACTGCTGAAGTTCATAATTAAAATATCTTACCTGCATTTGTATGTTTATTAATTTACTATTGATATTTCACAGAAAATAATCACATATCGATGAATAAAAGGTCTGTGCTTTTTTATTTTCCGTGAATCCGTATTCCGTGACTTCATGATGCAACAAGGATGTACAAAGACGCCCGGGAAAAATAGCACATGCTCAAACAACGTCACATGTTAACAATTACCAGATTGGTCAGGTGTTTTATCGGATCAGGTCCAGGCCTGGAAAAATCGCTCCAGAAGCAATCTCACCGATACGGATAAACCCAGGCCTGGGCTATAGGGATTGTTATCGGTCTGGTGTGAGCACCGACCACATAAACTGCAGGGGACTCATTTATTTATAGTTATAGGTATTGTGGGACCAGGCCTTAAGGAGTGTACGCTTGTTGCATCGACTCTTTGCAGTAATGTTCAGGTTTCAATTCTTTACCCCAGCCATTCACACCAGGCATGCATGGACAGTGAAGTGGGTGAAGGTACCATCTGAGGTCTTTCATGATAGACTTGACTGCAAGAGTCATTTGCTCTACCACTGCATACCTCAACTCCGTAGGAAAGAGTTTATAATGCAAAACTTCTGAAATGCTTTTTATCAACCCATTGGGTTTGGATCACTCTTGGTCCTGTCTTTGATTCATTGGTTTTTAAGATGAAAATCTTATGCCGTTTCATGTTTGCAAAGGGTCTGAGGTCAGGACCTGCTATGGATAACTAAGTATATGTTTAGATTCCATCTCACCTTGTCTAGCTTTCTGTATCAGATATGCCCTCACCGGCCACTTTAATAGGAACTTGTTCTTGATTCTAAGATTCCAGTTCTTGGCTGCAGGAGTGGAAACCAATGTGTTCTTCTGCTGTTGCATGCTGAGATGCTTTTCTGCTCACCATGGTTGTAAAGAGTGATTATATGAGTTGCTATATCCTTTCTGGCCAAAAAGCATGGACCAATCTGTCCATTTTCCTCTGACCTCTCTTATCAACAAGGCATTTGTTTCCACCCACAGAACTGTCGCTCACTCAACTCATTGTTTTTTTGTTTTTCACACAATTCTGTGTAAACTCTAGAGACTGTTGTGTGAGAAAACCCCAGGAGATCAGCAGTTTCTGAAATACCCAAACTAGTCCATCTGGATCAAACCAACACCCATGCTACAGTGAAAGAAAGTCACACTTTGAGATCACAATTTTTCCCATTCTGATGTTTGAACATTGTGAACGTTAATTGCAGCTCTTGATTTGTATCTGCATGATTTGATGCATTGTGCTGCTGTCAAGGGATCGGCTGATTAGAGAACTGCAGAAAACAGCAGATGGATGGATGGGTGTTCCTAATAAAGTCTCCGGTGAGTGTATAATGGGGAATTCGTGGAGAAGGAAAGCTCTTCCCTGCCACTAGCATATTCTACTGGTGCCACAGGCAGTCATGGACAATTCGCTATCCCAAGCACTGTGTCTCCAATATCACACTGGAAGGTGCATTAGATGTTTGGTCCCACCCAAATAAACCAAGTTATGTCATTATTTTGTACACATAGTCTTAACAGCAGTATCATTTGCTACTCCTCAAAGGGCGACTGTTTAGTCAGGAGTCCTTTGGTTCAGCTGAAGATTAGGAAAAATTTGTGTGTGGTGACAACAGGATACTAAGTGTTTAAACCTCAATCAAACAGACTCGCATGTCAAGGGATGACCAATAAATGTGTTCCTGAAGATGCTCAGTGCTGCTTTTGTCCTTCTTGTTGTCACCCACCATATGTGTATATTCTGTGGGTAAGAGCCTGTCCCTCAACTTGATTCTGGTGGAACAAATCAGGTCCAGGATCAGTAAGCATTTGCCTTTCACATGAAGGTTTTACCTCGACCTCTCCATTTTTGTGGTGAGTTCCCAGGAAATTCCAACCCAAAGGAACTAAGGATAGACAAGACAAGTGTACCAAGCTATGTGTACCAAGCACTCAAGCACAGTTTACCCATTTAACCCATCTGAAGCAGTGAACACACACATTTACCCAGAGGAGTGGGCAGCTATGTTACAGCGCCCAGGGAGCAGTGCCTTTCTCAAGGGCACTTCAGCCCAACCTTCAGGCCAAGGCCACCCCATGTTAACCTAACCACATATCTTTGAACTGTGGGGGAAACCGGAGCACCTGGAGGAAACCCATAGAGAGAACATGCAAACTCCACAAAGAAAGGCCCCCATTGGCCACTGGACTAAAACCCAGAACCTTCTTGTTGTGAGGTGACAGTGCTAACCACTATACCACCATGCCACCCAGATAGTCTCGTCTCATCTCATCTCATCTCATCTCATCTCATCTCATCTCATCTCATTATCTCTAGCCGCTTTATCCTTCTACAGGGTCGCAGGCAAGCTGGAGCCTATCCCAGCTGACTACGGGCGAAAGGCGGGGTACACCCTGGACAAGTCGCCAGGTCATCACAGGGCTGACACATAGACACAGACAACCATTCACACTCACATTCACACCTACGCTCAATTTAGAGTCACCAGTTAACCTAACCTGCATGTCTTTGGACTGTGGGGGAAACCGGAGCACCCGGAGGAAACCCACGCGGACACGGGGAGAACATGCAAACTCCACACAGAAAGGCCCTCGCCGGCCACGGGGCTCGAACCCAGGACCTTCTTGCTGTGAGGCGACAGCGCTAACCACTACACCACCGTGCCACCCACCCAGATAGTATAGGTTGGAATTAACTGTGAACCACACCCTGGCGTCCCTTTTAAATGTACTATGGTGGTGATATTTGGTGTTTTGCCATTGGCACAGATGATTGGAAGAACTCCAGTGGGTTGAAATGGGAAGGGCATCACCATTTCCATGTGACATTACTGATTTCAGGTTCAGTGGATTCCCAAGGAACTATGGGACACCAGGAATGTTGCAAGGCTTATTTTAAATGTATTTTTTGAATATTTCTGATTCGAGCAATTCCAAATTCAGTTTCAGTTATGTTCATATGTGGCTGGAAATATAGTCCAGAACCTGTGGATGGTGTGCTCATACTTTCAGTCAATGCACTGAAACCAGACAGTGAATATGAATGAAACACACACACACACACACACACACATGCTCACACACTCTCACACATTCAGAACCCATGTGTCTGTCAGCTCTAATTACTCTAATGGAGGCCACAGTGATTAAGGCTTCCTGGCTGTGAGTCTTTTTTATTTGTTCACAAGGAACTTCTCTGCTCAAGGCCTTGAAGCCGGATGTGTGTGTACTGCAATGCTCCAGAGCTCCCCATCCCCCAGCAACGAGCCCTGAGAGGCACACACTCCTTCCAGGCATCCCCATACCTCAGGCTTGTCCTGGGGGTCAAGGCAGGTTATCATCTTCCATGGAGAGAAAGCCAGGAACCAGCTGAGTCCCTGCACACACACTGATAATGTGGGAAGTGAGAGGGCAATTAGTGGTAACAATGCTTGTACTACACTCTCTCTCTCTCTCTCTCTCTCTCTCTCTCTCTCTGACTAGTGTGGAAATTATTTATTTCTTCATGCATGCATGATCACTGTATTTGTCCATATTGCATTTACTGTACTGAAAAGCTGTACTATTCTTAATTATATTTATTCAAGATAAAGTGTGTGTGTGTGTGTGTGTGTGTGTGTGTGTGTGTGTGTGTGTGTGTGTGTGTTTGGCTTGTAACATGATATAGTAGCTTGAATATAGTGTAATAGTGTGTGTTTGTAGCCCAACACACTTGACATTGAACATTATTTGAACTAAAGATTAAAACTGTTGTGTTGATACAGGAAAATAATCAACAATGATGATGGTGTGATGAATTAGAATCATTGTTCCCACTTCAAAGTTGATTATTTTCCAATAATAGCACATCCTGAAGTTTTATTCCTCTTATACAGTACCATGCCAACGTGCCACTGATTGCAATTTTTAATTCGTTAAAGTACTTTTTATCCATTTATAGTTACATTCAATGTTCTGGACCTTTTACAAAACAAGTTTCTATTATTATTTGCATTATTGCCAGCTATAGCCTAAAGAGTCATTCTTTCGTTAAATAAGATAATTTAAAAAAAAAAAAAAGGATTTCATATCGCTCAGGCATTCTCAGACTGCTCGCTGTATTCTTACCTGCCTAAAGAACCAGACAGAAAACACCAGGGTTCTGTTCAAATCCAGAATTGAACCCTTGATATAACTGAATTAAAAGGATATTTGTTCATGTAAATGTAAAATGGACCACAATCTGTTTGGCAATGCTCATAATAATAAATAAATCTGACCCAGATCCTAGAAGCTAGAACTCCATACATCCCAAACCCCCCAACCCACCCTGCCATTCTCCCTGCACTGGTATGGACATGGCCCTGGCCATTGTGTTACTAATGGATGCTCTTTAGGCCAAACTTTTGAACTTTAGACCTGAGTAATGACTGCTCTGGGGCCCCGAGGAACTCGCGAGCCTCAGCTGGTTGGGTAGCAGCTTGCACCAGCCCAATTTTATTTTATTTTTTCAGGATAAGTGAAAATGTGGATGTTGGAAAACACCAAGAATACATTTGAAAACCCGACAGCTATTTGCAAGGATGCAGAATTCAGAGATGGGAAGTGTTTCCTCTTTACTGTTACTACATATTATGTGTACTTTACTTGAGCTTTTCTTTCAACTAAAGCAAATTTCTTTAATTTCAACAAATTTGTCTACTTTCTACTATCCACATTTTCAATTCTCTATAATCATATGTGTAGAAATATGTAAAGTCATAAAAAGCACTGCCGCCTCACAGCAAAAAGGTTCCGGATTCGAACCTCATGGCCGACAGGGGCCTTTCTGTCTGGAGTTTGATGTTCTCTGCGTGTCAGGTGGGGTTTACATTAGACAGTATCAGCGGATCATCAGATTAACATTTTTAAAAACGATTAGCGTGCACACAGCAATGCCAATACACAATTCGCGTGCACACAGCAACGCCAATACACGGATACACTAATCACATGACTAATTAGACGGCACGTAAGTTGAAATGTGTAATGTGTAATTTCTCCTCAGCGGCTCGGCTCCGCAGGCATCCTGCGCTCCAAATCACTCCGCCCTGAACAGCGAGTGCCCTCTGGAGGGTGCGCACTCCGGCCCTGCGCAGCTCACAGAGTGCGCGAGTGAAGCGCACGAGCAGTGATTCGGGACTGAGCCGCTGTGTGTGTGCTCCCAGCGCATATCAGGCATGCGCGTCACTCACCACTTGCAAGTGGAAGGATGGCAAGCCTAAAGACAATCATAACTACACAATGGGCAGTATTTGCATCAGTATTTGCAGTATTTTCATACTTTTATACTCTTTAATGAAAGGTGATACAAGGCGGAAGTCCACGCCGTTTTTCAGCAGTCGCGTCACATGACCAACGCCAGCGAATCAGGAAGGTGGATGTCACAGTGACGTTGTCCAATGACGACGTCAGCTAGAGCTCAGCACAGCGTATCCACGTATCCTCAATGTTTACACAGCACCGGACCAGGCACGAACTGGATTGAATACGTGGGCCCTGGCGGATTCCCATTTCCCGGCATTTCCTGGCGTTTTAATGTGAACGGACAGTGCATCCGCGAAAAAAACGAGATAGATACGGTCTAATGTAAACTTGGCCTCAGATGCTCTGGTTTTCTCCACAGTCCAAAGACATGCGGTTAGGTTAACTGGTGGCTCTAAATTGCCCATAGGTGTGAATGTGTGTGTGAATGGTTGAGAGGAGAAAACCTCTATCCATAATAATCCAGTAGAAGGCAACAGGAAACCACGACTGCAATTTTCTATTGAAACTTTGATGGCTGGAAGAAAAGCCGTCAAAGCGGCGTGGCCATGTCACTGTAATGATATGCCAAATAGAGAGAAAGAAAGTCATAAAAAAGTTCCTAAAACTTTAACAAATGTGACAGTGCGAATGAGACCTAATGCACATCACGGTAATCTCTTTGCTGCTTGTACACTTTGTACCCGATGTGTCATGTTTTGGAGAGAGGAACCGTCAGCACCTTCTAGGCGTTCAGGGAAGCCCAAACATATCAGCATTTCAAATGTTATATTTAATTTCTTTCATAATTTCATGATAATTATTTTCTTCTAATTCGGCCTCATTTTCTATCAAATGTGCTTCAGAAATGAAAGGGTTACTGTCCTGAAAACATTAAAATCGAGTACACTTTGAGATTGTTTTGTATGTTGTCTCCAGGCTGAGAAGAGTTTAGAGCTGCTCACTCATTGGTTAGGACTTCATCGCCGGGTCATAAGGCCATGGCAGTGTATATTTATGTAGGAAGTGACAGATGAATTAACCAATCAGATTTTGATATATAGTGGGAGGGACCAAAAATGTATTGACCTCAGCCTTCTCGAAGGCCAACATGAGCTTAACTGTGAGTCAGCAGTGAAGTCACCTTCCAGCTGGTGTAGCGTTCATCAGTAGTGTTAGCAAATGCTAATAAAGCGGTCAAGCCAGTGCTATCTATCAAGAGCAAGTAGCACAGACTAACGACCGAGAAACTACGATTTCTGTCTCCAGACTCTTCTTCCATGCTG
Source organism: Neoarius graeffei (assembly GCF_027579695.1). Taxonomy (NCBI): domain Eukaryota; kingdom Metazoa; phylum Chordata; class Actinopteri; order Siluriformes; family Ariidae; genus Neoarius; species Neoarius graeffei. The sequence goes on from NC_083574.1 coordinate 4,766,073, forward strand.
CACACTCACTACAGTATTTTTCACTCAGACTTAAGTATTCATTTCTCTGTGTAATTTACTGAGTTACTTTCAAAATCAACATCGACAGCTACACACAACAGAGCGACCTGGCAGCCTGACGCTAATCCCTTACAAAATCCTTTACCCTGTTGCATTTTTGGTGTCTGGCTCAGTTTTGGCTGAGCTCAAGTCCCAACTCTAAGGCCCTGTCCACACGGCAACGGATTCAGGTGAATCTGATAAAATTGTTTATCATTTCGGCCTGGCATCCACACGGCACCGGCGTTTTGGGTGCCCCAAAACAAAATCTTTTGAGAACGGGTTCCAGAGTGAAAAAATCTGGCAATGGAGCCATTGCGAAGTCGTCTGGATGAGTAGAATGGATTTGTTTACGATGACGTCACAACCACATGTGCTTCACGCCGGGTAGAAGTGTAACGAACTCGATGCGAGTTGTCAACAAATCCTATAACTTGGTTCATGAAGCGCGCTTACAAAATATTTTCACTGTGAATATTTATTGTGTAATGGTGCAAAGTGAGAGAGAGAGAGAGAATAGCTCTTAGGGCAGAGTCAATCCCACCAGCAAAAATAGGGAAAAAAAAGGAGCGATCTCACCTCTGCAGATGTTGGTTTAAGTCCGACAATACATTCCTCAAAAAGGGCGTAGAAGAACAAAGTAATCCATCAACGTGTAGCATTCAATTTATTCCTGACCATTAAAGAATTCTGGAGGATATCAGAATGTTGGCGTACCGGCTTCCATCTACCCCCGTTCATTCCTCTTTCCGCGTCTCCATTCAAAAAACGAGCACGTGATTTAAAGGCACTATATCCATAGGATAGGGAGTGAGAAAGTGTATTGTATGCATGTGACAGTGACAGGGATAGTCACTGTGCGCATGTGCAGTTATGCGCATGCGTCTACTTCTATTGTTCTGATGTCTCCGATGGGACCGTCTCACAGCGCACGTAGTGGTGTGGCATGTGTATTGCATCGTTTTCAGCAAGCGTTGCGTTGCCATATGAACCTGATATTTTACTGATCCGTTGCCCATGTGGACGCGATATTTAAAAAAAAAAAAATCTCGTTGCCGTTGTCGTGTGGATGTAGCCTAATAGTAACAGTTCGCTACTGATGGTTTGTATTGTGACAGCTAACTATTCACCTCCAGCTTGTCAGTATAGTCAGAGTAATTATCATGCTAGCTAGCAGTTGAGAGATTATCAGTAAAGCTGTTGTTATTTACTCTACTCTTAGCTAAAGTTTTCTCATGTTCTTTGTTTCTTTGGTGAAAGAGGCGCACATTTACATTCAGCAACTAAAAACCCGTGAGGAATTTGAATTTAATGCAGGCGTATTTTTCTTTTGGGACTCTTCTTTGTACCTTTTCATTTTCATATCATAAATGTATTCTTTTCTCCTTTTATTTGAGTGAAAAAGTTGATGCTTTCACCAGAGGATTTATTTACTGTTGTAGATGAGTCATTGTACTTTCACTTCAGGAAATCAATTTGGGTACTTTTACCACCTCGACTCAGATCTTCTGATATATTCATTCAATTCAATGAGTGAAAGTGGTTGTGTTCTATGTAAAAAGAAAAATCTAGAACATTAAATGTTGTACTCCGACTGATCACGACCAAGCATAACTTTTTCATGAATCATGCAAATTCCGAGATCAAATATGAATGTACTAGCTTTGATCTAAATTAAAAAAAAAAAAAAAAAAACCTTCACCCTAATTAATGTAAGATGATGGTGTTCTATGAAATGACAATATTCTCCATTTTGTCTTTTCTTTTTTAGTTAACCCTATAATGCCAAGCATATCATATTTGATACATGAGTTTCTGAGGTCTCGATGTCATGGATATCATCAATACTTTCCTGAAAGACCTGTCCCTTAGCAAAAAGTAGTATACTTAAAGTTCATTTTATTAAGTATGCTTCAGTATAAGTATAGCAAGTATACTACAGACCAGGCGGCACGGTGGTGTAGTGGTTAGCGCTGTCGCCTCACAGCAAGAAGGTCCGGGTTCGAGCCCCGGGGCCGGCGAGGGCCTTTCTGTGCGGAGTTTGCATGTTCTCCCCGTGTCCGCGTGGGTTTCCTCCGGGTGCTCCGGTTTCCCCCACAGTCCAAAGACATGCAGGTTAGGTTAACTGGTGACTCTAAATTGAGCGTAGGTGTGAATGTGAGTGTGAATGGTTGTCTGTGTCTATGTGTCAGCCCTGTGATGACCTGGCGACTTGTCCAGGGTGTACCCCGCCTTTCGCCTGTAGTCAGCTGGGATAGGCTCCAGCTTGCCTGCGACCCTGTAGAACAGGATAAAGCGGCTACAGATAATGAGATGAGATGAGACTACAGACCATGTACTTTTAGTGTACTAGAAAGTATACAAATTTAATACTTTTTCAGACTAAATTGGAACATTTCAAGTTTATAAAAGTATACTTTAAAGTTCATTTTAAGTTTGCAAAAGTACACAACAAGTACATTCATCTATATACTATCAATGTACTTGGTATATCCCTCTCGTATGCTTAAAGTATACCACAAGTACACCAGTGGCGGCTGGTAGTCTTTCAAACAGGGAAGGCTGGTGAGTTACAATATTTCCAGATTTTAAAAGAAAAAAGAAAAAAAACACATAAATTTTGCCCATACTCTTGCCTCTGATCTGGCTGATTGTTGGCAGGGTCACAAACTGTGAAATAACATGTTCTTTTGGCCCATTAGCCTACTGTCCAATATACATGATGGTGGTGTTGGGGGGGGGGGGGGTATATTTTAACATTTTATATTTTAAAATTGTGGCATGTTGTTTAAAAATTGATCATTATTGAAAGCAGCTCTTTGTCAGGAACCTCAGCAGTAACAGCAGAGTGTTCTGGAATAGGCACAAGCACTGACCTTGGGGAGCCAAACATAGAGCTGGGTGCCACACATTTCATTCAATGACACTTTCCCTATATTTTATTTATTTTGACTGAGAAATGTTTTATTGACAATTTTGATAACCCTTCACTTTTAATCCAGGTCTGTAGTGTGAAATGTTCTCGGCTGTGTTTTTGTTTAAAAATGTTTTCCAAATTCAATTTCTCTGGATATGAATTAAACACAGCTACAATTTGAAATTGTAGCTGTGTTTAATTCATATCCAGAGAAATATATATTCCAATATAATATACTCAGCATAAACATTTTAAATAGAGTCTATATTTTTGGTCCATCCATGACATATTACTAAAGTAGCCTATTTACTGTTGTTGATGTGGGTCACTTGCTGTTAGCCAATTCACTTTCTCGTACCAGGAGAGCTGAAAGGAATGAGTATTATTCCCTACCTTTTTCACCAAGGCAATTTGAGGCGTTGGTCTACCCTGCTCTTTAATTTTAATTTTTTCCTCGAAAGGAAGACTGGCAAATGGCTTCGCCAAAATTAAATCAGCAATGCTTGGCATCCGTGCGCAGCTTTCTTGCTAGCTGACTAGCCCCCTCAAGTTCAAGTTCAGTCACGCAAATAAACGAAATTTCTGGAACTAAGATAGCAAACTTGACAACACTATATTTACACTTTATTTACAATGAAAATATATACAAACTATAAAAGCTGGTAGAAACCGTATGTAATGAATGTAATCGAAATGTAAGCTGATCTCTTACAATACACCACACCACTTGCGAATCCGCATGGGACTGAACTGAAATTCACCGCTGCCTGTCTATATTTGAAACGAGCTGTCAATCAAAGAAAATATCCGGCCACTTTCACCAATCACCAGTCTCCTCGCGGAAAGCTTTGCCATGTCCCTCTCACTGTGAGGCTGGGAGTCCGTGGGCGGGCGTTTTCGCAGTATTTGTCCAATAATCATCTTGCATTTTGAGATTGAAAAGCGCATAGCTCCCAAATGCCATTGAAGTGCACTGAGGCTGGGCTGCATCGCGCTGTCACGAGGGGGAAAAACTCACGCACACATTAGGCGAACTGGGGAAAGTTATAACGGAATGATTTCGCACTGTAGTTGGGTTGAGCACATATATTTCTATGATTCTGGATCTGAAATAGCAATGTTATAAGGTCGACTATAACATAAGCCTAGCGCAATTCATCCTACACGATGTTCGTCATTTTTAGAGGAGGCTGAGCCTCCCTCGTTGTCTTAGAGCAATCGCCCATGAAGTACACTTATCGATATACTGCCATTGTACTAGTTATATACTTCGAGTGCCTATTTTTAGTTTACTATTGTATACTTTAAGTATACTGTTATAAACATTGGTTATTTCACTAGTTATACTTTAAGTTTGCTTGGCATATTACTTTTTTTTTTTTAAGATATTTTTTGGGCTTTTTTTCACCTTTATTGGAGGGTGTAGAGACAGGAAATAAGCAGGAGAGAGAGACACGGGGAGGGATCGGGAAATGGCCTCGGGTTGAATCGAACCCAGGTCCCCAGATTTATGGTACTCCTAAAAATATTCTTAAAGTTTACTCATACTGTATGTACACGAGTGTGATGCATTTACAAAATCACAAGACAGAATGTTGAAAACAAGTTTGATATATTTTCAAACATGTCAAACATTTCAAACATTTCAAGAACAAAGACCTATGAAATCAAGTCCTTCCTTCCTGGAGAAAATAAAAGGAAAAAGTGCACATTTGCATGTAAAAATGTAAACATAATGGTCTTGATCAATAAAGTCAAGTCAAAAGTTTTTCCGTTTTTGTGTATGATTTTAAGGTACATAAAGATAATGCAATTGAGCACACATACTATATACTGTAAAGTTTTAAACTCCAGCATTATATTATATTAATATATAAATTAAATGTTAAGCATGAGTCAATGACTTGACCTTATTATGCACTTGGAGCAAGATATACTAAGTATTAGTACTTCGTGGCAGAAAAACATAAAAAGTATACTCAAGTACAAGTTTTATTATTAAAGTATAAGTGCAAGTCTTAGTATTAATGTACTTAGTCTTAGACTTTTGTTTATACTTTTCAGTATAAGCCAAGTATACTTCACTACACTACCGTTCAAAAGTTTGGGGTCACCCAGACAATTTTGTGTTTTCCATGAAAAGTCATACTTTTATTTCCCACCATAAGTTGTAAAATGAATAGAAAATATAGTCGAGACATTTTTCTGGCCATTTTGAGCATTTAATCGACCCCACAAATGTGATGCTCCAGAAACTCAATCTGCTCAAAGGAAGGTCAGTTTTATAGCTTCTCTAAAGAGCTCAACTGTTTTCAGCTGTGCTAACATGATTGTACAAGGGTTTTCTAATCATCCATTAGCCTTCTGAGGCAATGAGCAAACACATTGTACCATTAGAACACTGGAGTGAGAGTTGCTGGAAATGGGCCTCTATACACCTATGGAGATATTGCACCAAAAACCAGACATTTGCAGCTAGAATAGTCATTTACCACATTAGCAATGTATAGAGTGGATTTCTGATTAGTTTAAAGTGATCTTCATTGAAAAGAACAGTGCTTTTCTTTCAAAAATAAGGACATTTCAAAGTGACCCCAAACTTTTGAACGGTAGTGTATAGTTTATAAAAAGTCAACTTCAAGTATACTTCCTCAGTTTTAGTAAAAAATAAGTATACTCATAGTACACTTGAATAAACTTCTTTTTGCTAAGGGGTTGTATACTATCTACTACATGTTTTCTGCCCCCTGTTGGTTAATCCATGCTATTTGGGAAATAAACGATATTGCGATATCAAATCCAATATGGCCACCTTCACTGTGATACACGTGTTTTTTGTGGGGTTTTTTTGATCACTTGGAACAACTTTTTTTTTTTTAATTGTGTGATTTATTTCAAAATTGTGAAAGGCAAGAGATCACTCCACTGATCTCTGTTCACGCGAACATCAGTCGGGAAATAATCCCTGAGTCATTCCCTCATATATCTGATACTGGATCAAATTCTTGCTATTAATAAATTTTTATTTGGTCAAGTTTATAAACTCCCTCCATTGTGTATAAGTGCTCTTCTCTGTTTTGATGATGATGTGATGCGGCACAGGGTCCAAAACTTCATCTCATCGCGAGTGAGATTTCAGACATCTTTAGTCAGACGCCATGATGAGGTTAGAAGTGAAGGCTCATTTATGCTCAATGTTAAATATGTATACAGATATGGGCGGAGCTTTCTGTCCATACTTTCCAATCAATTTTTTGTGCACTGAAAGCTTACACGGAGACAGTGGAGCCAATAGTCCAAGCAAGACACGACGAAACAATTTTAAAATTGGAAGAGCTTTTTGAGAAGAGGTTATACGATTTAGTAATAAACTTTAAACATCTACCACCATCTACGTATAATGATGCCTCCACTTTTGTCTCGTTATTAACAGCTACATTATTACGACCTCCTCCACCGTTGCAATGATTTGTTGTTGTCCAAAAAGCGTTTGACTCTCAGCTGCCTTCTAGTGCATGTCTTGGTTAACATCCATGTCAATGTAAAGGACACATGGAAATAGATTGGCATTTACGGTCGCATTGTTTCAAATAGCCGTATATATTTTCATACATAAAAACAGCATAAATGAGCCGTTAGCTGAAATAAACCATTGCTAATTTATTTATTTATTTTTTTGTATGTAGAGGATATTACATGGTGGTGCGAAGATGTGAAGTCTATCTTCGAGTGGTGAACATTATCCATGAGTGAGCGAAGCAAAACAGTGAAAATATGTTCAACATGAGAAGATAAACTTCATATCTTCACTCCACCATGTAATGCTCTTTATATTATATGGACACAACCAAAAAAGTTGATCAAAAGAATTTTAATTTTGAACCAGTTTGCCATTTTGACCAAGCGCGTCTAGTCAGAGGGAAAATACTGGGAGTGACATCATCAGAGTGAAATATCAGGAATTATTATACATACAGGTGGCACGGTAGTGTAGTGGTTAGCGCTGTCGCCTCACAGCAAGAAGGTCCGGGTTCGAGCCCCGGGGCCGGCGAGGGCCTTTCTGTGTGGAGTTTGCATGTTCTCCCCGTGTCCGCGTGGGTTTCCTCCGGGTGCTCCGGTTTCCCCCACAGTCCAAAGACATGCAGGTTAGGTTAACTGGTGACTCTAAATTGAGCGTAGGTGTGAATGTGAGTGTGAATGGTTGTCTGTGTCTATGTGTCAGCCCTGTGATGACCTGGCGACTTGTCCAGGGTGTACCCCGCCTTTCACCCGTAGTCAGCTGGGATAGGCTCCAGCTTGCCTGCGACCCTGTAGAACAGGATAAAGCTGCTAGAGATAATGAGATGAGATGAAATTATACATACAGGACACTTTTTCGATGGAATAAAAACATGTGTTCTATTCCCTTCTAACAGGTTTCATTTGTTTGATTCAATAGCATGCGATATTGTTAGCATATCGCTTATCCTACGTGTATTACGTCACTCTACCCAATTGAGAACGAGTGTTGAATATGGTTTATGATATTGCATGGTTGTCAAGACAACATGACGTCACACGTCAGAGATGTAAAACTTCTGCGCTAGCGAGCGACTGGGACAATTTGTAAATGAACATGGCCGCCAGGTTTGCTTCGTTAAATACGGAAAATTTTGAGAGAATTTTGCAAGAGAAAGATGCGTTGAACACCCGAAAGGAATGTGTATGGATAATAATAATAATAATAATAATAATAATAATAATAATAATGGCTCTCTTTTTTTCGTGATATATCAGATATATTCCATTCAGCTTTGACTCGTTCAGTATCATGCTTGCTGAATGGAATATATCTGATATACCACGAAAAAAAGCCAGCCAATGTTATTTAAATATGTCGCTCAGATCCGTGATGTATTTCGTATGAAAAATGCAAGTTGTCCAACAAGAGAAGATAAACTTCATATCTTCAAGCCAATGTGTGATTTTCTTTTTATTATATCGACACATTCACAAACAAAAAGTACCCAAATTTATTAAAACAATTCATTGATTTCCTCACAAGTGATGTAGAGAGATGTTTTGGTTCTCCATGTCCAGGATGAAGCTCGGGTGAAAAATACAGTTTAATGTATTTTATGTAGCTCATACCGTATGAATGATGCAATTTTGTTCAAAACACGATTTTTCATTTTGCTTTCCAGAATTCACTTCTAGTGACGTCCATCATTTTTTTTTCTAGACCTCTTTACATTGACGAGGCATGTACATGACTTTGTTGATTGCTTTGTACAGTCAAGGTCATTCTGTAGATCATGATGTTCTCCAGTCTTACCTGTCAAACACAGAGAACACAAACATCAAACCATATTGCCTCTCAGTCCCACACCAGACGCAGCGACTGGAGTCAGATGAATGAGCTCTGTCATGTGGGGAAATCATAATCATATCCTCAGCTTCCCTCATGGCAGGGAGATGACTTTATCAGCCCGACTTGCCGTCCATAATGTAACATCAGGTCGTATCTCTTACGCCCTTTGCTTGTCTGTGATTCTTGTTGTATTCTGAAGGGGGGCAGCCACACTGAAAGAACTGAATTTAACAAATCTAATTATCACGCCTTAATTAGTATCAGGGGTAAAACCTCAGCGGGACACCTGCAGACTTAATTTATATCCTGACACATTGAGGAACAAGTGTTAATGTGCTGTATTTATGATAATACCCCAAAGTGTGTCGAAGGAACCAGAGGAAACTCACCTCATCACCGCTGTTAGATATAACAATGGAGGAGCAGCAGGTAATTACAGACCAGAAGCGTGCTGGGATCTAAAATCCCAATGCTGGCACAAAATGAGATGCATTATGAAATAAAAAAGAAGGATTTGTAATCATTTTTGAGATCTGTTATGAAGGAATAACGAATGGTGATGATACACGGGGCAACTTTTTGGGCAATGTTGCCGAGCAATGTTGCTGGCAACGGGCAACTAGGTGAGACACAGGGCAACTTTTCAGGGCAACTAACAATGGGCAACAACAGTTAGCAACGGCAGTTTACAGTTAGCTAAAAAAAATCGATGTCTTAATTTTTGCTGTGACCATTTAATCAAGCTGTCTGTTGTTTTTTAGAGCTTTGGTGAGGTAAATTCCTCCATATAGAATATTAAAATAACAACTTACCGGCGTAAAAACAGATGAGGAGTCTCTCCATCTCTTCACTCCACTGACACTGAGCGGCCGCCATATTTGTTTGAAATTTCTGATCCGAACCTCACCGGAGGTCACATGACTCGATACTCATGTTCTGATTGGCTTATCTCAAAAAGTTGCCAGAGATTATCAAAACCATTCAGAAAGAAACAATGTTGCTCAATCTCAATAGAAAAGAGTCAAAACGCAATTGCCCAGCAACATTGCTCGGCAACATTGCCCAATAAGTTGCCCCGTGTATCATCACCATCAGAGCTCAGAAAGTTCCAAGTCAATTTCTTTGAGTTCCAGTGTTTCTACTCAGAAAAGCATGGATGTCCAGAGCAAGGCCATATTTCTTGGCTAGTTATTTCATGGCTAGTTTATAGCGAAGTATTGCTAGTCTAGAATCATAATTAGCAAAGAGGAATGACATGCAGGTAAACTTATCTTGTTAATTTTTCCTTCTAAAAATGGTCTGTCATGATGGGGAAGCCATGACCTAATGGTTAGAGAAGCAGCTTTGGGACCAGAAGGTTGCCAGTTTGATTCCCTGGACCATCAGGAAAGGCTGAAGTGCCCTTGAGCAAGGCACCGAACCCCCAACTGCTCCTCTGGGTACATTGTATGTTGTTCTGGATAAGAGTGTCTGCTAAAATGTAACGTAATGGTTTTATCGTATTTTAAAATTTGGGCTGAAGTCAACACAATGAGTGTGTGTTAGATCCTAATCTTAACTTACAAAGTTGTTCAAACACATTTTCACATGTTTTGTGTCTGCTACAATATTGTCATGACGTCAGGTGTGTTTATGTCAAAGAACGTGGACAAGGTCGATGTTGCTGGAGTTTCCAGTCGAATTTTGCATCGATTATAAAATATTACTATTGACCTATAAAGCACTGAATGGTCTTACGCCACAGTATCTGAATGACTTTGTGATTTTTTACGACTTTTATGACCTGCTACACCAACTTAGATCAAAAGGTGCAGGCTATTTGTTGGTACCTCAAATAATGAAGGCTACAGCAGGGTGTGGAGCCTTTTCTTACAAAGCCCCACAGTTGTGAAACAGCCTTCCAAGTCATGTTCAGGACTCAGACACAATCTCAGTGTTTAAAGTGCTCGTCGTACGAAAATGACATCACCCCTGGAAATTATACCTTATAAGACTGGACATGTTAAATAGTTTACTGCCTAAATTGTATTTTAGTACAAGACCGGGGACATGTTCTATTCAGCCGGTAAAGTTTGCCATTACATGAATGCGTTCCTGGTAACTTATTATTCATTCAAAAGAAGTGACGTCATATGCACAACACTTGAAAGTTTGCACATTTCTGGCTTCGTCTGTTTTGCAAAATGTAGTACGTTTTTAACTTTTTTTTTTTTATTCCAAAACAAAATTAAAACCAATGCATGTCTCCTAAGAGGTGTGTTGTTCAAGGCTGTTCAAGTGTAGCTGATAAAAAAAGCGGAATTATAGCCCAAAGTCAGCAGGACACTTATGGAATGATGAATGGGTTCGATTTGTACGGAGAAAGAGAGGTAACTTCAAGCCGATGGGACGGTTCGGTGTCTGCTCCATACATTTTGAAAAAGATAAATTTGTAAGCCAGATTCACATAGAAGAATCAGGAGCGACGCCTGGTACGTGGAGCAGTTCCTACGATCTGGAAACAGAAGTCCGAAGCGCTATCCCAAAGAGCTCACCGTTGCACAGGAAGTGTCCAGCTTGTGTTTAGCCTGTTGCTTGAATTTATTAGTCAGATCAATAACGTTCTAAGGTAGTTTCTACTGTACACTACCGTTCAAAAGTTTGAGGTCGCCCAGACAATTTTGTGTTTTCCATGAAAAGTCACACTTTTATTTACCACCATAAGTTGTAAAATGAATAGAAAATATAGTCAAGACATTTTTCTGGCCATTTTGAGCATTTAATCGACCCCACAAATGTGATGCTCCAGAAACTCAATCTGCTCAAAGGAAGGTCAGTTTTATAGCTTCTCTAAAGAGCTCAACTGTTTTCAGCTGTGCTAACATGATTGTACAAGGGTTTTCTAATCATCCATTAGCCTTCTGAGGCAATGAGCAAACACATTGTACCATTAGAACACTGGAGTGAGAGTTGCTGGAAATGGGCCTCTATACACCTATGGAGATATTGCACCAAAAACCAGACATTTGCAGCTAGAATAGTCATTTACCACATTAGCAATGGATAGAGTGGATTTCTGATTAGTTTAAAGTGATCTGCATTGAAAAGAACAGTGCTTTTCTTTCAAAAATAAGGACATTTCAAAGTGACCCCAAACTTTTGAACGGTAGTGTATGTAGCCAAATATAATACTTACAGTAGATAGACTACAGACAATTACTGTACTGATCTAAAAGCAAACTGAAACACGCTCACTCTGAGTCACTTCTTGTTTGTTCTTGTTGTTGTAAAGTTGTCTAACCTTACAAAAGAAGGCAGTCACACATGACGTCACACATCCAGCACTGCTGATCAATAAATCACCGCAATCTAATGGCAGACAAGCTTTTAGTGATTTTTGGAACAGAATTCAGATGCAAAAAAAATTATTTTTTGTGATTTTTTTTTTTTTTTAATTTATTGGTGAACTTTACAACCTATTTGAGCATATCGCACACAGAACACCTGGGATTTTATGATGCCATTTTCGTAAGGCAAGCACTTTCATTCTTTTTTTTTATATTTTTCTATCAAGCTGCTTTGCAGCAATGTCTATTATTAAAATGCTATGCAAATAAAACTGACGACTTCCCGACAGGATTCTGAGTTGAGTGATTGCTCCATTGCACTTTTTCATGTCAGAGTTTAAGTTGTTTTTGAGTACACTGTTTCTTTCTCTCTATTTTTTTCCACTTACCCACGAGTCTTAGTGTGGCTGTTTAGCATGAAGCCGAACACACTCAAGAACTCCAGCTAAAGGTCTCAGGGTTGTTTTTACAATCAGACTTCTTGTCATTTCATTGCGAGTGTGGTCTGCAGTGCGCACATCCGTGTGGGTGGGTGTACGAGTGTTGGAGCAAGCCACTATGTCCAGATAAGTGTGAATGTTGAGTAATTCTTGACAGTAACATGCTAAACTGTGTGAAACTCTCCAACTGATCAACGGTGACTTGAGCAAGTTTGTAGTAGGTGGTGAAACTTGATGCTTCTTGCCATTTTGTTCCCACGCATTTTCAGGGTGAAGTTTCTGCACTACTGATTGGAAGGTTATACAGTAAGTTCAAATCGTAGACCGTTAACTGGCATGTTACACGTAGCGTGAATTGTGTAAATAAATCGCGGTATTCTGCATGTACACGTATCCGTACAGAATTTTGGCCCAAGTAGCCAACACAGAGAGTTTTGGTTCTGCAAAATAGGGATGTGAGAAAGGTTTTGAATTTAAAGGATTGCTATGGTATAAAAGCAACTCTCAGGCCTTTCAGTGCTCACGTTGCCGCTTAGACGGCATTCTTTGCCACTCATAAGTTGCAAAAACAGACAAAAAATAAGATAATTGGCTCAAATAAAATCTACTCAGATAGCTATTTCGAGATGATCAAGAATTTGCGTTTTGCACAATGTGAAACTGTGTTTTTTCTGTTTTTTTGCACTCAACTACACGCTATTTTCACTTTGAGCACAAATGCACTTTGGTACATACAGTATATGAAACCCTTCACTGATATTTAATTTGCATGTGGTTTTTTTTTTAAGAAAAAAGGTTGTGTGCCACAGTTAATGACCGTGTTGACTCATTGGTTAAGGCCATGTTTGTGATTGGTACATTGAGAGTCTAGATCTGATATGTAGCATCGAGAAACTGCTGTTGTGGAACATTATGATAGTTCATGTTATCAGTTGCATTATAGCAGCTATAAACAGTCATTCCATCACCAGCCTCTGTTGTTGTTGGTGTTATTGTTTTGTCTCTCAGCTTGGAGGTGGGATGGAGGAATCCATCCCACCTAAAGGCTTTCTTACTGTATGTTGGAAAAACTACAGCTTTACGTCTGACTTTTAGAAAGCATTGACACTGAAGACTCCTTCCATCGATGGCATTATTGTGCAGTGCTGGCTCGGCATGACTGATCTGAAGGTCATTAGTTCAAGCCTCACCACTGACAAGCTGCCACTGTTGGACCCTTGATCAAGGCCCTTAACCCTCTCTGCTCCGGGAGCACTGTGTCCTGTACCTCCTTGTTGTACATCACTCTGGATAAGAGAGTCTGCTAAATACCTGTAGTGTAATAAATAAACATCTCCTTACAGAAAACATTACCGTGTTAAAATGATTAGTTTTAGCTCCCCCCCCCCCATGGTGTCTGTTATACAAATCTCTGACTAAACAGAATCAAGGATTCAAAGGAAAGCTGCATCTGAATACTCATACTTCCGTACTATTAGTATGCAAAACACAGTATGTAGGATGTCTGAATACTCAAAAGGCATTTGATAGTACGGTAGTTGAACGGGACTTGGATGATCTACTACAGCTGTAGTTTGCAAACCTACCACAGTATGCTATCCCATAATTCAGCTCAAGTCTCCGGAGTCTGGAGAATAACCCTGTGTCTGAAATCGCTCATTCGTTCACTACTCCCTACTCCCTATATAGGGAATTACTATATAGAGGACTATATAGTGGGCTCATTGGCAAAATTAAAAAAAAAAACACTTTCGGACACTAGTCCGTCCCGCTGTAATTTACGTCGTTACTGTCGAACAATTAAAACGTGCCAGATCAGTCAGCTGGTGGGTTTTCAAAATAATAAATACAGGCATGTATTTTTGTGATAAATCCATATTATACTGAGCGTATTTCCCACATTAATCAATACAAAGTACCTGCATATTTTATTTTATTTTATTATTTTTTTAATCAAGGCTGAATACCTTCTTCTTTGCTGCTGCCTTTTATTAAATCAAATTTGAAACTTTTAATTTGATTTCTTTCAACGCGACTCCAATGCATGATGATCCTGCTTGGTTAGTGACCATCGTTGTACACTACTTTTCGTGATGCATTGTGGGATACTTTGAGTGCACTATACAGGGTGTAAATAATCCTCACTAAGGTTTCGGACAGCACTACAAAATGGTGTCCTCACTATATAGTGCCCTATATAGTGAGTCGGGAGCGATTTTGGACAGAGGGGAAGTCTAGAGTCATCTTCAGCAGCAGCAGCAGCAGCAGCAGCAGAAGAAGAATTCCCCCAGGGAAAATAGAAAGAAGATGGCAGACCAAAGCAAAGCTGGTTTGTTGCAATGATGTACAAATACATACATTATCATTATATATACTGTATATATATATATATATATATATATAAAGTTTGTGAACCCTTTAGAATTTTCTATATTTCTGCATAAATGTGACCTAAAACATCATCAGATTTTCACACAAGTCCTAAAAGTAGATAAAGAGAACCCAGTTAAACAAATGAGACAAAAATATTATACTTGGTCATTTATTTATTGAAGAAAATGATCCAATATTACATATCTGTGAGTGGCAAAAGTATGTGAACCTTTGCTTTCAGTATCTGGTGTGACCCCCTTGTGCAGCAATAACTGCAACTAAACGTTTGCGGTAACTGTTGATCAGTCCTGCACACCGGCTTGGAGGAATTTTAGCCCGTTCCTCCGTACAGAACAGCTTCAGCTCTGGGATGTTGGTGGGTTTCCTCACATGAACTGCTCGCTTCAGGTCCTTCCACAACATTTCCATTGGATTAAGGTCAGGACTTTGACTTGGCCATTCCAAAACATTAACTTTATTCTTCTTTAACCATTCTTTGGTAGAACGACTTGTGTGCTTAGGGTCGTTGTCTTGCTGCATGACCCACCTTTTCTTGAGATTCAGTTCATGGACAGATGTCCTGATATTTTCCTTTAGAATTCACTGGTATAATTCAGAATTCATTGTTCCATCAATGATGGCAAGCCATCCTGGTCCAGATGCAGCAAAACAGGCCCAAACCATGATACTACCACCACCATGTTTCACAGATGGGATAAGGTTCTTATGCTGGAATGCAGTCTTTTCCTTTCTCCAAACATAACGCTTCTCATTTAAACCAAAAAGTTCTATTTTGGTCTCATCTGTCCACAAAACATTTTTCCAATCGCCTTCTGGCTTGTCCACGTGATCTTTAGCAAACTGCAGACAAGCAGCAGTGTTCTTTTTGGAGAGCAGTGGCTTTCTCCTTGCAACCCTGCCATGCACACCATTGTTGTTCAGTGTTCTCCTGATGGTGGACTCATGAACATTAGCCAATGTGAGAGAGGCCTTCAGTTGCTTAGAAGTTACCCTGGGGTCCTTTGTGACCTCGCCGACTATTACACGCCTTGCTCTTGGAGTGATCTTTGTTGGTCGGCCACTCCTGGGGAGGGTAACAATGGTCTTGAATTTCCTCCATTTGTACACAATCTGTCTGACTGTGGATTGGTGGAGTCCAAACTCTTTAGAGATGGTTTTGTAACCTTTTCCAGAGCATCAACAACGCTTTTTCTGAGGTCCTCAGAAATCTCCTTTTTTTCATGCCATGATACACTTCCACAAATAATTTCCACTTAGAATGTAAACAAACCAGCGAAATAACCAGAGCAATTTGTGAAAAATTGTATAATAATAATTCTTGAAAAATAAAAAAAGGTATGTTCTTACCATCAAATACTTTCATTCAATATTTTGTTGCTTTTTTTGCAATTTTGTTTGTATTTTCTTCTTCTTCTTCTTCCTTAGGGTTTTTGGCAGTTGGCAAACCAACACAAAGGTGCATCACTGCCACATGTCAGTAATGGTGCTGAAAACACAAGTTTGGCACAGCCTCCAAACATGGCCACTGCAGACTAGAAGCCCGGAGAGTCATAGCGCCCTCTGTCACCTGACTATTAATTCCATCACCTGTCTCTCATCCAGCAATCATCACCCCACCTATATTAGCTCAGCTCTCATTTCCTAACCTTGCGAAGTATCTTTTAGTGTTCCTAAACTTTTACCAAGCTCTCTGATTTCCACCTGACCTTCCGTGTATGACCAGTATTTACGTTTAGTCTCGACCTTGTTTCATTGTTTTCCCTACATTGCATTGTTTGCTGATCTATCCACCTCTGCGATTTGGCTCAGTCTGCAGTATGCGAAGCCCCCGGTCTCCCCTGCGCTTGCATCTGTTAGTACCTGCATTCTAACACCACTGACTGGGTTGGAGTGTGGAACAGGAGATATTTTTGGGGGGCTCTATTTTTATTTTGTCCTTGGTTGGTTCAGTAACATGCTCCGCCATTTTGGTTTTCTCTACTCATGGTATATGAGCTGATATCCTAGTAATAGAGTAGCCAAACAGAGCATGTGATTGCTCATATCCAGTGTATGTGTATAGAAAAAATACAAATATATATTTCATTATGCAGTATAGGCGGCACGGTGGTGTAGTGGTTAGCGCTGTCGCCTCACAGCAAGAAGGTCCGGGTTCGAGCCCCGTGGCCGGCGAGGGCCTTTCTGTGTGGAGTTTGCATGTTCTCCCCGTGTCCGTGTGGGTTTCCTCCGGGTGCTCCGGTTTCCCCCACAGTCCAAAGACATGCAGGTTAGGTTAACTGGTGACTCTAAATTGAGCGTAGGTGTGAATGTGAGTGTGAATGGTTGTCTGTGTCTATGTGTCAGCCCTGTGATGACCTGGCGACTTGTCCAGGGTGTACCCCGCCTTTCGCCCGTAGTCAGCTGGGCTAGGCTCCAGCTCGCCTGCGACCCTGTAGAACAGGATAAAGCGGCTAGAGATAATGAGATGAGATGAGATGAGATTATGCAGTATACATACGTAAGTAGACATCATCTATGAACATTCGGGTCACAGGACAGGTACGATGGTGGTGGAGGGCGTCCAGATTGTGTCCTTCCTACTCATTCGCATACTCAGAGAACATACTACAGTTCCGGTCAGGTAGCAGGTACTTCACCGTCATTGGTACTTACTGAGAATTTAGTTGCAGCCAAAGTCACCTCCAGAGAAAGACTATAGTATTTAAATATAATGCATGCAACACAAATAAACAATTCCACATCTGGAGTTTGATTTAGCCTCTACAGAGTGAATATTCTGTGATCAAGTTTAATCCGAAGGTTGTGAGTTCAAATCCCACCCCTTCCCCAGAGCCAGGATTGGGCTGAGCTTTTTGCTCAGATAATAACGACCATATTGTTTTGCCCGTCTCAGTTTTCAGCTTCTTTTCTGAGATAAATAAAAATGTGACAAACCGATGAGTCTGAATTCATTCTAACTGTTGTTTCAAGATGACACAGATACATGAGATTTGCGCAATATGAAAGTATGTTTTTAAGAAAAAAAAAAGAAAAAAGTTGTGTGGAGCGAAATGTACTCTCTCTTTGACCACAAATGCTCCTTGTCACATGTGAATCAGTCCACAGGGCTGCTGAAACTAGGATATTGGCTGTGGCTTAAAAGTGCTGCTCAAGGACTTTCACAATTTCTCCGACATCAAAGAACATGGTTCATTTTTCAGAGCGACATGAGGCGAGGTCAAGCATGAATGGCAAATTCTAGGTCGTTCAAGAAGTACCGCTATCACTATCTTTGAAATCCAGTATCGATTTGACGCGATGCGTGAATGAGATATAATTCCTTGAGCTGATGTTTGATTTTTTTTTATTCACATAGGAAAGAAATGCACTTTGCTATTTTACTGTCAGGTAAAGAATCAGATTACAGTAATTCATGTCATGGATAGTGGGCTGGTGTGGAACAGAGTCATGCTTCCGTAACCATCATAATTGGGGTGACGATGGGTGAAACATGACAAGCATATTCGGAAACGTCGCACTCGCCTTTGCTCATCATTCACTCCTCCCCTTCCCAGAAAGGACAGAATAACTTCTTTGAATGCTCAGCTTCCACTTCTGGGTGTTTCTTTAAAGAATCCAAAAAGCAATGCCTTACTAACCTCAATAAATAAATCAGTAAGTGGTCTATAAATAACACTGATGTAAATGACTTTGTAATATGTAACGAGCACAATTGTTGGTTGTGAATTCTTCGATCTTTTGCAATATGTGGAATCAGTAGGTACGTGTGTGTGTGTGTGTGTGTGTGTGTGTGGTGGTTTAGAAAAAGCCATATGTCCAGATAAGAGTGTGTGTTGAGCAAGTCTTGATAATAAAGAACTTGTGAAACTCTCCGACTGATCATGTCGACTTGAGCGAGTTTGAAGTAGGCGGTGAAACTGCGACATTTCTCACCCCCCTGCATTTCCCACACGTTTTCAGGATGCTTAGAAATCACATGATTTGTAAACACAAGCATGCACATTCTCTACAAACGCATAAACGCTTCCTCGGTTTTCCAATTATGAACACAGGATTCAACTGAATATGTTTATAACACACTATGAACACAGGAGTCAGTTGAATATGTTTATAATGCGTAATGAATACATTCAAACATTTCACTAGATACATTTATAATGAATTCGGAATACAAGATTTAACTAAAAACAGTGACAGTGCATTATAAAGCCTATATTCAGCTCAATACATTTATAAAGCATTATAAATAGAGGAGTCAACTGAATATGTTTATAATGCATCATAAACACAGGATTCAACTGAATATGTTTATAGCACATTATGAACACAGGATTCAATTGAATATGTTTATAATGCATTATGAGCACAGGATTCAGTTGAATATGTTTATAATGCATTATGAGCACAGGATTCAATTGAATATGTTTATAATGTCTTATGAATACATTCAAACATTTCACTAAATACATTTATAATGAATTCTGAATACAATATTTAACTAAAACAGTTACAGTGCATTATAAATCCTATATTCAGCTCAATACATTCATAAACCATTATAAATACAGGAGTCAATTGAATATGTTTATAATGCATCATAAACAGGATTCAACTGAATATGTTTATAACACATTATGAACAAAGGATTCAATTGAATATGTTTATAATGCATCATAAACACAGGCTTCAACTGAATATGTTTATAACACATTATGAACACAGGATTCAGTTGAATATGCTTATAATGCATTATGAACACAGGATTCAATAGAATATGTTTATAATGTATGGTGAACCCATTATTCAATTGAATATATTTATAAAGCATTTTGAACACATTCAAACATTTCACTAGATAAATTTATAGTGAATTCTGAGCACAATATTTGACTAAAAATTATTACAATGCATTATAAATCCTATATTCAGCTCAGTACATTTATAAAGCATTATAAATACAGGATGTGACAAACTATATCTGTATTGCACTATACTCTTTGGCCTTAAATAAACACAGTTATAATGCATTATAGATACAGGCTCTGACTCAGTATATTTATAATGCTTTATAAATACAAATATTATAATGTGTTATATATTACGATATTATGAAGTCATGTGCTGATTCTTTGTAAACATAACTGAAGAAACTACATAGGTTTTCTTAAGACTGTTGTGTAATTACTCATTTATTGCGATATAACTCAAAATTAATTAATTTATACAGCATAATGAATAGAGGACTTTACTAAATACCTTTATAATGCATTATGAGTGCAACATTTGACAAAATAAATTGATGTATTATAAATATGGATTCACTTAAATGCATTATAGCGCATTATGAAGACAGGACTCGGCTAAATGCCCTTATAATGCCTTATTAAAGATATAAAACATATTTATAATGACTTATGAATGCAAGGTTTGGCTGAACACCTTTTATAACGCATTATAAATACAGGATTGAACTAAATTCATTGATACTGCATAATAAATACAAAATTTGTCTCAATATATAATATATAATAAATGCATTGTTTTGCACGAATGCAGGTTTTGGCTGAATACATGTATAATGCATGATGCATAATGGAATTGAGTGATTACATTTATAATGCATTATGAATTCAGGATTTGACTAAACACATTATGAATATTGGATGTGAGTTTTTTTTTTTTTTTTGTAAATAGGATTTCTAGGAATATGCACAATATTGGAATTGTAAATATGTCGATTCAAATAAATAAATAAATAAATAAATATGCTGTGTATAATGTGTGCTTATTTATGTTCACTCGAATTCAAACTTGAAGGGATCTCTCTCTCTTTTCTCACACACACACACACACACACACACACACACACACACACACTGAATAGCAACCATGTGATCTGTATACACCAGCGTCTGAGTGTTTTCCCTCAGTGTTTCCCATTTTTTCGTCCCTGCACCCTCGATCAGACCCAAACTTCCCTGACATACACCCACAGTTAAGATGATCCATATTGGTGTCACCGTTGTTATCATTGCCGTTGTTGCTCCATGAGATTTTTCCCCCTAAGGTCCATGCCACCCACCCCAGACGGGGGTTCTCCTCTTTGTGGGCAGGAAAATGGATGTCCAGGGAACGAAGATAATCCATCACACACTGAAAGCAGAGGTCATGCAGGAAAAAAGAGTCACAGGTAAGACTCAGCCTGTCTCCTTCATGGAGAAATAAAGAGAGAGAGAGAGAGAGAGAGAGAGAGAGAGAGAGAGAGAGAAAGAGAGGGTCTGTGAATGAGTATGGTGGCCAAGTCTTTTACCAAAAAAAAAAGTTCCACTCTAAAACTATGAGTCACTCTGACTTTGCCACGAGGGTGTCCTTTATTTTCTAAAGTGGTTTCGAAACCAGGCTGTTCCATTGTTGCAATAACAGAAGTGTAAAAATGATCCAGGACTCTTTCAGCCAAAGTCATAAACATAAACACACAGCTAAACATATTTGCTTAAAAAATAAACATACGGTATTTGTACTGACCCACAACGTAACACTGTTGACTTGAATTCTCGATTCCGATTGGTCAGAAGCTGTTGGGGTATTTTCTATCATTGCATTTACGTCCATGAATGTGCTTGTTATCTCATTTTATCATTTCTATTCTCTACTTTCACATACCCATAATGCCTTGCGCCTTGGGGGGTAACCAGGTGCTATATTTGTTTACTAAATCAGATAACGTCAGTCATTTCTTTGAATTCACATGGGGAAAAATTACTTTTGCTGTACACCAACCAGGCTTGTAGTACTCGAGTCTGACTCATAACTTGACTTGGACTTGAGCACTGATGACTCGGACTCGTAAAATAGCTGCATTCAGTCTCGTAAACTGGAGACGAGGCCTCTTTGTTCGTTTTTCTTTATTTTTTTGTAACATGCCATAATAATTTGGCATAAGATATTTATATCTACATTAATTTTTATACTAATTCCATGCAAGAGAATGCACATTCACCTGTTCATACGTCATATTCAGGAACAAACTAACGTTAACGGCGCTAAAATGCCTGGACAAAATGCACCGAGGATTGTCCACTTTGCTTATACAGTACAGACTTCTTGTGCAGTGGGGAAGAAAAAATGCACTGCGATGTGTTCTATATGTCGAAGAACTATCGAGGAGACGACGGGGACAACCTCGAACTTCAATCACCATTTGGCGAGATTCCAACCAGAGAAGGAAGTGATACGCTATGTTCATTGCTCTGTTGATAGTGGGTGGGGCTTGCTTGCTGAGTGTTAACCCTCTCTCATGTTATTTGCCCTGTTGATAGTGGGCGGGGCTTGCTGAGCGATGAACAAGCTTTTTATTTGTAGCCTGTTAGCTAAAATGGGGCAGTCGAGCAGTAACGCTAGTCCAACACAGTAGCAGAGACGCTTTCACATAAAGGCAGCGACAGACACCATTGAATGGTGCGGATGGAGTCTTGTTCTCAACTCGGACTCGACTCGAAATTTTCTTTCATAGCTCGGACTTGAACACTGGGGACTCGAGACTGGACCCAGACTCGCGGTTTAGTGACTCGAGTACAACACTGGCACCAACATGTTATATTGTTATATCCTGATTTAAATTTTTATAGAATACATAAAGAATACCTAAGCGTCAAAAAGTATGGGTTAGACAGAACTCGCCGTCAAAACTTTACACCGAGAGACAACACGTGACTGTGTTCTACACACTTCACTGGTGGAGTAAAGTCTGATGATCCGAGTCACGAAACCTACAACCTGTCTATCTTTCTCATCTCATCTCATTATCTCTAGCCGCTTTATCCTGTTCTACAGGGTCGCAGGCGAGCTGGAGCCTATCCCAGCTGACTACGGGCGAAAGGCGGGGTACACCCTGGACAAGTCGCCAGGTCATCACAGGGCCGACACATAGACACAGACAACCATTCACACTCACATTCACACCTACGCTCAATTTAGAGTCACCAGTTAACCTAACCTGCATGTCTTTGGACTGTGGGGGAAACCGGAGCACCCGGAGGAAACCCACGCGGACACGGGGAGAACATGCAAACTCCGCACAGAAAGGCCCTCGACGGCCATGGGGCTCGAACCCGGACCTTCTTGCTGTGAGGCGACAGCGCTAACCACTACACCACCGTGCCGCCGTCTATCTTTCTGTTTAGTCCTAAAAACTGAAAAACAAGGACAAGTCAAAGAACTTTACTGAAGGATCAAATCCCAAAAGAAAGCTCAAACGATAGTGTGAGTAAGCTTACGGTACATGTCCTTCGCCTTTTAGTGTTTATGTAGGCAGATCAAATGTAGTATTTGACCCTGTATCCCTAACAGCTTCCTCTAACAGCCCAAAGATTGTCGTAATCCGGTTGCATATGAGCTCAAGGAAAATTAGACTGAAGGAAATCAAAATCAACTTAATAAATAAATCTGACAGTTCTGCTGTGTTTACAGTACTGACTTGACTGAGTGAATTTCGTGCACGAAGCGTTTTGTATTTTCTTACGGCTTTCTCGTCGTACCCAGCACCCAGCACAAACCACTTCACTGTGGATTCTTCTCTGATCAGTGTTGAGCTTTCTTTCTCAGCTCTTTTGCCGATCTTTTAACTTCTGCAGGTCAGTAATGGTTGGAACCCTTGCGCTGACAGACAAAGAAGGCTACTGACTCACTATCACCTGAAGTAAAGATGTTCGAAGCGTTCAATACGAAACTTACAAGCGCTTTTTTACCGATTACTTTCTCAAAGTCCACAGAAAAAGCTTTGCAGATTTCTTTAAGCTTTGGTTTCATTAGTTTTGACACGTCTTTGAAGGTTTTAGGGAGATTTAAATTTGAAGCATTACGGTCAGTGTGCGATGCCATGTTGTTTTAATTTGTTTATATTTTGGTTACCGCCCCCAGGTGCAAAGCATTATGGGTAATAAGAAAGTAGTCAATAGTAACGCTGCATTCTGAGGGATTTCGGAACATTTACAGAAGGAGTCTCTAGTGTCAGCTGGCACGTTTCTGACATCTTCAGGATCGAGGTGAGGGAAAGGTTATAAGATTATAGCTGCGAGAATGTAAGCGATAACTTAGTGACATTAAGTGTAACTATAAATGGATAAAAAGTACAATGATTAAGACAATAGTAATCCTTGGCAAATTGTTACAGGAGAATAATCAAAGTCAGGGTGGGGACGATAACTTTGTTTCACCACACACACAAAATTACTGTTGATTATTTTCTTATAACAGCATGCCACAGCACAATGTACATCGTGTGTGTGTGTGTGTGTGGGGGGGGGGGGGTTATGATTCGTGTGTTGGACTTTTTGTATAATAAGACACAATTAAAGAAGAGATTGCATGCGCGAGGCCGACATGCCTTGGCGAAGATGCGTTTTATGGTAATACGGTCCGAGTTTCCTGCCATGATTGGTTTGACAGGAGATGTCAAAATCGCAAAATCTCAGATATCTCGCCCTGTTTTCATCACCGTATCATCTGGTGGTGTCAGTTGGACGGCGAATATTCCTTTGTGTGTGTCTCGAACTCCTTTGTGCTCAGTGCCGGATTGAGTAATCACGTTTTTGGCAGGCAGTCAAGAGCCGACGGGGCAGAACGGTTTAGAGAATTCTATCTGCCTGTGTTTTGTGTTTTCCCACCTGCTTATCGCACAGACCTTTTTAAAGGGCCTTGAACCGTGCAGGAGGGTTCCCGATGGGGGTGGGGGCTGGGAGAGGGGTACGGGGTCTCTCCTGGGTGCTTACCATGCATTTCTTTTACCTGCTGTCAAGCTCAAGTACGAGTGCCGCTCGCTTAAGAATTAATAAACAAACGTGGAAATGGAACCGAAGCACAGCCTCTGGATGCCGGAGTCATAATGGGTTAAAATGTGTTTATAAATGTGTTATAAAGCAGATAGAGTACATGGTACCTCATAGAGCAGGTATTAGAGTGTGTAATGAATCCTAATATTGTGCTTGTTATTAGTAAACGTAACTTAAAAAATAAAAAATAAATTAATAAATAAATAAAAAATAACTTTTGGGTTCAGTAAGAAAATATAAGGTTCTTTTGTATATGGAACACTTAGAACACATATAAATGCATTTATAATTAATTTATTTTAGAGACCATGTTTACTATATACTATATATATATATATATATATATATATATATATATATATATATATATATATATATATATATAAAACTTATTTTTTTATTTAATTTATTACCTCTCCCTCCTTTCTTTCTTTCTTTCTTTCTTTCTTTCTTTTTTGTAGCCTTTATCTAAGGGAAGTTTATTGCTGTTTCCAGACTCTCATCAGCACTTATTATTATTATTATTATTATTATTATTATTGTTGTTGTTGTTTATTTATTTTATTGTTGATTGTAAAATTGTAATGTGTTATTCTGTGCTGTAAAATCATTTAACTATAAATACAGGCTCAAATTGCTTTGATTGATTGATTGATTGATTGATTGATGATCTTTCTTTCTTTCTTTGTATTCAATGCAGATAAATGAAGAACTTTTGGCAATTCATTATCAAATCAACATATATAACTCTCTCTCTCTCTCTCTCTCTCTCTCTCTCTCTCACACACACACACACACACACACACACACACACACACACACACACATACACACACCTTTTAAGAAGGTGTTCTCGGAGTAATCCCACTTCATTAATTATTGACACCGCATTTTAATTTGAAAGGCAGATCGAGTGAAAGTCACAGGGACTCGCTCCTTTTAATCATTTATACAGGCCATTCAAAGAGAATCACACTGTCACGGATTAATCAGGACCATGTAAGGTGTGAAGTGAGCTGGAGTACTGGAGAAGTCATATTAAAAAAAAGGAAAAAAAAATAAGGGGAGACACATTATTTCTCGAAAACAGAAAAAACAACCAGACCCAGTAATTCTCTCCTGTGTTTTAAATACACAAACACATGTTTACTTTGGACAGTTCTACAGATTATATGACTCAAACATCCTTTTAGGACACTAGACATCTTTAACGATCTCCGGCCACCAGAGACCACACACTTCCAGTGCTCGGGCCCAAATTCCTGGGTTTCACGTGACGTCACATCCGCCTCATTAGTTATTCAAAACTTTAGCTGGTGGTCTAAAGCTCAGTTGACAAAGCGTTTGTACGGAGAAGGTTCATTGCTTGCATGAAAAATGCCTTAAGCTTGCATTGTTCGAATCGATCAAACCGTGAAACTGATAAAAGTTTCTTCAGGGTTCCTCGTGAACTAATAAAAAAAAGGGAGAACGAACACAGGATTTCACAAAAAGCCGTGGAGAAATGTGGCTTTTGAACCTCTCAGTGAAACCGAAGGGAGCCGAGTCGAAGCGTGCTCGAGTTTGCAGTGATCACTCGGTGAAAGGTTTGTATTTCCCTCTCAGCTCTGTCCTTAGTGTTTTCCAAGTACTTTTTCTTGCTACATGTTGTTATTTTACGGTACTTTTTTTAGTCACGAAGTGCTAAAGTCCCCAGTTGTTTCCTTGTTTCCTCCTCACAAAGTCCATATGCATGAAGGTCGCGACAAAATTCTTCCCCAGCCGTACAGTTACAATGCGCCGTGATCACTTTTCCGTCTTGTTTAACTAAGATCCAGGTCTTTAAAGGGGTTTCTGATGATCTTTGTGAATGATTTAGCTGAGAGATAAGAGCCAACACAAGTGAGAATCAAGTGAACTGTTGTTTGTTTACACTTCAACTTACAGCGCTTCGTTGTAAAGACATGCACAAAAAAAAAAAACATACTTATACGGGCAAAAACAATCCAGGATTCACTGGGCAGCGACTTGATAGCGAGGTCCTTTACCCAGCCACATAGACAAAAGTTGTAATCCTCCGTACTCTTCCACGCTTTCGTCTGTTTTGCGGTGTAGAAGGACGTCTGCAACACCAGATAGTTTGAGATGTCGGGGAACTCGACTGAAGGGTAGTTTTCAAGATTGTATGACAAATCCTTCTTTCCCAGACTGTCGGGGTCGATTCCATTGCACATAGCAATCTTCTGAATATATCTAAAGCCAGCAGTGGCTTCTAGATTACGAGCGTACTCTGATAAGTTATCGCTAGTTGTTTGCACTACGGCAGCCATTTAGACCACCAGCTATTTCACTTCCGGTGAAACTTTCCACTCAGAAAAGTCACGTGACTGAAACCCAGCAATTGGACTTTTGGACCCCACTGTATATATCGGGGTGAGGACTGAATGATTGTAAGGACATTTAAGTCAAGTCAAGTCAAGTTTATTTGTACAGCGCTTTTAACAATAAACATTGTCGCAAAGCAGCTTTACAGAATTTGAAACATGAGCTAATTTTATCCCTAATCTATCCCCAATGATGAAGCCTGTGGCGACGGTGGCGAGGAAAAACTCCCTCAGACGACATGAGGAAGAAACCTCGAGAGGAACCAGACTCAAAAGGGAACCCATCCTCATTTGGGCAACAACAGACAGCATGACTATAACATTAACAATTTTAACATGAAGTCAGTTTCGTTGATGTTATAAACTCTTCACTGATGGAAACTTGAGTGTGAAACTGTTCATGACAACTGCAGTCCTCAGCCATAAAAGCATTACTGTAAGAGTCCAGAGCGTCTTCCAGGTGTAACTTTCAACTGGGGCCGTCCTCCACAGGAGCGATGCGATGAGACGCCAACCAGATACATTTAAATACATTTAACACTATTCTATCATTATGAGGACATTTCCTGCTGAGAAAGGGTTAAATGCAAAACACACCCTCGGATGTTTGTCTCCATTTTGTGATAAATCAATGATTAGATTATACGTTTCGCTGTTGGCTGGAATAAATCATGATTATGGCACCGAACGGACGGACGAGGCATTGATTGATTTTCTGCACCTTTTGCATAAAGCCATTTGTCTATTTTGCAGTAAATTTTGCTTTACCAACACAGAGCGCGTTCACACGTCCACACAGCGCTCTGAAACGACCAACAGGATCCGTGTCAAAAAAAAAGAAAGAAAAAGACAGAAAATACAAATTAAATTAAATGTCGCAGAAGAATAATGTGAGCCCAAAACTGATTTGATCCTTTTTTTTTTCTTTTAAACCAAGCAACTAAAACATTAATCAACATGTCCTAATGTTTGATGTCACAATAGATTATGTAATGTGCTCATTAACTGGAGCGTAATTAGCAACTGTTAGCATGACATCAAACATAATGACTCTCACGACAATTACTGGTAATGATAACTTATAGCACAGCAAGCAGATTCTCGGATCAGACGGTGTCGCCGTTCCAGCTGGAACGGAAATGAACATGTTTCCGTTTCCATAGTAATGGCCCATTGAGAAGGGCTTATACAGTTTACGTTTAGTCTGATCGCTGCACTATTATTTTTAAGAGAAAGTAAGAAAGAGACGATGGTGATGGAACAACTCATGGATGTTTCGCGATGTTAGGTTATGATAAATGGTCAAAAAAAAAAAACAAACGTGAGTATCGAGCTGACACTTCGGTAAATTTTTAATAACCATTTCCAAACCACAAACTAACAACGTGAATTGCAATGTACAGTATGGTGTGTCTACTGGACAAAGCCACGTGTATAAGCTGTTACTCTTGAAACAATAATGTATTAGAATGAGCACACTGATATATAGCAAGGACGCGTTATCCTAATGGGCTTCATGGGCAGCTGCCCAGGGCCTCGGCCACTAGGGGGCCTCGGAGGTAGCGAGATCGGAAAATATGAAACGATATTTTCAGAAGTTTTGATCATATTGATAACATTTTTGATGCATTTCACCGCCCATAATGAAGCCCACCTTGTCCCGTCGCATGAATCACCGGTCATTGTCAATATGATCACTGTCCACCATGTCTTCCCACGCTACGCCAGCTTGAGTTCAATGATTTAATTAATGACTTCGCTTTCCAGAAAAGTAGGAAAGTGCCTTTGTAAGTTGACCCATGGCTGTCAAACTGAATGCGCAAAGCTGTGTGCCACTGCTGTCTGGGACATTACGTGTGTGAAAGGATGAAATGTTTCACACAGCCTAACATTTTGAGATTTATTTCTGAGAAGCAAGATATTTTTCTTTCTTTGTTATCGCTCTTTGTTTTCACAAGTTAAAAGTCGCCTGGATTCCAAAATGAAAACGAACGGTTATATACCAAATGAATGTTCTTGTTCTGAATACTAAAGAAACTGTTGTAGGCCTCGGTTATGTTCTTGACATGTTGTTCATTGACTCACTCATTCAAAGGCTTCTTGAGGCTAAACTGTAGTTAACCAGACTTGTTAACCGTGATGTCTGATGGATTTTTTCACCATGCAGTTGCCTATTTCACCATTGCTTTTTCTCGATTAAATAGGTGTTGATGGATATAAAGTTTTATCATTCAATAGTATTTCTAATTGTGCCACTGTCATTACTTAATTTGTTGTTGCCCAAATGAGGATGGGTTCCCTTTTGAGTCTGGTTCCTCTCGAGGTTTCTTCCTCATGTCGTCTGAGGGAGTTTTTCCTTGCCACCGTCGCCACAGGCTTCATCATTGGGGATAGATTAGGGATAAAATTAGCTCATGTTTTAAGTTGTTCAAATTCTGTAAAGCTGCTTTGCGACAATATTGTTAAAAGCGCTGTACAAATAAACTTGATTTGATTTGATTTGATTTAAGTTTCTGTGTCTCGTTAGACAGGCACGTCTGAGGGGTGAATTTGCTGAGCGGACTTGACAACAGGCGGGGGTGGGGCCTCGGGGGGGTGTCTGCCCAGGGCCTCGGCAAGGGTTAACGCGGCCCTGATATATAGTACCAATCAAAAGTTTGTACACCCCTACTCAAATCATTCAAAGTTTTTTTTCTGTATTTTGACTCTTTTCTACAATATTGAAGACAGCAAAACTATGAAATAACATCTGGAACTTGTTTTGTATTGGTTGACTGAGTTAGGTCGGGCCGGATGGGAAAATATTTGGCTTGAGGTCATGCCATACGGAGCGCAGTGAGGTCTGGACAAATGACCAAGAGCCAAATATTTTCCCATCCAGCCCGACTTAACTCAATCAATCAGGATTTTATCATATGACCTTTTTTTTTTTTTTTTTTAACTAACACACACAGTGGAAAACAAAACAATGAACAATGGTGTGCAAAAAAACAAATCAATCAATTTTTATTTGAATTTTTATTTGAACTTTCAGGATGTTTCTCTTCCTGGTTTTGTTGGTGTTGTCAAGGTAGCGTTGAATATTTTGCGAAAAGGAAGACAGAGTGTCAGGTTCGTCATTTAAATTTCCTTTTTTCTTCGCTTGTAGATAGAAACTACATCACAAGCTGTCAAGCTCCTTAGAGGGCATGGGTGATATCTCTTTCCTCCTTAACTTCAGCAGGAAATCTTTTGAAAACGTTCATGACGTACTTATTATTGTTATTTTTTGAACAGTGTTTTCTTTCTTCTTGTTGTCCTTGTATAAACAAGTGAATTTCTTTGCTGGAAAGTACCTTTTTTCATTTTGTTCGACAATTTCAGCTTGTTAGGTCCGTGTCTGAAATCATCTGGGTAATAAAACTCACTTTCACTGTGCTCAGTTGTGTCGCTCATTTTTCAAAGTAACAATTCAGAGCAAAACGAAAACAGCGGAAGGAAGCGAGGGAAACGGGGCCGGGGCCGCATACGGCTCTTTCCAGACTGGATTAAAAAATCTGTATCTGTGGCAGGTTTCCCAAAAGCCTCTTAACGCTAAGAGCATCTTAATAGGAGAGAGAGTGTTCATTATGCTGCTTGGGCTACCATTTAACGATGATCTTTGCGCTGCAATGCTTTTGGGAAACTCAGGCCCGCCCAGTCATGTGACTTTTCCCAATGGTTTTATTAAGACCGCGCACGCATGTGAGTCTGTGTGGGTCACATGATAAATGGAATTATGTAGTAAACGAAAAAGTGTTTAAAAAACTAACCCTGTGTCCGAAATTGCTCCCGACTCACTATATAGGGCACTAGGTAGTGAGGACACCATTTTGTAGTGCTGTCCAAAACCTTAGTGAGGATTATTTACACCCTGTATAGTGCACTCAAAGTATCCCACAATGCATCATGAAAAGTAGTGTACAACCGATGGGCACTAACCAAGCAATATATCCCATCATGCATTGCGGTTGCGCTGAAATAAATCAAATTAAAAGTCTCAAATTTGATTTAATGAAAGGCAAAGAAGAAAGTATTCAGCCTTGATTTAAAAGAACTGAAAGCTGCAGGTACTTTGTATTGATTAATGTGTGAAATGCGCTCAGTATAATATGGATTTATCACAAAAACACACGCATGGATTTATTATTTTGAAAACCCACCAGCTGACTGATCTGGCACGTTTTAATTGTGCGACAATAATGACGTAAATACCATCACGACGGACTAGTGTCCGAAAGCGGTTTTGCATTT
The DNA here is from genome assembly GCF_027579695.1 of Neoarius graeffei. Lineage (NCBI taxonomy): Eukaryota > Metazoa > Chordata > Actinopteri > Siluriformes > Ariidae > Neoarius > Neoarius graeffei. The sequence goes on from NC_083574.1 coordinate 4,797,004, forward strand.
TACCAATGAGCTCACTGTATAGTCCTCTATATAGTAATTCCCTATTTAGGGAGTAGGGAGTGGTGAACGAGTGAGTGATTTTGGACACAGGGAAAATATGTTTGATATTTTAGATTCTTCAGCATATCCAGCATCTCCCTTGATGACGCTTTGTACACTATTATCATTATCTTAACCAGCTTCATGAGGTCTTCACCTGGAATGCTTTTCAATTAACAGATGCCTCATCAAAAGTTAAATAGTCGACGAGTTTCTTACCTTCTTAATGTGTTTGACATCATCAAACTGTAAATAGTAAATACAACCCCGATTCCAAAAAAGTTGGGACAAAGTACAAATTGTAAATAAAAACAGAATGCAATAATTTACAAATCTCAAAAACTGATATTGTATTCACAATAGAACATAGACAACATATCAAATGTCGAAAGTGAGACATTTTGAAATTTCATGCCAAATATTGGCTCATTTGAAATTTCATGACAGCAACACATCTCAAAAAAGTTGGGACGGGGCAATAAGAGGCTGGAAAAGTTAAAGGTACAAAAAAGGAACAGCTGGAGGACCAAATTGCAACTCATTAGATCAATTGGCAATAGGTCATTAACATGACTGGGTATAAAAAGAGCATCTTGGAGTGGCAGCGGCTCTCAGAAGTAAAGATGGGAAGAGGATCACCAATCCCCCTAATTCTGCGCCGACAAATAGTGGAGCAATATCAGAAAGGAGTTCGACAGTACAATTACAAAGAGTTTGAACATATCATCATCTACAGTGCATAATATCATCAAAAGATTCAGAGAATCTGGAAGAATCTCTGTGCGTAAGGGACAAGGCCGGAAAACCATACTGGGTGCCCGTGATCTTCGGGCCCTTAGATGGCACTGCATCACATACAGGCATGCTTCTGTATTGGAAATCACAAAATGGGCTCAGGAATATTTCCAGAGAACATTATCTGTGAACACAATTCACCGCGCCATCCGCAGTTGCCAGCTAAAACTCTATAGTTCAAAGAAGAAGCCATATCTAAACACGATCCAGAAGCGCAGACGTCTTCTCTGGGCCAAGGCTCATTTAAAATGGACTGTGGCAAAGTGGAAAACTGTTCTGTGGTCAGACGAATCAAAATTTGAAGTTCTTTATGGAAATCAGGAACTCCGTGTCATTCGGACTAAAGAGGAGAAGGACGACCCGAGTTGTTATCAGCGCTCCGTTCAGAAGCCTGCATCTCTGATGGTATGGGGTTGCATTAGTGCGTGTGGCATGGGCAGCTTACACATCTGGAAAGACACCGTCAATGCTGAAAGGTATATCCAGGTTCTAGAGCAACATATGCTCCCATCCAGACGACGTCTCTTTCAGGGAAGACCTTGCATTTTCCAACATGACAATGCCAAACCACATACTGCATCAATTACAGCATCATGGCTGCGTAGAAGAAGGGTCCGGGTACTGAACTGGCCAGCCTGCAGTCCAGATCTTTCACCCATAGAAAACATTTGGCGCATCATAAAACGGAAGATACGACAAAAAAGACCTAAGACAGTTGAGCAACTAGAATCCTACATTAGACAAGAATGGGTTAACATTCCTATCCCTAAACTTGAGCAACTTGTCTCCTCAGTCCCCAGACGTTTACAGACTGTTGTAAAGAGAAAAGGGGATGTCTCACAGTGTGAAACATGGCCTTGTCCCAACTTTTTTGAGATGTGGTGTTGTCATGAAATTTAAAATCACCTAATTTTTCTCTTTAAATGATACATTTTCTCAGTTTAAACATTTGATATGTCATCTATGTTCTATTCTGAATAAAATATGGAATTTTGAAACTTCCACATCATTGCATTCTGTTTTTATTTACAATTTGCACTTTGTCCCAACTTTTTTGGAATTGGGGTTGTAATAACAATACAAATAATAAACCAGCCCTATTCCATCCACAACCATAGTCATCCATAAGGTATTATATCAAGAACTGAACAACTAAGTAAAGAGAAACGACATCCATCATGACCTAGAGTTCATCATGAACACCTTCTGAGCAATCAGATTTGAGAATTTCATATCTATATTTCACTTCCTGGAGCGTTTTCTTCTTCACTTAACACTGACTTATTACTGGAAATTGACTGTTATAGGTGACTGTATCGGTGTCGATTCATCATTGTGAGGATAACATCAGGCATGACAGGTTTATGGCATGGTTACATCATGTCATGTGCTCCAACGTCGAATATATTTCAGTCAAACAAACAAAACCAAAATCATTTCACGACTGGAAATCGGTTCGGTCGTTTATTTTGAATAAACAGCTTTCCTAATGCTTCAGCCGTCTTTCCATCCTGCAAATAATATTCCATTTATATCGCACACACTACGGAATTATCTTCATGAAACGAATTGGACCGTGATGTTTCTTTCCTTAGCGTGTGATTAAATAAAGTTTGGTTTGAAAACAATAATTAAGTGTATCAGGTGGAATTCAAGCTGAAGAATAATACACGTTAGTTATGTATGGTAGCACAGTGGTAATTTTATAAGAAGCCACACACAACCTCTGCAAGCAGCCACTTCCTCCTCTGCTTCCTGTTTCACTTATACACAGTACTTACTGTGTTCCAGCCTGATTATTGTTCAACGTGATGAAAGAGAAATCATGTGGTGTTTTCGCAGCCGAGAGCTTTTTTCTTTCTTTTTTTTTTTTTACCAACAACATGAGCTCTGAGATCCAGACATCATCACTTCAGTGACCCAAACCTCAAAATTGGCATGAAAATGAACACGGTAGTTTGTATTTTTTCGAATCATGTTCAGCCGCCTTCTGTGGGAATTGGTAATGATGGCAAAGCGTACAGTTCTTTGATGGAATATTTGGGATATTGTACATTAAAAAAAGGACCTGAAGGAGGAGGAGGAGGAGGAGGAGGAGGAGGAGGAGAAAGGGGACAGGGAGGGGAGTTAATGTTCTGAGAAAAATCTCAGAATTTCAGAGCTGTAAAGCTGTAAATTTACAAGGAAAAAAAAACCCTTGGGTATTCTCTGAGATTATAAAGTGATAAGTTTGGAAGAAAAAACCCTCAATTTTTGAGATTAAAAATTGTCACAAATTTCTGAGAAACAAAAAAAAAAGTCACAAATTTATGAGAAACAAAATTTGGAAAAATCATGTGTTTTGTCCATCATGGAACTGGGGTATGGAGTAATAAAACTCAAAGGGGAAAAAAAAACCCCACAAACTTCCTGAGAATAAACTCATAAATTTATAAGAAATGCATCCAGATATTGTAAAATGAAAAAAAAAATGTTTGTTCGTTTGCTTATTTATTTATTTGGACAAGAAACAATGTGACTTCACTTTGTCAGCTTGGATCAACGTCATCACATGACAAACGCCACGGCTGAGCTGGAAATTCTCGGAAGCTCGTCAAGGATCTTTCCATCTTGATCGCGCAATATCAAAGAATAAAGTGCGAAGAGATTTTCAGCGACATTTCCCAGAATGCACTGCAGCCAGGAATCGCACCCTGTGTCCAAACTCACTCACTTGTTCAGTCCTCCCTACTCACTATATAGGGAATTACTAGATAGAGGACTATATAGTGAGCTCACTGGTAAAATGAAAAGAAAAAAAAACACTTTGGGACACTACTCCGCCATGCTGTTATTTACATCTACTGTCGCACAATTAAAACGTGCCAGATCAGTCGTCTGGTGGGTTTTCAAAATAATAAATCCATATTAAACTGAGCGTATTTCAGGCATTAATAAATACAAAGTACTTTGTGTCTGTTCTTTTAAATCAAGGCTGAATCCTTTCTTTCTTCTTCTCCGCTGCCTTTTATTAAATCAAATTTGAGGCTTGTGATTAATTCCTCGCTCTGCACTGGAACTTTTATTCTTGTATTTTATCTGTCTTATTCTATTTTAGCTTTTTTATTCTCTTACTATTTTTAATCAGACTTGAATGTCAGTTTATAATCCGTTTCTTCCTCCGTCCTTTCACCTCCAACACACGACCGCAATGCATGATGGTGTATATATATATATATATATATATATATATATATATATATATATATATATATCACTTGGTTAGTGTCCATCTAAAGGTTCACTACTTTTCACGGTGCACTGTGTGATCCTATGAGTCCACTATTTATATATAAGGTGTAATAATTCTCACTATAGCGTGCATTCGGACAACACGACAAAATGATGACCTCACTATCTAGTGAGTAGTCAGTGATTTCAGACACAGGGACAATCTCTGTGATTGTTGCCTCAGAGAATATCCAAGATTTTTTTTCTTCATACATTTGTGACTTTATAATCTCACAGAATTTCTGAGGGTTTTTTTTTCTCTCTCTCTTGAAATGTTACCCCTCGCTCCCAGATCCATATTTTGTTTCTACCTGTATTGGTCCTAATACACTCTCATACATTTCATCAAACATATCAGCTCACAGAGAACCTGTTACCTGCAGAGGTGGACAACGTATCCAACTTCATTACTTAAATCAAAGTACAGATCCGCTGGTCAAATGTTACTCCGATACAAGTGAAAGTTCTCATCTCATCTCATTATCTGTAGCCGCTTTATCCTGTTCTACAGGGTCGCAGGCAAGCTGGAGCCTATCCCAGCTGACTACGGGTGAAAGGCGGGGTACACCCTGGACAAGTCGCCAGGTCATCACAGGGCTGACACATAGACACAGACAACCATTCACACTCACATTCACACCTACGCTCAATTTAGAGTCACCAGTTAACCTAACCTGCATGTCTTTGGACTGTGGGGGAAACCGGAGCACCCGGAGGAAACCCACGCGGACACGGGGAGAACATGCAAACTCCACACAGAAAGGCCCTCGCCGGCCACGGGGCTCGAACCCGGACCTTCTTGCTGTGAGGCGACAGTGATAACCACTACACCACCGTGCCGCCCACAAGTGAAAGTTCTCCAGTCAAAATTTTACTGGAGTTAAAGTACTGAAGTACTTGCTTTTAAAAATACTTAAGTATTAAAAGTACATTTTCTGTCAATGCATCGTTGTATTATTGACACAATGCTAACAAAACCAAACGCTTCTGAAACAACCGACTGGATTTACTGACTTACTTGTAGAATCTGTAGAATAAACACCGGGTAGAACATTACAAAATGAAACAACTTACAACAGAGCAGAATCATCAATACAATGCTCGCTAGGGTTTCTCTTTGGCAATTGGTAAAAAATACGTAGTAGCGATGGTACGGTAATTATGCAAGGTCACAAAAGCTACAATGTTAACATTACCAAAGACAGAAATGTGAACTCACAAAATGAACGCATGCTGTGCATCATGATGGTTTAACGTTAAGCTAGCTAGTCCGTGAAGCTCCACCTGACATGCTAGCAAACGCTTTTCAAACTCAAAATCATATTGGGTAGCTAATGTTACTAGTAAAGAAAGATTTCTACATTCTGTTTATTTGGCAAGATTATGCTTAAACATATTTCTGAAAGCACTTCAGATAAGTTAACGTTATTCATGTTAGCGTAACTCCATTTTTAGATGCTAACTAATAGTGTCCAAGTTGACTAGCTATGGGTTAACGTTAGCAGTGGACAAGGCTACGGCAACTTCACGGGCAAATCCATAGAAAGTCATTTGACTAACCAGACTGCACAGCGATTGCAACGTTACCGCTAGCTCTAAAAGCACAGACAACTTCATTACAAGATTTCTCTTGGAATAAAATTTTTACATATGCTTCTGCAGGTCGGATGGTGAGTTTTTTCGAGGCCATAATGTGGTTCGTTTTAGGCAAACAAGGCAAACATTTAAAATGAAACGAATCTTTATTCCTTTCCCCAGAAGAACCGCCTCCTTCCATTCTGCCATCAACTGATCGTGTTAAATAACACTGTGGAGAAATCATTGAACTTGATTTTATATATGGACGTGACGTGACCCTCGTGATTACTGATAGACTGTCTCAGTGTCACCTGCGAAAAACCAATCACGTTTTAGAAAAGAAAAGAAAAAAAACAGTCCACTTTCAAAGCTGCTTCAGAGTAACGAGTAACGAGGACTTTGATAAAAATGTAGTGGAGTGAAAAGAACGATATTTGCCTTTCAAATGTAGTGAAGTTAAAGTCATAAGTTTCCAAAAAAAAAAATACTCAAGTAAAGTACAGATACTCAAAAGTGTACTTACCATAAGTACAGCACTCAACTAAATGTACTTCGTTACTGTCCATCTCTGGTTGACTGTGAGGATCGTCTTCATTTGATTTCTGCCTTCTGTTCATTTCGAGAGATTGTATTTATTTTTTCTTCAATTGTTAGAGAGTTACTCATGTGAAAATGTTAAAGGTCCCATGGCATGGTGGTTTGTTGATGCTTTAAACGGGCTCGTGGAGGTTTCCGGATGTTATATCCGCAGCCTTTCTCGAAATGAACCCTCGGCACGTAGATATAGCCTCCTGGGAGAAAGCCCCATTTCAGCGCTTTTCCCAGTGCGTCGTTTTGCTAATGAGAAGCAGGAGGCGGGGACGGGTAGAGGGTGGGGACGGGTCTTATCATTAATATTCATGACATGTAAACGTGTTACCTCTGATTGGCTAACAGCACTGTGACGCCACCTCCAGTGGGTCAGAACAAGCGGGTGTGGGTGTCTTACTATGGCGAGAGAGAAACAACAAACCGCGAAGGGAAAAATACCGCGCGCTGACGTCATTAAGGTGCGACGCGAGGAAATAAAATAAATTCAACAAATGTTTGGGTTTTTACTGAACAAACAAACAAATAAAATGAACGAGTGACTTAAAAAAAGAATGTGGGTGTCTTTGTAAAAACTGTTTTGATTGGCTATTATAACAGAGCATGCTGCATGCTTTTTGGTTTTGTAGCGCAGAGTACCTGGCTAACTGCAGGAAGCGGTTAGCTGCACAGCTAATGTAGCCATTGCAAGGCTAACGCGGCACCAATTTTAAAACACGGCAAAACGACTTAACAGTTATACACTTACTTGTTCGGTGTTTGTGGCTGATGCGGCAGGGATGCTTGGTACAGACCCAGGCTTCAGTGACAGTTGATGTGCAAAACCTGCCCTGTACTGTCCCAAGTTGTGGAAACATTCCTCAGGAAAATGCTTCTGACAAACATACACCGTCTTAGGTAGACTCGACGGCGTATTATTGAAGTAAATAAAATTAAGCCACTGCGTCTTCAGGGGCTCTCCCATCGGCAGTAAAAACAGACTCTCTTCTGTGTTGTCACATTCATGTACAGCACAATTTCCATGTTTGGTGGCAACTTTTGAGCTGGGTGGGCAATCCATACAGTGGGTGGGAATCCAGAGGGGGGGCGTGGGGATCATCTCCCTTGCTGACGTAGGCAAGGGAAGAGCTTCTCAACGCGCCATTTTGACGCGCCATTCTCAAATGTTGGGCATAGTTTGGTTTACACATTATGAAATTTCTAGTCACTGGGGTGACTTAAGAAGGTCAGAGGAACTCATTTTAACGTTAAAAATCCTCAGAAAGTGAAAATTTCATGCCATGGGACCTTTAAAATGCAACAAGATTCAAATGTGTAAAGAAGCACACACACACACACACACACACACACACACACACACACACACACACGAGAGAGAGAGAGAGAGAGAGAGACAGAGAGAGAGAGAGATGGAGAGAGAGGGAGAGATGGAGAGACAGAGAGATGGGGAGAGAGAGCGAGAGAGAGAGAGATGGGGGAGAGAGAGAGAGAGATGGAGAGAGAGAGAGAGATGGGGAGAGAGAGAGAGATGGGGAGAGAGAGAGATGGGGAGAGAGAGAGACGGAGAGAGAGAGAGATGGGGAGAGAGAGAGACGGAGAGAGAGAGAGATGGGGAGAGAGAGAGAGATGGAGAGGGAGAGAGAGAAAGACAGAGAGAGAGAGACAGAGAGAGAGAGATGGAGAGAGAGGGAGCGATGGAGAGACAGAGAGACGGGGAGAGAGAGCAAGAGAGAGAGAGATGGGGGAGAGAGAGAGAGAGAGATGGAGAGAGAGAGATGGGGAGAGAGAGAGAGATGGGGAGAGAGAGAGACAGAGAGAGAGAGAGATGGAGAGAGAGAGAGAGAGATGGAGAGAGAGAGAGAGAGAGATGGGGAGAGAGAGAGAGATGGGAGAGAGACAGAGAGAGAGAGATGGGGAGAGAGAGAGAGAGAGAGAGAGAGATGTCTACCACAGACTGTGCTTAATAGCGTGCATAATAATTTATTAAGAAATGTTAAATATTCATCAATATTAAATTAATCATTTATGATGCATTCTCAAATTAAAGATCGTCCTTGAAACTTGAAATGTGAGATGTGTCTTCAAGGAAAACACACACACACACACACACACACACACACACACACACACACACACAATCCCTCATAGACATTTTACTGCGTCCTTTTAAAAAAATTATCGATGAACATCGTCTTCTCTGGATGTAATCACCATTTAGTTGTGAAACAATGATATGAAACATTAAAACACACTTTTTCTGTAGTGTGATCAGTTATCAACAACAAAATACAACACGCTGTTCTTGGAAAATAATCAACCATGATGTGATGTGATGTGATGTGATGTGATAAGAGCATGTCCCAAAGGGTTTTATTCCTTCACCAGCCTCTCATCATAATCTCTCTCTCTCTCTCTTTCTATGTCTCTCTCCCCATCTCTCTCTCTCTCTCTCTCTCTCTCTCTCTCTCTCTCTCTCTCTCTCTCATATCATGTTACCAAGAAACCAGAAAGCGTAAGACTAAAACTCAATAAAAACTAGACTAAAGCTTCCTCAAAATAAAAGCAAAACTAAAACTGCTTATGCGCTTGTACAAGTAACTAAAATTAACTGACATTAAAAACCATGGTGAAAAACTACCACTTGTACCACTAATAATAATAATAATAATAATAATAATAATAATAATAATAATAATAATAATAATAATGAACATGCAAAAAGTATAATCTCTGGTTTGACTTTGAGAATTTGAGTGAACTCACCTGGCCTTTGGGCGCCGTTTCCTAATCCAGTGTAAATCTCGACCACTTCAAAGTTCACACCCTGGTTTTACTAAAATCATTAACCATTCCTCATGTTTGTGGACGGAGAATGAGGATCTTTATTTTGTAATATGAGATATTTAAGAAGGTTCTGTGAAACGTTGGACCTCGCAAATCTTTGGTTTATATCAGATTATCGCTTCTGCGTTGCAAATAATCAAAAGCTAATTCACGACGTGTCTCTTTCCCATCCCGCTGTCTAAGCTCCTTTATTAAAGGGCTTATTTTTCCATCCTGCGCTGATGAGAGCACGACTTCTTCACCCCATTTATACACAACAGAGCTCAATGGCCTATTGTAATAAATGTTTAATTCAGCTTTTCTGTAATGAAGGATATCAGCGAGGAAAAGAGCAAACAGGCAGCGAGAGAGCGCTTTGATTTTCATGAACTGAATGAAGTTATGGGTAAAAAGGAGGGTCTGTTTATATCACAGCACTGTTTAAGTCTCTGATCAGGAGGCGTTGATTTTTTTTCTATAACAACAGCAGGAACATGAATTAGACGTTAGCGTTAATGAAGGAGCAGCTCATTGACTGTGTGACTCTGTACATCATCGAAAGCTAGCAGTAAACACACGTTTAAAAATGTATAAATATGTACAATCATTGGTGATATTTTGAGTTTTCTCAAAAGATAGAGGGTTTTTTTTATGGAAGGAGTCTCCAGTTCCAGCGTCAGCACATTGTCACGGTAATTTTGTGCAGTCGAGTTTCTTCACCATTAAATAAATAAATCAAAACCAGAACCGGACCAGTGGGTGCAAATAGGGTGGGGGAGGGGTGACAGTCACTAACAGGAAGAAAAATTCAAATTAGCAATGAGTCATGTTATTGGTCGCATTTGAAGCAGGAAGTTTTACGTCCAATCACAGTAACGATGTCAACAAATAAATCAGGCAGTTTAGTGAAATCCACACAGTTGTGGTCTAGACCCATCTTGAAATAAGATCCAGAGTCCTCTACATCTGAGACCAAGGCAAGGCAAGGCAAGGCAAGTTTATTTACCCATATGGAAAAGAAATAGAAGAAACTTATAAAAAATATAACTTTCCATCACCTTCAGTTGATGTTTCATGTATTGTGCATCATATAAGGAATATGAATTACTCCTGAAAGTGGCCACTTTTGCATTACTGTCATATATTGTTCTGATAAATACACAAATCATACAAGTTTCATTTTGTTCAAATTTACTAAGGATCTTATATCTGGTTTCACTGTTGTATGCTTTACATACAAGTTTCAGACAAAGGACATACACATTTTATAAGATTTATCTACATCTTTTCCATATAGCGCATTTCATACACAGTGGCAGTTCAATGTGCTTTACAGAGGTAAAGGCAAAACAGTAAACAATAGAAAATAAAATTACATAAAATAAAGGGGGAAGAAGAGAGAAAAATAAAAATAATATGAGAATTAAACAATAGTAGAAATAAAGTAATAAAATGAAGTACAACCCCGATTCCAAAAAAGTTGGGACAAAGTACAAATTGGAAATAAAAATGGAATGCAACAATTTACAAATCTCAAAAACTGATATTGTATTCACAATAGAACATAGACAACATATCAAATGTCGAAAGTGAGACATTTTGAAATTTCATGCCAAATATTGGCTCATTTGAAATTTCATGACAGCAACACATCTCAAAAAAGTTGGAACGGGGCAATAAGAGGCTGGAAAAGTTAAAGGGACAAAAAAGGAACAGCTGGAGGACCAAATTGCAACTCATTAGGTCAATTGGCAATAGGTCATTAACATGACTGGGTATAAAAAGAGCATCTTGGAGTGGCAGCGGCTCTCAGAAGTAAAGATGGGAAGAGGATCACCAATCCCCCTAATTCTGCGCCGACAAATAGTGGAGCAATATCAGAAAGGAGTTCGACAGTGTAAAATTGCAAAGAGTTTGAACATATCATCATCTACAGTGCATAATATCATCAAAAGATTCAGAGAATCTGGAAGAATCTCTGCGCGTAAGGGTCAAGGCCGGAAACCCATACTGGGTGCCCATGATCTTCGGGCCCTTAGACAGCACTGCATCACATACAGGCATGCTTCTGTATTGGAAATCACAAAATGGGCTCAGGAATATTTCCAGAGAACATTATCTGTGAACACAATTCACCGCGCCATCCGCCGTTGCCAGCTAAAACTCTATAGTTCAAAGAAGAAGCCGTATCTAAACATGATCCAGAAGCGCAGACGTCTTCTCTGGGCCAAGGCTCATTTAAAATGGACTGTGGCAAAGTGGAAAACTGTTCTGTGGTCAGACGAATCAAAATTTGAAGTTCTTTATGGAAATCAGGGACGCCGTGTCATTCGGACTAAAGAGGAGAAGGACGACCCAAGTTGTTATCAGCGCTCAGTTCAGAAGCCTGTATCTCTGATGGTATGGGGTTGCATTAGTGCACGTGGCATGGGCAGCTTACACATCTGGAAAGACACCATCAATGTGGAAAGGTATATCCAGGTTCTAGAGCAACATATGCTTCCATCCAGATGACGTCTCTTTCAGGGAAGATCTTGCATTTTCCAACATGACAATGCCAAACCACATACTGCATCAATTACAGCATCATGGCTGCGTAGAAGAAGGGTCCGGGTACTGAACTGGCCAGCCTGCAGTCCAGATCTTTCACCCATAGAAAACATTTGGCGCATCATAAAACGGAAGATACAACAAAAAAGACCTAAGACAGTTGAGCAGCTAGAATCCTACATTAGACAAGAATGGGTTAACATTCCTATCCCTAAACTTGAGCAACTTGTCTCCTCAGTCCCCAGACATTTACAGACTGTTGTAAAGAGAAAAGGGGATGTCTCACAGTGGTAAACATGGCCTTGTCCCAACTTTTTTGAGATGTGTTGTTGTCATGAAATTTAAAATCACCTAATTTTTCTCTTTAAATGACACATTTTCTCAGTTTAAACATTTGATATGTCATCTATGTTCTATTCTGAATAAAATATGGAATTTTGAAACTTCCACATCATTGCATTCCGTTTTTATTTAAAATTTGTACTTTGTCCCAACTTTTTTGGAATCGGGGTTGTAAAAGTTCAGTAAAAAACAGCAGAATAAAATGGAATAAAAGTTAAGTAAAGTCTAAAACGTAAAGATGATGATATTAATCAGTTAGCAGAAAGCATCTGAAAACAGCTTGGTCTTTAACCTAGATTTGAAGCTGCCAACAGCAGGAGCATTTTTGATGTCCTCTGGCAGTTGGTTCCATAGCTGCACTGCATAGTAGCTAAAAGCTGCTTCACCACACTTTGTTTTAACAACTGGTTTTACCAGTAAGTTTTGCTGCTGTGATCTGGTAGATCTGATTGGGTTAGGCCGCTGCAACATATCAGAGAGGTAATTGGGCCCTGTACGGTTTAGAGATTTGTACACCAGCAGCAATGCTTTAAAGTCAATTCTGTAGCTTACTGGAAGCCAGTGAAGGGACCTTAGAATTGGAGTAATGTGCTCTGTTCTTTTTGTTCGTGTGAGAACCCTAGCCGCTGCATTTTGCACCAGCTGAAGTCGTTTGATGGTCTTTTTTGGCAGGCTTGTGAAAAGGCCATTGCAGTATAATGTCCGTAGAATTAACAGTGAATTTATGTAAAATCATGACATAAAAAACTGTAAATATAAAAACAATGAAGCAGTGTGTAATTTACATCAATATACTGTAAAACTCCTAACCAAATACCACTGTTAATTTAACAGTAAGAATAGGTTGAATTGATCATATTTTTTTGTAAAATTTACAAATTGTTGTAGTTTAAACACAGACAAACTGTAATACTAAAACAGAATGTGATAGTTAAAATTACACCATTGCCCTGTTAAAAAAAATAAAAAAATGTCAGTAGAGGCTCTCCGGCACATTTCGTAAAACTCTAACTCAAATAAAATATCTGTCTAGTAGATCATTGCTTGTAACCATCATTTTGGAGCCACAAAAACCAATAATCGAGAACACTCGCAATTCATTCCTAGATGCTTTTTTTATTGTACAATGAATATCTGTAAAATTAACAGTTATGTATTGATTATTGTACATTGAATACCTGTAAAATGTACATTTAGTTATCATTAATTGTACATGGAATCCCAGTGAAATGTACAAGTTATTCTGTAATGTTGTTTACATTTCACTGTATTTTTAACAGGATTATTCTGGCAACCACAGCTGCCAGTATTTTTCCGTAAAAACAACAGATTTTTTTTTTTTTACAGTGTAGTCAACCCTACTAGAGATGAAGGCATGTATCAGTTTTTCCAGATCATTTTTTGACATAAGTCCTCTTAGTTTGGAAATGTTTTTTAGGTGATAACATGCCGATTTAGTGATTGCTTTCATGTGACTGTCAAAGTTTAGCTCGCTGTCAATAAAAACACCAAGATTTTTAACCATATCTTTTGTTTTAATCCCCTTTTGTGTCAAGAATAGTGGTAATCCTGAGTCTTTCATCTTTTTTTCCAAATAGAATTACTTCTGTTTTATCTGTGTTCAGCTGAAGAAACTTTTGTGACATCCAGTTGTTGATTTGGTCGATACACTGGTAGAGACATTCAAGGGGGACATAATCATTAGGTGATAGAGCAAAATAAATTTAGGTGTCATCTGCATAGCAGTGATACAAAATTGAGTTGTTCTTGATAATTTGTCCAAGTGGGAGCATATAAAGGTTGAATAGTAATGGTCCATGGATCGACCCCTGGGGGACACCACAGGTCAAGGACATTGATGTTGAGGTACAATTTCCCATGGTAACAAAGAAGCTTCTATCTTTTAAGTATGATTTTAACCAATTGATAACTTTACCAGTCAACCCAACCCAGTGTTCAAGTCGATATAGCAGTATGTTGTGATCAACAGTATCACAAGACGACTCTTTGAACAAGATGTTCAAAGAGTCATCTTGAGACCGATCTCGAGTACCAACACTAGTGTGAGCATCAGAATCAGAGCAATTTCTCCAACTAGTAAAAACAAGCTAATAACTTTTATTCTATCCACATTCACTGGATATAAAGACCCCGTCACACGTATTCGGAATTAGCAGGAATCAAGCAGAAAAATTTTAAAAAATTCATGTCACATTCGGGCGGGAATTTCAAACTGACCAACATTCTTACAGCTTTGTAAGAATGCCGGTCGAATACTTAGAATGCGCTTTGAACCTGCCTCATATGGTTCTTGCACATTCTGGGTGTATTAGCTTTCAAATGCAGTTCAAATGTAGTTGGAACACAGTAGGAATACCTAGAATGCTGTTCGAATGCAGTAAGAATATTAAGAATGCACTTCGAATGCTGTACGAGTGCGGTTCGATTGCTGCCCGAATACCACCCAAAGTCTGGTTGGAAGGTGCCTCGAATGTTGTACGAATTCACCTCAAATGCAGTCAGAATGCTCCCGGAATAGCCGCCAATTATGTTTCGAATGTCTAAGAATTCAAAGAGCTCAAATACTTAGACTGTACTACGAATATCCCGGAACATGCAAAGAATTTTCATTCCGATGGCATTCCGGCTCATTCGAGGCACATTCAGGACATTCTGGCAGGATTTGAAGTGGCTTGCCATTTCGATTTTTCCCTCAAATGTGATCAGAATGTTTCGAATGCTGTTGGAATGCCGTAAGAATATTTAGAATGCAGTCAGAATGAAGTTAGAATACACTTCGAATGCCGTTCGATATTTCTCCTCTTCGAATGCACCTCAGATGTTTTGAGCATGAGCAAAACATTCAGGCCGGCCACAAGAATGGGCCTGAATGATTGGTATGCACTCAGAATGCAGTCAGAATTTTTAGAATGCACTTCGAATATCCCGGAATATACAAAGAACTTTCATTCCGACGGCATTCCGGCTCATTCCGCCTCTAGTGTGACGACCCTATAAGCAATCGTGCACTCTGATTGGCTACTCTACTATGAGGATATCAGCTCATATACCATGAGTAGAGAAAAACAAAATGGCGGAGCATGTTGCTGAACCAACCGAGGACGGAATAAAAACTAGAAAACAAAACCCCAAGAAATAAAATAAATAAATAAATTTAAAAAAGCCAAAAACATGGAATTAAATTATTTGACGGTAAGAACAAAGCTTTTAAAAAAAATAAAGAATTATTATTATTATTATTATTATTATTATTATTATTATTATTATTATCACATTTTTCACAAATTGCTCCAGTCATTTCATTGGTATGTTTACGTTCTAAGCAGAAATGATTTTGTTGGACGTTTTGTATAAAGTTTTTATTGATCGAATTTGCAAAAAATACAAATAAAAAAATGCTCCGTTTCTCAAAATCCAGTGAATGTGGATAGAATAAAACACTCACCTATGCACCTCGTCAGCTATCAGCTCATGTACGACTTGATTTCATGGAATAATTGTTATATAACTGGTTTGGGATAAAACAAATCCAGTAACACAACCTTTCAGTCAACTCATACTGCTAATACACGGCTGTTGTTTTCTCTTCCATATAAAACTAAAGCTGCATAAAAACCTCCGAGATCATCTTTCATAAATTCTTCATAAAATATCGATGTGATGCTTATGAATGTGTTATAAACCCACCATGGTTACAAACATACCCTTCAAATAAACCAAAAAAAATAATAGTCTGGACATGAAATCTCATCTGTTTGTCCCGTTGCCTGGGTAACCGATTTGCCCAGCCCTGTATAGCGAAGTCTTAATCTTCATGTGGCTTCATATAGCGGTCGCTTTAAATATTCATCAAATACGTCCTTGCAAATAGCTGCCATCTGTGATACAGTGCTTTCCTTTGAGTCCTCACGGGCAAGCAGGTCTTATAATAACAGCACCTGGGGCAAATTCTGCATTAATATTTCATCACAGAAACACTTTCCACTTTCAAAAAAAAAAAATATGTAAAAGAGCAGGAGAGCCACGTAATTCCATAAAGATCCTCTTTCTTTTATCCACATCTCAGCATGTTATTTCTGTCTCACTCCAGCTCTCGTTTTCTCTCTCTTTATCCCAGTGCTGGATATCGTGTACGTACAGTAGGGCAGCTTTTTTTTCCCCCGATCCATCACACTCTCGCGGTGTATCCGCCACTGTAGCTGGGCCTGTCAGTCGAAAGCAGTAAAAGGATACAATAAGAGCGTGTCCGGAGCAGCTTATGAAGGGCACGGCAATCCATCACCAGGACCCGTGATGGATCACACTAGCGTCTGCGCTGAATAGGAACGCGAGGTGGAAAACACACAGAGGCCAACTTGGGGAGAAATATACATTACATCCATTTAATCATCCCAGAGGCTGTTAGCGACACAGGCAAAGAGGTGCACCGTGTTAGCAAATGTTCAATCCTCCTCCTCCTCCTCCATTTCACTCTCTTCCTTTCAAACACTTCCTTCCAAGGCCAGGCTGGATCGATTATGTAGAAGAAGGCTTGCGGCCGACAGTCAAAGTCGAGACACGGCAAGGTTTCGAGAGACGATTTCCAAAAGAACTGGCGTTAAAGTCAGAACGCTGAAACTTCCTGACTTAGCAAAGCGAAGGCTGAGAATCGCCAGTGAAATATTCTTTCCTGTAAGATTCTGACCTTCAGTTTCATGTACAGTCCGGTTTGATTTTCAAAGGTTCGTTGAATGTTCGAGTTTACACCATAGCATCGCTGAATTCTCCATTCTGATTGGTCAGAAGGTATTGATTAATTTGAAAATGAATAAGATTTATTTCACATTTTAGTTTTATAGCGTTTCACATTTAGCTTTTATTGGGGGGGGGGTCATTTTTTTTTTGGTTACTTTACACATATAGTCCATGCTCGTTATTTATGTTATACTGTGCAACAACATTCATTACCAGGCGCAACATTTTCTATTTCAGTTGCCAGTATTTTATTAGTACAATATTTATTTTATATTAATATAAATATTTATATTAGTAGTTTATTTATATATATTATATAGTATAATATTTTATTAGACCAGTGGCTACAATTATCGACAGTCCATAATTATCGACACCTTTTCAGATTTACCAATAAAAAACAATTTTACAAAAGTGAGTTTCAGTTCCAACAGTTATTATTGGTTAATTAATCAACTGGAAGACCCGCCTGATGACACATCTCGTTACCTGAGATGGATTTTTTTTTTTTATCATGATCAGCAATTTTTCAGAAAACCCGGACGTTATCATCGCAGGTAAGCATGGTGGAAAGATCATGGACATGTTTTTACTGATCAAATTGGCCGATATTTCATGATCTCCTCGTCGAAACCTACTTTGTTTCTTACTCTTTCATTTGACAGCCGCCATTTTGTGTCTAAACGCGTGTTTGAGAAGCCACGTGTGTGAGGTGTCGATAATAGTGATCACTTTCACCGTTGTCCACCATTATCGACACGCTGTGGAATTCAGGGACATTTACAACCGTTATGGATCGATCTTTGTGTCACATTGTTGAAGTCGATGAAGTACTTTTAAAAAATAAAAGTGCTGTGATTTATTTTTTTTTTTTTTCTGATTCATAACAGAATGGAATGTTTATAGAGTATTTGGAATCTGCTTGCAATAAATAGAATTAGAGCAGAATTAAATTGCAAGCATATAAAAAAATTACACGCTTGAAATATTCAGATTTTTCAATTCCATTCAGAATTGTTGCTGTTGTTGTTGTTGTTTTGCAGTTTGTTGTAAATATCTACCACATATTACAATAGGGTTAGGGTCAGGGTTAGGGTTAGGGTTAGGGTTAGGGTCAGGGTTAGGGTCAGGGTTAGGGTCAGGGTGAGATGAGATATTACAATATCAGGAGAAATTTTATATTTTGGTTCGAGGAATGACATGTGACCTTTGACCTGGATTTTCATGTGGTTACAATGCCAATTTCCTGTTGATATTTTTATTGGTAAACAACAAAACTAGAAATTAATGCAAAAAACAACGAATGATGAACAAAATATGATCTATAAAAATACTTAAAGTGGGTAGAAAGTGGAGCAAAAAGATTTTCTGACGCAGGTTAAACATTATCAGTTCATCTGTTTACAAGCATTAGAATTACTTCCTCATTTACGTAAACACCTGCATCGATATATTTATATAAAATATATTTTGTACTAAATATCAGTCTATGTAAAACAAATTTTAAATAAAAAACTATGTTTTGTTAACTTAATACCACATACCAATTATTTTTACTATAAATAATAAATTTATATTTATTTTTTAATAATATAATATAAATCATCTGGATGTAGATAATTATGGAATGGTGTTGATAACTATGGACAAAGGTGTTGATAATTGTGGAACAGTGTCACATGATCTAATACGCTAAGTAATCAGGAATCAACTCTTTTTTTTTTCCAGTGGAAGTTTGAATAATTATTCATGCACAATTTACTTACTGAAAGTCTTTTCTACTTTTGCAACAGCCAAAAGATCATTAAGGTGTTGATAACAGTAGCCGCCGTTCAAGTATTTAATTTGTGCAATATTTCTACTTTAGGTGAAGTACTACTCTTATTTAAGTTCCATTCTTATTTTGTTGTATACATTGCGTATATGGCCTGTGTTTAACTTTTTTCTTAGTTTTTTTTTCTTTTGATACGTCGATATATTTTCCTGTACTTTTTTAAAATACTTTTATTGTAATCTATTTTTTGTTACTACAACCCCGATTCCAAAAAAGTTGGGACAAAGTACAAATCGTAAATAAAAACGGAATGCAATAATTTACAAATCTCAAAAACTGATATTGTATTCACAATAGAACATAGACAACATATCAAATGTCGAAAGTGAGACATTTTGAAATTTCATGCCAAATACTGGCTCATTTGAAATTTCATGACAGCAACACATCTCAGAAAAGTTGGGACAGGGGCAATAAGAGGCTGGAAAAGTTAAAGGGACAAAAAAGGAACAGCTGGAGGACCAAATTGCAACTCATTAGGTCAATTGGCAATAGGTCATTAACATGACTGGGTATAAAAAGAGCATCTTGGAGTGGCAGCGGCTCTCAGAAGTAAAGATGGGAAGAGGATCACCAATCCCCCTAATTCTGCACCGACAAATAGTGGAGCAATATCAGAAAGGAGTTCGACAGTGTAAAATTGCAAAGAGTTTGAATATATCATCATCTATAGTGTATAATATCATCAAAAGATTCAGAGAATCTGGAAGAATCTCTGTGCGTAAGGGTCAAGGCCGGAAAACCATACTGGGTGCCCGTGATCTTCGGGCCCTTAGACGGCACTGCATCACATACAGGCATGCTTCTGTATTGGAAATCACAAAATGGGCTCAGGAATATTTCCAGAGAACATTATCTGTGAACACAATTCACCGTGCCATCCGCCGTTGCCAGCTAAAACTCTATAGTTCAAAGAAGAAGCCGTATCTAAACATGATCCAGAAGCGCAGACGTCTTCTCTGGGCCAAGGCTCATTTAAAATGGACTGTGGCAAAGTGGAAAACTGTTCTGTGGTCAGATGAATCAAAATTTGAAGTTCTTTATGGAAATCAGGGACGCCGTGTCATTCGGACTAAAGAGGAGAAGGACGACCCAAGTTGTTATCAGCGCTCAGTTCAGAAGCCTGCATCTCTGATGGTATGGGGTTAGTGCGTGTGGCATGGGCAGCTTACACATCTGGAAAGACACCATCAATGCTGAAAGGTATATCCAGGTTCTAGAGCAACATATGCTCCCATCCAGACAACGTCTCTTTCAGGGAAGACCTTGCATTTTCCAACATGACAATGCCAAACCACATACTGCATCAATTACAGCATCATGGCTGCGTAGAAGAAGGGTCCGGGTACTGAACTGGCCAGCCTGCAGTCCAGATCTTTCACCCGTAGAAAACATTTGGCGCATCATAAAACGGAAGATACGACAAAAAAGACCTAAGACAGTTGAGCAACTAGAATCCTACATTAGACAAGAATGGGTTAACATTCCTATCCCTAAACTTGAGCAACTTGTCTCCTCAGTCCCCAGACGTTTACAGACTGTTGTAAAGAGAAAAGGGGATGTCTCACAGTGGGAAACATGGCCTTGTCCCAACTTTTTTGAGATGTGTTGTTGTCATGAAATTTAAAATCACCTAATTTTTCTCTTTAAATGATACATTTTCTCAGTTTAAACATTTGATATGTCATCTATGTTCTATTCTGAATAAAATATGAAATTTTGAAATTTCCACATCATTGCATTCTGTTTTTATTTACAATTTGCACTTTGTCCCAACTCTTTTGGAATCGGGGTTGTATCTATTCCTGACTCTTTTCTATTTGTGAGCTGCTGAAACATGCAAACGTAAATTTCCCCACGAACGGATGAATAAAGTTTATCTCGTTTTGTCTTATCTTATCCTAAATATTTTTCTGACTTGGAAGCCCCCAAAAAATCACCTTAAACAATTGCATAACCCGGTTCTGAATATGAGGAACTTTCCCCGTGTCAGTGTTCACTTACTGTAATTTTTTGGACTTCAAAAATCTCTTTCTCTCTCATTCTCTCTCGTTAAAAATGAATAATATTTTTATAAAGTACACCTGTGGTCCATAAGGTATAATTGTGTACCTGAAATAATTTTTTAAAGCAGAACTTTTTTTTTAAAATGATATTTGACGTGACTTGTGGATGTAGTCAGCCTCTCAAACTGGACTGTAAACTTCCCAGCCTGTAAAGGACATACCAAGAAAACAGACCAGTTACAAAAGTGCATTCTTCTTACCTAGAACCTTCTCTCATTTTTTTCTACCGCCCCTCATTAGCATATGACCGCCCATCGCAATCTGAATCAAGAAGATGGAGCTGTTCCAACTCTATTGAACTTGCCCGCCAGTCTGCAAATACCGTACTGGATATTGTAGCAAATTCCTCCTTTTGAACTCAACCTCAACTCGCCTGCATGACCAGTCAAAGCTCTCAGGGGACATGAGCCACTCAGCTAATGTTAACATTCTTTCCAAGACGCTAAAGTTAGAAAACATGTAGTTTGACATACAAGGTTTGCTCGGCTACATTATCTGAATTGACCACAGTTTTGGAGAAATAAGCAACTCCTTCCCTGTTTTGTGATTTCGATCAATTTGTCAACCACCTTGCACTGAGGTCACTCCCCTAAGCCATACCTGTCAACTTTGAGGTTTGAAAAAAAGGGATATCTCCCAGATTTTTAACTCAAAATAAGGGAAAATTTTGGAAAAAGTCATACCCTTCACCAAAAGTGGGTGTGTAGTTGAATGGGGGGCAATTTTCTATCTAGTATTTGTGATTTCCTGTACTCTGGTGCATGTTGGTGATAGCCAAGACCCAAACTCAATACTTATGGTTTATAGAGTGCATTTGTGAATAAACTATACATTTATTTTTATTTGCTTTCAGTGGTACCAGTTATTTCCCAAATTAAGGGCTAAAATACGTATCTTATGTTAAAATAAGAAAGGTCATTATATAACCAGTCAATAAATTCAATTCCATTGCAATTTATTATGGTTTTACCATAATCATGGCCTCGGAACACTAGATAGATAGATAGATAGATAGATAGATAGATAGATAGATAGATAGATAGATAGATAGATAGATAGATAGATAGATAGGAGTAATAAAGAGTAATATAAAATATTAAACCAAGAGTGATTTAAAATGGGTAAGTTTCAGATAGAAAATAAAATAGACAATGAGTGGATAAAACAGTTAATACACCAGTTAGTTTACACTAGGCTATTTATGAGGTCTTAGCCAGGACATACTTAATGTAAACATGTGTAGCTTACCTTTGATTATTTGGGAGGCTTTCGTTTTCCCCATGGAAAATTTCTTTGCGATGGAAGAGTCTGGGAACATTCCAGCCACGCACTTGTTGAACTCATCAAAGAAAGAGAGGCTAATGTTTTTCTTAGCTATTAGCATCGCCATCTTCACCTCAGACCTAATCAGTGTTGCAAGATACTGCTGACGTTTTCCAGCCCAAAATATGTTCAAAACCCGCCAAAATGCACTTGAAACCGCCCAACTTGGGCGGGAAACCACCCAATCTGGCAACACTGGACCTAATCACTTGTTCAGCCTCGCCTCCGGACGGATTTCTGTAATTACTGATGCCTGAGAGGGCGGGGACGTGAATTCATGGCCCGACTTCCTGCTGTAAACTCCTGTCAGAGGCGCGTCATGAATTCTGGACCTACCGACTTTTTTATATTGTGAAAATACGGGACTTTTATATAATGTGAAAATACGGGATATTTTCGGGAAAATAAAAAAAACGGGAAGACAGCGGGAAATAAGTCAAAATAAGGGATTTCCCGGGAAAAACGGGAGGGTTGACAGGTATGCCCTAAGCACTAATCATCACCCAGGGTTCTTTTTCACCTCTTCAGGCTGTTAGCTGTTGCTAGTTTGGGTTAGCTTGGCAAGTTAGCTTAGCCAGTGTTGGGGATGTGACCGAGAGCACACAAGCTGTGGGAATATTACATGGAGATGACATGTTTCAGGAATATTTGTTTCATACCGTACGTACACAAGAATCTGGATTTCACGATAAAAACACCAATGTTAAGACTATCGCAAAATAATTCCATCAGTGTGGATGGAATTCTAGTGTAAAGATGTAAGCCAATCAGAGTAAAGCTATTTGCAAAATCAGCCTGGTTTATACTGTAGGGTTTTCAAATCATACAAAGATGGCATGAGAGAAAAAAAAAGAACTCACAAACTTTACAAAAGCATCTCAGATCTCAGGGAATAGTATAAAAGAATTGAAAAGTGTCTGGCATGTCTGCTTTAAAGGTATAAAGATATGTGCATACCAATGGGACCACTCGAGCAACAAGGGAAGTGAGCGTTCAGTACCTTTTTCTCAGCGAGTGTGAGAGTCAAGGTCATGGATGTAGGATTTCCTGTTGATGTCAGATTGTGTTACTGATACACTGCTGATGGTGAAACATCGCCACAGCGCTCAACATGTCAGATATGCATTTGATCACTTCAAAGACAGCTATCTATGACACACTTAAACATCTTAAAACTTGATGTTTCCATGATGAACTCGCCTGACACCGTCTCATCATAAATCTCCTTGAAGAACAAATCGAGGCTTGTGTTTATGAAAGTTCATGGTTATATACGGTAAGAAAAGAGCAAATGTATACAATTTGAAGAAAATCCCGTTCATGTTTCTTTAATGAGAGGACTGAAGATGTCTGATGAACCAGCCGTTAAATATTCTGATATCCACTCTGAGGTTGATCTTCTCCTCACATCCTCACATCCAGAATCATTTCAACCCATAAATATAGATGAAGGGAATGTAAATCAGCACGAACATCTTGTAGCCATGTGTTTTGATTGTGTGTTTTGACAGAAGTTATTTTCCATACTCTGTATTTTAGGGGATTTTGTAAGCGATTCTAGAAAGTATAATATTACTGAAAATAATTAATAAACATTTCTTACACATACACGCTTAAACAAGTACTTTGGTCACTAAATCCATCTGTCTTTGAGCAAGTTCATGTTCAGGATTGTTAAACTGATCTGAAAAAACACAACGAGACCATCAGTGATGGCATAGCTCACTCCGGCCCCGTCTAGTCCAGAAGGACGATCTAAAGTGGGCCACCTTGGGCAATAAATGTTGCAAGCTATATACACTATATACAAGCTATACATAGAAGCTCTATACATCCTAGGAATACTGACCTATTTACCAGAAAGAATCCAAAAGGATCCGAGGAATTGATCTTTTCATTGAAATGCAAGCCATTAAGGCTTAATTAGTCCATAACTTCATTAATAATTGTCATGAAGGAAATCTGGGTAGAAGTCATATGCACCAGAGGTACTCCTACCTTCATGCCAGAAAGAATCAAAATCATTGAAGAATTTAAGGAGAAGAAGCAATTTGTGTGGAAACTGTTCATTAGGGATTGATTAATTACTCCATATCTTCATTGTTAATTGCAATTATGCAAATTTGGGTAGAAGCTACAGTACATTCACCTCAGGAAGACCTACCGTACCTTCCTGTCAAAAGGAATAAAAATCGGTAAAGAATTCAGAGAGAGGAAGCGATTTTCGTGAAATGTGGATGACGCCGGACGGGCGCCAGACAACACAACACATGATGATATAAACTCATCACCTGTCTGCCGGATGAGCTAATAATACTAGAAGGACACTCAGGGAGCGCAGACTTCTGCCAAGGACAATAAGTTGACTCTTCTATGATATATAAATCTGCAACTGCAACCAACTGATATTTCTGGAAATATTTCCAAAAACTATTCAAATTCTGTGCCCACATTTGTATCCCAGAGGATTCCTGGTACCCCTGAATGTGGATTGTGATATGGCAATATCATTATATTTCTACATTGGCTATGTTTTTTTTTTCTTCCCCTATTGAACTTTCCTGCCATCTACTGGACTTTAAGATATATGACACTGTTGAAGCTAAACATCGTATCTTGCACTTTTAGCAAAACTGAAACAAAACTCGTGGATCCACCCTGTGACACAGATCTACTTCAAAATTTATTGGTTTCTTCTTTGGCCCAAGCTACATCCTTCCACCGAGTTTCATGGGAATTGAGTGGGTTGGTTTTGCACAATCCTGCTTTAAGACAAACATTACATTAGACACACTTAGCAGACTCGCTTATCCAGAGCGACGTACAACATACCCAGAGCAGCCTGGGGAGCAGTTGGGGGTCAGGTACCTCGTTCAAGGGCACTTCAGCCATAACTGCTTGTCCAGGGAGTCGAACCAGCAACCTTTTTGGTCCCAAAGCTGCTTCTCGAACCATTAGGTCATGGCTTCCCCCAGACAAACAAACAAACCGTACCAAAACTGTAATCTTCTTGATGGATTTAAAAGTAAAACTGCAAGACCATTTATAATTCATAAAAACAGAATAAGTTAATTGTCTCACACTGAACTAAATTGTCAGATATTCCCATGGCATTTTGCATAAATTGCATCCTCTAGTGGTAGTAAGCAAATATTTAAAACGTTACTTAAATAGAGTAAATGTAGCATGCTTCGACCCATCTCTGGATCTTTCAGAAACATTCGACGAACACTGAAGCTCATCCATGCCTCCAGTTTGTATTTTACCGCCTCGGTCTGTTTACTTTCATAGTTGTATCACTAGGACTCACCCCCTCCCACCTCTGTTTGGCGCGAGAAAGGTGCGGCTGGATGAAAAATGAGGATGTCACAGTGTAGTTGCAAGGTTAGCACACTCTCTAATGGAGAGCTGCTGTGCTGGCCTGCTGAGGGGCATGACCCCTCTCACCAGGGGCATCCAGTAGCCCAAGATAAACTACTGCAGGGGGCATGGCACCCACTCAAATCCCTATTGATAACCTACCATCCAAATAAGTGTGTGCTTTGGCCCAAGGAACCCCCACTCAACCCCATTTTACACGCCCTTACACGATTGTCCTCTACATGCTGTGTTCGAGTTTGACAAGTCCTTGGCCAGAAGGTATCGGAATTCTATTCATTCATTATTCATTATTCATTCTCATCCTTACTCTCTTTAATGCATCATTGACCACTGGGTTGCTCGCTTTGCCAAAATCTGATTTATACCACAGATTCTGATTGGTCAGGAGGCATTGATTCATTTTCGACAACAGCAGCTCTGACAGTTGTGCACACACAGTCGCAGGTTTATAGTCGCATGCTTCTTGTCATCTTGGGGTTATCATTTTTAGTGATAGGAAAAAGTATAGTCATCAGTACTGTATGTTTATAAATAAGTTTTTTTATTGATTTAATTGTGATGGAAGGAGTCTCCAGTGTCAGTGCTTTGTAACAAGTTTGCATTAACATTTAATATAACAAGTTGCGTTTTGTTTGATTTTTTTTTGTCTGATTAACTTGAGAAGAAAGAAATAAAGAGGTGAAGTGACAGATTAGAGCTGTGATAGTGTAAAAGGCGCAATAAGAGGATTGAACTTGCTTTCCGAACTTTCCACAACATTAACCCTTTGGCGCCAGCCCAAAATTCCCAATGCCTATTCGAACAAAAATAGCTTGAGCTTGGACTTCAGGATACCCATCATGCTAGATACCATTTTAGATACCCACGTGTAGACTCATCTGTGTTAGTAAACGACATTATAGACACTAAACTTTTGTTCCAACACATAAGGACTCATACTTACCTGAATTTTCGACCTGCTTACTCCATTCCTTGTCAAGGAATGACCCTTTACTTCTGGCATGTGACTTTATGCGATTCAACCGACTCTAAACAAAGACGGGGGGAGGTTCCAGTTATCGACGACCTTTGATCCTCTGCTCCAATCGCATAACGTCACGTGCCAGAAGCAGAGGGTCATTCCTTGATAAGGACTGTCGTACGCCGGTTGAAAATTCAGGTAAGTATGAGTCCTTATGTGTTGGAACAAAAGTTTAGTCTCTATAATGACATTTTAGATAACATCTATCTATCTATCTATCTATCTATCTATCTATCTATCTATCTATCTATCTATCTATCTATCTATCTATATTGTAATACCTCGGTCCAAATTGAACTCTTCTCTGCTTGAAAGACCACCAGTTTCACAATCGATACTACTTTCATAACCACTTCCATTATGAGCTCATCCGGCCAACAGGTGATGAGTCTATACCATCACGTTTTGTCTGTCGTCCGTCCGGCGTCATCCACGTTTCATGAAAATCGCTTCTTCTCTCTGAATTCTTTACCGATTTTGATTCTTTTTGGCAGGAAGGTTGGTCTACCTGAGTTGCATATACAGTAGCTTCTAGCCAAATTTACATGATTACAATTATTAATGAAGTTCTGGACTAATTAAGCCTTAATATCTTGCACTTCAACAAAAATCGCTTCTTCTCAGTCAATTCCTTGCCGTTTTGGATTCTTTCTGGTAAATAGGTCGGTATTTCTAGGGTGGATATCGCTTCTGTATATAGCTTGTATATAGTGTATATAGCGTGCAACATTTATTGTGCAAGGTGGCCAACTTTAGATCGTTCCTTCTGGACTAGACGGGGCCAGAGTGAGCTACGCCATCATTGATGGTCTCGTTATGGATATAACAGTTTTGGTGAGATAGTTAGTTCGGAATCTCCTTGGATGATCTTAATGCTGTGTTTATTTGTCAAGAAAAAGTGGGAATAGGTGAAGTTTATAGTATTTTTAAGATGAAAAAACAAACAAGCAAACAAATACAAGACTGAACTGAAATTGACCATGATTTAATTATGTGCTCACCTGCCAGCAAGGCATTAACTGACCTAAGCTTACATCTACCATGAAGACATCCAGTTTTCATTGTTTACAACAAATGACAAATATTAAAGAGTCCCGTTATTTTTAATAAAGTCATATAGTGTCATCACATCTCTTAGAATTTCAGTTCCAGGTTAAGGGTGGCATGGTGGTGCAATGAGTTACGCCGTCATTGACGGTCTCGTTCATCAGAATTTCCGCCACTTGTTCTGCTGTAAATCGTGTTTGTAATCACTTACTCAAAGACGCCATTTTGAATCTGACCGAGGTAGTCAAGTTACTTACAAGCACAAGGCAATAAAAGGCAGCCAATCAAAAGAAAGGCTTCATTGTTACTAGAATCTGATTGGCTATGGTACAATAAGTACCATGTAAGACTTTTTGTTTGTTTATTTGTTTGTTTGTTTGTTTGTTTGTTTGTTTTTAAGGCATTTTTATTTTGTCATAGCAACCATTACATCATCATTCCTGGAGGAACGGTATTTAAAGGGTCCGGCACCAAAGGGTTAAAATCATGCGTTTTGTTTTTTTTTTCCTTTGGTTTTCTTTAAATGAAAAAGCGTCATTTTTGGCAAATTGCTGCGGTGTGAGAGGAGTATAACCTTTCAAGATGTCCTGTTTTGGCTGGTTACACTAACTCAGTCGTTGATTATTTTCCTACTATAATGGCAGAATCAGTAGCCAAAAGAGAGGAAACACGACCCAGCTCGGGATTTTCGCAAAGTGAATTTGCAGACTGAGTGTTTCCGTTTTACATGTCAGAGCAACGAGCCAAACTGTGAAGCTGTCCAGAGTTATAATTTACTAGGAAACATGATTACCTATTAAAAAAAAAGATGGAAAAAAAAACATAAATGGATTTAACACAGCACAAGGCAGGGAGACTACAGAGGACAGAGGGAGGTTTGGTAAGCTGTAGTATTTTGCACAAGTGGAAAAAAAATGGAGTGAAACTAATAAAGCATACAGCTGGGCGTCATGCTCCGCTATCGCATGTGACAAATTGATCGACCGCTGCGGGGAGGTGGTGCGACGAGACATAGACGGGCATTCTGTCTCTCAGGATCCACGCTGTGAGCGCACAAGGGCCTCCATTTGGCAACACGACAACCATATTTATGATCATTTGAGCTCGATTTGTCCACACGTACTTGTAGCTGGGAATAAAAAATGGAGTGAAGGACGAATTTGTCTCAGCCGGCCTTTTTTTTTTCTTTGTGACCTGCATCCTGTCAAGAGATAATTGAAATACTGACATCTTCTTGTCCGTTAATCATCACAGGCCTGTGATTTGACAAGAGTGGGAACTCTTACACCGACCACAAACAGACGGTGTGTAGAGGATAGAGGATGGAGGATGGAAAATCATACATCACATAAAGTACATCACAGATTTAAACAATGACATATCCACTTTAGCCAACATGACACATTAACGGCATGCTCTACTCTCCATTTTGTATGAACTTGATATAAATATTTAACTGGAACATGGTAAATGGGCGATATTACTAACCTCAAGAAGTTCGGAGAAAATGAAGAAAGGGAAACATGAGTCAAATTAGAAACAGTATCGCGAGTGTAAGAGCTTGACATTCTTCCATAACGCCACGAACCACCAGCTTTTAAAAGGCTCTTTAATGATTCCTCCCCTCCATTGCCTAAGAAGAGTAAAACCACACTGAGATAGCCACTGGAAAATGAGCCTGTGGTTTCTGTGGGGTTCCTACTTAAGATGTGACGTCAGCAAGACTGTCTTCAGTTCTAATCACAGCGTCCATGTACAGTACGTGCCGGGCCTGGGATCCGAGGGTGGGCTGATAAGGTTGTCCAGGGACACACAGTCAGTGAGCTCACGACATTCAAGCTCTTGTTTTCTTTTCTGTTCTTTTTACACCGTATTAAACACATGCATTAATTAGAGACTGTATAATTTTCTCGAACAGCATATGGGCCATTCTAGAATTCGGGGTACGGTACGTTTTGCGTCTCCAAGATAAACCTTTTGTTATTTTAATACAAACTATGACTAACTTTCACCAATAGTGATGCTTGACATACATTTTAGACCCAATTTATCCATAAAACATTAACTAAACGACTCCCACCCCTCCCCCCACACGATCGGATGTCTTCGACTCCTGATTTATCCATTTAACTCAAATAAACAGGAAGTGATTCAGTCTAACAGTCTGTTTTTGGAGCTTAGTCGATTAACTGTTATAAAATCACTTGCATAGAAAGTCCATCCATCCATCCATCCATCCATCCATCCATTATCTGTAGCCGCTTATTCTGTTCTACAGGGTCACAGGCAGGCTGGAGCCTATCCCAGCTGACTATGTGCAAGAGGCGGGGTACACCCTGGACAAGTCGCCAGGTCATCACAGGGCTGACATGCATAGAAAATCAATTTTCTGTATTATGTGAAATTTCAGTCATGAAAATATATGAATATATATTTTTATCTGTCACAATGTTCTTATTAACTCTGTTATAAATCCGCATAAAATCCACAAAGACTTTTAATAATGCGCATGACCTCCACACCGAGTGATGTCACTTCCTCTGGCAGGAAACTTCAGAAAGGCCATGAGGTATGTTATGTTTGTTTCTTCTCTCATAAATTTGAAAAAAATGTTGAGGATTTTACGCCAACATTAGATTAGTTATTCGTCAACTCTGTTACTGGGATATTGGAGTGAATGTCTCAGTCATTTTTTTTTTTACAAACAATAATAAGATTAAAATCCATAACGTTCTGTTTTTATACATGCCGTGTGGTAGCTAGTTTGAGGTGAGCATGTGTAGTTAAGACACAAAATGGCGGAAAACGTCAACTCTGCTATCGCCAATTCTATTCATGGATTGACGACAACAGAGTTGATGATCGCTCAAAGCAACTCCAAAGAAAATGTGTGCAATCATTGACATGGTAAAGTTTTCAGTCAGGACATGATGCTTGACTCGTTATGGAAGGAGTCTCCAGTGTCAGCGCTTTGCACTTTGTAGCTTCCGACGTGCAGAAGTCTTCAGGACGTTCTCTGGAACATGACAATTATCGTATGGACTTCAAAAGAGGCTGGTGAGGAAACACTGTTTTCTGCAGATGTATAGATTGTTTAAAAAAGTACAATATAGTGATGTCATACTTTAATAAATATAAATTGTAATTATTGGCAAATCATTGTGGTCTAAATGGAATAAAACATTTCATAACACGGTGTTACTGGAAATGATTCTACATCCTGGACACTTTTTTGATGGAATAAAAAAAAAGTGTTCTATTCCCTTCTAGCGGGTTTCATTCATTTGCTTTGATAGCATGCGATATTGTTAGCGTATCGCTTATCCTACATGTATTGCATTGCTCTACCCAATGGAGAATGAGCATTGAATATGGTTTACAATGTTGCATGGTTGTCAAGACAACATGACATTACACATCAGAGACGTAAAACTTCTGTGCTAGCGAGCAACTGGGACAATTTGTAAACAAACATGGCCGCCAGGTTTGCTTCGTTAAATACGGAAGATTTTGAGAGAATTTTGAAAGAGAAACATGCATTGAACACCTGAAAGGAATGTGTATGGATAATAATAATAATAATAATAATAATAATAATAATAATAAGTTAAATTTATATAGCACCTTTCAAGAAACCCAAGGACGCTTTACAATTATAGACAAGGAAAAAAATAAATAAATAAAAAATAAAAATAATAATAAATAATAATACTAAAAAATAAGAATAAAATAAATAAATAAATAAAAAGTAAAAAGTCCACCAAGTAGGGGTCAGGATGTAATTCCCGTGGTGTAGCAGCCACAGTCCCACCAAAAGGCGCACGAAAACGAGTCCCACATCTCCAGCACCGCCACCGTGATGCCGTCAGCAACATCGCTCAAACACCACGCCATGGATCCACAAAGCGAGCAGAGAAGCTCCGCCACACAGAGCGCTGGTATGTCCCAAACCGCCTGCACAGCCACTGCGATGCCACCGAGCAACATCGCTCGGAACATCACGCCAAGCACTAAAGCACAGAGCGCTGGACAACCACGATGTAAAATGAGCAACAGGCTCACTGCAGTCCACAGCTGGGAGCACAGGCATCACCCACAGCGAACCAAGGCCTGGAGGGAACCAACGCCCAAACCTGGGTCTGGAGCTACACCACAACCGGCAGACAAAACACTCAAACAAACATCAAACTACACAAACACACATAAAAAAAAAAATAATAAATAAATAAATAAATAAAATGAAAATAGAAAAAGAAAGAAAATAAAAATAGAATAAAAAAAGCTCTGGTGAGAAGTGGCAGCCAGAACGTGCACGACGTACTCTCAACCGGAAACGGAAATGAAAAAAAAAAATTCAATATTGACTGGCTTTTTTCATGGTGTATCAGATATATTCCATTCAGCTAGCATGATATTGAACAAGTCTTTGACTCGTATACCACAAAAAAAAAAATCCAGCCATTATTATTTAAATAATCAATAAAGAAGTCATAGCAGGATCTTTTTTTTTTTCTGGAACAACACAACATGGGCGGCACGGTGGTGTAGTGGTTAGCACTGTCGCCTCACAGCAAGAAGGTCCGGGTTCGAGCCCCGTGGCCGGCGAGGGCCTTTCTGTGTGGAGTTTGCATGTTCTCCCCGTGTCCGCGTGGGTTTCCTCCGGGTGCTCCGGTTTCCCCCACAGTCCAAAGACATGCAGGTTAGGTTAACTGGTGACTCTAAATTGAGCGTAGGTGTGAATGTGAGTGTGAATGGTTGTCTGTGTCTATGTGTCAGCCCTGTGATGACCTGGCGACTTGTCCAGGGTGTACCCCGCCTTTCACCCGTAGTCAGCTGGGATAGGATCCAGCTCGCCTGCAACCCTGTAGAACAGGATAAAGCAACTGGAGATAATGAGATGAGATGAGATGAGACAACATGACATGGACTCTTTTATTCCTTCCATTCGCAAGTTTATTAGTGAACTCGGTGACCTGAGAAAGTCAAATAGCGACAGTTCGAGTGGTAACATCAACGAGCATAGATGCTTTTCCTAAATAACGGCATGACAGTTGCATCTTTTGTCTTAATAACTTCAAAGAGAGAAAAAAACCTCAAAGTTGAAGAGAGAACAAGTGTTTATCGCTGCTATAACATAAGTGAGAACAGGAACTAACTTGGTTCATGGATGTTCGCCAACATTAAAAGTAACAATAAATGGATTAAAAATATGATGTCATTCTTTCTTTAAAAAATGTGCATTTATTGGTAAATTTCTGAAGCAATAAGTAGAATAAAACACTTTGAGACATGGTGTTATACGCTAGCAGATATAATGCATGCCAAGGTTAGGGGGCGCTATTTCACCTTTTCATCATTGTTTTATCATTTTCAGCTCTCTGTGAGCTTCGGATAATCTTGTAGTATACAATCACTGGTATTTCGCCCACCATTTATGGTTAAGAAACCACTGGATTTTATTGATATCATATATTCACCTCGAACTTAATCCTCCCAGGAAATTATGTGGGTAGATGTTGAAGGAAACTCTTTAAAGTGATTATTTCCTCCTAAATGCTGGCATCTGTAAGACTCATTATGTGGAAACTCCAACATGATTATCATTGGAAGGTGTAGGAGATCTACACATGAGCTGATAATTATGCTGTAATCAGAGATTACCGTGTGGCTTCAGTCAAGAACCACAAGAGCAAATGAAAAGCATTTGCAGAAGCCTGCAGAACGATGCGATGACGTTACAACTGTGAGTTTGTGAGTGAGATTAGCGCATTAGCTCATTAAACCATCAAGGAAATTACTAATTATTTACAACAGGAATTGAGGTTCAAATTGCTCTGACTAAAACCTTTCGACATTTCTTTATGACTGTTTTTGGAAGGTCTTCTGAGTGCCATTCCGGCGTCACATCCAGACGCCTCATACTTCTCTTTTTGGCCTTCCTCTTCGTTGGCAGCGTGGTTGGAGACTCGAGCAAATAGGACCTCAAAGCAGAAAAAAAATCCCCTCTCAACGCCTGTCAACGCAGTCAATCATTTTTACAAAGAACTGACCACATCTGAGTCCTGGCCACATGCGGTTCACTCTCTGCATTGCTGGGAATGCTTGTCGGGAATGACCGGCCACAACAAAACATAACATAATAAATGATTTAGCGTAATGTTTTTTTTTTTTTAATTGCCTTTAAAAAAAAAAAGTCAGAGCAAGAATTCAAGGGTGAAACAATGAACTTCCACCTCATTCTCCTGCAGTATTGCTTTATTGGTGATGGCAGGTCATCAATACTACTCAGGATGAGCTAAGAAGATGTTGTGACTTGCATTTGGATCTTATATACATTGATCCTTTATTGTGCATTCATAAGCAGTGCATTAAAAATAAGAATAAATCTATTGTGGAGGATTTGTGAAAGGTTTATGTCAAAACTTGTAAAGGGAATATTAGAAGCTTTGTCTTGAAATGACAGACAGAAGAGGCCTTTCTTCCTCCTCCTCCTCTTCGTCCAACTCTTCTTCTTTATTAGATCAATAATCAAGAAATATTTTATATATACATAATTTTAATGAATAAACTGGAGTCCGGCGGGACGGTGGTGTAGTGGTTAGCGCTGTCGCCTCACAGCAAGAAGGTCCAGGTTTCCTTTCTGTGCGGAGTTTGCATGTTCTCCCCGTGTCTGCGTGGGTTTCCTCCGGGTGCTCCGGTTTCCCCCACAGTCCAAAGACATGCAGGTTAGGTTAACTGGTGACTCTAAATTGACTGTAGGTGTGAATGTGAGTGTGAATGGTTGTCTGTGTCTATGTGTCAGCCCTGTGATGACCTGGCGACTTGTCCAGGGTGTACCCCGCCTTTCGCCCGTAGTCAGCTGGGATAGGCTCCAGCTCGCCTGTGAGCCTGTAGAACAGGATAAAGCGGCTAGAGATAATGAGATGAGACATTACAAACATGAAAACTAACATTACAATGGCACCTACCAAGTGGTGGGATAAATTAGGCAGCAAGAGAACAGTCAGTTCTCAAAGTTGATGTGTTGGAAGCAGGAAAAATGGGCAAGCGTAAGGATCTGAGTGACTTTTATTTTGGGGCTAAATTGTGCTGGCTGGATGACTGGGTCTGAGCATCTCCAAAACAGGACATCTTGTGGGGTGTTCCTGGTATGCAGTGGTTAGTCCCTACCAAAAGTGGTCCAAGGATCCAAAGGACAACCGGTGAACAGGCAACATGGTCATGGGTGTCGAAGGCTGATTGATTCACATGGGGCACGACGGCTAGCCCGTATGGTCCAATCCAACAGAAAAGAAGAGCTACTGGAGCACAAAAGTTAAAACAGAAAGCTGTAAGCATCTTTCAAAGTCCTTACACTCACCCATTTTTCCTGCTTCCAACACATCAACTTCAAGAACTGATTGTTTTCTTGTTGCCGGATATATCCCACCCCTTGACAGGTGCCACTATAATGAGATAATCAATGCTATTCTATCCACATTCATTGGATATGAGCAATCACATGCTCTGATTGGTTACTCTACTACTACGATATCAAAAGCAAAATGGCGGAGAGTGTTGCTGGACCATCTCATCTCATTATCTCTAGCCGCTTTATCCTGTTCTACAGGGTCGCAGGCGAGCTGGAGCCTATCCCAGCTGACTACGGGTGAAAGGCGGGGTACACCCTGGACAAGTCGCCAGGTCATCACAGGGCTGACACATAGACACAGACAACCATTCACACTCACATTCACACCTACGCTCAATTTAGAGTCACCAGTTAACCTAACCTGCATGTCTTTGGACTGTGGGGGAAACCGGAGCACCCGGAGGAAACCCACGCGGACACGGGGAGAACATGCAAACTCCACACAGAAAGACCCTCGCCGGCCACGGGGCTCGAACCCAGGACCTTCTTGCTGTGAGGCGACAGCGCTAACCACTACACCACCGTGCCGTCCCACTATAGACATGTATGACGATATTAAATATTCACTTCACCTGTCAGTGGTTTTTAATGTGATGGCTGATCGGTGTAATTTTACAGTATATTTATTTTTATTAATATTATACATTCATTAGGTAATTAATTTAAAATAATTGAGATAATAAAAAACAATACTCCTACTAAATAATAATAATAATAATAATAATAATAATAATAATAATAATAATAATAATAAGTGTTGCCAGGCAAAACAAACCTTTCCTGGTAGCACTTATGATGAATATGAAGGAAGATATTGCGAAAAAAAATCAGTCCCATATGTGTCCATGTGGCTACTGATTATAAATAAAATAGTTTTCTGATCCCATGTCCATACAGTAAATATAGCGTATATATTTACTCTATGAGGCAGTAGCCACAAAAATGAAGCGTAATCCAGAAATGAACAATTTAAAAATCACAGAAGTAAAATATACCAAGTGTCTGTACTTTATATTATCCTACTCTTACCTCTTACAGTTTTCGAAACTGAAACCTCCGAACCGAGGCTGACACACACACGCTGTCGCCACGACCCAAACTCTTATTTCCCGGAAATGGCCCGGCGCTAGAGCTCAGTGGAACGCACTTTCCCTCTGTAATAAGCATAAACATGTCTGAAAGCGATTTCTTTAGTCTAGTCCATTTATTTCAAACGGTGAACCGAATTGTATTCACTCACCGGCCATTTTAATCAGAACACGTGTATGTGCATGCGCAATCATTACACTCTTACATTCTTACAGCATGATGACGTCCTGGCTAGCGCCTCTATATGAGGCAGAAGACACAAGAAAAACAATTTGACCTTTTTGGTGACCTTGACTGGATGACTCTCAAAATGTTGAAGGTTCTATTTGAGACCAACACCCATCTATCCTGAAAGTTTCATGAAGGTTGATCCAGCAGTTTTCCCGTAATATCGTTTATAATAAAAAAAAAAAGAAACCCAACTGAAAACAATACCTTGCCCCCTGGTGGACTCCGTCCCAGGTGAAATTATTATTATTATTTTATTTTATTATTATTTTTGTAGTAGTAGTAGTATGTGGTGAATGTTCAAGATGACCATCTTGTTCTAGTTACAGGTTTGATGTCGTTTTAAAACTCACACAGCAGAGTGTTTCCAAGTCGAACCTGTTCAGGAAGCGATTAATTTTTACTGATCCTTTAATTTAGATCAACAATGAGCCACCGAGACGCCATAAAGATGATTTTTAATCACTCTTTTCATTTGAATTTCAATATTCAAAGACATGCAGATTAGGTAAAAATACCCAGCTACTGGGTTTGTACATCACAGCGCATACTTAGTGCCGGTCCCAAGCCCGGATAGATTTGAAGGCCCGATGTGAGATTAGCGTGAGCTAAACTGGTTATTAACCTTCTGAAAATAACAGTCTTTAAAAGAGTGCAGTTACAATTCAAATAAAGTGTTACTGAATTTCCTGTCTCGCTTTCGTCCCGCTGATGAAACATCTTTATTTATGTTATTTTTTTACATCTTTTTCTGACTTTCCTTGAGATAATCCAGTGAATTTTTTTTGCTCAATATTATATTGTAATTTATATTGCGTGCTTGTCAAAATAGCAGAATTTTCACTTTTTCCATTGTGACTGCAACACAGCAAACTGTGAGCCCTGAAGTGTCTTGCTATGAGAGTGCTGTCTAATCTCGTAGGCTTCCTGTATTGGTGAACACCATGGAGACCTAGATAAAAATCAGGTCTCAGTATTCAAATGAAGGACGTCTCGAGACCGAACGAGCAGTACGCCCACTGAACCACAAGAACACAAGAACCTGATGTTCGATCTTGAATTATTCCGATAGCATCAACAGAGTGCAAAAATATCTCCTTTTTTCCACCTACGTGAGAGCCGTTGGCCTTTGTCTAAGGACTGACTTTCAAGCTGTTCTGCTTGTATTTTGTGGTTTGTGTATGTTTGTACATTACAGGGAAAAAATACATTCTTACAATAAAATGCACGCCAAATCCTAAACTGTTCGCATTTTTACAACAGTCTGTTTACTACAAGTTCACTGACCACGACATGGGTTTGTTATATCCCTCCTCTTCCTCTGAGAGATGCGTTTTAGTTAAATTTATGACCAATGAAAACATTTACAAACCTTTATTTACACAAATGAGACCCATTTTCAAAAAACTTTTTCTTTTAATTGTGCAATATTTACTGGATTTAATGAATGTTTATCTGAGGAGTGGTGACTGTTACCAATGATACACTTTTTTTATTTAATATATTTAAAAAATAATAATAATAATAATGTTTCAGACTAGGGCGGCACGGTGGTGTAGTGGTTAGCGCTGTCGCCTCACAGCAAGAAGGTCCGGGTTCGAGCCCTGTGGCCGGCGAGGGCCTTTCTGTGCGGAGTTTGCATGTTCTCCCTGTGTCCACGTGGGTTTCCTCCGGGTGCTCCGGTTTCCCCCACAGTCCAAAGACATGCAGGTTAGGTTAACTGGTGACTCTAAATTGACCGTAGGTGTGAATGTGAGTGTGAATGGTTGTCTGTGTCTATGTGTCAGCCCTGTGATGACCTGGCGACTTGTCCAGGGTGTACCCCGCCTTTCACCCGTAGTCAGCTGGGATAGGCTCCAGCTTGCCTGCAACCCTGTAGAACAGGATAAAGCGGCTGGAGATAATGAGATGATGTTTCAGACTTTTGTTCATTGTTTAATTTCCATAGTGTAGTGGATTTTTTTTTTCTTTCCCAGCCACTTTTAAAGGCAAAATTTCTGCACTGTAAATGTCATTGTGAGTTTGATGAATTGACAAATGAAGGATTCAAATATTTTTATTCATTCAGCAATCTTCCATAATCATTTCTTCCTGATCAGGATGCTGCTGAATCCATATCCTGTGAGCAGGAACACATCCTGGGTGGGATATCCTAGTAGTAGAGTAGCCAATCATGATAGCCAAGAATGATAAATGGTATCATTCTTGATACCATTTATCCATTCCTGGTCGCAGGGAAGCTCGAACCAATCCCAGCTGAGAGGCAGGGTACATCCTGGATGGGACACCAATCCATCTCAGGACCAACACAGAGAGACAGACAGCCATTTACACTCACATAAACACCTATGAGTAGTTTAGAGTAGCCAATTGACCCAACCTGCATGTCTTTGGACTGTGGGGTAAACCGGAGCACCCGGTGGAAATCCATGAAGGTACGGGGAGAACATGCAAACTCCATACAGGAAGGCCCCAGTCAGCTGCAGGGCTTGAACCCAGAACCTTCTTGCTGTGAGGTGACTGTGTTAAGCACTATACCACCACATCACCCAAATCTGAATATATATACCAAACATATTCACCACAATAGAGCAACATAACTCATCTCTGTGGGAGCAAAAGTGGAACAGTTCCAGTCTTATAAGTGGGCGTGTTGTCTTATATCACAATCGGACCTCCTCATTGACTGGAATGGAGTGTAGGATCGTTCTGATCTGCATAAATAGGGATCACCCCCCCCCCCCCCCCCAAAAAAAAAGGTGAACAAGGA
Organism: Neoarius graeffei; assembly: GCF_027579695.1. Lineage (NCBI taxonomy): Eukaryota > Metazoa > Chordata > Actinopteri > Siluriformes > Ariidae > Neoarius > Neoarius graeffei. Next base: position 4,835,914 of record NC_083574.1, read on the forward strand.
AGTGCCCATACATTAGTGGCTCTTGCTCTGCCTCAACTCTCTCTGATATAAATACTGTTTATTCTATATATCCAGATTCACTGGATATGAGCAATCGCATGTTCTGATTGGCTACTCTACTACTAGGATATCAGCTCAGATACCATGAGGAGAGAAAAACAAAATTAACCAACTGAGGATGAAATAAAAACTCTACTCAAAAACAAAACCCCAAAAATTGTTATCAAATATTTAAATGAAACAGAAATAGCTAAAAGAATGTATATACTGTACAACCCCGATTCCAAATAAGTTGGGACAAAGTACAAATCTCATTAATCTCATCTCATCTCATCATCTCTAGCCGCTTTATCCTTCTACAGGGTCGCAGGCAAGCTGGAGCCTATCCCAGCTGACTACGGGTGAAAGGCGGGGTACACCCTGGACAAGTCGCCAGGTCATCACAGGGCTGACACATAGACACAGACAACCATTCACACTCACATTCACACCTACGCTCAATTTAGAGTCACCAGTTAACCTAACCTGCATGTCTTTGGACTGTGGGGGAAACCGGAGCACCCGGAGGAAACCCATGTGGACACGGGCAGAACATGCAAACTCCGCACAGAAAGGCCCTCGCTGGCCACAGGGCTCAAACCCGGACCTTCTTGCTGTGAGGCGACAGCGCTAACCACTACACCACTGTGCCGCCTGTAAACTGAGAAAATGTATCATTTAAAGAGAAAAATTAGGTGATTTTAAATTTCATGACAACAACTCATCTCAAAAAAGTTGGGACAAGGCCATGTTTCCCACTGTGAGGCATCCCCTTTTCTCTTTACAACAGTCTGTAAACGTCTGGGGACTGAGGAGACAAGTTGCTCAAGTTAAGGGATAGGAATGTTCACCCATTCTTGTCTAATGTAGGATTCTAGTTGCTCAACTGTCTTAGATCTTTTTTGTCGCATCTTCCGTTTTATGATGCACCAAATGTTTTCTATGGGTGAAAGATCTGGACTGCAGGCTGGCCAGTTCAGTACCCGGACCCTTCTTCTACGCAGCCATGATGCTGTAATTGATGCAGTATGTGATTTGGCATTGTCATGTTGGAAAATGCAAGGTCTTCCCTGAAAGAGACGTCGTCTGGATGGGAGCATATGTTGCTCTAGAACCTGGATATACCTTTCAGCATTGATGGTGTCTTTCCAGATGTGTAAGCTGCCCATGCCACACGCACTAATGCAACCCCATACCATCAGAGATGCAGGCTTCTGAACTGAGCACTGATAACAACTTGGGTCGTCCTTCTCCTCTTTAGTCCGAATGACACGGCGTCCCTGATTTCCATAAAGAACTTCAAATTTTGATTCGTCTGACCACAGAACAGTTTTCCACTTTGCCACAGTCCATTTTAAATGAGCCTTGGCCCAGAGAAGACGTCTGCGCTTCTGGATCGTGTTTAGATACGGCTTCTTCTTTGAACTATAGAGTTTTAGCTGGCAACGGCGGATGGCACGGTGAATTGTGTTCACAGATAATGTTCTCTGGAAATATTTCTGAGCCCATTTTGTGATTTCCAATACAGAAGCATGCCTGTATGTGATGCAGTGCCGTCTAAGGGCCCGAAGATCACGGGCACCCAGTATGGTTTTCCGGCCTTGACCCTTACGCACAGAGATTCTTCCAGATTCTCTAAATCTTTTGATGATATTATGCACTGTAGATGATGATATGTTCAAGCTCTTTCTAATTTTACACTGTCGAACTCCTTTCTGATATTGCTCCACTATTTGTCGGTGGAGAATTAGGGGGATTGGTGATCCTCTTCCCATCTTTACTTCTGAGAGCCGCTGCCACTCCAAGATGCTCTTTTTATACCCAGTCATGTTAATGACCTATTGCCAGTTGACCTAATGAGTTGCAATTTGGTCCTCCAGCTGTTCCTTTTTTGTACCTTTAACTTTTCCAGCCTCTTATTGCCCCGTCCCAACTATTTTGAGATGTGTTGCTGTCATGAAATTTCAAATGAGCCAATATTTGGCATGAAATTTCAAAATGTCTCACTTTCGACATTTGATATGTTGTCTATTTTTCTATTGTCAATACAATATCAGTTTTTGAGATTTGTAAATTATTGCATTCCGTTTTTATTTACAATTTGTACTTTGTCCCAACTTTTTTGGAATCGGGGTTGTATACGTATATCTCCCCCATATCTCCTGTTCCACACTCCAGTCCAGTTGGTGGCAGTAATGCACCTTTAAGTTGGTTTTTCGACCACCAAAAAAACCCTAAAGAAGAAGAAGAAGAGCAAACCCCCAAAAATACAAAAAATGGACAAAATATGGAATAAGTGTTTGATGGTAAAAACGTATTGATATATATTTTTTCAAAGAATTATTATTAGCGCATTTTTCACAAATTGCTCCTGTCATTTCGCCAGTTTGTTTACATTCTAAGCAGAAATGATTTTGTCGGACATTTTGTATAAAATTTATATTCATCGAATTTGTAAAAAATAAAAATGCTCTGTTTCTTAAAATCCAGTGAATGTGGAAACAATAAAACATTTATTCCCCTCAATCTCATTGTACACGTCTTATAGTCGACTTGGTGCTACACGGCTCGTTGGAATAACTGTTTCAGGAGAACTGAAGGCAAATTTTTTATTATCAAAATTCTATTTATCTCATTTTATTAAAGATCAGAATGCATTTTTGATCGCTATTTTGTTGCTGCTATAGCAAGTTATGAGTGTTTGAAATATGCTCTGTAATATATCAGTCCATATGTCAAAGCAATGGCCGTAAACGAGATTCATTGAGACCTGTGCGAGACATCGTAGAACGGAAGTAAAACGTACAGCGGAAATCAAAGTGACCAACATCTGCCAACGTTGTCAAAGACGCGCGCGCCCTCTTTCGAATGCTGAAGCCGGAAGTTTTGTTTGTTTTGATAGCAATCAGGAAAGTTTGAAAAAAGTAGGCAGTAATCGTCATTTAAACTCGTTTTTGTGCAATACTTCGTTTGGAAAACAGTTTTCAAAATGGCGGCACTGACACCTGGCTGACACTTCATGTTTCGAAGTCTCGCACAAGTCTCGTGAAGATCACGCGGATAAGCGACGCCTGCCGTGGACCAAACGAACTAAATTCAACACAGCTAAAAACCGAATAGGCCGATAAGTATAATATTTAATTGCAATTAGTTGCCAATACGAGTCATGATATAAGGTTACTGAAACCGAAAACATAATTGAATAACATGTTAATTAAGAAATAAAGCAAGTTTAAAAATGACTTCAGTTCTCCTTTAAATATACAATAATCATGACTCTTTTTTTGGGATTATCCCTTCTTCAACCTTTTTCCTCACTCAAAACACCCCGCAGTTTGTTCTCATTTATTGTCTAACATGTAAAAATGGATGGAAAATGTGTAACTGCTTAGTATATTGAGATTACAAAGAAAAATAAAAGTCCTCCTGTTCTTCCTGAATTGTTCGGCTCGGACCACCTTGATAGAGACAGAGTTCATCACCTTGCCTCAGAGAGAAAGAATAACCCCAAAGTGAGCCGAGGCTCCAGGCTGCGGGGGGGTTAATAGCCGAGGGAGGACACACCTGGCACCTGTATGTTACACTAATACACGTGGCAGCCGGGCCGGTATCAACTCTCCTTTAATTCCCCCAGAGAGCGAAGGACACGGTCTAATCTGTATCCAGCACTGACATTGTCTATATTTCATGTGGGACATTAGTGGCTAGAGTCTCTATGGACTCCTGTCCTTCAGTGTTCATTCCTTTATCCTAATAAAGAGACTAAATTGAGCACACCATCATCTGCCACTGTTAGCTGGTTAGAAGCTTGTGTTTTTGTGTGTGTGTTGGCCGTTGTGTTTCTTTATTGTCCTCTTATCGTTACCCGTCTGATTCGGATTCCCTTTTCGCTCATCCATGATTGTTATCATCCATTTTCCATATGCAGGACGTTTCAAAAGTAGTGAGCATGGAGGAGTGAGAGCAACCTTGTTCCCCAGGAGACAGTCTGGATTTTCGCTCAAACAAGGACGCCACTATGACTGCAGCCTTTATGGCGATACCTCCTCCATCTCCATCTCCATCCTCCTCCGTCTCCTCCTCCTCTTCCTCCTCCTCCTCCGTTCGCATCTCGATCGGTTTTCACCCACACACTCTTTCCTCTTTCCTTCTACCTTTCCGTTCCTCTGTTAATGCTCACAAACTTTATTCCGTGTTCGAGCTGTCTTTTATCATATCTTTGCATCAGTGATTCTTCACCTTTTTATTTTATTATTATTATTATTATTATTATTTAAATCCCATTGTGATAAGGGTCAGTGAATGTACTAGATCAGGGATGGGGGGGGGGGGGGGGGGGGTGTTCATGTTAATCGCATACAATAAACAAAGCCTCAATGAAATAAGAAAATAATAAAGTGCACTATATTTATTACAGAAAATTTTTTTAATAAATCCGTCAAGGGAATATTCTTTAAATCTGGCTGTATTCTCTGAATTCTATCGGGATTAATTCTGCTAATTGCCTTCCGGCCAATTAAGAGTCTATTCCCCGCTGCAGCCTTTTTGAAACATAGAAGGGCTAATTGGATTCAATCCTTATCCTTATCCTTCTCTTCTAAAGAAAACGAGAGCGTCTGAAGATATGAAATATTACCCCGTGCATTGATTCAATTTAAAACGCTTCTATTAATGTTCAAGCCGCTCACATTGTTCTTTGCCGAAGAAATTAATTTCACAAGTAAAATGTTTCACCGCTATATCAAGCCACGGTGACGTGGAGGCCTGCCAGTTTCAGTGATTACATTTCCAGAGCTCTGAGCTCCCGAACCTTTCTGTCTTTGCAGTCCATGAATGATGTATGTGAAAGAGAGAGTTTATGGCTTCAGTCACTATTATGCAAAGTTTTATGGTAATGACTTTACTACCAAGGCTTCCATCACAATAGAAATTTAGTCTCTCTGCCATCGTGGTTCAGGATCCTAATAGGTGATGGACGGACGAGTTGTAAATAAACTTGCAAATCAAATACAGGTGAATAAAAAATAGACGTGTTAATTAATTCTACTGTGAATTCTCAACAGTGTCCTTTATTTCGTTTCACTAAATCTCAGGTGTAGAGACTCCTGCATCACGCTGAAGATGAAACACTTCAACGAAGAATTTATGCCCAATTGATTCTGGTCTTTTTGTCGTCATTAATTCACACCGCTAACACCATTACTTGGCAATTTCACACTTAAAAATTGTACCGTTGAAAAAATATATATATATTTTTTATTTAAAACTTTATTTAATTACAAAATGCATTAAACATACTGACTGCAAAGTCATCGAAAATTAGATTTTTTTTTTTATCGTGCGTTATTTTCCAATGCACTGCAAGAACAATATAATGCGGACGAGATGTGATGATTTTGATGATTTCCTCCAGTTTGTGACCGTTTTCCTCCCTCTTAAGGTAAACAGCACGGCTCTACGGAAACAGCAGTAACAGCCAAACACAAGGGAAGCGCTTTAACTTATACCCTGTCCACACTAGGGATTTTGTACCGATACGATACTACTTTCATACCGCAACACCTGTCCACACTAGCAACTATACCGGTACTGTAGCGGTATAACTGTATCGGTACGAAACCCACAAATGTATGGGTTTCATACCGGTACAGTATCGGTACTGTAGCGCTTCGCTGTAGTGTGGACCGATGAAGCGGCTCTGTATCGATACAAATATAATGCACATGCACAATGAACCATTCCTATAGTACTTCTTCTGGGTTATTCATACAATACAATACGCACGTGCTTTCCAGCTGTAAATAAAATGTCAAAATGGCTCAGAACGACCGTGGAGCTACATGGAGCAAAGACGAAGTTATGTGTTTGTTGGAGCTTTGGGGAGACGAGCGATGCCAGGAACAGTTAGTGAAGAACGGAGATTCGTTTTCTTTGTTTCTTTCTCAACTGCCTCGCGCATTTTATACGATTCAACTGAATAAATGACCACCAGAAATACAGACTGTACATTGACAACAAAAAGCACACACACGTTGTTTCATCCACCATATTCTCGGAAGGAAGTTACTCGGTAACCACGGAAACATTTTGCGCACGCGCATTTCAACTACCCTGAAAGAAAACCGCAAACATTTCTCGCTAGTGTGGACAGATGCACTAAACTGTACCGGTATACTTTGTATCGATACAGTTATACCACTATCGTACCGGTATATATGTGAACACAGCTTTATTAGCATAACTATGGAGCTGCGTCACACCAAGATGGCGACGCCACCAAGGAAACATCGTGACTCTGCACAAACCTCGGAGATTTTTGAGTCACAGGGACGTAATTTATGATTGACGTTCGCGAATAGATCCGTGAAACAGATAAAAGGTGAATATGTATATCTTTCCTCTGTTCCTGCTTTTGTGTTCTCGTTTCTTTCTCTCTAGGATCAAAACATTCAGTGTAGAACTCCATACTCGCTACCGTGGAGTCGAGCCCATGCATTCGAAGGCTAAGATAGCTAAGCGCTAGCTAGAATGATTTAGTTGTCTGTTCAGAAAAAAAATGACACGTTAAAATAAAATAACCTTGCTCTATCTGGCAGTTGCACTCACTAGGCAGGATTTCCTGCCGAGCCGTGTAGCACCGTGTTGGCTATAATCCATTTACGATGAGATTGAGTGGAATAACTGTTTTATTCTATCCACATTCACTGGATTTTGAGAAATAGAGCATTTTTAGTTTTATTTTTTGCAAATTCGATCAATAAAAACTTCATACAAAACGTCCAACAAAATAATTTCTGCTGAGAATGTAAATAAACTGGCGAAATGACAGGAGCAATTTGTGAAAAATGCGATAATAATAATCCTTGAAAAATAAAAAATATATATACGTTCTTACCATCAAATACTTTTATTCCATATTTTATTGCTTTTTGGGGTTTTGTTTTCCAGGAGTTTTTATTTCATCCTCGGTTGGTTCAGCAACACGCTCTGCCATTTTGTTTTTTCTCTACTCACGGTATATGAGCTGATATCCTAGTAGTAGAGTAGCCAATCAGAACACGCGATTGCTCATATCCAGTGAATGTGGATAGAATAAGTTTGATTATTCATGTGTTCATCTTTGTACCTGTATGCAAGATCAAGATTGTGTACAGATTATTTTTCTTTTACAGTAAAACATCCCTGGGCGCTGCCATCTTACGGTCTCCGAGGTTCAAATATTGCACTCTGGGTGCAAATTACATGAGAGAATTTGAGATTGTGACATCACTTACACATTACATGACGTACCGAGACTGAGATCCAGTGGATACTTCACTTCAAAATTGTTGTAAACAAACCTGAAGATGCCTGAATGGGATTTTTTTTTTTTTTGCCATCCCCAGTCTGATAAAGTATATTACTCTGAAGGAGTAAGTGTCAAAACGGCTGCCTTCCATCACTTCCTGTATCACTGGAATCACTTTCGCTGTTTGTTTCTTCAATCTCAGGCTTATACTCTGGTTTAGATCTATGCATGGTTGAATCACTTTTTGTTCAGGAACATTTTCCATGTTTGCACAGCAAAACTACACAAAAAATAAATAAATAAATAAATCCCCCTAACTTTCAGAGTCAAAGGCAAACAGTGTACGAGTGCATAAATAATATCACAAGTGGATATCCAGTTTCAGTCCAAACAGCCATGTCCAATTAGCAGTCTTGCAACTTTTATAATGGATAAATTATCGTTATAAAGGTTTTTTTTATGAAATCGTGCAGGGAGGTGGCACATTGGGGCACTTGTGCAGTACAGTGTTGTGAAAGAAACCTGTGAAAATCTCATCTCATCTCATCATCTCTAGCCGCTTTATCCTGTTCGACAGGGTCGCAGGCAAGCTGGAGCCTATCCCAGCTGACTATGGGCAAAAGGCGGGGTACACCCTGGACAAGTCGCCAGGTCATCACAGGGCTGACACATAGACACAGACAACCATTCACACTCACATTCACACCTACGCTCAATTTAGAGTCACCAGTTAACCTAACCTGCATGTCTTTGGGGGAAACCGGAGCACCCGGAGGAAACCCGCACGGACATGGGGAGAACATGCAAACTCCACACAGAAAGGCCCTCGCCGGCCACGGGGCTCGAACCCGGACCTTCTTGCTGTGAGGCGACAGCGCTAACCACTACACCACCGTGCCGCCCCTACCTGTGAAAATGAAAATTTTAATTTTGACTTTTCAGACAGATTTCTAAATCTAATAAAATCAAAAAATTTTTTCGCGGTCCGGTTTCCATCAAATCCTGCGCTCTGATTGGCTGGCGAGCGCTTCCGTATCCTACGGTACAGACCCCGGTTACAGACCTCTGGTGACTCGCTTGTTCACAACAACAACAAACATAGTACCATTTTTGTCAACATTAATCTTTTTTTATAAGATCTATTTATAAGATTATCAAAAATCTTATAAATTTTTTCCAGCATTTCTCAGGAGAATAGCATTAATTTTACAGCATGGATAGCGATAACGACAGTGTTCACAGTGAACGTGAGTTTTACTACCCTGAGGAAGAAGAAATAAAAGAAAACATTTTGGGAGAAAGCTAAAAACCTCTAACTGCTGCTAACGCCGAGCAAAAACATGGCTGAATCCTGAATGACTCCTATTTGTTTAAATAGGGGACTACATAGGCGGCAAAATGTAGTTGTTTTCCTGCCATGGAAGTGCACTTGTATACTGAGGAGGAAGCCATTTGCATTACAGCCGTGAATGAGGATTCAAAATGGCGGCTCGGCTCGGTTTTCCCTTTCGGGCGCTCTCGCTTTCTGTTAGAATTTGGTAAAGAAAAAAATAAATATATTATTTACCAGCTTAAGGTCGCTCCGTATGGTGAAATACCGTGACCTCGGCCTTGAATACTGACCTCATGGTATTTCACCATATGGACCTCCCAGCTGGTAAATAACATATATATATATATATATATATATATATATATATATATATATATATATATATATATATATATCAGTGGGAAACATATCACTCCAATCATGCAATCCTCCTGTATCTTTCCTACAACCACGTCCTTTTGGGAAACCATGAACGTCTGTTCGGTCTGATCCGACTGCTGCTCCTGCTGCTGCTGAACGGTAGCATGGAGAGAGCTGTGCTTGTAAATCTGAGCACACTGAAGTAAAAAAGCTCATCCCTGTCCACCCACTGCCCCTCTCATCTTCTTAAACGACAATAAGAATTAGCTGTATTAAAGGGGTATACCGCTGAGCCTCTTAAACTCCTCTTTACTGCCGCGCTCCGTGTTTGACCCGTCTTTTCAAGATATAGGTGTCTGTAAATATACCGAAGGGATGATTTATACTTCTGCGTCTGAGAATCTAATAACACGTGCAATGTAACGTGAACGTGTGCACTAGGGGGCAATGTTACACACACGAACCCAGAGCGTACATCAAATACAATTTTAGAAATGTTTTCTCATGTTTGATTAAACACACACACACACACACACACAGCTCCATACTTAAGAGAATACAGTAAACATTCAACCTGATATTTGATGGCTTTTGTGACTGTAAGACATCCGTATGTACGAACGACATCCGTGTATCACCACAGGGAACCCGATCATAAGTGCAAAGCAATGTACAGTCCTGTGTAATACATGTAAAGAAATGCTGTAGATCAAAAATGGCTTAAAAATAATTAAATTAAATGTTTCAAGATTAAAAAAATACTATAAACCGTAAGCAGTAAGCCAGAGTAAATGAAACAAAGTCAATATTTGGTGTGAGACGACCCTTTGCTTAAAAAAGAATAGTAGTCTGAGGTCCAGTGAGTGCAGGTTTATGCAGAAATGAGCTGTAGGTTTTACTGAGCATCTTCCAGAACCAGCCCCAGTTCTTCTGGACACTTTGACTGTCACACTCGCTTTTTCATTTTGCAGCAAAAATGTTCCAGTAGCCTTCATTATGTTTTCTTGCTTAATCTTAAAAGTGCTCTCTTATGGAATATGCTGCTCAGATATGAACTTTTTTTCTTCCTCTGCTGGAAAACGAATGTTTGGAATTCTAAAATGTTTTTGTACTGACTCAATAATGTAGAAGTCATAAAATAGTCAAATCAAGTCAAGTCAGTTTATTTTCATAGCGCTTTTATCAGCAGACAGTGTCGCAAAGCAGCTTTACAGAAAATTAAAGACTTTAAATTTGATCCCTAATTTATCCCTGATGATCAAGCCTGTGACGACGGTGTTGAGGAAAAACTCCCACAGACGACACAAGGAAGAAACCTCGAGAGGAACCAGACTCAAAAGGGAACCCATCCTCATCTGGGTGATAACAGATAGCATGAATATAAATAACTTGCTTCTATAACTGTGTCCTATAGAGTCACAAAGTGCAACTGCATAACCAGGAAATTAATTCTAGTTTTCACAGGAAGTCTGTTTTGTTGAAGTTATAAACTGTTCATTGATGGAAACTTGAGTGCAAAACTGTTTATGACAACTGCAGTCTGAAAGTTAACAAGTTGACTGAAGTCCTCAGGCATAAAAGCATTACTGTAAGTGTCCAGAGTGTCTTCCAAGTGCGGCTTTCGACTGTCCATATGGAGCCATCCTCTACAGGGGCGATGTGATGAGATTCCAGCCAGAAGTAGGGCATCAGGATGGATCAGGCAGGTCTGAGGAGCAGAAAGGTCAGCATAGCTACTGTCTCAGGATCAACATGAGAGGGACAGACAGAAGGAAGAGACATGGGGGGTGGGCACAGGTTGTTAGGTATGCCTGGTGTCCCCTAATAAGTAAGAACAGGATACCTTTTGCGCTGAGTGCAAGCAGGGACTCCGGCAAGACTAACTATCACAGCATAACTAAAATGGAGAGAGCCAGATGGTAGCACAGACATAATGGAGCCCTGGGACATAAAGCAGCAGCCACGACACCCTCAACAAACCCGAGTGAACGAGTGAAAGTGGGGGGTGACAACATCCACACATCCCAATTTACCAAAACACTCTATGCCTGAGGATCCTCCAGATCTACTCCTTTACCAAATAAAAACTATTAACAAAAGGCTTGACGATAGAAATCTATAATAAAGTTTGTATGGGGGGGGAATAGAGTGCTTAAGACTTTTGCACAGTACTGCGTCTCATAAACACTCGACCACCAGACAAGGAAATTTGTATCTTTATTTCCATAAGATAGATGGGTTTTTATCCAGCACTTATTTTTTGCTTTAAAAAAAATATATATATATGTTGTATTCTTTACTAACACATTTTCTGGAAAATAGTACATCTCAAAAAATTTGAATATTGTGAAAAAGTTCAATATTTTCCATCAGTTATTTAAGAAAGTGAAAATGTTATATATTATAGACTCATTACACATAAACTAAAATGTTTCAAGCATTTTTCTATTTTAATTTTAATCAGTATGGTATACAGTACAAAAACATAAAAAAAAACATCTCAAAATGTTAGAATATTTCATTTCGAGTTTGAGTAAAACAGTATGAACACAGTGCATCTCTCGGTCTAGTTCAGTACACACAACCACAATCATGGGGAAGACTGCTGACTTGACTGTTGTCCAGAAGATGATCACTGATGCCCTCCACAAGGAGGGTAAGCCACAAAAAGGTCATTGCTGAAAAGGGTGGCTGGAAAAGGTGCACAAGCAACAGGGATGGCCGCAGTCTTGAGAGGATTGTCAAGAAAAATTGATTCAAGAACTTGGGAGAGCTTCACAAGGAGTGGACTGAGGCTGGTGTCAGTGTATCAAGACCCATCACGAACAGACCTCTTCAAGAAAGTGGATATAACTTTCACATTCCTAATATCAAGCTACTCCTGAGCCAGAGACAATGTCAGAAGTGTCTTATCTGGGCTAAAGAGAGAAAGAAATGGACTGTTGCTCAGTGGTCCAAAGTCCTCTTTTCAGATGAAATTACATTTTGCATTTAATTTGGAAATCACGGTTCTAGAGTCTGGAGGAAGAGTGGAGAGGCACAGAATCCAAGGTGTTTGAAGCCCAGTGTGAAGTTTCCACAGTCTGTGATGATTTGGGGTGGCATGTCATCTGCTGGTGTTGGTCCACTGTATTTTATCAAGTCCAAAGTCAACACAGCCATCTACCAGGAGATTTTAGAGCACGTCATGCTTCCATCTGCTGACGAGCTTTTTGGAGATGCTGATTTCTTTTTCCAGCAGGACTTACTGTAGCACTTACCCACAGTGCCAAAACTACTACCAAATGGTTTGCTGACCATGATATTACTGTGTTTGATTGGCCAGCCAACTTGCCTGACCTGAACTCCATAGAGAATCTATGGGGTATTGTCAAGAGGAAGATGAGAAACACCCGACCCAAAAATACAGATACGCTGAAGGCCACTATCAAAGCAACCTGGGCTTCAATAACACCTCAGCAGTGCCACAGACTGATCACCTCCATGCCACACCACATTGATACAGTAATTCATGGTAAAGGAGCCCCAACCAAGTATTGAGTGTATAAATGAATATACTTTTCAGAAGTTGAAGATTTCTGTATTGTAAATCCTTTTTTTGATTGATCTTAGGGAATATTCTAATAATTTGAGATACTGGATTTCTGATTTTCATGAGCTATAAGCCATAATCATCAAAATTAAAACAAAAAAGGCTTTAAATATTTCACTTTACATGTAATGAATATAGAATATATGAAAGTTTACCTTTTTGAATTAAATTATGAAATAAAATGAACTTTTTCATGGTATTCTAATTTTTTGAGATGCACTAGTATATATATATCAGGCAACATATCTTTGCATTGTTTGCTTTTTTTTTGTATCTGAGCGATTTCCTCCTCTGAACACTCATGTAAACATAATTATTGTAAAGTTCAGTAGCAACTATGAATATCTTTCCATTATTGTAGATCATCTAAACTGACCGTGGATCGATCTCGATTAGTTCTTATGTCCAGTAATATTCTTCTCTTATATAAATAATAGAAGAACATATAATATTATCGGAATATGAATTTACTGGATATGAGCAATGGCGTGCTCTGATTGGCTGCTCTACTATTCGGCTATCAGGTCATACACCGTGAGTCGAGAAAAACAAAATGGTGGCACGTGTTGCTGAACTAACCGAGGATGAAATAAACATTCGGCTTGAAAACAATGTGGTGGTGGTGTTTCTGGCGCATGGCATGCGGTGTCAAAGAAAGGAATAAATACGTACCGTAACTGTGATGCGTATCTCATTATTGGTCTCACAATAATGTCACAAGACAATGCAGTGATTTATTGAAGTGAAAAACATGACACGGTGCAATTCGATGGTGCGTTCATGGTGCTGTAATAATATCATTCTATCCAGGGTGATTTTGTGCTCTTGCAAAAATATATATTTTGCTCATAAATTCATCAGGAGCTCTGATTTGAGGCCGTGACTAAATAAATTAATATCTATATTAAATTAGCTTAATGTGTTGCAGTTTCCGCAGTGAAGTTTGTACAGAATTCACAGCTAAATCTGTGAAACATGTTTTATTGGTCTGTTTCCCGTTTCCCTTTTATGAAGTTGATTTTGCACTTTGCTTAATGATGGAGGTTTTTTGTTTATCCAGTAAAAGTACAGAAGCAGGCCTGTGGCTAACCCTCTGCCTCGGCTTGTGTTCTCCAACGTCATGCTCGGTTTATCGTCTCCTCGATGGCTTGAGCCTGAGCACCAGCCTGGGCATCAATTCTCTATTAACGTCGTCTGTCACCAGCAAGCTGCTTACGGCCGCCTCTTTCCTCTGAGTGACTGTATACATTTCTGCTAATAATGTGTTTACTCAAGCTGTCCGGCGCATCACAGCCATTGACAAATCCTCCTCAAGGATAAAGGACTCGAAGCGAATTAAGTGACTTTTCACAAAACAAAGACAGAAAGACGGCGAGAGTGTTAATGCGAGTAGGAGCGAGGACAGACGAGTGCATGTGTCAGATGGGGTGTTAGCGAGGGATCTCAGAGCTTTGTCTCTTAGCTAAAAGAAGATTTAGCCTAATGATGCAATTTAAAAACAATTACATTTGCGAGTAAAAGCAAAGCTCTTAGCCTGGATGGGCCGGGACGGAGAAGAGCCGTTTGAAAGGAATGAGATTGAGCACGCTTGCTAAGTAGCCTATCGCTAATGTACAGAAGATGTGTCTTTAATTTAACAACCTTAATCCAAGGTCCTTTGTGGATTCTTCGTCTGATTATGGAAGCTAAATCTGAGTAGCAAATGTTATTAAACGTTAATTTAGTGACATTTTAAATCCCTGTGGGTGCTGTATAGAATTTAGGAGCAAAGAGTTATTATCTAAAATGAGGAATAAGACGCATTCTTTGGAAAATGTGCTCGGAAGACACTTTTAGTAGCGTTTTAGTCTGTATTAAGGTCAACAACTCAATTTGGACAGCAGTATTTTGGTGCTACAGTGCAGTACTTACTCAGAAATTAATGCATAATTGGGTACTTTTTTAAATAATTTGGTGTAAGTTGTACAGATGTAAATGGAAATGCAAATCTAAAAATTAAAAAAAATTGCAAACCCATATTTGGGCATTACTTTATCAACAGCAAGTGAATGTTAAATGAGACCGTCAGTGATGGTGTAGCTCACTCCAGCCCCATGAGAAATCAAATCTGCGTAGAAGTCATATGCACCCTAGGTACCCCTACCTTCATGCCAGAAAGAATAAAAATCGGCGAAGAATTGAGGGAGAAGAAGTGATTTATGTGGAAACTGCTCGTTAGGGATCGATTAATTACTCCATATCTTCATTATTAATTGCAATTATGCAAATTTGGGTAGAAGCCATATGTACAGTATGCATCCCAGACAGGTCTACCTTCCTGCCAAAACAGAATAAAAATCAGTGAAGAATTGAGAGAAAAAAGCGATTTTCATGAAATGTGGATGACGCCAGACGGACGCTGGACAACACAACACATGATGGCATAAACTCATCACCTGTTGGCCAGATGAGCTAATAATTGTTAAATTTGTTGTAGAACCCTTAAAGCTTCTTTGGCTGTCTCTTTAGTGGAACCATTAACACAGAGTGAGATGGTATGGAAGCTATGAAACCTCAATTATCCAGGAAACCCTTAAAGAACCCTTGAAGAACATTTTTTAAAGCATGTATAGATGTTTTATTTGGATAAGTGAGTGGTAAAAAAGTCTTACTATCTAGGACCATTAAAGCAGAACCCTAGAGCAAGATGGTATGGAAGCTTTGGAACCTCAATTATCCAATAAACATTTAAAGAATGCTTGGAGAACATTTTTAGAGGGCATGTACATAATCATCTGGGTAAGTGAGTGGTACAAACTTCTTACGAATACCCCAGAACCTTTAAGCTTCTTTGGCTGTTCTTCTGTTCTTAAATGGAACCTCAGAAACTTCTTCATCTGCCTTTCTGGGGAACCAATTAAGGGTTCCATGTAGAAGCATACAAAAGTGTTTTGCAACCTGTAAACCCTCAATTTTCCAATAAACCTTAAAGAACCCTCAAAGAATCACTAAGTGGGTAAATCAGTGGTACAAACTTCTTCTCGAACCCATATCCAAGAATATAGAACCCTTAACGCTTCTTTGGCTGTCTCTCTAGAGGAAGCCTTAAATCACCTGATATATATATATATATATATATATATATATATATATATATATATATATATATATATATAGCGGAAGTTACGCTGGGAGTGTACGCTGGCGCGTTTGTTGGCTGCCGCTGCTCACCGGCTTGTTGTTTGTTTATCGGCTTGTTGTTTGTTTATCGTCATTTCTTCTAACTTGGCAACATTATCTGAGTGGATTATATTGTTTCACTGACTCTGGACTTACTTTGGATTAAAACCCTCCTCCAACTACAAGTCGGACTAACCTGCAGTTCCACAAGTAACTCTCGCCCGGGCCACGCTGTCTCCAGCCTAACTCAAGCCCTTTCTGCTGTGATTATCGCAGATTCCCTCGCGTACAAATGTGTAAGTCTCACCTTCCTCATTTTGTGCGCTTGGTTTGGCCTTAGCATCCAAATCGGAGTTGGCAGTTCCCCCCTGCCTGTAACGATTGTTTTGCTATTAGCCTAGCTATCTGTAATATCAGGCAGTTGGCCTATCGAGGTTTTCTAACCTGGCTGTTGAGCTCCGCTGGTTTTAACGTTAACCTGGTGATCTATGGAGAGTTAACATCCGTCTTCTACCTGCAATTAGCGTCCTCGTCTCTCTCAGGATTTTGTGGATTATTATCACTACCTGTGACTCCCACATTGCGTCGCATTTCATGATGGATTTATCATACTCTACTAATGAACTGCTGAATCTCAACTCACCTTCTATCAGGCTACCGCCTGGTGTCCACAAACTACTCTTCACATTGGGCATCGCTCGTCAGCAGCCCCGGTATATGCACCGAAGCTGCTGTCGCAAATTCATCAAGTACTCTTCCCAAACTGACGGCGCCATCCCCAGTCTCATCTCCTCTCGTTCGTCGATTAGGCGACGCGTAGAGGCTGGAATACACCCCCAAAATCTCGCTGTGCTGCCGCTGTCTGATTTCCCTACTGCTATTACTCCTACGGCCCCTATCCCAGTGCACTGGACTCCTCGCCACCTCGTCAAAACATACCGCTTAAGTGCCAGAAAAAACGTGGCGAATCTTCGTCCGCTGAACTTTTATGGGCCAATCTCGTCTGAACAAACATTGCAACTACCACCAGTTAAATTTGCCTTGTTAAATGTTAGGTCTGTAGCAAATAAGACTTTTATCCTCAATGATTTTATCACATCTCGAAAGCTGGACTTTCTTTTTATTACTGAAACATGGCTTAGGGCTGGCGATTTGTCCTCTTTTGTTGAACTATGTCCTCCCCACTATGGCTTTTTTAACTCTCCTAGGGTATCAGGCCGTGGTGGTGGTCTGGCAACAGTGTTTAATAAGCTGTTTAAGTGTAGGTCTTTGCCTAATCAAACTTACTCTACTTTTGAAGTTCAGTTATTGTTGATTACTGCATGCTCTCCAATTCTTTGTGCTTTAGTGTACAGACCTCCTAAAGCCACTAGTGGTTTCCTAGAAGAGTTCTCTGACCTTTTGTCCTCTATGGCTTCTCGTTCTGAGAAGCTACTTATATTGGGAGATTTCAATATTCATGTGTGCTGTCCCACTAAACCACTGGTCAATGACTTTTTAAATCTGATTGATTCCTTCAATCTAACTCAGTTAGTATCTGGCCCCACACATATGAGAGGTCACTCACTGGACCTGGTTTTATCACTGGGTCTCTGTACTGTTAATGTTGAAATCACTAACACTACTGTGTCTGATCATTACCTGATTGAATTTGAGTCCTTTTGGCCTACTCCCACACTCCTTCCTCTTCAACCCCATCACCATGCCCGCTCTATAAACTCTGCCACAGCTGCTCATTTCTCTGATCACTTTGAACTCACTCTCCCTGTCTCTCTGAACCTTTTGTCTTGTGACACTGAAGAACTGGTCTCTCTTTTTAATCAATCCTGCTCCCTGACCTTGGATCAGGTAGCCCCTTTAAAATTAAAGTGCCCTAAGACCAATATGACCACACCCTGGTTGAATGACTCCACACGCGCCCTCCGTCGTACCTGTCGGAGGGCAGAGCGAAAGTGGAAACAAGATAAACTACATGTCTCTTATGAAATTCTTCAACAGCGTTTAAAAATGTACCAACTCTCTGTTAAGGAGGCAAAGGCTGATTACTTTGCCCAGGTGATAAATGCCCAGGCCCACAGGCCCAGGGTACTTTTTAAAACGATAAATTCATTCCTCAATCCTGCTGTAAACCCTGCTGATACATCAATTACCTGTGAGGAATTCTTAGAATTCTTCATTGAAAAAATTGACAAGATCAGACTTAATATCTCACCAGTAAACTCCCCTCCGCCAGAGACCCATGAGCCAGTCAGCCCTCTTCAGCTCTTCTCTCTGGTATCTGCCTCTCAGCTCTCTGATATAGTGTCTCATCTGAAGCCTTCCTTTTGCCCCTCTGACATCATGCCCTCCCGACTCTTTAAGGAAGTTTTTGGTATACTCTGCCCAATTGTATTAGCTATAGTAAACTGCTCCCTAGCTAACGGTATCTTCCCCTCTAGTCTTAAACACGCAGTAGTTCAGCCACTACTAAAAAAGCTCTGTCTGGACCCCAATGACCCTAAAAACTTTAGGCCCATCTCTAAATTACCCTTTCTCTCTAAAATCTTAGAAAAGGTGTTTTTTCAGCAGCTCTCCTCCCACTTAAACAACTTTAATATTTTGGACAAATTTCAATCTGGTTTCAGAGCCCTTCATAGCACAGAGTCTGCACTACTCAAAGTACATAATGACCTCTTGCTTGCAGTTGATTCCGGTACATGTGCCATTCTCCTCCTTCTAGATCTTAGCGCTGCATTTGACACTATAGACTATAACATCCTGTTGGCGCGCCTACATGATAAAGTTGGATTGCAAGGCCCAGTCTTAAACTGGTTTAGGTCCTATTTGGAGGATAGGACCTTCTGTGTCAAGATTGGTAACCAGTCTTCCTCCTCAGCCCCAAATAAGTATGGTGTCCCACAAGGGTCCATTCTAGGCCCCCTACTCTTCTCTCTTTACATGCTGCCCCTAGGTTCTATTCTCAAGAAGCACAACATTCAATATCACTGTTACGCTGATGATACTCAGCTCTACCTGCCCTTCAGTCCAAACTGCTCTTCCACCATCAACAATCTGTTCAGCTGTCTTGAGGACATTAAATCCTGGATGGCACACAACTTTCTACAACTAAATGAAAGTAAAACTGAAATAATATTGTTTGGTTCATCCCCCACTGTCACCAGCCTTGGCAATGCTCTTCCTCCTCATCTACCAGACACACAGAATGTAGTCAGAAATCTGGGCGTTCTGCTTGACAGTTCGCTAACTTTTAATAAACAGGTTAATGCTGTGGTTAAAGGCAGTTTCTATCAGCTGAGGACCATAGCAAAGTTAAAACCTGTTCTTTCCCCTAAAGATCTGGAAATAGTCATCCATGCATTCATCTCCTCACGCTTAGATTACTGTAATTCCCTTTACACAGGCATGTCACAATACAACATTAATAGACTTCAACTGGTACAAAATACTGCTGCCAGGCTTCTGACTGGCACCAAGAAAGGGGAACATATCACACCAGTCCTAGCCCAGCTCCACTGGCTTCCAGTGAGATACAGAATTGATTTTAAAATTTTACTTTTTGTTTTTAAAGCACTTAATGGTCTAGCACCACCTTATATTTCGGAACTTTTGATTCCACACTCTGCACCCAGATCACTTAGGTCACAAAATCAATCACTCCTTACCATCCCTCGCACACGCCTCAAAACCCGCGGTGACCGTGCTTTCTCTGTAGCTGCTCCAAAGCTCTGGAATGCCCTCCCGCCATACATTAAATCCTCCCCTACAATTGCCTCTTTTAAATCCAATCTGAAGACTTACTTGTTCACACTTGCTTTTGAGTCAAATTGAGGTTTTGTTTTGTTTCTTTTTTACTCCCTTATTATGGTGCTATTGCCGTGCTTTTAATGATTAATGTAAATATGTGGGTCTGATGTTTCAGACTATTATTGTTTTTATCTATGCCTTAGGTAACACTGTGAAGCACTTTGGCTCAACCCCTGTTGTTTTTAAATGTGCTATATAAATAAATGACTTGACTATATATATATATATATATATATATATATATATATATATATATATATATATATATATATAAATTTACATCATGTATTAGATCATGTGCATTAATGCAATTTTGCACAACTGTCAGAGCTACTGTTATAGAAAATTAATCAACATCTTCTGAACAATCAGAGCTCAGGATTCAACAGATGTTGTTCATTTTCTGTATGTGGCATTGTTTTAAACTCTTGAATATGTTGACACACTTCCATGGACATGTGTTGGGAGCCATTTTAAATTCCCGGTCTGATTTTTATTTCCAGTCCACCCAGTACTGTTGAACAAACCTGGAATTTATCACAAAAGTTTCTATGTACAGTGGTGCTGAAAAGTTTGTGAACCTTTTAGAATTTTCTATATTTCTGCATAAATATGACCTAAAACATCATCAGATTTTCACACAAGTCCTAAAAGTAGATAAAGAGAACCCAGTTAAACAAATGAGACAAAAATATTATACTTGGTCATTTATTTATTGAGGAAAATGATCCAATATTACATATCTGTGAGTGGCAAAAATATGTGAACCTTTGCTTTCGACCCCCTTGTGCAGCAATAACTGCAACTAAATGTGTCTGGTAACTGTTGATCAGTCCTGCACACTGGCTTGGAGGAATTTTAGCCCATTCCTCCATACAGAACAGCTTCAACTCTGGGATGGTGGTGGGTTTCCTCACATGAACTGCTCGCTTCAGGTTCTTCCACAACATTTGGATTGGATTAAGGTCAGTACTTTGACTTGGCCATTCCAAAACATTCACTTTATTCTTCTTTAACCATTCTTTGGTAGAACGACTTGTGTGCTTAGGGTCGTTGTTTTGCTGCATGACCCACCTTCTCTTGAGATTCACTTCATGGACAGATGTCCTGACAGTTTCCTTTAGAATTCGCTGGTATAATTCAGAATTCATTGTTCCATCAATGATGGCAAGCTGTCCTGGCCCAGATGCAGTAAAACAGGCCCAAACCATGATACTACCACCACCATGTTTCACAGATGGGATAAGGTTCTTATGCTGGAATGCAGTGTTTTCCTTTCTCCAAACATAACACTTTTCAATGAAATCAAAAAGTTGTATTTTGGTCTCATCCGTCCACAAAACATTTTTTTTTTTCCAACAGCCTTCTGGCTTGTCCATGTGATCTTTAGAAGAGCGGCAATGTTCTTTTTGGAGAGCAGTGGCTTTCTCCTTGCAACCCTGCCATGCACACCATTGTTGTTCAGTGTTCTCCAGATAGTGGACTCATGAACATTAACATTAGCCAATGTGAGAGAGGCCTTCAGTTGCTTAGAAGTTACCCTGGAGTCCTTTGTGACATCGCCGACTATTACACGCCTTGCTCTTGGCGTGATCTTTGTTGGTCGACCACTCCTGGGGAGGGTAACAATGGTCTTGAATTTCCTCCATTCGTACATAATCTGTCTGACTGTGGATTGGTGGAGTCCAAACTCTTTAGAGATGGTTTTGTAACCTTTTCCAACCTGATGAGCATCAACAACACTTTTTCTGAGGTCCTCAGAAATCTCCTTTGTTCGTGCCATGATACACTTCCACAAACATGTGTTGTGAAGATCAGACTTTGATAGATCCCTGTTCTTTAAATAAAACAGGGTGCCCACTCACACCTGATTGTCATCCCATTGATTGAAAACACCTGACTCTAATTTCACCTTCAAATTAACTGCTAATCCTAGAGGATCACATACTTTTGCCACTCACAGATATGTAATATTGGATCATTTTCCTCAATAAATAAATGACCAAGTATAATATTTTTGTCTCATTTGTTTAACTGGGTTCTCTTTATCTACATTTAGGACTTGTGTGAAAATCTGATGATGTTTTAGGTCATATTTATGCAGAAATATAGAAAATTCTAAAGGGTTCACAAACTTTCAAGCACCACCGTATGTACCTTCAAATCCATGAGGATAATATGCAAAGTATATATTTCCTGTATACTGCATACTGATGCTGTGTTTCCTCTTCCACCAGTGAATAAACAGTAGACAGGCATTTCTATGCCGTGTAATTGTCCTGAGTGAAACCAGGATGAAGAGAGCATCTGGAAAACCAAACAGGAAGCACAGAGATCTTTCAGGAGATGAAATATGGACATGACGGCATTTCTTTGGCACAAAGCTGCACTCAGTGACCAGCATCTCACTTGGAGAATCTGGACCCATCATGCACATCAAGTCAGTTCTGTTATATCAGCACCAGGGATTCAGCATCTTGAAGGCTGCTTAGCACGGGAACAAAGAGCTGTCATGTTTGATGTAGTTTTAGTGAAACATGAAATATTTTAACCATGCCTATTTCATGCTTGTCTACACACGCTGCAGAGAAGGAACGCCGCCGCCGCATGACATTTCAAATCGAATTTACGATGGTTTACCTCAGAAACACCATAGTTTGAGCAAAGTGACTTCAACAAATAGAAAAAAAAAACCTGCTACATTTTTAAAATATCACAGATAAAACATTTATATTTACAGACTTAAACATGTATCAGATCCTGGTCCTGATTCAGATTTAAACAATGGTTGATTTATTTTATTTTAT
The DNA here is from genome assembly GCF_027579695.1 of Neoarius graeffei. NCBI lineage: Eukaryota > Metazoa > Chordata > Actinopteri > Siluriformes > Ariidae > Neoarius > Neoarius graeffei. The sequence goes on from NC_083574.1 coordinate 4,858,296, forward strand.
TATTTTTATTTATTCATTTATTTATTTTGTATTACCGGTAAGTCTCAGAACTATTTAATCAGTCGGTATAGTTTGTGATGCTACATTCGGACTTTATTGTGCTTTATTGTTCATGTTTTGTTTTGATCTCTGGATTTCTATATGTAAAGCAACTGAGGGACATTATCCGCTGTGGCAACCCCTAATGGGTACAGCTGAAAGACGAAGAAGAAGAGGAAGAAGAAGGAGGAGGAGAAGAAGAAGGAGGAGGAGGAGGAGGAAGACAAGAAGAAGAAGAAGGAGAAGGAAGAGGAGGAGAAAGAAAAGAGAGAAAGCACAACTTTATTCATCACACACTTGTAAAATTTCCTCTCTGCATTTAACCCATCTGAAGTAGTGAACACACACATGCACACACACGTGAGCAATGAGCACACACACATACCCAGAGCAGCGGGCAGCCATGCTAACAGCGCCCGGGGAGCAGTCGGGAGTTAGATGCCTCGCTCAAGGCCGTCCCATATTGACCTAACCGCATGCCTTTGGACTGTGGGGGAAACCGGAGCACCTGGAGTTAATCCACGCAGGCACAGGGAAAACATGCAAACTCCATACAGAAAGGCCCCTGCCGGCTGCTGGGCTCGAACCCAGAACCTTCTTGCTGTGAGGCGACTGTGCTAACCACTACACCACTGTGCCGAAGGAGGAGGAGAAGAAGAAGAAGAGCACCATCATGTTCTGGAACTGAATAAATTATCCAACACGAGTACCTAGAACCCTTAAAGCTCCTTTGGCTGTCTCTCTGGAGGAACCCTGAAGGTCCCATCTAGAACCTGACAGCAAAGTGTTAGGGAAGATATAAACCTTTAATTAGCAAATTAAACTTAAAATAAATGAAAATAGATAAAAACAAACAAACAAAAAGCTTGAAGAACCCCCTTTTTCCCCCCTTGTGCTGTATATATCACTGGGGGCGGCACGGTGGTGTAAGTGGTTAGCACGGTCGCCTCACAGCAAGAAGGTTCTGGGTTCGTGGCCAGTGGGGGCCTTTCTGTGTGGAGTTTACATGTTCTCCCTGTGTCTGCATGGGTTTCCTCCAGATGCTCTGGTTTCCCCCACAGTCCAAAGTTAGTTTAATATGGGATGGCCATGGGCTGAGGTGCCCTTGAGCGAGGCGCCTAACTTTCAACTGCTCCCCCATGCTGTTAGCATGGCTACCCACAGCTCTGGGTATGTGTGTGTGCTCATTGTGCATGTGTGGGTTCACTGCTTCAGATGGGTTAAATGCAGAGAGGAATTTCACAAGTGTGTGATGAATAAAGTTGTGCTTTCTTTTCTGACTACCTAGAACTCTTAAAGCTTCTTAGGCTGTCTCTCTTGGGGAACCCTGAAGACTCCATCTCTAACCCTACAGGAAAATGTTATAGAAGATATAAACCCTTAACTAGCAAATGAAACTTTCCAAAGTCAGTGAAGAACTTATTTTTTCCCCTAACAGTGTATATATTAACTGAACACACATGGAGAACAATCTTCTGACTACCAAGAAATCTTAAGGGATCTTTGGCTGTATCTTTGGTGGAACCTTTAAAGGTTCCATATTGAACCTCAACAATCTGTTTTAGAAGCTAAAAATGTTTCACTATCTCATGAAACCTTAAAGAAACCTTGAAGACCACTGTCTTTGCTCGAGAATGTGTGCATTATTGAGATACAGTGGTGCTTGAAAGTTTGTGAACCCTTTAGAATTTTCTATATTTCTGCATAAATATGACCTAAAACATCATCAGATTTTCACACAAGTCCTAAAAGTAGATAAAGAGAACCCAGTTAAACAAATGAGACAAAAATATTATACTTGGTCATTTATTTATTGAGGAAAATGTTCCAATATTACATATCTTTGAGTGGCAAAAGTATGCAAACCTCTAGGATTAACAGTTAATTTGAAGGTGAAATTAGAGTCAGGTGTTTTCAATCAGTGGGATGACAATCAGGTGTGAGTGGGCACCCTGTTTTATTTATGTAAAGAACAGGGATCTATCAAAGTCTGATCTTCACAACACATGTTTGTGGAAGGATGTGTCATGGCACAAACAAAGGAGATTTCTGAGGACCTCAGGAAAAGCGTTGTTGATGCTCATCAGGCTGGAAAAGGTTACAAAACCATCAGGTCAAAACCAAGAGTTTGGACTCCACCAATCCACAGTCAGACAGATTGTGTACAAATGGAGGAAATTCAAGACCATTGTTACCCTCCCTAGAAGTGGGCAACCAACAAAGATCACTCCAAGAGCAAGGCGTGTAATAGTCAGCGAGGACACAAAGGACCCCAGGGTAACTTCTAAGCAACTGAAGGCCTCTCTCACATTGGCTAATGTTAATGTTCATGAGTCCACTATCAGGAGAACACTGAACAACAATGATGTGCATGGCAGTGTTGCAAGGAGAAAGCCACTGCTCTCCAAAAAGAACATTGCTGCTCGTCTGCAGTTTGCTAAAGATCACGTGGACAAGCCAGAAGGCTACTGGAAAAATGTTCTGTGGACGGATGAGATCAAAATAGAATATTTGGTTTAAATGAGAAGCGTTATGTTTGGAGAAAGGAAAACACTGCATTCCAGCATAAGAACCTTATCCCATCGGTGAAACATGGTGGTGGTAGTATCATGGTTTGGGCCTGTTTTGCTGTATCTGGGCCAGGATGGCTTGCCATCATTGATGGAACAATGAATTCTGAATTGTACCAGCAAATTCTAAAGGAAACTGTCAGGACATCTGTCCATGAACTGAATCTCAAGAGAAGGTGGGTCATGCAGCAAGACAACGACCCTAAGCACACAAGTCGTTCTACCAAAGAATGGTTAAAGAAGAATAAAGTGAATGTTTTGGAATGGCCAAGTCAAAGTCCTGACCTTAATCCAATCGAAATGTTGTGGAAGGACCTGAAGCGAGCAGTTCATGTGAGGAAACCCACCAACATCCCAGAGTTGAAGCTGTTCTGTATGGAGGAATGGGCTAAAATTCCTCCAAGCCAGTGTGCAGGACTGATCAACAGTTACCAGAAACATTTAGTTGCAGTTATTGCTGCACAAGGGGGTCACACCAGATACTGAAAGCAAAGGTTCACATACTTTTGCCACACAGATATGTAATATTGGATCATTTGCCTCAATAAATAAATGACCGGGTATAATATTTTTTTGTCTCATTTGTTTAATTGGGTTCTCTTTATCTACTTTTAGGACTTGTGTGAAAATCTGATAATGTTTTAGGTCATATTTATGCAGAAATATAGAAAATTCTAAAGGGTTCACAAACTTTTCATCACCACTGTACATGTGTGGTCCAACCTTGTTACTACCTAAAACTATCCAAGCTTCTTCAGCTGTCTTTCTGTGGAAACATTTAAAGGCTCAATGTAAAACCTGAAAACAAATTGTTTTGGAAGCTATGAACTCTTAATTATCCAACAAGCCCTTAAAGAACCCTTGAAGAACCATTTCTTCTTTGTGTGTATGTTAGGACTGGGACTGTTTTGGCCTCTAGAGGCCGCTGTTATTTCCTTTTCTTGTCATGTTTGTTTTGGCCTCTAGAGGCCGCCACTGTTTCTGTGTTTTATGTTTGTTGTTTTCCATGTGTCTTGTGCCCCGCCTAGTCCTCATTAGTGTCACCTGTGTCCTATTTTAGTTTGTGTATTTATACTCCTGAGTTCAGTCCTCTTGTCACGGAGTCTTTGTGCTGTTATGTTTAGCTCCAGTTACCTCTGTTCCTATTTCCTCACCTATGTCCTTGTGTTCTTTGTATTTTTGCTTTCTTTTGGACTTTGTGGATTTTGTTTTTGACTTTTTGGATCTTCTAAGTGTTTGGATTTTTACCTCTTCTTTTCTGGTTATTGGCTTTTGTATTTACTTTGAACTTTTGGATTTTTTATTTTTTCCCTTATATCTTCTGAGCAGCGGCATGGTGGTGTAGTGGTTAGCGCTGTCGCCTCACAGCAAGAAGGTCCTGGGTTCGAGCCCCGTGGCCGGCGAGGGCCTTTCTGTGTGGAGCACCCCGTTTCCTCCGGGTGCTCCGGTTTCCCCCACAGTCCAAAGACATGCAGGTTAGGTTGGCTGGTGACTCTAAATTGACCGTGAATGTGAATGGTTGTCTGTGTCTATGTGTCAGCCCTGTGATGGCCTGGCGACTTGTCCAGGGTTTACCCTGCCTTTCGCCCGTAGTCAGCTGGGATAGGCTCCAGCTTGCCTGCGACCCTGTAGAAGGATAAAGCGGCTAGAGATAATGAGATGAGATATCTTCTGAGCGTTTTGGATTATACTTTTTGGATTTTTGCATGTAAATATTGTAAATAAACCTTTTGATACTTTTTCTACTTCTGCCTCACGCCTCTGCATTTGAGTCATCCCCCTGGTGGCCTAGTGGGGGTTTGCTGGATTATCACACCAGCAAACCAGGTTCTAATCCCAGCAAAATCCTAACAGAAAGACTCTGTCAAGACCGACTCAGCAGACGCTTCTTCATCTGTCTACCCGGCCAACCTTCAGGGAATGATGGCTGCGTTAACACGCCTCGGATCCACCATGGACACTCAGGGACGGACTCTCGCAAGCCAACGTGAGACCCTTGCTCGCCACGAGGTACTGCTTCAGCAGATTGGGAGAACCCTGGCACAGCTGACTTCTCTGCCCCCATCTCCTCCACCTGATTCTGCTCCTGCTCCACCATCCGCTCCTGCTCCAGTGCCTCCTGCCATGCTGCGTTCTTCACCTCGTGAACCCAGCCTTCCTGCACCACAGAGGTATGACAGCAAGCACAGTGAGTGTCGAGAGTTCCTTACCCAGTGTCAACTCACCTTTGAGCTTCAGCCTACCACCTACACTATGGATCGCCGCAAGATTGCCTTTGTGATAACCTTGTTAGCTGGTAAGGCGCGAGCCTGGGCTACTGCTATCTGGCAGAGACAGGGACCTGAGTGCTCTGATTTCCAGCTGTTTACTGAGGAGATGTTGTGTGTCTTCGATCAAGCAGACATCAGTAAAGACGCAGCCAGAAAGCTCATGTCCATCCGGCAAGGGAGAAGCGTCGCAGACTACGCCATCTTGTTCCAGATGCTCGCAGCAGTAAGTGGATGGAACGAGACTGCCCTGGTGTCAGTCTTTCACCATGGTTTGTCTGACCCCATCAAGGACGGCCTGGCCTCTATTGGATGCCCAAGTGATCTCGAAACTCTGATCTCACATTCTACTCATCTGGACAACAGGATGAGAGAACATCGCCAAGTCCTGAGCCCCCCCAGCCTCCCTACCTCTACCTGGAGCCCATCTACCTCCTCCAGTGACTGTCCAGAACCCATGCAAGTGGGTCGTACTCGCCTCTCTGCATCTGAGAGGGAGCGCAGAAGGATGGACAAGTGCTGCATCTACTGTGGCAAGCCTGGTCACTTCCGAGCATCATGTCCCGAACTCTCGGGAAAAGGACCGCCCCGTCCAGCCGAGGGAGGGTTGTGACGGGGCCTACCCTCTCTCCCGGACTCCCTGGCCAAGGAATCTACATCCCGGTCTCCATCTCCTGGGGTGAGTCCATCCACTCTTGTCAAGCTTTGTTAGACTCAGGGGCGGCTGGAAACTTTATGGATATCCACTTCGCCCAAAGCATCAATGTCCTGACTGCGCCTCTTGAAGTCCCACTGTCTGTGTCTGCCCTCGATGGCCAAGCATTAGGTGATGGAAGAGTCACCCAAGTTACTTCTCCAGTCTTCCTCCAGTCTCAAGGTCACAAGGAAGAAATATCCCTGCACCTGATTCATTCACCTGAGTTCCCAGTTATTCTAGGTCTTCCTTGGCTTACCCACCACAACCCTCGTATAGACTGGGTTACAAGCCAGGTTGTGGAATGGGGCCCTGCATGCCATGCCTCTTGTCTGCTCTCTAGCTCTCCTGTGTCTCCTGCTGAGCCCCCTGATCTCACCGAGTTATCTCAAGTTCCCACAGAGTACTGGGATCTCAAGGAGGTCTTCAGCAAGAGCAGGGCCGCCGTTCTTCCTCCGCACCGTGCCTACGACTGTGCCATCGACTTGCTCCCTGGGACTACCCCTCCTCGTGGCAAACTGTATTCCCTCTCTCAGCCAGAACGCAAGGCCATGGAGGAATACCTCAAAGACACCCTGGTCTCTGGGTTCATTCGACCCTCCACCTCACCTGCTGGTGCCGGCTTCTTCTTTGTCGGCAAGAAGGATGGGGGGCTCCGACCATGTATTGACTACAGGGGCCTGAACAAGATCACTGTGCACAACCGATATCCCCTTCCGCTGATGTCCACAGCATTCGACCTGCTCCAAGGCGCCACTGTCTTCACCAAGTTGGACCTACGGAACGCATACCACCTCATCCGTATCCGACAGGGAGACGAGTGGAAGACTGCCTTTAACACCCCGTCTGGGCACTACGAATACCAGGTGATGCCCTTCGTACTCACCAACGCACCAGCTGTTTTTCAGGCCCTAATCAACGACGTCTTGAGGGACATGATTAACCTGTATGTTTTTGTCTACCTCGATGACATCCTTATCTTTTCCAAGACCATGCAGGAGCACCGCCACCATGTCCGCCAGGTTCTCCAGAGGCTGCTACAGAACAATCTGTTCGCCAAGGCCCAGAAATGCAAATTTCATGTTCCCGAGGTTTCCTTTCTGGGTTTTATTGTATGGACAGGCCAACTCCAAATGGACCCAGCCAAGACCCTGGCCGTCCGGGACTGGCCCACTCCCAAGTCCGTCAAAGAGGTTCAGCGGTTCTTAGGATTTGCTAACTTCTACCGTAAATTTATCAGGAACTTTAGTTCTGTAGCAGCACCCATGTCGGACCTCACCAAAGGGACAGGTGGATCTTATGTCTGGTCTCCTCAGGCGGAAAAGGCGTTCAAAGACCTCAAGGACCGCTTCTGCACGGCACCCATTCTGGTCCTCCCGGACACCTCCCAACCATTCATTGTGGAGGTGGATGCCTCAGACAGTGGTGTCGGCGCAGTGCTCTCTCAACGTTCGGAAGGAAAACTGCACCCCTGCGCATGCTTCTCCCACCGCCTGAGTCCTGCAGAGTCCCGGTACGATGTGGGGGATCGAGAACTGCTAGCGGTCAAACTGGCCCTTGAGGAGTGGAGGCACTGGCTGGAGGGAGCGCAACATCCATTCCTGGTTTGGACGGACCACAAGAACCTGGAGTACCTCCAGCAAGCCAAGAGACTGAACCCACGACAGGCTAGATGGGCCCTGTTTTTCAGTCGGTTTGACTTCACCCTCTCGTACCGCCCCGGCTCCAAGAACACCAAACCTGACGCACTGTCCAGGCTGTTCTCTGCCACTAACAGGGAGAGTGAAGTCGGGCCTATTATCCCTGTGTCCCGGATTGTGGCCCCTGTCTGCTGGGGTATTGAGGAGGCTGTCCGATGAGCCCAACGCCAGGACCCTGGTCCTGGGACGGGGCCACCGGGCCTCTTGTACATCCCACATCAAGCCCGGGCCAAGGTTCTCCAGTGGGGTCACTCTTCCCCTCTCACCGCCCACCCGAGAGCTCGGAGGACCCTGGACTTCCTGAAAAGACGCTTCTGGTGGCCTAACATGGAGAAGGAAGTAAGGTCATTTGTCCTGTCCTGTGAGGTCTGCACCAGAACCAAGAACCCGCGACAGCGTCCCCAGGGTCTCCTGCATCCTCTGACCATTCCCCGGTGTCCCTGGTCCCACGTGGCAGTCGACTTCATCACAGGTCTCCCTGAGTCTCAAGGTAACACTGTCATTTTGGTTATAGTCGACAGATTCTCGAAGGCCTGCCGCTTCATACCACTGTGCAAACTCCCTTCTGCTCTTGAAACAGCCAAACTTATTTTTAATCATGTCTTCCGAGTCTTTGGTCTCCCACAGGACATCGTCTCAGACCGAGGGCCCCAGTTCTCCTCCCGAGTGTGGCACGGGTTCTGCAAGGTCATCGGAGCCACTGCCAGCCTCTCCTCTGGGTTTCACCCACAGTCCAATGGCCAGACGGAGAGGCTCAACCAGGACCTGGAAACCACCCTGCGAGGCCTGGCTATGGATAACCCGACATCGTGGAGCACCTGGCTGCCATGGGCAGAGTACGCCCACAACACCCTGCAGTCATCGGCCACCAAGCTGTCACCATTCCAGTGCCAATTCGGGTTCCAGCCACCTCTGTTCCCGGACCAGGAGGAGGACGCGGGGGTGCCCTCGGTCAACCAATATGTGAGACGGTGTCGCAAGACCTGGAGCAAGGTCAGGAAGACCCTCATCCAGACCTCCAGAACCAACCAGACTCAGGCCAACCGCCATAGAAGACCTGCCCACACTTTCCGCCCTGGGCAGTGGGTTTGGCTGTCCACTAAGGACCTTCCGCTGCGGGTGGAGAACCGCAAGCTTGCTCCTCGCTACATTGGCCCCTTCAAGGTGATGCGCAGGGTGAACCCTGTCGCCTATCGGCTCCAGTTGCCCCGGACTCTGAGGATCAACCCCACATTCCATGTTTCCCTGTTGCGGCCCGTACTGACGTCCACGTATGCCCCTGCCCCTAGGAACCCTCCACCCCCCCGCATCTTCCAGGGTCAGACTGTGTTCACCGTGCATCGCCTGCTTGACTCCCGCCGGGTCTGTGGCAGGCTTCAATATCTCGTGGACTGGGAGGGCTATGGTCCTGAGGAGCGCTGCTGGGTTCCCGCTCGGGACGTCTTAGATAAAGAACTGTGTCGGGACTTCCATTCGGCCCATCCGGATCGCCCTGGGAACGTCAGGAGACGCTCCTAGAGGGGGGGGTCCTGTTAGGACTGGGACTGTTTTGGCCTCTAGAGGCCGCTGTTATTTCCTTTTCTTGTCATGTTTGTTTTGGCCTCTAGAGGCCGCCACTGTTTCTGTGTTTTATGTTTGTTGTTTTCCATGTGTCTTGTGCCCCGCCTAGTCCTCATTAGTGTCACCTGTGTCCTATTTTAGTTTGTGTATTTATACCCCTGAGTTCGGTCCTCTTGTCACGGAGTCTTTGTGCTGTTATGTTTAGCTCCAGTTACCTCTGTTCCTATTTCCTCGCCTATGTCCTTGTGTTCTTTGTATTTTTGCTTTCTTTTGGACTTTGTGGATTTTGTTTTTGACTTTTTGGATCTTCTGAGCGTTTGGATTTTTATCCCTTTTTTTCTGGTTATTGGCTTTTGTATTTACTTTGAACTTTTGGATTTTTTTATTTTTTCCCTTATATCTTCTGAGCATTTTGGATTATACTTTTTGGATTTTTGCGTGTAAATATTGTAAATAAACCTTTTGATACTTTTTCTACTTCCGCCTCACGCCTCTGCATTTGAGTCATCCCCCTGGTGGCCTAGTGGGGGTTTGCTGGATTATTACACCAGTGAAAAAGGTTCTAATCCCAGCAAAACCCTAACAGTGTATTGATGAACTGGGTCAGTGTGTTGGACAAACTTCTCCTTACTACCTAGAAGTGTACAGAAAGATCTCAATTTCTGCCAATTTGCAGACAAATGTCTCCAATCTAACTGGGAAGGATGTCATCATACAACAGGACAATGAGCCAAAACGCAACAAACAACTTCATCATGGGAAAATCATGGAAGGTTTTAAACTGAACAAGTCAGTGGGTTTTAGGACCAGACCTTAACCCAGCTGAGCAGAATTTCACCTCCTTAAGAGGAGATGGAAGTGAGAAACCTCCCAAAGTAAACAAAAACTGGAAGACATTGAGCGACAAGCCTGGGAAGGCATCACAAAAGAAGAATGCAACAGTTTCCTGATGTCAGGTTGATGCAGTGATTAAAAGCAAAGGATATACAACTGAACATTCAGTGTTATTTAGATGTTTAGATGGAAATATCAGGAAATGAAAGCTGATCTGTCATCTCATATTTATCTTTTGATCTCAAAACCAAATGTTTTCAGTGTATAGAAAAACAAAGGGATTGGTCTTGTTGTTCCAATACTTTTGGAAGGAACTTTGTGCATAATGTGAAATAAGAGAAGGCAGAACCTCAGATGACAACCATTACTGTCCTGAATTAATGCATGCTCTCTCTGTCTCTCTCTCTCTCTCTCTCTCTCTCTTTTCCTCAGACATATCCTCATAGCTTTGGGCAAATCTCCTCTCTTCTTTTAGTCACGGTCCAACATCTGGATCCGCTAAAGGACCCAACAGCCTCGCACGTCCACTGTCATTTAACCTGCAAACTACTGACCGCCATGTTGAAAAAGTTTCTCGGACATTTTCCTGAAGTCTCATTCCGGTTTGTCGTGTCGTGCTGTAAATCACACCAGGACCCTCGACACTCGAACTCCACAGGGTCTGGTTGTAATTATCAAGATTTCTTTCAGGAACGTTTATGTTAATGCGCAGATTATCACGCTGCTGTTTTAAATCCATGTCAGATGCTGCACACTGAAAGTTTTAAGAGCTATTCACAGGAACATGTGCATATGAGGCTTGATTAATCGCAGCAGTAAAGAATGCGTACGCATGTGTTAAAGCGATACGCTGTGGACTCGTAGTGGAGACAAACTTCAACATATAAACTTTAGTTATATTTTATACTAAATATGAATGCAAAAGTGTGTCTACTATTATGACAAGATTAATTTATTGTTAAAGATAAAGGCTTTTTTAAATTATGGTATTGAACTTTTCGATGAAATCTTAATACATTTGTTGTTGTTGTTGTTGTTCAAGATATTCTCCTTGAATAAAGTTCATTTATTATGAACAATAATCTTTTTTTGGATATTGAAGGTTATACTAAATATCAGCAAGAAGTTTGTGATTACTCAGAATGTTTAAGTTTTACAATAAATATTAAAAATAAAATTACATTTCTATTAAAGATAAAGTGTAGTTTGGTTTGGATAGTGACTAAAAATGAGCAAAAAAGAGTTTGTTTTTTTCTCAAATCTTGATATTTTATAGCTAATATAATTAATTTACAAGAAAAAAAATATGGGAAAGGGAAAAATCTTAATCTTTGGACGGCACCAACTGTAGATTTTTTTTTTTTAATTTGCGCTAGCAGCAGTAGCGCAAATTGTCACCCTCACTCAGGATATTTCTACTTTATTATTATTATTATTATTATTATTATTATTATTACATTTTTCAGACACTATTTTTCCCTCAGTTTTCAACCAATCATCACCAAATTTCACATGAAGAAGAATACCTCTGGGCTGAATTACATTGCGATGACTTTTGGTGCTGATCTGGATCACTGATCCGGAATGATCCATGAAAAACAGGCTTTTTTTTCAATCACTTGTAACTCTGTCAATTTTCATGATTTTTTCAATCTTTTTTTTTTCTTCAGGGCGGCAGGGTGCAACTTTTCCTTTACCTTCCATTGACAAAGGTCAGCTAGCGCAAATTACTGTGACTTTAGTCACGGTCTCTATTTAGTTTTTATTTCCTCCAATTTCTGAATTTCCCCTCATGGGGATCAGTAAAGAAATACGAGGGTAAGTCAAAAAGTTCGAAGACAAATTGAAAAAAAATCTTTATTCATGAAAATAACAAAGCTATTTCTCTACATATCCTCCATTTAAGTCGAAACATTTCTGCAAGTGATGTTTCCATCGGAGAATTCCTTTTTTGTGTTCCTTTTTTATTATTCTTTTGAATTCCTTTTGAAATTATAACATCTGTCTTAGAACTTTTTGACTTACTCTAGTATCTTAATCTTAATTTGAGTAGTTAGTCTAACTAGTCATAATTTATGGAAGCAATTTTAATTAGGGAGGGAATTTTAAAAGATAAAACCTGTATAATGTTATTATAAATAAAGTATTACCATACCTTAATTTAAAGTGTTATGAAATAACTTTCTGCACATTTAACAATTATATACCGTATAAGTGCACACTGCAGAGAAACAGTGAACAATAGAACCCAAGCTTGGTGTGTAACTTGTCCACTGCATTATGTTTGCTTGTTCGAGAAATAATTCCACTTCATGTAAAATTAATCAGACTGTAATAAAACTGTTCCTTTGCACACACTGCTGCAGTGCAGGAGTCAACCTTAAAGGCCAGTGGAACATTGGAAACATACACACTGTCTTCTGAGTAAGGAATGAAGGTTTGCTTAAGTCTTGTTGAAACTGATCCTTCATTTTCCTCTCCACAAGCTTGACCCTGGAGGTGAGAAAACTACGAACAACAGTTGTAGTGTGATCTTTAGTCCTGTGGAAAAAAAAAAAAAAAACGCTGCTAATCTTACAGTGCCAGAAAAGATAACGCAGGGTTATAAAGGCCATTTGTCTAACAATAGCACTGCCGATCCGTTGGCCGTTCCCACAATTTCCAGCAGTAAGGAAAACCGAGCCTGTCCTGCTAAAGCTATTGAAAATCTGTTTGCAGGGGATGAATAGATGATCTGAGGCACAGACATCTTGGAGTGTATTTTAGGGAACACTTTCCATAGATGTATTCCAATTCGAGTTCTTCTGCGTTTCAGATTGAAACAGCGATGGGATGAAAGCTATCATCAACCACTCTGGCACTGCAGTGGACGGAAATCCCGTAATGGGGCTGTGGATCTCTGTGCTAAGGGCTTGCTTTTGCACATGACAGACCATAGAAAGTGCGATGTTATTCAACTTATCGCTGATATTTCTTTATGGGGTCGTTGGCGAACAACATGCCTCCGGCCGAAAAGTAAAGGATTGAGTAGGTCATTGGGTTCCTGAACATAATTTATGAAGGCTATAATCTTTCAAAGATGTTTTATTATCGTCTTATACCATAGTCATGCTGCTGCTCAATTCTGATTGGTCAGAATAAATCTCTTGTATATTAATGCACTTGTTTCTATATGTTGTCATTTCTATAGTAACAACTCATTCACACTGATTTCCACGGTCAATCGTTGATATGGTGAAGTTTTCAGGAAGGAGAAGTTTCTTTGGCAGTGATGGAAGGAGTCTCCAGTGTCAGCACTTTGTGATAGTCTGAGGTAAAGCTGTAACTTAAATGATATTCCGCTCTATTTTGCTGTTTCTTGGTAAACATGACAAGGCTGGTAAGGGAAAGACTGTTTGTAGCTGCTATAATGCAAGCAATAACAGGAATGTCATGGCTGTTTCAAAACCTAAGTGTAACTCTAAAGGGATAAAAAGTACAGCATGACTTATTCTTTAATCAATATAAAAAGTGTAATTGTTGGCAGATTGCTGTGGTGTAAGAGGCAGTGGTCAAGACCACCTTTGTCAAGTCCAAGACCAGGACTAGTCAAGACCGAGTCCAAAGAGGTTCGAGTCCAAGTCAAACCTGAATCCAAATGAGAGAGACAAAGTCAAGACTGGGACAGAAAAAAAGAATCCTCTTTGATACTGTGGCAGTGGGGGTGTGGTCAAGTGCCAGTTTGTGAATGGAGGGTGAGGTCAGGGAAGGGGTGTGGCAAGTGATCACACCTGTGTCGTATTAATGATGTGTGTGTTTCTTGCAGTGATAGCTGCGGACTTATATGGTGGGAGGAAGCAGAGAGGAGGAGAGCTTCCCTGGCCTCGCCCTCCATTCACAAACTGGTGCTTGACCACACCCCTACTACCACAGATACAATTCACCACTGAGCAAGTGCGCTGAAAGGTAGACCGCCTTTCAGATTTTTCAAGTGTAGGTCATAAAAAGAATTTCCCCCGACACCCAGTTATTTTTGTTTAGTGACTGAAAGCTACTGAATTCGAATCACAGACTTCCAATGTATTAGGTTTTTTTAAAATAGAACAGTTAATGAATTTGTCTCCACGTGGCCCTAAATTCCCCGCTATTTTTTCCTGCTTCACCATGACCCAATTCAAGATACTGTATCATACATCATGTAGTTGGCTTTCCCTGTTCATGCAAGGCATTGTGGGATACAAATTTGAAACAGGAGAGAAAAATGGAGGGCGCGAGTGTGCGAATGAAACGTGAAAGACCGACTACAGTAAGGCAGCTGGGCCATAGAAGGTTCACGCTGCACGCTGCATGCTGCACACTACACGCTACACGCGTGTAAAGAAAAGTGGACAAACGTAGCATGACTTGCTCTGGGCCATAGAACAGCGTTCACGTTGCACGCTGCACGCTGCACACTTCACGCGTGAAGCGTGAAATGAACATGCACACTTTTTTCTAGGCGTGAAGATGGAAATTCCAGTCAATGCATGCGGTCACCGCCGCGCCAGCCAATCAGAACGGGTCTAGGGAGATAACTCTATGCTTTCAGGGGAAAACTTCAGAAAAAATATAATTGAATGGTATAATTGAAAAATAGTTCTTCATCGGGATTGTCAAGCAGATTATAGAATGTTCGGTGAAATTCACCACGGGTTTCTCTCAGAAGGAAGTGTTCTCGGCTCCAAATTCTGTTCCTTTTTCTCTTCCTCTGTCTCAGTAAAAGCAGAATGAGGCAATCGTCGTCATCCGAAGAGTCCATATTGTTGGTTACTCGGTCAAAGTAGAACAGACGCAACACGTGAACATCCAAGCATGAAGTTTAATAGCCCAGGGTCCAGTTCTTCACGTGAACGTGTAGCGTGTAGCGTGCAGCATGCAGCGTGCAGCGTGAACCTTCTATGGCCCAGCTGCCTAACGGAAAGAAAGTGAGAAGAAAAGACGTTATTTTTTATATGAAGGAAAGGAAACGCAGGACCAAACTAATAAATATGGGCGCTCAGCGAGCACCTCGGTGTGATCAGCTGTTCATTTAGCGACAGAATGATGTCGAAGGTAAACCTGCACATGCGCACATACGCACACGGACTTGCTCTGTCTGCTTGACTGCGCAAAAAGCAAACGGTTTCATGCACATTATTTGCTTTAATCCCCTCAGATTAAATAACTTCACTTACAGCTACAGAATGGCCTGATATTTTGTGAGATATTACAGAAATAAACAGATATCACAATGGCCACATTTCAGACGGAACTAAATTTCACCGATTTTATGAACTCGAAGGCCGTCTCGCTTTAATCAGTGATTTTGTATTGAAAAAGGAGTTACCTGAGAGAAAAAAAAATCTCTTTTTAAAAGGCACTTGGACTCGATCGAGATGAAGTAGAATATTTGGCAAGACCACTGTCCGAGACCGAGACAAGTCCGAGTGCAAATACCAATGAGACAATCGAACAAACCATATCGGATCCAGTGTTACAGCCCTGATAAGAGGAGCTGTCATGTTAGTGAGAAAGTGGAAGCCATGGCCTAAATTGTCACTCACTAACCATGTAGCAGCTTTGGGACCAAAAGGTTGCCAGTTCGATTCCCTGGACAAGCAGGAATAGCTGAAGTGCCCTTGAGCAAGGTATCTAACCCCAACTGCTCCCCAGACTGCCCACTGCTGTGGGTATCTCAGGGTCTTGATGTATGTCGCTCTGGATAAGAGCGTCTGCTAAATGCCTGTAATGTCATGAAAGTGTGAACTCAGTCCTGAAGATTTTCCTCTGGTGGAAAACGCAACGTTGCATCTTTACCTTTGACTGTTACAAAGCACAGACACTGGAGACTCCTTCAATCGATGTTCAGTAAACATATCCTCATAGTAAGCTTCATGATATCAATGTTGGGTTTGTTTATTTATTAGCCTTATAAGTCTACCAGTGGTTAGGCTGTCATCTCACAGCAAGAAGGTCCGGGTTCGAGCCCCGTGGCCGGCGAGGGCCTTTCTGTGCGGAGTTTGCATGTTCTCCCCATGTCCGCGTGGGTTTCCTCCGGGTGCTCCGGTTTCCCCCACAGTCCAAAGACATGCAGGTTAGGTTAACTGGTGACTCTAAATTGACCGTAGGTGTGAATGTGAGTGTGAATGGTTGTCTGTGTCTATGTGTCAGCCCTGTGATGGCCTGGCGACTTGTCCAGGGTGTACCCCGCCTTTCGCCCGTAGTCAGCTGGGATAGGCTCCAGCTTGCCTGCGACCCTGTAGAACAGGATAAAGTGGCTAGAGATAATGAGATGAGATGAGATATGTCTACCATATAAGTCTCTAAAAACTACAGAAAAGATAACATACTAGAACAAGAGCATTAAATTAAACCTAACATTTATGTTACAGCCAGAATGACTGTCAGGGCCATGCTGTTCTAGAAAATGAATCAACACCTTCAGATTGGAGAAATGAACAGCACTGTGGTCTAAATTAGATATAAATTAGATCCACACATGGATTTATAGTAGCAGATTGAGCACATGGGAGACACAGGAATCATAAAACCCGGATAAGAAAAACACACAATAGGCTCAGTTCAGTGTGGTTATACAGACAAAGGTTTCTATTGACTGAGATGAAGTTGCAGTTTCTCGACTCCAAACCACTTTTTTATGGCTTCCCAAACTCAAGGTGTGATTTATTCTCTGGCTTGACATGACTAGACGTGAAGAGCGCATTTGTCCAGCAGCGAGGTCCAACAGCACCCGAAGCACCGATCCTCAGGGCCTGGCTGGCTGAGGCAGCTAATTAATAACGTCTCTGGGAAAATGTCCTGAAAGCAGGAGCTCCCTCCCGGAGCCGCCGGTGTACAGTAACCGTCCTCGTGCCTCTCTCGGACGCGGCCGGTGATTAATGAGCCATTGTTGTTAGGGAGCATATCTTAGCTGGAGCCATTGAGTTTATCGAGCATGTAGGCCTGGGACTCTGCAGGGGATCTCTGACCTGCTCTGCCCTAAATCTCAATGCCTTCTCCCAGGCCAGGAGATAAGCACCGCTCCTGTTTGCGACTCACAGGACATGACAAGGATCGGGTTCATCTCACCCTGCTGATAAATCATACTTGTTTTTCCGATCAGCTTCCAGACGAGCGTTGAAAGTCGCCCAGAAATGAAGACAGATACCGAGGGGCTTTTTTCAAATCACATGATCTCAGATCCTGCTTCGTCTTGATTTGTTCGAACACATTATCTTATTCTAGACTGACGTAACAACCCACACAAGCTTTTATGATGAAGTTTTCTTTCAGGAGATTTTTAGTTCATATTTAAAGAAGGAGTCTTGTGTGTGACAATCTGAACTAAAGCTATATCATTAAATTTTCCTACATGGGAAAGTTTTCAGGACAGTGGAGTTTACGCTTTGCGGTTTCTCCGTTAAATGGAAAGGTGCATTTTGCAAGTGAGGGAACAACTGTTTTTATTCTCTCCACATTCACTGGATATGAACAATCGCGTGCTCTGATTGGCTACTCTACTACTAGGATATCAGCTCATATACCATGAATAGAGAAAAACAAAATGGCGGTGCATGTTGCTGAACCAACCGAGGACGAAATAAAAACTCGACTCAAAAACAAAACCCCAAAAAATACAAAAGAAAAAGCACCAAAATATGGAATGAAAGTATTTCATGGTAAGAATGTATCTTTATTTTTTATTTTTCAAGAATTATTATTATTATTTTATTTTATTATTATTTATTTTATTATTTTTTCACAAATTGCTCCTGTCATTTCACCGGTTTGTTTACATTCGAAGCGGAAATGATTTTGTCGGACATTTTGTATAAAATTTTTATTTATCAAATTTACAGAAAAATACAAATAAAAATAAAAATGCTCTGCTTCTCAAAATCCAGTGAATGTGGAGAGAATAAAACAGTTATTCCACTCAATCTTGTCGTACATGGATTATAGACGACTCGGTGCTACGCACCCCATCGACTATCAGCTCATCTACGATTCGATTTCATGGAATAACTATTAAATAGCTAGAATTATATCAACAATAACAGGAACTAACATGTTTTGCAAATATTTAATGGAATTATAACCTGATAAAAAGCACCATGTTTATAATTATTGCCAGCATGGGTGCCACCAGGGGGGGAAAGGTTAGAACAATTCTAGGGGCCCAGCACTGCCATGGGGCCCTTTAAGGGGCTGATAATATGCTTTTAATGATTTTAATAAGACTTCTGAAATAACAACAATGCAATATTCCATCTGGTAAAATGAGCTAATTGAACAAGGTTGTCTATTTCTTGAGTTCTTCAACATATTGTCATTTAACCCTCCCCCTTTTGCGAAATGGGACGGTCCAGTTCTGGTAGAAGCGCAATGTGTTAAATCTGTGTGCTGATCAGTGCAACGCTACTTGCTGCTGTGTCGCGGTGCAGCAGCCAGCCAGCCAGCAGTGGAGTGCGTACAGTCTATGATCGCTAAATATGAAGAGTGGCTGTCAAAAACGTAAAGAAAGGCAGCTGAAAGCTGAGAGGGAGTGGAGAGGCAGGCAACTGGTCACTCAGTTTTTCCCAAAGAAAGTTAGCTATCACTCACATGTGTGTTCAAAATATTAGCGAATAGTAAATGAACAGTATGAACGTGGTTGGATTAGCCTATCAAGAGAACACTTTTACAGTTTGTACAGTGACATTTTTTCCATTTTAATAACTGAACTGACTTGTGTGATAAACAAGATGAAATATTACGTTATGCTGGTGCTAATAACTAGTGCTAATAACCAGTTTCATAACTAATGGGGTGCCCTAAATATGCACAGATTCAGCCTCAGGGGGGCCTCCGCCCTACCAAACCACTGAACCCCCCTTTGGAGAAGGAGGTAAGCAGCAATACAACCCTTAAATGCTTTAGGATTGAAGTTTTTAATGAGCGAGAGCCATATACAGTTTGCTAGATTAAAGTGTTTCTTAGCAGTCACATCACACATTTCACTACCAATTGTCCTAGCACAAGAAGGCATGTGACAAAATCTTGAATTTTCATTTGTGATTGTAAATGCACCAGAATTAGTCACTGACCAGTTTTCATCTAGTCCCTGGTAGGTTAATACATAAAATGTAATAACAAAGTCACAAACTCAAGGTCCATGGGCTATCAAAAGTCAAATAATGACAATAGTGCAATTGTGACGAGGGTGGGCAAAGTTGGGGGGCCCAAAATTCTAATCTTTCATGGGGCCCAAAATTTCTGGCGGCGCCCCTGATTGCCAGGATCATGTGGTATGAGAGGAATAAAAAGTTTGGGGTGTACTGTTGAAGAAAAGTAATCAACATTCTTCAACTTGGTAAAACTAAATCAGCTTGGTCATACAGTACTAACCACCATATTGTAGATTATTCTCCTTTAACAACATCACACAGTGTTTTATTCCTTACACATTACTCCTTGTTCTCTTTTCACTCTTCTGTGGGAATTCTTAAGGCTGCTTTAGACTTCCTGTTTACCAGTGATGAAGTGGTACTATTAGAGTTGGGACTTGAGCTCAGCCAAAACTTAGCCAGACATCAAAGAAAAAACGCAACAGGGTAAAGGATTTTGTAAGGGATTAGTGTCAGGCTGCCAGGTCGCTCCGTTGTGTGTAGCTGTCGATGTTGATTTTAAAAGTAACTCAGTAAATTACACAGGGAAATGAATACTTAAGTCTGAGTGAAAAATACTGTGGTGAGCGTGCGGCGTGGAAGAAGAGTCTGGAGACAGAAATTTTAGTTTCTCAGTTGTTAGTCTGTGCTACTTGCTCTCGATAGATAGCACTGGCTTGACTGCTTTATTAGCATTCATTAACACTACTGATGAATGCTACACCGGCTGGAAGGTGACTTCACTGCTGACTCGCAGTTAAGCTCACATTGGCCTTTGAGAAGGCCTAGGGTGATACATTTTTGGCCCATCCCACTATAAATCAAAATTTGATTGGTTAATTCATCTGTCACTTCTTACATAAACATACACTGCCATGGCCTTCTGCCCCCAGCAATGAAGTCCTAACCAATGACTGAGCAGCTCTAAACTCTTCTCAGCCTGGAGACAACAATAAAAAAAATTAAAAAATCACTGGATAACTTGATTTTAATGTTTTCAGGACAGTAACCCTTTCATTTCTGAAGCAAATTTGATAGAAAACGAGGCCGAATTAGAAAATAATATTTATAATGAAAGAATGAAAGAAATTAAAGATAACATTTGAAATGCTGATATGTTTGGGCTTCTCTGAAGACCTCAAAGGCCCTGACGGTTCCCCTCTGCTATTAACTACATGGACACATGCAATATTTCCACCACAAGTATTCAGGACGGTAAGTCTAATATTGATATTTGTATGAAAAAAAAAGATTCTTCAAGGCTCGGTTCAAGATTCTTATCTTTCATAATGGGTTTTCCCCACAACCTTTACGTCTCTGATTGGGAATCAGCGTCAAAAGATTCATCTGAGAAGCTCATGGTTCTCTGAAGAGTTTCCTCTGCTTCTGTTTGCTTCTGTTTTACTTATCGGTTTCCAGAATAGTGTTAAACGGCGCTCAGTGTTAGGCAGTGATACCGAGGGGCTTTTTGAATCCTGTTCGATTGTGTGTTTCGTAAAACAATCTGTGGCAGCAGACGCCGACTCCGGGACGAGAAAGAGGCAGATGGGAGCCGTCAGGTCCTGAAATGAAGTGGTTTGGGTTTCACTGGGCCGCAACTGTTAAATCTGGGCCGCTTTCCCACTCGTTGCACAAGCCGCCGTCTTGGCTGGATGCAGACAGTCAATACAGAGAGAGAGAGAGAGAGAGAGAGAACGAGGGGAGTAAGTGGTTGCTGCCCTGAGGCTCTTAGTATCACAACTATAACAAAACATGTCAGAATCATTATGGGCTAAAGATATGATTAAAACATTGCACACAGCTCTCTTTCAATTTTAACTCTCTCTCTCTCTCTCTCTCTCTCGTCTGAATGGAGGTTAGAGAGCAGATGTCTGGAGCTCAGCCAGGGAGTTAACATTACAGTACCTACTGTACGCCTCAACAGCCACACTGCAGGCCGACTGGGAATTACAACCAGCACAACCATCCATCTACAACATGAGCATTGACTTGCAATGTCACATGCACTGTGTGTGTGTGTGTGTGTGTGTGTGTGTGTGTGTGTGTGTGTGTGTGTGTGTGTGAATATATAAGTTTGTTCTTTCCTATCCTCTCAATTAGCCAGAACAGAGCCAGTTCTTGGCATCAGCCACATCAGCAGCTGCCCATTTCACAATGTTTGGTTAACATCCCCCACATTCATTCTGGCATTCAAGTGCCAAACTTTGTATGTCTCTGGATTTCTGTGTGAAAATACATTGATTTTAAAAAGAAAAATATTATAAATGGCAGTTTAATGGTGCTCGTGGTACACTAACAGAGTTGAAAGTCGAACGAGATGGTATTTATGCTCTATCTCAATCAACACGGTGTAAATAACTCAGTGGAATTTGTATATTTTTATATTTCACATATAAACGTTATTAGGCGTATCGGATGCTCGCTGGTCGTGCTGTGAAAATTCTGCATGCAGACGCTCATCTACGTTTCCAAATCCGAGTTAAGTCATTGCTTAACTCTTGAATATTTTCTCTCGTGAATACGATCATTAAAAACTGTATAATCTCTGCTTTCCAAAGAAATGTATCTGGTTAAGATCTGTTCAGTACTTTGGGAGTAACGGCAGGTTGAAGTCAGTACAACAGAGTAAAAACTCTGCTCGCGTGACATCAGGAAACTGCCGGTGATTTTCTTTTTGAGTCATGGGAAAGCGGTCAGTCTCTCTATCTCTTCTGATTAGTTTCCCACTGGATTACTCGTGAATATCAATTGGATAACTTTTATAGGGATGTTCTCTCGCTCTCACTGTTTCTGATGGAGGATTCAGCAAAATTTTCCATCAGCTAGTCGTGATGTTATGATTCATGGGAGACTTTGAAGTGAGTTTTCATAGCTTTACCTACTTTTTTTTTCAAATCACACTGATTCATGTAAATAAATAACTATTTTAGAATATAAATGGAGCTGTTTTGATGAAAAGTATTGAGCTCTTAGTGGTCAGAATGAGATTTAAAAAAAAAACGGAAGACAGGAACACGAGTGTCAATTTCACTTCAGTTAATGTGAATTGTTTATTGGATGTGGATCAGACAGGGGTTTTTTTTCGAGGTTCGCCTTGAAAGCTGTGAATATTAATGGAAAGGATCATTTATATTCTTTCATATCAACACTAGTAGGCCCTACTTTTGAGAAATACAATAATATTTTCTTACTTTTTGATTTTGATAGAGAATGGTAGATGTGAATGATATTTAATGCTTACTGATGCATATTTTATGATTAACATTGATTTCTCCTTCTTCGTGATGTATAAATGAGAGTGAAGATCAGCTTCATATTGCACAAATAAAGCCATTTGGTGAAACTTTGAAGGAGAATGTACCAATTTAACATTTTTACCCAATTAGCATAATTAATACTAACTAAATGTTAATTTACATAATTGTTTTTTACTAATTTTTAAAACTTTGTATTCAGTATACAACCATCTATCTTCCTGTCAATTTCTATTTAAATATCTTGGGGAAAAAAAGTTATTCAAAAAAAGCATTTGATCTCATTGGTTAATAAGGCCCATTTTGGACCATGTGACCCTCATACAGAATATTACAGTAGTTTTCTAAAAATTAAGGTTTTTTTTAATCTTTGATTTGTAATATCTCAAGAATGGATAAACATATTTCAATTCTGTAAAAGTATGTTGTTCTGCATTCAGTTCTGAATTCAATGACAGCGGTTTCAAGCAATTTGGATTGAATTCGAATTTTCACCTAATATGCCAAACGTTATGGAGAATTCAGGAACTAACTTATTTCTTGGATTTCCTCCTCATTAACTGTAATTATAAATGAATAAAAAGTGCAATGTATTCCTGTAAACTGTAATCAATAGCAAGTTCATGCGGAATAAGATGAATAAATCACTTCAGCACTGATGTACTGTTTCAAGAAAACAATCAACATTAATGAAGTAAAAGTAAATCTGCATCCTCACACCACTCTGTCATTGTCATTGATTATTTTTCTCAAAAAGCAGTTTTACTCCTTACTTATAGGGACACACAGTCTGCGAAACAGCACCTGGATTATTAATTCATGTCGCGCGAGCTGTACAGTCATGTCAGAGCGCTGCAAGAGTCAGAAATTCCCGGCGCAGGTCAGTAAGCACACGATGGGGTCAGAGAGTTGAAGCCCAAATACGTGTAACGATCCATCTCAGCCCAGTGACCCTCAAAACACTAACGTGAAAACTGACAGCTCAGTGTGCTGGAAGGTTCTGTGGGTAAATGCCTCCACTTTCCACTTTCACAGCTGTCTCCAGCACGGGGGGGGGGGGGGGGGGGGGGGAGTAATTTGTGTAATGGAGTTGTTGATTGTTTTGGATTAATTTGTTGTTCAGAATCTATTCATCACCGAACATTTCGTGGCGTGTGCTCGCATTTGTACATCTGTAAATGTGCCTAAGTACAAGTTTTATTCGATTTCACTTCAGTCTTCGGAAATGGTACAAGCTACAATTTAGTTTATCAACCAGCTGAAAGGATAAGTCCAAAGACTTTTAACATAATCTCTACCTACAGCAACTGTACACTGACAGAAACAGGGGTACAGTAGAAGTCCATTTCTGTCCCCCAAGGTACTGTCAACAGTAATGTACCCCCTAAGGCTCATTATTGGACTTCAGGGTAACTATGTGTCCCTTTTTAGGGCCAAAAAAGGTACATACAGTGGTGCTTGAAAGTTTGTGAACCCTTTAGAATTTTCTATATTTCTGTATAAATATGACCTAAAACATCATCAGATTTTCACACAAGT
This sequence comes from Neoarius graeffei, assembly GCF_027579695.1. NCBI lineage: Eukaryota > Metazoa > Chordata > Actinopteri > Siluriformes > Ariidae > Neoarius > Neoarius graeffei. The sequence continues at coordinate 4,881,896 of NC_083574.1, forward strand.
CCTAAAAGTAGATAAAGAGAACCCAGTTAAACAAATGAGACAAAAATATTATACTTGGTCATTTATTTATTGAGGAAAATGATCCAATATTACATATCTGTGAGCGGCAAAAGTATGTGAACCTCTAGGATTAGCAGTTAATTTGAAGGTGAAATTAGAGTCAGGTGTTTTTAATCAATGGGATGACAATCAGGTGTGAGTGGGCACCCTGTTTTATTTAAAGAACAGGGATCTATCAAAGTCTGATCTTCACAACACATGTTTGTGGAAGTGTATCATGGCACGAACAAAGGAGATTTCTGAGGACCTCAGAAAAAGCATTGTTGATGCTCATCAGGCTGGAAAAGGTTTCAAAACCATCTCTAAAGAGTTTGGACTCCACCAATCCACAGTCAGACAGACTGTGTACAAATGGAGGAAATTCAAGACCATTGTTCCCCTCCCCAGGAGTGGTTGACCAACAAAGATCACTCCAAAAGCAAGGAGTGTAATGGTTGGCGAGGTCACAAAGGACCCCAGGGTAACTTCTAAGCAACTGAAGGCCTCTCTCACATTGGCTAATGCTAATGTTCATGAGTCCACCATCAGGAGAACACTGAACAACAATGGTGTGCATGGCAGGGTTGCAAGGAGAAAGTCACTGCTCTCCAAAAAGAACATTGCTGCTCTTCTGCAGTTTGCTAAAGATCACGTGGACAAGCCAGAAGGCTATTGGAAAAATGTTTTGTGGACAGATGAGATCAAAATAGAATTTTTGGTTTAAATGAGAAGCGTTATGTTTGGAGAAAGGAAAACACTGCATTCCAGCATAAGAACCTTATCCCATCTTTGAAGCATGGTGGTGGTAGTATCATGGTTTGGGCCTGTTTTGCTGCATCTGTGCCAGGACGGCTTGCCATCATTGATGGAACAATGAATTCTGAATTATACCAGTGAATTCTAAAGGAAAATGTCAGGACATCTGTCCATGAACTGAATCTCAAGAGAAGGTGGGTCATGCTGCAAGACAATGACCCTAAGCACACAAGTCATTCTACCAAAGAATGGTTAAAGAAGAATAAAGTTAATGTTTTGGAATGGCCAAGTCAAAGTCCTGACCTTAAACCAATGGAAATGTTGTGGAAGGACCTGAAGTGAGCAGTTCATGTGAGGAAACCCACCAACATCCCAGAGTTGAAGCTGTTCTGTACGGAGGAACGGGCTAAAATTCCTCCAACCCGGTGTGCAGGACTGATCAACAGTTACTGCAAACATTTAGTTGCAGTTATTGCTGCACAAGGGGGTCACACCAGATACTGAAAGCAAAGGTTCACATACTTTTGACACTCACAGATATGTAATATTGGATCATTTTCCTCAATAAATAAATGACCAAGTATAATAATGTTGTCTCATTTGTTTAACTGGGTTCTCTTTATCTACTTTTAGGACTTGTGTGAAAATCTAATGATGTTTTAGGTCATATTTATGCAGAAATATAGAAAATTCTAATGAGTTCACAAACTTTCAAGCACCACTGTATATGTTCCCAACCAGTTTCTAAAGGGTACAATAGGGGTACAGTAGGAGTCCATTTCTGTCCCATAAGGTACAATCTACACTAATGTACCCCCGAGGGCTCGTTATTGGACCTCAAGGTCTATTGCCGCTTTTCCACTACAAACGCGGCTGAGCCGTGCCATGCCGAGTCGAGCTGAGCGGGGCTGTTGGAGTTGCATTTTGACTACAACCGCGCTGAACCGTGCTGGCTGGAAGTGGGTGGACACATTGGGTGGAGTTAGCGAAAGTGGGTGGACGTCAGGTGATGTCGTTAAGCAGCGCAACCAGTGACATCAGTGACAGTGGCGGAACAAGTCAGAGCCGGGCCGGGGGCGGGGCAAATGACCGGGCCCTTTATTAAAGCTTATCATAACATCATTTTAGGCTACAAAATGTCCGCAACTGCGGTGTTTACCAATTTCAACACTACCGGGTGCAACTATATGTTATTTAGTACATCAAGTCCTTCAAACAAACATGTAACTCAGAAACAAAAAACATTAGGATACTGTACATGGCTCATAATAAAACATCAATAGCCTATACTGCGCACATTATTTGAAGGGCATACGAATGAGCGCTCAGAGGTTGCAACGGTGACAGGAAGAGTCAGAAATAAAAGGAGGGCGGTGCAAACCTCACTGAATGCACTGTGTTTACCAATTTCAACACTACGGGGTGCAACTATGTTATTTTGTACATTAAGTCCTTCAAACGAACATGTAACTCAGAAACAAAAAAACATTCGGCGACATACTGTACATGGCTCATAATAAAACACCAATAGCCTACTGCGCGCATTATTTGAAGGGCATACGACGAGCCTTGCGCTCCGCGAACTCGTCCACGATGCTCTGTATGTCACTGATTCAGTGATCTTTTCAGCGGTAGTCTCACGACCCGAATAGTAAACAATAAACATGGAGGACATGGAGTCGTTAGTGTTGCTGGTCTTGGTGCTGTGGCTTGTTGTCACCTACAACGCCAACAGATACTGGCAAGAGCGTATAGATGAGGCGAGGCGCATAAGGCTTCAGAAATTCTCGTAATTCGTAATTCTTCTCCTTCCGGGTTTGCGGTGTTTACAGATCCCAGCGCGCTCGCGGGGCGTGTGTGGGCATGTGAGGACACTCCTCCTCACCAATCAGTGCACAGGGGAGTGTCTGCTCACGCCCCCAACCTCACTCGGCACGGCTTGGCTCGCTTCAGCCCCACTCCAAAACGGTGCGAGTTTTAGGGGCTAAGCAGGGCTGAAACGAGCTGAGTCGTGCTGGTTTTTGGTAGTCGAAACGCGAGCCGTGTCGGGCTGAAGTGAGCTGAAGCGAGCTGAAGTGAGCTGAAAAAGGGTAGTGGAAAAGGGCCATATGTGTGTCTTTCTAGGGCCAAAAAGGTACACATATGTCCCCAAACGGTATATAAAAGGTACAAATACCTAGGGGTAATAGGGTGAGAGTAGGAGTCATTTTCTGTCCCCCAAGGTACAATCTACACTGACCTACCCCCTCGAGCTCATTACTGGACCTCAAGGTAACTATGTGTGTCTTTCTAGGGCCAAAAATGTACATTTATGTTCCCAAACAGTTTATAATGGGTACAATAGGGGTACAGGTAGGAGTCCATTTCTGTCCCCCAAAATACAATCTACACTAATGTACCCCCTAGGGCTTATTATTGGACCTCAAGGTAACTATGCTACCTTTTTTTCAGGCCAAAAAGGTACATATATGTTCCCATGCAGTGTATGAAAGGTTCAAATAAGTACCTAGGGGTAACAGGGGTACAGTAGGAGTCCAATTCTGTCCCCCAAGGTACAGTCTATAGTAATGTACCCTCTTGGGCTTGTTACTGGACCTCAAGGTTTATGTGAATCTTTCGAGGGCCAAAAAATGTACACATATGTTCCCAAACAGTATATAAAGGGTACAAATAAGTACCTTGGGGTAATAGCGTGAGAGTAGGAGTCAATTTCTGTCCTCCAAGGTACAATCTACACTGATGTACCCCCTAGAGCTCATTATTGGACCTCAAGGTAACTATGTGTATCTTTCTAGGGCCAAAAAGGTACATATATGTTCCCAACCAGTTTATAAAGGGTACAATAGGGGTACAGTAGGAGTCCATTTCTGTCCCTCAAGGTATAATCTACACTAATGTACCCCCAAGGGCTCATTATTGGACCTCAAGGTCTATGTGTGTCTTTCTAGGGCCAAAAAGGTACACATGTGTTCCCAAACAGTATATAAAAGGTAGAAATAAGTACCTAGGGGTAATAGGGTGAGAGTAGGAGTCATTTTCTGTCCCCCAAGGTACAATCTACACTGACCTACCCCTTCGAGCTCATTATTGGACCTCAAGGTAACTATGTGTGTCTTTCTATGGCCAAAAAGGTACATATATGTTCCCAACCAGTTTATAAAGGGTACAATAGGGGTACAGTAGGAGTCCATTTCTGTCCCTCAAGGTACAATCTACACTAATGTACCCCCAAGGGCTTATTATTGGACCTCAAGGTAACTATGCTACCTTTTTTTCAGGCCAAAAAGGTACATACAGTATATGTTCCCATGCAGTGTATGAAAGGTTCAAATAAGGACCTAGGGGTAACAGGGGTACAGTAGGAGTCCAATTTTGTCCCCCAAGGTACAGTCTACAGTAATGTACCCTCTTGGGCTTGTTACTGGACCTCAAGGTTTGTGTGTATCTTTTGAGGGCCAAAAAATGTACACATATGTTCCCAAACAGTATATAAAGGGTACAAATAAGTACCTAGGGGTAATAGGGTGAGAGTAGGAGTCAATTTCTGTCCCCCAAGGTACAATCTATACTGATGTACCCCCTAGAGCTCATTATTGGACCTCAAGGTAACTATGTGTATCTTTCTAGGGCCAAAAAGGTACATATATGTTCCCAAACAGTATATAGTTAGGTCCATAAATATTTGGACAGAGGCAACATTTTTCTAATTTTGGTTCTGTACATTACCACAATGAATTTTGAACAAAATAATTCAGATGCAGTTGAAGTTCAGACTTTCAGCTTTAATTCAGTGGGTTGAACAAAATGATTGCATAAAAATGTGACGAACTAAAGCATTTTTTAAACACAATCCCTTCATTTCAGGGGCTCAAAAGTAATTGGACAAATTAAATAATTGTAAATAAAATGTTCATTTCTAATACTTGGTTGAAAACCCTTTGTTGGCAATGACTGCCTGAAGTCTTGAACTCATGGACATCACCAGACGCTGTGTTTCCTCCTTTTTAATGCTCTGCCAGGCCTTTACTGCAGCGGTTTTCAGTTGCTGTTTGTTTGTGGGCCTTTCTGTCTGAAGTTTAGTCTTTAACAAGTGAAATGCTGCTCAATTGGGTTGAGATCAGGTGACTGACTTGGCCATTCAAGAATATTCCACTTCTTTGCTTTAATAAACTCCTGGGTTGCTTTGGCTTTATGTTTTGGGTCATTGTCCATCTGTATTATGAAACGCCGACCAATCAGTTTGGCTGCGTTTGGCTGGATTTGAGCACACAGTATGTCTCTGAATACCTCAGAATTCATCCGGCTGCTTCTGTCCTGTGTCACATCATCAATAAACACTAGTGACCCAGTGCCACTGGCAGCCATGCATGCCCAAGCCATCACACTGCCTCCACCGTGTTTTACAGATGATGTGGTATGCTTTGGATCATGAGCTGTACCACGCCTTCACCATACTTTCTTTCCATCATTCTGGTAGAGGTTGATCTTGGTTTCATCTGTCCAAAGAATGTTCTTCCAGAACTGGGCTGGCTTTTTTAGATGTTTTTTTTAGCAAAGTCCAATCTAGCCTTTTTATTCTTGAGGCTTATGAGTGGCTTGCACCGTGCAGTGAACCCTCTGTATTTACTTTCATGCAGTCTTCTCTTTATGGTAGATTTGGATATTGATACGCCTACCTCCTGGAGAGTGTTGTTCACTTGGTTGGCTGTTGTGAAAGGGTTTCTCTTCACCATGGAAATTATTCTGCGATCATCCACCACTGTTGTCTTCTGTGGGCGTCCAGGTCTTTTTGCATTGATGAGTTCACCAGTGCTTTCTTTCTTTCTCAGGATGTACCAAACTGTAGATTTTGCCACTCCTAATATTGTAGCAATTTCTCAGATGGGTTTTTTCTGTTTTCGCAGCTTAAGCATGGCTTGTTTCACCTGCATGGAGAGCTCCTTTGACCGCATGTTTTCTTCACAGCAAAATCTTCCAAATGCAAGCACCACACCTCAAATCAACTCCAGGCCTTTTATCTGCTTAATTGAGAATGACATAACGAAGGAATTGCCCACACCTGCCCATGTAATAGCCTTTGAGTCAATTGTCCAATTACTTTTGGTCCCTTTAAAAACAGGGTGACACATGTTAAGGAGCTGAAACTCCTAAACCCTTCATCCAGTTTTAATGTGGATACCCTCAAATGAAAGCTGAAAGTCTGGACTTTATGTCCATGTCCATTATATAACTATAACTTGAATATGTTTCAGTAAACAGGTAAAAAAACAAAATTTGTGTCAGTGTCCAAATATATACGGACCTAACTGAATAAAGGGTACAAATAAATACCTTAGAGGTTACTGATCCAGTGACAAGCCATTGTACCACTAAAGGTACAGCAATGTATTTTATTTTCTGAGAGTGTAATGTATTTGTGATGACCAGGGATTAGTTTTCAACACATATTCATCCTACTGGGGAAAGAAATAGAAACATGACTTTACACCAAACTCATGTATAATGGACTATAGGGGTGTGATGATAGATTGTGGCACACGATATATCATGATGCAAATATCTGACAATGTGCATCATGGACATGTGCAGATCACATTATAAATCAGCATTTTATTAATTACACATGTGCACCAGATGTTCCAATTTGCACATAGTGTTAAAATATATAGCAGACACACTGTTCATGTGTTTACATTCTTTTGTGAAACACTTTCAATATCTGCACTTGTGTGAGGTCAAATAGTTATCATTTGATAGCTCTGGATTTCATTAACCAACATGATATACATAATATTATTACATGATCACATTATAATGATTAAAAAGTGCTCTTCAGTAGCTTTCAAACAACACCAAATGCTGCAGAGGATGGTCATTTTAGCCGCCTTTGGAGCTCTATTTCTGCTACAGAGTTCATTATGTTTCAGTCAATTGTTTTGTGTGTAAGAGCTCTTCTCGGTTTTGATGATGATGTAATGGACCAGGAGCATGGTGGCCATTTTGAAAATCGCTGTCCCCAGCCAGCATTTCAATGTTTTTTTTTTTTTCATGGGTGAATTAACATCATTGATGAAGGTTGAATTTTGTTTCAATTTTGAAAATTGAATCAATGTTGATCTTGCAACATTTCAATGTCTTTCTTTTCGACATGCGAGTCTGGGTGTTGTTAGAGTTTCAACATCGATTTATAAGTAGTCTTTTAAATTTTTTACACCATTAAATGTTATATCAAACATTATTTCTTTTTTTTTTTTCAATGTTGAAACAACAACTGACATTATAACACTGAACGTTGGTTACATGCTGGCTGGGTCTGATTGAAAATAAACTGATTATGTTCATACACGAGCGGCACGGTGGTGTAGTGGTTAGCACTGTCGCCTCACAGCAAGAAGGTCCGGGATCGAGCCCCGTGGCTGGCGGGGGCCTTTCTGTGTGGAGTTTGCATGTTCTCCCCGTGTCCGCGTGGGTTTCCTCCGGGTGCTCCGGTTTCCCCCACAGTCCAAAGACATGCAGGTTAGGTTAACTGGTGACTCTAAATTGACCGTAGGTGTGAATGTGAGTGTGAATGGTTGTCTGTGTCTATGTGTCAGCCCTGTGATGACCTGGCGACTTGTCCAGGGTGTACCCCGCCTTTCGCCCGTAGTCAGCTGGGATAGGCTCCAGCTCGCCTGCGACCCTGTAGAACAGGATAAAGCGGCTAGAGATAATGAGATGAGTATGATTGAAAAAACAACACTTAGCTAGCGAGGTTTTAGACATCTTTAGGCAGACTGCCTGTTCACGTTTAGCTCTGGCAACATCCAACAGGTTTTTCCAGAAGTATCTTTCGCATAAAGTAAGATCGAACAAATTCTTGAACTGCCATTTGACTTCCATTACATTCTTTTTTCAGTGCAAGGGAATGTTTTGAACTGTTGTCATGACACATACATTATAGACGCTACAGATAGAGCTAAAATTTAAAACTGTAGGCGTTTCCCTTTAAGCTTTAATGTTATAGTTCTTTTCAAAGCTGCTGGGACAGACATGAGCTTGACCCTGACGATGCTGTTGGTCTATTAAGCAGTCAATGTAATATTCAGCCAAGTGACGGGGTCAGAGAGGAATTATTTGAATTGGTGATAACATTTAAGTGTCACAGTGCAGAATAATGAATAAAGTATAAAGTAAAGGTGATATTTTTGCACCGAGTGCTGAAGCCCTGCTTGTCTCCTTGACTGTCTGTGTCTCAGGTTCTGTTTGGTCTCACGGACACAGACGGGTTCATGGAGGGAAAAATGGAGGTGAGACACAGTCGGGCAGACAGTACTGGCTCAGCAGGTAAACGTCTCATTCTATCAATTTGTAAATCAAATCATTAAGGAATAATGATTTGAAATGTTCTAAAATGGTGTAAGGTTTAAGGTTCTGTTATTTGAACACAGAGCATCATCTCAGGAACAGAAAAAAAATAAAATAAAATCATTCGGAATGCAGATGAAGGTGCATTTCAACATGTTGTAGCCCAGAACTGCACACGTGAAATCAAGGAAAGACATCAGACATGACATGAACGAGGGATGTTAAAATGAATGAATCGGGTAAAATAATGCTTTATTTCTAAATGACACAACTATTTTATTTTACTTGTTTTATTTGTAATTTTATTTACAGCACAGTAGTTTATACAGTAGCTTAACATTTATGTATTTATATATTTATTTTTATATTTTTGTATGTATGCAGTTTTATTTGTTATTTCTATAAATTATTATTTTTTATTGATTTGTTATTTTATGTACTTGTTATTTCTACAAACTATTCTATTTATTTATTTATTTTTCATTTGTATTTGTCTGGTTTTATGTGTTATTTCAACAAACTATTGATTTACTTTATATATTTATTTATTTATTTACATTTCATTTGTATATGTATAGTTTTATCTGTTATTTCTACAAATTATTTGCTTTATTTATTTATTTATTTATTTATTTTATGCTTTATTTGTTTATTTATTTCATTATTTAGTTTTTATTTATTTATTTATTTATTTATTTACATTTTATTTGTACTTGTCTAGTTTTATTTGCTATTTTTCCAAATAAACTACATAATGACCATGTCAAAATAAATGCATCATGATGTGAAAAATACAAACATATGTCCTATATAATCATGTGAACAATGTACATGTAAAATAATAATAATAATAATAATAATAATAATATCAACATGACATGAATTAAAAAAAAACTGCACTACATGTGAAAAACTAACATGGAAATAAATAAAATTGAATGTTAATAATAATATCCCTTCATTTATTCATTTTCTATTCCGCTTAGCCATTGCAGGTCATGGGGTCAATCCCAGCTGACATCAGGTGAGAGGCAGAGTTCACCCTGGGCAGGTTGTCAGTTCTATCTTTGAGTTCACATTCACATTCAGACCTGTGGGGGATTTAGAGGAGCCGGTTGACCAAATCTGCATGTCTTTGGACTGTTGGAGGAAACCGAAGAACCAGGAGGAAACCCATTCAAGTATGAGGAGGAAATGGAAAAGCCACAGTCAGCTGTGTGGTTCGAACCCAGAACCTTCTTGCTGTGAAGCAACAGTGATAACCACTGCATCATGATAAAATCATGTGTGAAAAAGAAAGAGATGCAAATTCCACTTGCGACATGTGAAAATAAATGAATCATGAAAAAAAAAAACATGCACTACATGTGAAAAGTAAACGTGACAAATGGGTGAAACAACACATGAAGTGTCGAAAAACCACACGCAAAGTGCATGTGAGTTTTCCGTCGAAACACACTGCACAAATTGTATCGTACGGCTCGACCATAACTGGTGCATGACTCATAACGAGACCATCCCTACTTCACCTGCTTTTTTCCGACAATATTCGCTTCTCTTTGCATAATGTTGCAGAATTCTTACCATTTTTTCTGCTCTCATCACTTTCTTCGTGTCTCTCTCGTTCCCACAGTCCTGTGCGCCGGATGTTCGCCTGTACCTTTCGAAAATAGAAAAAAAATGCACTGTCAATATACAGTAATTACTCCAGCATTGTGACTCACCAAATCTGCGAAGAAAAGTCCTGAAAAGCCTCCAGGCTGAGATGTTCTTCGTGTGTAGATTTGTGTGCTGATAATAATCCAGGACGACTTGTTCGCGTTCTCCAGAAGCTCTCAGCAGACGCCAGAAACATCAACGTCCAAGCATGCTTTCTTTCTCAATTCATTCAGGCCTCATTTCCAACATGTGCAATGATGGAGAAAGGAAAATAAAAGCAACACACACACACACACACACACACACACACACACACACACACACACACACAGATAGATTTATGTCACCAAGACGTAAATAACAGCAGAGTTGCTTCTTTTTCATACACAAAAGGCCCCTCAGGACAGCGACTGCGTCATTCTCCAGGCTGCAGGAAGAATTATGTAGTCGTTAGGAGTGTTTCAGAGGGACTTGATAAAAGTTATACAGAGACATGTGTACTTAATTCTGCGACTTGCTTACATTTACTTAAACACACAGCTTTATATGTTTTTATGTCAATAGTTTTGGTGTCAAAAGATAACCATCGTACATCCAGTACGTCCAGTAGGGTGTATATTTACTGGACATACACTGTCAGAAATAGGGAGACCGCAGGGGTCCATTTCTGTCCCCCAAAGTACAATCTACACTAATGTACCGTAGCCCCTGGGGCTCATTATTGGACCTCAAGATAACTGTGTATCTTTTTAGGGCCAAAAAGGTAAATATATGTGCCCAAGCGGTTTATAAAGGGTACAAATAAGTACCTAGGTGTAATAGGGGTATGGTAGGAGTCCATTTCTGTCCCCCAATGTACTGTCTACACTAATGTATCCCCTAGGGTTCATTATTGGACTTCAAGGTAACTACGTGTATCTTCCAAGGGCCTAAAAGGTACATATGTTCTCAAACAGTATATAAAGGGTATAATAGAGGTACAGTAGGAGTCCATTTCTGTCCCCCAATGTACTGTCTAGACTACTGTACCCCCTTTAGCTCATGATTAGACCTCAAGGTAACTATGTGTATCTTTTTAGGGCCAATAAGGTACACATATGTTCCTAAAGCAGTAAATAAAGGGTAAAAATAAGTACCCAGGGGTAATAGGGGTACAGTATGGGTCCATTTATGTCTCCCAAAGTACAATCTACACTAATATACCCCCCTGGGGCAAATTATTGTACCTCAAGGTAACTATGTGTATCTTTTTAGGGCCAAAAAGCGACATATGTCCCCAAAGCAGTACATAAAGGGTATAAATAAGTACATAGGGGTAATAGGGGTACAGCAGGAGTCCATTTCTGTCCCCCAAGGTACAGTCTACCCTCTAGGGATCATTATTGGACCTCAAGGTAACTATGTGTATCTTCTTAGGGTCAAAAAGGTACTTATAAGTTCCCAGTAACAGTATATAAAGGGTACAAACAAGTACCTTATAGGGTACTGATCCAGTGACAAGCCCTTGTACAATGATGTACTTTGTTTTCTGAGAGTGTGCCATGTCAATGCGTTACATTAGTCCCAGCTAACAGCTGTCACACATGTGTATATTCCAGCTTTATGCTAATTTGGAATTTGACAAGTTCACTTAGCCTTTTGGACCGCGAGTTGGCTGAGTGGTTAGAGTGCCCATCTCTTGATCAGGAGATCAGAGTTGGGTCAGACCAAAGACCATCATAAAAATGGTACCTACTGCCGTCTGGCGAGGAGCCGCAATACAGAGATGAGTAGGAAGTCAAACTCTTGCTGTTACTAGAGAACCAGCCCCCCACTGTAACCCTATAGGCGAGAGGCTGAGAGCTATAGAAACGGAAATCGGTGCCACACCCATAAGCCTTAAAGAGTTGGTTAGTACTGGGACAGGAGATTGCCTGGGAAGACCAGATTCTGGCAGGAAAGGGACTTTGACTTTGATTTGACTTGTAGTTGGGTCAGACCAAAGACCATCATAAAACTGGAACCTACTGCCATCTGGCGAGGCACTGCAATACAGATGCGAGTAGGAAGTCAAACTCTCATGGTTACCAGAGAACCAATCCCCCACTGTAACCCGGGCTATAATAAGTAAGAAGCCGAGGGCTATAGAAACAGAGATTGGTGCTGCCTTAAGGGCCAGACCTGAGTTTCCGAAAAGCGTCGCAGCACAAAGATCATCGTTAAATGATAGTGCAAGCAGTACAATGAATGCTCTCTCTCCTAGTTAAGATGCTCTTAGCGTTAAGAGGCTTTTGGGAAACCCACCTCTGGTTAGTTCTGGGATGGGACACTACCTAGGAAGCCCAGGTCCTGGCATGGGAGGGACTTTGATTTAGCCTTTTGCTATCCTTTGAACTTGGTATCATACATCATCATGTTAGCGTTTGTATTCTGCCATGTGTGTTAGTCATGGCCTGAAGGTTAGAGAAGCAGCCTTGGGCTCAAAGGGTCACTGGTTCGATTCCTAGGAACTAGTAGGAAAAACGTGAGGGGGATTGAGTGAATGAACAGCACTTACCCCTCCTTCTGTATCATGAGCAAGGCAACTAACCTCCGGGTGCTGTAACATAGCTGCCCACTGCTCTAGGTGTGTGTGTTCATGGCTTCAGATAGGTTAAATGCAGAGAGGAATTTTGCTGTGCTTGAGTGTACATGTGATAAATAAAGGCTATGTTTAGTTGTTTTGTTGAATTCTCCAATCTGATTGGTTGGAAAGTGTTGATTCATTTTCTATAACAGCAGCTCACAATATTGCAGGTTTATATGAACGCCCTCATTCGTTTCTATAGTAACAGCTCATTCACAGGGGCATTGCATATCAGGTGACTTTCATAATCTTAGCCTATTATTATTTTTTTTACAACGAAACAATGAAAAACATAACTGTTGATATGGTGGAGTTTTCTGATAGAAGACCTTTATGTAAACTGCCTTTCAGATTTTTCAAGTGGAGGTCATAAAAAGAATTTTCCCCGACACCTGATTATTTTTGCTACTGAATTCGAATCACAGACTTCCAATTTTTTTTTTTAAACAGAACAATTAATGAATTTATCTCCACATGGCCCTAAATACTCCATTATTTTTTCCTGCTTCACCATGACCCGATTCAAGATACTACATCATGCATCATATCACATGGTGGGCTTTCCCTGTTCACGCAAGGCATTGTGGGATACAAATTTGAAACCGGAGAGAAAAATGGAGGACGTGAGTGTGCGAATGAAACGTGAAAGACCGACTACAGTAACGGAAAGAAAGTGAGAAGAAAAGATGTTATGTTATATACGAAGGAAAGGAAACACAGGCCCAAACAAATAAATATGGGCGCTCAGCGAGCACCTCGGTGTGATCAGCTGTTCGTTTAACGACAGAATGATGTCAAAGAGAAACCTGTACATGCACACACACACACACACACACACACACACACACACACACACAGACTTCCTCTGTCTGTTTGACTGCGCAAAGTGAGCAATTTCATGCACATTATTTGCTTTAATCCCATCAAATTAAATAACTTCCCAGCCACAGAACGGCCTGATATTTTGTGCGATGTTACAGAAATAAACATATATCACAATGAGCACATTTCAGACGGAACTAAATTTCACCGATTTTATGAAATCGAAAAGCAGGCTCAGTTTAATGGAAGGAGTCTCCAGTGTCAGAACATAACATTCAGAAGAAAAGCTGGAAGTTTTCTGATATCTTCAGAACAGAGATTTTGACACTTTTGTCATTTCAACATAGCATGACGAGCTGTTTTTTGTTTTGTTTTTTAACCTAGAAAATCAGTGACGATTTTTAATTTGACAGCATTGACTGTAACTATAACTGGATTAAAAAAAAACCATACAAAATGTCATTCTTTCATCAATTAAAAGTTGTCGTTGCTGGCAAGCTGCTGTCTGTTTATGAAGAATAAAACATTTGGTTACATTATGAGTTTAACATCCACAAACTGGCAAAACCCAACATCAAAATGTGCTGAAAAGATGATAATAAAAACTGAAAGTGAGTGACGAACGAGGACTCTTTACCGTGATCTATTTGAGACCGTCATAAAAAAAATAAAAATCCGCTTTTCTTTTTTTAAATGTTTTAATATGCTAAAATGCAGAGCATCCCGGATCTGACAGAACCTCATTAATAAAGCAGGCGGCGTGGAGCAGAAAGCGGCCTCGTAGCTCATCTTTATGAAAATATGCGATGATGGTTTTACCGAGTGCCATCTTTTACGGTCAGGCTCTGCCCATGTTCCAGGACGGCCGAGACATGGTGGAGTCACGCAGCAATAACTCCAACAGAACCCGTTTTTTTATGCCTGATTTTAAGCACATGAAGTCATGTTGGTAGAGTCAGGTATGTGTAAAAATACAAAGAAAGAAAGAAAGAAAGAAAGAAAGAAAGAAAGAAAGAAAGAAAGAAAGCGTGCACCTGGAGAGCTGAGTGGCCAAGTTTATTGTATTTGCAAACACAGACGTTATAAAATGGCAAGCGCAGTGTAACATGTTTTGCAACATTTGCATTGCATCAAACTGAATCATATACAAAAAGACATGAGTATTAATAATAGAAAGAACACCTTCTCTTTCTCTGTGTGTGTGTGTGTCTGTGTGTGTGTTTTCCTTATTCGACTTCAGCCAGATGGTCAAGTCCGGCGAATACAGCAGTATCTCTGTTAATTTCCGTGAAAGCATTTTTATGCTGCTGCAAATCTGCCTGCTGTGTGTTTTCTCCCTCTTTCATTTTATTCCTTACTTTGCTATAACAGGCAGCATTTTGGGGAGGAAGGAAGAAAAAAAGGAAAGAAGAGAAAAGGAAAGAAAAGAAAATGCAGACCATATTTTATTGCTGCACAAGTTTACTGTTGCTGTGTGACACAAAGCAGGAAGTGGTCTCTCTCTCTCTCTCTCTCTCTCTCTCTGTCTCTGTGTGTGTGTGTGTGTGTCTCTCTCTCTCTCTCTCTCTGTGTCTCTCTCTGTCTCATTTCTCTCACACTCTCTGTCTCTCTCTCTCTCTCTCAAATCTGTCTCTCACACTCTCTCTGTCTCACTCTTTCTCTCTCAAATCTGTCTCTCACACTCTCTCTCTCTCTCTCAAATCTCTCTCGCTCTCAAATCTGTCTCTCACACTCTCGCTCTCTGTCTCTCTCTCTCAAATCTCTCTCTCTGTGTGTCTCTCTCTCACTCTCTCAAATATCTCTCTCACACTGTCTCTCACACTCTCTCTGTCTCTCAAATCTGTCTCACTCTCTTTCTCTCTCTCTCAAATCTGTCTCTCACACTCTCACTCTCTGTCTCTCAAATCTCTCTCTCACTCTCTCAAATCTCTCTCTCACACTCTTTCTCTGTCTCTCTCTCTCAAATCTGTCTCTCACACTCTCTGTCTCTCTCTCTCTCAAATCTGTCTCTCACACTCTCGCTCTCTCTGTCTCTCACACTCTCTCTCAAATCTCTCTCTCTCGCTCTCTCAAATCTGTCTCTCACACTCTCTCTCTCTGTCTCTCTCAAATCTGTCTCTCACACTCTCGCTCTCTGTCTCTATCTCTCTCTCTCAAATCTCTCTCTCTCAAATCTCTCTCTCACACTCTTGCTCTCTCTGTCTCTCTCTCTCTCTCTCCCAAATCTCTCTCTCTCAAATCTCTCTCACACTCTCGCTCTCTGTCTCTGTCTCTCTCTCTCTCAAATCTGTCTCTCACACGCTTGCTCTCTGTCTCTCTCTCTCAAATCTCTCTCTCTGTGACAATTTACACTGTTTATATTGTCTGAGTGTTTAGTCTTTCTTGTTCTTATCTAGTGTTTATACTGTTAATTTATACTATTTATATTGTTTGAGTGTTATCTAGTTCCTATCTAGAGTGTTTATACTGTTTATATTGTTTGTTTGTTTTTTCAATTATTCTATTTTTATTTATTGCATTGCCTGTTTGCACCGTGGGTCAGAGAGGACTGATATTTCATCTGTGCTGTCTGTCAAGCATGTATAGCGTATTTGACAATAAAGTTGACTTGACTTGACTTGACTCTTTCTCTCTGTCTCTCTCTCTCTCTCTCTCTCTCACTCTCTCTCTCAGTAATACATCCATCAGTGGGATTTGACAGCAGTCCAGTTCAACGTAACACATCTTCTCAGATTACACACATCCCCTATGCAAACACACACAGGAATAAGTGTGAATATCCAGCTCCCAATCCTCTTTTGCATTAACGACCCTCTCTATGTTTTTTACATGAGGAAGGAAGCCTTAAAGAAAGGGCAGGAGGAGAGGAGAGGGGTGGGGAGGGGCGGGGTGTGTGTGTGTGTTCGGAATCTTACTCTGTTTAAATGGGACATCGAAGTATTGGAATAACAGAAATAATTAGGGATGGAGGGAGAAGCCTGAAATACCCCCATTTCCATATGATTATCATTAATGGGTGGGCTTGCATAGCTTTGAGGAACTTTTCTTTTCTTTTCTTATTTTCCCTCCTTGCTTTGTTTGAGAGGATTTAGAATAATGATGCGAGTTTAAAGAAATAAAAAGAAACATTTTAAAGATCTGACCCAGCTGAGATGGCTTTCCAGATTGAATTTTATCAATTTATTATTATAATATATATATATATATATATATATATATATATATATATATATATATATATATATATATGAAGCATTATTTGAAAGGTGGAAAAAAGGCAATCATGCAACCCGGAGAGATCTGTTACACATCTGTTATGACAGAAACACAAACCTGGAAAATCTTTGTCACTCAACTCAAGTGTTATGCTGATTAGACGTCGCAAATCAACAAAAGAAATCTTTATGGTCGCAAAAATCTGTTCATGTAACTTTAGCTCATAAAGAGACATTTAACAGTTATTCCACAAAATCAGGTCAACGAGGCGCGTAGCACCGAGTTCTCTATAATCCATGTACGATGAGATTGAGTGGAATAACTGTTTTATTCGATCCACATTCACTAGATTTTGAGAAACAGAGCATTTTTATTTTTATTGTTTTGCAAATTCGAGAAATAAAAACTTTATACAAAACGTCTGACAAAATCATTTCCGCTTAGAACATAAACAAACCGGCGAAATGATAGGAGCAATTTGTGAAAAATGTAATAATAATAATAATAATAATAATAATAATAATAATAATAATTCTTGAAAAAAGATATGATCTTACTATCACATACGTTTATTCCATATTTTGTTGCTTTTTTGTATTTTTCAGGGTTTTGTTTTTGAGTAGTTTTTATTTCGTCCTCGGTTGGTTCAGCAACACGCGCCGCCATTTTGTTTTTCTCAACTCATGGTATATGAGCTGATATCCTAGTAGTAGAGTAGCCAATTAGAGCGTGCGATTGCTCATATCCAGTGAATGTGGATAGAATAATATGTGTTACTTACGGTAGCACTTTAATGCTGAGTCAAGTGTCAAGGGTTTTTTTTTTTCCATTTGAGAGTACGCTGTGCGCATTTCAGCTGCCGCTTCTCACCAGAGCTTTTCATTTTTCTTTTTTTTTCTTTTGCTTTTCTTTGCTGTGTTTATGTAGTTTGATGTTGTCATGTCCGCCGTGGGTGATGCCTCTGCTCCTTGCTATGGACTGCAGTGAGCTGGTTGCTCTTTTCACATTGGGGTTTTGGTGGGAGTGTGGGTAGCTACACCATTGGAATTACATCGTGACCTTTTGGTGGACTCTTTTGTTTCCCTCACTGTAAAGCGACCTTACCGGTAGGTGTGAGAAAGGCACTATATAAATTGAAATAATAATAATAATAATAATAATAATAATAATAATAATAATAATAATAATAATAATAACCTCACCCAGGATAGAGTGCACCAGGGGGTGAGGTATTGTTTTCGGTGGGGTTTGTTTGTTTGTTTTTTGTTAAGAATGTTACGGGAAAACAGCTGGACAAGTCTTCATGAAACTTTCAGGATAGATGGGCATTGGTCTCAAATAGAACCTCCAACATTTTGAGGGTCAAGGTCAAGATTTTTGTGGCTACTGCCTCATATAGAGGCGCTAGCCACTACGTCATCGAGCTGTAAGAATGTAAGAGTGTAACAATCGCGCAGTATGGTGTGAGAGCAGTACAGTGTGTTCTGATTGGCCCAGAGCAGTAAGCAGCACAGTGTGTTCTGATTGGCTGAGAGCAGCAGAGAATCAGAATCAGAACCATGTTTATTGGCCAAGTATGTTCACACACAAGGTCAAAATTAAGGCCAAGGTCACCAAAAAGATCAAAATTGTTTTTTCGCAATATCTCTCTTCATATTCATCATAAGTGCTGCCGGGCGAGGTTTGTTTTGCCTGGCAACTATTATTATTATTATTATTATTATTATTATTATATTTTAATCATAAAAGACGACAGACTTGGTGTAGGTAGGAAATAATGTAATATTAATTAAATGGAAAAAAAAGGAAAAAACCACAACCAGTAGCCAAGAGCACGTCGAGTTGTTATGAAATTCGAGTGAAGACTGGAAAGTGTGAGAACACAAGCTTATGTGAACAAAAATCTGATACTTGACAACAGACAAAATATGTTTTTTTCTTTTTCTGACAACTTCTGTTGGAAAAAAAAAAGTCTGTTTATGTAACTTTATGTTAACTGTCATAAAAGGTTAATGTACTTATGGATGTGTTATGAACCTGAGACGTGACAGATTTTCTGTTTTTCTTCATCGAAGACAATTGACTTAGTCATGGTAGTAGGAAAGAAATAAAATTATACATCTATTTTAAAAATAAAAGCACTGTGATGAATTTGTAATGAACCCCGACGTGAGTTCGAACACAAGCTTCATATCCGATGACTCAAGTGTTTTGTCAGCTTGTCATCACAAAGAGGTGAACAGAGTTTCTTGGAATTTGTTGGGAAAAGCCTGCGTATGTAGATTTATGCCAGTTGTCATAAAGGGCTTATGTACCATACTTTCTTTTTTTTTTACGTAGTGCTATGCATCTGAGTCAAGTGACTTTGTTTTTCATTCGTAAAGACAACAGGGGTTGAAATAGAAAAGCAGTGAGTTTCCCTCCAGTGTGTCGACTGTTATGATGATCAAAAAGCTGATAACAAAACTGTTTATGGACTTTTACATCCGTTGTCATGAAGGCCTTATGTCCTCTTTATGTCACGCTATGAACCTGACTCAAAGTAGGAGTTTTGTTTTTCATCATACATGTAGAAAAGCAATCAATTTCTCCTCTAACGTCTATCCGATGTTTAACGTCTGTCCAAACACCACACAAGGAGCCTTTATGGCAAATGTTGACATAAAGACCTTCTCCCCGGCCACTTTAATAGGAACTTCTTGCTGATTTTAAGATTCCTGTTCTTGGCTGCAGGAGGAGAACCCACCCAGGAGTGTGTTCTTCTGTTTTCTGTTGCTGAGATGCTGAGATGCTTTTCTGCTCACCGCGGTTGTAAAGAGTGATTATATGAGTCACTATATCCTTCCTGGCAGCTCGAACTGCTCAATCTGTCCATTTTCTGATCTCTGACCCTCTCTTATCAACAAGGCGTTTGTTTCCACCCACAGAACTGTCGCTCACTCAACTCAGTGTTTTTTTTTGTTTTTCACACCATTCTGTCTGTGTAAACTCTAGAGACTGTTGATTGGGTGTGAAAACCCCAGGAGGAGATCAGCAGCTTCTGAAATACTCAAACCAAAAATACTCATCGTGCTCAAACCAACACCCATGCCACGGTGAAAGAAAGAAAGTCACACTTCAAAAAAATTGTGAGATCACAATTTTTCCCGTTCTGATGTTTGAACATTGTAAACATTAACTGAAGCTCTTGATTTGTATCTGCATGATTTTTTATGCATCGTGCTGCTGCCGAAAGAACGGCCGATTAGAGAACTGCATCAAACAAAGTAGCAGGTGTTCCTAATAAAGTGGTTGGTGGTAAGTGAACGTGTCATGTAGTGCTATGAATGAACACAGTAAAATTTTGATGGAAAAAAAAAAAGCAAGCGTGTGAACATTTTAAAAGGTCAATGAATGCAATAATGAACACCCCAAAAAAACGATATAATCTTAACAAAGTGTTTAAGCATATGATGAAACCCCAATCAATATTATAGTAATACAAAATACATATTTTATTCATAATTTTATTTATGTTATATTAATTTAATTTAATTCATTAATAACTTTAGCTTGATTTTGTTTTATTTATGTAATCTAATTGAATTTATTAATAATATTATTTAATTATGTATTGCTTTATTCATAATTTAATATAGTTTGTATTGATTTAATTTAATTTAATTTATTCATATTTTTTTATAAATTGTATTTAATTTATTTGATTTTATTATTAATAACTTAATTTAATATAATGATTTAGGTTTTTTTTTTTAATAATCTCTAATATTTTTAGAGATGAAAGGACTATCTCTGTTGAACTTGACCTGAAGTCAGTTTCAGGTCTGAATAAACCCAGAGCATGTTATTTACTTTTTTCCCCACTCATCGAGTCAGTGTTAATAATAATAATAATAATAATAATAATAATAATAATAATAATAATAATAATAAGTTGAATTTATATAGCACCTTTCTCATACCCAAGGTCACTTTACAATTAAGGGTGAAAAAAAAAGTCCACCAAAAGAAGGTCAGGATGTAATTCCAGCGGTGTAGCTACCACCACTCGTAACCATCAGCTTTCTTTCTTTCTTTCTTTCTTTCTTTCTTTCTTTCTTTCTTTCTTTCTTTCTTTCTTTTTTCTCTCCTGGAATGAAAGAAACATTGAGAGGGGCCACAGTGTCTGCCTCTTTATCTAAAGGCTTGTTTTGCACCCATGCCAGCGGCTGTGAAGCACAGCGCCGAACAGCGTATGGTTGAATTAATCTGGGATGAGTCTGTGAAACCAATACCTTCAGTGGACAAGTTTATCCAGCGCCTGCTTTAAGGGCTATTGACTCTGGCTGTGTTTGGCACGCTAAGCTAAGCTCTTTTCCACATTCTATCACTCAGCGGCCCTTAAAGCCCTATTTCCAGCTCCGCTATAGAGTTGGTACACGCTCTGAAATATGATTTATTTGCAGCGCAAAATAGATCTCCCCCAAGGCCCATAGCCACCTCCATAAAACCGGTACAGTAAGACGCATCTGGAAAGGGCACAACGGAGAAGCTGTGAATCAGCAGCGGCTCAAGAGGAGGGTTTTTTATTATTATTATTATTGTTATTATTTGTATTATTTTTATTTTTCCTTTTCTTTTCGAGGTCATCATTTGTACTGATTATGATGTGACACCTCTGAAGATTTGCTGTTAAAAAAATCCATGAAGCTTCCTTTCTCTGTCTCGGTGAAATAAAGTTGTTTGCTCTGAGTGATGGATGAAGGAAGAGTAAAATAATACTTCCTGATGTACACCAGGCTGGACGTTCTTTTTTTTTTCTTTCCCTCTTTCATCCGTCATCACCGCAGTGACCTTGTTTGTGATCTGTTCGCACTCAGATGAGCTCGAGGCTTGGCTGATGTCGAAAGCAAAAGTCAGCATTACACAGCGAGAGACGTTGAGTGGATGGAAACCTCGCTTTCACAACAATTCCTTTTGATGCAAAACGTGAACTGTTATTAATTTTGTAGAAGTGATCAAAGGGCTGTGGGGCATTATGACAACTGTCATAAACCTACATTGCAACTAATTCCAACATGCATGAAATCAGATTTTAATTCCATTACACTACCGTTCAAAAGTTTGGGGTCACCCAGACAATTTTGTGTTTTCCATGAAAAGTCACACTTTTATTTACGACCATAAGCTGTAAAATGAATAGGAAATGTAGTCAAGACATTTTTCTGGCCATTTTGAGCATTTAATCGACCCCACAAATGTGATGCTCCAGAAACTCAATCTGCTCAAAGGAAGGTCAGTTTTATAGCTTCTCTAAAGAGCTCAACTGTTTTCAGCTGTGCTAACATGATTGTACAAGGGTTTTCTAATCATCCATTAGCCTTCTGAGGCAATGAGCAAACACATTGTACCATTAGAACACTGGAGTGAGAGTTGCTGGAAATGGGCCTCTATACACCTATGGAGATATTGCACCAAAAACCAGACATTTGCAGCTAGAATAGTCATTTACCACATTAGCAATGTATAGAGTGGATTTCTGATTAGTTTAAAGTGATCTTCATTGAAAAGAACAGTGCTTTTCTTTCAAAAATAAGGACATTTCAAAGTGACCCCAAACTTCTGACCGGTAGTGTACATGGCCTAAACCCTGATTTCTGTTCACGTAAGAGTTTAACAACCTGCTAATGTCGCTTCTTTATATCACACTTCTTCTATGTATAACACTGTATGGACATGAGGACAAAACCAGAGTTGTAGTTAGTATTTATGATGCCATGGCATATAAAAGAAAATGTTCATAACTCTCTTATTAGTGTGTAATGAATGCTATGGTTATAACCTTCACTGTATGACAGTGTTATACAGCAGGTTTCAATGTAGACATTTTCTGAAGAGCTTTTTTAGAAGTGGGCAATTTTCTAATCAACCTCATTCTTAAGCTACGTTGCATTATGATAGTTATATGACCAGAAGTGTGCTTAGCCTGAAGGTCAGTTGTCACAAAGTTTGAACGTATGTCAACCTGATCACTGGATATGAGCAACTGCATGCTCTGATTGGCTACTCTACTACTAGGCTATCAGCTCATATATCGTGAGTAGAGAAAAACAAAATGGCAGAGCGCATCAAGTCAGATATATGATTTTGTTATCAAGTATTTAAAAAAAAAGAAATAGCTCAAATAATTTTTGTTTCCTAATATCTCCTGCTCCACACTCCAGCCTGGTTGGTGGTGGTAATGCACCTTTAAGTTGGTTTGCCAACCACCAAAAAAACCCTAAAGAAGAAGAAGAAAATAGCGGAGCATGTTACTGAACTAACCGAGGACAGAATAAAAATTCTACTCAAAAACAAAAGCCCAAAAATTGTTATTGAATATTTAAAAGAAACAGAAATTACCTTACGGATTACCTTAACTTCTGTGCAGACGTGGTCTCCCCCGCTAAGACTGTCCGGTGTTACCCTAATAACAAGCCATGGGTAACACAGGAAGTCAAAGCTGTCCTCAACAGGAAGAAGGCTGCCTTCAGGAGCAAGGATAGGGAGGCAATGAAAGCAGCACAGCAGGAGGTAAAACACTGCATGAGGGAAGCTAAGGACAGCTACAGGAGAAAGGTAGAGCAGAAGCTGAAGGAGAACAGCATGAGGGAGGTCTGGGAAGGTGTGAAAACCATCACAGGCCACAATACAAAGACCAGAGTCATTGAGGGGACAGTGGAGAGGGCGAATGAGTTGAATCACTTTTTCAATTGGTTCAACCAGCCCACGTCCCCCCACCCTCTCCCTCACTGCAGCCATCTCTCCTTCTTCCCTCAACACACCTCCCCCCAGCCATCACAGCAGCCCCCTCCTACTCCTCAACACAGACTCCTCCATGCATTACTGCAGACCAGGTCAGAGGTCAACTGAGGAAGCTTCACTCCAGGAAAGCAGCAGGCCCGGACAAGGTGTGTCCCCGACTACTGAAGACCTGTGCTGCTGAACTGGGTGAAACACTCCAACCTTAGCCTGCAGCTGGGGAGAGTGCCCACCCTCTGGAAGACATCATGTATCATTCCAGTTCCCAAAAAGAATAGGCCCAGCAAGCTGAACGACTTCCGACCGGTGGCACTCACGTCACATCTGATGAAGATGTTGGCGCGGCTCTTCCTCAGCCTCCTCAGACCCCAGGTACAGCATGCCCAGGACTGTCTGCAGTTTGCGTACCGGGCAGGTGTTGGTGTGGAAGACACCATCCTCTACCTGCTACACCGAGCCCACTTGCATCTGGATAAGGGAAATGGCACAGTAAGGATCCTCTTCTTGGACTTCTCGAGTGCCTTCAACACCATCCAGCCCCTATTGCTTCAGGACAAACTGAACAGGATGCGAGTGGACCCCTTCTTGGTCACCTGGATCTCCAGCTACCTCACTGACAGGCCGCAGTATGTCAGGCTGAAGGACATCACATCTGACACTGTGATTAGCAGCACCGGAGCACCCCAGGGCATGGTGCTGGCCCCTCTTCTCTTCACCCTGTACACCACGGACTTCTGCTACAACTCAGAGCTGTGTCACATTCAGAAGTTTGCCAATGACACAGCCATCGTTGGGTGTATCAGTGACAACAGAGAGGAGGGGTATAGGAGCCTGGTGAGGGACTTTGCTATGTGGTGCAACAGGAACCATCTGCAGCTCAACATCTCGAAGACCAAGGAGCTGGTCATTGACTTTGGGAGGTCCAGACCAAGGTCACGACCAGTTCTGATCGAGGGAGTCGAGGTGGAGGCTGTGGATTCCTACAAGTACCTTGGGCTGTGGCTGGACAGCAAGCTGGACTGGACTTGCAACACCAAACACTTATACAGGAAGGGACAGAGCAGGCTGTACTTCCTTAGGAGGCTGCGGTCCTTTAACATCAGCAGGAAACTCCTGTGGGCATTCTATCAGTCTGTGGTCGCCAGTGTCCTGTTTTACACCGTGGTGTGCTGGGGGGGCAGCACATCCAAGAAGGACACATCCAGGCTGGACAAACTGATCAGGTGGGCCGGCTCTGTGGTCGGCATGAAGCTGGACTCTCTGGTGACTGTGGCAGAGAAGAGGTCTATGGACACACTACTGAACATCATGGACGATGCCAGTCACCCTCTGCACACCATCATCAGCAACCAGAGGAGCCTGTTCAGTGACAGAATGCTCCTTCCCAAGTGCAGGACGAACAGACTCAAAAACTCCTTTGTCCCTCATGCCATAAGACTGTACAACTCCTCTCTGGGGGGGAGGAGGGGTAACAGGAGGACAGAGGACGGGAAGGAGCAGTAGCCTAGCCTAACAATAAGCAATACTGGACAATGTACTATATAATGTGCAATATCTCTCCTGCTGCCGCCCCCCCTTCTCCCCCCCTTTTTCCCCCTTACTTCCCCCCTCCCCCCTTCCTCTCTTCCCCATATCTTATTCTTTTTATATTTGTATATGTAAATACTTAATTTATTTTAATTTATCTAGATTCTCTATTTCTTTTCTCTGTTTATCTGTAATGACGCTGCTGGAATCTTAATTTCCCTGAGGGAACCCTCCCAAAGGGATCAATAAAGTTTTATCTAATCTAGTCTAATCTAATCTAAAAAAGTGAATATATATATATATATATATATATATATATATATATATATATATATATATATATATATATATATATATATTATTTTTTTTTTTTTTTTTTTTTTTTTTTTTCAGTTGATGGCAGTAATGCAACTTTAAGCCACCAAAAAAAGTTAAACCGTCAAAAAAAACAAAGAAGAAGAAAAAGAAGTGCAAAAAGAAGATGCCCCCAAAATACAAAAAAGCAACAAAATATGGAATGAAAGTATTTGATGGTAAGAACATATCTTTTTTTTCAAGAATTATTATCTCATCTCATTATCTGTAGCCGCTTTATCCTTCTACAGGGTCGCAGGCAAGCTGGAGCCTATCCCAGCTGACTACGGGCGAAAGGCGGGGTACACCCTGGACAAGTCACCAGGTCATCACAGGGCTGACACATAGACACAGACAACCATTCACACTCACATTCACACCTACGCTCAATTTAGAGTCACCAGTTAACCTAACCTGCATGTCTTTGGACTGTGGGGGAAACCGGAGCACCCAGAGGAAACCCACGTGGACACGGGGAGAACATGCAAACTCCACACAGAAAGGCCCTCGCCGGCCCCGGGGCTCGAACCCAGGACCTTCTTGCTGTGAGGCGACAGCGCTAACCACTACACCACCGTGCCGCCAGAATTATTATTATTATTATTATTATTATTATTAGTGCATTTTTCACAAATTGCTCCTGTCATTTGTGCATGGTTTGTTTACATTCTAAGCGGAAATGATTTTGTCTGACATTTTATATAAAGTTTTTATTTATTGAATTTGAAAAAAAAATAAAATAAAAATGCTCTGTTTCTCAAAATCCAGTGAATGTGGATAGAATAAAACCGTTATTCCACTCAATCTCATCGTACACGGCTTATAGGCATCTCGGTGCTACGCAACTCATCAGCATGTACGACTTGATTTCGTGGAATTATTGTTAAATATTGACATGATGACGCTGCATAACAGTGACATAGCGAAGGTTATAACAGTGACAGTAACTGTAATACTAGAGTTATAATATGTACAGTGGGGCAAAAAAGTATTTAGTCAGCCACCAATTGTGCAAGTTCTCCCACTTAAAAAGATTAGAGAGGCCTGTAATTTTCATCATAGGTACACTTCAACTATGAGAGACAGAATGGGGGGAAAGAATCCAGGAAATCACATTGTAGGATTTTTAATGAATTAATTGGTAAATTCCTCAGTAAAATAAGTATTTGGTCACCTACAAACAAGCAAGATTTCTGGCTCTCACAGACCTGTAACAACTTCTTTAAGAAGTTCCTCTGTCCTCCACTCGTTACCTGTATTAATGGCACCTGTTTGAACTCGTTATCAGTATAAAAGACACCTGTCCACAACCTCAAACAGTCACACTCCAAACTCCACTATGGCCAAGACCAAAGAGCTGTCAAAGGACACCAGAAACAAAATTGTAGACCTGCACCAGGCTGGGAAGACTGAATCTGCAATAGGTAAGCAGCTTGGTGTGAAGAAATCAACTGTGGGAGCAATTATTAGAAAATGGAAGACATACAAGACCACTGATAATCTCCCTCGATCTGGGGCTCCATGCAAGATCTCACCCCGTGGGGTCAAAATGATCACAAGAACAGTGAGCAAAAATCCCAGAACCACACGGGGGACCTAGTGAATGACCTGCAGAGAGCTGGGACCAAAGTAACAAAGGCTACCATCAGTAACACACTACGCCGCCAGGGACTCAAATCCTGCAGTGCCAAACGTGTCCCCCTGCTAAAGCCAGTACATGTCTGAAGTTTGCTAGAGAGCATTTGGATGATCCAAAAGAGGATTGGGAGAATGTCATATGGTCAGATGAAACCAAAATAGAACTTTTTGGTAAAAACTCAACTTGTCATGTTTGGAGGAGAAAGAATGCTGAGTTGCATCCAAAGAACACCATACCTACTGTGAAGCATGGGGGTGGAAACATCATTCTTTGGGGCTGTTTTTCTGCAAAGGGACCAGGACGACTGATCCGTGTAAAGGAAAGAATGAATGGGGCCATGTATCGTGAGATTTTGAGTGAAAACCACCTTCCATCAACAAGGGCATTGAAGATGAAACGTGGCTGGGTCTTTCAGCATGACAATGATCCCAAACACACCGCCCAGGCAACGAAGGAGTGGCTTTGTAAGAAGCATTTCAAGGTCCTGGAGTGGCCTAGCCAGTCTCCAGATCTCAACCCCATAGAAAATCATTGGAGGGAGTTGAAAGTTCGTGTTGCCCAGCGACAGCCCCAAAACATCACTGCTCTAGAGGAGATCTGCATGGAGGAATGGGCCAAAATACCAGCAACAGTGTGTGAAAACCTTGTGAAGACTTACAGAAAACATTTGACCTCTGTCATTGCCAACAAAGGGTATATAACAAAGTACTGAGATGAACTTTTGTTATTGACCAAATACTTATTTTCCACCATAATTTGCAAATAAATTCTTTAAAAATCAGACAATGTGATTTTCTGGATTTTTTTTTCTCATTTTGTCTCTCATAGTTGAAGTGTACCTATGATGAAAATTACAGGCCTCTCTCATCTTTTTAAGTGGGAGAACTTGCAGAATTGGTGACTAACTAAATACTTTTTTGCCCCACTGTATATATTCTCTTGCTCTTAGGTAAAGTCAGTTGTAATGGCAACTTATGAAATTGTTACCTAATTTGGAAGAAAATCTAGAGTAAGTTTGTTGTTATGGAAGGCTTATGGAAGGCTTATGTAGCTGTATGAGCACTTCATCAATGTTTTTGTTTATTTTTGTTGGATTTTGAACCATTATCATGAATGTGAAGTGTGAAATACAGAAATGGTGTTTATTGGCATGTGTGTGTATATTGAAACATTTTGGACTGTCTCTTCAGCAAATCTGAACCATATGCAACCATGTACACCATGACATTCGAATGATTCAACAGCACACAGTGTCCCCTGGTGTTTGGAGATTACCATTGATCCAATCCAAACACTAATTATCTTCTTCATAACCACGTCTCATGAACATGTAATTACCTCTGAGTCCCAGATCCAAATGGGTGCTGTCCATGATCCAACCTTAATGCAGGATGAGATGAGTCTCGCTCAGAGATGAGTGATTCTTCTGACCTGTAGCCAGACACCAGGAAGCCATTCAGCTGGAACACTGGTGTCATGTATTATCTGTGGTTTACTCAGGGACACTTTCACTGGCTTGACCCATTAAACCATTTTAAACAACCACTTTCCAGATAGCTTTATTAAATTATGCCATTATTCAATAAATTAGACTCCAGACTAGTTGGATGATTCATCGTATTGACCTCCTGTGTGCATCCTTGACTGGGTTTCTGTGCCCACTATTGTGAACGCGTTTCCAAAACACTGATTTCTGGCAGCCGCTGGATTTCCAGACTTTTGTCAAAGCAAATGATTGGCTCTCGAGCTCTGCTGACTCAGCAATGCCTTTTGTGTGAGGGTTGGCCATCAGAGAAAAGCCCTACCCTGGATCTGGGGCAGCCTAAATCCTTTTACATCACTGCTATTGTCGGGTGTCTATAATAGCATTGTATTAGAATGAGGTAGTGTGGGATAATGCTCGGCTCAGGGACAAGAATAGGACCCAGTCATGGGGTTTTAGGAGATTCGAGGCAAAGATGTTCAATTTAAGGACACATTTGGGATAATATTGGGGCAGCATTTTGATCAGATATACTGTCATCGTGATTAAGAAATTACATCTAATAATATACTCCAGTATGTGCACTTTATTAGCAACACCCATCCATCTACCTGCTATTTTGTTTTACGCAGTTCTCTAATCAGCCGATCCCTCGACAGCAAGAGCGTCAGTTAAGGTCCAAACATCAGAACGGGAAAAATTGTGATCTCATAGTGAAGTGTGACTTTCTTTCTTTCACTGTGGCACGGGTGTTGGTTTGAGCCAGATGGAGCATGAAGGTTTGAGTATTTCAGAAACTGCTGATCTCCTCCTGGGGTTTTCACACACAACAAATAGTCTCTGGAGTTTACACAGAATGGTGCAAAAAAAAACAAAACAAAAAAAACCATCAAGTTGATTAAGCAACAGTCCTGTGGGTGGAAACAAACTCCTTGTTAATAAGAGAGGTCAGAGGAAAATGGCCAGGAAGGTTATAGTAACTCATATAACTCTTTACAAGAGTGGTGAGCAGAAAAGCATCTCAGCATTCATGCAACAGCAGAAAGAAGAACACATTGGGTTCCACTCCTGCAGCCAAGAACAGGGCTCTTAGAATCAACAACAAGTTCCGATTAAAGTGGCTCGGTGAGTGTATATACATCATTGATATGCTACTGTATGCACGATAAATTAATTGTCATGTACCTGTTCCTGATTAGAGCTCAATCACAGCACAGACATTTATATAAAGACTCTCAGACTTTACGAAAGCCTTGTATTTTGTGTCATTTTTCTGGTTTTGACCCTGTTTGTGTTTTTGGACTGTGAGTATTGGACTGTATTCCCTCTGATATCCTGTCTGTGCCTCGTTCCACCACTGCCTGTTTTTCCGACTCATTTTGGATCTGTTTGCGAGCGTGTTTTCAATAAAACTCTTCCCACGATTACATCCGTCTATCGCTCTTACACGACACAAACTGTCAACTGTCCAACAAGTGAGTGGACTCATTAAACTGTTTTAACTCGTTTTATATGAAACTGTCATGAATATTTTCTGTAAAATGTGTTAGTAAATAAATAACCCCACGTAATTTTTTAAAAAGCAAACCCATCTATCTTATAGAAATAAAGATACAAATTTTGTTGCCCAGTGGTCAAGTGTTTATGAGATATGTTGCCTTGCAGTTATGATCAGGTTCCCTGTGGTGGGATACGGATGTCATATGTTTGCAAAGCCATCAAAAATCAAGTTGCTCCATGACTGTATTCTCTTAAGTATGGAGTTCTGCTCCGACAAAACGCAAAGCACGAGCGAGGAGTTCCGCTATAACCTTTTTATAAAAGTGCAGCCATAATCCTCAAAGCAGAAGACACGTCCTTGTGTCCTTGTGGTGTACAAAGCACCACTGACTTCAATCACAGGAACTCAAACTGACTTGCTCTTGGTTGGAATTCCCAATTTTGTCCAAAATTAGGTTTGGACAAAGTCTTGGAGCACACAATGAGAAAATGACTGGAAAAGAGCAAGACGAGAGGTTTGTGCATTTCAGGCCTCAGCTTATGGAAATAAAAATCTGCTTTTGTCGTTTCATTCAATGGTCTCCTGCGTCGGAAAAAAAAAAAAAAGCAGTACAGGTGGCACTTATCATCCTGCTCTTCACATGGCTGGAGTATCGGCGTCCTATTTTCCCCAACGTGTTATTCCCATAATCCGCCAACACTTGTCGCTTTAGTTTAATGGATGGCTCTAACCATTTTCAATGGCATTTCTTTGTAGTGTATAATGAACGCCGGGCCGGCATGATGAATGGAGTTTGGGCAAGGAGAACGTCAGTTCTTCCATTAGGAGAGCCTCTCTTCAAGTGGGCAATATTGAACCAAGCCCTTAGGCTATTAGGTTGATGCATGACACAGTCTATTTCAGTTACGCTTTAATAAGTGAATATTTATCTTGCATTGTCTGAGGAAAAAGGAAAAATGGACTAAAATAAATGTACGAATCAGAATCATTTTCCAGTTATCCTGATGTATGATCTTCTCTCTGTTCCTCTCTCTCTCTCTCTCGCTCTCTCTCTGGAAAGGATTTAACATCCCCACACAAATATTTTCAGCCTATTTTTTAGCTCATTCATAAAACCCACTTTTACAAAAACACATAAACAGTCAGTAAACATCGCACAGCATTGTATTTCTCTATTTGTTTTTGCTGTGACCTAATTATTAAGACTCGGAACAGAGTGTAAAATTCGACCGATTTATAGAGTCGCTATTCTCCCGTCCTCGAGTGCCAACTGATTTAAATATAAACAGACGTTTAATGAAAAGGACCCCCACACAATCCAGGGCTGGAGTTATTTAGGCGCCTAGTTAATTTGACTACAGCGCTATAATCACACCCCGCTAAAAGAGACATTCATTTTGGTGACCAAGTGAAACGGAGTGGCGCCGTGTCAGGTGATTAGTCATTCGGCCCATAGCCACTCTCTGCCTATCACCATGGAAATCCAAAGGACCTTGCAATAAACCCTCTCTGTGGTAATTTACCCCAGGATGGTCACGAGAAGTCAAATGGCTTCCTAGCTCTTATGATCTGCATAATGGCCATTTCAAAAAAAGCAGAAATAACACTACTTGAACCTTGCCTCGTAACACCGTCATAACTCATAACCGTGTCACGGTAGGCATCATAAACTGTCCGCTAATACACCTGTGTCCACTTCTTACTCGAACTCTTGAATCATCCGATTGAAATGATCTTGCCTTAAATCGTACTGATGTAATCTTTTCATAAACATATCATGGCAGGTGCAGGTGTGTTGTCATAACCATTCAGTGATTAGTCTCTGTCTTAGTCTTCGCGTTACTTGACCTCTGTATCATCAGACGTCATATATTCCTTGATCCAAGTATCATAAGACTGACATACAGAAACCATGTCATAAACATGTCATGAACGGTCAAATAATACTTGTCTTGGGATGTATCATAAACATGACAAAGCAGGTGTTGGTGCATTGTTAAGACAGTTCATGGCCCGTGATTAGTCTCTTTACTTGATCCCTGTGTCATAAGCTTTATGGACAGCTAAGGATAGACATTCTTCTGTTGTAACAGGTTGCTCCATTAGACTGATATAACCATGCTATGAACATGTCATGGTAGATGCTCTCATGATAGTTTATGTCTCATTATAATGATCTAATTCCTTGCAATAATGTCCCAAAATATACTGGAGTTAGCTTCACTTAATGTCACAACTGTCATAATGCTTCATAACATATTATAACCTATAGAATCATCGCGCATTAAACAAAATCCTTCCTGACATCTGACATAAACATCTATGAAGTCTGAATCCAATATAAAGGCACCTTTCAGCACTTAGGTTCATTAATTTTCAGGAAGGGCTTATGGAGGCATAATGTAGCTTTATGAGCACCATCCTTCAAACTGACATACAGGAACAATGTCATTAACATGTCATAGGAGATGTCATAAATGGTCAAATAATACTTGTCTTGGGATGAGCTTGTCTTGGGATGTCTTAATTGTGTCATAAACATGACAAAGCAGGTGTTGGTGCGTTGTCAAGATAGTTCATGGCCCGTGATTAGTCCCTTAATTTGATCCCTGTGCCATAAGACTGTAATAAACATGTCATGGAATGTTTATGATACACTGTCAGAAATTGTCATGATGGTTTATGGACAGCTAAGGATAACTTAAAGATTGCTTTATTAGACTGATATACCGTAATCATGCTATAAACATGTCATGGAAGATGATGTCATGAGTCATCGTGACAGTTTATGTCTCATTATAATGTTATCATTACATGTCGTCATGTGCCAAAGTATACTACAGTTTTTCTTCTTCTTCTTCTTCTTCAAGTGCCAAATCAGAGTCTGACATTGGCGACCGTGTTTTTGAAACCAGTTCTATCCCACGCCAACCATAACAGATCCACAGCTTTCATACCTGTTCCCAATGCCAGACTCTGCAGAAGGTTCTGTCTTTGTCTTCCTCAGCTTTTTCTTCCCACCACATAATTTTTCAATTGAGTTTTCTCTGACTATATGTCCAATGAACCTCAATTGTCTTTGGCCGACAGTTGGAATGAGGTTCCTTGTTTCATTGTCCAACTCCAGTACTTCATCATTTGTTCTTTTTTCGATCCAGGATATTCTCTTCATTTTACAGTAAATCCACATCTCCATTGCTTCCAGGCGATTCATATCTCATTTGCTCAGCGTCCATGACTCGCATCCATAGATCAAGGTGGACCATATGGAGCATTTCATGAGTCTTTTCTTTGTGTTCATTGATAGGTTTTTGTTTGTGAGGGTACTGGACATGTCTGTCAATGTCTACTTTGCTACCGTAATCCGTTTTCTGATTTCAGTGTTTCATCTGCAGTCTTGAGGTAGGACGCTGCCAAGGTAGCTGAACTGTTCCACTTGTTGTATTTCTTCACCATCGAGAACGATATTGCATTTTCGGGGTATTTTATCTTTGGAGCAGTGTTGGAGTCGAGTCACTAAACCTTGAGTCCGAGTCCAGTCTCGAGTCCCCAGTGTTCAAGTTCGAGTCAAGTCCAAGTCATTAAAGAAAATTTTGAATTGAGTCGACTGTTGAGCAGAGTCGAGTCTGAAAACAAGACTCTAACTGCACCATTTGACGGTGGCTATTGCTGCCTTTATGTGAAACCGTTTACGGCATGCGCAAAAGTCTGCTTGGTGCATATGCTGTCCGGAGTGCACCCAAGAGTCTATCTGATGCACGTGCCAAGGCGGGCAGGTGTGACACTCTTGCATGAAATTTGTACTAAAGTTAACGTAGATATAAATATCTTATGCCAAATTATTATGGCTTGTTACAAAAAATAAAGAAAAAATCCAAGTCCTCATCTCCAATTTACGAGTCCAAATGCAATTAATGCACAAGTCTGAGTCATCACTGCTCAAGTCCAAGTCGAGCCATGAGTCCTCAAAATTAGGACACGAGTCGGACTCGAGTCCGAAGCAAGCCTGCTTTGGAGAACACCATAATTTTTGTTTTCTTCTGGTTGATATTCATCCCTCTTTGCTCACTTTCTTCTTTCAGAATCTTTAAAAGTCGTTCTAAATCTTCTTCACTTTTAGTCAAGAGTACTGTGCCATCGGCATGTCTGATGTTTTGGAGATTTATGCCATTGATGGCACGCTTGTAGTACTCGAGTCCGACTCGTGCCCAATTTTTAGGACTTGTGACTTGACTTGGACTTGAGCGTTGATGACTCGGACTTGTTCATTAACTGCATTCGGACTCGTAAATTGGAGACGAGGACTCTGATTTTTTTCTTTATTTTTTGTAACATGCCATAATAATTTGGCAGAAGATATTTATATCTACATTAATTTTTATACCAATTTCGTGCAAGAGTGTCACCCCTGCACGCCTTGGTACGTGCATCAGATAGACTCTTGGGTGCACTCTAACCGTAGTCATTTACAAGCGGACTCTCGCACGTGCCGTAAATGACTTGCATCTGCACAGAATTAAGGTGCAATCAGCGTGCCTGTATAAAAACTGTGAAAACACACTTACTTTGCGAAGTATTGAGTTGTGTTGCTGATGCATTACTGAGCCTTATTTCCTTTTTTGGTTTCCTGATTTCCTGTTTTTCGTCTTTGATTCTGCCGAGTCTACGATAGCCTGTTTGTGCCTCGCTTGACCTATCGCCTGTTTCACTGTTTTATGATTTTGCCTGCCGTTCTGGATTGTTTACCGTCTTCACTTGTATTAATAAACACATCTTCTGCACTTGCATCCGTCTCCCAACCATCTCTGACAGAATACTTCACACTTGCTGATAAAGAGAAGCACATTCACATGTTCATACACCATGTTCAGGAACAAACTAATGCTAATGGCGCTGAAACAGCCACCGTCAAATGGTGCGGGTGGAGTCTTGGACTCGGACTTGAACACTGGGGACTCGAGACTAGACTCAGACTTGAGGTTTAGTGACTCGACTACAACACTGCATAATGCTTCATAACATATTATAACCTATTAAACATCTCATCTCATTATCTCTAGCCGCTTTATCCTGTTCTACAGGGTCGCAGGCAAGCTGGAGCCTATCCCAGCTGACTACGGGCGAAAGGTGGGGTACACCCTGGACAAGTCGCCAGGTCATCACAGGGCTGACACATAGACACAGACAACCATTCACACTCACATTCACACCTACGCTCAATTTAGAGTCACCAGTTAACCTAACCTGCATGTCTTTGGACTGTGGGGGAAACCGGAGCACCCGGAGGAAACCCACGCGGACACGGGGAGAACATGCAAACTCTGCACAGAAAGGCCCTCGCCGGCCACGGGGCTCGAACCCAGAACCTTCTTGCTGTGAGGCGACAGCGCTAACCACTACACCACCGTGCCGTCCCTATTAAACATAGCATATTAAAAATTCTTCCTGACATCTGAGATAAACATTTATAAAGTCTTACTCTCCAGGCAGATTTCAGAAATTAGGTTCATTAATTGTCATAAAGGGCTTATGTAGCTTTATAACCACCATCCTGAAGTAAAACACTACACCGATCAGATATTTCCTGCATGTTGTACTCTGTGACTCTTTGACAGGTTTTGTACCCCATCCCTCCCTTCAGTTTCCTTTTAATAAGTAAGTCCCATGAGCGGGAAATGCTCAACAAGGACCCCTGTTATGACACAAAAACATCATCAAGCTCAGAAACAGTCAGTCACGCACCCTGCCGAAAGCATGTCTAGGAAGAAAGGAAAACAGAGGAAGGAAGCGAGGAAGGAAGAGACGACAAGCAAAGCTGGACCTAATGTTCTGCAGGTCAGCTGAAGGCTTGAGTAAGCATCAGAGCACTCGGAGAAAACAATGGACAGGGGCCATGGCGCTATTCAGCAGTC
This sequence comes from Neoarius graeffei, assembly GCF_027579695.1. NCBI lineage: Eukaryota > Metazoa > Chordata > Actinopteri > Siluriformes > Ariidae > Neoarius > Neoarius graeffei. The sequence continues at coordinate 4,917,533 of NC_083574.1, forward strand.
CATCACATCATGACAGGGATAAAGCGTGACTTTCCTTTTCTGTTTGGCTCATAAAAGAGTGGCCATGTTAAATAAACCGGCGGCCTCGTCACTGGAGAAATGCCAGAGGAGAGCAGAGTTCTCAATGGGGTTCTCGCTGAAAGGTTGGGTCAAGGGTTATCATGGGTCAGAATTTTGCTGACAGCGGTGTTTAAATGCAAACATGAAAGAATGTACTCTTACATAATGAAGGAGAAATAAATTTATAAAAATACTGACTTAAAGCCCCAGTCACTCATTGCTATAATTAACTCCTTCCGACAACGATATATTCTTTGATAAATTTATCACATGACAAAAGAGCAATGTAAGGATCTTTTCTGCTGTCGTCTTCTTGATGATTTCACTTCATTGTTGGAAATAAATTTGGTAGCACCGATGTCGAGTCTCTCAAAGCACCAATCCGAGTTCGAATTCTTTCTACAAGAACTTTGAAACATAAGAAGAAAATGTTATGTCATAAGACTGACATACCATAGCTGTGTCATACGCATGTTTGTGTCATAAACTGTCTCGTAGTTTCTTAATGGTGAAAAATATCATATGTCATAAGGCTGACATTACCATGTCATATGCATGCACAAGTCATGAACTGGCCAGTCATTCTTAAAGGAGAACTGAAGGCAATTTTTTTTTTTAATTATCAACATTCTATTTATCTAATTTTATTAAATATATGAACGTGTTTTTGATAAATATTTTGTCACTGCTATAGCAAGTTACCGTATGAGTGTTTGAAATATGCTCTGTAATATATCAGTCCATACCGTATGTCAAAGCAATGGCCGTAAACAAGATTCGTTGAGACCTGTGCGAGACATCGTAGGATGGAAGTAAAATGTCAAAGTGATCAACATCTGCCAACGTTGTCAAAAGACATGCGCGCCTAGTCTGGCTAACGCGACAAAGCTCTATGAGCTATTAGTCTGGCCAAGATATTAAGCCCAACCGTTTCCCAGAGCCCGTGGTTGACCCGCCTCCCTGAAATGCCTCAGTTTGCTACTGGTCGAAGCCAGAAAAGTCTGTGACGAAGCTTAAACCAATCACATCACTCTTTCCTCTGACGTATGTGATGCGATGGGGCTAACTGGTAGATTAAACTCTTACCGAAGCCGGTCGGGAGCAAGGCGAAAGCGTCCTTCCTTTCAATAAATACCTCCAGGGCTGCTCTTTGCTCCGTTTTCAATGAGAACTTCCCGTTGAATGCTTTCAATACAGCATCTATGCGTAATAGATGCAGAAGCGTGAATGAAGCACTTCCGGCATAGATTCTGTAAACAATCTATGGCTTCCGGTCGCAGTTCTACTACGTCAGTGCCTTGAACACACCTCTACCCAGGGCTGTTGGAGATGCTCAGAGTTGATTGGTTCCCGATTTTTCGGGAGCTTGGAAGAGCTGTAGATAGCTTCCCTGGCCAGACTAAGCTCGCAACAGGCCCTCGTGTTGCGTCACGCTTAGCATGGGCGGGCCCAGGCTAGTGCACGCCCTCTTTCGAATGCTGAAGCCGGAAGATTTGTTTGTTTTGATAGCAATCAGAAAAGTTTGAAAAAAGTAGGCAGTAATCATCATTTAAACTCGTTTTTGTGCAATATTTTGTTTGGAAAACAGTTTTCAAAATGGCGGCACTGACACCTGGCCGACGCTTGACGTTTCGAAGTCTCGCACAAGTCTCGTGAAGATCGTGCGGATAAGCGACACCTGCCGTGGACCAAACAAACTAAATTCAACACGGCTAAAAACCGAATAGGCCGATAAGTATAATATTTAATTGCAATTAGTTGCCAATACGAGTCACGATATAAGGTTACTAAAACCGAAAACGTAATTGAATAACACATGAATTAAGAAATAAAGCAAGTTTAAAAATGACTTCAGTTCTCCTTTAAATGGTGAGTCTTTACTGGAATCATAAGAATGAGATGATGTGTCGTAAGACTGACATAACCATGTCATAAGCAAGTACGTGTCATAAACTGTCCAGAAATTCTTTTGTGGTGACTCTTTACTTGAATCCTGAATCAGAAGAATAAGACAATGTCTCATTAGACTGACATAACCATGTCATAAGCATGTATGTGTCATAAATTGTCCAGAAATTATTTTGTGGTGATTCTTTATTTGAACCCTGAATCAGAAGAATAGCATGATCTCTCCTAAGCCTGACATAACCATGTCATAAGCATATTCATGTCACAAACTGTCTGATATTTTTTGAGAAATTTTTCCTTGAACTCTGAATTATAAGAGTGAGATGATCATGTGATGCAGTGTCTTGAGCCCTGCCTCATAATATGGTCATAAACATGTCATGGCAGGTGTAATCGAGTTGTTATGACAGTTCATGTCCAGGGATTCTTTCCTGTGCTAACACGACTTGAACCATGTATCATATCATCAGACACATCTGATACAATCAGGTAACACTCAGGTCACACTTGAGATCCATGTGTCATAAGACTGACATAACTATGTCATAAAAGTGTCATATCTATAAGTCGTCATGACTGTTTCCAACTAGTGATCATTCTGTCATAACACTTGGCACTGGAGTGGCATAATTTCAATCATCATGTCGTAAACATGCCATGGCAGTTGTTATATACTGTTATGACAGCTTATGGCATGTGTGGTACTAAGTGTAATGCTAACATTAGTGGTACCACTCACACATTTCTAGCACTACCACTGTGAAACTGTTTACGTTGCCAGGAGACATCGCTGTCAATCAGTGCGTGATCTGACACACCCACACTGTTAATTATCTTGCCCGGGATGGAGTCCACCAAGGGGTAAGATATTGCTTTTGGTGGGGTTTATTTGTTTTTGTTAGCAACATTACAGGAAAATGGCTGGACCAATCTTCATGAAACTTTGAAGATAGATAGGCATTGGTCTCAAATAGAACCTCCAACATTTTGAGGGTCATCCGGTCAAGGTCAAGGTCACCAAAAAGGTCAAAATCGTTTTTGGTGCAAATGGTGTCCCAATTTCCTGAATGTGTCCCAAATCACTCCCTACTCACTGCATAGTGGAGTATATAGTCAGGTGGCCATTTTGTAGTGCTGTCCAAATGTATAGTGAACATTATTACACCCTACAGTGGTGCTTGAAAGTTTGTGAACCCTTTAGAATTTTCTATATTTCTGCATAAATATGACCTAAAACATCATCAGATTTTCACACAAGTCCTAAAAGTAGATAAAGAGAACCCAGTTAAACAAATTAGAAAAAAAATTATACTTGGTCATTTATTTATTGAGGAAAATGATCCAATATTACATATCTGTGAGTGGCAAAAGTATGTGAACCTCTAGGATTAGCAGTTAATTTGAAGGTGAAATTAGAGTCAGGTGTTTTCAATCAATGGGATGACAATCAAGTGTGAGTGGGCACCCTGTTTTATGTAAAGAACAGGGATCTATCAAAGTCTGATCTTCACAACACATGTTTGTGGAAGTGTATCATGGCACAAACAAAGGAGATTTCTGAGGACCTCAGAAAAAGCGTTGTTGATGCTCATCAGGCTGGAAAAGTTACAAAACCATCTCTAAAGAGTTTGGACTCCACCAATCCACAGTAAGACAGATTGTGTACAAATGGAGGAAATTCAAGACCATTGTTACCCTCCCCAGGAGTGGTCGACCAACAAAGATCACTCCAAGAGCAAGGCGTGTAATAGTCAGCGAGGTCACAAAGGACCCCAGGGTAACTTCTAAGCAACTGAAGGCCTCTCTCACATTGGCTAATGTTAATGTTCATGAGTCCACTATCAGGAGAACACTGAACAACAATGATGTGCATGGCAAGGTTGCAAGGAGAAAGCCACTGCTCTCCAAAAAGAACATTGCTGCTCGTCTGCAGTTTACTAAAGATCACATGGACAAGCCAGAAGGCTACTGGAAAAATGTTCTGTGGACGGATGAGATCAAAATAGAATTTTTGGTTTAAGTGAGAAGCATTATGTTTGGAGAAAGGAAAACACTGCATTCCAGCATAAGAACCTTATCCCATCTGTGAAACATGGTGGTGGTAGTATCATGGTTTGGGCCTGTTTTGCTGCATCTGGGCCAGGACAGCTTGCCATCATTGATGGAACAATGAATTCTGAATTATACCAGCAAATTCTAAGGGAAACTGTCAGGACATCTGTCCATGAACTGAATCTCAAGAGAAGGTGAGTCATGCAGCACGACAACGACCCTAAGCACACAAGTCGTTCTACCAAAGAATGGTTAAAGAAGAATAAAGTTAATGTTTTGGAATGGCCAAGTCAAAGTCCTGACCTTAATGCAATCAAAATGTTGTGGAAGGACCTGAAGCGAGCAGTTCATATGAGGAAACCCACCAACATCCCAGAGTTGAAGCTGTTCTGTATGGAGGAATGGGCTAAAATTCCTCCAAGCTGGTGTGCAGGACTGATCAACAGTTACCAGTTTAGTTGCAGTTATTGCTGGACAAGGGGGTCACACCAGATACTGAAAGCAAAGGTTCACATACTTTTGCCACTCACAGATATGTAATATTGGATCATTTTCCTCAATAAATAAATGACCAAGTATAATATTTTTGTCTCATTTGTTTAACTGGGTTCTCTTTATCTACTTTTAGGACTTGTGTGAAAATCTGATGATGTTTTAGGTCATATTTATGCAGAAATATAGAAAATTCTAAAGGGTTCACAAACTTTTCAGCACCACTGTATATAGTGCACTCAAAGTATCTCAGAATGCATTACGAAAAGCAGTGCCACAGAAAAGAAGAAAAAAGGCCGTGGCAAAGAAGAAAAAAGGACACAGCAAAGATAAAGTTTTATTATTTAAAGGAGAACTGAAGTCATTTTTAAACTTGCTTTATTTCTTAATTAATGTGTTATTCAGTTATGTTTTCGGTTTTAGTAACCTTATATCGTGACTCATATTGGCAGCTAATTGCAATTAAATATTATACTTATCGGCCTATTCGGTTTTTAGCCGTGTTGAATTTAGTTCGTTTGGTCCACGGCAGGCGTCGCTTACCCGCGCGATCTTCACGAGACTTGTGCGAGACTTCGAAATGTGAAGTGTCAGCCAGATGTCAGTGCTGCCATTTTGAAAACTGTTTTCCAAACAAAATATTGCACAAAAACGAGTTTAAATGACGATTACTGCCTACTTTTTTCAAACTTTCCTGATTGCCATCAAAACAAATCTTCCGGCTTGATTACATCAGCATTCGAAAGAGGGCGCGAGCGTCTTTTGACAGCCCCTGTGTCTGAAATCGCTCCCTACTCATTATATAGGGCACTATATAGTGAGGACGCCATTTTGCAGTGCTGTCCGAAACCTAAGCAAGGACTATTTACACCCTGTATAGTGCACTCAAAGTATCCCACAATGCATCACAAAAAGTAGTTGTGGCAGCGGGGGCGTGGTCAAGCAGCAGTCTGTGAATGGAGGGCAGAGTCAGGGAAGGTAAATGGCAGAATCACTACACCTGATGTCAGTTAACCTGTGTTTGTGTGTCTTCCCCAGTGACTACACCCTATATAAGGAGAGAGAGAGCAGAGGAAGGGAGCTCTCTCCCCAACCAGACGACTTATGAGTGTGTGCGTGTATGTGTGGCTGGGAGACTGTTGAAACACTGAAAAGTGCAAAAATAAAGAGTTCTTGAAACTCAGTTCTGGCCTGCCATACTTCTGTGCTCCACCCACCTGCTCAAAGTCCTACAGTGGTGCTGAAACCCAGGAGTCAGAGCACAGACGAGAACAGCCCCATGGAGTCCTCCCCCTTCACGGACCTGATCCACGCTCTCGCCATGGCCCAACAGAGCCAGCACCAGGCGCTGGTCGCCCTCCGAAAGGAGCAAGAGCAAAAGTCTGAGGCCCTGGTGCTAGCGCAACAGGAAGATTGTCAGGCGTTCCAGCACCTCCTCGTGTCGGCGGGGTCCACCACCTCCACTGCCGCAGACCCTCCCCACCTCACCCTAACGAAGATGGGCCTGCACGACAACCCCGAGGTCTTCCTTATGCTCTTCGAGCAAGCAGCAGAGGCCTGGGGCTGGCCGGTGGAACAGCGCGCAGCATGCCTTCTCCCCCTGCTAACGGGCGAGGTGCAGCTGACCACGCTACAGCTCCCCGCCGACAGCCGGCTGGTCTACGCAGACCTGCACCGGGCCGTCCTCCAGCGTGTGGGGCACACCCCAGAACAACAACACCAGCGCTTCCATGCTCTGCGCCTAGAGGAGGTTGGCCGTCCGTTCGCGTTTGGCCAGCAACTCCGGGACACCTGCCGGCAGCGGCTGAGGGCTGACAACCACGATGCCGAGGGAATCGTTGATCTGGTGGTACTGGAGCAGTTCATCGCCCGACTGCCCGAAGAGACCGCAGAGTGGGTCCAGTGCCATTGCCCGGCGTCGCTGGATCAGACCATCGAGCTGGTGGAGGACCATTTGGTGGCTGTTCCAACGGCAGGACAGCATATCTCCTCTTCTCCTCTCTCTCTCTCTCCCCCTCCCCTTCTGTTCCTCGTCCTCACCCCGTTCCCCCACCACGGAGGCGGGGGCAGCTCCACCCCAGCCGGCCCGCCTCACCCGTGGTGCCCTCCCATCTCTCACTTCTGTGTCTGTCTCTCCCCCCCTCAGGTGAGTGAGCCCCAGAACGCTGGTGCAGAGAGAGATCTCGGGCCAGTTTGCTGGCGCTGCGGGGAGCCAGGGCACCTCCAGCATCAGTGCTCAGTAATGGAGGTGGGCATGGTGTTCCGGATCCCCAAAGCGCCAGAGACTGCCCTCGATTGGGCCGGAGCGTATTGCATACTGGTGAGTATCCAAGGGGATACGTATCAGGCTTTGGTGGACTCCGGCTGTAATCAGACCTCAATCCACCAAAGCCTGGTGCAAGACAAGGCATTGGGGGGAGCACAATTGGTGAAGGTGTTGTGTGTGCACAGGGATGTTCACAACTACCCTTTAGTGTTGGTCCACATTCTATTTCGAGGGGAGAAATTTAGTGTAAAGGCGGCGGTTAATCCTTACCTTACCCACTCGATAATTTTGGGGACCGGGATTTCGTGAATTAATGACTCATTTAGTGAAGAGTGGGGCCTGCCATAGTTCAGCAGGGGGAGGTCCCGGTGTGGCATTGGTGGGAGCAGCTGTCACAGAGCCGTCTACATCATCACCACGTCAGAGTGAGGAGCAGCAGGCTCCTCCTCCCTCTCTCGGGGAATCCCTCACGGATTTCCCGTAAGAACAGTCGCAAGACGAGACTCTGCGGCATGCATTTGACCAAGTGAGAGTAATTGATGGTCAAATGCTCCAGCCAAATGCCACCCCGTCCTTCCCCTATTTTTCCATTATGAAGGATAGATTATACCGAGTGACGCAGGACACTCAGACTAAGGAGCTGATCACACAACTTTTAATCCCAAAGAGCCACCGGGAATTGATATTCCAGGCGGCTCACTTTAATCCCATGGCTGGACACTTGGGGCAGGATAAGACACTAGCCTGAATAATGGCCCGGTTCTATTGGCCAGGGATTCGCGGCAATGTCCGTAGTTGGTGTATGGGATGCCGTGAATGCCAGTTAGTAAATCCAGTGGCCATTCCAAAAGCACCTTTGCGCCCTCTACCATTAATCGAGACCCCTTTCAAAAGAATTGGGATGGATCTCGTCAGGCCATTAGATCAGTCAACACGAGGGTATCGCTTTATTTTAGTTCTGGTGGACTATGCAATGCGATACCCGGAAGCAGTGCCTCTTCACAGTATCTCAGCACGTAGTATTGTGGAAGCGCTCTTCCACGTCATCTCCCGAGTTGGAATCTCCAAAGAGATTCTGACTGATCAAGGCACTACATTTATGTCACGCACACTGCGCGAACTGTATGGTTTACTGGGAATTAAGCCGATCCGCACCAGCGTTTATCACCCACAAACGGATGGTTTAGTCGAACGGTTCAATCGCACCCTAAAGAACATAATTAAAAAGTTTGTATGCAAGGACACACATAACTGGGATAAATGGCTCAAACCCGTGTTATTCGCAGTACGTGAGATCCCACAAGCCTCCACGGGGTTCTCCCCATTCGAATTATTATATGGGTGTAAGCCGCGTGGCATCCTAGATGTACTGCGGGAAAATTGGGAGGAGGGACCTTCAACAAGCAAAAATGAAATTCAATACGTTATCAACCTGCGTGCAAAACTCCACACACTCACACACCTAACCCAGGAGAATTTGCGGCAGGCCCAAGAATGGCAACTCCGCCTGTATGACAGGGGCACACGCCTTAGGGAGTTCGCACCGGGAGATAAGGTACTCGTGCTGTTGCCCACGTCAAGCTCCAAATTAATCGCCAAATGGCAAGGACCCTTTGAGGTCACACGGCGAGTTGGGGACGTCGACTATGAGGTGAGGTGAACGGACAGGGGTGGGGCGCTACAGATTTACCACCTCAATCTGCTCAAACTTTGGAACAAGGAGGTTCCCGTGGCGTTGGTGTCATTGGTTCCGGAGAAGGCAGAGCTGGGGCTGGAGGTCCAAAAAGGAACATTGACATCGCTTACCTCTCCAGTCCCCTGTGGAGACCACCTCTCCCTGACCCAACTCACGGAGGTTGCCCAGTTGCAGACCGAATTTTCAGACGTGTTCTCGCCTCTGACCAGCCACACCCGCCTCATAGAACACTGCATTGAGACACTCCCAGGGGTGGTAGTGCGCAGCCGCCCTTAGAAGCTGCCCAAACACAAAAAAAAGGTGGTTCAGGAAGAACTCGAGGCCATGCTCGACATGAGCATCATCGAGGAGTCCCACAGTGACTGGAGCAGCCCTGTGGTCTTGGTTCCCAAGGCCAACAGGTCGGTCCAGTTCTGTGTGGACTATGGAAAAGTCAACGCGGTGTCTAAATTCGATGCGTACCCAATGCCTCGTATTGACGAGTTGCTTGATCGACTAGGCATGGCTCGCTTTTATTCAACACTGGATTTGACAAAGGGTTATTGGCAGATCCCCTTGACTCCATTATCCCGAGAAAAAATGGCCTTTTCCACACCGTTTGGCTTACACCAATTTATCACACTTCCTTTTGGGCTGTTTGAGGCGCCTGCTATGTTCCATTGGCTTATCGATAGGGTCCTCTGCCCCCACTCCACCTATGTGGCCGCATACTTAGATGACATTATAATCTATAGTAATGACTGGCCGTGGCATCTGCAACACCTGAGGGCCGTCCTTGGGTCGAGGCGAGCGGGTCTCACAGCCAACCTGAAGAAGTGTGCGATTGGGTGGGTGGAAGTACGGTATCTGGGCTTCCACTTGGGCAATGGGCAGGTGCATCCCCAAATTAATAAGACAACAGTGATTGCGGCCTGCCCGAGGCCCAAGACCAAAAAGGGGGTGAGACAGTTCCTGGGGCTGGCTGGCTACTATCGTAGGTTTATACCTAATTATTCGGACGTCACCAGCCTGCTGACTGATCTCACTAAAAAGGGGGCACCAGATCCGGTCCAGTGGATGGAGCAATGCCAGCGGGCTTTTTCTGAGGTAAAGGCTGCACTGTGTGGGGGGCCACTTTTACACTCCCCTGACTTTTCTCTCCCCTTTATTTTGCAGACGGACACGTCGGACAGAGGGCTGGGGGCCGTTCTGTCCCAGGAGGTGGAGGGGGAGGATCGCCCAATGCTGTACATAAGCAGAAAGCTGTCGGTGCATGAGGGACGCTACAGCATGATAGAGAAGGAGTGCCTAGCCATCAAGTGGGCGGTCCTTGCCCTCCACTACTACCTGCTGGGACGCCCTTTCACCCTCTGTTTGGACCACGCGCCCCTCCAGTGGCTTCACTGCATGAAGGATGCCAATGTGTGGATCACCCGTTGGTATCTGGCACTCCAGCCCTTTAACTTCAAGGTGGTCCACAGGCCGGAAGTGCAGATGGTCGTGGTGGACTTCTTCTCTCATCAAGGGGGGGAGTCAGCTGCAGGCTGGATGGCTGCCTGGCCTGAGTCGGGTGGTGGGGGTATGTGGCAGCGGGGGCGTGGTCAAGAGTCGGTCTGTGAACAGAGGGCGGAGTCAGGGAAGGTAAGTGGCAGAATCACTACACCTAGTTAACCTGTGTTTGTGTGTCTTCCCCAGTGACCACGGCCTATATAAGGACAGAGAGACCAGAGGAAGGGAGCTCTCTCCCCAACCAGGCGACTTATGAGTGTGTGCATGTATGTGTGGCTGGGAGACTGTTGAAACACTGAAAAGTGCAAAAATTAAGAGTTCTTGAAACTCAGTTCTGGACTGCCGTACTTCTGTGCTCCACCCACCCACTCAAAGTCCTACAGTAGTGTACAACCAATGGTCACCAACCAAAACAATATATCCCATCATGCATTCTGGTCGCGCTGAAAGAAATCAAATTAAAACTCTCAAATTTGATTTAATTAAAGGCAGCTGCAAAGAAGAAAGTATTCAGCTTTGATTTAAAAAAAAGAACTGAAAGCTGCAGGTACTTTGTATTGATTAATGTGTGAAATGCGCACAAAATAATATGGATTTATCACAAAAACACACGCATGGATTTATTATTTTGAAAACCCACCAGCCGACTGATGTGACACGCGACAGTAATGACGTAAATACCAGCGCGACGGACTGGTGTCCGAAAGCGTTTTTTCATTTTACCAATGAGCTCACTATATAGTCCTCTATATAGTAATTCCCTATATAGGGAGTAGGGAGTAGTGAACAAGTGAGTGATTTCGGACACAGGGAAAGTTGGCAGATGTTGATTTCCGCTGTACGTTTTACTTCCGTCCTACGATGTCTCGCACAGGTCTCAACAAATCTCGTTTACGGCCATTGCTTTGACATATGGACTGATATATTACAGAGCATATTTCAAACACTCATAACTTCTCATCTCATCTCATTATCTCTAGCCGCTTTATCCTTCTACAGGGTCGCAGGCAAGCTGGAGCCTATCCCAGCTGACTACGGGCGAAAGACGGGGTACACCCTGGACAAGTCGCCAGGTCATCACAGGGCTGACACATAGACACAGACAACCATTCACACTCACATTCACACCTACGCTCAATTTAGAGTCACCAGTTAACCTAACCTGCATGTCTTTGGACTGTGGGGGAAACCGGAGCACCCGGAGGAAACCCACGCGGACACGGGGAGAACATGCAAACTCCACACAGAAAGGCCCTCGCCGGCCACGGGGCTCGAACCCAGAACCTTCTTGCTGTGAGGCGACAGCGCTAACCACTACACCACCGTGCCGCCCACTCATAACTTGCTATAGCAAAATAGTGATCAAAAATGCATTCCGATATTTAATAAAATGAGCAATAGAATTTTGATAATAAAACATTTGCCTTCAGTTCTCCTTTAATCAATGAGCTCACTATATAGTCCTCTATATACGTAGTAATTCCCTATATAGTGGAGAAGTGAGTTATTTAGGACACAGTGTTTGTAACCAATCAGCACTTATCCTGATCAAGTTTGATTACCCGTTCTACTTCTTGATAAACTTTGGAACCAATCAGAACCGAAATAAGAGAAACCTTGTTATAACTTCATAGTATCAGAAGATAATCGGCAGATAAAAAGATAAATGAAATTCCCCTCGTGGTTGGCCGAGGCTACTGATTCGATATCAAGTAAGCGGTGTTTATTTTAAGAAAATTTACCTTTTGATTCTCACAGCTTTCGTTTGGTCCTTCTGAAAAGTCAAATAAAAAGTTTTGCTAGTTTTTTTTTTCTTTTTGTCAGATATTTAGTCTTTACATGACACTGATGAAACAAAATGTTCTCATTAGTATTAGTGACCTTGAAAGAACAGAGACCACACTTGTGAGATTGAATCAGTTGTTATAACACGAAAATAAGTGCTACCGGGTGAGGTTTGTTTTGCCTGGCAACACTTGTTTTATATTTTTCTTTAATCTGTTATTGGTCTCTTTTTTTTTTTTTTGTGTTGCAACCCTATTACCAGGTGCTTTAATGAAAATGTTATAATGCTCCTATGAAGTGTCTGTTACGCAGAAGTTTAAATCCACCTTGGTGAGACATAATTACGAGCGTTCACCCGCTGCGATGTTGGAAGACGAAAACGTAGAGGTTATCAGCTCGCTGCTGTAGAACGAAGGAAATAGGTACCAAATGGGTACCAAAGTTTTTATCACAGCAATTATCATCAATGCCCATTAGCAGCGTGTACCTCTGTGTGCATGTAGGCGAAGCTTTTATAAATTTTATATCCAAACCACACAAAGGCAGGGTTATTATTAGACGCAGGGAGGTAGGGCGCGCGTGCGTGCTCATTTTGGCTGAGGTAGGGTTTTCACCACATGGTAACCATTGAAGGTGCTGCGCTAGTTGCTCTTGGATCGCAGCGCATGATAAACAGCGTGGCCAGCCAAACCAAACAGCCACGTGTGGCCAAGTTTTCCCTCTCACATGATACACACTCGATCTTGATAGATTAAAGAATAGAAACAGCATGAACCGTGAAGAATGTACCGCTGTGCGTTCAGCTCCATGAAGCAGCTGGTAAAAGGAAACATTTTCATACGAGTACCCGAATTGCAAATTACTGGCCAACAAAGACGGATGTTACGTATTTTTAATCCTAAAGCGCATATTACTGACCGCAACAACACACTTTTAATACATTAGGTTTATTTATTTTTCTTTGTTTGATTATTAGACAAACGCTGGATGTTGTGCAGATGTTCCAGGTACGGGGTGTAAGGAGCGTTTTCACTCCACCACAGGGGGCTCGTTAAGCCTCAATTACAGTAAAGGCCATTTTTCCTTAAATTTAATTAAAGTATGTTTGGTGACAGTGTGTTTAGACAGGGCTTATTTTCTACCCCACAGGAGAACCGCACAGCATGTTGTTTTATTCTAAATTAAATGTTGTGGTGTAATTGGCTCCTGACATGTTTTTTGTTGTTCTTTTTTTTTCGAACATGTGTTTTTACACGTACAGGATATCGGAGTGCAGCTGCAGACACAGTTATAGGTCCACACGCTTTTGGGATGGAAAATGATGGAATCAAAATAAAAGAAAGCTTTAAATCTCCTGTATTTAATAAAGTATACATTATCAGTACGTAATAAATATCATTTACACCTGGAATGTTTGTTTGTTTGTTTGCATCCTTCCTTACTGATGTCGTCCCTTACTTACTTACTCACATTTACTTACTTGCTCCTGTATGAGGTTATACACAGTTTTATATGGAATAAGATCTATATTGTTGATTTGTTTGTTGGCAGATATAAGAATAGCATTTAAAGACATCATAATTATAATGCGTTACAAATAAATAAATAAATGAATAAATAAATAAATAAATAAATGCTACGGTATGAGGGTATGTACAATTCTATCTGAAATAACAGTATATTTGTTTGTTTGTTTGTTTGTTTGTTTGTTTGTTTGTTTGTATCATCCCTTACTTACTGACTGACATATCCACTTACTTCCTTACTTCCTTGCTCCAGTATGAAATTATACACAGTTTTATCTGGACTAAGATCAGCATTATTAATTTGTTCGTCTGTCTGTCTGTCTGTCTGTCTGTCTGTTTGTTTGTTTGTTTGTTTGTTAGTTTGTTTGTTTACATCCTCCTTTACTTATTTTCTTCCTTACTTATGTTCTTACTGATTTACTTCCTTGGTCCAGTATGAGGTTATACACAGTTTTATCTGGAATAAAATCAATATTGTTGATATGTTTGTTTGTTGGTTTGTTTGCAGATATAAAAATAGTATTTAAAGACATGATAATTATAAAGTTTTACAATACAAATTAATTAATTAATTAATTAATTAATTAATTAATGCTACAGTGTGAAGATATGTACAATTCTATGTGAAATAACAGCAAATTTGTTTTTTGCTTGTTTGTTTATTTGCTTGTTTGTTTGTGTACATCCTCCTTTACTTATTTACTGACTTACTGACATATTTACTGACTTACTTGCTCCAGTTTGAGGTTATACACAATTTTATCTGGAATAAGATCAATTTTTATTTATTTGTTTATTTGTTTGTTTGTTTGTTTTCAGATATAAGAATAGCATTTAAAGACATAATTATAATATCTTACAATAGATAGATAGATAGATAGATAGATAGATAGATAGATAGATAGATAGATAGATAGATAGATAGATAGATAGATAGATAGATGCTACAGTATGAGGGTATGTCTAATTCTATCTGAAATAATAGCAAATTTGTTTGTTTGTTTGTTTGTTTGTTTGTTTGTTGGCAAATATAATTGTCACATTTTAAGACCTTGGAATTATAACATATGTCTTAAAAAAGAGGATGAATGAAAGATGTGACAGTATGAGGTTGCATACAGTTTTATCTTGGGTGGCATTGATTGATTGATTGATTTTTATTTTATTTTTCCCCGGTGTAAGAACAGATTTATTTATTTATTTGCAGATATAAGAATAGCATTTAAAGACCACAGAATTATGACGTATCTAATAAAAGAAAATAATAGAAACCTACAGTATGAGGTTATACACAGTTTTACCTGAGGTAAGACCATTTTGGTTTGTTTGTTTGTTTGTTTGTTTGTTTGTTTGTTTGTTTGTTTGTTTGTTTGAAAGTCAGTGTTGTTGTTTAGGCCTAATTACACCCATTAAACCAGAGTAAAACCCATATTTTCTTGTCACTTATTAAAAACGTGATTAAAAGTCCTGAATATTATAATTTCATATTAATAAGAAAATGTGAGTGAAGCACATCAGGATACATTTCACCTCATAATGAACAAAAGATTTTACTTTGTAAAAATACTTTTGAAAGGATTTTTTCATTTGAAAAAACATAAAAATGATGAAATGATTTCAGCGTCTGTCCACACACTGAGGGACTGAATAAAAAACGCCACCATGATGAACAAGAACACGACTGACATGAACTCTTTTCAATAAGTCTGAGCTGAAGTCTGATCTCTAATCAGACAGCCCGGGGCCCGGGGCCCGGTGTGTGAGGATGTGCACGTATTTGCAGGAAACAACATGTGCATTCCATGTTGTGTAAGTCTGCCTCCCTACAGCCTCCTGCGCGGCGCGTTTGCTCGGCCGCTAATGAAACCCTGTTTTCATTTTCCGTTCTTGCAGCAACAGAGAAAAGTGTCTCTGGGGAGGGAGAGAGTGTTGTAAACACGCTGCACTGAGCGAGAATTCACTTTATTCTGCACAATGCACAACATTCAAAACATGCAAAACACGCTTTCTTTCATCTGAAACAAAGAGACGCACTGGAGGAGGCGGCGGCGGCAGCGGCGGCAGCGGCGATACAGCACTACGGGTTAATTCCCACTTCCAACCAAATTAACCTTTTTTGTACATGTTTCATTTCCAGTGCCGGGAAATTCTAGGTTCTTTTGATGTTTAGTTGATTTGAGGAGAACTGTTCTGCTTGTCAGATATACTCGAGGTAACTCAGGGTTGGGGAGTGAAGGTGAGCCTGTCTTGTCCAATCCCAGAGAAGAACAGATTGCTGAAAAAGTGAATGATAGAAAGGAGTCAGAACACACAGCGTATCGCAGGTTGCTGTTTATGGAGCTGTGTAGCTGCAGAACGCTCAGAGTGACCAGACTGAACCCTGAACCATCACCTACAGTGAGCAGGTGAGCATCAGAACTGGACATGGAGCAATGGGAGAAGGTCGGCTGGGCTGATGAACCATGTGTTCTTTTACATCATGTGGACGGCCATGTGTGTGTGTGTGTGTGTGTGTGTGTGTGTGCGCGTTACTTATGGGAATAAGGCAAGCCATGTGATATATACTGTGTGTGTGTGTGTGTGTGTGTGTGTGTGTGTGTGTGTGTGTGTCAGCTCTATTACCTGCTGGCCGAGCAGACTCTGGTCACCTGAGCCATCCATTTATTACCAAAGAACGCAGCAGATCTGAATGAGGACTGAAATCTGATGAGTGGGCAACCAAACCTGCTGAAGTTTCAGAAATATTGGTGACGAAGCAAAAAAGAAAAGCAAAAAGAAAAAAAAAAGAAAAAGAAAAACAGCCCATGAAATTCTTATTAAATAATAAATGAAGAAATAAACAAACTCTGATCTATATGATCATGGAAACCTTCACCTCCCAGACGTTTCCGGATCTCAGAGCGGATCTGAGCGGACCGCTGAGGTCCATCGAGCTGCAGCACGAAAAGACTGGACATGGAGGACAGGAATAACACTGATCTTTAAAAAGATCACTTTAAAGGTGAGAATTTACAGCAAACTGGAAGGAATGATTTTGTTACAAATGAACACAAATATCCGTCCAGGCTGGAAATAAATGATCTGACAAACAAATAAATATGAAGGTATACATGATAATTATTCATTTTTCTGTCATATCACAGATCACTTTCCATCAGAATGTTGTCATTCAATTAACTAGATCGAGATTGTGAATAAAGTCACGGTAATTTGCTCTAGCTGTTACAAACTGGGACGTCTGGTCACTGTACCCTATAGATCCGGAATGGTACAAGATAGAGAATGATGCTTAGTGAGAAAAAGTTGTGCCCTGCTGCCCTGAAAATAAATTGACAGAGTTATAAGTGACTGAAAAAAAAAGCTTGTTTTTCATGGATCATTCCGGATCAGTGATCCAGATCAGCACCAAAAGTCATAGCAATGTAATTTAGCTCAGAGGTATTCTTCTTCATGTGAAATTTGGTGATGATTGGTTGAAAACTGAGGGAGAAATAGCATCTTAAAAATGTTAGGATAATAATAATAATAATAATAATAATAATAATAATAATAATAATAATAATAATAATAACTAGATAGATAGTGTGACTAAAATCACAGTGATTTGCACTAGATCTTACAAACCGGGACGTCTGGTCACTGTACCCTATAGATCCAAAACAGTAAGAGATAGAGAATGACAAAAAAAAATCCCATTTTTCATGGCTCATTCCGGATCAGTGATCCAGATCAGCACCAAAAGTCATAGCAACTTAATTCAGCTGTAATTCAACGTAATACAATTTAATTCATGTATGCTTCAAGTGAAATTTGGTGATGATTGGTTGAAAACTGAGGGAGAAATAGCATTCTAAAATATGTTGGGATTATAAGAAGAAGAAGAATGATCCTGAGTGAGAGTAACAATTTGTGCCAGTCCTGCTAACGCAAATGAATAAGACATGAAGCATTAAAAAAAAAAAATGAATAAGGAGAAAAGTTTAATATCCAGAAGCATCGAAAAACAAACATTAACACAGGAAAAATATCAGAATGAATTCAGCAACACATCAGCTTTCACTCAGTGAAGAAAGAACGTCCTCACTGAACACCACATGCTCGCTGCTGATTGGCTATGATGTGTCAGTCATATCGAGCTTAGATTATCATTATTATTATTTTTAATTTATTATAATGTTTTTTTAATCTTTAATGAAGGTGGTGCTTTTATTGCATAGTTTCTGATTACATCACAGATTGATTGATTGATTGATTGATTGATTGATTGATTGATTGATTGATTGATTGATTGATTGATTGATTGATTGATTGAATTCTTGAATCCGATTGGTTGGAAGGTAGGACAGGTGGGGCATACAGGGGCTTGTATGACTTTACATCATTTAAAATGAAGATTTAAAAATGATTTAAGGAAATGTGTTGTTTAAGTACGAAAAATATATCAAAGCTCACATGGTGAAGTTTGTTATTCATTCATTCATTCATTTATTTATTTATAGGAGATTTTTGTTTAACATTTTCGTAAGGAGTCACCAGTTCAAGTGCTTCATAACAGTCAGAGGTAAAGCTATAAATCCAAATTATCAACTTTACAAACTGATTTTTTTCCCCCCGTCCTAGTAACATCAAGACAGAGATAAAGCTGGTGTTTATCGCTGTTATAATGTCAGAGAGAACAGGAGCTCACTTGTCTTATGGATGTGACACGACATTAAAAGTAAATAAAATAAAATGGTCCAAATGCACAATGTGTTATTCACTAATTAATAAAAAATAAAATGTGTGTTAGAACACACTTCAGGCTACAGTGATCCACTGAGTGTTGTGTGTTACAACTTATATAAGTACGTTCACAGGAAATCACGTGCTATAAGAATAACAAGCGTCCATTCAAGCTTTTTTTTTTTAAGTTAATGTTGTTTTTAACCTGTTTAACTTTTTGTACCGAGCAAATCTGAGCAATGGGGACGTGGCAAGTATGAGTCATTAAAACTGAAACACAACGAAAGGATTTGAGAAACTGAAAGAAAGTAAAATAAAAATGAAATAATAAATAAAAGGTCTTTCTTTACACTTCAGAACAAAGAGAAACCCGAACCACATCAAACAGGGAGAACAGAGGAAGTGATGTGTATTTCAGCTCTGAGATGACATGAACACTGAACACGACGGTTTCAGGGCTTTTGTTTTAACACACAGGAGATCAAAGCTGCATGTGGAAGTTTTGGTCCACTTTGTGTGGGTCGGAAATCCCTTTTATACACAGAGACACACAGCCGAGTGGTGATACACAACACTGTTTGACTTTACATTACAGTGACATGACTTTCATCTAACGGCCTTCAGAAATAACTAAAAATAACTCATGACACAGAGAGCTGACTCCGGATAAAAACGGGCTTCATGTGCTGATTACGACGGCCATTAAATGGAAGAGATTTGTTAAAAAAAGAAATAAAAGAAATAGTTTGTTGAGCATTGAGATATTATTGATCTTGAAAGCTGTTAGATAATAATAATAATAATAATAATAATAATAATGATGTGGGAAGCCATGGTCTAATGGTTCGAGAAGCAACGTTGGGACCAAAAGGTTACTGGTTCGAGTCCCTGAACCAGCAGGGATGGCTGAAGTGCCCTTGAGCAAGGCGCCTAACCCCGAACTGCTCTGGGTATGTTGTATGTCGCTCTGGATAAGAGTGTCTGCTAAATGCCTGTGATGTAATAATAGCTATTATTATTATTATTATTATTATTATAAAGGACAAATACATCTATGCTTACAGATACAATACAGACCTTTATCCTGAAAGTACTGTATAAGATCATAAAATGTATATTTCCTTTTCATTTTTCATCACATAACATGTATTAATATCCTCTGTGTGTGTGTGTGTGTGTGTGTGTGTGTGTGTGTGTGTGTATAAATTGTCTAAATAAAATGAATAATTATTGAACATTATTGAAAATTATATGCAATTATTTTTCATTTATTTTTCAAAGTATTACAAATTATATACAGAATTACACTTATTAAATTAAAATATTATTCACGTCTTTAAAAAAAATCTATATATTGTGATATTTATTATTGTAAATGTAATGGATATAATATTATACAAACAATATCAAAAATAATATAAAAATAATCAATATTCATCATGAAAAGGAAAAATAATACCTTAAGTAAATTTATATTTTTATATATGTATATGTGTATTGTGATGATAATCTTTTTTCCTTTCATAATATTAATAATGTTGTTGTTGTTGATCAGTATCAGGTTTGTTGGCCAGAATGTTGACGCACATGAGGTATTTGGTTCTGGCAGTTGGTGTCTCTCTATTGATGCAGAACGGGGGGAAAAAGTGTGAATATGTGTATATGTAATTTCTGTATATGTAATATAAAAATATATATATTTGTATATTCAATCTACAATATTAGATGATAGAGACATTTCTACAATTTCTACAATCACTATTATAACTATAATAGTCAATATACTGTACATAATATACAACACCTATAGTATACACAATATATCTAAAATATCTGTATTATAAAATAGCTATATATAATCTAAATATCTATAATATATCAATCCATAATAAACACTATCTATAATATACAGTATACATTATAAATGATATTGTTGCTGTTGGAAATCTGTGCATGATCATAAAATAAGAAAATAAATAAAATAAAGCCCTGTAGGAATCAGACTTTTCAGAATCAGCCGCCTCTCAGGAATGCTGTTTCTGTTGGACATCGTGAAAGGAGCTTTAAGGATCTTTATCAGCAGGTGGATGAGAGACGTTTGGAAGAGAGGAACGTGTGAACGTGTGTGTGAATGTGTGAACGTGAATGCTGCACCTCTGTTAATATAAAGGGGCGCGAGTTTGGTGAAAAGGACTTCGGTGAAAGGACACCTTGAGAACGAGGAGAGGATCCTGAGCCGTGCTGAACAAGCAACTCCTCAACACTGAAAAGATCACAATCGCACACCGGCCCAAGCAATTACCTTCCAAATAAAGGTCACTCTCATACATGTGTCCTGCACAGACAGCGAAAAAGAGAAGAACAAGAAAGAAACATGAAAAAAAAAGAATTAAAGCAAAATGTGTTTATTGGAATGATTTCAGTGGAGGGGTTCAGATCTGGAGGGTATCTCAGGCAGGTTCTCCTTTTTTCATAGACTGTTTCTTAAACAAACAAACAAACAAACAAAGCTGTTTTGTTGCAAATTAAACAATGTGTACAATCCACTGCAAAAAAGTATTCACTGCAGGGGTCTGAGAAAGAAAGAAAGAAAGAAAGAAAGAAAGAAAGAAAGAAAGAAAGAAAGAAAGAAAGAAAGAAAGAAAGAAAATGCAATTAAAAATGCCTGATTAATTTATATATATAATATGGTTTACAGATGAAGCATAACAGAATATAAAAAATAAATAAATACTCATAAAGCTTAAATAGAATTATTATTATCATCTCATTATCTCTAGCCGCTTTATCCTGTTCTACAGGGTCGCAGGCGAGCTGGAGCCTATCCCAGCTGACTACGGGCGAAAGGCGGGGTACACCCTGGACAAGTCGCCAGGTCATCACAGGGCTGACACATAGACACAGACAACCATTCACACTCACATTCACACCTACGCTCAATTTAGAGTCACCAGTTAACCTAACCTGCATGTCTTTGGACTGTGGGGGAAACCGGAGCACCCGGAGGAAACCCACGCGGACACGGGGAGAACATGCAAACTCTGCACAGAAAGGCCCTCGCCGGCCCCGGGGCTCGAACCCGGACCTTCTTGCTGTGAGGTGACAGCGCTAACCACTACACCACCATGCCGCCTATTATTATTATTATTAATAATAATAATGTGGGAAGCCATGGCCTAATGATTCGAGAAGCAGCTTTGGGGCCAAAAGGTCACCGGTTGGAGTCCTTGGACCAGCAGGAATGGCTGAAGTGCCCTTGAGCAAGGCACCGAACGCCCATCAGCTCCCCAGGCTGCTCTGGGTGTGTTTTATATATATATATATATATATATATATATATATATATATATATATATATATATAATATTTGAACCAATACCCATCCCCCGACATTGCATTGGTATGATAGATGTGTTTTTAACAGGAAGTGTGTTTAGTGGCCCCTTTTTTAATGAGCAAGAGGTGATTTGAGACATCTGATTGGCCTCAAATACACTTTGTATTGTAATACACTCAGCAGAGGATCCTTTAATTTGAGAGAGAGAGAGAGAGAGAGAGAGAGAGAGAGAGAGAGAAAATGAAGCTAAATGAGGGAACTGGATGTTGATTATGATAAAAAGTCTGCTGACTCGAGCAATAAACACAGCAACAGCTTGGAGTGAGGATGCGGGTATGGAAATTTGAGATTATTTTTATTTCTCGCGCTCTCTCTCGCTCTCTCTCTCTCGCTCGTTTCCACTTTTAATCCATCTAATGCATTCACAAAATCACACTCTCAATCTCACAAAAAAAAACAACGATCATTAAAATGAGTGATTAAAATATACATCAAATGGCACACAGTGTAATAAAATGCATTTATACACAGCTCGATGCTGATTGGTCGAAAACTCTGACTGTAGTGCAGCTGCAAATCACAGGTTTAGTGTCTATTAATGCTCTCGTTCGAATACATTATCATTTCTACAGCAACATCTCATTCAAGGCACTTGGACAGTAGAGCCGATGTGCCACATTGCAGTTTTTTTTTTAAAGGTGATTTGATGTTTGTGGGCGGAGTCTCCAGTCGGTGTCAGACATAAAGCTGTAACTTTATGTTTTAAGTTTTCAATGTCTTCAGGACTGAGGAGTTTCTGCTTTTTGTCTTTCCTCAGACATCTGGAAAAGAGAGAGAGAGAGAGAGAGAGAGAGGAACAAAATGAGGCTGGTGATGGAATGAGTGTTTTCACATGCTACTGTATAACGCAGCTGATAACAGGAAGTGTTAATAATGTTAACTATTACTATAAATGTATAAAAAGTATTACCTGTCATTCTTTCTCATCTCATCTCATTATCTGTAGCCGCTTTATCCTGTTCTACAGGGTCGCAGGCAAGCTGGAGCCTATCCCAGCTGACTACGGGCGAAAGGCGGGGTACACCCTGGACAAGTCGCCAGGTCATCACAGGGCTGACACATAGACACAGACAACCATTCACACTCACATTCACACCTACGCTCAATTTAGAGTCACCAGTTAACCTAACCTGCATGTCTTTGGACTGTGGGGGAAACCGGAGCACCCAGAGGAAACCCACGTGGACACGGGGAGAACATGCAAACTCCGCACAGAAAGGCCCTCGCCAGCCACGGGGCTCGAACCCAGGACCTTCTTGCTGTGAGGCGACAGCGCTAACCACTACACCACCGTGCCGCCCCCTGTCATTCTTTCATAAATAAAAATAGCTACACTATGGGTCCATGTGGCTGCTGCTTATAAGTAAAATAGTTTTCTGGTCCCATGTCCATACAGTAAATGTCGCATATACACATGTTATCAATGAGACTCGCCTCATCTCTCGCAAGCATCACCAAGCTGTGAGCAGCATCAGGGCTGGGAGTATTTTGTTTCCTGTGTTTTGTTCAAAATGTAGCGTTGTGAATTCGATCTATTTTCAAAATAGTCAGAAAGAAAGCACTTGTTCATGAATTTTCTTCGAAGCATTATTTAGTACTAATGAGCACATTTTGTTTCGCAAGTGTAGTGTAAAGACTCTAAAATAATAAATACAATTCAAAAATTAAAGCAAATAGCAGAAGTTTGATATCGGCTTCTCGGTATATCTGCCAAAAAGCTCAAAACGACTTACAAAACCTTTCATTTGCCCTTTCAGACGGACCAAACGAAAGCTGTGAGAATCAAAAGGTAAATTTCCTTAAAATAAACAGCACTTACTTGATATCGAATCAGTAGCCTCGGCCAACCACGAGGGGAATTTCATTTATCTTTTTATCTACTGATTATCTTCTGATACCACAAAGTTATAACAAGGTTTCTCTTATTTCGTTTCTGGTTCTGATTGGTTACGAAGTTTATCAAGAAGTAGAACGGGTAATCGAACTTGATCAGGATAAGTGCTGATTGGTTACGAAGTTCCGCTATTGTTACACTCATTCTTACATTCTTACAACACGATGACATCGTGGCTTCGACGCTCGTTCTTGTGTACCTTTGATAACGCAACATCAACTGTTCGTATCATGAGATCACAATTTGCCGTTCTGGTGATTGTAATGCTGATACCATTCTTAGATTCTTACAACATGATGACAGTGGCTCCGCCTCTATGAGGCAGTAGCCACAAAAATTTTAATCTTTGACAAATTGCCAATGATACCACAGTTATGCATGACCATGAGCTCAAGAGAGCAAAAGTGGCTTTTATTTTCAGGGACGGAGGCGTGGCTGACATAGGCAGGGCATACTCTCTCACTCCCCTATCAATCACAGCAACACGAGCCAATCACGTGCCTCTCTGAGCTCATGCATATGGAGGAGGGCGGATAGCGCTGACTTGATGCACTCCACTGCCATTTTGTTTTTTCTCTACCCATGGTATATGAGCTGATATCCTAGAAGTAGAGTAGCTAATCAGAGTGTGTGATTGCTCATATCCAGTGAATGTGGATAGAATAATAATAATTAGCACCAAACTGTTTAAAAACAATAACAATAACGGCATCATACAGTCACGGAAAAGCCTGAATTCTCCGACAGAGAAGTTTTATGTATTTCACTTCTTACTCTGAATGAAAATGGCATCAGTGAGCTGGATAATACACAATATTACACTTACACGCACACACACACACACACACACACACACACACACACACACACATTTCCATATTTCTGAAACAGCAGAAAGACAGACGGAGAGAAATAACGTATAAATAAATGACGATGTACTGTCTGACCTGGAAATCAAAACATATATTTCTTCTGTTTGCGTTTTGTTCAAATGGGATGAAATACAATTTCAGTTTAATATCTCCTGCCGTATAAACAGATGGTGGCGGCGGCGAAAAATAAACATTAATACACTAACCTTATGAGAATCGATTTGCTCAATGAAAGAAAGAAAGGGAAAAAAAACAAGTCTATGCAAGCCAATTTTCTCCTGAAGCACATACAGATAGTAAAATGGTCAAGAACTTGATCACATCACCATAGCAACTAGATAGTAAAATCTTGAATATTTATGGAAGGAGTCTCCAGTGTTAGTGAAGAGTAAGAGTCCGAGGTAAAGCTGTAACTTTAAGTTTCTTCAGGACAAAGAATTTTTTTGTCTTGATCGTTTTATTATAAAAATAAACTGGTAAGGAAGTGACTGATGTGGATGTTCTAGAACATTAAATGCAGCTATAAATGGATAAAAAGTATGATGTGTTGATTTATTTATTTTTTTTTAAATGAAGAAACGTTGTCATTGCTGGAAATTTTCTGTGGTGTAATACAATCCCGATTCCAAAAAAGTTGGGACAAAGTAAAAATTGTAAATAAAAACGGAATGCAATAATTTACAAATCTCAAAAACTGATATTGTATTCACAATAGAACATAGACAACATATCAAATGTTGAAAGTGAGACATTTTGAAATTTCATGCAACATATTGGCTCATTTGAAATTTCATGACAGCAACACATCTCAAAAAAGTTGGGACAGGGGCAATAAGAGGCTGGAAAAGTTAAAGGTACAAAAAAGGAACAGCTGGAGGACCAAACTGCAACTCATTAGGTCAATTGGCAATAGGTCATTAACATGACTGGGTATAAAAAGAGCATCTTGGAGTGGCAGCGGCTCTCAGAAGTAAAGATGGGAAGAGGATCACCAATCCCCCTAATTCTGCGCCGACAAATAGTGGAGCAATATCAGAAAGGAGTTCGACAGTGTAAAATTGCAAAGAGTTTGAACATATCATCATCTACAGTGCATAATATCATCAAAAGATTCAGAGAATCTGGAAGAATCTCTGCGTGTAAGGGTCAAGGCCGGAAAACCATACTGGGTGCTCGTGATCTTCGGGCCCTTAGACGACACTGCATCACATACAGGCACGCTTCTGTATTGGAAATCACAAAATGGGCTCAGGAATATTTCCAGAGAACATTATCTGTGAGCACAATTCACCGTGCCATCCGCCGTTGCCAGCTAAAACTCTATAGTTCAAAGAAGAAGCCGTATCTAAACACTAAACACATCTAAACACATCTAAAAGCATCTAAACACATCAATGCTGAAAGGTATATCCAGGTTCTAGAGCAACATATGCTCCCATCCAGACGACGTCTCTTTCAGGGAAGACCTTGCATTTTCCAACATGACAATGCCAAACCACATACTGCATCAATTATAGCATCATGGCTGCGTAGAAGAAGGGTCTGGGTACTGAACTGGCCAGCCTGCAGTCCAGATCTTTCACCCATAGAAAACATTTGGCGCATCATAAAACGGAAGATACGACAAAAAAGACCTAAGACAGTTGAGCAACTAGAATCCTACATTAGACAAGAATGGGTTAACATTCCTATCCCTAAACTTGAGCAACTTGTCTCCTCAGTCCCCAGACGTTTACAGACTGTTGTAAAGAGAAAAGGGGATGTCTCACAGTGGGAAACATGGCCTTGTCCCAACTTTTTTGAGATGTGTTGTTGTCATGAAATTTAAAATCACCTAATTTTTCTCTTTAAGTGATACATTCTCTCAGTTTAAACATTTGATATGTCATCTATGTTCTATTCTGAATAAAATATGGAATTTTGAAACTTCCACATCATTGCATTCCGTTTTTATTTACAATTTGTACTTTGTCCCAACTTTTTTGGAATCAGGGTTGTAGTTATCAGACTTGTAGTATTCAAGTCCAGGACTCGGACTCGAGTCCGACTCATGCCCTAATTTTAAGGACTCATGACCTGAGTATAAGATATGCATATTTATATCTACATTAATTTTTATACTAATTCCGTGCAAGAGAATGCACATTCACCTGTTCAGGAACAAACTAACATTTATGGCGCTAAAATGCCTGGAGAGAACGCCACTCGGATTGTCCGCTTTGCTTCTACAGACTTCTTGTGCAGTGGGAAAAAATGCACTGCTGTGTCCCATATGTAGAAGAACTATCGGTGAGACAACAGGGACAACCTCGAACTTCAATCGTCATTTGGCGAGACTCCACCCAGAGAAGGAAGTGACACGCTGTGTTCATTGCTCTGTTGATAGCAGGGCTTCCTTGTTGAGTGATAAACTAGCTAGTGTTAACCCGCTCTCATGTTATTTGCCCTGTTGATAGTGGGCGGGGCTTGTGTTGAACTAGACTTGGACTCGACTTGAAATTTTCTTTCATGACTTGGACTTGACTCTGACTTGAACACTCGGGACTCAAGACTGGACTCGGACTCGAGGCTTCGTGACTCGACTACAACATTCAACAAAAATTAGAGACATGTGATATAAAGTGGGACGGAAACAAATCCCAGAAATCTCGATCCATTTCTTTTTCTTGACTCCAACAATTATTCTGGCTTGCTGGAAATTTTCTCAGAGTGAAACCCCTGATCTCAGAAAGCATCTCATCTCCTGACCATTTCCATGCAGGGCCAGATTAATCGCTGAGGCTGATAAACCAATCCTCTGTGGATGCGAACCGCAAGTATGCGCGCCTCCTCAGCCTGTGATTATTTATTCATTTTGTTTGATTCGGATCCGTGTTCCTCCGCTGGACCGCATCATCTTTCGTCTCTGGCAAACATGCTGGCAATGTGCCCTTAGTTTAAGATATCAAAGATCCCGCTCAGCTCGCTGCACACTTCCTGTCCTTTGGGGAGTTTCACAAAACAAAATTAAGAATATTAAAAAACCACAGATTCATTCACCGAGAAAGCGAGAGCTGCGTCTCTGATCTCAGCGTGAGGGTCTCTGGGGTACTGCGCTTAGGAAACAGGCCAGGAAATATCAACGGAGAGGAAGGACGCTGGACACTGTGAACAGATTCATTCCATCCAGTTCACAGAAGGATTGCTGGACATGGAGTTTGCATTCGCCTGTGTGCATGACGAGTCCGTCATGTTGAATGCGTTCTGCGACAGTAACGTCTTAATGACCCAAAAGTTCCTTTCGAAACTTCCCTTTGAATCTGTAGTCATCAGAACGTCCATCAGGAGACGTATTAATGGAAAATAAAGCCATCAAGTGCAGCCAGTGCAGACAGTGATAGCTGCCAACTCCAAGGCAATACCACACCGCCGCTCTAATTTCCCCACTAAACCGGAAAATAACACTTTCCTGTCTTCCCATAGATTACCTGTCCAGGCATTAAGACCACAAGAGGCAGCCAGTTCACTTCTTAAAACATGGCCCATCCCTTGACCCTGGAAAACCACAACACAATTACACCTGCCTGTTAAAAGCCTGAAACGATGAAATACAGACAGACAGGGGGACGGATAAAGATCGCTAACATTGCCGGTCATCCAAAAACCTTAACGCCAGAGTGATGATGCATTTATCCTGCTGAAAGGTACTGACTGCAAAGTCATCTGAAATTTTTACTTGGTTTTTTTTGTTTTGTTTTTTTTTATTGTGCATGGCATTTTCCTATGTCTCGCAGCAACAATACCATGCAGACGAGATGTAATGATTTAGATGATTTCCTCTGATTTGGGATGGTTTTCCTCCTTCTTGAGGTAAACAATATGCCCCTACAGAAACAGTAGTAACAGCTGAACGCAAGGGAGGAGCATAGCATAACTATGGAACTGCGTCACACCAAGATGGCAACGTCACCAAGAAAACATCATGACCCTGCATCGACCTCGGAGAGTTTTGAATCACAGGGACGTAATTTGTAGTTGACGTTCGCGAATGGATCCGTGAAACAGATAAAAGACGAATATTTATATCTTTTCTCCGTTCCTGCTTTTGTGTTATCGTTTCTTTCTCTGTAAGATCAAAACATTCAGTGTAGAACTCCATACTCGCTACCGTGGAGTCGAGCCCATGCACTCTAAGGCTAAGATAGCTAAGCGCTAGCTAGAATGACTTAGAAAAATGTTCAGAAAAATGACATGGTCAAATGAAATAACCTTTCTCTATCTTGCAGTTGCTCTCACTAGGCAGGATTTCCTTTTCTTTTCCGCTGGCAGGAGAGCCGAGTCTGCCATGTTTGCTCATTTTGACTTGTTTTGGTTAAAAGTAGCTCAAACACGCCCCCTGGTGGTCATGTGATATTGTTGCTTGCTTGCTTCGGCGATCTCCGGAATCGTAAAATGCGGGATGCTTTTTATCTCAGCAAAACATTTATACACAGGATACGTGATGTGTGTGTGTGTGTGTGTGTGTGTGCAGCAGTGAAACATCTTGAAACTCCAACAGCAAGAACATTTTACCCAGAATTCAACTTTGCATTCAGAACCTTTAAGTTTGCTCAGGCAAAGCGATATGCAAAGCTATCAATTTATACTTATTCATGAGCAACATGTTTTTTTGTTTGTTTGTTTGTTTGGTTTTTGTTTTGTTTTGTTTTGTTTGGGGGGTTGGTTTGTAGTTTGATTCATGTTATGGAACATCCATGAACAAGTTCTCAGGAACATTCTAGCAGCTATAAACAGCCTTACCTTAACCGGCCTTTCTTTACTCTTCTCTGGAAATGAATAAGACAAAAAAAAAGAGTCCTGAAGATTTCAGAAAATTAAATTTTCGAGAAAGCACTGAAACTGGAGACTCCTTCTTTAAATATTATTCAGTATAAACATCTCCTCAAAGAAACCTTCACCATATCAGTGATTATACAGAGTATATACATATTTTAGTTTGTTTATCTGGACCATTCCTGGATAAATTATTATTACAGAAATGATTTTAACCTAACTTTTTATTGATTGATTGATTTTTTTTTCTTCAAAGGTTCTACTTGGAACAATCTACAATCCCTCCGTGATCCCTCAGGACACCTAAAGCACACGTGTTCTAGATTTGACCCTTTTTGCTCAAAGTGTTATTATTTATCAGTAAGCCTCATTTGTATTTGAGCAACATTTCCACGAATCGCTTATTTTGCTTTCAACATCCAAAGATCTTTCATCTCTCCATCTTTCCATGCACTCTTCCCTTTTTTTCCACCTCCACCAATCTGTCATTAATGTAATCAACACAATGGAGGACTCCGTGGCCCCTCTGGCTCGGCCCTCCAGGTTCCTGTCACCCAGCGGAGCTTAAGAGCAGGGAAGTTGCGCCAAATGATGAATCATCATATTTATGAAATATCAAAAAGAGAAGCGGTGAGACACGAGGTCTCTCTTTTTTTTTTTTGAATAATGGCCCGAGTAACATTTTGCCTTCCATTTGTTACTCGTCTGTCTCGTTTCTTTAACAGGCACGGACTACTGACCGGTTATAATAGCCTGCTGGCTCGAGCAGCCTGTTTCACATCTAGAGATGCAGTACTTTACTGAATGGCCACTTTACTGAAGAAAGCTTTAAATGAAAAAGTCAAATCAATGGAAGCTTTTATCTCATTTGATATTTCCATTTTATGGGACAGATTATTTGCTCTCTCTCTCTCTGCTAATCTATCACAAGCTACCCTTTTGTGCATTATATTGACCTCCTGATACTGGCTACACCGTACGCCAGCGTTTAACTTGTTAAAACCATTCACCGTGGGCCAAATTGTAAAATTCTCAGTGGGGAGGTGGGGTGTTCAATCAACAAATGGCTCATTTTTAGCTCACAAAAAGCTTAGTTAGCTTGAATGTCATTAAAATGCTCTAAAAACGCCCTAAAACCCATTTAACAAGGGGAAGGAGAAGGAGGATAATTTGTTCCTGACATACAGGCAATGTCTCACCAAACGCTAATGAGCTAATCTAGTTACCAATATAATTAACTTAGTACAGTGAACAGATCATGCTGTAGCATTAGCTTTGCTATTTCTGAAGTTTATACGTAGGCTATATTATGCAATGAGTTTAATCGAAAGAGAGCAACACAGATTTTTAAAGAGCATCTTTGCATCAAAGTCATGCCATGATAACAATGGCTATCGTGCATGTGTTTGCCACATTACCTGTCCACATCGATTGGAAAATAAAGAAGGTTGTGCGTTTACATGGCGGAATATCAATGTATATCAACAGTCGAGACAGTACAACACAAAACAATGCAACTGACAAGACATGGCAAGCTTCTCATGAAGCCTACAAATGACCCGAGATGTCTGTCCCTAAGCTAATTACTGTAATTAATCTCCCTGGACATCTTTCCCAACGTCCATCCATCCATTAACCGTAACCGCTTGTCCTGTGCAGGGTCACGGGCAAGCTGGAGCCTATCCCAGCTGACGATGGGCGAGAGGCGGGGTACACCCTGGACAAGTCGCCAGATTATCACAGGGCTGACACATATGGCCCTTTTCCACTACCCTTTTTCAGCTCACTTCAGCTCGCTTCAGCTCACTTCAGCCCGACACGGCTCGCATTTCGACTACCAAAGAACAGCACGACTCGGCTCGCTTCAGCCCTGCTTAGCCCCTAAAACTCGCACAGTTTTGGAGTGGGGCTGAAGCGAGCCAAACCGAGCCGAGTGAGGCTGGGGGCGTGAGCAGACACTCCCCTGTGCACTGATTGGTGAGGAGATGTGTCCTCACATGCCCACACACGCCCCGCGAGCACGCTGGGATCTGTAAACACCGCAAACCCGGAAGGAGAAGAATTACGAATTACGAGAATTTCTGGAGCCTTATGCGCCTCGCCTCATCTATACGCTCTTGCCAGTATCTGTTGGCGTTGTCGGTGACAACAAGCCACAGAACCAAGACCAGCAACACTAACGACTCCATGTCCTCCATGTTTATTGTTTACTATTCGGGTCGTGAGACTACCGCTTAAAAGCTCACTGATGTCACTGCGCTGCTTAACGACATCACGTGACGTCCACCCACTTTCGCTAACTCCACCCAATGTGTCCACCCACTTCCAGCCAGCATGGTTCAGCGCGGTTGTAGTCGAAATGCAACTTCAATAGCCCCGCTCAGCTCGACTCAGCCCAACTCAGCACGGCACGGCTCAGCCCGACTCAGCCGCGTTTGTAGTGGAAAAGCGGCAATAGAGACAAGCAACCATTCACACTCACATTCACACCTATGGTCAATTTAGAGTCACCACTTAGCCTAACCTGTATGAGGGAAACCAGAACACCCGGAGGAAACCCACACAGACACAGGGAGAACATGCAAACTCCACACAGAAAGGCCCCCGTCAGCCACTGGGCTTGAACCCAGAACCTTCTTGCTATGAGGCTAACCGCTACCCCACCATGCCGCCCTCTTTCCCAGGGTAATGTTGGTTATTCGGGGTCCAAGCACAAAGCACTGGAACCTGATTGTGTTTGTTCTGATTTTTCATCTTATTCTTTTTTTATTATTCTTAACAAAAAAGTGCAGATCAAAATGTAATCTAGACAGATATGAAGCTGAGCCAATAGTTAGTACCCCCTTCCAAGGCCCAGGCAAGATAAAAGGACCCAATCAACCTATCAGGGACGCTAAAGCACAGTGTTTAATATTTTGGTCATTTTTACATCAGGTGAACTAGTAAGCATCAACCAGCAATCATAAAAATGGTCTCAAAGCATCTTTAGACTTTATATGAATGATAGATTCTCAGATCCATCCATCCATGGCCAACCTCCAAATATGATCGTGATGGAAACAGGAAGTGAGGCCATATTTGATATATATATACAGTACAAGGTTTATTTTTGGTAGTCTACAAGGTTGATCTATAACTCTCAATAAGAGCACTATAATGTTCAAAGAACCTTATCTCTAAACACTTGCGTGAATGGGTTGAAAGTTTGTATGGTACATCCATCCACTAGTCTGTAATTGGCCTGAAATAGCTGAAGAACATTGTTGTTGCATTTAGTGGACATTTTACAGGGTAACCGTTGGCCAAGATTTCATGAAATGTCAATGTTGTGCCTTTCTTAGCGAGCCTCTAGTATTCTGTAGACCGTACATGAATTGGCCTCTGGTAGGTTTCTGGAAAAATGGTGCAAACCCCTGTGATTGCCATTCATATCTATATGTTTTGTTTGTTTGCTTGTTTTTCCAAACAAAGTCAACATATTGTTATCCATCCATCCATTATCTGTAGCTGCTGATCCTGTCCGATAAGGTCGCAGGCAAGCTGGAGCCTATCCCAGCTGACGATGGGCGAGAGGCGGGGTACACCCTGGACAAGTCACCAGGTCATCACAGGGCTGACTCATACCCCTTTTCCACCAAATCAGTTCCAGGGCTGGTTCGGAGCCAGTGCTGGTGCTGGTTCACAACTCGTTCAACTTGCGAGCCAGCT
The DNA here is from genome assembly GCF_027579695.1 of Neoarius graeffei. NCBI lineage: Eukaryota > Metazoa > Chordata > Actinopteri > Siluriformes > Ariidae > Neoarius > Neoarius graeffei. Next base: position 4,950,211 of record NC_083574.1, read on the forward strand.
CAGAACCAGTTTGCTTTTCCATAGCTCGCGGTGCTAAGCGGAGCCACGTCATTACATCGCTGTATACGTCATTACGTCGCTATATACATCAGTTACGGTGCTACGTTTACATAAACCTTGGCGCGAATATCAAAGCAAAAACAACACGGAAGAAGCAGCAGCGGCAACAACAACAACAACAATAATAATGGATGACTTTGCGTTTGTACAGCTGCTGCTTCTCGGCGCTTAAAAATGGCGATCTTTCATGGTCTTGTTATTGTTGTTGGTCTTAACAACTTCGCCCCCCCGCTGACGTAAGCGGTTCTTTCCTCTGGCCCAGCAGAGAGTGGGTGCTAGCCTGGAACCGTTTTTTTCTGGCCCCAGAGCCAGTTCTTTGTCAGTGGAAACAGAAAACCCGGTTCCAAACTAAGCACTGGCCCCGAACCAGCCCTGGAACTGCTTTGGTGGAAAAGGGGCAACATAGACACAGACAACCATTCACACTCACATTCACACCTACGCTCAATTTAGAGTCACCAGTTAACCTAACCTGCATATCTTTGGACTGTGGGGGAAACCGGAGCACCCGGAGGAAACCCACGCGGACACGGGGAGAACATGCAAACTCCGCACAGAAAGGCCCTCGCCGGCCACGGGGCTCGAACCCAGAACCTTCTTGCTGTGAGGCAACAGCGCTAACCACTACGCCACCGTGCCGCCCCATAGCGTTATCATGTTTCCATTTTTGAAAGTGTTGCTATCCTGGAAAACAGGTGTTTATTGTTTCTATGGCTCATTTGTAACATTTGCTGTATAAAGAAGGTAATTTGGTTTAAACCTGAAATGGTTGGAAATAAAACATGGCAGTTTTACAACAGGGAATGTTTTTAGTCAATGGTTTGAAAATGAGGAAAGACATTCCTTCAGCCCTCAAATTGAACCCGGTCTCTAGAGTGTCTCATTTTAAATTCTTGAAATACACAAAAAAGATGAGTATGCGAACATGAAGTCAAGTAGAACACCAGCCGAAGCCTGCCGAAGACTGATCGGGCCACGTGTGTGACTGTGTGTGAGAGTCCTGGTATTGCACATTGTAATTGACCCCCTGGTGTGTGTGGGGAGAACCCAGCAGACGTGTGGTCCATTCTCTCTAATTGACCCTCTAGGTACCTCTCCATGCAGTAGTAAATGAACCCTGGGTAAATAATGGAAGCTTTGATTAATAGCTGGCAGTTTGAGCCAGATCACCTGGAGAGAGAGAGAGAGAGAGAGAGAGAGAGAGAGAGAGAGAGAGAATGGAGGAATCCTTCTTAAAAAAAGGATCTTAACCAAGGATAATGTCCACAGAGACACCTGGCATGAACCTGATTGATTTATCATGAAGAATCTAGATGATGTCAGACTGCAAGGACTCACACCATATGGCTTTTATGAGTCGACTAAAAAAGTACAAGAAAAGCTAATCTAATGCCACTGAAGGTGCATCTCATCACTGAAAACATGGCAGCTACTCTGGCTTTTGACTTTTTAATGTCACAAACTGTTAGTCCAAACTCAAGGCCTGTGGGTCAAATATGGGCCAAACAGATTTCAGTCAGCCTGAACAAACTTGCAAAAAAATAATATTAAAACTGTACATTCTTCTCAACGTTTTTGCACCAGACCCATAGCATCATGCCTGTCCACATCCACGCCCACGTTCCATACATGTGCTGACCAAAAATAGCAGAGATAATCCTGTGTGAGATCATCTTAAATCATTTTGCTTCTTGTTGTACTGTATATTTTCAAAATTTGGAAAAACACATACACTACAACCCAGTCATAACGAACTCTTTTACTATGCATTTTCACATATAGCACACATAACTAAATTTGTGTCCCGTGCCTTTAAAGACAAAAAACATCACTGTGTCACATCCACGCACACTGATACTGGGAGTACACAGCACCATCAGGACTAATTACAGTACCATGCACCTGTTCCGTATTAGAGCGCAATCACAGCGCATGCTTAGAAACATTTTCTAAACATGCAGACTTGGTGAAGTATATGCACTGTACCGAGTGTCTCACATTACCAAGCCTTGCATCTGTGGATTGCCGTTCTGGTTTTGACTTTGTTTTGTGTATTTGGACTCTGCCTTTCGTCTTTGCCGCCACTGTTCTGTTTGTGCCTCGCCTGATCATTGCCCATTTTACAACTCTGAGAATGTTTGTCTTATGTTTTTGACCTGTTTGCCTGACTGTTTGTAATTAAACACTCTTCCTGCAATTACATCCACCATTCACTTGCTTACGTGGTACACTGAGCCACGCGCTCCTCTTCCCCCCAGACACAAACAATAAGTAATCAAGTCCGCAGCCGAGTTAACAATACGTGTTAATGTCAGAAAACAAAGGCTTAACGAGCTTCACTTAGGTATCGATCACTAACAGTTATCAAGAATAGTGATCAAAGGCTCGATAAAAGGATGAAATGACTGCTGATACTGCTAAACTTAACACTTAGGCTACATCCACACAACAACGGCAACGAGATTTTTTTTTTAGCGGGTAAAAAAAATATCGCGTCCACATGGGCAACAGATCAGTAAAATATCAGGTACATATGGCAACGCAACGCTTGCTGAAAATGATGCAATACACATGCCACACCTCTACGTGCGCTGTAAGACGGTCCCATCAGAGACACCAGAACAATAGAAGAAGTAGGACGCATGCGTATAAACCCCTTCTTCTACCCGGCATGAATGAGTGAGTGCTGCTTGTTCTAGTCATGTGGTTGTGATGTCATCGTAAACAAATCCGTTCTACTCATCCAGATGACTTCTCAATGGCGCCGTTGCCAGATTTTTCTACTCTGGAAACCGTTCTCAAAAAATATCGTTTTGGGGCACCCAAAATGCCGGTGCCATGTGGACGCCAGGCCGAAATGATAAAAAATTTTATCGGATTCACCTAAATCCATTGCCGTGTAGACAGGGCCTTAGTTAAAGTGCTTTATACCCCCAGCCCCACTCCACCCCACAGTGTGGCATAAATGACACCATTGGTGATTTGCAGCACATGAATAAACTGAATGGTGAAGATTTACAAAACAGAGCGAGTCAGTGGGTGGACACTGACAACAAACGACACACCAGTAACCTCCGTCATTTCCATAACACATGATTAAATCAGGGGCGGCACAGTGGTGTAGTGGTTAGCGCTGTCGCCTCACAGCAAGAAGGTCCGGGTTCGAGCCCCGTGGCCGGCGAGGGCCTTTCTGTGCGGAGTTTGTATGTTCTCCCCGTGTCCGCGTGGGTTTGCTCCAGTTTCCCCCACAGTCCAAAGACATGCAGGTTAGGTTAACTGGTGACTCTAAATTGACCGTGAGTGTGAATGATTGTCTGTGTCTATGTGTCAGCCCTGTGATGACCTGGCGACTTGTCCAGGGTGTACCCCGCCTTTCCCCCGTAGTCAGCTGGGATAGGCTCCAGCTCGCCTGCGACCCTGTAGAACAGGATAAAGCGGCTACAGATAATGAGATGAGATGAGATGATTAAATCATCACCTCCATTCATGATCCTTTAACCAGGCTTGTAGTACTTGAGTCCAGGACTTGAACTTGAGTCCAACTCATGCCCTGATTTTAAGGACTCGTGACTTGACTTGGACTTGAGCACTGATGACTTGGACTTGGACTCAGACTTGTGCATTAACTGCATTTGGACTCATAAATTGGAAATGAGGACTCGGATTTTTTTTTCTTTATTTTTTGTAACATGCCATACTAATTTGGCATAAGATATTTATATCTACATTAATTTTTATACTAATTTCATGCAAGAGAATGCTTATTCACCTGTTCATACGTCATGTTCAGGAGCAAACTAACGTTAACGGTGCTAAAATGCCTGGAGCGACGCCCCTAGGATTGTCCGCTTTTCTTATACAGACTTCTCGTGCAGTGGGAAAAAATGCACTGCGATGTGTTCCATATGTAGAAGAACTATCGAGGAGACGACGGGGACAACCTCGAACTTCAATCGTCATTTGGCAAGACTCCACCCAGAGAAGGAAGTGACACGCTATGTTCATTGCTCTATTGATAGTGGGCGGGGCTTGCTTGCTGAGTGATGAGCTAGCTAGTGTTAACCCTCTCTCATGTTATTTGCCCTGTTGATAGTGGGCGGGGCTTGCTGAGCAATGAAAAAGCTTTTTATCTGTAGCCTGTTAACTAAAATGGGGCAGTCAAGAAGTAATGTTAGTCCAACACAGCAGCAGAGACACTTTCACATAAAGGCAGCAATAGACACCATCAAATGGTACGGATGGAGTCTTGTTCTCGGACTCAACTCAAAATTTTCTTTCATGACTTGGACTTGACTCCAACTAGAACGCTGAGGACTCAAGACTGGACTCAGACTCGAGGTTTAGTGACTCAACTACAACACTGCCTTTAACTCAGTCAGTGAACTGAGATAGTGGCTCAGTAGGAGAAATTTATGATCAGGAGAGCATCATGAAAATTTTGCATATAACATGAGTGTTGGTGTGACAAGTGGGTCCATTTGAGTATTACGAACTTTTCAGTGTAACAAACTATTTGGATGTCATTTCATTATCACAGGGTCGCAGTGTGTAATGAACCATGGTGGTGGTAGGATCAATTCTTGACTGCATTTCTGATGAATGTTTCTCAGGACCTAACTTATGGTGGATGGCGTCCATCTATTTATTCAATGATGCTCAGCAGGATGTTCAGAGGTTTTCTTTTCTTTTATTAAAATATATTAAGAATTGAATGGTTTCCAATGGAAACAAAGCCCACTATGTGCTTCATGATTCTGATTTGTAGCTCAGTATCACACAGAAGAGTTATAAATGTGAACATGATGATACACTTTGATCGTAAAGTGTTAAAGGCCTGGAGTGGAATAACAATGAATTTGTCTGCATTAAGAAACACCTTCCTACCAAAAGCCTGGTGTGTGTGTGTGTGTGTGTGCATGTAATCCGTGTACCGTGTCGACCCGACCGAAACATCTCGCTTTACCAACATTAGCTGTCCCTCGGGGAAAACATTAATGAACAGAGCAGCGGGAATTATTCATATGTTAGTCAACAAAAAATCAGGGGATGTGTGTTTAGTCGTGCCCTCATGATCATTTGTCAAGGTTACTGCATCGAGGCGGAACTCTTAATACAGCTGCCGCAACATTCAGTAATCAAATGCAACCCTGGACAGGTGACTCCAGAATTATTGGCACCTTCAAATCGCAATCATATGAAAAGATGTAAGAAGAATAATGCATGTAATGAATGATAGTTGGAATTTAAGACTTTAACAATGCTGTATAGTTTTCATCTCATCTCATCTCATTATCTCTAGCCGCTTTATCCTGTTCTACAGGGTCGCAGGCAAGCTGGAGCCTATCCCAGCTGACTACGGGCGAAAGGCGGAGTACACCCTGGACAAGTCGCCAGGTCATCACAGGGCTGACACATAGACACAGACAACCATTCACACTCACATTCACACCTACGCTCAATTTAGAGTCACCAGTTAACCTAACCTGCATGTCTTTGGACTGTGGAGGAAACCGGAGCACATGGAGGAAACCCATGCGGACACGGGGAGAACATGCAAACTCCACACAGAAAGGCCCTCGCCGGCCACAGGGCTCGAACCCAGACCTTCTTGCTGTGAGGCGACAGCGCTAACCACTACACCACCATGCCGCCCGCTGTATAGTTTTATTATATCATATATTTCAAACAACTTAGCATTTTTTTTTTCCTGAACATCACCAGCTTGAAAATGATTGGCAATGTTACCATTTCATACTGTTTCAGATGGTTGGAGTTATGCGTGTGTGTTCTGGGTTTCAACAGAGCTGGAGGTATCATTATTTTGTTGAAAGATCCATTTATGATCAAACAGTACAGTCATGGCTAAAAGTTTTGAGACTGACACAAATTTTGGTTTTCACAAAGTTTGCTGCTTCAGTGTTTTTCGATCTTTTTGTCAGATGGTATACTGAAGTACAATTATAAGCATTTCATAAGTTTCAAAGGTTATTGACAACTACATCAAGTTTATGCAAAGAATCAGTATTTACAATGTCAATGTTGACCATTCTTTTTCAAGACTCCTGCAATTCGCCTAAAACATGCTGGATGTCAGGTTCTGGGCCAAATCCTAACTAATGGCAACCCATCATTTTTCCAGATGTCCCAAACAGTCTGAAGGGGGCTTCATCAGAAAAAAATAACTTTAGCCCAGTCCTCTGCAGTCTGCAAAAAGTCCTGCAAAAAGCTATTTTCTCTTATGACGCCTCCTTCAGACTGTTTGGGACATCTGGGGGGGAGATTGTCAAGAGAAGAGAAGGTGAGTGTTACCATGAGTCCTGTGTCATGCCAACAGGAAAGCATCCTGAGACTATTCATGTGTAGGGATGCTTCTCATCCAAGGAAGTGGGCTCACTCACAGGCTACATCCACACGACAACGGCAACGAGATTTTATTTAAAAAAATATCGCGTCCACATGGGCAACGGATCAGTAAAATATCAGGTACATATGGCAACGCAACGCTTGCTGAAAACGATGCAATACACATGCCATACCTCTACGTGTGCTGTAAGACGGTCCCATCGGAGACACCAGAACAATAGAAGAAGTAGGACGCATGCGCATAAACCCCTTCTTCTACCCGGTGTGAAGCACTCACAGGAACAAGCACACAACAACAAGAAGAAGATGGCTGCAACTACGCGAGGAAATCATGCCTTCTGTGTGTACAAATTAGTTTTATTAGTGTGCATAGTTTTATATAACTTAATTTTCTTATTGGGTGTGAACATTTTCATCTCATCTCATTATCTCTAGCCGCTTTATCCTTCTACAGGGTCGCAGACAAGCTGGAGCCTATCCCAGCTGACTACGGGCGAAAGGTGGGGTACACCCTGGACAAGTCGCCAGGTCATCACAGGGCTGACACATAGACACAGACAACCATTCACACTCACATTCACACCTACGGTCAATTTAGAGTCACCAGTTAACCTAACCTGCATGTCTTTGGACTGTGGGGGAAACCGGAGCACCAGGAGGAAACCCACGCGGACACGGGGAGAACATGCAAACTCTGCACAGAAAGGCCCTCGCCGGCCACGGGGCTCGAACCCGGACCTTCTTGCTGTGAGGCGACAATGCTAACCACTACACCACCGTGCCGGGCGTGAACATTTTGAAAAGCATTTTTATATAATTTATATAACTTTTTATATTGTGTGTGAACATTTTGAAAAGCGGTCTTATCCAATAAAAAAAAGAAATTCAAGAAATGGTTCAGTTACTTGTTTATTTAAAAGAAAAGCCGTATACAAAAGTGAATGCAATGCAGTGGTTCATACAAAACAGCAAGAGTGCTGCTTGTTCTAGTCATGTGGTTGTGACGTCATCGTAAACAAATCCGTTCTACTCATCCAGACAACTTCGCAACGGCGCCGTTGCCAGATTTTTCCACTCTGGAACCCGTTCTCGTTTTGGGGTGCCCAAAACGCCGGTGCCGTGTGGACGCCAGGCCGAAAAGATAAACAATTTTATCAGATTCACCTGAATCCATTGCCGTGTGGACAGCCTCACAATTTTGCCTAAGAACACTGCAAACGTCCTCCAAGAGCAACTTCTCCCAACGATCCAGGAGCAATTTGGTGATGAACAATGCTTTTTCCAGCATGATGGAGCACCATGTTACAAGGCAAAAATTATAACTAAGTGGCTCAGGGAACAAAACATTGAAAGTTTGGGTCCATGGCCAGAAAACTCCCCAGATCTTAAGCCCATCGAGAACCTGTGGTCAATCCTCAAAAACCGGTTGGACAAACAAAAACCCAAAAATTGTGATAAACTCCAAGCACTGATTATGCAAGAATGTGTTGCCATCAGAGGCAACCAGATTTTCAGTTAAAATATCCTGGTACTTAAGTCGACCCAAAGAACCAACAGCCTCGAAACAGCACCACACTATTAATGATGTACTGCCAACATTTACAGGGCAGTTTGGGGGCTTTTCCTTGTATGTAGTCATCTTTCTCATTAAACATGTTGATGGTCTTCATGGCAAATAAATAAATAAATAAATAAATAAATGTTGAAAAATCCCCAACTGTAGCTCCAATGACAATTAGAAATAAAGTTTAATTTGAAATGAAAAAGAGCTAAATTGTATTGTTTCATCCAAGAATAGCTTTTACAAACAGCTTCTTGTGATGGACTGGAGTAGATTTTGAATCTTGAAAACTCCAAAAACCAACTAACCACTTCACCTGGGTTCCTTTCGCTAGATTCTTCTTTCTGTCGACTCATGCTTCTAAATTCCTTCTGTTAAAGACTTTTATTGACCATTTATTTAACTTTCTTTTTAATTAGGTCTGGTGGGTGTAGTGGTTAGCACTGTCACCTCACAGCAAGAAGGTCCGGGTTCGAGCCCCGTGGCCGGCGAGGGCCTTTCTGTGCGGAGTTTGCATGTTCTCCCCGTGTCCGCGTGGGTTTCCTCCGGGTGCTCCGGTTTCCCCCACAGTCCAAAGACATGCAGGTTAGGTTAACTGGTGACTCTAAATTGAGCGTAGGTGTGAATGTGAGTGTGAATGGTTGTCTGTGTCTATGTGTCAGCCCTGTGATGACCTGGCGACTTGTCCAGGGTGTACCCCACCTTTCGTCCGTAGTCAGCTGGGATAGACTCCAGCTCACCTGCGACCCTGTAGAACAGGATAAAGCGGCTAGAGATAATGAGATGAGATGAGATGAGATGAGTGTTTTACTGGGAAATACACCACGTGTATTTTTCATCCGAGCTCCATCCGGGACATGGAGAACCAAAAACGGGACATAAATCTCTATATGTGACTTGTGAGGAAATCGATGAATGAGTTGTTTTGATAAATTTGGGCACTTTTTGTCTGTGAATGTGTCGATATTATAAAAAGAAAATCACACGTTGGCTTAAAGATATGAAGTTTATCTTCTCATATTGAAAAACTTGCATTTTTCATACGAAATACATCACAGATCTGAGTGGCATATTTAAATCATATTTCACTCCGATGACGTCACGCCCAGTGTTTTTCCGATGACTAGACGTGCGTTGTCAAAATGGTGAACCAGTTCAAGATTAAAATTCTTTTGATTTACTTGCTTTTTTTTTTGTGCATGTGTCCATGTAATATAAAGAACATTACACGGTGGCGCAAAGATACGAAATTGATCTTATGTTGAAAATATTTTTCACTCATTCACTTCACTCGCTCGTGATATATACATTCACCACTCGAAGATAAAATCTTCATATCTTCACACAACTGTGTAATATTTTCTATGTATGTACAGTGGCACTGACATATCTGCTGACTCGGTAACCACGGTTTCAGTTATCCGTGGTTTATCCTGGGATGAAAATATTAAGCTTCAGAATTCTGTTCATTTGAGAGAGAGAGAGAGCGAGAGAGAGAGAGAGAGAGAGAGCACATTCACGTCAATAAATGGTTTGAAGAATCCCCAAATGTAGCTGGTGGTGAAAATTAGCAACAACAACAAAAACTAGACAAAGATACGGGGAAAAAATGAAGTTAAATAGTGTCAGTAAATATTGCTAAACAAGGTGCAAGTGTGCATGATCTAGAACATGTGACTGGGTGAAGTGGCTGATGGGAACTGAAGTCTGTAAGTCTGCACTGCTTGCACTGCTGACATGGCAATTCAAATAATCATAATTACAATATTTTGTATTATTATTGATGTCATATTGTGCTATTTAAAAATTAAATTTGATCATACATATATATGTATGCACACACTTATTATCAATACATGCGATGAATCATGGTGGTGGTAGCATCACATCTTGGTTGCATCTCTGACTCATGTTTCTCAGCATCACTGGAATAATCTAGATGTCGGTATGTTGTAGTGAATGTCACTGAGACATTTTGATCATCCATGTACAGCCCTAAATATATGACCTGGTCGCTCTCGGAACATATTACTCTTCTTGAGTAATTTATATCCGTGTAAGGCGTGACACTCGGGATGACGCGTGTGGTGCAGTGTGATGTATGTGCTTCAGTTCTCAGCATATTGGTAATCATTCATTTATAACTCATTTGTCTCAATGGATCCCCTTTGACCTGGGACAGAATAGTGATAAAATGACCTTTCATTGAGTCGAGCAAGAAAAAGGATGGCTGCTTTCCCAAGAGTGGCTGAGGATCAATGATGGAATCTTGGATGGGGAGGTGGGGAGGGGGGGGAGACACAAATACACTAAGTTTACTTTTCGTGATTCCTTAGGAACGTAAATGCTGTAATTTTTCTCTTAGAGAGTTTGGTGAAAGAATGATGGTTTATAGCTGCTATAAGGTAAGTGAGAACAGGAACACAACATTAAACTCAACCAACAGATGGCGAGTTTTTGCGGGATAAAAGGAATAAAACACATCAGGATGTGCTATGATAGGAAAATTATAGGAACATCAATGTAGCAACTGACTCTGGTTGATCACACCACCCTGTTGTTGATTAATTTCCTATAGCAGGTCCAGAATGCAATCATACTTACATCCTCATCATAAAATTCAATTCAAATAATATAAACTTTTGAACAAATTTGCATCATGTGTACTGCAAACATTCACTTATTTATTCATGTTTCAAAATCAGTGATGATTTTCTCAGCTGTAAAGTATACCATAGCATCGAAATATTCATTGAATATAGTTAATTTTAAAGATTCATTTAACAGTTTGCATCAGTAGATGATGACCAGAATGTCAAGGATGTACTGTAGGAGCTCATTTGGCCTGGCATCAAAACAACCATGATGACCAAAACATCAAACAGACCTGAAACGTGACAATGTGAGAGAGGACCGACCTCCACGACAAATTATTTACAACAGGAAAACAACAAAGGACTAAATTTTGAGAAGATCGACCCAAAACATCAATCAGAACTGGAATCAGATGAGAAATGAGAGACGAGATACAATTCTAGTGAGAGGCCCGGAAAATGTGTTAATTTGGCCTAATTACGAACTTGTTAGCAAAAAAAATTGGACAAAACAATGACCAAGTGTTGTGCGGAGTGATGAGTTCTTTCAAACAAAACAAAACAAAACAAAAAGAATGGAAATCCACGAAGAACTGACGGAGGAGATATGATTTAACTGAATTGTGGATGACGGACCGACGACGGATGACAGACGCCACGCCATGACAATAATTCGTCGGCCTTATCGCCAGATGAGCTAACAAAGCAGATGTGAAATTAACTCGCCCATATTTATCTTGTTCTATTGAAAGACAATTGCTTCTTTCTAGAAATAAATGCTTGTAAAATATTTGGCGATTTGACAATAAATAATTTGACAATATTCACGATAGATTAATATGATTTAATTTATTTATTGGCAGAGAGCAAACAGAGTAGAAATAAAATAAAATAACAAGCACTGAAGCCGACGTTCACAAACAGCAGGCATGTTAATCAATCATGTCAATATTTAACTAAAACACTGGGCAAAGAGGGCAGATAATATGTTCTGTCCATCTATAATCCTCAACACCAGGCCAACTATTGGAGTCTGTTTTATACACACACACACACACACACACACTCCATAACTGATTAGAAGCGAGGAAGGCCATTTCCTCCCTGCGGCTGCTAAAGTATTAATCAAGCACACAGAGGAGTGTGCCAGAGTTCCCAGTGAGGATGTCTTCTAATGGTAATACATGAGGCTGGCAGTGAGGGAGGTGCCGCCCCTCTAATAGCCTCCAAAAGATCGGGGAGGCGAGGGGGAGGGCTGTGACGGGCATGGTTGCAACAACAGGAGAGAGAGAGAGAGAGAGAGAGAGAGAGACTGAGAAAGAGAGACAGAGAGAGACTTGAGAGAGAGAGACTGAGAGACAAAGAAAGAGAAACACACAGAGAGAGACAGAGACACTGAGAGAGAGACAGAGAGAGAGACTGAGAGAGAGAGAAAACGAGAGAGAGAGATTCTCAGAGTGATGTATGTTCTTCCTATGATTCAGTCTGACACCAAATATGCATTTAGAACGTCATCAACACTGTTTATATTCATAATATCTGGGTAAAAGATACATATTTAAGAAGTATTTTGGATTTTAAACACCGTATTACTATCGAGTTTAAAGATTATGGTAATGATCTGAGTCAAGGAGACTCCAATCGCTGTGGAGGTAACCGGAGAATTGTGAAGCAGTAAATACAAAGAATAAGAAGGAATAAACATTTAAAATAGCTATGAAAATGAGGAATAATAAGGGAAAATTAATTACTGTATAACCCTTAAAGATAAGGAATGGCATTAAAGATAAGGGGCATATTAAAAAGAAGCATTAAAAATAAAGAATAGCAAGGGGGACACTTGAAAGTTGCTGAAAAAAAATTATTTAAATCAAAGATAAATCTACACTGCCTGGCCAAAAATAAATTAATAAATAAATAAAACATTTGAATTTAAATAAGGAAATATTTAAAAGCCTTTGATTGGATAATTACTGCTGTGATGAATGTTTCAACTGAGAACAATTCTTTTAGCCCGAACTGATGCAGTGAGTAGATTCTCATTTCTTCAACAACCATGTCGGAAGACGTATCCCATGGTCATGGAAAAGATGTTATGAAGGAGATTGCTGAAATAAATGACTGGAACTGGGTTAAGAACTGACCAACACATTATTAAAACCTGGAAGGATAGTGGTGAACTGTTAACTTTGCAGAAGAAATGTGCTCCAAAAAAGTCCTGACTGACCAGGATCAGAGATCACTGAAACATTTGGTGAAGTCGAATCATTAAAAATGGACAGTAGAACTCACGGCTATGTTTAATAGTGAAACTAAGATCATTTCCAGACTCACAAGGTCATGTCGTCTGATGAGTCCAGACTGACCCTATTCCTGAGTGATGGGCATATCAAGGGTAAGAAGTGAAGCTCATGAAGTGATGAACCCATCATGGTTCATATGGAGATATTCCTGGACAACAATGCCAGGATTCATCAGGCTCAAATTGTGAAAGGGAGCATGAGGAATATTTTTCACACGTTAATTGGCCACCACAGAGTCCTGACTTTAACCTGATTGAAGGTCTCTGGGATGCTGGAGGAGAATTTATGGACTGGTTTGACTCTCTCATCATTACCTCCAACAACTTTGTTGGAAGAGGTTATGCTTTTGCCCTGTTTGTTTGTTCCCAACATAACTCAAAAAGTGCTAAACAGATTTGGATGAAATTTGGAAGAAAGGTGGGCCATGGGCTCAGGAACAATTCATTAGATTTTGATCCAAATCCAGATATGTATGCGGATCCACGATCTTTTTTCTGTTCCCAAGGTAATTCAAAAAGTAGTGAAAGCATTTGGATGAAACTTGGTGGACAGCTTTAGTACTATCCTAGGATCAAGTGATTTGATTTTGATTTTGATGATATGTGGCTTGGCAGAGATATGTACTCTCCTGAGTGAGTGCCATTCTTGATATCAGCAAAAAATTAATGCAAATCTGGATGGAAATAAATATTGTGATGCTGCATAAGGTTGTCGAAACAATGCCATGGCGAATGCATGCCATAATCAAAGCTAAAGGCGGATCAATGAAAGATTAGAGTATGTGTCTTTTTGTTTGAAGTAGTGTATAAAAATAGCCATTAGATATAAGCAATAATAAGGAAAAACTAGATGGGCACTTGGTAGAGAGCATACCTCCACCAAGCCACGTATTAGAATATCCAGATGGTTACTGTGTTTACATACATCTTTGGATTTGTGTCAAAATCTAACCACTTGTTTTTTGGCCCATGGTTCACCTTTCCACCAAATTTCATCCAAATCCGTTCAATACTTTTTGAGTTATGTTGGAAACAAACAAACAAATGGAGGCAAAAACATAACAATGACAAAAGTAAAATAATATAAAAATATCTATGCAAATCAAAGAATCATAGAGAATTATAGGGAAAATGTTCTACTTCACATTTCAGTTGAAAGCACAAACACTGATAAAATAATATGATAAAATATTAAATATATGCACCTCGAACAATGACTCATTAATCCCAGATCTGGTGTGAAATTATAAAAGATCCTTAAGGAGAATAAAGGTGGTCGTTAACAGCTACAGGGTTAATTAGCATGTCCATTCTGTGGGGTATCTCTGATACCATCCTGACATCACCTCATGGTGTCATTTTCTGCCGAACCAGCACCGAGGGGACTCAGGTGTGAAGCGTGAGCAGAATTTCTCCATAAAACCGAGCGTCTCAGGTGCCAAGATGATCTAAAGCTGGCAGGATGCCACCCGCCGTGACCCGAACCTGAACCTGCTGCTAGTATCCAGCCACCGAGAGTGAGCTCAGGACATGTTTAATCGCTTCAGTGGTGAGAAGGAAGACTCTAACAGACAGACAGGGTGTTAAATGTGGGCATGTCAGCAATAATTCACAAGTGATGTTTATATACACAATCTATAATATGAGTCAGAGGTCACAGGACATTTGTACTTTGATGCCATTCACCCAGATTTGTCATGTGTCATCTGAATATGGGGTAACAGCCAATCAGGAGTGAGCGAGACACCAATAGTGTTCATCTAGACTGTAAAATTTGCATCGTTACCCCATTGTGAAGTTGTTTTAGCTGGAAATAACGATAGCTGAGTCATGTTACGTGACTCATTACATTTGGTGCTTTAGTGACCAGACATGATAGCTTTTAGCAGTGTAGCTAACTGCTGGGGATGTGTTTAATTGTTCCGTGATTTGGTGGATAGTTGCAGAAAGTGAAAGACAGTCAGGTGATTTGGTTTTATTGTGGAGTGTTTAGCAGGATTGCTTATTACTGGAGACGTGCATAGCCTTGAAACAAGTCTCTGTATCCACCATGGAAGATTACAGCAGAGCAATCCTTTCCCTATTCAACCAGAGCAAATTCTTTAGCGAGCTGAGTCTAAAGTCCTTCCCACGACATGCCCTGGTCTTCTCAGGCAGTCTCCCATCCCAGTACTCATTGTCATCAGCTGTCCATTGCTAGCAATCATGACTGCTTCATTAGGATGCGCAGAAACACAGATGGGCTGTGAGGCCTGCACCAGAGTGACAGATTCACCCACATGGGTGGCACGAACAACCAGGCTGAGCCACCATGGAATGTCTGGCCTCATGAGCTCTCGCATACTATTCTCCTCTCCTAATGAAGCGCCTTGCACAGTAAGGTAAGATGTCGTGCCCCCATCGTGTTGTCTCTCTGGACCTCCAGACCTGATGCCAAGTGGTGCACAAAAGTGCTACAGACCTGATGGTTATGGAAGTTGCCCTGCAGTGACAAGTGACTTGCCAAGTGATGCTATCCATTGGCCATTTCAGTGGCTCTTCCGCATGCCATCTGGTGGTGTGCCATCACACCGAAAAGTGCTCTGCTGCCAGTGCCTTATTGGTGATGCACTATTTAACCCATAGCTGGAACCCAGGCAGGTGATACCACTCCACGTTAGAGCAGACCTGAGAGCAAAGGTGATTAAGGGTTAACTCCACTTTCCCCAATACTCAAGTCCTCCTGGACCTGAGACTCACCATCAGTTGCAGTTTAAAGTCATACCCAGAACTATCATACCCAGGACTAACCTGTCCCAGTACTAACCAGATCCTTAAAGCACATTGGGCGGTGCCGATCTCTGTTTCCATAGCTCTTGGCCTCTCGCCTATACAGCTAGGGTTACAGTGAGTGTGTGTGGGGGGTTAGTCCTCTGCTAATTGTGAAAGCTTGACTCCCTATTCACATCTGTATTGCAGTGTGTCTTGCCAGATGGCTGTAGGTACCATTTTTATGATGGTCTTTGGTATGACCCGACCACAAGTAGAACTCATGATCTCCTAGTTGAGAGGCAGACATGCTAACCACTAGGCCAGCTTGTGTTATCTAAAATAATATCACAAGTAAGTCAAGGATTTAGTCCAGTTACATAAAATCCCGAGCATAGAAACATCCAGATAAACAAATAATATGACTGAATGACTAGCCTGCTAGGTATCTAAGCTAAAGTTAGTGATGCTTGGTTATTTCGGATTGCAGCATGTTTCCAAGTTTATATATTTATCAGTCCTTATGTAGGGATGCTCCAAGATTGAGTTTATTTTCAAGTATGTACAACCCCGATTCCAAAAAAAGCTGGGACAAAGTACAAATTGTAAATAAAAACGGAATGAAATGATGTGGAAGTTTCAAAATTCCATACTTTATTCAGAATAGAACATAGATGACATATCAAATGTTTAAACTGAGAAAATGTATCATTTAAAGAGAAAAATTAGGTGATTTTAAATTTCATGACAACAACACATCTCAAAAAAGTTGGGACAAGGCCATGTTTCCCATTGTGAGACATCCCCTTTTCTCTTTACAACAGTCTGTAAACGTCTGGGGACTGAGGAGACAAGTTGCTCAAGTTTAGGGATAGGAATGTTAACCCATTCTTGTCTAATGTAGGATTCTAGTTGCTCAACTGTCTTAGGTCTTTTTTGTTGTCTCTTCCATTTTATGATGCGCCAAATGTTTTCTATGGGTGAAAGATCTGGACTGCAGGCTGGCCAGTTCAGTACCCGGACCCTTCTTCTACGCAGCCATGATGCTGTAATTGATGCAGTATGTGGTTTGGCATTGTCGTGTTGGAAAATGCAAGGTCTTCCCTGAAAGAGACGTCGTCTGGTTGGGAGCACATGTTGCTCTAGAACCTGGATATACCTTTCAGCATTGATGGTGTCTTTCCAGATGTGTAAGCTGCCCATGCCACACACACTAATGCAACCCCATACCATCAGAGATGCAGGCTTCTGAACTGAGCGCCGATAACAACTTGGGTCGTCCTTCTCCTCTTTAGTCCGAATGACACGGCGTCCCTGATTTCCATAAAGAATTCCAAATTTTGATTCGTCTGACCACAGAACAGTTTTCCACTTTGCCACAGTCCATTTTAAATGAGCCTTGGCCCAGAGAAGACGTCTGCGCTTCTGGATCATGTTTAGATACGGCTTCTTCTTTGAACTATAGAGTTTTAGCTGGCAACGGCGGATGGCACGGTGAATTGTGTTCACAGATAATGTTCTCTGGAAATATTCCTGAGCCCATTTTGTGATTTCCAATACAGAAGCATGCCTGTATGTGATGCAGTGCCGTCTAAGGGCCCGAAGATCACGGGCACCCAGTATGGTTTTCCGGCCTTGACCCTTACGCACAGAGATTCTTCCAGATTCTCTGAATCTTTTGATGATATTATGCACTGTAGATGATGATATGTTCAAACTCCTTGCAATTTTACACTGTCGAACTCCTTTCTGATATTGCTCCACTATTTGTCGGCTCAGAATTAGGGGGATTGGTGATCCTCTTCCCATCTGTATTTCTGAGAGCCGCTGCCACTCCAAGATGCTCTTTTTATACCCAGTCATGTTAATGACCTATTGCCAATTGACCTAATGAGTTGCAATTTGGTCCTCCAGCTGTTCCTTTTTTGTACCTTTAACTTTTCCAGCCTCTTATTGCCCCTGTCCCAACTTTTTTGAGATGTGTTGCTGTCATGAAATTTCAAATGAGCCAATATTTGGCATGAAATTTCAAAATGTCTCACTTTCGACATTTGATATGTTGTCTATGTTCTATTGTGAATACAATATCAGTTTCTGAGATTTGTAAATTATTGCAGTCCGTTTTTATTTACGATTTGTACTTTGTCCCAACTTTTTTGGAATCGGGTTGTATTTGTAAGAATAGTAAGCATTACACTTTATGTAAATAGGGTACTTGAAATTTCCACATTTGGATAAAAGTGTCAAGATATTGCTAATTGATGATGACATGGTCATAAAAGCATCATCTAACCATTTCATTTGTCAAACGAGTCAAAGAAGGGAAGCAAAGCTTCATCCATCCATCATCTGTAGCCACTTATCCTGTCCTACAGGGTCACAGGAGCCTATCCCAGCTGACTATGGACGAGATATACCCTAGACAAGTCGCCAGGTCATCACAGGGCTAACACATAAACACAGACAACCATTCACACCTACGGTCAATTTAGAGCCACCAATTAACCTAACGTGCATGTCTTTGGGGGAAACCGGAGCAGCTGGAGGAAACCCACGCGGACAGCATGCAAACTCTACACAGAAAGGCCCTCGCCAGCCGCTGGGCTCAAACCCAAGACCTTCTTGCTGTCAGGCGAGAGTGCTAACCACTACACCACTGTGCCACCCTGCAAAGTTTCATGCACGTGTTAAATAAATCAAAAGTGAAATTAATGATGAAAGCGTCTCACGCCAAGAAGCACAGCCAGAGTAATGTGATATCTATGACTGAAATCATACACAGACGAGGTAAAAGCCAGGAGGTCGTATGGAATAGGTCTATAACTGCCACGGCATGTCTGCCTTTGTGTTGCTTTGCTGAATGTAAACCAATAAACGTCGCTAACCTTGCAGATCCAGTCAATGCTTATTTAGAATCGCATCGATTAACAGTTCTGATTATTGATTATGTTGCGCCGCTTGAGGAATTTCAATGGGTTTGGATCAAACACTGGCCTGAAGCAGACTGGACTAGCTATTCAGGACAACACCATGGACAACTGGACATGCTGAAATAAACCACTTGGATCAAACATTACATCCTGTAATTTTAATTTATACTGTAGAGATACTGTAGGAAATCATATTTCTCAAGAAAATCAGCAACAAATTAACAGACAGCGTGAATGAGTTATATTATGAACTGAACATTTGATGTCAAAAGTGGTTTCTTTTCTTTTATATCTTTATTTTCTTTTTTCCGGCGGCACAGTGGTGTAGTGGTTAGCGTTGTCGCCTCACAGCAAGAAGGTCCAGGTTCGAGCCCCGTGGCCGGCGAGGGCCTTTCTGTGCGGAGTTTGCATGTTCTCCCCGTGTCCGCGTGGGTTTCCTCCGGGTGCTCCGGTTTCCCCCACAGTCCAAAGACATGCAGGTTAGGTTAACTGGCGACTCTAAATTGAGCGTAGGTGTGAATGTGAGTGTGAATGGTTGTCTGTGTCTATGTGTCAGCCCTGTGATGACCTGGCAACTTGTCCAGGGTGTACCCCGCCTTTCGCCCATAGTCAGCTGGGATAGGCTCCAGCTCGCCTGCGACCCTGTAGAACAGGATAAAGCGGCTAGAGATCATGGGCACCGCCAGGGGGGGAAAGGTTAGAACAATTCTAGGGGCCCAGCACTGCCATGGGGCCCTTTAAGGGGCTGATAATATGCTTTTAATGATTTTAATAAGACTTTTGAAATAACAACAATGCAATATTCCATCTGGTAAAATGAGCTAATTGAACAAGGTTGTCTATTTCTTGAGTTCTTCAACATATTGTCATTTAACCCTCCCCCTTTTGCGAAATGGGATGGTCCAGTTCTGGTAGAAGCGCGATGCGTTAAATCTGTGTGCCGATCAGTGCAATGCTACTTGCTGCTGTGTCGCGGTGCAGCAGCCAGCCAGCAGTGGAGTGCGTACAGTCTATCATCGCTAAATATGAAGAGTGGCTGTCAAAAACGTAAAGAAAGACAGCTGAAAGCTGAGAGGGACCGGAGAGGCAGGCAACTGGTCACTCAGTTTTTCCCAAAGAAAGCTAGCTATCGCTCACATGTGTGTTCAAAATATTAGCGAATAGTAAATGAACAGTATGAACGTGGTTGGATTAGCCTATCAAGAGAACACTTTTACAGTTTGTACAGTGACATTTTTTCCATTTTAATAACTGAACTGACTTGTGTGATAAACAAGATGAAATATTACGTTATGCTGGTCCTAATAACTAGTGCTAATAACCAGTTTCATAACTAATGGGGTGCCCTAAATATGCACAGATTCAGCCTCAGGGGGGCCTCCGCCCTACCAAACCACTATCAAAAGTCAAATAATGACAATAGTGCAATTGTGACGAGGGTGGGCAAAGTTGGGGGGCCCAAAATTCTAATCTTTCATGGGGCCCAAAATTTCTGGCGGCGCCCGTTAGAGATAATGAGATGAGATGAGATTTCTGTAGATTTTGAGGTATGTCTTGGATTATGCATCTAGTCATGCATCAAGCCCCGGGAATGGTCGAAGGAAATTCGCCAAAATCCGTAAATATGAGTCTGGAGCGCCGCTATAACTTTCAATCAATGGATAAATTCAACTCATAACCCAAACCATTAAGCCAAAACAAATGTAAAAAAAAAAAAAAAAACAGAAGAAAAAGAAAAAGCTCCAGTGATACATTTTTCCATTTCTGTTTCTGGTTGAGAGTATGCTGTGCGTGTTTTGGCTGCTGCTTCTCACCAGAACTTTTTATTTTTATTTTTTATTTCCCTTTTTTTTGGATTAGATGATTTGTTGTTTGCTCTTTATTTGACTGTCGTTTGTTTAAATGTTTTGTCCGCCGTTGTGGTGTAGCTCCCAGTTTTGGGCGTCAGTTTTCTTCAGGCTTTGGTCCACCATGAGCGATGCATGTTCTGCTCGCTATGGACTGCAGTGAGCTCGTTACTCTTTTTAACATTGGAGTTGCTGAGCACTCTGTGTGGCGGTGCTTCTGTGCACACTTTGTGGATCTATGGCGTGGTGTTCCGAGCAATGTTGCCTGGTGGTGTCGCGGTGGTTGTACAGGCGGTGTGGGATATACCCTATCCCCTCGTGTGCCTTTTGGGGGGACTGTGGGTAGCTACGCTACTGGAATTGCATCCTGACCCTCTTATGGTGGACTTCTTTTTTTAATTGTAAAGTGACATTGGGTGTGAGAAAGGTACTGTACTGTATAAGTTGAACTTATTATTATTATTATTATTATTATTATTATTATTATTATTATTATTATTATCTCTTTGAAATTGCAACCTCTTGGCAGAGGCAACCAGGCTTTGAAATAAAATATCCTGGCTCTTGGGACAGAATTCTTCACAAACCTCCAACCCGTCAACCACCAGCAGCAGAACAGTGTCAGTCCGAAAGCGTTATTTATCCATGAGCATATTTTAGTCAGGGATTTGAAATCGACAATTAAACGTGCAATTATGGCACCAATACTTTTCCTCATGTGTATGCTTTGAGATAAAATGTACTACTCAGGATTTTTTTGCTCAATAAAAATCCAAGTATGTTCTTAAGTCCTTTGGGTGAAAGAAATGAATCATTTTAAAGAATGTAAAGTTTATTTTGTTCCCTGGAAAGATGCCAATATTTCTAGAGGTGAATGTATAAAAGTGCCTCCAGCCATTAGCATTTTAGACCAGCATAAGGACAGTTAGTGCAGGATATATAAACGTTCTACGAGCGTGATTAAATTACTGGGCGTCTGTAATGTCCAATATGTCCACAGTTGGTTGTGTTTAGGAGGAGAGACGTGGCCATAGCTCTGTGTTGACATCCCGAGCCGTCGGCTTGCTTGAAACCTGGATTTAAATTACTGTGCCATCTGTTCCCGCTGGGAGCCTCGTGGCCGTTTTAAAATTCCAACATAGTTGCTGTGGATTGGTTCCCTCCCCGAGATTTCCCTCACTGCCAGCCGAAAGTGAACTCCATGCTCTTCAGTCCGGGAGAAGTTTGTAAACTTCTCATAAAACAATAAAACAAATATCTAAGTTTAATGTATTCACAGGTGGGTAAGATTCAGAAACAGAAGATTGGGATGAGTTCAAATCCCACGACTTCCACAAAGCCAATGTTGGATGCCTGAGCAAGAACCTGAACTTTCAACAGCTTGGAATTTATTTGTGTTCGGTCACTTTTAAAAGAAATAAACGCAGCTCTTGATTAGCTGTACATGAATAATATTGAATATATGAAGACAACAATACAACATTGGGAACGTTTTACACCACATTCTATTGGAACATAAGCCTCAGTTAGTGGAAAGTGAGGCGAATAATGACAAAAAGAAATTATCAATGATCATCCAATAATAATAATAATAATAATAATAATCCATGTCCTGTGAACCTCCAGGGCTGATTTCACCTTGAAAAGCCCAGTTGTTTCAATAACTACTGATTAACTGAGCACAAGATCTTTATGGGAAAATATTAGACCGAGATCTTGACAGTACGGACCGAACCGTAGTCTGATATTTTCCCATAAAGACCGAGCAAGTGAGGTTAATAAGGAGTTTATTATATGGCTTTTTTATTTCTATGATTAAAATAGACAGTCATTATAATGAGCCGTGACGCTGCTTTCAATCAATCACATCATATTTGTAACGTAGTTGAGTCACGCATGCAGAATAAACAGCTAGCGGTTTCAAAACTGAATTTCTGTTAGCGGTTAGCGGTTTCTGATGCTCTTTGTTGCTCATTTCTTGAATAACTTGCTGACTCTTATTTGTCTTTTGTGTTTCTGCTGTTTTTTATTCCGTTTTGAATTCTGATTCATCTTTTTTTTTTTGTCATTTTGTTTTTCTTTGTGTTTTTTGCAACATTGAAAGCCGGCACCTTGTAAAGAAAGTCTGTAATCGCCCACGGGCATTACGGGACAATTCTGTCTGCCAAGGAACCAATCAGAGTGCATGATTTTACCGGAAGTAGCTCGTGTCATAGAATAATTCTTCTTATCCCAGCAATTTAGTTATACAACATCACTACCTATTTTCATCCGTTTATAGTTACGGTTAATGCTAAGGAATATCTGTGAAACATGTTCCTGTTTTCACTCACGTTACAGCAGCTATAAGCAGTCGTTCCCTCACCAGCCTTGATTTTTCCTCTCTCGAAGTTAATAAGAAAAAAAACACTCTGTTTTAACCGCAAAATGTCAACCTGTCAGTCCTGAAGATGCAAGAAAAGTTACAGCTTTACTTCTGACTGTTCCGCTGACACTGGAGACTCCTTTCATGAATCACTCACTATTTGGTTTAACATCACGTACGGTAAAGACCACCGGTGTGTTGGACACTGCACAGCAAGTCCGTAATGCCTTCTTCCAGAAGTCCTTGTCTAAAGCATCTTTGGGTGTAAGCCACCACTTATTGAGGTCCTGGTTGACCAGCTCACACCAGGTCTTGTGGGGTGGCCCTTTTTCCTTGATCCATCCACCTGCTCAGACATGACCCTTCCAATATAAGAGGTGCTCCGATGGAAGTGGCCAAACCACTGTAGGTGCTTATATCAAAGGTCAGCATCAAGCTTCACTAGGCCAAGTCTCTGACAAAGACAGCTAGAGCTGACTACATCATCGGGCTCCATGCTACGCATCCATCTCAGCATTGCTCTCTCGTTCCTCTCCAGGTGCTTCACGTCCATGCTTCTCAGAGACTAACTCTCACTAGCGTACAACATAGAACTCCTTACACAGCAGCTGTAGATACGGCCACGAGTACGGAAAGTAAGACTCCGGCATGACAAGAGGGGGAGCAATTCCCTGAACTTTCCTCAGGCTGCTCTGGTTCTCATGATCGTGGCTAGCTCACGTCCTCCACCAGGGCACAAGGTGTCACCAAGGTAACAGAAATAGTCAACTGCATCTACAGTACGGCATGTTCACCAACAGGAACTTGGTTACAAGGCCTGGAATCAATTGGATGGGCAAGACCAAGACATCTGTTGCACCTGAAGGATGGGTCTGCAGAGAGTCTGCCACGGTTGCTGGTGCACTTCTTGTGCACCCAGTGTTGACAACCATTACAGAAGATGGAGTTGCAGCCTATGCCTTTCCTGCAGACAGCACATGGGTATTGACCAGAGTTCCTTAAGGTGTTAAAGTTTGGACCAGATATCAACACTTTGGTTTTGAATGTGAAGTTCATATCTTCTGACATAAAACTTCCTGATTATAGTTTGTTCCTGCAGAGCATGTGGTGTAGAAATCCCTGTGAAAGATCTGTTACTATAGCAACAATAATTAATTAGAAAGAGGATGCTGATATAAACCAATCAAAAAGAATGGAGAATTTAACAAACATTTTGAGTGCATGTTTGCTCTGCACTGATTGACAATACCTATCCAGACTGTGTGTGTGTGTGTGTGTGTGTGTGTGTGTGTGTGTGTGTGTGTGTGTACCCCCCACCAGTAAAGAACTCCCACCTCAAACCTCAGCCATGCCGATGAATAATGTAATGAGCAGCCTGTGTGATGTGTGCAGTCAGCACACTTGGACGCTCGTGTGCACTTCAACTTGGGAGGCCGCTTCCGTAATGAGCCAGCGATGTGGACTTATCGAATCAGATATCTGAGATGGGCCTCACACCAGGCCAAGGTCAACGTCTCGTGCCCTACACCCTCAAAATGACTTCATGCTGGACAGCAGCCTTTTTAACACGACACTGAACACAAACACAGCAGCAATGGAACAGTGCCAAAACTTCTGCAAGTTCTCAGCGGGTCAGCTGACTGATGACATCACCGATCCTTCAGCATGTTTCATTCATTACCTGTTCATATGTTACATAGTATATAGCAGTGTTGTTGTCGAGTCACTAAACTTCGAGTTTGAGTCCAGTCTCGAGTCCCCAGTGTTCAAGTCTGAGTCAAATCCAAGTCATTAAAAACAATTTCGAGTCGAATCTGAAAACAAGACTCCAACCGGACCATCTGACGGTGGCTGTTTCAGCACCATTAGCATTAGTTTGTTCCTGAACATGGCATATGAACAGGTGAATGTGCTTCTCTTTATTAGGGAGTGCGAAGTATTCTGTCAGCGATGGTTGGGAGACAGGTGTAAGTGCAGAAGGTGTGTTTATTAATACAAGTGAAGACGGTAAACAATCCAGAATGGCAGGCAAAATCGTAAAACAGTGAAACAAGCGAGAGGTCGAGCGAGGCACAAACAGGCTATCGTAGACTCGGCAGAATCAAAGACAAGAAACAGGAAATCAGGGATCAGGAAACTAAACAAGGAAACAAGGCTTGGTAATGTGTCAGCAATGCAACTCAATACTTCGCAAAGTGTGTTTTCACAGCTTTTATATATCGGCGCTCTGATTGCGCCTTAATCCTGTTCAGGTGTGAGTTATGGTGTATGCGAGAGTCCGCTTGGCACGCGCACTGTCCGGAGCGCGCCCGAGAGTCTATCTGATGCACATGCCAAGGCCCACAGGTGTGACATACTTGCATGCAATTAGCACAAAAATTAATGTCGATATAAATATCTAATGCCAAATTATTATGGCATGTTACAAAAAAATAAAGAAAAAATCCAACTCCTCATCTCCAATTTACGAGTCTGAATGCAGTTAATGCATGAGTCCGAGTCCAAGGCCGAGTCATCAGTGCTCAAGTCCAAGTCAAGTCACAAGTCCTTAAAATTAGGGTACGAGTCCAGGACTCGAGTAGTAAAAGTAAAAGCCTTGTAAATAGTACGTACGATACACTCCTCAAGGGTTCTTCAAGGGTTCCTAGCTTCAGAACCCTGTCAAGATGAATGAATGAATGAATGAATGAATGAACCCTTTATTGTCACTAGTCACAAGTACCAGCAAAATTGGCCATCAACCCGTCCGTACATATACACATACATACAATCGACAGAGGCGGAGTAGACAGGACAGGAAGACAGGGATGAAAAGAAAAAATACAGAGTAACATGAGGAGAGGGAAGGAGAAAAAGCAACCCCCACACTATGCTCCTATGGGGAGTACAGTGTGGGAACATTAAAAAACATCTCAGCACATAATCAGAAAATAAGTACACTTTACAACATGAAAACTCGGGACTTGAGGGGGGGAGGGGGTGATCAGGGGAGGGGGTAAGGGCGGAGGGGTGGAGGGGTGGAGGTAACCCAGTGCAAGCAAGCAGCCATCCGTTCCTGCAGCCATGACGGCGCTGGTCGTGCACCCGCTTGTCACACTGGGGGTAAAAAGTGGCGACCGTGGGAAGTGGGGGAAGGAATGCAAGATCGTCTCACTGCAGTGATCATCAGGGGGAGTTGTTGTTCCAGCAATGGCCTTGACCGAGGCCAGTGCTGTCTGAGGGAGCCGAAAGGAGATAAGATTGGGATTGTTTGGTCTTGGGGCGAGTAGACGCATTCTTTTACACGACTACTCTGTTTGTCCATTCTGGTCTCCAAATCGATCCATTTTCCTTTGCAAAGCCAAAAGCTTCTCCATGATGTTATCCATGTTGCGGTTCAAGTTCTGAATAGCCACAGTCTGAGTGCCGACAGCTCTGCCCACCGCTTCAATCATGTTGGGCAGCTTTATGGGGCTTTGAACAGCTGCCACCGTTTTCTGAATTCCTCGATAAACCAGGGCAATGCCTAATCCAATCAGCAAAAGACCTGTAATCATGGTTCCGATTAGGTAGATGTTTTCAATGTCCTCCACAGAAAGAACCGCCAAGCACATGACCCGCTGCTTCTCCCACGCGTCCATCGTGTAGCCAGCCGCGAACATTCCGGCAGAACGTTCCAAACCCCGGCTTCTCGTCGAGAGAATTGTGTCAATTGCGTTGAGAGACCAATTTATCAATTCCATGATTTTTTAGTTTGGAGAGCAGTGTGGAGAGAGTCTCTCAAAAGTATAGACAGTAGACAGATGAGACGAGAGGAGCAAAGCAGCAAAGATAAGGGAGAGGAGAGGGAGAGAAATGAAACCGCCTTCCGTAAGAGCACGGAGAGAAAAAAAAGAGAAGATTCTCCTTGGAACCTTTTATCACGAGAAAACACTCAGGTGCAGGGCTCTACATGGAACCTTTAAGGTTTCTACCAATAAATGCCCACATTTTGTGTAATAATTATATTTATATTATGGTTATTTATATATTTATCAATTACCAAGTGCAATATCCTTCACAAGAGCTCAGTTTCACGTTCCTCAAGCATATTTTATGTGAATGTCTGTACATTTGTACATCTTTCATGTTTGTAAATTTTGTTTATATCTTTGTAAATTTGTCAACCCTTATGTTTGTACAGCTTTCATGTACGAAAATCTTGAATCTTTTATGCATGTACATCTGAGGACTGTTTCGTCAGGCAGTGCACTGAATTCCGTTGTGTATCTTACACAATGGCAAGAAAGCAACCTTGAATCTTGAAAAAAAAAATAAATAAATAAATAAATAAATAAATAAAATTGTAAAAAATTTCTTGTGGTTTAATTTCTTCAAGGAAGCTTGATCAAATTTTAAGTTTGAGCTTGTTATCAACAAATATATAACTTTTAAAATGTTAAATCAAATTCAAATAAAATAAAAGGAAGAATATATAAGAATAAAAAACTAGAAGTGGATACTAGGTTTTTTTTGTTTGTTTTTGTTTTTTTGTAAAATTGATGTTTCATGAGTTTCTTAAGTTTTTTTTGTAATGTAGGATTGATATCAACAAATGAAGGCCTTTTAACATTTTTCAGGTTTAAACAAACAAATAAAAATTAATACAATCAATCAATCAATCAATCAATTAGTGAAACAAACAAACAAATAAATAAACAAATCAATAAAACCCCTTTTAGACAGTATATAGTGTTAAGTCTTAATTCTTTAGCTTGTTTTATACCATTTAATCAACACAATTACATCGATTATTTGTTTCCGTTCTAGCCCTGACTCCGCCCCTGTCCTGTCATTGGTGTGTTACCTGATTCTGTTCACCTGTTCTTTGTTCACCTCTTCATTAGGTTGTTGATTTATACCCTTCTATTTCCACCTTTCCAAGCATTGTGAGCATGAAGTCTGAGCTTTGTTTCTCTCAGCCTCATTGCTTGATTCTGTGTTTCCTGGTTTTCATCCATTTGAATGTTGTTGGAGTTTCTTTTCATTTTTTCAATCTTGAATGAACGCACTTGCATCCTGTCTTTTTTTAAATGAGCATTGCATTGTTTTAATTCTTAACTACGTCAAGAAACGTTGTATCAGTTAGAGATAACGGAGATAAAGTTATCGAGTTGTACATGAGCTAATGCTCCGAGTTGTCTATAAGCTATGTACGATGAGATTGAGTGGAATAACTGTTTTATTCTATCCACAGTCATGGAGTATTTTTATTTTTATTCTTTGCAAATTTGATAAATAAAAACTTTATACAGAACGTCTGACAAAATCATTGAAAAATAAAAAACACACTCTTACCATCAAATACTTTCATTCCATATTTTGTTGCTTTTTTTTGTATTTTTTGGTGTTTTGTTTTCAAGTAGAGTTTTTATTTCATCCTCGGTTAGTTCAGCAACATGCTCCGCCATTTTGTTTTTCTCTACTCACGGTATATTAGCTGATATCCTTGTAATAGAATAGCCAATCAGAGCGTGCGATTGCTCATATCCAGTGATAAATATATATATGCTATTTACCAGCTGGGAGGTCTGTATGGTGAAATACCGTGACCGAGGTCTTGAAAGTACTGAGCGAGGCCCTCTGGGCCGAGGTCAGTATTCAAGGCCGAGGTCACGGTATTTCACCATACGGACCGACCTTAAGCTGGTAAATAATATATTTATTTTTTTCTTTACCAAATTCTAACAGAAAACGAGAGCGCCCGAAAGGGAAAACCGAGCCAAGCCGCCATTTTGAATCCTCATTCACGGCTGTAATGCAAATGGCTTCCTCCTCGGTATACAAGTGCACTTCCATGGCAGGAAAAATAAAATACATTTTGCCGCCTATGTAGTCCCCTATTTATACAAATAGGAGTCATTCAGGATTCAGCCATGTTTTTGCTCGGTGTTTTTGCCCGACCAAAGTTATACAGTATTATGACCTTTATATTGCATAAATAAAGCCATTTGGTGAAACTTTGAAGAAGAGATTGTACTGGTTTAAAGTTTTTACCTAACGTAATATTATGTATTAGGATAGCATGGTCCAAAATGGGCCTCATTAACTAATGAGATCAAACTGTTAGCAAGTTACAGGTTTTTAGCTTTCTCCTGAAATGTTTTCTTTTATTTCGTCTTCCTCAGGGTAGTAAAACTCGCTTTCGCTGTGAACACTGTCGTTATCACTATCCATGCTGTAAAATTAATGCTATTCTCCTGAGAAATAATATATATATTTTTCTTTACCAAATTCTAACAGAAAACGAGAGCGCCCGAAAGGGAAAACCAAGCCGAGCCGCCATTTTGAATCCTCATTCACGGCTGTAATGCAAATGGCTTCCTCCTCGGTATACAAGTGCACTTCCATGGCAGGAAAAAAAACAACATTTTGCCGCGTATGTAGCCCCCTATTTATACAAATAGGAGTCATTCAGGATTCAGCCATGTTTTTGCTCGGCGTTAGCAACAGTTAGAGGTTTTTAGCTTTCTCCTGAAATGTTTTCTTTTATTTCTTCTTCCTCAGGATAGTAAAACTCGCTTTCGCTGTGAACACTGTCATTATCGCTATCCATGCTGTAAAATTAATGCTATTCTCCTGAGAAATGCTGGCAAAAATTTATCAGATTTTTGATAATCCTATAAATAAATCTTATTAAAAAAAGATAAATGTTGACAAAAAATGCTACTCTGTTTGTTGTTGTGAACGAGCGAGTCGCCAGAGGTCCGTAACTGGGGTCCGTACCGTAGGATACGGACGTGCTCGCCAGCCAATCAGAGCGCAGGATTTGGACCACGAAAAAAATAATTAGTATTATTAAATAAAGTGTGTGATATATTTCTATAAAATCTGACTTTTAGTCCTTTAGAAGACGGATGAAAAGCCGGCGCACACGCCTCTGCGTCACAGTTTGCTGAAATGAGTCATGTGACCTCCTCTAGGGTTTGTTCGGTGCTTGTAAACATGAATGTATTTACAATAAAGGTGTCAAAGTGACGGGGAAATAGGATGGGCGTGATAAATACTGTCCATCGCACAGGGCTTATGAAAAGCAGCAGCTGTTACTTGTCCATTTCGGAAAGCAATCAATGACTCGCTCTCTGTCTGTCTGTCCACTGATCACATGATCGCATGATCACATGTCAATGGACTCCTGGGAGGAAAAAAAAGACAAAAAACAAACTTGAAATGTGTATCGGAAGGATGAGCAGTTTCCAGTCTGAACACAGACCTTCATACAAATGATCATTAAATACACACACACACACACACACACACGGTTCCTCCTGCGCTGCCTCAAACAACCAGAGAACCCCAGAGAACCTTTTCTCCTCGTTGGTTCACTGTATCGTATTTATTTCCTTTTCAGTCGATCAACTCGGATCTTATTTTAACAGCAGACAGGAGAATAATTTCAGAGCCAATTAAGAGAAGCTTCTCATTTGCGTTCCAGATCAAACACCTGATCAAACACCTGCTGCATCCGAATCTGAGAGAAATTTCTACTCAGTTTGTTTGTTTGCTCGCTCTTTATTTTGGTTTGTTTTCCCACTACACGTAATTAAATTTGAACAGAAATACAGTACACACAAATTAGGTTTGTCATATCCCTTAAAATCCCCAATGCAGTCCTATTTTAATTAATTACCTTACAATAAAATTAGTCTAATGCAAACGATACAGCAAATCCATATGGCTTTGCCGTGCCTGATTGATGGATGAAGCACAGGAGAAAGCGCTCAAGCTGGAAACTGAAACGAAGTGTACGAGCAAACATCTCTCGACTGATCATCTGATCGTTTTTTTTTCATCCTTCCTGACAAACGACGTCTGATTCGAGGCTGTGTTTAGTTTTGCTCAGGTTTTTGTTCAGGAGTCATCGATCGGCCATTTATCATTCTGTAAGATGTGTCCAATCATCTTCCACGTCCTCCTCTTCACTTCGTTGCTTAGCGGCCTACAGTTTGCTTGCTTCAGGAGTTCCTCTGTGGATACATGTTCTTCCCAATGTACTTTCATTATTCTTCGAAGACATTTGTTGTTGAAAATGTCTATTGTCTTGCTATCTCCTTGATTCATTTTCCACGTTTCACAGCCATATACCAGGATTGGCACAACCAGTGTCTTATAGAGCCTAATGTACAATTCACACGGGATAAGTATTACCTATGGGCCTCTGGTAATTCGCAATTACCCCCGCACCTCTGTGTTATTGTGTGGCGCATTCGGACGGGATAAGCAAAAGTCTGTAATTCACTGAATTTACAGAAATTGTGACCGGATTGTGACAATCAATACAGTTGTAGCATGTTGGAAGTGCCAACATATTACTGTAGTACATTAATGGTGCATTAATAAGGTAGGATGAAAACACAGTAGGCATAAGAATAGCACTGTATCCAAATTAAGAGAGGGGAAACGCATATGATAGGGATACAGTATGTTTGCTCCACGCTCTCAAAATGAGAAGGCGGGGTCACTGCAAATGAAAACAGTCTCGAGATGACAATGTAAGTGTTAGGGTTTTGCTGGGATTCGAACCTGGTTTGTTGGTGTGATAATCCAGCAAACCCCCACTAGGCCACCAGGGGGATGACTCAAATGCAGAGGCGTGAGGCGGAAGTAGAAAAAGAATCAAAAGGTTTATTTAAACTATATACACTATATACAGGGCAAAACAAAAGACAAAAAAAAACCCAAAGAGTATAATCCAAAAGAAAAGCAAAGTGCAAAAATTCAAAAGCTAAGAAGATCAAAAAACACAGTACAAAGGAAACTGGAGATAAACATAACAGCACAAAGACTCCGTGACAAGAGGACTGAACTCAGGGGTATAAATAGACAAACTAATTAAGGACACAGGTGAAGATAATTAGGCAATTAACACAAACACAAAACACAGGAACAGTGGCGGCCTCTAGAGGCCAAAATAAACACGACATGAAAAGGAAATAACAGCGGCCTCTAGAGGCCAAAACAGTCCTAGTCCTAACAGGACCCCCCCCTCTAGGAGCGTCTCCTGACGTTCCCAGGGCGATCCGGATGGGCCGAATGGAAGTCCCGACATAGTTCTTTATCAAGGACATCCCGAGCAGGAACCCAGCAGCGCTCCTCAGGACCATAGCCCTCCCAGTCCACCAGATATTGCAACCCGCCGTGGACCCGGCGGGAGTCAAGCAGGCGATTCACAGTGAACACAGTCTGCCCCTGGAAGATGCGGGGGGGTGGGGGGTTCCTAGGGGCAGGGGCATACGTAGACGTCAGTACGGGCCGTAACAGGGAAACATGGAAAGTGGGGTTGATCCTCAGAGTCCGGGGCAACTGGAGCTGGTAGGAGACAGGGTTCACCCTGCGCACCACCTTGAAGGGGCCAATGTAGCGAGGAGCAAGCTTGCGGTTCTCCACCCGCAGTGGAAGGTCCTTAGTGGACAGCCAAACACGCTGCCCAGGGCGGAAAGCGTGTGCAGGTCTTCTATGGCGGTTGGCCTGAGTCTGGTTGGTTCTGGAGGTCTGTATGAGGGTCTTCCTGACCTTGCTCCAGGTCTTGCGACACCGTCTCACATATTGGTTGACCGAGGGCACCCCCGCGTCCTCCTCCTGGTCCGGGAACAGAGGTGGCTGGAACCCGAATTGGCACTGGAATGGCGACAGCTTGGTGGCCGATGACTGCAGGGTGTTGTGGGCGTACTCCGCCCATGGCAGCCAGGTGCTCCACGATGTCGGGTTATCCATAGCCAGGCCTCGCAGGGTGGTTTCCAGGTCCTGGTTGAGCCTCTCCGTCTGACCATTGGACTGTGGGTGAAACCCAGAGGAGAGGCTGGCAGTGGCTCCGATGACCTTGCAGAACCCGTGCCACACTCGGGAGGAGAACTGGGGCCCTCGGTCTGAGACGATGTCCTGTGGAAGACCAAAGACTCGGAAGACATGATTAAACAAAAGTTTCGCAGTTTCAAGAGCAGAGGGGAGTTTGCACAGTGGTATGAAGCGGCAGGCCTTGGAGAATCTGTCAACTAAGACCAAAATGACCGTGTTACCTTGTGACTCAGGGAGACCCGTGATAAAGTCGACTGCCACGTGGGACCAGGGACGCCGGGGAATGGTCAGAGGATGCAGGAGACCCTGGGGACGCTGTCGTGGGTTCTTGGTTCTGGTGCAAACCTCACAGGACAGGACAAATGACCTTACTTCCTTCTCCATGTTAGGCCACCAGAAGCGTCTTTTCAGGAAGTCCAGGGTCCTCCGAGCTCCCGGGTGGGCGGTGAGAGGGGAAGAGTGACCCCACTGGAGAACCTTGGCCCGGGCTTGATGTGGGACGTACAAGAGGCCTGGTGGCCCCGTCCCAGGACCGGGGTCCTGGCGTTGGGCTCGTCGGACAGCCTCCTCAATACCCCAGCGGACAGGGGCCACAATCCGGGACACAGGGATAATAGGCCCGACTTCATTCTCCCTGTTAGTGGCAGAGAACAGTCTGGACAGTGCGTCAGGTTTGGTGTTCTTGGAGCCGGGGCGGTATGAGAGGGTGAAGTCAAACCGACTGAAAAACAGGGCCCACCTAGCCTGTCGAGGGTTCAGTCTCTTGGCTTGCTGGAGGTACTCCAGGTTCTTGTGGTCAGTCCAAACCAGGAATGGATGTTGTGCTCCCTCCAGCCAGTGCCTCCACTCCTCAAGGGCCAGTTTGACCGCTAGCAGTTCTCGATCCCCCACATCGTACCGGGACTCAGCAGGACTCAGGCGGTGGGAGAAGTAAGCGCAGGGGTGCAGCTTTCCTTCCGAGCGTTGAGAGAGCACCGCGCCGACACCACTGTCCGAGGCGTCCACCTCCACGATGAATGGTTGGGAGGTGTCCGGGAGAACCAGAATGGGTGCCATGCAGAAGCGGTCCTTGAGGTCTTTGAACGCCTTTTCTGCCTGAGGAGACCAGCCATAAGATCCACCTGTCCCTTTGGTGAGGTCTGACATGGGTGCTGCCACAGAACTGAAGTTCCTGATGAACTTGCGGTAGAAGTTAGCGAATCCTAAGAACCGCTGAACCTCCTTAACGGACTTGGGAGTAGGCCAATCCCGGACGGCCAGGGTCTTGGCAGGGTCCATTTGGAGTTGGCCTGTCCGTACAATAAATCCCAGAAAGGAGACCTCGGGAACATGAAATTCGCATTTCTGGGCCTTGGCGAACAGATTGTTCTGTAGCAGCCTCTGGAGAACCTGGCGGACATGGTGGCGGTGCTCCTGCACGGTCTTGGAAAAGATAAGGATGTCGTCGAGGTAGACAAAAACGTATAGGTTAATCATGTCCCTCAAGACGTCGTTGATTAGGGCCTGAAAAACAGCTGGTGCGTTGGTGAGTCCGAAGGGCATCACCTGGTATTCGTAGTGCCCAGACGGGGTGTTAAAGGCAGTCTTCCACTCGTCTCCCTGTCGGATACGGATGAGGTGGTATGCGTTCCGTAGGTCCAACTTGGTGAAGACGGTGGCGCCTTGGAGCAGGTCGAAAGCTGTGGACATCAGCGGAAGGGGATATCGGTTGCGCACAGTGATCTTATTCAGGCCCCTGTAATCAATACATGGTCGGAGCCCCCCATCCTTCTTGCTGACAAAGAAGAAGCCGGCTCCAGCAGGTGAAGTGGAGGGTCGAATAAACCCAGAGACCAGGGCATCTTTGAGGTATTCCTCCATGGCCTTGCGTTCTGGCTGAGAGAGTGAAAACAGTCTGCCACGAGGAGGGGTAGTCCCAGGGAGCAAGTCGATGGCACAGTCGTAGGCCCGGTGCGGAGGAAGAACGGCGGCCCTGCTCTTGCTGAATACCTCCTTGAGATCCCAGTACTCTGTGGGAACTTGAGATAACTCGGTGAGATCAGGGGGCTCGGCAGGAGACACAGGAGAGCTAGAGAGCAGACAAGAGGCATGGCATGCAGGGCCCCATTCCACAACCTGGCTTGTTACCCAGTCTATGCGAGGGTTGTGGCGAGTAAGCCAAGGAAGGCCTAGAATAACTGGGAACTCAGGTGAAGGAATCAGGTGCAGGGATATTTCTTCCTTGTGACCTTGAGACTGGAGGAAAACTGGAGAAGTAACTTGGGTGACTCTTCCATCACCTAACGCTTGGCCATCGAGGGCAGACACAGACAGTGGGACTTCAAGAGGTGCAGTCGGAATATTGATGCTTTGGGCGAAGTGAATATCCATAAAGTTCCCAGCCGCCCCTGAGTCTATCAAAGCTTGACAAGAGTGGACAGACTCACCCCAGGAGATGGAGACCGGGATGTAGATTCCTTGGCCAGGGAGTCCGGGAGAGAGGGTAGGCCCCGTCACAACCCTCCCTCGGCTGGACGGGGCGGTCCTTTTCCCAAGAGTTCGGGACATGATGCTCGGAAGTGACCAGGCTTGCCACAGTAGATGCAGCACTTGTCCCTCCTTCTGCGCTCCCTCTCAGATGCGGAGAGGCGAGTACGACCCACTTGCATGGGTTCTGGACAGTCACTGAAGGAGGTAGACGGTCTCCAGGTAGAGGTAGGGAGGCTGGGGGGGCTCAAGGCTTGGTGGCGTTCTCTCATCCTGTTGTCCAGACGAATAGCATGTGAGATGAGGGTTTCGAGGTCACTTGGGCATCCAATAGAGGCCAGACCGTCCTTGATGGGGTCAGACAGACCATGGTGGAAGGCTGACACCAGGGCAGTCTCGTTCCATCCACTTACTGCTGCGAGTGTTCGGAACGAGATGGCGTAATCTGCGACGCTTCCTCCTTGCCGGATGGACATGAGCTTTCGGGCTGCGTCGGTACTGATGTCTGCCTGATCGAAGACCCGAAGCATCTCTTCAGAAAACAGCTGGAAATCAAAGCACTCAGGTCCCTGTCTTTGCCAGATAGCAGTAGCCCAGGCTCGCGCCTTACCAGCTAATAAGGTGATCACAAAGGCAATCTTGCGGCGATCCGTAGTGTAGGTGGTAGGCTGAAGCTCAAAGGTGAGTTGACACTGGGTAAGGAACTCTCGGCACTCACTGTGCTTGCCGTCATACCTCTGTGGTGCAGGAAGGCTGGGTTCGCGAGGTGAAGAAGGCAGCATTGCAGGAGGCACTGGAGCAGGAGTGGGAGCTGGATCAGGAGCAGGAACTGGATCAGGAGCAGGAGATGCAGGCAGAGATGTCAGCTGTGCCAGGGTTTTCCCAATTTGCTGAAGCAGTTCCTCGTGGCGAGCGAGGGCCTCACGTTGGCTGGTGAGCGTACGTCCATGAGCGTCCATGGTCGCTCCGAAGCGTGTCAAAGCTGCCATAATTCCCTGAAGGTTGGCCGGGTAGACAGTTGAAGCAGCCTCTGCTGAGTCGGTCATGACGGAGTCTTTCTGTTAGGGTTTTGCTGGGATTCGAACCTGGTTTGTTGGTGTGATAATCCAGCAAACCCCCACTAGGCCACCAGGGGGATGACTCAAATGCAGAGGCGTGAGGCGGAAGTAGAAAAAGAATCAAAAGGTTTATTTAAACTATATACACTATATACAGGGCAAAACAAAAGACAAAAAAAAACCCAAAGAGTATAATCCAAAAGAAAAGCAAAGTGCAAAAATTCAAAAGCTAAGAAGATCAAAAAACACAGTACAAAGGAAACTGGAGATAAACATAACAGCACAAAGACTCCGTGACAAGAGGACTGAACTCAGGGGTATAAATAGACAAACTAATTAAGGACACAGGTGAAGATAATTAGGCAATTAACACAAACACAAAACACAGGAACAGTGGCGGCCTCTAGAGGCCAAAATAAACACGACATGAAAAGGAAATAACAGCGGCCTCTAGAGGCCAAAACAGTCCTAGTCCTAACAGTAAGTGAACAGGCAGTTTATGGCGCTGTTTACACATAGCCGGGTATTTTGCTAAACGAACATTTGTCTTCCCTCCGTTAACCAAAATATCTTCGTATTGCTGTGTCATGGGGGTTAGCGTGGCTCCTTACCATATGCTGCCACACAAGCCATCCAGTTGAAGATTCTTCATGCTTTCTTCTTGGAGTTCTTCTTGGAGCTGTTTATGCTTATCTGGTTCAAATACCCCTTACGAAAATCTACCATGGTTTACTATGGTTTTACCATGGTTTTTATGTAGTAACCATGATTCTACCATGGTATCTCATGGTTATTCTAAGTACTATGAACCAACCATAGTATTACTATGCTTCATCCATGGTAGTAACCATGGTTCTACTATGGTATTTCATGGTGATTCTAAGTACTATGAACCAACCATAGTATTACTATGGTTTATCCATGGTAGTAACCATGGTTCTACTATGGTATTTCATGGTGATTCTAAGTACTATGAACCAACCATAGCATTACTGTGGTTTATCCACAGTACTGCAGTAGCTGTGGTAGCATCATAGTTGTATGTGTAATAGGTCATAGTAACTACGAAATTAGTTTAAAAAGGGATAGTATGGTTTTTAAAAGGATGCACTAACTGTAGTATATTACCATGCTTTTGTCCAACAGTCAATGCTGTAGAGAAGGATCTCGATTAACAGCCCAGATACATTAACATTTACTTAGAACCTAAAAATTTAAGTGAACATTGAGGTAAAATGCATATAGTACATCCTAAACAACAACAACAATAATAATAATACACTCTAAAAATACTGGGTCAAAAATAACTCAACTTTAACCCAACCACTGGGCTAATATTGCACGAACTCAACACTAGGTTATCTTGTTGTTTGCTGTGTGAATTATTGTAGCCTAACGGTGGTGTAGTGGTTAGCGCTGTCGCCTCACAGCAAGAAGGTCCGGGTTCGAGCCCCGTGGCCAGCGAGGGCCTTTCTGTGCAGAGTTTGCATGTTGTCCGCGTGGGTTTCCTCCGGGTGCTCTGGTTTCCCTCACAGTCCAAAGACATGCAGGTTATGTTAACTGGTGACTCTAAATTGACCGTAGGTGTGAATGGTTGTCTATGTGTCAGCCCTGTGATGGCCTGGTGACTTGTCCAGGGTGTACCCCACCTTTTGCCCGTAGTCAGCTGGGATAGGCTCCAGCTTGCCTGTGACCCTGTAGAACAGGATAAAGCGGCTAGAGATAATGAGATGAGATTATTGTAGCCTACTTTTGAAACTTGAATAAGAAAACCATGGCTTAAAAAGCATGGTTTGGTTTAAAAAAAAAACATGGTTTATGGCAAAGATTATACCATAGTGAAACCATGGGTAAATCATGGTTAAACCATACTCATGAACCATGGTTTTCATGGTTACCCAAAAAACCATGAAAACCATGACTAACTATGAACCATGGTAAAACCATGGTTAGTTTTCATAGTAAAACCATGGTTAATTTTCGTAAGGGACGGGATAGGCCTACTACCCCTGAAATGCTGTTTATCAAAATTTCGCCCGTATCCTCCATTATTCACTCCAGAAAAGTACAAGAGACGCGCGTTTAATAATTACAAACACAGACATGCGCATTCACACGGGACTTGTATTACCACTGGACGTCTGTGTTTTGCCGAAACACAGTAGGTAATTCGCGGCGGAATTATTACTTGGCAAATTACGGACATGGCGCATTCGCACGGGACTAAGAACTCAGACATTCTCTGTAATTATTCCGAATTATCAGAGGTCCACAGGTAATACTTATCCCGTGCGAATAGGGCTTAAGTTTAGTTTTCCTTGATATATTGCAGGATCTCCAGATCTTTTTCAGTCTTATGAATGCCCCTCTCGCTTTCGACAAATGGTTCTTCAGGTCTTTCATGCCTCCACCATCTTTACATACTGTCGCTCCTAGGTAACTAAAGAAACACTCTCATGAATGTGGCTATGACCTGGGCACCAGAAGGAAAAAGGAAGAGAGGAAGGCCAAAAACAACATGGCGCCAGACAGTTTAGAAAGAAAGAGCTGAGGCTGGATGGAGATCATGGGATGAGGCGAGGGAGACTGCTGCGGACAAGAAGAAATGGAGAGAAACTGCTGAAGCCTTATGTGCCACCTAGGGCGCGAAGAAGACAGGTACAGGCAGGTAAAAGCGCCATCGTCTGGGGCGGAGCCAAGGGACCCCTCTGGCCACCCCCAACACTGCTTTGTTGGCAACTTTTTTGCGGAACTATGTCTGTATGCAGTTGTTCCCATATGGACGCAATTCAACAGTGCACTCTCAAACCAGTAGTTCTCCACCCAAACAGTAGGTGGCGGTAATACACTCAACTTGAATATCAACCACCAACAACACAATTACAGAAGAAGAACAAGTAGCTGTCTATCGATGACTTGCAACCACATGATCAAAATGTGCTACGTCATGAGCGTCCGCCATGATGGTGGACATACGTACAAAGCAACTAGGATGGCAGCCGCTGAAAGCGTGTCTGTAAACAGTGCTGAATTTTCTCAGTATTACCACCATTTTAATGACTGAGCGAAGATGGATACGTGTGGTTTTGACCCATATTATTTTAAAATGTCAGGCTTTTCTGAATATACGACACTTCTACCGACCATCACGTGTGAATACAGGTCATTTCGTCCAAAGCCTTTTTTATACGCACTATCAGTTATTTTATATTTCAGGTATTTGTTTGTTCGAAGAAAGGAGGAATTCTTAAAGCAATCTGAACGAAGCCAAACACATTTTTGTAAAGCAAATGAGTGCCATAGTATGGATCTTGTTAAATCTTTAGGCGCCGAGCAGCGCTCTCGTGGGGGCTTCGTTCACAAAACCCGGGCCGAGGCACGGTACTACTGACCCGAGACCATGTTCTTTCCAAGGGGGAGGTTTAGAGGGAGGTGTCTGAAAAATGTGGCTTTGCTGTGAGCTCCATTGGCCGAGTTATTAATTTTTAAAGCCGGTTAAATCTTTAAGCGCCGAGCAGCGCTCTTGCAGGGGCTTCGTTCGCGAACACAGGAATACTTGAAAGGTAAAATAATTGATAGTGCGTATGAAAAAGGCTTTGGACGAAATGTCCTAACTAACTAACTAACTAACTAACTAACTAACTAACTAACTAACTACTGCCTCAGAGTTTCCTCTTTCCGAATCACTGATGGAATTCTAAAAAATCAGAACATGCCACGGTCACAAGTACGTTGTATAAGTACCAATAAGCACCAAAAGTGAGTAGAGGGTGGTGGCACGGTGGTGTAGTGGTTAGCGCTGTCACCTCACAGCAAGAAGGTCCGGGTTCGAGCCCCGTGGCCGGCGAGGGCCTTTCTGTGCGGAGTTTGCATGTTCTCCCCGTGTCCGCGTGGGTTTCCTCCGGGTGCTCCGGTTTCCCCCACAGTCCAAAGACATGCAGGTTAGGTTAACTGGTGACTCTAAATTGAGCGTAGGTGTGAATGTGAGTGTGAATGGTTGTCTGTGTCTATGTGTCAGCCCTGTGATGACCTGGCGACTTGTCCAGGGTGAACCCCGCCTTTCGCCCGTAGTCAGCTGGGATAGGCTCCAGCTTGCCTGCGACCCTGTAGGACAGGATAAAGCGGCTACAGATAATGAGATGAGATGAGTAGAGGGTTCCTACAAAAAAGACAAAGTGTCCCTAGCTCTGCAAGTGCATGGACAGAGTGTGTAGAAGAGTAAATAAAAGCCAGTACCTTACTTGTTCTTCTCCAGACGCCATCTTCAGGGGAAAGTCCGTAAAAGTCGAGTGCAGAGCCCATCCCACTGGAAATGCACAACATATGGTACCACAATTGTGCGTTTCCAGCAGGATGGGCTCTGCACTCGACTTTTACGGACTTTCCCCTGAAGATGACGTCTGGAGAAGAACAACTTCAGGTAAGGTACTGGCTTTGTATTTACTCTTCTACACACTCTGTTCATGCACTTGCAGAGCTAGGGACACTTCGTTTTGTTTGTAGGAACCCTCTACTCACTTCCACAGAATTGTCATGTTGTTTCGAGCTTTGCAATGGTTTTAAAACTAGCATTTTGTATCGGCAAAAAGACATGCTCCTCGCACTGCCGTGTTAGCGCTTTCCGGTTGAAATCGCAAAAAACGAACTGTCTCAAAAC
The DNA here is from genome assembly GCF_027579695.1 of Neoarius graeffei. NCBI lineage: Eukaryota > Metazoa > Chordata > Actinopteri > Siluriformes > Ariidae > Neoarius > Neoarius graeffei. The sequence continues at coordinate 4,990,975 of NC_083574.1, forward strand.
ACATCCGATTGACGTGATTGTGGTAGCAACTCAACATATGCACTCCCAATAATGCAAAAATAGACCTAGAAAGCATTTCACTCCGGATTATTCCTTTAAAAGAGTTCACCTTGAGATCCGTCACTAATTACCGCCGCTCTCTGGATAAAGGAAAAAAGTGCCCTTTTCTCTTTATTGTAAAATGACCGATGTGTTATCTTGCTAATGTGTTATCATATTACATAAAAAAAGAAGAAAAAGGCACGGGTGGAGACGTTCAAGCGGATTCGCATTAGTAGGATGTGATGAAGAAGAAAGAAACAGAATAACAATAACATACAATACAGGGCATGCTGTCCTTTTTTTTCGATTCTGAAAGGAAAAAGCTCTGATTATAATTTTGATGACACACAGCGCTCCTGAACTCTCTATTCTGATTGGTCAGAAGAGAAAGTGTTGATTAATTTTCGATAACAGCAGCCCTGAGAGTTGTGCAGCAGCAAATCAGATGTTTATACAGTACTCATGCACTTGTTTAAATCATTTCTGTTTTATCATTTCTATAGTGACCGCTCATTCACAGGGATTCATACAGCTGTGTGTGTGTGTGTGTGTGTGTGTGTGTGTGTGTGTGTGTGTGTAAGGAGAAATGTTTATCATTTAACATGATTAACCAGGAAATTTTGAAATTACTAGGTTATGAAATGTCATCATTATTAATACATTAATTCAAGATGTTCTAGATGAAAAAAAAATTAAGCAGATTTTAGCTTAAGAAAACATGCTTATGTTGTAATGTCAGTGCGTTGGGCCATTTCCCCAGGCGTGGATGGATGTATTAGGAGACAAAAGCAAGGGTGGTGCCACGTGACGTAGGATTCCACATGTCTTCTTCATTCATCCTGGATCCAAGACATTTGGCCGAGTGGCTTCATCAAGTAAAGCGAGAAAACTTAATTTTACTCCTGGAAAAAGCAGCAAATTGTGCAGTGAGCATTTTACAGAAGATTGTGGATTTGTGGAGGACTTGGCTGAAGAAAATCACTGGGAAGAAGCGAGACCCGAGGCAGAAATGACAACTGAAGCCAGACGCGATCCTGACTTTGTTTCACCACAAAATACCGACAGCACGACAGCATACCGTCAAACAGATGGAAGATAAGCAGATAAATAAATATTATATATATATATATATATATATATATATATATATATATATATATATATATATATGAGTGATTCCACCGCTTATGGGTACTGAAATGGGGACATGAACTTATTTTTAAAAATTCACCTAAAACCATTTCTTTTTTACCATCAGGTCACAAAACATGTAATCTTTAATGAATGATATGTTAAAAGATAACTTTAATTTTCTGAGATGTAATAAAAACATATTTATATGCCAAAGTCAAGCCTATGAGTTCCAAAATGATGTCTGTTCCATTACTTCTGTTACGATTGTCCATCTCGCGTCTGTTACAAATTAATTACAATCTAGCTATATACCATGTTAATCTTATTGAAAGAATGTGTATGTTTATTCTACTACACATGTTTATTAATTATATTTGCTAAAACATCACCTTCCTATGTTTCAAAAAGTAATTCTACATTGTTAAAATTGAGAATATATATGTCCACAACACTTCTGTTACGTTCTGACTTTGGCATATAAATATGTTATTACATCTCAGAAAATTAAAGTTATCTTTTAACATATCATTCATATCATTCATCATAAAAAAGAAATGGTTTTAGGTGAATTTTTAAAAATAAGTTCATGTCCCCATTTCAGTACCCATAAGCGTGGAATCACTCATATATATATACTGGGTGCGATTTGCTGGGGGGGATGGTGGGGATCATCCCTCCCTCTGGTTTTTATCTCTGCTGAAAAAAAATCCTCGGGGACAACCTCGTCAATAAAACAAACAAACCAAAAAAAAAGTTGCCATGACAGGCATGTTGTGAGACAGTTTTCTATGGTCTACATTGCACTCACTTTCAAAATGACCCGAAGTGGCAGCTTTGATGTTCACGAACGTCCCCAGCAAATCGATACATTGTAGATAATAACAATATCCAGAGTGTGAACATGGATTTAGCGCCATGAATCACATCCTTACTGATGAGCGCAACAGAATGAATGTATCCACACTGAACAGCCTTCTTTTCCTCGCTGTCAATGGGCCAGATGTGCGTTCCTGAGAAATTCGCAGAAATGTGGATTAAAGAAGGGCGAAACGCGGCGGATAGCGCACCGACGGGAAAGCAGAAAAGGCCACATGAACTGCGCCATCAGAGCAAACTGTTCATTTAGTATTCATGTATTTTAGTGATTTTCGAGTCACTGTCCATTTAATCCGGAGGGAGAGAAACATCACAGCAACGCGACAAGCAATGCGAACTTTGTTGTGTGTTCGTGTATTTAGTCAGAGAGATAGGAAGATGAATTTACTATCTCTGGTTTAGTGTTCGTTTTCATTTAGTGTTTGTGGCAGCGGGGGCGTGGTCAAGCATCGGTCTGTGACAGAAGGACGGCAGGACAGAACTGATTTCACACAATTCGCTTTTATTCAGCTTTTCAGCTTCTATCTGCACTCTCTCACACGCACACACATCAGTCGTCTAGTTGTGGAGAGAGCTCCCTCTGCTCTCGCTCTCTCTCCTTAAATAGGGCGCGGTCACTGGGAAGATACACAAACACATGAATTAACGACAGGTGTAGTGATTCTGCCACTTACCTTCCCTGACTCCGCCCTCCTGTCACAGACTGATGCTTGACCACGCCCCCGCTGCCACTGTGTTATTCATTTGATATCATCGGATGTTACTGAGCTGTTAGCCTATTGTTACCTTAGTTTTGTGATGTTTCATGATTAAAAAAAAAAACATCCCCCTTCTGTTTTTTTGACAAATCGCACCCTGTATATATATATATATATATATATATATATCATTCTCATTATCTCTAGCCGCTTTATCCTTCTACAGGGTCGCAGGCAAGCTGGAGCCTATCCCAGCTGACTACGGGTGAAAGGCGGGGTACACCCTGGACAAGTCGCCAGGTCATCACAGGGCTGACACACAGACACAGACAACCATTCACACTCACATTCACACCTACGCTCAATTTAGAGTCACCAGTTAACCTAACCTGCATGTCTTTGGACTGTGGGGGAAACCGGAGCACCCGGAGGAAACCCACGCGGACACGGGGAGAACATGCAAACTCCGCACAGAAAGGCCCTCGCCGGCCCCGGGGCTCGAACCCAGGACCTTCTTGCTGTGAGGCGACAGCGCTAACCACTACACCACCGTGCCACGCCATATATTTAATAAACAGGCAATAAACTATCCATTACTGTATTTTGATTCCTTTTCTAATCCTGCATTGGCATAATTTTTGTCCAGAAATGCAAACAAATTGACCGAGACCATAATACGCTAGATCAGGGGTTTTCAAAGTGTGGGAGAGTCAGCCCCGCCCCCCCTCAGAGAGCAAATAAACAACAGCGCCCCCCCTTACAATTTTTGTTGTTGCTATACTTAATGTTCCATTCGTATTTTTAAAAAAATGGTTCTTGTACACATTTTAATTTTTTTCTTTTACACATTTTAAACATCTGTGCTTTTTAAAACATCTTTTTTTTTTTTTTTTACACATTTTAAACATCTCATAGCATCGTTAGTTAGCACCTCTTGGCAGACAACACACTGTGGCAGTGGAGCATCTTCAGATCCAGTCCATGAAAATCCAAACTTTAAATAATCATGGTCATACTTCCTTCTTTTCTCAGTCCCCCCAGGATTTTGCAGGCCTTTTTTGTGATCTTTGCGGGCTAAAATGTCTGATGTTGTGGGGGTTTTCCAAAAAATTGCGATGAAAGTTGCGGTGTTTTTTAGGTTTTTTACATTGCGGGAGGAAGTGAAAGTTGCGAGAAATTGTTGCGATTTTCTCTTTTTGTGATTAAAATTGAGTGATATGTTAAATATTAAGTTATTACCGAAAAACTATTGATTAAAAAAACAGACACTGAGAAATGGTCCTGTAAACATCTTTACCAATATAAAAGATTACCAGGACGACAAAAATGCAGAAAAATAGGCTTTACTTATCCAAATGCTCCTGTTGGTTCAAAAGTTAAAGTGCAGAGAACCTCACAGCACAACATGAAGTTACCTTAAAATATAATATAAATGCCTCAGCTTTCATGTAAGAAAAAAAAAAAACTATTAATACTAGTACTGTGTGCAGGCAGTCTCTCCTGAAGACTAAATTAAACAATAATTATAAACTAATAAAATAAATGGCTCAGGCTTCATAGAAGAAAAAAAAAACAATTTGAACAGAATCTCACAGTATGATGCTGAAGCTGCCTAAACAATGGAAAATAAAATACCATTTTGGCAAAAATGTTGGCATCCATTAATTTCTTGTATTAAGTAAAAAAATAATGTAAAGTGCACACAGTCCTTCACTGTAAACATAACACACTTTCAGTAACAGAATTTAAGCCTACATAAACATTGTCTCGCGCATGCAATGTTGCCAGATACTGCTGACGTTTTCCAGCCCAAAATATGTTCAAAACCCGCCAAAATGCACTTGAAACCGCCCAATCTGGCAACACTGCACGCATGCTGCTTCTCTTGAACGTATACACGGAAGTAAGGCGGAAGGTAGTTTGTCGGCGTCACCTCAAGACGACGCCAACGATTGGTCAAATTTGCGGGAAAGTTGCGGTGATTGGATATAATTGCAACACCGCCCTGAATTCGCGGGGATTGGCTGAATTTGCATTGAAGTTGCAAATCACAACATTGCGAAATCCTGGAGGGTCTGGTTTTTTGCTTGGCCCAGACTCTGTCTCCTCACTCACTGTAGCTTTAGGTACTAAAAATCGGTCTATTTTGTCTCTGGCAAAGGCTAGCTGAAGTTCGCTAAATGTCCGCAATAGTAACTTATTCTGGTTTGTTTTTCCTCACGTTGCGCTCCCCCTGAAGAACTCTGGTGCCCCCCAGGGGAGGCATGCCCCACACTTTGAAAAGCCCTGCGCTAGACCATAATATTATACTATAATCTAGTATAGCATGGACCTGTACACCTCCGCTGTGCTCGCAGAAAATGACATCACGCATGACAGAGTAAAAGCGACTGCCCTGACAAAAAATAGTCCTGATTAATTTAATCACTTTCATGGTTATATCATAAAGAACAAATTCAACATGCAGCTTGTTTTAAATAAAGGACAGACATAAAGACAGACTTTTAGCTCAAGTTGTTTATTTGCAAGATATTTTCCTGAAGGGGCGGCACGGTGGTGTAGTGGTTAGCGCTGTCGCATCACAGCAAGAAGGTCCTGGGTTCGAGCCCCGTGGCCGGTGAGGGCCTTTCTGTGCGGAGTTTGCATGTTCTCCCCGTGTCCGCGTGGGTTTCCTCCGGGTGCTCCGGTTTCCCCCACAGTCCAAAGACATGCAGGTTAGGTTAACTGGTGACTCTAAATTGAGCGTAGGTGTGAATGTGAGTGTGAATGGTTGTCTGTGTCTATGTGTCAGCCCTGTGATGACCTGGCGACTTGTCCAGGGTGTACCCCGCCTTTCACCCATAGTCAGCTGGGATAGGCTCCAGCTTGCCTGCGACCCTGTAGAAGGATAAAGCGGCTAGAGATGATGAGATGAGATGAGATTTTCCTGAAGTAAGGAGTCTCCAGTGTCAGCGGTCAGAGGTCAAGCTGTATCTTTACGTTTCAGACAAGCTTAGGACAGAGATATGGTTGGGTATTAGCTTCAAGTGAGAAAAAAAAAACAAAGGCTGATCAGGGAACGTGAGCGAGAACACAAACTAAATTTCGCAATGTTAAACGTAACAACACACAGATAAAAAACAAATAATCATTCTTTAATCTATTTATAGATCCATCTATCCATTATCTCTAGCCGCTTTATCCTGTTCTACAGGGTCGCAGGCAAGCTGGAGCCTATCCCAGCTGACTACAGGCGAAAGGCGGGGTACACCCTGGACAAGTCGCCAGGTCATCACAGGGCTGACACATAGACACAGACAACCATTCACACTCACATTCACACCTACGCTCAATTTAGAGTCACCAGTTAACCTAACCTGCATGTCTTTGGACTGTGGGGGAAACCGGAGCACCCGGAGGAAACCCACGCGGACACGGGGAGAACATGCAAACTCCGCACAGAAAGGCCCTCGCCGGCCACGGGGCTCGAACCCGGACCTTCTTGCTGTGAGGCGACAGCGCTAACCAATACACCACCGTGCCGCCCGTATTAAGTTTTTATTTACTGAATTTGAAAAAAATAAAAATGCTCTATTTCTGAAAACCCAGTGAATGTGGATAGAATAAAACAGTTATTCCACTCAATCTCGTCACACATGGATTATAGACAACTCAGTGCTACGCACCTCATCAGCTATCAGCTCATGTACGACTCGATTTCATGGAATAACTGTTCATAAAATATTCCAACCTGAGGTTGAACAAACAGCTGGAGTCCAGGTAGAGTCCATTTATGAAGTGTTTATTTTCTTTTCATATTTGATACAACACTGAGAGAAGAAAATTGGAGAGGAAACGACCACAGCTTGATGAAATGAACCTCCTTAATTTGCATTTTGCATAATTCATAATGTGCACTAAATGCTGGAGGAAAAACAAAAGACTGAGGGCTTTCCATCTCTCTCTCTCTCTCTCTCTCTCTCTCTCTCTCTCTCTTTCAGCACTAAACATCAAACTTTGATAAATTGGAGCTGCACAAATTAAAAGGCAGCAAAGGCGGACAGTCCGATACGCAAGTGAAACACACACACACACACAAATAAATAATAATTAAAAAAAAAACATAAATGACTGCAGTGCCCTTTTCTGCCTGGAGTTACAAAGCGTATAGCGCCCTCTGCTGGAACAAAGCACATTAGTTCTGAATGTAAAGAAAAGAAAAAAAAACGATAATGTTCTGCAAATTCAGCACAATAAGCCACATTGAAGTGCAATTAGTGCAAACTACAGCCTCTCCACTGTGTCCCTATTAACATCCATATAATGATCAAACTTTACTGGATCAATGGCGCCCTAATCACAGCTTTATTATCCCTTTAACGTATTAATTACTGCACTAATTGATAAAAAATAGCAGTATAGTATGTCTTTCTTTCATCAGCAGTTCTTTTCTTATTTATATTTCACTCTGATTTGCTCACAGTAATGTAAAAATTATTAATGGCAAAAATAATCTTTTTTTTTTTCCATTCCCAGGACAATAAGGACTTTGTTATTTGGCAGGATGTGAAGCCACTTGTGAAGGAGTGTGAAGGGAAAAAAACAATGAGAGATTGAGAGAGAGAGAAGAAAAAATATTGTAAAACCAAACATAATTTAACACCAAAGCATAAACAAATGAATGAAGAAGACGACACTGGAGTGGAAAATTCTACAAAGTGAAAGTCGAACAAGTCTGTTCCTCAGATCAGGCCTGATGTTCCACAGCAGCACACAAATCAGAACAGGTTCTCGCTTTCTTTATTCTGTGGCTCTGGATTGAAGTTTCTGTGGCTTCGTGAATGTTGGATGATGACAGACTGTTCAAGCCAGGACACGTTCTTCCTCTCTTTCCTGTCAAGCTCCTGGAGAAACATCTCAACACTGAGAGACGAGTCAACATCCAGGAGAAAGTGACACGACGCTTCGTGACTCCTGAGTTTACTTTCAAGTTGAAAAGAAAAAAAAAAGGCATCCTTGTTATCATTTGTCATGGAAGACCCTGATCTGGAATTTGCATGAATTGAAATGAGATGAAGTTTCGAGCTCATCCGGATGAAGGTGTCAGGAAGAGGAAACTCCGCCCATAATCCTAAACTCTGTAGCTTTTTATGCAAATTTCAACTTATTACTCGTAACCCTTTCAGATCGAGAACAGTGTCTGATAATAAACTATTTAATAGCAAGTTATAGTCAGTGTTTAGGCGGGACGGCATGGTGGTGTAGTGGTTAGCGCTGTCGCCTCACAGCAAGAAGGTCCGGGTTCGAGCCCCGTGGCCGGCGAGGGCCTTTCTGTGCGGAGTTTGCATGTTCTCCCCGTGTCCGCGTGGGTTTCCTCCGGGTGCTCCGGTTTCCCCCACAGTCCAAAGACATGCAGGTTAGGTTAACTGGTGACTCTAAATTGAGCGTAGGTGTGAATGTGAGTGTGAATGGTTGTCTGTGTCTATGTGTCAGCCCTGTGATGACCTGGCGACTTGTCCAGGGTGTACCCCGCCTTTCACCCGTAGTCAGCTGGGATAGGCTCCAGCTTGCCTGCGACCCTGTAGAACAGGAGGATGAAGCGGCTCGAGATAGTGAGATGAGATGAGTTGTTCCAAACTGGGATGTCTGGTCAGCGTACCCAATAGAGGTCGAGAATGATGCTTAGTGAGGAAACGTTGAGCCCTGCCACCCTGAACAAAATAAAAAATAAAAAGATTGAAAAAATCATGAAAATTGACAGAGTTATTAGTGCTTTTGAAAAAAAAATCCTGTTTTTCATGGATCATTCTGGATCCAGATCAGCACCAAAAGTCATAGCAATGTAATTCAGGCCAGAGGTATTCTTCATGGGAAATTTGGTGATGATTGGTTGAAAACCGAGGGAGAAATAGCGTCCTCAAAACGTTAGGAGAAGAAGATGATAGAAAGATCCTGAGTGAGAGTAACAATTTGTCCCAGCACTGCTAAGGCAAATTAACAATGACATGAAGCGATGAAGCAGAGTTCCAGGTATCAGCCTGGAGTTGATTATTTTCCTATAACAGCACATTCCAAAGTGGTTTATTCCCCTTCTAGAGCAGTGATATGTTTTATCCATTTACGGTTACATTTAATGCTGCTTATGTTGATGTTCATGAAGCGAGTTAGTTTCCTGTTATCACTTCTGTTAAAGCAGCTATAAACAGCCTTTCTATCACCAATCTCACTGTTTTTCTTTCTTTTGCAGTTAATTAGATAAAAAAAACACATTAGGATCACATAAAGACTTATTTCATTGGATCTATTCCCTCTTACCTCTGCCTGTGAAATCAAGGACATAGTTTTTCTTTATAAGGTTTTATACGGACATGCTGACACTCATACTAGTTTCTTCAAACGTGTAAGTCATGGTCGCACACGACGATCCCAGTCTAGTGAAAGTAAGCCCTTAATTAAGTACCTTTTTGTAAAATTGCTACTTTTCAGTTCTCTTTTTTTAATCACGGTGCTAAACTCTGGAACCTCATATGCAAATTAGCTACAGTGAGTAATTTCCTTTGTTTAAAGTCTTTCAAGGCTTTTGTTACGAATGTGTACAAGGATCATACTGACATAGCCTGGGCCCGCCCATCCTAAGTGTGACGCAACACGAGGGCCTGTTGCGAGCTTAGTCTGGCAAGGCAAGCTATCTCCAGCTCTTCCAAGCTCCCGAAAAATCGGGAGCCAATCAACTTTGAGCATCTCCAACAGCCCTGGGTAGAGGCGTCTTCAAGGCATTGACGTAGTAGAACTGCGACCGGAAGCCGTAGATTGTTTACAGAATCTATGCCAGAAGCGCTTCATTCACTAGAAACATTACGAACATGGAGCAGCGGCAAGCCTTTGACACAGCGGTAGATGCTGTATTGAAAGCATTCAACGGGAAGTTCTCATTGAAAACGGAGCAAAGAGCAGCCCTGGAGGTATTTATCTTCTTCCTGTTACTCAAGCAGTTTCCGTCGCGTCACATACGTCAGAGGAAAGAGTGATGTGATTGGTTTAAGCTTCGTCACAGCCTTTTCTGGCTTCGACCAGTAGCAAACTGAGGCATTTCAGGGAGGCGGGTCAACCACGCCTTTGGGAAACAGTTGGGCTTAATATCTTTGCCAGACCAAATGCTCGCAGAGCTTTGAAGTCACGTTAGCCAGACTAATACTGACAGGCTGTGCTCGTACCGTAATTGTGGTTGCCATTGGCTACAAGAGATTTTACTTGTGTTTTTCTTTTGTCAAAGTCCTTTGAGAGATTTTTAACGTTTTATTCGGGAGGTGCCTTGCACTCATCATTTGCAATTCTTCACTTGCAGTGACGACGCGATTGGACGCCATTTTCCCGAGTAGCTTGAGGTGATTATTGAGAAATAGTCCGAATCTCTCGACCAATCAGAGTGCATGATATTCTCTAATCATCTGCGTATTTACCAGTATATGAAAGAAAATCAATCAAGACCTTTTCCTTCGGACCAATCAGATTTGAGTATTCAAGAGCGCCGTGGTATAAATTCGTAGACGGCGTATTTTTCAACCAGCGAGAAAAAGAAACCAAGTTTTCTTTTGAAATCTGATGTGGAATTATAAGTCTCATCTCATCTCATTATCTCTAGCCGCTTTATCCTGTTCTACAGGGTCGCAGGCAAGCTGGAGCCTATCCCAGCTGACTACGGGCGAAAGGCGGGGTTCACCCTGGACAAGTCGCCAGGTCATCACAGGGCTGACACATAGACACAGACAACCATTCACACTCACATTCACACCTACGCTCAATTTAGAGTCACCAGTTAACCTAACCTGCATGTCTTTGGACTGTGGGGGAAACCAGAGCACCTGGAGGAAACCCACGCGGACACGGGGAGAACATGCAAACTCCGCACAGAAAGGCCCTCGCCGGCCACGGGGCTCGAACCCAGGACCTTCTTGCTGTGAGGCGACAGCGCTAACCACTACGCCACCGTGCCGCCCGGAATCATAAGTATCACCTGAAAAAGCTGTGGGTTTTTTTGTTTGTTTGTTTGTTTTTAATATTAATGAAATCCAAACACTTCTCAATAACACACTCGGACGTTTGGAGCTGACTGGATACAAAGTGGTGAATCAAATAAAGTGAGTCACGCAGCAGAGGAAAGGAAACACGTTAGTCTTTCCAAAAACTCAAAAACGTGTCCGTTGGAAGGATTGAGTTTGGTCTTGATGTGTGGAGGTGCCGTGAGGTGGCCCAGCGTTTCCCTTCTGTTTGCATACAGATCAGCCGAAGTGGCCTCTGATGATCGTCAGACTGGGGCCATGGAAAAGAAGAACTTTTCAAAAAGACTCACACATCTAGAAAGCTGCTGCAAACTCCGCTTCTCCTTTGTGTTTTTCAATTAAATCACTCTTTCTGATTCAAAGGCAGCCAGATCTAATACGGCTTTGATCTCATAACCATAGGACAGACTTGTAAATGGAGTTCATTTTTTTCCCCCTCTTTTTTTTTTTTTTTTTTTGTCGTGTGATTGCTTGTAATTCCGCCGCCGCGATGGGGCATCTCTTTTCACTGCAGCCGGGACTTAAAAGCGCCGGAGCCTTGTGGTGAAGAGGCGGCAAACACAAATAATCTCCCTCTCCAACAGGAGCCTTTGAATTGAGCATGGCCCAACAGTTTTTTTCCCCCCGTTTTCTTTTTCAATCCCACACACGGCCCCTCCTTTTCCCTGAAAAACGTGATTAATCAAGCTTTTCTGTCTGAATGCAAAGGAACGAAAGACACATTCTCATCAAAAGAAGAAGTGTATAATGAGAGGAGACGGGGAAAACAGCAAGTAACGTTATATTGTGTCTTAAATGTAGCGCTAGAGGACTTCTGAACGAGAAGATTTATGCACTTTTATTTGATTTTTTGGTTTTGTCAGCAGCAAAGAAAGTCTGTTCAGGTGGGAACCAAGAAAGTACAAATACTTTGCGGCTGTTCTGAAGTCCATTTTTTTTTTTTTTAGCATCGATATTATTTTTATAAAGAGTTACGTATTTTCACTTTACACCAATGTACAGTTGAACATTATGCTATATTATTGTTTCTATAGTAACGACTTACTCTGGACTTTTCCCAGATCGTGTAATCATCAACATGGCGAAGTTTTCGATGCAAGATGTTTATTAACGTTGATGGAAGGAGTCTCCAGCGTCAGTGCTTTGGAACAGAGAGAGAGAAGGGAACAACTGTTTTTATTCTATCCACATTTACTGGATATGAGCAATCACACAATCTGATTGGCGACTCTATGACTAGAATATCAGCTTATATACTGTGAGTAGAGAAAAACAAAATGTCAAAGAATGTTACTGAACCAACCGAGGATGAAATAAAAACCCTACTCGGAAACAAAACCCCAAAAATAAAAAAAAAAGCAATGAAATATGGAATTAAAGTATTTGATGATGATAACGTATCTATTTTTAAAATTATTCTTCAAGAATTATTATTGAATTCTTATTATTATCTAGCCTAGTGAACTAGACCCACCCGCCTTGCGGCCAAAAATATTTTTGCCTAGCGAGTGGGTCTAGCCTCGCACCATATAAACAAAAACACCCCGGGCATCAAATCGTGCCCGCCAATCACAATGCAAGGTTTTTGTCTGGATTCTTTGGGCGGGCTTTTGCAGGAGTGACGACAAGGCTGCGCGACGCTGGAGAAAGCACAACAGGAAAGATGGCTACGGCTAGAGAACAGCGCGCGTTTGACTCTGCTTTGGAATCAGTTTTAGAAGAATTAGACTTGGAGTTTTTGTTGAAACATGAGCAGGAAGAGGCTCTCCGCTCATTCCTTTTCAAGAAGGATGTTTTCGCTGTTTTGCCGACCGGCTATGGCAAAAGTTTGATCTACCAGCTGGCTCCGCTCGTAGCCAAAAGGATGGGGCTAGTTTGTGCAGTACGAAGAATTAATAAACAGCTTTGAAACATTACTTTTTGATTGTTTCTTATTTTCCCGTTATTTTAAATTTAAGGGAAATTATTTCACCAAACACCACTAAATAAAAACTCTCAAAAACAGTTTAAGCAAACCCTTGAAAAACACTTGAAAAAAAAAATAAGAGTTATGTGGTACAGACTCCAAACTTGTGGTCATTATCTCCAAACTTCTTAATATCTAGAACCTGTTTATTAATTAATATGCATTTTGAAAAATTATTTATTTCAAGGTCTCCCCCACTGCTTTCTGTCGCTCTGACTACATCACAGTCACTGTTGCGTTGATTGGTCAGAGCGTTGGCCTATACGCACAGAGACAGTTTGAAAGACAGCGGTTTGTTCCTCCCACGCCCATCGGAAATGTCTACGGATCGAGGCCAGACTAAATATTCACATTTAGTCTGGCTTGCCAGGCTAATTATCACATTTTTCACAAATTGGTCCTGTCATTTCGCCAGTTTGTTTACATTCTTCATCTTTTAAGCATTAATTTTTTTTTTTTAGACTGGTTCAAAAACTCAAAAAAGTTTGAAAATTACAGAACTGAAATGTCCATGGAAGAACTAAATAAATGTCTAAAGCTATTCTATACCTCAGCACGACAGCAAGACGGCGCTTTCTACAAAAAACAACTAAAACGAAAGTCAGTTCGTGCAGCCGTTGATAGGTTTTTAAGACGTTCGCCTTTAAGAAGCGGAATTGATTTTGTCGGATGTTTTGTATAAAGTTATTTACGGTATGAAATTTGCAAAAAAATAAAAATAAAAATGCTCCGTTTTGAAAAAATCCAGTGAATGTGGATCGAATAAAAGAGTTATTCCACTCCGTGCTACGCGCCTCATCAGCTATCAGCTCATGTACGACTCGATTTCATGGAATAACTGTTAAACCGTTAAATGGATAACAAAGTAAAAAAGGAATGAAACACTAAACTTCTCAAAATAATCAACTTCGAAGTGATAATCGTGACTCTCCTGCAACACACCACTTCTTCGTTGATTATTTTCCCGTAATGGCACAATCCAGAGGATGCTATTTTACACTACCGTTCAAAAGTTTGGGGTCACCCAGACAATTTTGTGTTTTCCATGAAAAGTCACACTTTTATTTCCCACCATAAGTTGTAAAATGAATAGAAAATATAGTCAAGACATTTTTCTGGCCATTTTGAGCATTTAATCGACCCCACAAATGTGATGCTCCAGAAACTCAATCTGCTCAAAGGAAGGTCAGTTTTATAGCTTCTCTAAAGAGCTGAACTGTTTTCAGCTGTGCTAACATGATTGTACAAGGGTTTTCTAATCATCCATTAGCCTTCTGAGGCAATGAGCAAACACATTGTACCATTAGAACACTGGAGTGATAGTTGCTGGAAATGGGCCTCTATACACCTATGGAGATATTGCACCAAAAACCAGACATTTGCAGCTAGAATAGTCATTTACCACATTAGCAATGTATAGAGTGGATTTCTGATTAGTTTAAAGTGATCTTCATTGAAAAGAACAGTGCTTTTCTTTCAAAAATAAGGACATTTCAAAGTGACCCCAAACTTTTGAACGGTAGTGTATGGTATATTTTCCTGAGTGACATGAACGCTACTCACTTACCGTCCAGTATCTTATGTCATTTTGCTGCAATACGTGTCATACTTTGTTTGTATATATAATAACAATAAAGTTGAATTGAATTAAATAGAATTGAATGAATTAGAAGCTGTTCTTCAACTTTTACTTCTTTTGTATTTCGATGTGTAATACTTTTTTTTTTTTTTTCCTGAGTAAAGAATTTTGGCACTTTTTATGACCTCTACCTAATACTATAAAATGAAGAATTTGTTTATTATTTATTTTTAGTATTTTTAAGTATTTCATTTTAATTCCTTTTTCCACAATTCAACAAACAACTGAAGTGTTGATTTTGTTAATGTTGAGCACAGAATGTGAGAAAACTCCGGATTAACTGTGTGGAATGGCTGGCTGTGTCTGAGAAAGTGGGTTCTTTCTTTTGGGATTAAAAAGATTTAAACACACACACACACACACACACACACACACACACACACACACACACACACAGAGGATCACAGACTTCTTTAGGACAACGGCGGCACCTTCCGAATCCTGGCAGCTTCTTTCTTCCTGTGCCAGGATGGACAAACACAAGAGTCCGTTCACCACACAAGCTCTCTGAACACACCGTGTCGAGTGACGAGGGTGTGAGTCAGCGCTGAATAAAAAGCAGTGGACCTTCTGGAGCTTTTCTTTTCCATCTTCAAAGTCTCTCTCTCTCTCTCTCTCTCTCTCTCTCTCTCTGATGACCGTTTGGTTCAACCCAGCTCTTGTTTTGATTGGATTGGATTGTTTGTTCTTCCTTTTCATGTCCTTAATGATGTCAAGTGGTTAATTTCGTTGGCATATTGAGCGCTAGAGCACTTTTCACTCCAAACATCATCATTTCATACTCATAATGTGAGCGCTTGAGTCCGGCTTCATATTTCAACCCTAACACTTTACAGTACGCTTCCCTTAACGAACAGTATTTATTATATGGCTACTTACACGAGCTACTTCTGGTAAAATCCAGTGGCGGCTGCTGGTTTTTAAAACAGGGGAAGCCCATTTTACGCATTCATCGTAAAACCTGTAGGCCGGATATCAAAGCATAGAAAGGTGTGCCCCAATAGCATAGTGAACTAGACAACCCTACCTAGTGGCAGAAAGTATTTTTGCTTGTACATTTCATGTTATAGTCTGGCTTGCCAGGCTAGTGCCTCATATCCTTAATCAAAAATATCAAACATCCAAAAATCACTGGCTATTCAACGAAGAGCCTTGAACATCATACCCTGATATGCAACACAGAGTCTTTAACACAACACCCAGCTGTGCAACACATCCTTGAACATCTTCTGCAACACGGTCTGGAAATTCATAACCAGGTAGGCTATGCAACACACAGAACCTTGAATATTATACCCAGGTATAACCTATAACACAGAGCCCACCATTCTCTTAAAGGAACAGTCCACCGTATTTCCATAATGAAATATGCTCTTACCTGAATTGAGACGAGCTGCTCCGTACCTATCCGAGCTTTGCGCGACCTCCCAGTTAGTCAGACGCAGTCAGACGCGCTGTCACTCCTGTTAGCAATGTAGCTAGGCTCAGCATGGCCAATGGTATTTTTTGGGGCTGTAGTTAGATGCGACCAAACTCTTCCGCGCTTTTCCTGTTTACATAGGTTTATATGACCAGCGATATGAAACAAGTTCAGTTACACAAATTGAAACGTAGCGATTTTCTATGCTATGGAAAGTCTGCACTATAATGACAGGCGTACTAACACCTTCTGCGCGCTTCGGCAGCGCATTGATACGGAGCTCAGATATCAATGCGCCGCCGAAGCGCGCAGGTGTTAGTACGCCTGTCATTATAGTGCGGACTTTCCATAGCATAGAAAATCGCTACGTTTCAATTTTTTTAACTGAACTTTTTTCATATCACTGGTCATATAAACCTATGTAAACAGTAAAAACGCGGAAGAGTTTGGTCACATCTAACTACAGCCCCAAAAAATACCACTGGCCATACTGAGCCTAGCTACATTGCTAACAGGAGTGACAGCGCGTCAGACTGCGTCTGACTAACTGGGAGATCATGCAAAGCTCGGAGAGGTACGGAGCAGCTCGTCTCAATTCAGGTAAGAGCATATTTCATTATGGAAATACGGTGGACTGTTCCTTTAACATTACTGAACAATATACACACTTCAGATTCATGAACATGAACACTATTTATACACAAATTCTGCCCTCCGCTCCTTTTCCAGAAAATGGTCTGTGACCCTGTCATACCAGCTGGTTGTGCTTTCCAGAGACTTCACCAATTTCTGTTAGCAGCTAGCACTGCAGATCCCAATAAGGCTCAAGCTAGCCTACAACCTGATTGAACTACAAATGAAATAAACGAATGAATTCACGAATGATCAAACTGATAGAATGGATGAAAGTTAACGGAGCACAACGAGTAATATTTACATTTATTTACAGAGTAATGTACAGAGACATCAATGAGAAGAAACGTTTATATGAAAAGAAATTCAGACAGCACTTTGGCACACGACTGCACTTTCTCGACATCCGCTAGGGACTGACTGATCATACTTCCGTGTTCCTCGCCGAAGTACTGCCCTCCTCATGTCTTTCCAACACTACCTCCAATAATCCTTTATCAGCCCGGCTTCTTGTCCCTCCCACTGTCTCGTTTAGTCCCAGAGAAGCCTGGCTTCCCTGGAAGTGACGATTTTGTTGATTTTAACCAATAACAACTAGCCGAAATTGGCTGTTCAGAGCCGTCTCGTAGACTGCAACGGATACCCGGCTGCCGGTCAGTGTTGCCAGATACTGCTGACGTTTTTCATCCCAAAATATGTTCAAAACCCGCCAAAATGCACTTAAAACCGCCCAATCTGGCAACACTGCTGCCAGTCCATAGAGCCCATTGAAATAAGAAAGGTTACAGCCTGGCAGCAAAGGTGATTCTCGTAGCAAACTGCAAGTTCGTCAGACATCACTCAAATAAGTTACAGGATAGTTATGAACATAAATAGAATCTTGGCCATATATTATGTTATGCAAGTTATTGTTTTAATGAGAATTCAACGTCGTAGACGCCGCAGTTTGGGGAGAGAATTTTAGGGGAAGCTCGGCTTCCCTTGTTGTCTCTGAGAAATCGCCCCTGGTAAAATCATATGCTCTGATTGGTTCCTTGGTCGGCAGAATTTTCCCATAATGCCTGTCGGCGATTACAGACTTTCTTTCCAAGGCGCCGACTTTCGATGTTACAAAAAAAAAAAAAACAAAGCGAACAAAAGATGAATTGGGAATCAAAACGGAATCAAAAATGGCCAAAAGACAAACAAGAGTCAGCGAAGAGCATCAGAAATGGCTAACTGCGAACAGAAATGTAGTTTTGAAACCGCTCGCCATTTATTCTGTATGCGCGACTCAACTACGTTATGCCACACTCACAACCTGCTGTAAGTGTTTTGGACACGCACGGGTCACAGGGTTTGGCAGCTCACAGCTGTGCCACAGGGTCATGGTGAACCCGGGGGAAAGTTTGGGGGAGGAGTACAGGCAAAGTACTTGTCAAGTACAGGTTGCACATCTGACTTCCTCGAGGCGTGGGAAAAATTGCGCCGTTAGCCCGTGGAAATCGTATGTCTGACGCACGTGATCAGTGCGTGCTCAGTGAGTGTGACTTGCATTTTACCAGTTTCCTGCGCTAGGAGTATGGGCCGCACTTGTGAAGCGTGTGTGACGCATGTGATTAGCACATGACAATCACTCATGACTTGCATTTGACGCAAGCCAGGCGTGGGTATAAAACCAGCGTGTCTGCAGCATTCCATATCTGTCTTTTGGCTGAAGAACAATATCGCTTCATGCTGATCCTCAACTTCTATCATCTGCCTATAAGGGTCCAACTCCATCAGTTGTTGCAGCAGTATGGCGATAACCATCTTGTTCCCTTCTACAATGCTACACGTTACATGTTCGGTTCCTTGCATCTTACTGTCATCGCAAAGCCCCTACTAGCCATGCTGCTGACTTGGTTCAGGTGTACAAAAGGAGTACGGGTCCCGTACGTAACGTATGCGTTCTTGATTTTTCGCAAAACCCGTAGAATTTGCATGTGCAGGACCAAAAGTCTCCACAGCCAGTCTGTGACCTTCTACAGCACTGAACATACGCAAGCATCGTGCAAGTCTCAAGCACGGTTTTGCCAATTTTTTACCGTAGACTGCACGTAGCAGCACATACGGTGGGTTGTGAGTGAGCCTTTACAAATATGATGTGACTGAAAGCAGCATTATAATTAGCGTCAATTTTAATCATCTCATCTCATTATCTCTAGCCGCTTTATCCTGTTCTACAGGGTCGCAGGCAAGCTGGAGCCTATCCCAGCTGACTACGGGCAAAAGGCGGGGTACACCCTGGACAAGTCGCCAGGTCATCACAGGGCTGACACATAGACACAGACAACCATTCACACTCACATTCAGACCTACGCTCAATTTAGAGTCACCAGTTAACCTAACCTGCATGTCTTTGGACTGTGGGGGAAACCGGAGCACCCGGAGGAAACCCACGCGGACACGGGGAGAACATGCAAACTCCACACAGAAAGGCCCTCGCCGGCCACGGGGCTCGAACCCGGACCTTCTTGCTGTGAGGCGACAGTGCTAACCACTACACCACCGTACCGCCCCAGAATAAAGAGTCCTCATCTCCAATTTATGAGTCCGAATTCATTTAATGCAAGAGTCTGAGTCATCACTGCTCAAGTCCAAGTCATGATGTAAGCCGCTCGAAAGAACGAGCTGTTGATTACAGATCTGTAACATGACGATTTAACAAACTGCCCTTAAAGCTCTTCGGGAATGCTTTTCCGCCCGTTTCTCTTCTCTCCTTTAGCATTAGCTGAAATTTCAAACTGTCTTTTAAAACTGAAAAAAAGTGTCTCAGTGGTCTCTCAATTTCCGTTCACTCCCAACTCCCAACAGCGAGGCTGTTTTCAAGAGCATTTTTCAAAGGCTTGGCTACGAAGCACGACAGCTTGTTCACCATCTTTCTGTAGCTCTTTATTTTCCCTTTCCTCTCCAAGCTTTTTTGAAAGCATGCACCGTATGGACACGCAGATGAAAGGCATGCGGCAGAGCATGAAAATGACTTAATTAGCGCTAATCGCTTTTGATGGAACACATTTCCAGTATTTGCCTCAATTAGGTATGGTTAATTTCTCTTTTTTTTTTTTTTTTTAAACTGGCAACTGTAGAGCAATCTGTGGCAGGTGGGATTATTGATATGTCGTGTGTGTGTGTGTGTGTGTGTGTGTGTGTGTGTGTCTCAGGACGAAGGCCTTTGATTGTTCCCTGAAGATGGCGTTAAACATGTGGTTGATAGCTCTTGTCATGATTTCACTGATGCTTCAAGCTGATCTTGTGTCAAAATCTGTTAAAAGGAAAACAAAAAAAAATGCTTGAATTCTGTCAGATATTTTTGTACATCAGTGAAGTGCGAATGCTAACTCTTTACTGTCATCTTAACTGTTCAGAGCATTCCAAGCCAATTAGCTCAAGTAGCTAATTGTCATCTGAGAAGCTAAATGAATACTTGAATCCACCCTGAACACATGTGAAACATTACTAGCCGAGGTCAGTATTCAAGGCTGAGGTCACGGTATTTCACCATACGGACCGACCTTAAGCTGGTAAATAATATTTTTTTTTTCTTTCCCAAATTCTAACAGAAAACGAGAGCGCCCGAAAGGGAAAACTGAGCCGAGCCGCCATTTTGAATCCTCATTCACGGCTGTAATGCAAATTGCTTCCTCCTCGGTATACAAGTGCACTTCCATGGCAGAAAAAAACTACATTTTGCTGCCTATGTAGTCCCCTATTTATACAAAATTGAATCATTCAGGATTCAACCATGTTTTTGCTCGGCGTTAGCAAGTTACAGGTTTTAGCTTTCTCCTGAAATGTTTTATTTTATTTCTTCTTCCTCAGGGTAGTAAAACTCGCTTTCGCTGTGAAGACTGTCGTTATTGCTGTCCATGCTGTAAAATTAATGCCATTATGTTGAGAAATGCTGGCAAATGTTTTGATAATCTTAGAAATAAATCTTATTTAAAAATATATAAATG
Organism: Neoarius graeffei; assembly: GCF_027579695.1. NCBI lineage: Eukaryota > Metazoa > Chordata > Actinopteri > Siluriformes > Ariidae > Neoarius > Neoarius graeffei. The sequence goes on from NC_083574.1 coordinate 5,011,399, forward strand.
TTGACAAAAATTGCTACTATGTTTGTTGTTGTGAACAAGCGAGTCGCCAGAGGTCCGTAACCGGGGTCCGTAACTGGGGTCCGTACCGTAGGATACGGACCCGCTCGCCAGCCAATCAGAGCGCAGGATTTGGACTGCGAAAAAAATAAACTGAGGGTATTACATGCTTGTGCAAAGATCTGAAGTTTATCTTCGAGTGTATATATCATGAGTGAGCAAAGTGAACGAGTCAAAATATTTTCAACATGAGAAGATAAACTTCATATCTTCGCACCACCATGTAATGCTCTTTATATGATATGGACACATCCACAAAAACAATACTCAGCTTAATCAAAAGAATTTTAATTTTGAACCAGTTCGCCATTTTGACAACGCTCGTCTAGTCAGCGGGAAAACACTGGGAGTGACATCATCGGAGTGAAATATCAGGAATTATTATACATACAGGACACTTTTTTGATGGAATAAAAACATGTTCTATTCCCTTCTAGCTGGTTTCATTCATTTGGTTTGATAGCATGCAATATTGTTAGCATATCGCTTATCCTACGTTTATTACAGTACGTCACTCTACCCAATGGAGAATGAGCGTTGATTATGGATTACGACAGTGGTTCTCAAACTTTTTTCACCAAGTACCACCTCAGAAAATACTTGGCTCTCCAAGTACCAGCATAATGACCAACATTAAAATACAGTAGCGCAGTAGGCCTAAGTATTCATTAAAAACAAGGCGGAGGTTTTATTTAACAAGTATATTTAATATTGTTGGCCACTGTAACATTACACACAGTACTTTGAACAGTAACACTGTGTTTAAATATAGGAAAATAAAACACTGTACTTAAATAATGAATCAAATAAATTGGCCAAATCTGCAACATCTGTAATCTCATCAAGCTGTATGGTAAAATATCTACTGTTCTTAATGCGCTCAGTGTCTTTTTAACATCGTCAGCCATGTCGTTTATTCTCCTTGACACGGTGTCATTTGAAAGCGGCACCAAGTTTAACTCTCTGGCAGCTTTCTCTCCACACATGATACGTGTCATCTCTTTGGCTAATGGCAAACACAGCAGTTCCCCGATTGTGTGCGGCTTACCGGCTCTGGCGATCAGGAGGCTGGCACGATATGAAGCTTCCTGTGCTTTGGCTACGGGTGTACCATAGGACAGAATGGTGGACTTGGACTGCTTCAGTTCATCACGTTTTCGTAAAAAAAAATCCATTGGTTTGTCCTTTAGTGCTGTGTGTTTGGTTGTAAGATGCCGTTTGAGATGCGACGGTTTCATGGACTCATTGCTCAGAACGTCCCCGCATACAACACACTGCGGCCTGGGCAGCTCCTGTCCCGCTCCAAATGAATCCCAGTTTTATGTATTTTTCGTCATACTTCCTCCTCACTGGTTTCTGCCGTTTGCTAGCAATTCTGGGGTTGTTTTTGCCACTGTCGTTAGCATCTGCGCTCGGCTCACACACGTCCTCTTCAGTTCTCCCTCTCTCCTGATCCACGCTCCCATTCGCGGATTTAAGCCACGACAGTAATTTTGTCGTACTCGTCATAATTATCAAAGGCACCTCCACCTTTTCCCATCACAGCCTAGTCTACCAATGGCGGATAACCGTCTGTCAGCGGAACCGGCGGGAATGCGTACGTACGCTACGTATGGCTACCCAGAAGCACTTGCACACTTTTTAAAATTATTAACTTAATTTGTATCTCCTTTCATTTTCTTGTCATCAGTTGATAAGATATTTTCATCCATTCGGATATTATGGATAGTATTTCACGTTTTATTTTATTTTTTTAAATTTTATTTATATTTAATTAAGTGATTCTTTGGCGTACCACTAGAATGGAGCCCGCGTACCACTAGTGGTACGCGTACCACAGTTTGAGAATCACTGGATTACGATATTGCACAGTTGTCAAGACAACATTGCGTCGCACGTCAGAGACGTAAAACTTTTTTACACCTTTTTTGCATTTGTAAACAAACATGGCTGCCACATTTGCTTCGTTAAATACGGAAGATTTTGAGAGAATTTTGAAAGAGAAAGACGCGTTGAACACCCGAAAGGAATGTGTATGTATAATGATAATAATATTGGCTGGCTTTTTTCGTGGTGTATCATATATTACATTCAGCTACTCATCTTCGAGGCATTCAGTATCGTGCTAGCTGAATGGAATATATCTGATAGACCACTCAATGTCAGCCAATATTATTTAAATATGCCACTCAGAAGGGAATAGAACATGTATTTCATCTGAAAAATGTGAGTTTTTCAACATGAGACGATAAACTTCACATCTTCAAGCCAATGTGTGATTTTCTTTTTATAATATCGACACATTCACAGACAAAACGTACCCAAATTTATCAAAACAACTCACTCATCAATTTCCTCACGAGTCACATATAGAGATTTATGTCCCGGTTTTGGTTCTCCATGTCCCGGACGGAGCTCAGATGAAAAATATGAGTGGCGTATTTCCCAGTAAAACACCCGTGTCTTTGTGATATATCAACATATTAAAATGCTTGTGATGTGTCGATATTCTGGTGCTAATTTGTTGTAGGATATTTTTGTTTTTCCTGTGAGAGGTTAGTGGTTATCTGCTAGCACGGTTACAATTTAACAGGAGAAGAAAGTTCATCATTTCCATCTCTAATATAAGGTTTAAGAGTTAGGGTTTGTGGTTAGTTCCTGAAAACAAGAGCACGAACTTCTGTTGAGCAACAGTCAACATCTTATTAATGATAAATCCAATATGGTGACGTTGGTGAAAATGTTGGTCTTAAAGTCCGAGTCGCACCGAGTTACAGCAGCGATCCGGCTCGGTGAGTTAGCGAATGCAAGATGGCGAGTGCGATGGTGCTGTGGCCATGAATGTTGGAGTTTTGGAAGCTGAGTAGATGATGAGGTGAGCGAGCTGGACAGAATAAAGAACTAAAGTTCTGCTGCATCACTTTCTTGAGGTCGAGATAAAGCGACAGATAAAACACATCACGACTGTCAGAAGGCATTCGAATGGCATTGTGCGTAACGTAAGAAATTTTTAAAGAGGTACTTTGTGTAAATTAAATGATATGTCTGTATTGTGATGCTGTGAAATATTAACACCTCGATGATGGAGTTAATCTTTACAAAGTGACCATTTTGATTTTAAAAAAAATCGCTTTTCTGGGTTGAGAATGGGTCAAAATGACATCTAGTGGTGAAAATCATCCTGAAACTCGCAAGGCCGAGGCTGATGTAGAGTCATCCGTTTGTAAATTATATAAAAATAGAATGTTAATGCCGTCTAACCAGGGATGGGTGGTTAGTACGCCTCCCATAGCCCCGCCCATGAGTGGGAGTCTGTGAAACGGTACTCATTTTCAAATATACAGTATATTGATTGAGACTTGAGATCTTCAACCCAAGCCCCTTCTCAGCCCCATCCTCACCGCCTCCTCAGCCCCTCCCCACAGCCCATCTCAGCCCAGCATTTTTTATTTAAAATTATACAGAGGGTGGAGCTCGGCTCAGAGCTGGAGTTGAAGTTACACTTTAGCTTACGCTTTTATTACAAAATAAATCTGGATTCCTTTAAAGATCTCGTTATCCATTACACGTAATCGCTTTATCCTGTTCTACAGGGTCGCAGGCGAGCTGGAGCCTATCCCAGCTGACTACGGGCGAAAGGCGGGGTACACCCTGGACAAGTCGCCAGGTCATCACAGGGCTGACACATAGACACAGACAACCATTCACACTCACATTCACACCTACGCTCAATTTAGAGTCACCAGTTAACCTAACCTGCATGTCTTTGGACTGTGGGGGAAACCGGAGCACCCGGAGGAAACCCACACGGAGAACATGCAAACTCCGCACAGAAAGGCCCTCACCGGCCACGGGGCTCGAACCTAGAACCTTCTTGCTGTGAGGCAACAGTGCTAACCACTGTGCCGCTCAAGATCTCATTAATTATAGCTATTTCTTTAACGTGAAGGTTTGAACCAGAGGCCGATTAGTGGCCATTGTTTCCTCATTACTTCATGTATGAAATGCATTTGGTGTGTATGAACTTGCCCTTTTTCAAATGGAATTTTAAACAGAAAAAAGGCAATATATCATTGATCTGACATTGCTTGGTTTGGCTGTCACGCAGGACAGAGCCAAGTTCTGTATCAACTGTCTTGTTTGCAGTTGTGAACTCTTTGATGACTTACCAATCCAATTGCTGACCCATAGACTTTAGTACACTTATCACAAGGATAACTTCCAAGTGCTGATATCCTTTCCTTCCAACAACATCGCTTCTCCTTAAGTTCCGCAATCCGCCTTTCCTCAAACTTTGCCACACCGCCCTTTACAACTGCCCTCCACTGAGCTCTGTTTTTGGCAAGGTTCTCAAAGTCCAATATGCCGCATTTAATCAGCGAACCCTTAAGTACACTACCGTTCAAAAGTTTGGGGTCACCCAGACAATTTTGTGTTTTCCATGAAAAGTCACACTTTTATTTCCCACCATAAGTTGTAAAATGAATAGAAAATATAGTCAAGACATTTTTCTGGCCATTTTGAGCATTTAATCGACCCCACAAATGTGATGCTCCAGAAACTCAATCTGCTCAAAGGAAGGTCAGTTTTATAGCTTCTCTAAAGAGCTCAACTGTTTTCAGCTGTGCTAACATGATTGTACAAGGGTTTTCTAATCATCCATTAGCCTTCTGAGGCAATGAGCAAACACATTGTACCATTAGAACACTGGAGTGAGAGTTGCTGGAAATGGGCCTCTATACACCTATGGAGATATTGCACCAAAAACCACACATTTGCAGCTAGAATAGTCATTTACCACATTAGCAATGTATAGAGTGGATTTCTGATTAGTTTAAAGTGATCTTCATTGAAAAGAACAGTGCTTTTCTTTCAAAAATAAGGACATTTCAAAGTGACCCCAAACTTTTGAACGGTAGTGTAGGTCTTTATAACACTTCTTTGGGACACCAACAGGACAATCAGATGATTCACCATAGAACAGAGCACGAGGTAATCTTTCATCACTCATCCAAAGCAAATGACCAGCCCAACAAGGGTGGACTTCCATGATAATGGCCTCAATTCCACGTGTGTGGCAACAAGATAGCACTTTGGTGTTTGGTACACAATCTTGCCAAGACATTCCGGCGATCCTACGTTACGTAGACAGCGCACGTGAAATGTATCAAGCTGCCTTATGTGACGTCGGTATAGTGTCCATGTTTCACAACCATAGAGTAACACTGTTAAAACTGCAGCCCGATAGACTGTGGTACCTAGACACGGATCTGACAATAACATGAATTATTAACCTTTTTCATCTGAAACAAAGAATGTGCAGGTCATGATTGTGCTCGAGGCATAAAATAAAACTATGGGCTCATTTTAAACCATGAAGGAAGGACACGTGCATAGACGCTGGTGTCTATACGGTAAGTAGCTGCAGCAGTGTGACGAGAGCAGACGAGGAAAAGGTGCAGTAACCCAGGGTCATTATAGGCTTCCAGTGAAATACATACTCGGTCAATGTCATTACCGAGATAGTGAATCGATGGTATTAACAAATCATTAATCCCCCACTCAATTGAAAAGTGATGGTCATTCATGAGGCATCAATGTGATTTACAACAGCTATTCCTGCTCTGTCAAATCCATTCACGAGAGGCCAGCAAATCAATGAGAGCAGTTACTACTATGAGTGTTCTTTGCATTTACTGTATCCTCAAAAAAAATGTTCAGAAAGAGGGAGTGCAAAGATCCTTTAGACGCACTAATATTCAAACAAAACCAGATACTTAAAAAAGATCATCAATAAATTAATCATGACTGGATCAAGCTTGTATGAAAAGCTTCATTCTGTCCCTTTGAAATCAGTGTTTGAAAAAGAATGAAAGCACAACTTTATTCATCACACGCTTGTGAAATTTCCTCTCCGCATTTAACCCATCTGAAGCAGTGAACACACACACATACCCAGAGCAGTGGGCAGCCATGCTAACAGCGCCCGGGGAGCAGTCGGGAGTTAGGTGCCTCACTCAAGGCCGTCCCATATCAACCTAACCACATGTCTTTGAACTGTCATGGAAACCGGAGCACCCGGAGGAAACCCACGCAGACACGAGGAGAACATACAAACTCCACACAGAAAGGTCCTCGCCGGCTGCTGGGTTCGAATCCAGAACCTTCTTGCTGTGAGGCGACAGCGCTAACCATTACACCACCGTGCCGCCCCCAATATGATTCATTCAGAAATAATACAAGATCAGTGTCACACTGAACCATTAGTAATGTTTCATATGAAAGAGCATGCTAAGGATAAGATTATAAACTGATTTCATCTTTATCTTTTCTTCAAACTTCATTCGTGTAAAATCAAACAAACTGTCGCCTCATTAGGTCCCATGTCCATCAAATGCTTTTGTTTGTTTGTTTTTGTTTTTTTTAAGAAATCCAGTCATGTTCAGCATTCAAAAATACTCAACACCCAGAGTAACCAGTGGCAGCTGCTGGTTTTTAAAACAGGGGAGGCCCATTTTACGCATTCATCGTAAAACCTGTAGGCCGGATATCAAAGCATAGAAAGGTGTGCCCCATTAGCATAGTGAACTAGACAACCCTACCTAGTGGCAGAAAGTATTTTTGCTTGTACATTTCATGTTATAGTCTGGCTTGCCTCATATCCTTAATCAAAAATATCAAACATCCAAAAATCACTGGCTATTCAACGAAGAGCCTTGAACATCATACCCTGATATGCAACACAGAGTCTTTAACACAACACCCAGCTGTGCAACACATTCTTGAACATCTTCTGCAACACAGTCTGGAAATTCATAACCAGGTAGGCTATGCAACACACAGAACCTTGAATATTATACCCAGGTATAACCTATAACACAGAGCCCACCATTCTCTTAACATTACTGAACAATATACACACTTCAGATTCATGAACATGAACACTATTTATACACAAATTCTGCCCTCCACTCCTTTTCCAGAAAATGGTCTGTGATCCTGTCATACCAGCTGGTTGTGCTTTCCAGAGACTTCACCAATTTCTGTTAGCAGCTAGCACTGCAGATCCCAATAAGGCTCAAGCTAGCCTACAACCAGATTGAACTACAAATGAAATAAACGAGTGAATTCACGAATGATCAAACTGATAGAATGGATGAAAGTTAACAGAGCACAACGAGTAATATTTACATTTATTTACAGAGTAATGTACAGAGACATCAATGAGAAGAAACGTTTATATGAAAAGAAATTCGGACAGCACTTTGGCACACGACTGCACTTTCTTGACATCCGCTAGGGACTGACTGATCATACTTCCGTGTTCCTCGCCGAAGTACTGCCCTCCTCATGTCTTTCCAACACTACCTCCAATAATCCTTTATCAGCCTGGCTTCTTGTCCCTCCCACTGTCTCGTTTAGTCCCAGAGAAGCCCGGCTTCCCTGGAAGTGACGATTTTGTTGATTTTAACCAACAACTAGCCGAAATTGGCTGTTCAGAGCCGTCTCGTAGACTGCAACGGATACCCGGCTGCCAGTCAGTGTTGCCAGATACTGCTGACGTTTTCCATCCCAAAATATATTCAAAACCCGCCAAAATGCACTTAAAACCGCCCAATCAGGCAACACTGCTGCCAGTCCATAGAGCCCATTGAAATAAGAAAGGTTACAGCCTGGCAGCAAAGGTGATTCTCGTAGCGAACTGCAAGTTCGTCAGACATCACTCAAATAAGTTACAGGATAGTTATGAACATAAATACAATCTTGGGCATATATTATGTTATGCAAGTTATTGTTTTAATGAGAATTCAACGTCGTAGACGCTGCAGTTTGGGGAGAGAATTTTAGGGGAAGCTCGGCTTCCCTTGTTGTCTCTGAGAAATCGCCCCTGAGAGTAACATACTCCAAGGAAAATCGATGAATTGTTTTGATAAATTTGGGACTTTTTGTTTGTGAATGTGTTGATATAATCAAAAGAAAATCACATGTTGGCTTGAAGATATTAAGTTTATCTTCTCGTGTTGAAAAACTCGTATTTTTCAAAAGAAATCCATCATGGATCTGAGTGACGTATTTAAATAATATTGACTGGTGTTGAGTGGTATATCATATATATATTTCATTCAGCGAGCATGTTACTGAACGAGTCGAAGACGAGTAGCTGAATGGAATATATCTGATAGACCATGAAAAAAAGCCAGCCAATATTATTATTATTATTAGGGCGGCACGGTGGTGTAGTGGTTAGCGCTGTCGCCTCACAGCAAGAAGGTCCGGGTTCAAGCCCTGTGGCTGGTGAGGGCCTTTCTGTGTGGAGTTTGCATGTTCTCCCCGTGTCCGCATGGGTTTCCTCTGGGTGCTCCGGTTTCCCCCACAGTCCAAAGACATGCAGGTTAGGTTAACTGGTGACTCTAAATTGAGCGTAGGTGTGAATGTGAGTGTGAATGGTTGTCTGTGTCTGTGCATGCCCTGTGATGACCTGGCGACTTGTCCAGGGTGTACCCCGCCTTTCGCCCGTAGTCAGCTGGGATAGGATCCAGCTTGCCTGCGACCCTGTAGAACAGGATAAAGCGGCTAGAGATAATGAGATGAGATTATTATTATTATTATTATTATTATTATTATTATTATAACACATACACTCCTTTTGGGTGTTCAATGCGTCTTTTTCTTTCAAAATTCTCTCAAAATCTTCCTTATTTAACGAAACAAACCTGGCGGCCATGTGTGTTTACAAATTGTCCCAGTCGCTCGCTAGCATGGAAGTTTTACATCTCTGACATGTGACGTCATGTTGTCTTGACAACCATGCAATATTGTAAATCATATTCAACACTCATTCTCTATTGGGTAGAGTGACGTAATACACGTAGGATAAGCGATATGCTAGCAATATTGCATGCTATTGATCCAAATGAATGAAACCCTCTAGAAGGGAACAGAACACGTTTTTATTCCATTGAAAAAGTGTTCTGTGTGTATAATAATTCCCGATGGTCATGCGAAGATATGAAATTTATCTTCTCATGTTGAAAATATGTCACTCGTTCACTTCACTTTGCTCACTTGTGATATATACATTCACCACTCAAAGATAAGCTTCATATCTTTGTGCAACCGTATCATATCCTCGATATAATTGGCTTCCTGGAACTGAATGACCTTGTGGTTATATTATCCCAAGTACATACTAGATTTGATGTATGAAGAGCAGTTTTCCATCCATCCATCCATTATCCATAACCGCTTATCCTGTGCAGGGTCGCGGGCAAACTGGAGCCTATCCCAGCTGACTATGGGCGAGAGGCGGGGTACACCCTGGACAAGTCGCCAGAGAGCATTTTTCCATTTTACTATTTAGGTATAAGAAATAACTTCCTCTCATGAATTTTGCAGTGACATTCTTCCTTTTATTATTTTTCAATTATGAATAGAATCTACATTTGCATTGACACACCACATCATTTACCTCAAGGCACATGAGCCAGAAACAAAATGCCAGGAATTCAGCTGATGACTTCACGTAAAATGTAAAACTCTTCCCATAAGCAGGTTCATTATTTAAATATTTAATCTCCACCTCACTGTCTGGAGCAGAGGCCTAGTCGGAGACCGAGGTCTGTCTGAGCAAGGGTCGAGGCCTGCGTCTTCCCTTATTGATCACTTTACACACACGGAGGAGGACAAAAACAATGCAGATCGAGTCCCAGTCCAGTGCATAACAGGACATCAGCCATGTTTCACAGCTTGTTTGCGCTGCAGAAAAGACAATTCCCTTATGCTAATGTTAGTACAACATGAATTTCCCTCAAGGCTACAGGGCGGCTTTTTAGTTTTATTACCTGAGTGCTCCGGGGGGCCCAAAGGCTACGGCGGAGAGTCATTTGCAGGTGGGCGCACTGAATATATTGCCTCGTAAAAGTCAGTCTGCCATGCCCGCATAAACGCAATTACAAATGGCATTATGTAAACTGATGTGTGTCCTGAAAGTAATGGCATTACCTTTTACTTTCCTCTTATAATGCTCATTGCACAACTCAAATAGACTTGCCTTACCACCAAAATGATCATCCAGCCATGGCAAAACTGACCATTTCTTTACACGCTCATGTATGACGCCGGACAAGGTACTCAGTGACATATGATACACATTGTATCCGGCAATATTTAAACTGTGAACCTGTGTGGATTGAAATGTACTGCTAATTAAGCACACACTGAAGACGCGATGGCATCGAGCCACACGGGATGTAAAGGATGGCTCGATGTCAATACAGAGGATAGTATGTGCTGAACAGGCAGTCCATTGTATAAGGGAAACGGACACCAACTTGCAAATGCATGCCACTGTTTAATACACCATTGTGTAAAATTCAGCAAAGCTAACACACAGGTCACATACAAAGATGCATCCTTTCTTCTGGCTTCTGACCAAATATCCTCTTATACTCTTATATCACATCGTGTCATCCATTTGCGCTCTCTGCATCCCCCTCTCAGCACTCGTTTACATCCAGCTTGGCCACCGTGCATTTGAAATTAATTAGCACCCTGCGTAGTATTGAGTAAGTCTCAGGGAAACCTGATGAAATATCAGGTGGGCTGTGGAGGGCCAAGATATAAGTATGTGGAGAGGGTCAGAGGTTAATACTCATTGATTTTCCTCTGTCTACATACAAGTGCTGTTTAAAAACGCAAGAGAGAGAGAGTATCTACTCAACGCAAAGACTTTTAGAAACCTGTGAGTGCACACAAAGTGGAGTCAAATCATTTTCAGATTTTCAGCAAGTGGTGGAAAACGCTAGCCTGGGCCCGCCCATCCTAAGCGTGACGCAACACGAGGGCCTGTTGCGAGCTTAGTCTGGCAAGGCAAGCTATCTACAGCTCTTCCAAGCTCCCAAAAAATTGGGAGCCAATCAACTTTGAGCATCTCCAACGGCCCTGGGTAGAGGCGTGTTCAAGGCAGTGACGTAGTCGAACTGCGACCGGAAGCCATAGATTGTTCACAGAATCTATGCCGGAAGTGCTTCATTCACTAGAAACATTACGAACATGGAGCAAGTTCTCATTGAAAACGGAGCAAAGAGCAGCCCTGGAGGTATTTATTGAAAGGAAGGACGTTTTCGCCTTGCTCCCGACCGGCTTCGGTAAGAGTTTAATCTACCAGTTAGCCCCGTCACGTCACATACGTCAGAGGAAAGAGTGATGTGATTGGTTTAAGCTTCGTCACAGCCTTTTCTGGCTTCGACCAGTAGCAAACTGAGGCATTTCAGGGAGGCGGGTCAACCACGCACTTTGGGAAACGGTTGGGCTTAATATCTTTGCCAGACCAAATGCTCACAGAGCTTTGAAGTCGCGTTAGCCAGACTAGGAAAACGCATCTGAGGTTCAGGAGCCACGTGATTTAAAATCTCCAAATAAACGGGCTGCACCAATCCATCAGTCATGAGGTCTTAAAGATGGCATAACAACAACAATGCGGAGCAAAAACTGTAATACACGCACTTAAATACAGATACGGGTAGACTTGTTTTGTTTTGTTTTTTTCCTGAGATGGACGTGATTGTTCATCTTGTTCCCGTTGATTATACATATAGTGTATTTCACACACATCTTCTCAATCACTGCTGATGAATATCAGCGTCAATATCTCACCCAACTGTTACTCATAACTGTTACTCATTTACTGATCGTTGCCCATTTGGACGCGATATATTTTTAAATAACATCTCGTTGCCGTTGTCGTGTGGATGTAGCCATAGGCTACATCCACACGACAACGGCAACGAGATGTTATTTAAAAATATATCGCGTCCAAATGGGCAACGATCAGTAAAATATCAGGTCCATATGGCAACGCAACGCTTGCTGAAAACAATGCAATACACATGCCACACCTCTAGGGGCGCTGTAAGACGGTCCCTTCGGAGACACCAGAACAATAGAAGAAGTAAAGACGCATGCGCATAAACTATTATGCGCGAGACTTCATATTAGCCACAAAGTCAGGAAAATCTGTTCGTAAAATTACATTATAATGACCAAATACAATGAAAAGTATTTTTCCAGTCTCACCTGTGAAAGGTAATCCCATGTGATCTCGTTTGGACGGCAAACCTGTTGGTACAGTTAAACGCAGCTAATCTTTATTCTCCGCTTTGACCTATCCAATATGGCGGCGAGGATGACGTATGATTCTACGTGGAAGGCGGCGTCTTTAATGGTCCGGAATAAATTGAATGCTACACATTGATGGATTAATTTGCTCTTCTACGCCCTTTTTGAGGAATGTATTCTAGGACTTAAACCAACATCTCAAGAGGTGAGATCGCTCCTTTTTTTCCCTATTTTTGCTGGCGGGATTGACTCTGCCCTTAGGGCAGAGTCTCTCTCTCTCTCTCTCTCTCTCTCTCTCTCTCACTTTGCACCATTACACAATAAATATTCACAGTGAAAATATTTTGTAAGCGCGTTTCATGAACCAAGTTATAGGATTTGTTGACAACTCGCATCGAGTTCGTTACACTTCTACCCGGCGTGAAGCACTCACAGTCATGTGGTTGTGATGTCATCGTAAACAAATCCGTTCTACTCATCCAGACGACTTCACAACGGCAACGTTGCCAGATCTTTCCACTCTGGAACCCGTTCTCAAAAAGATTGCGTTTTAGGCACCCAAAATGCTGGTGCCGTGTGGACGCCAGGCCTAAATGATAAGCAATTGTATCGGAGTCACCTGAATCCGTTGCCGTGTGGACAGGGCCATAGTCTGATGATGGCAGAGAGAGCCAACAGATCACCCTAACAACCCTCTCGGCCACTAACACTGTTCACACCCAGCCTTCAGTGATCCTAACACCTACACAATGACTGAGAGGGTCAACGACCCATGTGACCTCAACGACTCTCCTCAGGGTTGCTTTTGGTCCACTAGAGGATAAATACCTGGAGCTCCCCACTAGTCAGATACCCCTTTTCCACCAAATCAGTTCCAGGGCTGGTTCGGGGCCAGTGCTGGTGCTGGTTCACAACTCGTTCAACTTGCGAGCCAGCTGAGAACCAGTTTGCTTTTACATAGCTCGCGGTGCTAAGGGAAGCCACGTCATTACGTCATTGTATACGTCAGTTACATCACTGTATACGTCAGTTACGTCGCTACGTTTGCATAAACCTTGGCTTGAATATCAAAGCAAAAACAACAACAACAATAATAATAATAATAATAATAATGGATGACTTCGCGTTTGTACAGCTGCTGCTTCTCGTCGCTTAAAAATGGCGATCTTTCGCAGTCTTGTTATTGTTGTTGGTCTTAACAACTCCGCCCCCCCCGCTGACGTAAGCGGTTCTTTCTTCTGGCCCAGCAGAGAGTTGGTGCTAGCCTGGAACCGTTTTTTCTGGCCCCAGAGCCAGTTCTTTGTCAGTGGAAACAGAAAACCTGGTTCCAAACTAAGCACTGGCCCCGAACCAGCCTTGGAACTGCTTTGGTGGAAAAGGGGCAACAGAGAACTGAAGAAGCTTTTCAGATGAGAAGTGAAACGTCTTCAAGAATTTCAAGCAAAGCCTTCTTTAGCACCTACGGTTTATGATGACCTGGATGACTGAGAACCTTCACAGACATAGCTCATAGGCTGTATGGATGTACAGTCTGGGTTAGAAAGAAATCAGCCCCAGCCTCACTTCTTAATTCTTTATAGCATTTTGTGTAGCTTATTTTATGGACAAACATCGGTGGCGCTGTTGCGCTCGGTTCCACAAAACTCCAAAATGATCCGTTTTGAAACATTTGTTCAAAGCATCTTGGTGAATACTGAAGTATGGTCTTTGTATCATCTCATCTCATTATCTCTAGCCACTTTATCCTGGGCAATCCCATGGGGCCCGGCCGGGCTCAGCCCGAAGAGGTGACGTGGGCCTGACCTCCTGTGGGTTCACCACCCACAGAGGTAGCAGTAGGGGACTGGTGCAATGTGGATTGGGTGGCAGTCGAAGGCAGGGGCCTCGACGACCTGATCCCCGGACACAGCGGCTGGCTGCTGGGACATGGAATGTCACTTCGCTGGGGGGGAAAGAGCCTGAGCTTGTGTGGGAGGTTGAGAGGTACCGGCTAGAGATAGTCGGGCTCACCTCCACGCACAGCTTGGGCTCTGGAACCCAGCTCCTCGAGAGGGGCTGGACTCTCCACTTCTCTGGAGTCGCCCGTGGTGAGCGGCGGCGGGCTGGTGTGGGCTTGCTTATAGCTCCCCAGCTCAGCCGCCATGTGTTGGAGTTTACCCCAGTGAACGAGAGGGTCGCCTCGCTGCGCCTTCGGATTGGGGAGAGGGCTCTTGCTGCTGTTTGTGCCTATGGCCCAAATAGCAGTATAGAGTATCCGGCCTTCTTGGAGTCCCTGGGAGAGGTACTGAGGAGTGCTCAGACTGGGGACTCCATTGTGTTACTGGGGGACTTCAATGCTCACGTGGGAGATGACAGTGACACCTGGAGGGGCGTGGTTGGGAGGAACGGCCTCCCCGATCTGAACCCGAGTGGTGTTTTGTTATTGGACTTCTGTGCTAGTCACGGTTTGTCCATAACGAACACCATGTTCGAGCATAGGGGTGTCCATAAGTGCACGTGGCACCAGGACACCTTAGGTCGGAGGTCAATGATAGACTTTGTAGTCGTTTCATCTGATCTCCGGCCCTATGTCTTGGACACTCGGGTGAAGAGAGGGGCTGAGCTGTCAACTGATCACCACCTGGTGGTGAGTTGGATCCGCTGGCGGAGGAGGAAGCTGGACAGACCTGGCAGGCCCAAACGTATGGTGAGGGTCTGCTGGGAACGTCTGGCCGAGCACTCTGTCGGGGAGGTCTTTAACTCCCACCTCCGGGAGAGCTTTTCCCAGCTTCCGAGGGAGGCGGGGGACATTGAGTCTGAGTGGACCATGTTCTCTACCTCCATTGTGGACGCAGCTGTTCGGAGCTGTGGCCGCAAGGTCTCCGGTGCCTGTCGTGGCGGCAATCCCCGAACCCGGTGGTGGACACCAGAAGTAAGGGATGCTGTCAAGCTGAAGAAGGAGTCCTATCGGGCCATGTTAACCTCCAGGACTCCCGAGGCAGCTGACGGGTATCGGCAGGCCAGGCGTGCTGCAGCTCGGGCAGTTGCGGAGGCAAAAACTCGGAACTGGGAGGAGTTCGGGGAGGCCATGGAGAAGGACTATCGGTCGGCCTCGAAGAAATTCTGGCAAACCGTCCGGCGCCTCAGGAGGGGGAAGCAGTACTCTGCCAACACTGTTTACAGTGCGGGTGGGGAGCTGTTGACCTCGACTGGGGACATTGTCGGGCGGTGGAAGGAATACTTTGAGGATCTCCTCAATCCCACCGTCATGTCTTCCACTGAGGAGACTGAGGCTGATGACTCAGAGGTGGACTCGTCCATTACCCAAGCCGAAGTCACTGAGGTGGTTTGCAAGCTCCTCGGTGGCAAGGCACCGGGGGTGGATGAGATCCGCCCTGAGTATCTCAAGTCTCTGGATGTTGTGGGGCTGTCTTGGTTGACACGCCTCTGCAACATCGCGTGGCGGTCAGGGACAGTGCCTCTGGAGTGGCAGACTGGGGTGGTGGTCCCTCTTTTTAAGAAAGGGGACCAGAGAGTGTGCCCCAATTATAGGGGAATCACACTTCTCAGCCTCCCAGGGAAGGTTTACTCCAGGGTACTGGAGAGGAGAATTCGACCAATAGTCGAACCTCGGATCCAGGAGGAACAATGCGGTTTTCGTCCTGGTCGCGGAACACTGGACCAGCTCTATACCCTTCATAGGGTGCTCGAGGGTTCATGGGAGTTTGCCCAACCAGTCCACATGTGCTTTGTGGATCTGGAGAAGGCATTCGACCGTGTCCCCCGTAGTATTCTGTGGGGGGTGCTTCGGGAGTATGGGGTTCGGGGCTCTTTGCTAAGGGCTGTCCGGTCCCTGTACGAACGGAGCAGGAGTCTGGTTCGCATTGCCGGCAGTAAGTCAGACCTGTTCCCAGTGCATGTTGGACTCCGGCAGGGCTGCCCTTTGTCACCGGTTCTGTTCATAATTTTTATGGACAGAATTTCTAGGCGCAGCCAGGGGCCAGAAGGAATCCTGTTTGGGAACCACAGGATTTCATCTCTGCTTTTTGCGGATGATGTTGTCCTGTTGGCTTCTTCAAACCAGGACCTTCAGCATGCACTGGGGCGGTTTGCAGTCGAGTGTGAAGCGGCTGGGATGAGAATCAGCACCTCCAAGTCCGAGGCCATGGTTCTCGACCGGAAAAGGGTGGCTTGCCCTCTCCAGGTTGGTGGAGAAGTTCTGCCTCAAGTGGAGGAGTTTAAGTATCTCGGGATCTTGTTCACGAGTGAGGGAAGGATGGAGCGTGAGATCGACAGGCGGATCGGTGCAGCCTCCGCAGTGATGCGGTCGCTTTACCGGTCCGTTGTGGTGAAGAAGGAGCTGAGCCAAAAGGCAAAGCTCTCAATTTACCGGTCGATCTACGTTCCGACTCTCACCTATGGTCATGAGCTTTGGGTAATGACCGAAAGGACAAGATCGCGGATACAAGCGGCCGAAATGAGTTTCCTTCGCAGGGTGGCTGGGCGCTCCCTTAGAGATAGGGTGAGAAGCACAGTCACTCGGGAGGAGCTCGGAGTAGAGCCGCTGCTGCTCCACATCGAGAGGAATCAGCTGAGGTGGCTCGGGCATCTTTTTCGGATGCCTCCTGGACGCCTCCCTGGGGAGGTGTTCCAGGCATGTCCCCCCGGGAGGAGGCCCCGGGGAAGACCCAGGACACGCTGGAGGGACTATGTCTCTCGGCTGGCCTGGGAACGCCTCGGTGTTCTTCCCGAGGAGCTGGCCGAGGTGTCTGGGGAAAGGGAAGTTTGGGCTTCCCTGCTTAGACTGCTGCCTCCGCGACCCGGTCCCGGATAAAGCGGAAGAAGACGAGACGACACGAGACGAGACACTTTATCCTGTTCTACAGGGTCGCAGGCAAGCTGGAGCCTATCCCAGCTGACTACGGGTGAAAGGCGGGGTACACCCCGGACAAGTCGCCAGGTCATCACAGGGCTGACACATAGACACAGACAACCATTCACACCTACGGTCAATTTAGAGTCACCAGTTAACCTAACCTGCATGTCTTTGGACTGTGGGGGAAACCGGAGCACCCGGAGGAAACCCACGCGGACACGGGGAGAACATGCAAACTCCACACAGAAAGGCCCTTGCCGGCCCCGGGGCTCGAACCCAGGACCTTCTTGCTGTGAGGCGACAGCGCTAACCACTACACCACCGTGCCGCCGTCTTTGTATCATAGTTTGATAAAAAGCACAATTACAGGAGTAGTTTCTTTAAAGCGATTAACCAGGAAAATTTGAAATTACAGGGTTATGAAATGTTATCATTATACATTAATACAAGATGTTCTTGATGAAAAAATTAAGCGGACTTTAGCTTTAAAAAAATGTTAAAGTTGGAATGTCAGTCCGTTGGGCCATTTCTCCGGGTGTGGCCATACTGGATTAGTCAGATACATGGATGTATTAGGAGACGAAAACAAGGGTGGTGCTGCGTGACGTAGGATTCAGCACATCTTCTTCATTCCATCCTGGATCCGAGATGTTTGGCTGAGTGGCTTCATCAAGTAAAGCGAGAAAACTTTCCTCCTGGAAAAAGCAGCAAATTGTGCAGTGAGCATTTTACAGAAGATTGTGGATTTGTGGAGGACTTGGTTGAAGAAAATCACTGGGAAGAAGTGAGACATGAGGCAGAAATGACAGCTGAAGCCAGACGTGATCCTGACTTTGTTTCACCACAAAACACTGACATCGGGAGCATGACAGCATACCGTCAAACAGATGCAAGATAGGCAGGGTTTTTGTTGTTGTTGTTGTTTTTAATAAACAGGCAATAAACTATCCACTACTTTATTTTGATTCCTTTTCTAATACCGCATTGCCATAATATTATACAAACAAACTGACCGAGAAGTCACGATAGACCATAATATTATACTATAGTCTAGTATAGAATGCACTTGTACACCGCTGCTGTGCTCGCGGAAGATGACATCACACACGATGGAGTTATAGCAGCCTCCCTGACAAAAAATAGTCCTGTCTATTTTCATCACTTGGGTGGTTACAACCCCGATTCCAAAAAAGTTGGGACAAAGTACAAATTGTAAATAAAAACGGAATGCAATGATGTGGAAGTTTCAAAATTCCACATTTTATTCAGAATAGAACATAGATGACATATCAAATGTTTAAACTGAGAAAATGTATCATTGAAAGAGAAAAATTAGGTGATTTTAAATTTCATGACAACAACACATCTCAAAAAAGTTGGGACAAGGCCATGTTTCCCACTGTGAGACATCCCCTTTTCTCTTTACAACAGTCTGTAAATGTCTGGGGACTGAGGAGACAAGTTGCTCAAGTTTAGGGATAGGAATGTTAACCCATTCTTGTCTAATGTAGGATTCTAGTTGCTCAACTGTCTTAGGTCTTTTTTGTCATATCTTCCATTTTATGATGCGCCAAATGTTTTCTATGGGTGAAAGATCTGGACTGCAGGCTGGCCAGTTCAGTACCCGGACCCTTCTTCTACGCAGCCATGATGCTGTAATTGATGCAGTATGTGGTTTGGCATTGTCATGTTGGAAAATGCAAGGTCTTCCCTGAAAGAGACGTCATCTGGATGGGAGCATATGTTGCTCTAGAACCTGGATATACCTTTCAGCATTGATGGTGTCTTTCCAGATGTGTAAGCTGCCCATGCCACACGCACTAATGCAACCCCATACCATCAGAGATGCAGGCTTCTGAACTGAGCGCTGATAACAACTTGGGTCGTCCTTCTGCTCTTTAGTCCGAATGACACGGCATACCTGATTTCCATAAAGAACTTCAAATTTTGATTCGTCTGACCACAGAACAGTTTTCCACTTTGCCACAGTCCATTTTAAATGAGCCTTGGCCCAGAGAAGACATCTGCGCTTCTGGATCATGTTTAGATACGGCTTCTTCTTTGAACTATAGAGTTTTAGCTGGCAACGGCGGATGGCACGGTGAATTGTGTTCACAGATAATGTTCTCTGGAAATATTCCTGAGCCCATTTTGTGATTTCCAATACAGAAGCATGCCTGTATGTGATGCAGTGCCGTCTAAGGCCTCTGCATGCTCTTGCGACAAGGCTTTCGCAGATAGCTTTTCGCAGACAGTTGTAATTTATCGTTGAGCGGGGAGTAATAGGGGTGCGCAATGTTATTCACCGGCACAACGCAAGGGGGCGCGAAGTCACTAGGAGTAGTTGGTGGGTGTGGTTAGTGGAGTGTTTATCCTCCGGTTACTTATAATGACTAGAACTTTTTTTTATATATATAATGACTAGAACTGGAGTCGTATAGATGTACGTACTTCCTCAATCAACCGCTCTTCATGCTGCTCCATCTTCGCTCGTGTTTTTAAAAATGCCGGTCGTGAAAACAAACCAAACCGGGAAAGTAGGGAAGCGGAAGTGCGTGTACAGTGGATGTAGAGTGGGCCAATCAGAGCCCTCTTGTCTGCGACGCTGTCTGCGAGGCTTCTGCGGTGGTCACAATTTTTGGGAGGTGCGCACAGAGCGCCTGCGAAGGTGGGGGGGCTACGCAGACACTGTCTGCGACGCTATCTGCGAGGACTGGGTTGTCAGCATAAATTGGCCTTAAGGGCCCGAAGATCACGGGCACCCAGTATGGTTTTCCGGCCTTGACCCTTACGCACAGAGATTCTTCCAGATTCTCTGAATCTTTTGATGATATTATGTACTGTAGATGATGATATGTTCAAACTCTTTGCAATTTTACACTGTCGAACTCCTTTCTGATATTGCTCCACTATTTGTCGGCGCAGAATTAGGGGGATTGGTGATCCTCTTCCCATCTTTACTTCTGAGAGCCGCTGCCACTCCAAGATGCTCTTTTTATACCCAGTCATGTTAATGACCTATTGCCAATTGACCTAATGAGTTGCAATTTGGTCCTCCAGCTGTTCCTTTTTTGTACCTTTAACTTTTCCAGCCTCTTATTGCCCCTGTCCCAACTTTTTTGAGATGTGTTGCTGTCATGAAATTTCAAATGAGCCAATATTTGGCATGAAATTTCAAAATGTCTCACTTTCGACATCTGATATGTTGTCTATGTTCTATTGTGAATACAATATCAGTTTTTGAGATTTGTAAATTATTGCATTCTGTTTTTATTTACAATTTGTACTTTGTCCCAACTTTTTTGGAATCGGGGATGTACATCGTTAAGAACAAATTCAACATGCATCTTTTTTTATAAAGGACAGACATAAAGACTGACTTTTCGCTCAATTTGTTTATTTGCGAGATATTTCCTTTCAAGCTGCATGGCAAGGCTTTAACTTCTGAAGACTTTCTTCTTTCACACTTTTTTCGATGCATGAAAAGAAGAGCACTGAGGAAGAAAAGGACGAGCCTACCCGCTGATGAGCACTTGTGTGTTTTATTGATAGGGTGTGATGGAAAATGCCAGCGTACTATGGATTCTCCTCATGAGAAAATTCAATAGGAACCTTGTGAGATAAAGCTCCCTCGCAAGCAAACGGAAACAGTGATCAATGAGCAGCAATCAGGCCATCGATCAGTCATTATATCATTGGCCTAATCTAAACAAGTGAGGTCTAATCAACAAAATAGCTCAGTGCTAACAGGTGGCTTGTGTTTGTTGGAAAATGATTAGCCTGACATACAATAATTACGTGGCATCAAGTTCCTCAAGAAGACAAGTTTTCACTTTATATTTTCACAATATTTGTGTTCCATTTAGAAACCTGATCATAAATGTACTGTAAATGTCATCGTGAAACAAAAATGATTCCTACATACGTATAATGAATGCAAAATACACAGCAACTCATCGCCGACCACGATTATATGCAAAGTGCTCCGAGGCAAAAATAATTCTGCAAATTAATTTTCATGCCTGTTCTCTCTGTTTACCTCCATCTTTGGTTTTTGCACTTCTCTTAATCCCATCATGCAGGGCAATAAAGGTATGCAACATGAGCACATTTAATTTCCCCCCATTAGTCCTGGGCAAGCCCAGAGGTGTGCTTTAATAAGGATCAATGGCACTTTATGTGGGACAGGACCTACTTCACTGCATGCAAATTAAACCCCAACACTTAAAGAAAAAAAAGCACTGGATTTAATTAAAAAGAAAACGTAAGACCGGGGGCTCTGGAAATTCAATTAGAGGGTTTATGCAAAGGACGGCTTGCCTTTTTTTCTGTTGCCTTTACTGTTTGCGTAATGGGGTTTTCATATTAAAAATCAATACGCAGTCTGAATTGGAAGAATCACTGATCTTTATGCATGTGTTTGAATCAATTTGAGGACTAGTCCATCAGCCCTGCTGCTGCAAAGATGAGTGCTGGGGAAGAGGGCCATCATTCAGATAAGAAATGACAGTTCTCAATGGACAAATTTGGCACGTCGAACATAAAGAATGGATGCTTTCATGGAACAGCTTGTTCATAGCATGACTCAAATGATCCTCACTGTTAGTTATGATGACTGTTTCTCCGACAATGTAGTGCATCAATGGTAGGGTCATTATTCGGGAGAAAGGTTTCGGTCTGATCAAATAAGCAATGGCGATGAGTGAATAATGCGAGCTCAGTTAGCCTCTTTGATGTAACTTAGTATGTGCTTTATGAGGGCAAATCCAGGAACCGTAATCATAGTCCATAACAGATAAAACCCAGGCAGTTAAATGAGGACAATCCATGTTCAAATGCATTACATGGCATTTAGCAGACGCTCTTATCCAGAGTGACGTACAATGAGTGCAAAAGTCAAGTACACAAAGTGCTGAACTTCTAGTGCCAACTGAACAAGTGACAGAAAAACACCAAGTGTAACATGCTGTTGAAGTACCAATACACAAACAGCCAAGGAAACAAACCAACCATACAAAGTACAATTAAATAGAGAACTCAAAATGGCTAACCCCAGACTAGACCGTACACACCCTGGGTTGGTCTAGACTGAAACACAGTGACACAGTGGGCAAGAAGGAAGAGGAGAGGTGCAGCCTGAAGAGGTGAGTCTTCAGTCTGCGCTTGAAGGTGGTCAGGGAGTCAGCAGTTCTGACCTCAATGGGAAGGTCATTCCACCAACGGGGAGCCAGGACAGACAGCAGGCTGGGCAGGAGCAGAGAGGAGGAGGGGCCAGGTAACCAGGGAAAATGCGGTGAGGGTCAAAATCAGGAAGTACACTGAGACACAGAACTTTTCATAACAATACATTGAAACAAAAACTCAGCATAGCATTTATTAGCAAATCCTGGAATTATTAATATAAATCTGTAGGAAGTGTCAAAGCACAGGCAGACAGCAAGAAACCAGGAGAGGGAAAGGGTCTGAACCAAGAAGAACAATGACAAACAAGGAAACAGGTAACATGGAAAACTAAGGCTCAGAAATGCATCTTAACCATTAACTAGGGTTGTAGTACTTGAGAAAGGTTCTAATCTCAGGACCACTTTTTGAAGGTCTCAGTCTTGTCTCAGAATTGACCACATTTTTACTCAGTCTTGTCTTGGTCTCAGACAAAGAGGACTCTGGGTTTTATTTCAAGATGGGTCAAGACCACAACTGTGTGGATTTCACTAAACTGCCTGCGCATTGTCTGATTTATTTTTTAGCATTGTTACTGTGATTGGATGTAAAACTTCCTGCTTCAAACGCAACCAATAATATGACTCATTTGCTATTTGAAAATTTTCTTCCTGTTAACAGCTGTCACCCATCCCCTCCCCCTTTCACACCCACTGGTCTGGTCCTGATTCTGACTCAGTCTCACCCTGCCTTGGTCTCGGTCTTGGTCTTGACTTGGTTTCAACTTGGTCTCAATCCCTCAAAGTTTTGTCTTGGTCTTGATACACTCTGGTCTTGGTCATGATTTGGTCTCGGTTTAGGTGGTCTTGACTACAACACTTCCATTAACAAGATTTCACAAAGATGCAAAGAAACATAAGGGTATAAATAGACAAACTAGTCACGGTCTGAAATCAGGACTGGTTCAGACATGAGGACTGGCTAGTGGCCTAGTGGTAGCGTGTCCGCCTCTCGATCGGGAGATCGTGAGTTCTATTCACGGTCGGGTCATACCGAAGACCATCATAAAAATGGTACCTACTACCATCTGGCAAGGCACGCTGCAATACAGATGTGAGTGGGGAGTCAAACTCTCGTGGTTACCAGAGGACTAGCCCCCCACTGTAACCCTAGCTATGTAATAGGCGAGAGGCCGAGGGCTACGGAAACGGAGATCGGCGCCGCCCGATGCGCCATATCAGTGTTGAGCCTGGTTAGTACTTGAGTGGGAGACTGCCTAGGAATACCAGGTACTGGGCGTGGGAAGGACTTTGATTTGATTTTGATCAGACATGAGGTAAGAGACCAATGACGAGACATGGTGGAGACAGGATCAAGATATAGCCATATGGCAATGTAAACAAAACATGTTATGAATTCAAAACAAAACATGAAAGACAACCAAATTTGTAACAGTATTCAGAAACAAACTCATCAAAGGCTGACACGGAACAGGTGACCACAAACGGATAACAAATCAATGACAGGATAGGGTTGGAGACAAGACAAGAAGAGAAAACAAGACAAAGTGGTGATTATCATGCAAAAGAACCAAAGAAACATTACTAGGTGCGTTCTGTTCTACTACAAGATGCTCCACAGCAGTGAGTCTTGATTTTTCTCTCCAAACACACATTCGAGTCCTGGTGTCGACTATGAGCACTCTTAACTAAATTCAATTCCAGAGTAAACTGTATACACGACACTACAGGGCTAAGCAGCATTGGTGTGCTGCAGCGTTGTGTATTTTAGCCTAATAAAATGCTATCTGTATGGACAGTAATCCCTATAACAGGATTGAAACGGTACACCCTTATCAATACGAGCAAATTAGATTTCTAGTTCTTTCCCACCTACATTTTTTTAAAGCCCACTTTCTCAAACAGCTGTCAAAACTAAAGTAAGAATAGTTGGAGGGGTAGGTATCAATCTTCTCCAGCAAGATTCAAAAGACTTAATCTTGTCTAAGTTTTTTTTTCTTCAGTTTTACATTAACATGATGGTAAACAGAGTTTCTGTACACTGAGCTCCTGGCTTCACCACCACAGACCAGGAGAGCGACTTTAACACTGATGCTGAACCAATCCATTTGTCATATCATACTCTCTTTTTTCCATCACTCATGAATAATGCTAACCACAAGCTGGCTTAGTGGTTACCGTGGCTGCCTCTTGATCGGGAGATTGCAAGTTCTACTTGTGGTTGGGTCATACCAAAGGCCATCATAAAAATAGTACCTACTGTCATCTGGCAAGGCATGCTGCAATACAGATGTGCGTGGGGAGTCAAACTGTTGTGGTTACCAGAGGACTAATCCCCCCACCCACTGTAACCCTAGCTGTATTGAGGTATTTCACCTGACGTCACAGGGTCACGTGACGCCCCGGTGTCCGCCATTTTGGACGGCAAGCTACATACTAACGCTGCAGACAGAGAGGGAGAACCAGCTTGAAAAAAAACGTGTTGCAGATGAATTCAGTAATGCACCAGAAATCACCAGTAAATTGAAAAACAAAATATTGTATCTTTTTTATGACGAATGAGCCCCCTAAAATAAATCATTTAATTTTTCCTGTTTTCTCTGTTTACCCTGTTCAAACTATGCTGATATTTTCGGGGGTCCCTTTTTTTCCCTTGGGGGGGGTGCTTGCGCTTGTCTCAGAGCGCGGATCTTTTTTTTTTTATATTGAAAGTATCAAGTCATTACAAAACAAGTAGATAAAATGACATCAGACATAAAACGCAATAACAGAGGCTAGAAAGAAACGGGACAGAAATAAACAGGGAAATTACGTAAAAAGAAAGAAAGAAAGAAAGAAAGAAAGAAAGAAAGAAAGAAAGAAAGAAAGAAAGAAAGAAAGAAAGAAAGAAAGAAAGAAAGAGAAAAAAAAGAAAAAAGAAAATAAAAAGAGCGCGGATCTCCAAACACATGAGAAGCCTATCTTACGCACATATCACGCGGACTCCACACCTCCACACACGCATCGCGTCTGAAGTCATAACTCATCAGGGGAAACCGTGTCCGCATTGGCATGTTCAAAAAACAACCTCGCGTCAACAATGATACCACACGCAAGAAAAAAAAAAACAGTCAGGCTACTCAACAACCAACCTGGCAGCAGCAGTCGTTGTCAAGTAAACACAACACTTCGGATATGCAAATGTTTCCCGTTACGCACGATTGCTATGTCAATAAACATCATTTTGCCAATATTTTAGAGACCCCCCAACATTTCCCAAATCATGTTTTCAAGGGATCTCATGTCTGTTTCAGGGGATCTCGGATCCCCCGAGTAACAAGAAAGTGTTGTGAACATAGCCTACCTTGTACCGTTTCAAACTGCTGGGGTCATCCTTCATCAAATTGTTGACTTCTGTCGACAACCTTGGCTCCATACCAAGGCTGGGTAGTGTTTATAATAAAAGACAGATCCAGTTTAACACGAATCACAGCTTACTTTCTTGTTAAAACGCGCAAAGGTCTCCACCATCTCATACCGCCTTGCACTGAAGGACTTAAACGTGCCATCCAAAATGGCGGCATCACGTGACTTGGTCACATGAGTGAAATACCTCAATAGGTGAGAGGCCAAGGGCTATAGAAGCAGAGATCGGCACTGCTTGATGTGCCCTAAGGGCCTAGTTGGTCCTGGGATGGGAGACTGCTTGGAAAGACCAGGTCCTAGCACAGGAAGAACTTTGCCTTTTTGATGAATAATGCAGCATTCACAATTACTGGGAACTCTGGGAACATTTTATCTCAGAACTTCCTACTTTCCACGTTAGAGCCATCTTCTGTCAAGTTGGAGATCTGGATCATTCCGACTTGGAAACCACCAAGATATGGATTCTTATTTTTAATAATAACAAAGTGCTAATTGTTTAAGATCCCAAGATCCCACCATGGGCAAGGTCTCCTCTCATCTCTGCAATTCCAATTCCGAATCTCTACATATCTTTGGACTCACTTCTCCACAGAGCAAGTGAACTGAGAACCATTCATTAGCTACGTGATCATTTATCCTCAGAGTCAAGCCCTTGTCACAAAAGAGTGTCATTAACCAAAGAGTGAGAGAAGACTAAATTGACCGGTTGTATGAAAGGTGAGACAGGACAGCCTATTCACATCCTGCGCTCTCTAAAAATAGCCTAATGCACAGGATTAGCATCAGAACAGGAAGCAGACAGAAAAAAAAGCAGTCATCGCTGTGTGCAGACGTCATTTTATCTGCCTGGAGCATTATCTGCTTCAATCCCCAGACTCATTCACAAAACCCAATCCAACCATCAATCCGTCTGTCCAGGCGCAATTCATAGTACATAGTGAGATTCCTGTTCCATTGCTGACATTCAGAGAGGATGTTTTAAAAATGTATAAAATAGACAGAACTCATAATATGCCTTTGTTTGTTTGTGCTTTTTGAGAGAACCCTTAACAAGGTTCAATAAAGGGTTACAAGTAGAACCCACTTTAAGAAGTAAAGAAGCCTTAGCTATCCAAAGAACCACTGAAGAACCATTTTCTCTTGGAATATATCACAATTTCTACCCAGTTAAATTTGAATTAAGGTTACCCTTTCACCACAGAAGTACCGCGAGCTGGCCTACTGGTTAGCATGTTCACCTTGTGATCGGGAGATCACGAGTTCTACTCGCGGTCGGGTCATACCAAAGACCATCATAAAAATGGTACCTACTGCTGTTTGGCAAGGTATGCTGCAATACAGATGCGAGTGGGGAGTCAAACTCTTGCGGTTACCAGATGACTAGCCCCCCCACTCTAACCCTAGCTGTATAGGTGAGAGGCCAAGGGCTATAGAAGCAGAGATCAGTGTCACCCAATGTGCCTTAAGGGCCTGGTTAATACTGGGACGGGATACTGCCTGGGAAGACCAGATCCTGGCACAGGAGGGACTTTGACTTTTCACCACTGAGAGACTGGTAGTCTGGTCTCATTGTTGTAGGAAAACCCATGTGTATGAAGTTATGCAGTGGTGAAAGGGTTAAGCATGTGTAGTTAGGATTTAATCATGAAATTACACACACAGGTTTTCAGACCTAACTACAGATCAAAATCTAATGCAGTAATTTTTTGATTCACACACAGATCTCCAGCCCAGCTTTACAGAATACCACAAGGTTGTAGATAACATGCTCTGCTTGCACACCCTTCTTTTGGGCCTAATCACCAATTATGACTCCATTAGATAGACCTGGCAGCTCATTTGCTCTGGAGGCAGTGTAGATGCCCTGGGGCAGCAAACCTTTGGTTCACTCGTGTTCAGCCTCGCTGCTCACACCTCAGTGCAGCCATCATCGTTCATCTCACTAAACCTATCCTAACCTATGAGTCTCATTTGCACAAAAACCATCATCTTCTTTGTAGCTACAGAGAACGGTGAAAACCTTGCCTAAGATGTCAGCCTTAACACCAAAACACTCTGAACATGGGATTTGTAAATGTTTGTCTGTTGAGCGAGATGTTAGACAGTCCATTAAACATTTGTCTCTGCAGTAAGCAGAGCCCAGGCAGCAAAGCACAGACCTTGTTAGCTGAACTGGAAAATATCCATGAGGGGTTGAATGCCTTTACTGCTGAGAAGATGTGTGTGTCATCCTCTCAAACATAGTATTTCCCCTTCGAATGTCTGATTTGAATCCCCAATGCTCAGAGGAACTTGTTATAATCCATTCCTCCACCTCTTACTAATAAGACCAGATTGCCTGGTCCTGGTCAAAAGTTCATGGTATGCATATGTAGCCAGGTGCTGAAAACATAAGGAAGAACAAAGCCTGAAGACGATGTGGAGGGTTCAAACAACATCTGCCTCAATTAGCAAAACAAACCAGATGCCATCTTATCTGCCTGATGCATTATCTGCTTCAGGCAAGGACTCATTCACAAAACCCAATCCATCCAGCTATCTCTTTATTCAAATGCAATCTCTAGTACATAATGAGGTTCCTGTTCCAAACCTCCTTCAGTGATCTTACCACTTTTCCAGGATGTACCCCGTCTCTCGCCCATAGTCAGCTGGGATAGGTTCCAGCTTGCCCGTGACCCTGAACAGGATAAGTGGTTATGGATAATGGATGGATGTTCCAAACCTGACTTTCAGAGAGGATGGTACAGAAAAACCCGAGAAGATATTTTGTGCTTGTAGTATGTTAAAGCTGGAGGTAAATGGTGTCAGATGTCGAGAACACTTGGCATAAGGCTTTTTGGACAGAAGAAGGAAACTGGAGAACCTGAAGGAACCCCACACAGACACCAGGAGAATATACACACACCTGAGATCAGAATTGAATCCGAGAGCTGTCTCGCTAATCAGTAATTAACTTATCAAATGCATATATCACAATAATTCAAAGATACATTTCTTCAGAATTATTCATTATAATCAATGTTAATTATGCTTCTTCTTCTTCTTCTTCCTTCAAATGCTAGCATTTGTTAATCAAAATCCAGATGTTTAATTGTTAATTTAAACCATTCTTAATCGCATGTATAAATCCCATAAGTGTGTATACAAAATTTATTGCATCGTGACGTCTTTCAGTTCAGAGTTTGCTTGCTTTTGCAGCTCTGGTTAATCCCCATGAATCCCAGGAGTAAGTCCAACCAATTAAAACAACAGCATTACATTTTTCCTGCCACCAATACGTAAACAAGCTAATGTCACTCTTCTACATCGATGCTGATTAAGTGATGGGATTATAAGGCTTCACTAAGGTTTATACCATACAGCTATCTGAGGTTAAGGAAAAATGCATTTTGTCTTACAGGACCAGGCAGGATATGAAAGTGGACATGGGCAGCAAATGAACTTGACATATTGAAAAGAAAATACAATAAACAAAAAGGTCTGCAGACTTCATGTATGTATCTGTCGTACATGTGTAGTGCTGTATGTGGCGGCCATAAAGCTAATGAAATGTGAAGCCTGAGGGAAACATTGGAGATTTCAGATATCCTGAGTGCAATGTGGTTTGTTCCTTTGCACTACTTATGAAAATATGGGAATTTTTTTTCCAGAGGTTAATGGAAGTTTATTACCGTATGACACATCCAGGCTGGTGGTTATCTGACTTTGGGTTAGAAGTCCAGACTGGGTGGTGAATGTGGAGGTGTGCCAGGGGATGTCCAGGCCAGGGTCTGGGTGAAGAGGCTCAGCCACAGGTGCAGGGTGTATGTAGTTCTTCCCACACTGCAGGACTAAAAACAGTCACTGGACCCAGCATGAACCTGTCAGCAGAAGATCTGCATCTTAATGTTCTCATTATCAGGTTCCCACAAAAAGAGAAAGATCGTAGGGTTTTATTTTCAAACCCCAACTTCAGGAAATTGTTATTTTTTTTAAAAAAATCTCAATTCATGGTTCTAAAAGTAAGATTCAGGGGAAATTCCCAGGGAACCACGAAGTATAACCAAAGGGTTATTTTTCTTTCTTTCTTTCTTTCTTTCTTTCTTTCTTTCTTTCTTTCTTTCTTTCTTTCCACAATTCATAATTTCATTTATTAATTATTCTTTTACAAAAGCAATTTTGAAATTTTTTCATGAAACTGGAACTCTACATTGCAATTTTGCAATCAGATCACAATTCTGGGCGCCCTCAGAACACTCTTCGAGCAATAGATTACATTTCTCAAACAATAAATTACATTTTCAAACCCAAGATTGCATATCTGGAGCACAACAGTCAGAAATAGGGGTATAGTAGGAGTCCATTCCTGTACCCAAGGTACAATCTACACTATTAGACCTCAAGGTAACTATGTGTACCTTTCTAGAGCCAAAAAGGTACATATATGTTCCCAAGTTGTATCTAAAGGGTACAAATAAGTACCTTAGAGGGTCCTGATCCAGTGACAAGCCACTGTACCGCTAAAGGTACAATAATGTATTTTATTATACATACAGGATACTTTTCTGATGGAATAAAAACATGTGTTCTATTCCCTTCGAGTGGGTTTCATTCATTTAATTTGATAGCATGCAATATTGCTAGCATATCGCTTATTCTACATGTATTACATCACTCTACCCAATGGAGAATGAGTGTTGAATATGGTTTACGATATTGTACGGTTGTCAAGACAACATGACGTTACACATCGGAGACATAAAACTTTTGCGCTCGTGAGTGAGTGACTGTGACAATTTGTAAACAAGCATGGCCGTCAGGTTTGCTTTGTTAAATACAGAATATTTTGAGAGAATTTTGAAAGAGAAAGACGCTTTGAACACCCGAAAGGAGTGTGGATGCATAATAATAATAATAATAATAATAATAATAATAATGACTTTCTTCATGGTATATCAGATATATTCCATTCAGCTACTCATCTTTGACTCATTCACTATCATGCTAGATGAATGGAATATATCTGATATACCACTCAACTCCAGCCAATATTATTTAAATATTTTCTGAGAGTATAGTTTGCATTTTTGGAATACTAGATTATACTTCTGGAATACTATAGTACATTTCTTGGAACATTAGTTTACATTTTGGAACCCTAGATTATGTTTTTCGAACAACAGTTTACATTTTTGGAACCTGAGGTGACATATTTAAGGAGCTGTAGATCCTGTGTTGAGCCTACCTGACATATACAAGAGATTCCAAATTTGAAGGATCACTTTGCATGTTTGGAATTTAATAAAGTTTTCTGGAATACTGAGGTGGTGTAGTGGTTAGCACTGTCACCTCACAGCAAGAAGGTTCTGGGTTTGAGCCCAGTGGCCAACAGGGGCCTTTCTGTGCGGAGTTTGCATGTTCTCCCCATGTCCATGTGGGTTTCCTCTGGGTGCTCTGGTTTCCCCCACAGTCCAAAGACATGCAGGTTAGGCTAATTGGTGACTCTAAATTGACCGTAGGCGTGAATGTGAGTGTGAATGGTTGTTTGTCTATGTGTCAGCCCTGTGATGACCTGGCGACTTGTCCAGGGTGAACCCCGCCTCTCGCCCCAGTCTCCAGCTACCAGCCTAGACTCCAGCTTGCCCGTGACCCTGCACAGGATAAGAGGTTATGGATAATAGATGGATGGATGGAATACTGAAGTAGTCCACATTGGTGAAGTGGTTTTCACTATCACCTCACAGCAAGAAAGATCTAGTTTTGAATTTCATGGCCCATTGGGGTCTTTCTGTGTGGAGTTTACATGTTCCCCTTGTGCCTGAGTGGGTTTCCTTTGGGTACTCTGGTTTCCACCCACAGTCCAAAGGCCTGTAGATTTAATCAACTGGCTTCTCTAAGCTGCCCGGAGGTGTGAATATGAGTCTGAATGGTTGTTCTTCTTTCTGTTTGCCCTGAGACAAATCTGCCCAAGGTGTACCCTGCCTCTCACCCATAGTCAGCTGATGGATAAGTGGTATAGAAATAGATAAATTTTTTACCATTTATTATTTTTTTAATATTATTTTTTTAATGTTTTTACATTACGTTTTTGGAATTCCACATTGCAATTTGTGCAACACTAGTTTGCTATCAGAAAAGTAGCCCTCATTCTTTAATCTATGAGTTTTACTGCATTAAGAAGTAAAAAACCTTTTGTTTTAATAAATTTGTATGGATTCAAGGGTAAGATGGTAAAATCATAAGAATAATAGTTAGACCCGAATACGTTAATAAAGTATGCATGCATATTTCCGTAAAAAAAAAATATTTTTTTATAGAGCTACTAATTGAGATATATTTTAAAATAAATGCTACATTTGTGTTGTTATAAATTAAAACAGATGGATAAAACAGGAGGTCCATTTCTAGGTAGTGAACAGAACCAGAGAGTTAATAAGTTACAGAGAAATAGAAGAAAAAAGAATTATGTAGCACGGCATGGAAACACTCCTGCCAAACTGAGAGGGACTTGGTCTCAGGTTCCCCACCCTGGTGCTTTCTTTGGAGTTTCACCAAAGCTTTAACTGCACTGTCTTTTCACAGAGCCGAGCCCTCCTGCTTCCTGCTTCTCCGGTAGGCCTTGGCGTTGCCCCACTCACCTTTTTTTTCATTCCTTCACTTTTTCACTCCTTTTTGTCTGAGGAGACTTTCCTTGATAGCTCAGGTAAATAAGCCAAGCAGCTGAGCAAACAGAACTGAGCAGCTCAGTGAGCATGTGGAGAAACGGCAAGAGAAGGAAAGAAGAATCGAAGCAGAGAGGGAAAAGATTGATCCGAACAGCAGGAGAGAGAGGTTTTGTGGGAGAGCGTGAGGATGGAGGTTAAGACTGATGGGTTCTTGAGTTGCCCTGGAGCTGGATTTGATTGACGTGATTGGACCTGGTAGATATGATTCATGGTGATGAGAGAGTGCCAAAAAAAAAAGAGAGAGGAAACTTCCCCATGACTCTTTGAAAGCTGAAATGTTTGAGGATTTGGAATCATTTTTCAATAAAAGACTGGTTCGAATTAAGTAAGCAATGAAACAGGAAAATATTCAACAATTGGGTGGTGTGATGAATCATTTCTACTTGTTTAAAGCTACCTTTATGGGGAAGCCATGGCCAAATGGATAGAGAAGCAGCTTTGGGACCAAAAGGTCACTGGTTTGATTCCCTAGACCAGCAGGAATGGCTGAAGTGCCCTTGAGCAAAGCATCTAAACCCCGGCTGCTCTGGATATGTTGTATGTTGCTCTGGATAAGAACGTCTGCTAAATGCTGTTACCTTTAATGTTGTGGAACATCTACAAAACAAGTTAGCAGCTATGATCAGTCGTTCCATCTCCAGTCTCACTCATTTATCTTGAAATTAATTTCATCCCCTCACATTTTTCCTGTTGGTCCAGGGACTCAAACCAGCAACGCTTTGGGCCCAAGGCTGCTTCACTAACCTTCAGGCCATGGCTGCCCCGATGAATGAGATGTTACTATAGAATCACTAACGTATTATAATAAGAGCATTAATATAATCCTGTGACTTGCAGCTGCACTCCTGTCAGAGCTACTGTTATGGAAAATTAATCAACACTTTCTAATCAATCAGAATCCAGAATTCACTAGCGCTGTGGTATAATGTCAGTTTTTACCACCCACATTTGCACCGTTTTCCAAAAATTCTGATAACTGTTGAAAATATTATGACCATTGTTTCTGGATTTACATTTTTACCCTCGAGAAGTTTCCGGTTCATGAGTCTTCCTACACATTTATCAACGCAGTGTCCCTCCTGCTCAGCATCCACCTCATCATTCTTCCTCTTTCTCCTGTCCTAGGGTGAAGAGACCTGTCCCATCTATCAATGGAGGTGCAAGATGAGACCATGGGGCCCTGTGATACATAACCTCTCTTCTTCTTCTTCTTCTTCTTCTTCTTCTTGTCCAGCATGGAGTGAGCAATCTGGAAAGGACACATGTTGGGAAACATGTAATCAAATATCCTCTTCATTTCCCAGAGCCCTGACCTTCATCTGGGAGTGATACAGATCATGACAGGTTGAAAATGAAGAGTAAAAGATAAAGTGAGAGGAGATAGAGTGAGACGTGTGGCGTGGTAAGAGCTCATTATTGATATCCACAATGATATCAATCCAAATCAAATGGTAACCTAATACAGATGCAAAATGGTTTGCAATGTTATTTACTGGATTGCAGGGAAACATCTGACTCACATCCATGTCAACATATTTCAGAATAACCAGTTATTCCACATTATATCGTTTCTAATGGTCTGCAAATGCAATGAAAAAGTTTCCTGGACACTCCAGGTTTTTGTCAGTATTAATGCTTGGCAGAGGCATGAAGGCCATTCAGGGGTTACCACATGGTCAATTCTCCTGTGATATCCCATCTGATTTAATCAATCTCCACTCAATCCTCAGCCAAAATCAATCTCCCTCCACTGGTGTAGCCAGTATGGGATGCTTGGTTAAGCCGCGGGGACGCAAGCACGGCTGCCCCGTACCCGCTGAGCGGTGGAGCAGTCCAGCCAAACACAAACTCTCAGAGATGGAGGCCTCCACCACACTCCTCCTCTGGATAAATGATGTTGATGAGCTCATCAATCAACATTGGGCTTGTCTTCAGCTTCCCTCCTTCCTCTGTTGATTTGGTAACAGACCTCTGGGAAGGGAATTGTGGAATGTGGCTCCTTGCCCCAAATGGTGTGTAATTTCTCTGAAGGGTGTTTGCGTTTTGTTTAGTGTGCACTCTCACTGTGAGGTCTCTTCTGGTTGCCCACTTTGGATGGATGAAAAACTAAAATTAGTATCAGTTTAAGACTAATTGTATTCGATAAGCATTTCCATTCGCCCTCTCTTCAGGCTAAAAGGCAGTTGGGGCTCACTTTAAGAGGAGTAGGCACCACCTGAGAAAATAACGCTACCCTAAATGAGTGCTTTAAGAGGTCTGTAAGTGGCTACACTATCATGGTCCATCTACAGCCAGCTATGAGAAACCTCCTCCCATGGATTTCCCTTCTCATGCTGCGACCTACATGAACTGAAATGAAAAGAACGTATGATGGAAAACAAGGCACTCTTCTGTTTTACTGATTTTTAAAATTTTGCTGACGTCTACTTTAAACCGATAACACATGGACTATCCATAAACTTATGGACCGTCTATTGAAGTCTATTTTTTAAAGAAGATAAAGGATATAATTCATCTCTAAATCATTGATGCAATTTGATATAAATCAATATCCTGATTTCTGTTGCTCTTTTGAGTATTTTATTTTATTCTGTTATTTATATTCTCAATGCATTACCTCATTGGTATATCTTTAAATTCGCAAATTAAATACATTTATAAATTATCTTATTTGTGAATCTCAGAGAATATCAGCGTTTTGTTTTTTTTTTACCATTTTTAAAGCTTTTTTTTTAAGAAGAAATGTGTTCAATTATGCTACAATACTGATCATTTTAGTCATTAACATTAAATATTTTAGACTGGATTGTTAATTTATTCATACATTTTTTTCTTCGTGGGCGGCACGGTGGTGTAGTGGTTAGCGCTGTCGCCTCACAGCAAGAAGGTCCTGGGTTCGAGCCCCGGGGCCGGCGAGGGCCTTTCTGTGTGGAGTTTGCATGTTCTCCCCGTGTCCGCGTGGGTTTCCTCCGGGTGCTCCGGTTTCCCCCACAGTCCAAAGACATGCAGGTTAGGTTAACTGGTGACTCTAAATTGACCGTAGGTGTGAATGTGAGTGTGAATGGTTGTCTGTGTCTATGTGTCAGCCCTGTGATGACCTGGCGACTTGTCCAGGGTGTACCCCGCCTTTCGCCCGTAGTCAGCTGGGATAGGCTCCAGCTTGCCTGCGACCCTGTAGAAGGATAAAGCGGCTAGAGATGAGATTTTTTTCTTCAGGTAAAAGGTTTTATCCTCATGATATTGCTAAACTCGGACACTCCTTTTTTTTTTGAAGTGGTAAAAAAAAAAAATATATATATATATATATATATATATATATATATATATAAACATCCAGAATAATCTAAATATCTCATCTCATCTCATCTCATTATCTCTAGCCGCTTTATCCTGTTCTACAGGGTCGCAGGCAAGCTGGAGCCTATCCCAGCTGACTACGGGCGAAAGGCGGGGTACACCCTGGACAAGTCGCCAGGTCATCACAGGGCTGACACATAGACACAGACAACCATTCACACTCACATTCACACCTACGCTCAATTTAGAGTCACCAGTTAACCTAACCTGCATGTCTTTGGACTGTGGGGGAAACCGGAGCACCCGGAGGAAACCCACGCGGACACGGGGAGAACATGCAAACTCCACACAGAAAGGCCCTCGCCGGCCACGGGGCTCGAACCCGGACCTTCTTGCTGTGAGGCGAAAGCACTAACCACTACACCACCATGCCGCCCATAATCTAAATATGATTTTAATAATTTATACATAAAAGGGTTAAGGTGTCCTGATGGCTGTTTTAAATTTTGCAATTGTTCCCCACATTTTATTTATCCTTTCTTCATTTCCAAATGCATTTTTCACTCTTTTAAGTGTGACTGTTTCCTTTTTATCCTTTTCTGCATCGGTGAAAGGTCACTATTTAGTGTTTGAGCTTGTGACGGTGGTTTATTGACTCCGAGTGCCTCGTAATTGCTTGAGAGTTTTTGTTCCTTAAATAAGACTTGGATATTGTAAATGTATGTTAATGAAGTTTAAAATGAATTAACAGGCATGTGAAAGCGCTGTACTCGCTAATGAAGCTAACACTCTGTTGCTGTAAAACTTGTTGCGTCATCATGAAGTTTCAGTGGTGTTACATTTTTTACGGATACGGTATCTCTACCCCATGGCCAACCTCTTTTAGTCGCCTCATACGACATTCAGAGGTTACGCTGAGTCTGTTCTTTATCCCAGGTATCTTGGTAGCTGAATCACGTGGGATGTTGACTGCAGCAAGTTAATACGCCAGAGGATTGGGAAGATACTGTATATGGTGTGTCTGCTAGCTTCAACAAGTTCTGGAATGCTGGTGAACTGAGTCTACAGATGAAACTACAACTGCTACATGTTTGTGTTTACAGTGTGTTGCTGTATGCCTCCAAAACTGTGGATGTTGAAGAAAGATGATGAGTGAAGACTGAAAGCATTCGAGATGAAGTGTTGTCAAAGGTTACTTGATGTGAAGTGGTTCCATTAGGTGATGAATGAAGAGATCAGGCAGCGTGTGCAACTGGAAGATGATGTTGATCTTGACTACCATCAAGAGGAGAAAAGTTCAGCTGTTTGGGCACATGTGTAGAATAAATGACGACCACTTGTTGAAAATAATCATGCTTGGTATGGTCAATGGAAGTAACAGAAAGGGGTGGCCTAGACAGGCATGGATTGATGATCTCACAGAAAGAAAAGACATGACCCTTCATCAGATGATGGAGACCACATAAGATCAAGAACGGTGGAGGGCAATACTTACTTTCACCTACTACCCTTCCTGGGGCATAGACCACCGACAAGGGATCTCCAGGCAGCTCGGTCTTGGGCTGTTGGCTCCAGGTGTATCCCATTCTTTTGGTGTCAGCTTCAAGGTCTCGGCACCACATGTTTCTGGGCTGTCCTCTGTTCCTCTTGCCTTGGGGATTCCAGGTGAGCACTTGGTTGGTGATGTTAGAGGCTGGCTTGCAGAGTGTGTGGCCGATCCACCTCCAGATCCAGAGGATCTGGTTGCTTATGGTGTTCGGCCAGTGGATCCAGAGGATCCTTTGCAGACTGGTGTTGATAAAAGTGTACACTTTTTTCATTTTTGCCACAGTTGTCCTTCAGGTTTCTGTTCCATATAGAAGAACCAACTTGCCATTGGAGTTGAACACCCTGATCTTCATTTGACAAGTCAGTTCCTTTGAGTTCCAAATGTTCTTCAACTGAAGGAATGCTGTTCTTGCTTTGTCCATTTGTGCTTTCACATCAGCATCGGTTCTGCCCAGCTTGTCGACGACACTGCCCAGGTAGGTAAAGGCTTCCACCTCTTCCAGCACCTCTCTTTCCAACTTGATCAGGTCACTGCTTGTGGTGTTGACCTTCAGGATCTTGGTCTTCCCCTTGTTGATATTCAAGCCTATTTGAGTCAAGGTGGTTGCCACTCTGTTGGTTTTCTCCTGCACCTGTTGACAGGTATGGGATGGAGGGCAGTGGTAAACATCAGAAAATGAAGCGCCAATAGGTTTTTCAAGCCCATGGACTATTTATGATGATTGATGATGATGCTGTAATACTGAGGCAAAGTCATAAACTATAAAACAGACAGACGGTTTCATTCAGATTTATTATTATTATTATTATTATTATTATTATTATTATTATTATTATCCCTTGAGGATAAATAGGATAGAAAAAGAAAGTAGTCTGAAACTGTGGCCTTGAATAGTCATTATGCAGGAAGTGGTATGAGGTAACGTTTTATAAGATGAAAGCTGAGAAGAATAGGCTTAGCTTGAATATTTAATATTGTGACTGTGGTCACACTGGTACTGGGCTGTATTCCAAGTCACACTAGCAACTCTATGAAGAAACAATAAGAGGAGCCAAAGATCAGCCAAGAAAGTTCATCGAGTGTTAAATGATCATGTAGCAGTGTCTGATGCTGGGCTATCAAATGGAAAGCCTCAGAAGCTGGAAATCTTGTTGTCATTAGAGAAACTGATCATTTTTGTCAATCAGCTTGAGCAAGAACTTCCTACTTACCCAAGAATATATTATTCAACTGAAATTACAAATGAGACATTGTTTTTAGATTTCATATGGAAGAAAACTTAATTGTAGAAAACGGAACAAAAACAAAGAGTATAGAAAACACTGTTTGTGCTTTTAACAATAAACTTCATCACAAAGCAGATTTACAGAAATCTGGATGTAGATTTAGATCCCTAATGTACAAGCCAGGGGTGATGGTGCTGAAGAAAAATTCCCTGAGACAACACAAGGAAGAAACCTTGAGAGGAACCAGACTGGAAAGAGAACTTGTGGGATTGTAAATCATTACAATATACAGGTGTAGAAGAGTAAAGAGATACAGTCAGTTTGTTTACAGGATGTTTACTATGAGCAGATTGTGACTCAGGGTTCTGGGACAGTCTTTATGATTAGTGGGTACTGATCTAGAAAGAGTGAGCTTTTGTCGTAGATCGTAGATTTGTTGTCACTAAAAAGCAAAAGTGCCTGGTGCAATGGTAAGCCATCAAAAATGATCACAGTATTTTCGCAGAGAAACTGCAATACTGATTCTAGATGATGCCTGAGCTATCCATGGCTTTCCATCCATCTGTCCATCTATGATCTATTGGCTTATACATGAAGATCATGGGGGAAGCTGGAGCCAATCCCAGTTGACTATGGGTGAGAGGCCCCTAATCTATTACGGAGCTAACACAGAGATGAACAACCATTCACACCTTTGGGCAATTTAGAGCAGCCAGATATTTTAATCCGCATGCCTTTGGACTGTAGGAGGAAACCAGAGTTTGCAGCATGCAAACTCCACACAGAAAGGTCCCAATCAAGTGCAAAGTTCGAAACCAATACCTTCTTGCTGTGAGGTGACAGTGCTAAACACTGCACCACTGTGCCACCCTATGGCTTTCCAAAAGGCCATAAGTGGCTGAGCTGTCTAAAGCTAAGATCTCACATAGCGGGAATCACTTCACAGTAGACACCGGTAGACAATTTTGTCTTTTCTGGGGGTCAAACGGGACACATTCCAAGCCCTTCCGTTGGAATACATGACAGTCGGGGTGCTACCTTGACAACTGAGAGGGCGTGGCTTCCATCCCCGGAAAGTTTCATGATGTTGAAAATTCCCATGGATCAAGCGCTGGATGAATTCATCCATTGCAACCATGAAGGCATCTGTGAGCATCCTTGAGGCATATGTGAGGCTGACATGGGCCACCAGGGGTTACCATAGTATTCCATAACAACCATCGAGCTCAAAATGTTTACGGAACAACATTCTGCAGAAAGTGAAAAGTTTGCCTTGGGGGTGTGGCTTATTTTGTCTTGCCATGGCTCTGTCATGCTGCAGCCATGAAAACTGTACACACTGCCATCATTGCCATAAGGCCATACGTCACTATACATCATTACCACCATTGGTTTACCGGTGTCTTCCGTCACTACCATCACAGCTACCATGGCTTCATTTGCATATTTACTCCATCCAAATTTATGCAATGGATCATTTTCAAAATCTGCCGGAATGGCCATATTAGCCCTAGCCACGGTTTTCACGGATCCACCGGCTATGTGTGACCTTAGGATAAATAGGATAGAATGTAAAAATTCAAAGTCCTTCCCATGTCAGGACCAGGTCTTCCCTGGTAGTCTCCCATCTCAGTACTAACCAGGCCTTTAAGGCACATCGGGTGGTACCAATCTCCGGTTCTCTAGCCTTCGGTCTCTCGTCTATTACGGAGCTAGAGTTACAGTGTGGGACTAGTCCTCTGGTAACCGTGAGAGTTTAACTCCCTACTCACATCTGCATTGCGGTGCCTCACCAGATGACAGTAGGTACCATTTTTATGATGGTCTTTGGTACGACCTGACCATGAGTAGAATGCACAATCTCCATGGTCAAGAGGTGGACATGCTAATGTAGCATGTAAAGTCAATCATAAAATTAACAACTATCCAAAAGCAATCCTGATTTGTTGTTCTTGATCATTAGGAAGTCACATGATCATAAGACATACTGTATGCTAGAATCTCAGTAAGTTAAATTAACCTCCTGAAAGTGTTGCTTCTCTGACAGATCCTTATAAAGCTTGGATTTATTTTATTGATCTGCATTTTAAATTTTGCTAATACTGTACTTGGATTCTGCAGGAGACAGTAGAAAAGTATGAACATTCCCCTGAATGTCTTTATCTTCTTGTTTTAGCTTCTCCCGTTAGGGGTTGCCACAGTGGATCTGTTCCACATATTTGATTTGGCATAGGTTTTACACCGGATGTCCTTCCTGATGCAACCCTCCCCAGTCTATCCAGGCTTGGGACTGGCACTAAGTATGCACTGGCGTATACAACCCCAGTGGCTAGGTATTTTACCTAATCTGCATGTCTTTGGACTGTGGAGGAAACCAGAGCACCTGGAGGAAACCCACAGAGACATGAGGACAACATGCAAACTCCACACAGAAAGGCCCCCGTTGGCCGTGAGGTTTCAATCTGGAACCTTTTTGCTGCGAGGTGACAGTGCTAACCACTGCACCATTGTGCTGCCCCTGTGTCTTTATGCTGTTGAAAAAAGTGTGAAACCTCTTTTCCTCTAAAATATAATGGAATGTTTAGAAAATGTTTCTGTACAGTTTTATCTATCTGGAGTTATTTCCAGCGGCACGGTGGCGTAGTGGTTAACGCTGTCGCCTCACAGTAAG
Source organism: Neoarius graeffei (assembly GCF_027579695.1). NCBI lineage: Eukaryota > Metazoa > Chordata > Actinopteri > Siluriformes > Ariidae > Neoarius > Neoarius graeffei. The sequence continues at coordinate 5,052,460 of NC_083574.1, forward strand.
AAGGTCCGGGTTCGAGCCCCGTGGCCGGCGAGGGCCTTTCTGTGCGGAGTTTGCATGTTCTCCCCGTGTCCGCGTGGGTTTCCTCCGGGTGCTCTGGTTTCCCCCACAGTCCAAAGACATGCAGGTTAGGTTAACTGGTGACTCTAAATTGACCGTAGGTGTGAATGTGAGTGTGAATGGTTGTCTGTGTCTATGTGTCAGCCCTGTGATGACCTGGCGACTTGTCCAGGGTGTACCCCGCCTTTCGCCCATAGTCAGCTGGGATAGGCTCCAGCTTGCCTGCGACCCTGTAGAACAGGATAAAGTGGCTAGAGATAATGAGATAAGATGAGATGAGATGAGTTATTTCCGCTGGTCATTTTAAAGATAAAAAAAGGGCATAATCTTTCCAGATGCATTCATTCACTGTTCATAAACATGGATTCAAATGGAACTAAAATCCCAGAGATACTCTGGTAATAAGTACATTACCCACCTCCATACATCAGACTTAAACATACAATATACACCAGGCGTTGTATGAGCAAAACCTCCAAAACAAAGCTTGGGTGCAGGATGCTGTCATTTGTATAAAAACCTTGACATAAATCTTTCGGAAATTAGATATCAGCTACCAGAATGGCAGTAAGAACTTGACATATTAAACATAATCAAAACAATGTGGTGTCTGTCAGCTTTGTGACAGGGTCATGTGACCTCGTGAATGCTCTTTCTTATAAACAATGGGATTGATAAATGATAATTTCGCTATGACTCTCCTCGTTCCCCCTTATACCGTATGACTGGATGTTTTGCTGCATTCAGCTGTGACATACTTTACTCGATGTTGGAACGTACTACTTAAAATGTTTCTGTAATATGCAAACAATTATGCAGAAATGAAAGCCAGGAGTGGAAACCTTGTATATGGGTGATTTTGTTGAAATATGATGTCCAGGTCTTTTATAAATGACACTGTCCAGAAGGCTTTTAAAATGTGTTTTGGACTGGAAGCAGACATCTGGGTGAGGTAGGTGTGTCTGTGCAGCTGTGAGTGGATTAATGGAGTGCCTGTTTGGAGAGCTCCTAGCTTTGCAAGTGAGTGTGTGTGTGTTGTTTGAAGGCTGTTGTCAGAAATGGTGACAAAGAAATATTTAAAGAACTCCGGCATACAGGATACCCAAAGAAAGATTTGGTCTTTTGAGTCATCCATCCAGCTAGAGAGCATTTTGCCCTCAAGCAAGCTCCACCCTGAGCATCAGTTCCATGACAACAATCTGGGGATCCATTGCAATCCCTTTTTGACCAACAACGAATGGGTTCTTGAATCGGTTCTGTTCAGGGTTCTTTGAACCCTGGTGCCAGCTAGCAAACCAGCCCACGTTTTGAGTGGAACCATCGTTATCAAGGATGTGTCATGAACAGAGGGCATGGCACAATGCACAACAGGAGTCACCAGTAGGAGCAAGATGGCAGAGCCTATTGATTTTCTGTGAACTTTTATTCTGTTATTGCAGATATTTGTTTTCAGTCCATTTTTTCCTGAAGATGTTTTCCATTGCATTCTCCATTGCTGCACTCTGATTTGTCTCCAAACTAAAGACATGCCCACTGACATCATTAAAGTTCACTCTGGAAAAAACAGTGATATTTTGGTTCCAGCTGGGAATCAACTTTTCAGGTTCTGAACCCATTTATTTTTGGTCGAAATGTTCTGGCCCGAGTTTCCCAAAAGCATTGCATCACAAAGATCATCATTAAATGGTTGTGTGAGCAGCACAATGAAAGCTGTTTCTCCTAGTTAAGACGATCTTAGCATTAAGAGGCTTTGGGGAAATCCACCTCTGAACGGTTCAAAAGTTGGTATGTGAACCAGAACAGAACCATTCCCTGCTGGTGCTTAGGGGTAAGAGTGAAATATTTGTTAACACTATGTAATGTATTTTAGGAGAAAAAACAACAACAACCCAAGGAATACCTTAGATCTCCTGCAGCAAATTCTAGAAACACTTTACCTGAGAGTTAGTAGAGTGTTCGCAGGGATTGAAAGTACCTACCTAAGCCCCTCATAATAACTAATGTATATTTATAAATGTTTTTTTTTTCCAACAAGCTCCAACCATCATAAAGACAACATTTGTTAATTTTGAAATCACATTGCATTACAGGCATTTAGCAGATGCTCTTCTCCAGAGTGATGTACAACATACCCAGAGCAGTTGGGGGTTAGGTGCCTTGCTCAAGGGTACAGTGGTGCTTGAAAGTTTGTGAACCCTTTAGAATTTTCTATATTTCTGCATAAATATGATCTAAAACATCATCAGATTTTCACACAAGTCCTAAAAGGAGATAAAGAGAACCCAGTTAAACAAATGAGACAAAATATTATACTTGGTCAGTTATTTATTGAGGAAAATGATCCAATATTACATATCTGTGAGTGGCAAAAGTATGTGAACCTTTGCTTTCAGTATCTGGTGTGACCCCCTTGTGCAGCAATAACTGCAACTAAACGTTTGCGGTAACTGTTGATCAGTCCTGCACACCGGCTTGGAGGAATTTTAGCCCGTTCCTCCGTACAGAACAGCTTCAACTCTGGGATGTTGGTGGGTTTCCTCACATGAACTGCTCGCTTCAGGTCCTTCCACAACATTTCCATTGGATTAAGGTCAGGACTTTGACTTGGCCATTCCAAAACATTAACTTTATTCTTCTTGAACCATTCTTTGGTAGAACAACTTGTGTGCTTAGGGTCATTGTCTTGCTGCATGACCCACCTTCTCTTGAGATTCAGTTCATGGACAGATGTCCTGATATTTTCCTTTAGAATTCACTGGTATAATTCAGAATTCATTGTTCCATCAATGATGGCAAGCTGTCCTGGCCCAGATGCAGCAAAACAGGCCCAAAACATGATACTACCACCACCATGTTTCACAGATGGGATAAGGTTCTTATGCTGGAATGCAGTGTTTTCCTTTCTCCAAACATAACGCTTCTCATTTAAACCAAAAAGTTCTATTTTGGTCTCATCCGTCCCCAAAACATTTTTCCAATAGCCTTCTGGCTTGTCCATGTGATCTTTAGCAAACTGCAGACAAGCAGCAATGTCCTTTTTGGAGACCAGTGGCTTTCTCCTTGCAACCCTGCAATGCACACCATTGTTGTTCAGTGTTCTCCTGATGGTGGACTCATGAACATTAACATTAGCCAATGTGAGAGAGGCCTTAAGTTGCTTAGAAGTTACCCTGGGGTCCTTTGTGACTGCGCCGACTATTACACGCCTTGCTCTTGGCGTGATCTTTGTTGGTCGACCACTCCTGGGGAGGGTAACAATGGTCTTGAATTTCCTCCATTTGTACACAATCTGTCTGACTGTGGATTGGTGGAGTCCAAACTCTTTAGAGATGGTTTTGTAACCTTTTCCAGCCTGATGAGCATCAACAACGCTTTTTCTGAGGTCCTCAGAAATCTCCTTTGTTCGTGCCATGATACACTTCCACAAACATGTGTTGTGAAGATCAGACTTTGATAGATCCCTGTTCTTTAAATAAAACAGGGTGCCCACTCACACCTGATTGTCATCCCATTGATTGAAAACACCTGACTCTAATTTCACCTTCAAATTAATCGCTAATCCTAGAGGTTCACATACTTTTACCACTCACAGATATGTAATATTGGATCATTTTCCTCAATAAATAAATGACCAAGTATCATATTTTTGTCTCATTTGTTTAACTGGGTTCTCTTTATCTACTTTTAGGACTTGTGTGAAAATCTGATGTTGTTTTAGGTCATATTTATGCAGAAATATAGAAAATTCTAAAGGGTTCACAAACTTTCAAGCACCACTGTACTTCAGCCATTCCTGCTGGTCTAAGGAATCAAACCAGCAACCTTTTGGTCCCAAAGCTGCTTCTCTAACCATGAGGCCATGGCTTCCCCCAACAGTTTCACTATAATGTAAGTTTGCACTAGTTGCCATGAAGGGCTTATGGAGGTGTTATAGCCTTCTGAAACCACCCTTAAGTACAGTACTGATTTTATGTATAACCTTTTAACTGGTCATATAACTTTGAAAAATCATCCATACGTTAGGATATTGTGTGTAAATGTTTAACTGGTTATATCAGTTTATGCCAGTTACCATGAAAGGCTTATGTAGGTGCTATAAAGTCTTATGAGCATTGCCCTTTAGGGCTAATTTTGTCTATAACTGTTACTGTTTATGTTGGCTTTCACCAGTTGCCATGTCGGTGTCATGAAGCCTTATAAAAACTGCCCTGACATTCTGATTTGTGTTTAATGTTTATTCAGTTTTCAGCCTTTAGCCATGAATGCTTCATGTGTGTTATGTAGCCTTGTGAAAATTGCTATTAAGCACCCATAAGTTCTGACATTGTGTATAAATGTTGAACTGTTTATGTGGGTTTATGTGAGTTTCCTTTAAGAGCTTAAGTAGGTGTCATGTAGTCCTATGAAAACTGGTCTTAAGTACTCATTTAGTCCATAACTGCTGAACTGTTTATGCAGGTTTATGTCTTCAGTTATGAAGGACTTATGTAGAAGTCATGTAGCCTTATGGAAATCACACTTAAGTACTGATTTTGTCCAGAACTCTTTACCTGTTTATGCCAGTTGCCATGAACGGCTTATGTAGATGTTAAGTAGCTTCATGAACACTGGTCTAAAGTACTGAAAATAATCCTGGAAATGATATCTTACTGTACTGGCTTCTGGATGTTTCTCTGTCACATCTCAACAGCGCTGGAAAAGATCCACATATTTAATAGAGTGCCCTACAAAAACCTTTATAATTTACCTAATTCAGCAGGACAATTTCTGAGGCAGAGCAGGAGATTATCTTCACGGCACATTACATCAAATCACATCCAATATCAACGCTCGAGATCCAGCCAACCTCGTTAGACACATTTCCCCGTGATTTTACCATAGAGCTGAGGACCAAGAATTGTTCTTGGCAGCCGAGACAATTCCCTCTCAAAGGTACAGATAAACAGAATTAAACCGAATCCATAGAAATGGGGAGAAATTCTATCAAACATAATTACTCATTTGTAACCTGAGATAGGGTTCCTAGGGTGGGTCTTCAGAGGAGAACGGTACTCCACACGGCCTGCTGCCTTTTCTCTCTGTGGCTACAGAATGCAAGCCAAAAAAACCCTCACTGTGTTTCCAAGATCATTCATGCAATTTGCGGCTTGACCTTGAGAGAGCTACGTTCACCCCTCTTTCCAGCTCCTTCCCTTCCTGTGCTCTCCTCATGGGACTCGGCGTGTTCACTCAGCGCCAAGCTGCCATCAAGAAACATTCTTCACAGAGCAAGACATTTACAGCAATGCCTGTGAAAGTCGGACTGACATTCATCATGTTCTGACTCTTTTTTTCTCTAATCTCCTGTCATGTCTCCATCCTCACTGTCCTTCTTTTTATAATAGAGCTGTCCTGCTTTCTGTTCCGACTGTGAACTGTAGCGTTAGGGATGCAAGTTTTATCTCAAGCCGTTGTTCAGGATGTGTTCTGTAAAAGCAGTGTCTTGACTGGTCAGAAGGTCTTGATTAGTTTTCTATAACAGGGGCTCTGATATTACTTCCTACCAGTGGCAAAGTGTTACTATTAGAGCTGGGACTTGAGCTCAGTCAAACAGTAAAAAAGCTGATGAACGCTACACCGACTGGAAGGCGACTTCACTGCTGCACTGACTCACAGTGGAGTTTGCATTGGCTTTCAAGAAGGCCAATGCAAAGACCTACATGACATTACATGACGGGCATTTAGCAGATGTTCTTATCCAGAGCAATAAACAACATACCCAGAGCAGCCTGGGGAGCAGGTGGGGTTTAGGTGCCTTGCTCAAGGGCACTTCAGCCATTCCTGCTGGTCTAGGGACTCAAACTGGCAACCTTTTGGTCCCAAAGCTGCTTCTCTAACCATTAGGCCATGGCATCCCCTATTTTCTTAGAAATCCATTTTTGCATCACCAACAGCAATGCATTTTTGGTCCCGCCCACTGTAAATCAAAATCTGACTGGTTGATGCATCTGTCACTTCCTATATAAAAACACACTGCCATGGCTTTCTGTCCTGGCAGTGAAATCTTAACCAATGAGAGAGCAGCTCTAAACTCTTCTCAGCCAACAACCAAAAAAATCTCACTGGATAATTTGATTTTAATGTTTTTAGGACAGTAAATGCCCTTTCATTTCTGAAGCAAATTTGGTAGAAAATGAGGCCGAATTAGAATTACTTACTTACTTACTTACTGCTGCTGTCATGGGTAGACCCACATAGCGCCAACACAAACGACCGCCAACTTTTCCTGTCCTGCGACGCCACTATAGCCTCCTCATATGTTAGGGATTGTTGAAGGTCTCTAGTGACCGCGTTGCGCCAACGCATACGCTGTCTGCCTGGGCGCCGGCGTCCTTGAGGTGCCCAATAAAGAAGTCGGCACGGCAGGCGTGTTGGAGGTATGCGCATAATGTGCCCAAACCATGATAGTCGTCTTTGTCAAAGGATGTTCGTTAGAGGAACCTGTCCAGTTCTTTGGAAGATCTCCGCATTGGATTTACGCTCTCTCCAGGAAACACCAAGAGTTCTGCGAAGGCATCTAGTATGGAAGGCCGATAGTCGCTTCTCTTGCTGCACTGTTGTGTTCCAGGCTTCGGCTCCATACATTAGGATGGTCATTACTACGGCCTGATAGATTGCCATTTTTGTGCGAAGCTGGATGGACTTGTGGCACATGATGGGTAGAAGTTTATTAAAGGCGTTCGCTGCTTTCCCTAAACGGTTGTTAATCTCTCGGGTTAAGTCACCATCGGATGTTATCGTACTTCCCAAATAAACAAACTTCTCCACCTTCTCCAACGCATCTTGGTTGTTTAGACTGATTGTAATGTCGCATTTATCCTTTGAGACAGTCATAACTTTGGTCTTCGTGGAGTTAATGGTTAGTCCTATTTTACTCCCTCCCTCTTTCACTTGAGTGGTTGCATACTGTAATCTTTCTTCCGACTCGTCAATAAGAACGATGTCGTCTGCAAAGTCAAGATCAGATAATCTTTGCTGCTGGTAATGTGGGCTCCTTCGTCGTTCGAGTACAATTCCACAGTCATTCCTGTCCAGGGCTTGTTTCAGCACCCAATCGATCAATATGACAAACAACATTGGAGACCATACACAGCCTTGTCTAACACCCGCCAATACTGGAAACCATTCAGTTGTTTCTCCGTCGACCTTGACACAGCATTCCGATCCGTCATAGGTGTTCTTCATGATGTTTACTATCTTCTTGGGAAACCCATATGCTTCAAGAATTTAAAATTAGAATTAGAAGAGAATAATTATCATGAAATTATGAAAGCAATTAAAGAATGAAAGAAATTAAATATAACATTTGAAATGCTGAGATGTTCAGGCCTTCTCTGAAGACCTAGAAAGCCCTGATGGGTTCCCTCTTGTTCCTGCTATCAGGTTTATATTTATGCACTTGTCCTTAATACATTCTATTTCCATAGTAACACATTGATTAAAAAAAAAATGTGTCATTTTATCATTGGTGAAGTTTTCTATGAGGAGACTGATGGAAGGAGTCGCCAGTGTCAATTATCTGGTCAATTATCTTGGAAACATCACGAGCTGCATTTTTGTTGCTGTTTGTCTGATTAATGTCAAGAGAAAGAAAAAAGAGAAGCTGGTGAGGGAACAACTGTTTCTCTGATATGATGTGAGTCAGAACCAGAACTTGTTTCATAAAGGTTCCACAATGTTAAATGTAACTATAAATGGATAAAAACATGTGATGTCTTTTTTTTTTTAATTAATACAAATTGTAATAGTAATTGTAACGCTGCAGTGGTGTAAGAGGAATACACTGGTGTTCTAGGAAAATAATTTCACAACTTCACATTTGGCAGCATTATGACGCATAAGTTGTTGATTATTTTCCTGTAACAGCATTCCCCATTGGGTGTTATTCCTTACATAAAGTACTGCCGGCAAGAACTATACATTTTCTCATGATAGCTATGAAACAGCGCACTACTCTGAATAACCATTGATTTTGCCAAAATCTTATTATGATTGATTGTAAAATGTACAAATTTTACTAAAAACGTTCTTTCAAATTTCTACAATGTTTTAAAATTCAACTTGTAAGGTTTGGGGGGGGGGGGGAAGAAAACCACACTTCGAACTCGGACACTTCGAACCTAAATTGTTGTTTTGGAATTTTTCTTGCTGTTTTATTTTATTTTATTTTTCTTCAGACCAAAAAGCCAAAACTCACACAAGGACCAAACTACAGAAGTAAATGTTGCCCTTCGTCGGTCAGCCTTTGATTAATAAATGACAGAAAAATGAAATGTGGCCTCGCAGTGCACTTTAAACAGAACATCCAGTGTTCCGTTCACTTGATATTACTTTGAGTGCTGCTGTTTTTCAGGCTTTGGTCAGATCTTGGATGGAGAGCACATTCCTGACCCTGATGAAGGTCACGAGGGACCACCATGTTCCAAGGGCAACAGGAACAGGGCAGGAACAGGTGTGGTGGAGAAGAGAGATGAGGAGGTGAACTTGGTGTTTAGCACACATTTGGCCTCCTGCCAGCTCCATATGCATCTTTCAGGAGAAGTGGAGAAACGGTGAACTTTTAGAGGTCTGGAGAAGTTTATGCTGTGCACTTTTTATGTAGTTGTTTCAGATGTGAGGGTAATTTAAGGATGATGGCATTGATATTACAGTCGCAGATTTTCTTTTTTCATAAAGTTGAGATGAAAACTATTTTACACACGGGTAAAATTTTGTTCACGGCAAAACATGCTCACGTTTCATGTTCAATAATTAGTAAAATCTCAAATGTCTACAGCACCATTGCTTGTAACTAAACTTCACCTTTAAATGCAGGATCATCTTTAAATTACTTCGAACATCTCATGATTTTTCATGAATGTGTGAATTAGTTGAACAGCTCATGCTTGAATCATTCTTTTCCACAACTTATCCATTACAGATGATGAAAAATGTAGATTTGTAATAAAATGTACATTCACTCAACCCTGTTATCAGACACACAGTATGTGGAATATTCCACAAATGACACGTTCAACATTAAATTGCATCATCTGAATGCAGTGTTGTAGTCCAGTCCGAGTCCAGTCTCGAGTCCGCAGTGTTCAAGTCCAAGTCATTAAAAAAAAAAATCAAGTCGAGTCGAGAACAAGACTCCAACCGTACCATTTGACGGTGTCTGTTTCAGCGCCGTTAACATTAGCTTATTCCTGAACATGACGTATGAACAGATGAATGTGCTTCTCTTTATCAGGGAGTGTGAAGAATTCTGTCAGAGATGGTTGGAAGATGGATGTAAGTGCAGAAGATGTGTTTATTAATACAAGTGAAGACGGTAAACAAGCCAGAACGGCAGGCGAAATCGTAAAATGGTGAAACAGGCGATAGGTCGAGCGAGGCACAAAAAGGCTATCGTAGACTCGGCAGAATCAAAGACGAGAAACAGGAAATCAGGGATCAGGAAACCAAACAAGGAAATAAGGCTTGGTAATGTGTCAACAATTCAACTCAATACTTCGCAAAGTAAGTGTGTTTTCACAGTTTTTATATCGGCGTGCTGATTGCACCTTAATCCTGTTCAGGTGCGAGTCGTTTACTTGAGAGTCCGCTTGGCGTGTGTACTATTCGGAGCTTGCCCAAGAGTCTACCTGATGCATGCACCAAGGTGCATGAAATTAGTATAAAAATTAATGTAGATATAAATATCTTAGGGGCGGGACGGTGGTGTAGTGGTTAGCGCTGTCACCTCACAGCAAGAAGGTCCGGGTTCTAGCCCCATGGCCGGCGAGGGCCTTTCTGTGCGGAGTTTGCATGTTCTCCCCGTGTCCGCGTGGGTTTCCTCCGGGTGCTCCGGTTTCCCCCACAGTCCAAAGACATGCAGGTTAGGTTAACTGGTGACTCTAAATTGAGCGTAGGTGTGAATGTGAGTGTGAATGGTTGTCTGTGTCTATGTGTCAGCCCTGTGATGACCTGGTGACTTGTCCAGGGTGAACCCCGCCTTTCGCCCGTAGTCAGCTGGGATAGGCTCCAGCTTGCCTGCGACCCTGTAGAAGGATAAAGCGGCTAGAGATAATGAGATGAGATGAGAGATAAATGTCTTATGCCAAATTATTATGGCATGTTACAAAAAATTAAGAAAAAGTCCGAGTCCGAGTCTCCAATTTACGAGTCCGAATGCAGTTAATGCACGAGTCTGAGATATCAGTGCTCAAGTCCAAGTCAAGTCACGAGTCCTTAAAATTAGGGCATAAGTCAGACTACAAGCCTGTCTGAATGTACTAAAGATCACGAGAAGAAGAAATCCCGTGCTTAATTCGGGCTGTTTCACAATCATGGTTGTCTTTTTGAATAACACCAACTGACTCCTGCAACTAGGTCCAGTATATTTATATATACGCTGGAGTTTCTTACACCTTATTTTACAGGGACACACCGGCCCTACCTACAGCACTAATGTCTCTGATAAGTTCTTATAAATGTGTGTAAGAATCAAATATGGTCTCAGGTTAGACCTTGTGGTTATTTCATTTCATTCTACTTTTATTATTAGCTCATCCGGCTGACAGGTGATGAGTTTATGGCATCATGTGTTGTCCGTCGTCTGTCACCTGCCGTCCACATTTCATGAAAATCACTTCTTCTGTCTCAATTCTTCACCAATTTTTATTCATTTTGGCAGGAAGGTAGATCTGCCTGGGGTGCATCTGGCTTCTACCCAAATTTGCGTAATTGCAATTAATAATGAAGATATGGCGTAATTAATCAATCCCTAACAAGCAGTTTCCACAATTCGCTTCTTCTCCCTCAATTCTTCATTGGTTTTTATTCTTTCTGGCAGGAAGGTAGGGGTACCTAGGGTGCATATACAGTGCCTTGCAAAAGTATTCATACCCCTTGAACTTTTTCACATTTTTCCACCTTACAACCACAAACTTAAAAGTTTTTTACTGAGATTTTCTGTGATAGACCAACACAGAGTAGCACATAATTGTGAAGTGAAATGAAAATGATAAATGGTCTTCAAAATTTTAAAGAAATAAAAATCTGAAAAATGTGATGTGCATTAGTATTCAGCCCCCCTGCGTCAATACTTTGTAGAGCCACCTTTTGCTGCAATTACAGCTGCAAGTCTTTTGTGGTATGTCTCTACCAGCTTTCTAACACTGAAATTTTTGCCCATTCTTCTTTCCAAAATAGCTCAAGCTCAGCCAGATTGGATGGAGAGCGTCTGTGAACAGCAATTTTCAAGTCTTGCCACAGATGCTCAATGGGATTTAGGTCTGGACTTTGACTGGGCCATTCTAACACATGAATATTCTTTGATCTAAACCATTCCATTGTAGCTCTGGCTGTATGTTTAGGGTCATTGTCTTGCTGGAAGGTGAATCTCCTTCCCAGTCTCAAGTCTTTTGCAGCCTCCAACAGGTTTTCTTCCAGGATTGCCCTGTATTTAGCTTCATCCATCTTCCCATCAACTCTGACCAGCTTCCCTGTCCCTGCTGAAGAAAAGCATCCCCATAGCATGATGCTGCCACCACCATGTTTCACAGTGGGGATGGTGTGTGCAGGATGATGAGCAGTGTTAGTTTTCCACCACACATAGTGCTTTGCATTTAGGCCAAAAAGTTCAACTTTGGTCTCATCTGACCAAAGCACCTTCTTCCACATGTTTGCTGTGTCCCCTACATGGCTGCTTATGCCTGTCTTTCAACAATGGCTTTCTTCTTGCCACTCTTCCAAAAAGGCCAGATTTGTGGATTGTACAACTTATAGTTGTCCTGTGCACAGATTCTCCCACCTGAGCTGTGGATTTCTGCAGCTCCTCCAGAGTGATCATGGGCCTCTTGGCTGCTTCTCTGACCAGTGCTCTCCTTGCTCGCTCGGTCAGTTTAGGTGGACGGCCCTGTCTTGGTAGGTTTGCAGTTGTGCCATACTTTTTCCATTTTTGAATGATGGATTGAACAGTGCTTCTTGAGATGTTCAGAGCTTGGGATATTTTTTTATAACCAAACCCTGCTTTAAACTTCTCCAGAACTTTATCCCTGACCTGTCTGGTGAGTTCTTTGGTCTTCATGATGCTGTTTGTTCTTCAGTGTTCTCTAACAAACCACTGAGGCCTTCACAGAACAAGTGTATTTATGCTGAGAGTAAATTACACACAGTAGGACTCTATTAACTAATTAGACAACTTCTGAAGGCAATTGATTGCACTGGATTGTGTTTAGAGGTATCAGAGGACAGGGGGCTGAATACTAATGCACACCACATTTTTCAGATTTTTATTTGTTTAAAATTTTGAAGACCATTTATCATTTTCGTTTCACTTCACAATTATGTGCTACTCTGTGTTGGTCTATCACAGAAAATCTCAATAAAAAAACTTTTATGTTTGTGGTTGTAAGGTGGAAAAATGTGAAAAAGTTCAAGGGGTATGAATACTTTTGCAAGGCACTGTCGCTTCTACCCAGATTTGCTGAATTACAATTATTAATGAAGTTATGGACTAATTAAGCCTTAATGTCTTGCACTTCAACAAAAATCGCTTCTTCTCGGTCAATTCCTCACCATTTTGGATTTTTTCTGGCAAATAGGTCAGTATTCCTAGGGTGTATAGTATATAGTGTATATAGCTTGCAGCATTTATTGCACAAGGTGGCCCACTTTAGATCGTTCCTTCTGGACTAGACGGGGCCAGAGTGAGCTACGCCGTCATTGACGGGCTCGTTACATTTAGACACTTTTACTGGTTAAATTCAGAACTGCATTTTTAGCACTAACCAGGTTTTCCTTTGGGATGTATACATTACTTTCATTCACAATGGAAATATATTGAAGTGGAAGTTTCATTTTTTTGTAAACCAAGCACCTCCGACAGGATCCTTCATCCGTCAGAAATGTCCTCTCTGGAAATCACTCACCATATGATGAGGTTGCAAATGATTTCATTCATTCTCATCTCATTATCTCTAGCCGCTTTATCCTGTTCTACAGGGTCGCAGGCAAGCTGGAGCCTATCCCAGCTGACTACGGGCGAAAGGCGGGGTACACCCTGGACAAGTCGCCAGGTCATCACAGGGCTGACACATAGACACAGACAACCATTCACACTCACATTCACACCTACGCTCAATTTAGAGTCACCAGTTAACCTAACCTGCATGTCTTTGGACTGTGGGGGAAACCGGAGCACCCGGAGGAAACCCACGCGGACACGGGGAGAACATGCAAACTCCGCACAGAAAGGCCCTCGCCGGCCACAGGGCTCGATCCCGGACCTTCTTGCTGTGAGGTGACAGCGCTAACCACTACACCACCGTGCCGCCCATGATATCGATACTGACTGATTTTGAAAGTCTAATGTTACACAAATGATAAATTGAATGTTTAATAAAACTGGTCACTTTTTATTGTTGGTTTGAGCTAAATGGACTGGTTTGAGTATTTCAGAACCTGCTGATCTCCTCCTGGGGTTTTCACACACAACAGGCTCTAGAGTTTACACAGAATGGTGCAAAAAAACAAAAAACATCGAGTAAGTGACTGACAGTTCTGTGGGTGGAAACAAACACCTTGTTGATAAGAGAGGGTCAGAGGAAAATGGCCAGATTGAGCAGTCTGAGCTGCCAGGAAGAATATACTGTAGTAACTCATATAATCGCTCTTTGCAACCGTGGTGAGCAGAAAAGCAGCTCAGCAACAGCAGAAAGAAGAACACATTGGGTTCCACTCCTGCAGCCAAGAACACGGCTTTTAGAATCAACAACAAGTTCCTATTAAAGCTAGACGGCCTTTCGATTTCATAAAATCAGTGAAATTTAGTTTGCTCTGAAATGTGGTGATTGTGATATATGTTTATTTCTGTAATATCTCACAAAATATCAGGCCATTCTGTGGCTGGGAAGTTATTTAATTTGATGGGATTAAAGCAAATAATGTGCATGAAATCGCTCGCTTTGCGCAGTCAAGCAGACAGAGGAAGTCCGTGTGTGTGTGTGTGTGTGTGCGCATGCGCAGGTTTCTCTTTGACATCATTCTGTCACTAAACGAACAGCTGATCACACCGAGGTGCTCGCTGAGCGCCGATATTTATTAGTTTGGTCCTGCGTTTCCTTTCCTTCGTATAGAACATAACGTCTTTTCTTCTCGCTTTCTTTCCGTTACTGTAGTCGGTCTTTCACGTTTCATTCGCACACTCACGTCCTACATTTTTCTCTCCTGTTTCAAATTTGTATCCCACAATGCCTTGCGTGAACGGGGAAAGCCCACCACGGGATGTGATGCATGACGTAGTATCTTGAATTGGGTCATGGTGAAGCAGGAAAAAATAGCGGGGAATTTAAGGCCACGTGGAGATAAATTCATTAACTGTTCTCTTTAAAAATAAATAAATAAATAAATAAATAAAATTGGATGTCTGTGATTCAAATTCAGTAGCTTTCTGATGTCGGTGCCAGTTGTGTATTTGCTAATTCTATGCTAAAAACCTTTCAAATTGTCATCCTTGTTGCTCATTTAAGAGCAAAATGCAGCGAGGAAAACTTGTCACAGAGAGAGGGAGAGAGATTGCTGCATTTTTTAAATAGTTAGAAGCCTGTTTTCTTCGATTCAATTTTTAACATGTATATTAAAAAATAAACTTAATTTTTTTTCACTAAATCACACCACAGTTATGGCGTCACGCTTAAAACGTGTCTGATTTTTGAACGTGTATAATTCTCAATCTGCCACTTTAACTGCCTTGCAAGTGCAAAACCTACTTTAAAAACTTCAAAATAAATCCAAAGTAAGTACTAACGTCTATTTTCTTTGTATTTCCACACACTTTTCATAAACACTTCTTCTCTGGCAATATTTTGTAAGTCTGCTAAGTGCATTAAGTGGTGCGGAGGCGTCCGAGCTATAGATAAACATGAGGAATTGGAAAGTTCGGGAACGGAAAGACGAAATAAAGCACGATGACAAAATGATCAAGGAAGAGAGGAATCCTTGTGGACAGCTTTTATGTGTCCTGAATTTCATATAACAGGCATTTAGGCTTGTCATGGATTTTAACAACTGTTATTTGAAAGGGAAGGGGAAAATGGGGGGATGGGGGCTTGGAGCTTGTTCAGGATCTCTGGCGTGGAGCTTCGTCCCTGATCCTTCCATGGAACAAACTGCATTAATTAACAGCTTGTCTGTGCAGCGAACTTTCTGGCAGCCCTGCGGAGCTGAGTGAAAACCTTAACGAATGGTTTTAATAGCCAAGCCAAAGCTCATATTATCTTCTGTTTCCTGTCTGGTCTTTGGAGAGCGCTCAGCGTCACTACCACCGTGCAGATATGAGCAATTTGTATATGTTTCTGTCGGGAACTGTAACAGCCACACTGGGAGAAATTATTTCGCATAATTACTAAAAGAGAGCGAGCGACAAAAAAAAATGCAAATGTACTGGGTCAACCTCTTCAGGCTGCACAGTAAGCGCTGTGCTTAGAGGAAAAGTGATTGATTTGAACTGATCGAGTCCAAGCTTTAGTGGTCGCAGCCTGCCGTGAATTGTTTTTGAGGCCATTACAAGCTGCCTAGTGACTTTCACTTTATGGAAAATTATGCTTGTGTAGCCCAGGCTATAGTCATATATGCATTGATCTGAATAAATACATTGATCTGAATAAATAAATAAATAAATAATTTCATAACTAGTTAATTTATTTCTTTAAATAAATAGAATTCATCTTATGTGATCGAATTCGTTTATTAAAAAGTATCTAAGAGTTGTTGACCAGTCAGGGAATTCGTAGGTTATTAGTTGTGACCTACTGCTTCCGGGTTTCTCTCTTTCCCTGTCTCTCCTGATGGTGGTTACAGCACATACAGTGGTGCTTGAAAGTTTGTGAACCCTTTAGAATTTTCTATATTTCTGCATAAATATGACCTAAAACATCATCAGATTTTCACACAAGTCCTAAAAGTAGATAAAGAGAACCCAGTTAAACAAATGATACAAAAATATTATACTTGGTCATTTATTTATTGAGGAAAATGATCCAATATTACATATCTGTGAGTGGTAAAAGTATGTGAAGCTTTAGGATTAGCAGTTCATTTGAAGGTGAAATTAGAGTCAGGTGTTTTCAATCAATGGGATGACAATCAGGTGTGAGTGGGCACCCTGTTTTATTTAAAGAACAGGGATCTATCAAAGTCTGAGCTTCACAACACATGTTTATGGAAGTGTATCATGGCATGAACAAAGGAGATTTCTGAGGACCTCAGAAAAAGCGTTGTTGATGCTCATCAGGCTGGAAAAGGTTACAAAACCATCTCTAAAGAGTTTGGACTCCACCAATCCACAGTCAGACAGATTGTGTACAAATGGAGGAAATTCAAGACCATTGTTACCCTCCCCAGGAGTGGTCAACCAACAAAGATCACTCCAAGAGCAAGGCGTGTAATAGTCGGCGAGGTCACAAAGGAACCCAGGGTAACTTCTAAGTAACTGAAGGCCTCTCTCACATTGGCTAATGTTAATGTTCATGAGTCCACCATCAGGAGAACACTGAACAACAACAGTGTGCATGGCAGGGTTGCAAGGAGAAAACCACTGCTCTCCAAGAAGAACATTGCTGCTCATCTGCAGTTTGCTAAAGATCATGTGGACAAGCCAGAAGGCTATTGGAAAAATGTTTTGTGGATGGATGAGACCAAAATGGAACTTTTTGGGTTAAATGAGAAGCGTTATGTTTGGAGAAAGGAAGACACTGCATTCCAGCATAAGAACCTTATCCCATCTGTGAAACATGGTGGTGGTAGTATCATGGTTTGGGCCTGTTTTGCTGCATCTGGGCCAGGACAGCTTGCCATCATTGATGGAACAATGAATTCTGAATTATACTCGTGAATTCTAAAGGAAAATTTCAGGACATCTGTCCATGAACTGAATCTCAAGAGAAGGTGGGTCATGCAGCAAGACAACGACCCTAAGCACACAAGTCGTTCTACCAAAGAATGGTTAAAGAAGAATAAAGTTAATGTTTTGGAATGGCCAAGTCAAAGTCCTGACCTTAATCCAATGGAAATGTTGTGGAAGGACCTGAAGCGAGCAGTTCATGTGAGGAAACCCACCAACATCCCAGAGTTGAAGCTGTTCTGTACAGAGGAACGGGCTAAAATTCCTCCAAGCCGGTGTGCAGGACTGATCAACAGTTACCGCAAACGTTAAGTTGCAGTTATTGCTGCACAAGGGGGTCACACCAGATACTGAAAGCAAAGGTTCACATACTTTTGCCACTCACAGATATGTAATATTGGATCATTTTCCTCAATAAATAAATGACCAAGTATAATATTTTTGTCTCATTTGTTTAACTGGGTTCTCTTTATCTACTTTTAGGACTTGTGTGAAAATCTGATGATGTTTTGGGTCATATTTATGCAGCAATATAGAAAATTCTCAAGGGTTCACAAACTTTCAAGCACCACTGTATCCCACTCTCATACAGAAGTCACAAGGTCTATTGCCATCCGATTGATAAGAGTGTTAAAATACGTTCTAAATTAGCTGGTGAACACTCGGAAATATTACTAAGCAAGTATTCGTTGATATTTTGTGACTTATGAGTTATATTGGCTGAGAGAGAGACATTGATGAACACCCAGACCAGCAGATGCTAATTGCGGCTAGCAATGCTAGTTCCTAGCCCACTCGGCGGTGAGTGATGTCTATCAGTACGTTTACATGCACATCCAAATCAAGCTGCTGTCGGTAATCAAGCTAAGGGTCCCAGCAGGGGTGCCAGAGAAATCCAATCCTACATGCACACAAGGAAATCGAGCTATTGTGTGAGGTACATTGTGCACCCGAGCCACAGGTGGCGCTACACGTCCCATCGTGTTGGTACACTTCCGGTTGTCATCATGAAGAGCTATTCAAGAGTGTAAACAAAGTTATCAGTTCCTTGTTCTCCATTGCACGTTTTTCTCCCGTCCATGAATTTTAATATATTCAACTCTTTAAGCTGAATGAGCATGAACTCTGTCTCCTCATTGCTCCAGAAGTGCACGTTTCTGCTCGCCATTTTCTCTTCTTCGTTTGTTCCTCCTGACCTCTTCTGCTGCTCGCTACTACTGTTGTCATGCCGACCGAGGCTGTCGTGTTTCCCGCTTGTGGTCTCGTCACTCGTCACTTCCGGAAGGGGCAGTGCTGAAGTAAGTAGCTCGACTACGTAGCTCGATAAGGTTTACATGCACTAAGTAGCTCGGCAAAAATCGCATAATCTAGATCATGTAGCTCGATTACGAGAAATCAAGTTCGGTTCAATTTCAGCCTAGCTAAGGTGTTTCCATAGCATTTAGAACTTCGATTTCAGTCGAGCAACGGCAGCAATTCGATTTTCTCTATGTGCATGTAAACGCACTGAATGAAGCCAGTCAGGCTTGTCATTATGATCAGCACTCGTGTTTGATGGCACAGATAAGCCGGGAGGGGATGCTGGTATTCTAGAGCAGAGTATTCAATTAAAAGTCACTGAGGTCCAGTTATTAAATTTTGTCCAAGTAGAAGGTCCGACCCGAAGTCCAGCTTGTGTCTTATAGCCTTCCCCTATGTCCGCATTTTCATATGGTTTCAACAATATTTATTGTTCATTTCCAATGCAGGAAATGACCTGAGTGCACAACTATCTCTTTTACCATAAATAAAAGTAGTCCCAGGAAAATAAATTCAAGGCCTTTATTTCAGATTAAAGGTTCCATGGCATGAAATTTTCACTTTCTGAGGTTTTTTAACGTTAAAATGAGTTCCTCTGACCTTCTTAAGTCACCCCAGTGGCTAGAAATTTCATAATGTGTAAACCAGACTATGCCCAACATTTGAGAATGGCGCGTCAAAACGGTGCGTTGATAAGCTCTTCCCTTTACTACGTCAGCAAGGGAGATGATCCCCACGCCCCCCCTCTGGATTCCCACCCACTGTATGGATTGCCCGCCCAGTTGTAGTGAGGAGACCATAGAGGACACAACAACATGGCATCACCTAAGCGAGCAAAACATGGAAATTGCGCTGTACATGGATGTGACAACACAGAAAAGAGTCTGTTTTTACTGCCGACGGGAGAGCCCCTGAAGACGCAGTGGCTTAATTTTATTTACTTCAATAATACGCCGTCGAGTCTACCTAAGATGGTGTATGTTTGTCGGAAGCATTTTCCTGAGGAATGTTTCCACAACTTGGGACAGTACAGGGCAGGTTTTGCACATCAACTGTCACTGAAGCCTGGGTCCGTACCAAGCATCCCTGCCGCATCAGCCACAAACACCGAACAAGTAAGTGTATAACTGTTAAGTCATTTTGCCGTGTTTTAAAATCGGTGCGTTTGCAATGGCTACATTAGCTGTGCAGCTAACCGCTTCCTGCAGTTAGCCAGGTACTCTGCGCTACCTCTGTTATAATAGCCAATCAAAACAGTTTTTACAAAGACACCCACATTCTTTTTTTTAAGTCACTCATTCATTTTATTTGTTTGTTTGTTCAGTAAAAACCCAAACATTTGTTGAATTTATTTTATTTCCTCCCGTCGCACCTTAATGACGTCAGCGCGCGGTATTTTTCCCTGATTCTGGGCCGGGGTGTCGTGAGTGGCAGAGCAGCTCCATCGCTGCGATCCATTGAAAGTCAGCCCTAGATCCAATCTTTTGTCGGGAGCAGAGGTCACATGGGCGGCCCTCCAGCGGCACCGGCCGCCCGTGGAGGCAGCGGTTCTCCCAGGGGCGAGTTGGGGGGAGGAAACGGCAAAGTCCCCACTCCTCCATGGTAAAACTGCTCAGTTTTACCATGGGCCTCAGGCTGAAAAAAAAACCGACAAAGTCCCAGTTTTACCATGGGCTCGAGTTGTACCATTTTTTTAGACAGGGCGGACGGACGAGGGCATTCGCCCACCTGGCCGTGCCCGACGAGGAGCGCTCTCGGCCGGCTTGGGAGGCAGACGGCAGCCCCTCCCCCTCCCCCCATGGCACGCCCCCACCCTCTACCCTTCCCCGCCTCCATGCTTCTCATTAGCAAAATGACACACTGGGAAAAGCGCTGAAATGGGGCTTTCTTCCAGGAGGCTATATCTACGTTCCGAGGGTTCATTTCGAGAAAGGCTGCGGATATAACATCCGGAAGCCTCCACGATCCCGTTTAAAGCATCAACAAACCACCATGCCATGGGTCCTTTAAAGAAAACCGAAACCTCAGAATAAAATAAATAAAAAAGTGCAAACAGAGTGGAATAACTCCTTTTTCTCTTAAATTAAAGAGGTCCCAACCTGAAGAATTGAAGGCCTACACTTCAAGTAAAAAAGTCAACTCAGAAAACATTAACTAAAAAGTGCAAACAGAGCATTGACTTCACATTTTCTCTTCTTTGTTCTTAAAATAAGGAGGTCCCAGCCTAAAAAAATGAGGGACTACTTTTCAAGAAAAAAAAGTCCACATCTTCAGAAAACAAGTGGCTTTTTGGGGGGGAAATGCAAACAGAACATTTTTCTTTGAACTTTTCTCTTTTAATTCTTCTTCTTTTACTCTTCTTAATGAGAAAAATGGGCATGTGGCTGACCTGCCAGTAATTTAAATCTTGGTTGGAATGGAGTTAGTGCCATTCTCATGCAGATATGTCGGTGTTCATTGTTGAGCCTAGAACGGTACTTGGTTTTGACAATGTTCATAGTGGAAAAAGCTGACTCACTGCTGTAAGTCGATCTAAACATAGTCAAGGTGTGCAGTGCTCCTTTGGTTAGACCAGGGAACACACTCTTAGGCCCACTTTACACGGGGACGGTCTGAAACAAAAACGCAAAAGTCCGTTTTCGTTCTCACTTTTTTCCGCGTCTACACGACCGTTTTCAAGGAGGAAATCTGCGTCTATACGGTGACGCATAAATGTGTGGAATTCAATTGGATGTGCATGCCAGGCGGCTAGGTGGTGCTGTGAAAGACCTCCGCTATGTCTGCACGCATGCGCAACGTCTTCCGTCTTGTCTGATCTGCACATCTGCGCTGCGAAAACTTTGACTACTCTGGCTATGGTAAGTAAGAAAGTAAGTAAAAAAGTAAGAGCATACTATACCCGCCTCTGTTCATTAACGGTATATGTGCAGATTCGGTATAGATGTTCGAAGGACTCCTGGACGTTTATTAAAGCTGCCAGAGCAGCTTGAAGGTCCGTTGGATCGATGTAATCAGACATGCTCTTACTTTTTTACTTACTTTCTTACTTCCCGGGCTGGCATGTACAGTATATGACATATGTATGACGTAAACGCGTACCCGACGTGAGCAGATCCGAGCAGAGTTTCACGTATTGGGTAGTTTAGACGGATATGCAACGGGAGCTGTTTTTAACTTATCCACTCTGGAAGGCGTTTTAAATTTTTTTCCGTTTTTCAGCCTCAGAAACGCCGTCCCCGTGTAGACGAAAGACACTTCTGATAAAATATTTAGTCGTTTTTACCCGACAGCGTTCTCGTGTAAACGGGCCCTCAGAAACAGTCTGTAACCAGAAAGTAGCAGGGTCAGTTGTCTCAAAATGCTCTCTTAATGCAACATTCCCTTGCAGATCAATGTCTCAGCAACGGCGTTTAAGCACTCCTTCACAACTGTCCCATCACTAAATGTTTTTTTATGTTGCCCCAAAATCCACGCTACTTTTAAGGAACATTCGTTTGCACGTTGCTGGGCTGTAAATGTATGTGTGATGAGTCGGGTAGACCTGTCATACTGTGCTTGCAGTTGGGTTATTTTGCGTGCCCTCAGCTCGGACTTCAGGGGATAACTTTGCTCAAAAGAGCTGTGCTTCGTTTCGTAGTGGCGCTTCACGTTGCCGCTTTTAATTAATGCTACGTTTTCGGAGCATATGAGGCACACTGGTTTTGAACTGCTCGCCGGAAGAATGAACATATATGTCTCCGTCCACAACGATTTTCCTTGTCTACTTTCCGCCGCCTTTTGGAGCAAGCCATGTTGTCTCGGTCGGTTGTCTCTGAACTTAACTCTCTTCCTCTCTGCTTGTTGCTGTGCTGTGGTGCGCTGGGTAAACTAACGATTTTATTGGCTCAACTGAGTGAAGCTATTGTCATATTAACTGGAGTAGCAGCGCCCGCTGTCAATAGCCACGACCATCCAAAATAATGCTCCATGAAAATTACTTAATCTTGTGAATTTACCATTGGTCACGGGTCCGGACAGAATAGGGTGACGAGATTTCCCTAGTCTGAAACCGGGACACTTTTGCGCGCGACCATGCTCGTGCACGCACACCTTTTTTTTTACGTAAACGTGACACTCAGAGAGGTGCTCTTATCATTTTGTCGAAGCTCACATTTATCAACATCTCACATGAAATAAAACAAACAGGCATTTTGTTATCTAGTAGCATCGTGGTATACAGATCAGCTAAATTATGGTCAGACAGCAGATGTTGTAATGGCTGAGAATAGGCCAGGCTATGTCCATAGGCCAAATTTACACTGATTTATTTCACCTGTTTGTGAGAACACCAAGAAGAATGCATATGCACATGTAGGCTATATCTCTAAAATTGTATGCACTATAGCATGAACTTCAAAAGTAGATATGTGACCTCAACATAGCCTCGGTCAGAATCAACCTTACTAACCATTCCCCACAACTGGATGAATAAAGCAAGAAGATGTGGACAAAAGTGAACACTTTAATGGAAGGTGCAACAAGCTGTTCAATATGGCCAAACTGTCAGAATGGTATGTTAAACAGAAACAAAAAAGAGACAAGTGATTTGAGAATATATACGGAAGCCGCGAGAGGCCCTTCATATAATCCTTTTTTTTATTCACCTTGTTATCCCGAGATAACGACATAATTAATTCAGGATCTCGAGAAAACAACACAACTAATTCGAGATCTCGAGAAAACAAAACAATGATTTCTCGAGTAAACAGCT
The DNA here is from genome assembly GCF_027579695.1 of Neoarius graeffei. NCBI lineage: Eukaryota > Metazoa > Chordata > Actinopteri > Siluriformes > Ariidae > Neoarius > Neoarius graeffei. The sequence continues at coordinate 5,075,472 of NC_083574.1, forward strand.
GAGAAATGGTTCATTCAGGTGCGCCAAGAGACTTGTGATATGCTGACGTTGGGGCTGTTTCTCATTCTGTATAGACGCAACTTTGGTCATTAGAATGTCTGGAATAATCGATCACCTAATAAGGCAATATTTTGATCAGGGGTTGACACAGGGAGAGATTGCATTAAGTCTTTTAATAAGGGATAATTTCAAAATTAGTCCGCGGCACCTCCGCAGAAGACTGGCCCGGCTTCGTCTCTACCGACGGAGATACAGGGATCCAGCTGAGATCATGAAATAATTGTTTTGTTTTCTCGAGATCTCGAAATAGCGGTTTTGTTTTCTCGAGAGCTCAAATTAGTTGTGTTGTTTTATCGAGATCCTGAATTAATTATGTCGTTATCTCGGGATAACAAGGTGAATAAAAAAAGATTATATGAAGGGCCTCTCGCGGCTTTCGTAAATATACACTCAAACAAAACAGCAGTAAAGGAGGAGAGGGGCGACAGCCCGAGGAAAGCCCCCACAGGAGCACACAGCATTTGCAGCATAGGCTACCCAACTCAGTACAGGAACAAAGCACTTACAGTGTGTGCAGTAGGCTTCGTGCGCATTGTTCTGCACCTCTCGGAGGAAGGGCTAGGTGACCTGTAAATCTTTGGAAAAGGTACATTTTCTTTTCGGCATAATTGCTGCGGCATTACTGCTGCTAGCTGCTAGACAAAGAACATTCGCGCCAGTTAATGTTTATTTTATTGTTGCATGGCAACACGTTCTGTTGTCTGGAATAATGTGGCGAAGTAAACACCCATGCCACAGGGCCAGGGGGCAGTAACCAGGAAAGTTTGCGATTCCTGTCAATTCATCAAAATAGTAAATGCAGACATTTCTCTGCTAATGATTCCCACGCTGCTCAGTCACAAACGTCGTGAGTGGCGAAAACCGGGACATATCCGTGTCCCGACAGACTTTTGTCGGGACTAGGGACACACAACCCCAAATCGGGACTGTCCCGGTAAAACCGGGACGTCTGGTCACCCTAGGACAGAACCATCACTGGGTCCGGATCCGGACCGAGGTCTGTCATTTGGTGATGCCTGTTCTAGAGTTAAAGTGTTATTAGTTGAAGCTTATATTAGTGGCTAGAATGCTAACGTTATGCTAAGCAGGAGCTAGCTATACGAAAGCTACCGTACCTGTAGCAGGGCTGGCGCGATTTCTGTGGGCATTAACGTCATGTTAGTAGAGTCTAGCTCTTGCATAGCCACGGCTATCTTCTATTTATGTTCTATTTTTATCTTCTATGTCTAGTATTTCATTCACGGTTAGTAATTTAGTAGGTAAACAATGCTGGGCCTATTTGATTTTGTCATTTATGTCCATGGTAATTTTAGAGGTCTAATTTTTAGTGCATTCTCATACTGTTATTAGTGCAGAGAGATAATTAAGCATGTGACGCCTGAATACCTCTGAGTTACTCTGAATACAGTGTTAATTGCATTATGTGCAAATTGTTTACTGTTTACCATTACCAAGTTACTGATGTCGGTTAAAACCACAGTTCTGTATATTCAACTGTGTAAAGAGTTAATTGATACTCGATCTATGTTGTACAACTAAACATGATTTGAACTAATTAATACAGACTGAGGTATTATTAGTTACTGATAATTCATAAGAAACATGATTAGAGATTTGGTTAGATTAATAAATATGGTTTATACAGGTAGTGTGAACATGATTTAATTAATAAATAGATAAACATAATCCATGCAGACTGTGTATGAATTAGGGATGTTAACCGATGACCGTTTGACCGGTGGTTTACCGAATCAACGTCAACCGGTTAATTTTTTTTTGGTTGTCGGTTAAAAAAAAAAATCAATCGTTTTGAAGCTGCCGATTTTGGAGCGGAGGACTTGGAATTCTGTGTTGTAAACGCTTGGGTCGTGCCATGCGGTGTAAGGACGACAGCTGACGAATCAGAAAGACCCATTCAGTCATGTCCCGCCCTCCTGCCCCAGTTAAAGACAGCTGACAAATCAGAAACTCCCATTCAGTCCAGTTGAACACAGCTGCCACTCGACGAAAGAAAAAAGTGTAGACACAGGCTTTTTAGCTTACAAATTACTATTCTGTTTTTTTTTTTTTTTTAATTATTATTAGAAGGCACATGGAGTTTAGTCCTGCCTTGGCCAGTGCATTCTGAAAGTATGTTTCGGTCTGTAGCCAACAATGCATGTTATTGCAGATCATATCTCTCCACACAAACTAAAGGCGCCGATGCCGACTTTTTCACGGCTGAATCGTGCAGATCCGATTGCTTTCCTTTGAGCATACAGAATTTACTCTGATGAAATTATTCAGACACTCCAACGCCCCCCCTAAAAAAAAAAAAAATCAGATCTTTGCACGATTCAGCCGTGAAAAAGGCGGCATCCGCTAAGGGCGTATTCACACCTACGTTGTTTGGTCCGGACCAAACGACCAAACGAACCAAATTTCCCTTGGTCCGGACCTTTTGGGTTGGTCTGAATACAAACCACCGAACTCTGGTCCGGACCAAACAAGCGGACCGAGACCGAGCTGCAAGGTCGGACTCGGTCCGGACCAAAGGAACCCTGGTGCGGATCTTTTGGAGGTGTGAAAGCAGACCGGACCTAATCCGACAGTTTTGCTTTTTTGTACCTCGGGAGCTTCCGTCGTTTGTTGAGCATTATGGGAAACAGAGTCTTGACACTCCACCGCAAAGTGCAAACACTGTTTCGGTTGTCAAGGGAACCTTACAACAGTCGTTCAGTCATTCAGACCAGTGGTAGGCTAGACTACAGAGTACAAAAAATGAGTAGGGGGCAAACCTGGGCCGAGGAAGAAACGCGCACCCTTGTGGATATATGGGCAGATGTCCACATATCTGAGCTTTTGGAGAGAACACACAAAAATGCCGACGTGTTTGCTGTATTCAGTGAGAAAATGAAGGAGAAGGGGTTCACGCGCTCCCCAGAACAATGTCGGCTAAAAGTGAAGAAACTCCGTCAGACCTACATTAAAATCAGGGACATTCTTTCAAAAAGTGGCGGTACTAGCGACGCAAAAAAGAAATTCATCTGTTATGATGAATAAGGCGAATATCCCGACACATACCTCCTCCGTCTTGCGTGAAGAGCCAGAACTGTCACAACATGATGTGCGCTCATCAGCGCTGTCCTCCGTAGCCGCCTTGCCCTTTGAAGTCGTCGTTGATAAATTACTTGTACAACAGCATAGTAATCGCACAATTGTGAAAACAGTAAAAACTGGAAAAAACATATAGCTTTGATGACATTAAAAAGAATAACAGCACGGAAAGCCTCCATGACTACTTTTGAACTTAACGCTTTGTGCGCGTGTCGTCTCTGACCAATAGCTGAACGACCTCAGGGTGCGTGGCTTTGTTGACAGATTTTGGTCCGCTTACTAAAATGTACAGTGTGAAAGCGAACCGCACCAAAATGAAAAAATAAAAAAAACATTTGGTTCGGACCAAAGCAAGTGAACTATCGAACTATCCTGGTCTGAATACACCCTAAAAGGCGCGCCGTTTGCATCCCTGTTTAAACTCATAGGTTAACCGACTTTAACCAGCTAATGAGGCTCGGTGGTCGGTCAAGATTTTTTTTAGTTTTCGCCATCCCTAGTATGAATATAATGAATATTGGGTTTTGTCTGGCCTGTCTACTGTATAGGTCAGGTTTTTTGGTAAGGTTTGACTTGACTGCAACCATCCAAGAGATCCTCAGAGTTACAAGATTTCCCAGTTATCAGACTGGGTGGTGAGCCAGACTTCGGACACTGTTGCACTGCTACCGTACGTCCATGAGAAGGTTCCTTCCATCACCGTGGTAGGATAAAAACTCAAACAAACAGTGGACACTGACACAGATACGGGCCCCAACGAACCAGAACAGACTTTGGGATTTAAAGGGTTTTTTTTTTGTGCGCACTTTATTATTTTCCATATATTGATATCATATTTCTCATTGTTGTACTACAGCATTCTTTTTTTCCTACTGGTAGTAATACAACACAACTACGTATATATACAACTTATTCTCCGTCTCTTTATTGATGCTAAATCACTGGCTCTTAACAACCAAGCATCTTCTGGTATTGGTCCTTTATAGTTTTATTAATATTATTGATTATTTAACTGTATCCCATTTCCACGAGTGAGAGGTTGGTTACACTCGGGCATCATTTAGTTGGACAAAAGAAGGTTCAGGAAGTGCTGTTGAGCGTTCTTAAGATAAGATCTGATCGATTTCGTTCTTCCTGAAAGAAATTTCTGTACAAATAATCGACAGAAATAACAATCAGCAAATAATAATGAATCGTTTTGGAATGACATGGCTATAATCCTCGTGTTTATACAGAGCCACAGGATGAACAATCCTAATCTAGACTCTTAATAAAGGTGGTCGCAAAAATCGAAGCCAGGCCATGTGCTATTTCCAGGTGAAATCCCTGATTTGAACTTCCATAACATCGCGTAAGGTACGGTAGTTGTCGCTTCGGCTTGTGTAAAACGGAAAAGGCAAGGCAAAGTCGGCACACTTTAAAAGGGCAATGGTTTCTGCTGAGAGAAAACGTCTTTGCGTCCGCCGCCTCTCGGTGACAGCGGTTGTGTGTGAATGTGCCGAATGATGTATGAGCTGTTTTAAGGTTGAGAGAGTCCCATCGACAGCTGCTCGCTGCCATTCACACCTGAGAGCGTCTGGGTTCTGATGAGAATTAATGTACTCTGACATCCACAGGGACTTCCCTCCCCACCCCCAGTCCACACAGAGTTCCAAACACAACTACAACCAATGAAGAAGGGGGAAAAAAAGGAGACGCTGGGAGAAAAACAGACATGGAGAGAGATAGACTTGGAGGGTAGAGATAGGGAAAATAATCAGTTCTTCGATGCAGCATGATATGATTCCCAAACTCTCATCTGCTTTTCACATAGCATTGGATAGCGTTGGATTTTAAAGTGTGAAATTTGAAAAAATTGCAAAGTTACCAAATGTGTCACAGATATGATGAAAACCCTACGCTTGAGCTGTCGAATTCCTTCAAAATCAAGAAAATCAACATCATACACTTATGTATTACAGATAGATAGATAAGGGGTGTTCACACGGCAACTTTTACTCCGGTGTAGCGCCGGGGCTGCCCCGGTAGAGCGTTCACACGGAACAAAGTTATACCGGTGTAGCCCCTGAAAGCTGCTTAAACCGGTGCAAATCTAACCCTGCTCGGGAGGTGGTTTAAGAAATTTACTCTGGAGTAAACGCTAGCTTGTGGGGCAGCACCAATATAAAATGGGACGTCTGAACGCTACAGGGGTAGACTCGCTACGCGTGAGGAGAGTTGATTACATACGGGCATTGCATAATTTGCATCCTGGTATTCTGCGCTTCCAAAATGGCGAATATCAACAACAACAGAACTGCATGGCTTCCAGTGTTGCCAGATTGGGCGGTTTTAAGTGCATTCCCAGATAGCAAGCTGACATTGAATAGATATTGATTTTCCATCTGAATCATCAGAATGGTCGACATTGAAATCTTGATGCAAAATAGATGTTGAATCACCATTGTTAAACCGATGTAACCCGACCTAAAATAAAGTTGACAGCAGTGATATTGAAACAACATTGATTCATAGTCGTCCTTATTATGATTGATGTATCATTGATATTTGGTTTACCGGGTGATAACAGTCATGTTGAAAAGTCATTGATTTTGTGTTGACCGGGAAATCACGTATGGTCGAAAAGCCATCGATATATAGTTGACCGGGAAAGCTGATTGAAAAGTCATCGATCATTGTTGAACGGGACAGGGGACAGCGTGAGACAAAGACCAGCAGCGGCGCACAGGCACCCGTTCTCGGATCCGGGATCAATTACAGGTAAGCAGCACTTTCAGCATTTAATCCTTACACATAGTTCAATGTATAGTTCACGCGATACATAGACTGCCACAGCGTGCTGTCACGGCCGATTTCCTCCGATCAACTCCGATCAGCAAAGCAAGCTGTCAAGTAGGCTAGCCTGCTAGCAAGCTTGATAAACTGCAGGTTCTAGTTAGCTCAATGACTTCACTGGTGTCATAGCCCATGTTTACATTAGACTGTATCAGCGGATCATCAGATTAACATTTTTAAAACGATTAGCGTGCACACAGCAACACCAATACACAATTCGCGTGCACATAGCAACGCCAATACACGGATACGCTCGGCTCCGCAGGCATCCTGCGCTCCAAATCACTCCGCCCTGAACAGCGAGTGCCCTCTGGAGGGTGCGCACTCCGGCCCTGCGCAGCTCACAGAGCGCGCGAGTGAAGTGCACAAGCCACGATTCGGGACTGAGCCGCTGTGTGTGTGATCCCAGCGCATATCACTTACTACAGCCTATTATTAGCAGCAGTAGTACAATGTGTAACTGAAAACTATGTTTTGTGTGTGTTTCAGATGCCCTCACTCAACAGCCTGGCATGAATGATCTGGTCTTCACCCAGGCTGTGCAGAAATGGCTACGATATGCGCCAGACAGAACTGGAGGTGTCGCTCGCGCCGAAAGACATGAAAATTAAATGAACTTAAAATAAAAATCTTGTTTTCTTAAAAAAAAGGCATGTGTTTCATATTTACTATTTTAGGCAATTAAAATGGAGATCCTGGCTGTAGATAAAGCAGGATATATGAGCCAGATATTTCTGGTAGGCTATCAATTGAAATAACAATGAAAGCGCATTGATTTTTAGTTATGTCGAAATTTCAATGTTGTTTCAATATCGACGCGAATTGAAATACAATTGAAGTTACGTGTGTCCATAGTTAATAAATCAACATCGTTTCAATGTTAGCAGAGGGTGCAAACTGATGTTAAATCAACATCGAAATCTGACGTTGATTCAATGGTTTAACGTCAACAATGCAATGTTGATTCTACATCGTTTCAATGTCAGCTTGCTATCTGGGTTTTGGTGGATTTGAACATATTTTGGGCTGGAAAACATCAGCAGTATCTGGCAACACTGGTGTCTTCATCCACGTTGTTTTCCCGGCGCATATTTCATTTCCGCATTATTACTATCATATAGCACGGTCGCAAAAACTGCCGTGTGAACGCAAGTGGGGCTGCACCAGTGCTAACACGCTTCTCTCTAGTAAGCAGGTTTGTGACGTGTGAACGCTCAACAAAATTTACACCGGTGTAAGATATATCGCAACAAAATACATCGGTGCAGCATCGATGCAAATATGTGCCGTGTGAACACCCCTATAGATAGATAGATAGATAGATAGATAGATAGATAGATAGATAGATAGATAGATAGATAGATAGATAGATAGATAGATAGACGGTATGTATGTTTCTGATTCATGATTTAAATGTATTTATCCACAATTATGATTTCTTGTTCCTGATACTTTATAGTTAATCACGATATACTGTACGCTCACTACACAGGGCAGTAACCTAATGACCTTGTTGTAAATAGTCATGGCACTGAATAGTCACTCAGAGAAGCCCTGTTCATAATTAATACTTTTAATTTCTACACTTACACTCACCGGCCACTTTAATAGGAACTCATTCTTGATTCTAAGATCCCTGTTCTTGGCTGCGGGAGTGGAACCCAATACGTTCTTCTGCTGTTGCTGAGATGCTTTTCTGCTCACTATGGTTGTAAAGAGTGATTATATGAGTTACTATATCCTTCCTGGCAGCTCAAATTGCTCAATCTGGCTATTTTCTGATCTCTGACCCTCTCCTATCAACAAGGTGTTTGTTTCCACCCACAGAACTGTCGCTCACTCACTCGATGCTTGTTTTTTGTTTTTCGCACCGTTCTGTGTAAACTCTAGAGATGGTTGTGTGTGAAAACCCCAGGAAGGAGATCAGCAGGTTCTGAAATACTCAAACCAAACATACTCATCTGGCTGAAACCAACACCCATGCCAGGGTGAAAGAAAGAAAGTCACACTTCACTGTGAGATCATAATTTTTCCCGTTCTGATGTCTTGCGAACATTACCCGACGCGCTTGATTTGATTTGTATCTGTATGATTTGATACATCGTGCTGCTGTCGACGGATCGGCTGATTAGAGAACCGCATCAAACAGAACAACAGGTTGATGTACGGGTGTTCCTAATAAAGCGGCCACCGAGTGTATTTACACATTGATTCATGTATTGGCTGTTAAATATTTAAATGTGGATATTTTTCCCCCTTCTAATAAATACTGAAGTATGAAAACTGGCATTGCTTTGGAAGGACCAAATGAAAAAATTTTCTTGATGGACCAAAAAATTATTACAATATTTTTAAAAGCCGTAATATTGGGAATGATTTATTATTTAAAAACTATCGAACATCTTGAATCAGTTTAATAAATATCATTACCTCGCCCTAATCATACATATAGGTTTATATATAGTCCTTCTTTCCCTAGAAATGACCCGATCTACTTTACTGATTATTGATTTTAATGGTTAGAATAGAAAATAGGGCGGCACGGTGGTGTAGTGGTTAGCGCTGTCGCCTCACAGCAAGAAGGTCCTGGGTTCGAGCCCCGTGGCCGGCGAGGGCCTTTCTGTGCGGAGTTTGCATGTTCTCCCCCTGTCCGCATGGGTTTCCTCCGGGTGCTCCGGTTTCCCCCACAGTCCAAAGACATGCAGGTTAGGTTAACTGGTGACTCTAAATTGGCCGTAGGTGTGAATGTGAGTGTGAATGGTTGTCTGTGTCTATGTGTCAGCCCTGTGATGACCTGGCGACTTGTCCAGGGTGTACCCCGCCTTTCGCCCGTAGTCAGCTGGGATAGGATCCAGCTTGCCTGCGACCCTGTAGAACAGGATAAAGCGGCTAGAGATCATGAGATGAGATGAGATGAGATGAGAGAATAGAAAATATATTTTTTAAAAATGAAGAGCCTTATATTTTGGCTGTTCAGGGGCTCACAAAAATGTTTAATTTGAATTTGACATCTCTGATATACACTACAGAAATTTAAAAAAATGCTATGGATAAAGAATTTATAATCAAGAAAAGATCACTGATAATGGATGGTATAGTCACTTCATATATTAATGAGAATTTATCTGGGTGTGTCCGTATATCCTTTTTTTTTCTTTTTTTTTAGTTTGATAAAAGTCCAGCGTAGTGCTTGTATCGTAACATGTTCTTTGTCTTTGGCAACTCATAACAATTGAGGACTGTTTGCATAAAATGGTTACAAAGTTTAGGTCAGGTATAGAATGACCTTTCCTTGCAAATTTATTCACATGGACTCCAATTAAACACAAATTTTCATCTTATTATGAAATTTCATTGTTACATTTTGAAGAAACAGAAGTTCGTTAGTCGAGTTTGTATTGGGGTTCAACCCCTGGGTCAGCATCCTGACAAAGGGCACTTAAAGGTTAATATGGACCGCTTGGCCCCTGGTGCCCTTTGGACAGATGAGGGTAATTTTAATAGCCCTGCTGAGGGCACACCGCATATGGCCATATGTACATGTTTAACCCAAGTGGCGTCTGAAAAAAAAAAGGTTGTCTGGGTTTTATGGCCAGCACAAACAACATGTATCTGTAATGGTAGAAAACTAATTTCCTCAAGCCTAATTATTTTCCATTACCTCCTTTTCCACATCCTTCCTTCAATCCATCACCTTCAGACAAAGTTTCCACGGGGCTGACCATTTCAGTCAGCGGAGGTCACTTTGACCAGTAAGGTACTGAGGTTTTAATCCTTAGAAAAGTTGAGAAACCACTAGAGATGGGGAGAGGGAACGGAGGAAGGGCTTAAGGAGGGAGGAATTGGCTACAGACCAAGAAGATGGCTTTTGGCAGGATGGTCACCCTGCCTGGGGGCAGCCGGCGGCGACTAGTGCCCTGAGACTCCCAGAGGACCTTTCAAGGACCAGGAAGCTGCTGTAGGACGGACACTCGGCCTCCTGCCAGATGAAAAACTGCGGAATACCATTCAGACAACTGGGTCCTTGGAAACCACCATTGAAATTCCAGTGGGGGCTTGGCTGTGTGTGTGTGTGACGTCAGTATGGCTCAACAACTATCATTAGCACATTCAGATGGGATGCGGTCATGTTATCCAGACCTCAAGGGCAAGCAATGATGCCCTCCGTTGCAGCTTGTAATAAGCACTTTGGTCATTCAGTGCAAGTGGCTTTAAGGTTCTGAGGCAATACAGACGAGCCACTTGTCTGGTTCATTCATCTGATACTCAATTTGGTGCTTGCTTTTCCTGGGGAGTCATGGCTCGTGTAAATGATAAGCTGTGCCAAAGCCACACTGCTGTCCTAATACCAGAAAATTATGGACCTGTCTGTGTTCCATTCGAGACTAATTAGGCATGGTGTTTTAATATAATTTGGAATTTAGTCTGTGTGTGGCGAACTGTAGGAATGGTTGATGCGTCACAGCTCCAGCATTTGCCCTTTTGATCCTGAGCTCGAGTAACTGTACGTCTGGATTTTTACAGTTCGTTTTAAGGGAAGGCTTCCTCCAGGATCTCTGGTTTCCTTCCACCTCCCAAAAACAAACCATGTGGATCAGTCGGATGGCTCCTCTTAATTGTCCTTAGGTGCTCTATGAACAACTGGCATCTGGTCAAGACTGTATTCCTGCCTCATAGCCAGTGTTCCAGAAATCCATCATGACCCTGACCAGGATAAAGCTCTTATTGGAAGATAGATAAGAATGAGTGATTGTTTATGTCATGAATCATCAGCTCGATAAAACCCCGATCCTTAGTCGATGGTGGAGTCATGTCATGTACTAACCAGCAGGTAAATGAAGGCATTTATATCTCTTTTTAATTTGCGCTAGCAGCGGTAGTGCAAATTGTTACTCTCACTCAGGATCTTTCTACATTATTATTATTATTATTATTATTATTATTATTATTATTATTATTATCCTAACATTTTTAGGACACTATTTCTCCCTTGGTTTTCAACCAATCATCACCAAATTTCACATGAAGAATACCTCTGGGCTGAATTAAGTTGCTATGACTTTTGGTGCTGATCTGGATCATCAAACCATGAATGATCCATAAAAAACAACCTTTTTTCCTCACTAAGTGTCATTATCTATCTCTTACCATTCCGGATCTAGAGGATACAGTGACCAGACATCCCAGTCTGTAAGAGCTAGAGCAAATCACTGTGACTTTAATCACAGTGTCTACAGTGGTGCTTGAAAGTTTGTGAACCCTTTAGAATTTTCTATATTTCTGCATAAATATGACCGAAAACATCATCAGATTTTCACACAAGTCCTAAAAGTAGATAAAGAGAACCCAGTTAAACAAATGAGACAAAAATATTATACTTGGTCATTTATTTATTTGAGGAAAATGATCCAATATTACATATCTGTGAGTGGCAAAAGTATGTGAACCTTTGCTTTCAGTATCTGGTGTGACCCCCTTGTGCAGCAATAACTGCAACTAAACGTTTGCGGTAACTGTTGATCAGTCCTGCACACCGGCTTGGAGGAATTTTAGCCCGTTCCTCCGTACAGAACAGCTTCAACTCTGGGATGTTAGTGGGTTTCCTCACATGAACTGCTCGCTTCAGGTCCTTCCACAACATTTCCATTCAATTAAGGTCAGGACTTTGACTTGGCCATTCCAAAACATTAACTTTATTCTTCTTTAACCATTCTTTGGTAGAAGGACTTGTGTGCTTAGTGTCGTTGTCTTGCTGCATGACCCACCTTCTCTTGAGATTCAGTTCATGGACAGATGTCCTGACATTTTCCTTTAGAATTTGCTGGTATAATTCAGAATTCACTGTTCCATCAATGATGGCAAGCCGTCCTGGCCCAGATGCAGCAAAACAGGCCCAAACCATGATACTACCACCACCATGTTTCACAGATGGGATAAGGTTCTTATGCTGGAATGCAGTGTCTTCCTTTCTCCAAACATAATGCTTCTCATTTAAACCCAAAAGTTCTATTTTGGTCTCATCCGTCCACAAGACATTTTTCCAATAGTCTTCTGGCTTGTCCACGTAATCTTTAGGAAACTGCAGATGAGCAGCAATGTTCTTTTTGGAGAGCAGTGGCTTTCTCCTTGCAACCCTGCCATGCACACCATTGTTGTTCAGTGTTCTCCTCATGGTAGACTCATGAACATTAACATTAGCCAATGTGAGAGAGGCCTTCAGTTGCTTAGAAGTTACCCTGGGGTCCTTTGTGACCTCGCTGACTATTACATGCCTTGCTCTTGGAGTGATCTTTGTTGGTCGACCACTCCTGGGGAGGGTAACAATGGTCTTGAATTTCCTCCATTTGTACACAATCTGTCTGAGTGTGGATTGGTGGAGTCCAAATTTTTTAGAGATGGTTTTGTAACCTTTTCCAGCCTGATGAACATCAACAACACTTTTTCTGAGGTCCTCAGAAATCTCCTTTGTTCATGCATGATACACTTCCACAAACATTTGTTGTGAAGATCAGACTTTGATAGATCCCTGTTCTTTAAATAAAACAGGGTGCCCACTCACACCTGATTGTCATCCCATTGATTGAAAACACCTGACTCTAATTTCACCTTCAAATTAACTGCTAATCCTAGAGGTTCACATACTTTTGCCAGTCACAGATATGCAATATTGGATCATTTTCCTCAATAAATAAATGACAAAGTATCATATTTTTGTCTCATTTGTTTAACTGGGTTCTCTTTATCTACTTTTAAGACTTGTGTGAAAATCTGATGATGTTTTAGGTCATATTTTTGCAGAGATATAGAAAATTCTAAAGGGTTCACAAACTTTCAACCACCACTGTATCTAATTTACTATTATAATTTGCTAAAATTTCAATTTGGATGACTGTAGAGATATTAAAAGTTGAAACAGTTAAAGTTAGGATTAGGATAAGATGAAAAGAAAAAAAATCCAACCCATCTTTTGCTTGTTTCCATTTATACACACATTCCATATCCCATTCTTGAGGATTTATGTATAGCTCCTAATATGGTTGGTTCTGAAATGAGTTTTCATTCCTTGTGACGTCTCTTTTATCAAAACAGACAATTTAATCTTTATTTGGTGAATGGTGGAATTTCACTTCCTGACCACACTCGGGATTTTGTCTGATCGAGGCCAAGAAATTAGCACAAATGTAATTCATCATGAAATTTCTGGAACTAAATCATTTAATATTCAGCATATTCCCTTGATCAGATCTTATCCTGTATTGCTCTCACCTTCCTCATATATGATATATTATTATACATCCAGCACACTTTTTTGACAGAATAAAAACATGTTGTAGCAGTTCCTGATGTGGGGGGAGCACAGAACCACGGCAGGCGAGAGTTGATGGTCACACCCGAACTCTTTATTTCACTTGTTTTAGCTTTTCAGCTTGCTTGCTTTCCACACTTATAAGCGACTGTGACAATTTGTAAACAAACATGGCTGCCAGGTTTGCTTCGTTAAATATGTAAGATTTTGAGAGAATTTTGAAAGAGAAAGATGCATTAAACACCTGAAAGGAATGTGTATGTGTAATAATAATAATATCATCTTGCTTTGGGCGGAACGGTGGTGTAGTGGTTAGCGCTGTCGCCTCACAGCAAGAAGGTTCGGGTTCGAGCCCCGTGCCCAGCGAGGGCCTTTCTGTGCGGAGTTTGCATGTTCTCCCCGTGTCCGCGTGGGTTTCCTCCGGGTGCTCCGGTTTCCCCCACAGTCCAAAGACATGCAGGTTAGGTTAACTGGTGACTCTAAATTGAGCGTAGGTGTGAATGTGAGTGTGAATGGTTGTCTGTGTCTATGTGTCAGCCCTGTGATGACCTGGCGACTTGTCCAGGGTGAACCCCGCCTTTCGCCCGTAGTCAGCTGGGATAGGCTCCAGCTTGCCTGCGACCCTGTAGAACAGGATAAAGCGGCTACAGATAATGAGATGAGATGAGATACCACTCAACACCAGCCAATATTATTTAAATACTGTATCTGCAATGTTTGCACTCGCTGCACTCTTGTACTTTATGTCATTATTTGTAGATTTGTAGTCCTGTGATGTTTAATGTAGCACTATAGTCCTGGAGAAACATTGTTTTGTTTTAACTGTGTGCTGTACCAACTGTATATGGTTGGAATGACAATAAAAAAGTCTAGACCTTGGCCGTGAGACTCTATGGTTATACACGTATAAATATTATGGTAAAAATAAATAAAAATGTAGCGTAGTTTATAAATACAGAAATATGAAACAACTGTAATATTAATCTCATCTCATTATCTGTAGCCGCTTTATCCTGTTCTACAGGGTCGCAGGCGAGCTGGAGCCTATCCCAGCTGACTACGGCGAAAGGCGGGGTACACCCTGGACAAGTCGCCAGGTCATCACAGGGCTGACACATAGACACAGACAACCATTCACACTCACATTCACACCTACGCTCAATTTAGAGTCACCAGTTAACCTAACCTGCATGTCTTTGGACTGTGGGGGAAACCGGAGCACCCGGAGGAAACCCACGCGGACACGGGGAGAACATGCAAACTCCACACAGAAAGGCCCTCACCGGCCACGGGGCTCGAACCCGGACCTTCTTGCTGTGAGGTGACAGCGCTAACCACTACACCACCGTGCCGCCCCTGTAATATTAATATTAAAGAAAGGTTTTAAATAATATTTACATAATATCTTTTGTACTGTCTTTTTAAACCATTATTAATTAAAGCACAGATTTAACCATTATTTGTATCTCTTCTTTTAATATTTACATTTCACTGTGCAAAAGTCTTAGGCACCCTATATATGTATTTTTTTTTCATACAAACTTTATCGATTTCTATTTTATGATTTCTACATTATCAAGTCAAAACATTACAAAAACATTTTAGAGTTCCAAACGTTCGTTTCATTTTCCAGCACAAAATTAAACGTTACAGGAAAAAAAAAATTAATATGTCTGAGCAGCATATTCCAGAAGAGAGCACTTTCTTTACAGATTAAGAAAGAAAACATAATGAAGGCTGCTGGGTTTTAATGAAAAATGAAGACGCGAATGTGACAAAGTGTCCAGAAGAACTGTGGCTGGTTCTGTAAGATGCTCAGTAAAACCTACAGCTCATTTCCTTATCAAACTGCACTCATTGTTCCTGAGACGACGACTTTTTTTTTTAAGCAAAGGGTTGTCTAACACCAAATATTGACTTTGTCTCATTTATTCATTTATTATGGCTTACTGCTTACTGTTTATCGTATATTTTTTAATGTTGAAACGTTTCATTTCATTATTTTTAAGCCATTTTTGCTCTACAGCATTTCTTTACATGTGCCTCAGACTTTTGCACAGGACTGTACAGTCGATCAGTACATCAGGTTTAAATAAAACTTAGGAAGGGAGGGGAAAGCCCAAAGCATTCCTCAACAAAATGTAGAAAATTTCGAAATAACTCCCTCTTTCATCTGCCATGAAAAATTCCCACATACTTCTGTCCAAATGGTTCCTTCAAAGTCCCTGTTGGTCCTGTACTTACATCAGAAAGTCACTTACCCCGCCATCCAGTGGGCAAACATTGTTCACAGCTGAGCAAACACGGCCAGCCAGAACAAGACGTATATTACAGCCACTCTATTTTCCTACTTTAAGTTGGTCAAATCCCTTGCTGCATACGTACATACACACAGAGACGTACACATTCAATCTGTCCTCCACCCTGCCGTTCATTTGTCTCCTTTACTCTATCAATATTTCAAACAAGCTCAATTTAGTGATGAAAACCAGACCACTTGAAGCTGCTTGAGGATGAATGTCAATGTGTAGATAATGAGGAAAAATTCAATATGGCTGAAAATAATTGGTGTCCATTAGGCATGTAATCAAATATGAATAAATTATTTGTATTGAAAGGATAATGTGTTTTAAACAGATACAAATACAGATATGAAAAAATCATGCACTCACTATTTGGGGTTATTGATTTGGATTTTTGCCAGAAGGGTTCACAGAGCGTTAGGTTGAGACTGGAGATGTGCATTGGGACTGGAATGGATGAAAAAAAATACATGCAGGCGGTTTTTACTTTCACATAGTGTGCATGTAGAAAGGGTTAGATATGAAACTTGTGCAACAAAAAAAGTCATGTTCGTTACCATGTATTTACAGTGAGTATTTATTCATCCTTAGGAACTGCCTGGTCAGGGTCATGGTGGTTTAAATTTGGCTATTAGTGTGTTATTCATTTTCTATACTGCTTATCTCAGGCCAAGTTTACATTAGACCGTATCTGTCTCGTTTTCTTCACGGATGCACTGTCCGTTTACATTAAAACGCCTGGAAACGCCGGGAAACGGGAATCCGCCAGGGTCCACGTATTCAATCTAGATCGTGTCTGGTCCGGTGCTGTGTAAACATTGAGAATACGCGAATACGCTGTGCTGAGCTCTAGCTGGCATCGTCATTGGACAACGTCACTG
The DNA here is from genome assembly GCF_027579695.1 of Neoarius graeffei. Taxonomy (NCBI): domain Eukaryota; kingdom Metazoa; phylum Chordata; class Actinopteri; order Siluriformes; family Ariidae; genus Neoarius; species Neoarius graeffei. The sequence goes on from NC_083574.1 coordinate 5,091,953, forward strand.
TGACATCCACCTTCCTGATTCGCTGGCGTTGGTCATGTGACGCGACTGCTGAAAAACGGTGCGGACTTCCGCCTTGTATCACCTTTCATTAAAGAGTATAAAAGTATGAAAATACTGCAAATACTGATGCAAATACTGCCCATTGTGTAGTTATGATTGTCTTTAGGCTTGCCATCCTTCCACTTGCAAGTGGTAAGTGAAGTGCATGCCCGACATGCACTGAGATCACACACACAGCGGCTCAGTCCCGAATCACTGCTCGTGCGCTTCACTCGCGTGCTCTGTGAGCTGCGCAGGGCCGGAGTGCGCACCCTCCAGAGGGCACTCGCTGTTCAGGGCGGAGTGATTTGGAGCGCAGGATGCCTGCGGAGCCGAGCGTATCCGTGTATTGGCGTTGCTGTGTGCAGGCGAATCGTGTATTGGCATTGCTGTGTGCACACTAATCGTTTTAAAAACATTAATCTGATGATCCGCTGATACGGTCTAATGTAAACCCCACCTAATACAGGTCGCAGGTGAGCTGGAGCCAATCCCAGCTGATGTTGAGTGAGAGGTGGGGTTCACCCTGGACAGGTCACCAATCTATCACTGGGCTAACACAAAGAGATAGACAGCCACTCACACCAACACTCACATTCACACCTATGGGCAAGTTAGAGTAGCCAGCTGATCTAATGGGGCAATCCATGGCCTGATGGTTACAGAACCAGCCTTGGGACCAAAATGTAGCCGTTTTGGTTCCCTGGACCAGCAGGAATGGCTGAAATGCCCTTAAGCAAGGGACCTAACCCTTAACTGATCTGGTCGCGGATAACAATCCGAGGAGAGTATGGCAGGGGCTACAACATCTTACTAACTACAGAGGCAGCCATACAGCAGCAGACAGAGCCCTGCTGGCAGAGGAGCTAAATAACTTCTTTGCCCGCTTCGAGACCAGAAGCTCCTCCTCCACAACACCCCTGGACACCACAACACCTGCCTTCACCGTTGAACAGCATGAGGTGAGGCAGGTCTTTAAAACGGTGAACTTCAGGAAGGCTACTGGCCCTGATAGGGTACCGGGGAAGGTACTCAAAGCATGCTGCAATGAACTCACTCCTGTCTTCACCAACATCTTCAATCTATCTCTCTCCCAGGCTACCGTCCCCCCTTCTCTAAAGTCAGCAATAATCATTCCTGTTCCGAAGAAATAATCTGCAAACAGTTTAGCAGACTACAGACCGGTGGCCCTTACCCCTCTCATAATGAAGTGTTTTGAAAGACTGGTGCTAAAATACATTAAAACCTGCTTCCCTTCATCCCTGGACCCATATCAGTTTGCTTACAGAACTAACCGATCCACAGATGACGCCATTTCCATGATTCTCCACACTGCCTTGGAACACCTGGAACACAAGAACAGTTACGTCAGGATGCTTTTTGTGGATTACTCTTCCGCTTTTAACACCATCATCCCAGACATCCTGATTCGTAAACTGCTGATCCTTGGCCTCCCTCCATCCATCTGTAGCTGGATCAAAGACTTTCTGACTAACCGTCCCCAGTCCGTTAGAGTCGGCCCTCACATTTCATCTTCAATTGTACTCAGCACCGGCTCACCTCAGGGCTGTGTGCTGAGTCCCCTCCTCTATTCACTATACACATACTGTATGACTGTACATCTTCATCTCCCTCCATTTCTGTCTTTAAATTTGCAGATGACACTACTGTGGTTGGACTCATTACAGGCAGCGATGAGTCTGCCTACAGGCAAGAAGTCCTGTGCCTGTCCGAGTGGTGCTCTGCAAACAACCTCATCCTCAATGCCACAAAAACAAAAGAACTGATAATAGACTTCAGGAAACACAACATAAACCATCAGCCTCTCCTCATTAATAAAGTGTGTGTGGAAACAGTGAACTCATTCAAACTTCTGGGCATCCACATCACAGACAACATAACATGGTCACTAAACACACAGGCAACTGTAAAGAAAGCTCAACAACGTCTTCACTTCCTGAGAGTACTCAGGAAAAACGATCTGTGTCAGAAGCTGTTGGTGTCTTTCTACAGGTCAACAATAGAAAGCATCCTGACATACTGCATCTCTGTGTGGTTCGCGGGGCGCTCTGCTGCCGATAAGAAAGTTCTGGAGAGAATCATAAAGACAGCAGAGAAAATCATCGGCTGCCCCCTTCCCTCTCTGTCAGACATCGCACACTCCCGTATTCTCTCCAGAGCACAAACTATCATTAAGGGCAATTCTCATCCAGGTCACCATCTGTTTGAACTGTTGCCCTCTGGCAGGCGTTATAGGTCCATCAAATCCAGAACCACTAGATTCATAAACAGTTTCTTCCCATATGCCATAACATACCTAAACAGACAGAAATGACAACTGCCTAAGCCACCCTCTCACTTATGAACTCTTCATGTTGTACTTTTTATTCTTGGTTGCATTCTGTATAGATGTTGTTGTTTTTCATGTTTTATTGTTCTATTTATTTTATTATTTAATTATTTATTGATGGTATTGAGGGCGGCACGGTGGTGTAGTGGTTAGCGCTGTCGCCTCACAGCAAGAAGGTCCTGGGTTCGAGCCCTGGGGCCGGCGAGGGCCTTTCTGTGTGGAGTTTGCATGTTCTCCCCGTGTCCGCATGGGTTTCCTCCGGGTGCTCCGGTTTCCCCCACAGTCCAAAGACATGCAGGTTAGGTTAACTGGTGACTCTAAATTGACCATAGGTGTGAGTGTGAATGGTTGTCTGTGTCTATGTGTCAGCCCTGCGATGACCTGGCGACTTGTCCAGGGTGTACCCCGCCTTTCGCCCGTAGTCAGCTGGGATAGGCTCCAGCTTGCCTGCGACCCTGTAGAACAGGATAAAGCGGCTAGAGATAATGAGATGAGATGATGGTATTGAGTCCCGAGTTGGAGTAGCAACATAATTTCATTGTACTTGATGTATAATGACAATAAAGGCATTGAATTGAATTGAATTGAATTGAATTGAATTGAATTGAATTGAATTGAATTGAATTGAATAACTGCCCCCAGGCTGCTCTGGGTACGTTGTATGTAGCTCTGGATGCCATTAATTTTATGTAACCTGCATGTCTTTGGACTGTGGGAGGAAACTGGAGCACCAGGAGGAAATCCAAGCAGGTATGAGGCATCTGCACAGAAAAGCCCCAGTCGACCAGTAGGTTCAAACCCAGGACCTGCTTGCTGTGAAATGACAGTGCAAACCACTTCATCTCCATGCCACCCAAATATGTTTGTACTTTGGGAAATGGAAACAATTAAATTAGTTTACAAAGTACCACAAGATTTTCGAAAACATCTCTCATTGATGGTGGCTGGAATGATGCAGCTGAGGTAGAGGAACTATCAGAGACGGAATTCACACACCACACTTACTCCGCTGTGTTTTCCAAGGCTTTCTGAGGTCATAGTGAAAGGGTTCATAGAGTTTAGACCACACCCACTTCTGGTCTAAGTCAGAATCATAGACTGTAAAAATAACGGACAGAGCCTCCATGATGTCACTCATTGAATTTCTGAAGAGCTGGTTTGAAGCTCAAATAAGGTTAGGGGCATCGTCATCTTGGCAGCACCTGACTCCACGTAACTCCCAGCTAGTCCATAAATGGAGAAAGGGGTAGGGATAGTGAAGCCTTGCTGCTGGAATAGTACGGGTGGAACACACCTACTAACCTCAAAGTTAACAAGCTGGCTATGCAAGCTAGCCAACAAGCTACTGGCTAAACTAAAAGAAGCCACTCCATAAGATCCCAAGAACCTGACAGATGCACGTTTGCAGAAATATTTTCACTAATTTTACCATATCGCTAAGGATTTTCACAGAGGCATAGAGCACACCGAGTCCTTTCCAAAGAGGGCAGCTATGGCCCACTATGACTGCAGCTCAGCCCACTATTCAACCCCGAAGCCCTGCATGAGCATGGCTCACTGAAAACTTTAATATGAGACCTGGCTCCAACCACGTATGCATGCTGGGATTTAAAAATTCAGAACTCTGCCACCGGAAGTCCTAGCCCTGCCAAACGTTACACGCACCTCCCTCTCCCTGAGACCTTTCGAGACAGCCTAGGTTCGGCCCACTATGACCGTGGCTTAGCCCATTATTCATGGTGAATTTCAAATTTTGACCTCTTTCTGGAGCATTTAACTGGTTTGACCTGATTCTTTGTCACAGGTCATGCTGTACAAAGCATCATGAGCATACAGGTAATTAAGTTGGGTAAGCATTACCGCTTACCATGGGTGGTCAGATCCTGAACCATTGGTCTATTGGTTGAGCATGGCTATAGCCCATGTAGCCAGCTAGCGGTAAAGTAAACAAATGCCCCGTGACTGATACCAAGTGGTGCATATATATTTCTGACCAATGCATGTGCATTGGTTGCATCAGTCTGGATCCGTCCCTGAAGGAGTGTCATCTTTTAGTAGCTCAAGCTGTCAAATTGTCATTCTGAGCCTAATTTACTGAAGGGGCGACCCCGATAAACTTCATCGGCAGGGACTAGATCAAAAATAGTGAAAGGTCGGTACAATCTAATAAAGCAAATTAAAGTCACTTACAGGTGACTTTTTCATGTGTAAAAGTTGTGTTTGCGTGGAAAAGCTCTTAGATGAAAATAATCAAGGATCCATGAATTATTTATTTTCTGAGCTAACTTCTGAGGTAAATCCAGCTCGCGGCTAACAATATGACACAAGCCCAGCTGTCACTCAAATCTGCCCAGCTTCTAATTATGCATAAATGTATGGCACAATATAATTTAAACTGTTGAATTATATAAAAATTGACCCAGCGTACAGATGTCACGAAGGGGGAAACTAGCTGCAGAGACCAAAACTTTTTTTTTTTTTGTACCAGGCTGTAAATATATTTGTTTTTGCTGTCAAGTTGGACATTTTAACATGGGGGTGTATGGGAATTGACTCGCTTTCGGAGCCTGCCTCAAGTGGCCATTCGAGGAACTGCAGCTTTTAGGACTTCCGCATTGGCTTCACTTTTCAAGAGTGGAGGTTGCCACTTGGTCTGAATATTGGTACACATGCAGATACACTACCGTTCAAAAGTTTGGGGTCACTTTGAAATGTCCTTATTTTTGAAAGAAAAGCACTGTTCTTTTCAATGAAGATCACTTTAAACTAATCAGAAATCCACTCTATACATTGCTAATGTGGTAAATGACTATTCTAGCTGCAAATGTCTGGTTTTTGGTGCAATATCTCCATAGGTGTATAGAGGCCCATTTCCAGCAACTCTCACTCCAGTGTTCTAATGGTACAATGTGTTTGCTCATTGCCTCAGAAGGCTAATGGATGATTAGAAAACCCTTGTACAATCATGTTAGCACAGCTGAAAACAGTTGAGCTCTTTAGAGAAGCTATAAAACTGACCTTCCTTTGAGCAGATTGAGGCTACATCCACACGACAACGGCAACGAGATTTTTTTTTTAGCGGGTAAAAAAAATATCGCGTCCACATGGGCAAAGGATCAGTAAAATATCAGGTACATATGGCAACGCAACGCTTGTTGAAAACGATGCAATACACATGCCACACCTCTACGTGCGCTGTAAGACGGTCCCATCGGAGACACCAGAACAATAGAAGAAGTAGGACGCATGCGCATAAACCCCTTCTTCTACCCGGCGTGAAGCACTCACAGGAACAAACACACAACAACAAGAAGAAGATGGCTGCGACTACGCGAGGAAATCGTGCCTTCTGTGTGTACAAATTAGTTTTATTAGTGTGCATAGTTTTATATAACTTAATTTTCTTATTGTGTGTGAACATTTTGAAAAGCATTTTTATATAATTTATATAACTTTTTATATTGTGTGTGAACATATTGAAAAGCAGTCTTATCCAATAAAAAAAAGAAATTCAAGAAATGGTTCAGTTACTTGTTTATTTAAAAGAAAAGCTGTATACAAAAGTGAATGCAATGCAGTGGTTCATACAAAACAGTCTGTTGAAGGGTCTTCTGACCCTTTTCCCCTCTGCCTCCATTATAGTCAGGTAACTGCTGCTTTGTGTGGAAGACTGGACTTTCTGTTCATCAAAGCAGGTGTAAATTGTCTGTCTGGCAGGTCAGTCAGGTTAATGTGTAAACAAATCCGTTCTACTCATCCAGACGACTTCGCAACGGCACCGTTGCCAGATTTTTCCACTCTGGAACCCGTTCTCAAAAAATATCGTTTTGGGGCACCCAAAACGCCGGTGCCGTGTGGACGCCAGGCCGAAACGATAAAAAATTTTATCAGATTCACCTGAATCCGTTGCCATGTGGACAGGGCCTGAGTTTCTGGAGCATCACATTTGTGGGGTCGATTAAATGCTCAAAATGGCCAGAAAAATGTCTTGACTATATTTTCTATTCATTTTACAACTTATGGTGGTAAATAAAAGTGTTACTTTTCATGGAAAACACAAAATTATCTGGGTGACCCCAAACTTTTGAACGGTAGTGTATTTGGAACAGTAAACAGATTCAGATACAGAGAAATAAATAATTGTTCAGCAGGATTTTCGGTCAGATGATAATATATTTATTATCATAATATAATGATAATATACAGTATATCAATGTCTGCGTTTAATTGGTTCAACTTTGTGGTCATGCAGTGAAGCACCAAATCTCTGGATACTAGTTTGAAATAATAATTTGGTGGGCTTGGGTCAGATCTTCATTGACCTTGGGGGGTTACAATGGTGATTATGAGCATGGCCCCATTGCCCTCTATATCATTAAACTGTACTCTAATGAATGCATTCCTTTCCATAGTGGGACCCCAAATGAAAAAGTAATCAGCATGTCTGTATGACAAGGCCGTTATGAGTTTAGTGATGGATTTCAATGACTGCCTTGGTTTTTATTGAACTTTCCAAAAAGGGAAAGGGGAAGTGAAGAAAAGGAGCAATGCAAGCAGTCACTGCATGGGGCACTTATTAGTTATGTCAACGACAGCAGCCAGACACTAGGGGCATGTTATTTTACATTGCCCCTTTGGATATGAAAATGAGGGCAAAGCAACTCGGCTCCTGATCTAATTAAACTGACCACCATTTATGACACCGAAATGAAGAAAGTGGACAAAAGCAGCTTACACAGAGGTGCTGTACTGTAGTGCTGCATAAACGCTAAGCAACTCTTAATGGTCATGGGGCCTTCGAGTTAAATAAAGTGGTGTAAGTCAACAGTATTTGAGGATGGAAACATAATATTGTGCATCGGATTATTGTCTCGACTGTTCATTTCTCACTGTTGAATTCAGGATTCTGATTCGTCAAAAGGTGTTGATTAATTTTCTAGAACAGCAGCTCTGACAGTAGTACAACTCAACTCACCGGTTTATACGAATGCACTCTTATAGTAACGACACTCACCGACCTCTTTAATAGGAACTTGTTCTTGATTCTAAGGGTGTTTTCACACTTGGTCTCTTTCAGCCATCTAACCGAACTCAGATCGATGACTCAGCATTTTTTGCGCATATGTGAACACTCCAACCGTACCCAGACCCCTTTAAAGCGAACCGAACTGAGACCACCTTAGGAGGTGGTCTCAGTACGGTTCGCTAAAAATCAACGGTACGGTTCGCCTAATCTGCGCATTGTGAACAAAAAGCGCACCGGGTTCACTTCGCCTTTTTCACTGTAGTTTAACCTTCTTCGTTTGCCGTAGTTGGTCACGTGACTGTAGCAGGGAAACTCAACTTCCTTTTGGAACTTACCACAGCCGCTGGAATAAATTATTTTCCTTAATCCGCACTATTTTGATCAAAGAATACAGCAGGGCAAGCATGGCAGCAGACATTTTGATTCAAGAGAAAATTACCCAGAATTCTGTGCACTGGGGGTCTGAGGGCTCTAGAGGACCTGGTGTGAACAGAAAGAGGACTGAGGTCCCATCAAAGCTTAACTGGACCAGAAAGAGAACCCAGTCCTCTTTGTAATAAATTCACAGTGTGAACACAAAAAGAACTGAGTTCTTTTTCTGTTGGTCCACTTTTTGGTCCACTAAAAGAGGACTGAGTCTGGTTCCTTTAAAGGGGACCAGGTGTGAAAACACCCTAAGATTCCTGTTCTTGGCTGCAGGAGTGGAACCCAATGTTCCACAACTCTGCTGTTGCACAAATGCTGAGATGCTTTTCTGCTCACCGCAATTGTAAAGAGTGATTATATGAGCTACTACATCCTTCCTGGCAGCTCGGACTGCTCACTCTGTCCATTTGCCTATGAACAAGACATTTCCACCCACAGAACTGTCACTCAATAAACTCGATGTTTTTTGTTTTCCGCACCATTCTGCGTAAACTCTAGAGACTGTTGTGTGTGAAAACCCCAGGAAGGAGATCAGCAGTTTCTGAAATACCATCTGGCTCAAACCAACACCCATGCCACAGTGAAAGAAAGTCACACTTCACCGTGAGATCACAATGTTTCCCATTCTGATGCTTTAAGTGAGCATTAACTGAAGCTTTTGATTTGATGACCGTGCTCCTGTCGAGGGATCGGCTGATTACAGAACTGCATCAAACACAATAGCAGGTGGATGGAGGGGTGTTCCTAATAAAGTGTCCAGTGAGTGTCTAAGTTTAGATTACTATAAATGTATTAAATTTCTGAAAACATTAATAAAGGTTGTGTAAACGTTGGTATGCCGAATTTTCTTGAAGGAGGCATTTTCAGTATGTATGGAAGGAGTCTCAAGTTTCAGTGCTTTCGTGTTCAAGGAATAAACCACTTCAGGGTCGGTTGTTATTGGAAAATAATCAGCGTTGTTCACAGCATCACGTATCTGATTTTTTTTTTCTTGGTTAACAGCATGATATGGAGTGTTTGGGTTGTTTTTTTTTTATTTTGTAAACTTAAGAAATGAATTATGCATTCAAAAGGCCTTCAATTAAAGAAAGAAAGAAAGAAAGAAAACATTCAGACATAAAGAAATATTTTAGAAAAGAAAATTGTCCTAGTGGTGGTGTAGTTACACTTTCTTCCTGACGTGTTTATATATATAAATTTTTTTCTCTCTCAAAATTACAGCTATGGAAAAATTCATGCGAGCGCACTTAATGGTGGTCATCATTAAAAGTGGTCTCATTTTTTTTTCCATAGCTATATGCCTACTGACATTCATTCATTCATTCATTATCTCTAGCCGCTTTATCCTTCTACAGGGTCGCAGGCAAGCTGGAGCCTATCCCAGCTGACTACGGGCGAAAGGCGGGGTACACCCTGGACAAGTCGCCAGGTCATCACAGGGCTGACACATAGACACAGACAACCATTCACACTCACATTCACACCTACGGTCAATTTAGAGTCACCAGTTAACCTAACCTGCATGTCTTTGGACTGTGGGGGAAACCGGAGCACCCGGAGGAAACCCACGCGGCCTACTGACATATTTTTTTAAATGTTGTTGCTGGGCTTTTTTTTTTAAACAGAGAGAGAGAGCCAGAAGTTTTGTTCCAGCTTTGTGGCAGTCTGTGCAAGTCACCTGAAAAATTACAACATCGTTTCACAAATTCACACAATTCATACTTTGTTCATAAAAAAAAAAAAAACCAACGATGCAAGGTTGAGCTTCAAGTTAAGGGCTGGATCTGACCACGCTTCCTTCGTCTGCTCAAATTTGGCCAAATTTCTTATTCGATTTGTTTGGAAAATCAACTAAAATGGCTCGTACTATCCAGTTTCTTCTTCCTTTGGGAATGTGGTTGGTTAATTCCCCATTGGCTCCAAGATGCGAGAGGCAAATAATGTTGTATGGATTTGGTCTGAGCTGTAGGGTGTTCCTCAGCTTTGTGGTGTTTTTTTGGCGTCTCACCATTGTTCAGAAATAGAAAGCTGGTGTTTCTGCACCTCATCAAGCTAATCGAATTTTCTCCATCACACAACTTATTTGTTTTCTTCCAGTGGCAGAGAAAAAGGTACACCACATTCATATTTGGTAAAATACTCAGCATGAGAACTTCTGAATAGATCGTATTGAGTCAAAGAAATCCTCAAGGTCTGGTCTCGCATGGCTAGTAGAGCTGTAAAGTTCGTTCTCGTCACACACAGACGTTACTGAATGTAAGCTGGAGAATCCACAGCCATTCCAACACTCCAAGACCACCATAATAGCCCAAGCCACAATGCTCCTTTCAAATAATTTACTCCTGGGGCCAGGATGGGGCTCCACTCTGGAAAATTACCACTCCAAATAAGTGCTTCCCAACGCCAGCCAGCAGCCTGAGATCCTGTCATTATAAAGGTGGACGTCTCTCCTGTCTGAGTGTGCTCTATTCCCTTTTATTTTGCATCTTTCTTTCTTCCTCTATTTTAATTTCTATTTTTTTATTTATTTATTTTCTGAATGCAGTCAGGGACACATCCTACAGTTCATTGCGAGTTCAAACTGAGCTACGAGGACACTCTGGGTACTTATTTAGAGCCCATTTTCACCAACGTGCAACCTGAGATGTGACTACGGAGCTTCCTTACGCTTTACAACCCAATTAGAATGATTTACACACAGCTTCATTTTGGATCATATTATGAACACATACAGACACCAAATGCTTCGACGGTGGAAGAAAATCTGAAGAGAGGGTTCTAAATATTTAACGTTGGTCCTGCTTTTATAAAAACAAAGCCCTGAGCAGTGTGGCTTGATCCTTTATCAGTCCCCAAAGGGAAAATTTAGAATTTGGGAATGAAATATGAGCTAAATTTATGTTATAAAGGAAATTTTGTTCGGTTGTGTTGAGGTTTCAGATCATAAACTGAGTTGAATGAACGTGTCCTGCTCATTTCCCAGTAATAAGGCGGAGTTCCAAGGAACTGTGAGATGACAAGTTGATATTCACGAAAAAGGGGGTTTGTGTAACTTTTTTTTTTTTAATGGTCTGATCTTAAGTTGTTGATTTTCTTAGGTGAGCGCAAAGATTTGGACTGAGAAAGAAAATAGTTGTTGATTTTGTTTTTCTTCATTTTATATTGCAGTATTTGTTTGCTTTTTGTTTACTCATACGTATTTTTGTTTATTTATTCACTCTCCTACACACGGAGTTCATCAAATCATTATTCTGTTACCATAAAAATGTATTTTAAATAATAAGTTGTTTCATGAGATGAAGTGAATATTACTCATCTTACATTTATTCATTCACGAATGTTTCTGTAAATCGTTGATCAATATGGGTAGGTCTTCGGTAACGGATTTACATCCACAGCAAAATGTGGTAACATTTTTAGCTGCAGTTCTCAAGATAATGGTATTAAATAAAAATTTCACACTGTATTGGGGATCTTTTGACCCTAAAAATTGGCTATGTTTATGTTTAACTCTGAATGTAAAATCTTTTATGAAGAAAGAAAAGTCAGTAACGGAATTACATCAGAAAAAAAAATTAACTTTCATTTCTTAAAATTCAAACCAAGATTTCTCTTTTCTCCTTCTATACAGGGAGTACAGAATTATTAGGCAAGTTGTATTTTTGAGGATTAGTTTTATTATTGGAAAACAACTATGTTCTTGATGAACCCAAAAGACTCATATATATCAAAGCTGAGTATTTTTGGAAGTTGGAGTAGGGCTTTCTTAGTTTTAGCTATCTTAGGAGGATATCTGTGTGTGCAGGTGACTATAACTGTGCATAATTATTAGGCAACTTAACAAAAAACAAACATATACCCATTTCACTCATTTATTTTCACCAGGGAAACCAATATAACAACTCAACATTCACTAATATACATTGCTGGCATTCAGAAACAAACAAACAAAAAAAAAACAAATCAGTGACTAATATAGCTGCCTTTCTTTACAAGGACACTCAAAAGCCTGCCATCCATGGATTCGGTCAGTGTTTTGATCTGTTTGCGATCAACATTGCGTGCAGCAGCAACCACAGCCTCCCAGACACTGTTCAGAGATGTGTACTGTTTCCCCTCCTTGTAGATCTCACATTTGATGAGGGACCACAGGTTTTCTATGGGGTTCAGATCAGGTGAACAAGGAGGCCACGTCATTAATCTTTCTTCCTTTAGACCCTTTCTGGCCAGCCATGCTGTGGAGTACTTGGATGCGTGTGATGGAGCATTGTCCTGCATGAAAATCATGTTTTTCTTGAAGGATGCTGACTTCTTCCTGTACCACTGCTTGAAGAAGGTGTCTTCCAAAAACTGACAATAGGACTGGGAGTTGAGCTTGACGCCATCCTCAACCCGAAAAGGTCCCACAAACTCATCTTTGATGATACCAGCCCATACCAGTACCCCACCTCCACCTTGCTGGCGTCTGAGTCGGACTGGAGCTCTCTGCCCTTTGCTGATCCAGCCACGAGCCCATCCATCTGGCCCATCAAGACTCACTCTCATTTCATCTGTCCATAAGACCTTAGAAAAATCAGTCTTGTGATACTTCTTGGCCCAGTCTTGACGTTTCATCTTGTGTGTCTTGTTCAGTGGTGGTCGTTTTTCAGCCTTTGTTACCTTGGCCGTGTCCCTGAGTATTGCACACCTTGTGCTTTTTGACACTCCAGTGATGTTGCAGCTCTGAAATATGGCAAAACTGGTGGCAAGTGGCATCTTGGCAGCTTCACGCTTGACTTTCCTCAGTTCACGGGCAGTTAGTTTGCGCCTTTTTTTTCAACGCGCTTCTTGCGACCCTGTTGACTATTTTGAATGAAGCGCTTGATTGTTCGATGGTCACGCTTCAAAAGCTGGGCAATTTTAAGAGTGCTCCATCCCTTTGCAATATATGTCACTATTTTTGACTTTTCTGAGTCCGTCAAATCCCTCTTCTGACCCATTTTGCCAAAGGAAAGGAAGTTGCCTAATAATTTTGCACACCTGATATAGGGTGTTGATGTCATTAGACCACACCCCTTTTCATTACAGAGATGCACATCACCTGGTATGCTTAATTGGTAGGAGGCTTTCAAGCCTATGCAGCTGGGAGTAGGCCAACATGCATAGAGAGGGTAATGTGGTCAACATACTCATTTGCCTAATAATTCTGCACTCCCTGTAGCGATCACTATAATCGGGGTGATGATTCTGAAATATGGTTTTCAGAAGATTTTGCCTAAATTGGATTCCATACTTTAGCAATATCACTGAGCTGACAAGTTAAAGCAATCTTAATAATTTCATAAGTTCGGCCTCTCTGTTGAAGAATTGCCCTTATACACTGCGTATTTATCAATGTATAACCTCAATATTTATGCGTTTGTTTGTTTGTTTGTTTGTTTGTTTGTTTGTTTGTTTGTTTTTTTGTTTGTTTGTTTGTTTGTTCATCCATAAATCCTGACCCCATGACCCTCCATCACAGTTTTCTTCACACCATGTGCTCGTGTTTGTTTTGGTTTCTGTTCCTGTCCTGTTATTGGTTTGTTTTCTGATTGTGTTCACCTGTATAATGTTAGTTCATGATTATTTTGCCTTCATTAATTTGCATTTTAGTTTCACCATGGGTTTTGTTTGTTTGTTTTAAGTCCGAACATTGATTTCCGTGTTTCGTACTGTAGTTACACATTCTCCTAGATTAGACCTTTGTCGCTTTTTCTAGTTTTTCTACTTTCTGATTTTGGATTATCCTCATTTAACTTTGCCTGCCTGTGCTCCTGGGGTATGGACCCTTTTCACGTGACATCACGACAAACGCAGCCGCCATTTTGGACATGTACTACCAGTAGTCTACCACAGCCAACAACGAGGAACGACGGTGAAGCATCGAAAGGAATATAGCCATCAAAGAAAGTTTTTACTTTCAGCAAGACTTCCATCATGCCATTATATTGTTGTGCACCTGGATGTAGTAACCATCAACACACAAGGCAAGATTTATCATTTTATCGGATCCCGACAGATGCTGACTGACGGAGAAGATGGATGGTCTCTAAAATATCGGCAAAATGATGTTTATTGACATAGCAATCGTGTGTAACGGGAAGCATTTGCATATCCGAAGTGTTGTGTTTACATCAAAGATAAAATAAACCGATATGACAACAACTGCTGCTGCCAGGTTGGGGACACAAACTAGTAGAAAGGAAGTGTGCCAACAGTGCCAACACACTTCCTTTGTGGTCGATTCTGCTTTAAGGTAAGATGGCTAATTATTCGTCCGCTGTGGGTTTGGAATCGGTAGCCTGACCGATTCGTTCATGTTTGTGGTGCCATTTGTTTGTTGACGCGTGTTGAAATGGAAGATTGGTTGTTGACATGATTTCCAGTGATGCTTTGGTGCTGCTGTGGATCAGATGTGTTGAGTAGCCTGACTGTTTTTTTTTTTCTTGCATGTGGTATCATTGTTGACGCGAGGTTGTTTTTTGAACATGCCAATGCGGACACGATTTCCCCTGATGAGTTATGACTTCAGACGCGATGCGTGTGTGGAGGTGTGGAGTCCGCGTGATATGTGAGTAAGAGAGGCTTCTCATGTGTTTGGAGATCCGTGCTCTGAGACCAGTGCAAGCACCCCCCCAAGGGAAAAAAAGGGACCCCCTGAAAATATCGGCATAGTTCGAACACTGGGTTGGAGAAAGTAATGGCAAATAGTGACGAGTTTCACGTCTTTACGACGGATACTTAAATGTGTGTTAGGTATTATTGTTGCAGTCTAAGCGGTCATTGTAGCAGCTAGATGAGCGAGAACCGAAAGGGTCTGTGCCATAAACCATTATTTCTTCATGTCCAAAATGGCAGTCGCGCTTTCGAAGGTCATGTGAGTGAAAAGGGTCTATAGGGGTCAAAGGTCACAGAGGTAAGATAGATAAATAAATAGATGGATAGATAGATAGATGGATGCACAGGGTCACAAATTAAATTAAAAAATACTTTCTTCACCGCAGTTCACAGGTGACGATTTAAAATATGCATTAAGGTTTATCAGGTTATCATGACCAACCAAAAACCAATTAATTGATTGATTGATTGATTGATTGATTAAGAGCAAATTATAAGAAAAAACAAACACCTCATCTCATCTCATTATCTCTAGCCGCTTTATCCTGTTCTACAGGGTCGCAGGCAAGCTGGATCCTATCCCAGCTGACTACGGGCGAAAGGCGGGGTACATCCTGGACAAGTCGCCAGGTCATCACAGGGCTGACACATAGACACAGACAACCATTCACACTCACATTCACACCTACGCTCAATTTAGAGTCACCAGTTAACCTAACCTGCATGTCTTTGGACTGTGGGGGAAACCGGAGCACCCGGAGGAAACCCACGCGGACACGGGGAGAACATGCAAACTCCACACAGAAAGGCCCTCGCCGGCCACGGGGCTCGAACCCAGACCTTCTTGCTGTGAGGCGACAGCGCTCACCACTACACCACCATGCCGCCCTATATAACACTTATATCATTAAAAAATAAAATGAGATAAAAATGTATAAATAGTCCTGTTACAGTCGAATTCCGCACACAAAGTCCCTTTACACACAGTAACAAAACTGCTGAAAAGTGATATTCTTCATTTTAGAATATATTTTATAATTCACCAAACCCATAATGTGGACAATAACGATGTGAAACTGGTCACTTCTTGTATGCTTCAAATAACCTGAAAAAGATGTGACTAAAGGTCATATTTCAGATAAAAGTTATTACTTGTTGCTAAAACATATTTGTAGGACTCATAAACCGATACATTGAAGAAACATAAGTATTGTTTTTAATTTACAGAGTGCAACCTTACCATGTTGGTATGGATAAAAAGAAAAAAATCACAAAGTATCAACAATAATCAAAAAATACAAAATAATTCCGCTAATAGTCGTATCTCGTCCAGTAATAGCTCATACGCCAGTTAAAATGATTAACTGGATTGAACACCGCAGCCTAAGACCAGCAAAGGAAGCTCGGGGTGATAAGAAGAGAAAAAGTGAAATGAATTAATCAAAATGGCAAATGCTGAGGGCCAGGCGCTGACCCCTTCTTCCTCTCATTACTCCTCCATTACCGCCGTTCTCCCACACCATCTCTTCTTCAGCTCCCTAATTAAAGATCACACCTTCCAGCACAGGCCTCAGAGAGATGAGAGAAGAAGCGCACATTAGATTTATTATGATGAGAGTGATCTCTCCATCCATCATGCTAATAACAACTAATCTGAACTTGTTCTTCACAAGCTGGCAGTGATTAGGCTGTAGGTTCGTGTGAATTCCTCAGGTTTTCTGTGTAACCTGTTCTCAGATGCGGTCGTAATTAAGAGTCGTCAGAGATTGTGACCTGTGTCTTAGACCATGGTGGGGAACAGGGAAGACACCATTACACTATGCTGAATGATATATACAGGAATTGGCGCAACATGTGGTCATCTAGATGACGTCTTGTTCAGGGAAGGCCTTGTTTATTTCAGCAAGATTAATCCAAATTGCATTCTGTATGTATTACAACTGCATGGCTCAGTAGGAAAAGAGTCCAGGTGCTAAACTGGCCTGCTGCAGTCCAGACCTACTTGCTTACTTACTTACTTACAAAGAAAGAAAGAAAGAAAGAAAGAAAGAAAGAAAGAAAGAAAGAAAGGACAACTTTATTCATCACACACTTGTGAATTTCCTCTCTGCATTTAACCCATCTGAAGCAGTGAACACACACATGCACACACACATATCCGGCGCAGTGGGCAGCCATGCTAACAGCGCCCGGGGAGGAGTTGGGAGTTAGGTGCCTCGCTCAAGGGCATCTCAGCCCAAGGCCGTAGACTTAGATGCTCCCACGTCTTGCGACAAATGAGGCAGTCACACTTGTCCAGCACTTTCGGTCTGCAGCCAGTGTTATTGTGTCTTCCCATCCTCTACCAATTAGTTGCAAGTCTGTCAATTGTTTACCACCAGTTCATTTTTGGATGTCTCCTCCGATGTTGTCCCTGGGGATTCCATCATAAAACTTGGTTGGCAAGTCTTGTTGGTGGAAGTCTAACAACATGTCCCAGCCAGCTCAGTTGTCGTTTACAGATAATTGTGGACACTGGTTGTTGGTTGGTCCAAGATCTGACTTCCTTGTTTGTGATGAAGTTGCTCCATCTGATGCCCAGGATTTTTCAGATACACTTGCTGTCAAAGGCATTCAGTTTCTTTTCTTGACTGATCTTCATGTGCCAAGTCTCACAGCCATACAAGAGGGTAGGTAACACATCACTGTTGTAGAATCGCATCTTGGTTTTGAGTGAGAGTTTCTTACTTCTTACTTCTCACGATCATCTCAGTTTATACTGGACATTTGGATCACCTGCAGTCCAGACCTGTCATCTATTGAAAACGTTTGGTGTGTAATGAAGCACAAAATGCATCAAAGGAGACTCTGATCTGTTTGCCAAATGAAATTGTATATCAGGCAAGAATGGGACAATATTTCACTTTCAAAGCTACAGCATGTGTTCTCCTCAGTTCACAAACATTCACAGTGTTGTTCAAAGTAAAGGTGATGCAGACAGTAGTGAACATGACTCTGTCCCAACTTTTTATCCCCCGCTGGCCGAAAGGCCCGAAGGAGGATTATGTCGTGATGATGTCCGTCCGTCAGTCCCAGGAAGGGTGCTCACCTTCTGAAATCAACTCCTCTCACAATTTTTGAACGAATTTCTCGAAGCTTGGCAAAAGGCCTTGTTATATGATGGTAATACACATATTGCGATTTAATTTCATTTGTGAAAATTTAACCAGAGTTTTGACCCTTGATTAAATAACTTGTACTTTGACAATTTCAAGAGGGTGTACGTTCTTCTGAAACCAACTCCTCTCACAATTTGTGGAGGAATTTCATCAAACTTGGCAAAGGCTTTTTTAGCTGACAGTTATACACATAGTGAAATTTTGTTCAATTTGGGCAAATTTTACCAGAGTTATGCCCTTGATTATTAACAAACTTGTACTTTGGCAATTTCATCAAGGTGTGCTCGCTTTCTGAAATCAACTTCCCTCACAATGCTGGCTGAAAGGCCTGAAGGGGGATTATGTCCATCCATTCGTCCATCCCAGGAAGGGTGCTCACGTTCTAAAATCAACTCCTGTCAGACATTTTGGAGGAATTTCACGAAACTTGACAGGATTCTTTGTTATATGTTGCTAATAGACATATTACAATTTTGTTGAATTCAGTTGTATTTTACCAGAGTTATGGCCTAGTTTCCAGCGGGGGATATTGTGCTCTCGGAGCACTCTTGTTTTTTGAAACATGTTGCTGGCGGTAAACTCAAAATATACACTACCATTCAAAAGTTTGGGGTCACTTTGAAATGTCCTTATTTTTGAAAGAAAAGCACTGTTCTTTTCAATGAAGATCACTTTAAACTAATCAGAAATCCACTCTATACATTGCTAATGTGGTAAATGACTATTCTAGCTGCAAATGTGTGGTTTTTGGTGCAATATCTCCATAGGTGTATAGAGGCCCATTTCCAGCAACTCTCACTCCAGTGTTCTAATGGTACAATGTGTTTGCTCATTGCCTCAGAAGGCTAATGGATGATTAGAAAACCCTTGTACAATCATGTTAGCACAGCTGAAAACAGTTGAGCTCTTTAGAGAAGCTATAAAACTGACCTTCCTTTGAGCAGATTGAGTTTCTGGAGCATCACATTTGTGGGGTCGATTAAATGCTCAAAATGGCCAGAAAAATGTCTTGACTATATTTTCTATTCATTTTACAACTTATGGTGGTAAATAAAAGTGAGACTTTTCATGGAAAACACAAAATTGTCTGGGTGACCCCAAACTTTTGAACGGTAGTGTATATTGCATATATTTTTTCAAAAACCAACAAAATTTCTCAGTTTCAACATTTGACATGTCGTCTTTGTACTATTTTCAATGAAATACTGTATAGAGTTTCCATGATCTGCAATTTTGCTTTTGTTTATATTTTACACAGCATCCCAACATTTTTGGAAATGCGGTTGGATAAGAATAGTGTATAAATGTCCAATTAAGCTGAGATGATCATGAAAAATTGTACAATATGAGAAAAGTGATTATAGTCAGAATGATCATCATGAAATCTAATAAACTAACCGAATACGACTGTTAAATCCGGTTGTCTTAGGATTAGGACGCAGGCCCGAAGAAGTGAATAGAGATGTGGATCTCTAATAGCACACCACAAAACAACACATTTTCCTCATTAACTTCTAGGTATAAGTGCGTCAAAGCATGAAATTGCCACATTGGCTACATCTCGAAACAAGCTAATTTGCAAACGAATGATCCGTGCAGCAGAGAAAAAAATGCTGATTAGGAGCTAATGGGAAGATTATAGAGCTTTTTTTTCCCTTTCTTTCTTTCAGGCACGCCATGAAATGAAAGTATGCTTTCAAATAGAGCTGCTGTAAATCAATACATTTTTAATCTTGACTGTTTATTGATTGTGAATCAAATCCTGAATTTTTTTTTAAACTGTCATAATAATAATAATAATAATAATAATCACTTCCTATAACTTTCTGCTCACACTGATTAATAAAAACTTCTCCATGAAAGGTGTTCACATCGTTCTGTGTTTTAACTTTTAAAACAAAAATAAGTTTAAAAACTAAAACATGCAACATTTGCAACTTTTTTTTTTTTTTTGGACTGTTTTTTGTTCCCCCATGATGGATATCCTCCTGTCTTTGTGAAAAGAAAAGGCCAAGATGTTCTGAACCAGGGTGATGCTGAAATATTACAGATCGTCTCTCTGTCCTCCTCTTTCTCCTTTTCTACCTCTTTTTGTTCACCCACAATACGCAGACATATCACATGAGGGACAAAAGCAATAAGAGGAAGCCCCTCTCACACCTGCCCCGATGTGACCAAATGCAGAAAAATGGCAGGGGCGTGACATAATGGCGTGAATTATTTTCGAGTTATCTGAACGATTTGCAATTCAAAGTGGACTCGTGGAGTGCTGACCGCACCAAGTATGGCGTAAAGTGCTATAAGTGCTGGTCTACGGGGTAATCGGACGCAGGGGCAATTTGTGGAGATCCTGAGAGTATTTTCAGTTATTTTATGATAAATAAGAAAAAAAAAAGAAATGGAGTGAAATCAATTTTCTCCATGGTACAAAAAAAATACAGCTACTTTTGTCAAAAATGCTAGGTCATCTTTAAGGTACTGTACGATATTTTACTTTTCTTTCAACGAAACCACATCACACTGATTAAGATGATTCACGAAATATCTTTCCTGATTGGCGATAATGACACTGTTTAACAGCATGTCCTATTTAACTGAATCACTAATGTATTTTTACCTCACCCGTGACGGAGTAAGGCGGTTTGTTTGTTTGTTTGTTTGTCTGTCTGTCTGTCTGTTAACAATCTAGCATCTAGACGGTTGCACTGATTGACTTCAAATTTTCAGGGTAGGTGGGCAATGGTCTGTAGATTACCTGATTAAATTTTGGGGGTAATCGGGTCAAGGTCACCGGAAAGGTCAACCTTTTGGTCAAAATAACATTTTCCATTACAACTCAAAAATGGTTGCCGATAGGCAGATGTTTCCTGTTATAAGCATATAGGAACTCCCATATGGCCTTTCATTTGGCGCCATGATCTTTGGCCTTGAGTGACCTTGAAAGGTCAAACTGAAGGTCATGGGTTTTCAAAGGGTTATAACTTTAAAATGGTTCATGGTAGCTAGATGTTTCCAATTATCAACATCTAAATGTCAAACTCAAGGTTATGGATTTTCATCGGACTATAACCTGACAGCTGATGATTGAGAAATATTACCATTATCAACATATCAGTATAAAATAAGTACTGCTGGATGAGGTTTGTTTTGCCTGGCAACACTTGTTAATGTTAATGTCCACAAGGATTATATATATATATATATATATATATATATATATATATATATATATATATATATATATATATATACACTTTTCCCCCTTAATATATTATGCTGCAGTCTAAATATCCCATGTGGACGATAAAGAATTGAATTGAGCATCAATTTGGGCAAACGAATCAGTGAACACATCCGAATGAATTTTCCTTGACTGATTCATTTGGCCAAAATGAATGACTCAAAAGACTTGATGATTTCAACTCTTAATAAGACTCTTCCCTGACATGCTTCAATTAGAGAATGATAAAGTGCATCATTTCAGATCTTCACTTAAATGTTAATAACAGAAAACACCCTTTAAATAGATTAGCACTGTTTATTTATAACATATGTCTCAGATCATGTTAGCTAATATATCCTGTGTATGTAATTGTTACAAAATTGTTCATCAAATTCCTGCACAACCAGATAGAAAAGATGCAAACGTGCTGATCCACTGGAACAGAACTCAATTAATTCAGCCTCACATTTCACGCAGCAGGGAACTGAAACACGTGCAGCTGAAAGAAAGAAAAACAGTCAATTCAGAAAGAAACGATCATGAAGTACAATTTCAACAGGTTACTAGGAAAGAAGTTGTTTTCCGACTGGACTGAATTGATCCTTAAGGGTGCCAATAAGTCTGGATTTGACTATTTATTCACTTTTAAGGCTTAAAAATTTTGCAATTAACTATTTTAAGCTTAAAATAGTATACATTGTGATTTTATACATACCTTTTAACATTATTTTCCTGAAGGGTGGCAAAAAGTTTCTCATTTTCATTTTGTCTTGAGATTTTTTTGTTTGTTTGTTTAAGTTTTAAAAAGTATTGTGTTAAATCTATGCACTATGTTTAAGCCAAAATATCAATAATTATTTATTTCCTATATTTTATACACATTAATTATTGCTTCTGTACATATAAGGTGCCAATAATTCTATATATATTGAATATAATACTATATTCATTCAATTATTCATTCTGAAGATTTTTATTCATATTTTGATGTTAGCTCAAAATATCATTAATTACTTTTTTGAACAAATTATTCAATACATAATTAATTGCTTTATTCCTGAAGGGTGCCAATACATATGAAGCTGAATGTGTTCAATTAGTTTGTTTAATCAATCATTTTATTGCATGATTTATTTTATTTATTATATTAAATGATGGCGGCACGGTGGTGTAGTGGTTAGCACTGTCACCTCACAGCAAGAAGGTCCTGGGTTCGAGCCCCGTGGCCGGCGAGGGCCTTTCTGTGTGGAGTTTGCATGTTCTCCCCGTGTCCGCGTGGGTTTCCTCCGGGTGCTCCGGTTTCCCCCACAGTCCAAAGACATGCAGGTTAGGTTAACTGGTGACTCTAAATTGAGCGTAGGTGTGAATGTGAGTGTGAATGGTTGTCTGTGTCTATGTGTCAGCCCTGTGATGACCTGGCGACTTGTCCAGGGTGTACCCCGCCTTTTCGCCCGTAGTCAGCTGGGATAGGCTCCAGCTTGCCTGCGACCCTGTAGAACAGGATAAAGCGGCTACAGATAATGAGATGAGATGAATGAGATATTAAATGACATTATTTTCCCCTTATTTTCCAGAAGGGTGCCAATACATTCTGGAGTTGAATATATTTATTCTGTTTTTAATTTGAGAACAAAAAATCCTTAAATCTACACATCATGTTTAATCTCAAAATATAATTCACTGGATGTTTTATTAATTTTATACATGTTAATTTTTTTTATTCTTATACAGTGGTGCTTGAAAGTTTGTGAACCCTTTAGAATTTTCTATATTTCTGCATAAATATGACCTAAAACATCATCAGATTTTCACACAAGTCCTAAAAGTAGATAAAGAGAACCCAGTTAAACAAATGAGACAAAAATATTCTACTTGGTCATTTATTTATTGAGGAAAATGATCCAATATTACATATCTGTGAGTGGCAAAAGTATGTGAAGCTCTAGGATTAGCAGTTAATTTGAAGGTGAAATTAGAGTCAGGTGTTTTCAATCAATGGGATGACAATCAGGTGTGAGTGGGCACCCTGTTTTATTTAAAGAACAGGGATCTATCAAAGTCTGATCTTCACAACACATGTCTGTGGAAGTGTATCATGCCACGAACAAAGGATATTTCTGAGGACCTCAGAAAAAGCGTTGTTGATGCTCATCAGGCTGGAAAAGGTTACAAAACCATCTCTAAAGAGTTTGGACTCCACCAATCCACAGAAACCCACCAACATCCCAGAGTTGAAGCTGTTCTGTACGGAGGAATGGGCTAAAATTCCTCCAAGCCGGTGTGCAGGACTGATCAACAGTTACCGCAAACGTTTAGTTGCAGTTATTGCTGCACAAGGGGATCACACCAGATACTGAAAGCAAAGGTTCACATACTTTTGCCACTCACAGATATGTAATATTGGATCATTTTCCTCAATAAATAAATGACCAAGTATAATATGTTTGTCTCATTTGTTTAACTGGGTTCTCTTTATCTACTTTTAGGACTTGTGTGAAAATCTGATGATGTTTTAGGTCATATTTATGCAGAAATATAGAAAATTCTAAAGGGTTCACAAACTTTCAAGCACCACTGTATCCCTGAAGGGTGACAATAATTCTGTGTCTGGCTGTATTTATTCTTTCTAATAATGTAATAATATTAAATCAAGCACAAATCACCAATACATAAATTGTGAGCAAACCGAAACTGCATGTTAAGACTAATCTCATGCTGAATTAAATCTCATCTCATCTCATTATCTCTAGCCGCTTTATCCTTCTACAGGGTCGCAGGCAAGCTGGAGCCTATCCCAGCTGACTACGGGCGAAAGGCGGGGTACACCCTGGACAAGTCGCCAGGTCATCACAGGGCTGACACATAGACACAGACAACCATTCACACTCACATTCACACCTACGCTCAATTTAGAGTCACCAGTTAACCTAACCTGCATGTCTTTGGACTGTGGGGGAAACCGGAGCACCCGGAGGAAACCCACGCGGACACGGGGAGAACATGCAAACTCCGCACAGAAAGGTCCTCGCCGGCCATGGGGCTCGAACCCGGACCTTCTTGCTGTGAGGCGACAGCGCTAACCACTACACCACCGTGCCGCCTTGAATTAAATCACATAGTAAAATAATAATAATAACATTTAATCAAGGCGGCACGGTGGTGTAGTGGTTAGCGCTGTCGCCTCACAGCAAGAAGGTCCGGGTTCGAGCCCCGTGGCCGGCGAGGACCTTTCTGTGCAGAGTTTGCATGTTCTCCCCGTGTCCGCGTGGGTGTGCTCCGGTTTCCCCCACATTTACAAAATAAATTTGCATATTTAGGACACAGTTTTAAGAACTCCATGGACCATTTGAATTCACATTTCAAGGAAAAGTTTCAAGATTGAAGAGAGTTTTGTCATAACGTCCATATACAGTATATGGTGTGTTGAGATACAGTTTCCCTCAGACTCTCCATGGGGCATTTATAGAGAAAAGAGAAAGATTACAAAACAAGGCATATAAATAACTGTACATTTAGCTATCTCAGTACAATAAGGTATATAAATAACTATATCTAGCTAAGTAAACATCTGTCTATCTCAGTACAATAAACAACATAAATGACAAGACAAGACAAGTGCAAAGTGAGCATTGTGCATGTGTCGTACAAATAAATGAGAAACTGTCATTTCAGTTTGAATTGTCAGGTTGTCGGGGTAACAGTGAGTTGAAGACTCTGACGTCCTCGGGGAAGAAACTGTTGCAGTGTCTCACAGTGATGCTTCGGATGCTTCGGTACCTTCTGCCAGACGGCAGGAGGGAGAACAGTGTGTGTGATGGGTGGGATTTGTCCTGCATTATGCTGTTGGCATTGCAGACGATGTGCTTCTTCTAGAGTTGGGAGATGGGTGGGAGAGAAACCCCAGTGATCCTCTTTGCCCTCCTCACTCTCCACTGCAGGGACTTTTGTTCAGTGACGTTGAAGTTCCTGAACCAGACAGTGATGTCACAGCAGAGACCACTCTCAGTGGTCGTTCAGTAGAAGGATGGGAGGAGGGAGGCTGGCCTTCTTCAGCTTTCGCAGAAAGAAAGTGTAGACACCGTTGAGCTTTCTTGGTCATGGTGGTTGTGTTCAGGGTCCAGGAGAAGTTGTGCACTCCCAGAATCTTCACACTGCTGACTGTTTCAACAGTGGAGCTGTTTGCGATCGTGTTCATTTTGTTTTGGGAAATCTACAGGTCATTGGTGCTTCCATGCATCCATCCATTATCTTTAACCACTTATCCTGTGCAGGGTCATGGGCAAGCTGGAGCCTATCCCAGCTGACTACGGGCGAAAGGCGGGGTACACCCTGGACAAGTCGCCAGGTCATCGCAGGGCTGACACACAGAGACACACAACCATTCACACTCACATTCACACGTACGGTCAATTTAGAGTCACCAATTATCCTAACCTGCATGTCTTTGGACTGTGGGGGAAACCGGAGCACCTGGAGGAAACCCATGCAGATACGGGAAGAACATGCAAACTCCACACAGAAAGGCCCCCGTTGGCCACTGGGCTCAAACCCAGAACCTTTTTGCTGTGAAGCGACAGTGCTAAACACTACACCACCGTGCCGCCCCATTGGTGCTTGGCGGATGCTAATTTTGTTCCCTGGTAGTAACAGTTAGCTATTGCTTTGTATATATACTAAGCTAACGATAGAAATTTAGCTGTCTAGTTACTTAATGTCTGGAAAAAAAAACCTCGTATGTCCTGCTTTGTTCACTTTTTCGCTGTTACTTCCTCTACTTGTTCACTTCAACTAACTGACCGACTTAAAGGATCCAGCTCACCTTTTCCAGAAGCCTCTGCTCTAAGTAGCGGGTTACCATTTTCAACGTCATTGATATTCCACTGTGTTACATTGGAAAAACAACCTGGAACAACGCGGCAACATCCTACACTATAGATCATAAAACTGTAACACAAAATTGAAGCTATTTTGTCAAAGTAGTTCTATTTTAAAATCCGATCATCTAGCGTGACAATCTGGACTCCTGAAAATCATCTTCTGCGACTATATCTTCTATTTTTATTAGCGAAAGTTTTCTTGTAAATTTTTAATATTCAGCTAGGTGAGCGCACACAAAGACAGCTCGCAGATTTGGAATGTTCCAGAAATAATAGTGGTCATGTGCTTTCAAAACGCAGAGCTGGACCCGTTTAAGCCCTTTCGGATTAACATCGCAGGACAGAACGATGTGTTCGACAGCTGAGTTCATATAATAATGATGTGTTTAATGTATTTTCTACTGTATATTGGGGACAGATTGGTATTTTCTCTGTATTGAGGACACACCCCAAGGAATCCATGGTTGCACCCATGTACTTAGTAGTTAAAATAAAGTTTTCTTCGCACATTATTTCCTTACAGTAACATTCTGAGCACAGAAGTGCGTAATTTGAACCATTTTACCGTAAACACAACCCATAACCTTAGCCATGTTTCCTCTTGGCTCGTATGGAACATGCGTATGATACGAACCGCATTGCTTATGGTGAATAATCACAACACGCATTCACGACGTTTGGCAATTTAGCATTTAATTACAGC
Source organism: Neoarius graeffei (assembly GCF_027579695.1). NCBI lineage: Eukaryota > Metazoa > Chordata > Actinopteri > Siluriformes > Ariidae > Neoarius > Neoarius graeffei. Next base: position 5,118,391 of record NC_083574.1, read on the forward strand.
CTGGTGTGTATTTTGCTCAAAGTCGCTCTGATTGTGTTTGACTCCAGCAATAAGCGAAGTCATTGGAGTGGATTCTCTCCGCAGTCGTCTGTAACCGAAACCGTCGCTGCCTGGGTTTGGATGCAGCATCTGGCTTTCACATCATATTTAAAGCCTGACTTTTTTTTTTGAGGAACCTGTGAAATGTGTTGGATTTAAATTAAAACCTGCCTCCTCCTGCGCAGCGAAATGGATCGTTTCCAAGAGTGCATTTCACACGCCATAAACACTACATGAAATGTTTAAACGTGTCATAACTAAAACAGGGGCCACTGCAGGGCATTTATGCAGATATGTGAGCCAAAATACACTGCAATATCCCTTCAAATCAGCTACAAATATAAGCACATATATGAAGGCCATATGTATAGTGACCTATGTATACACTGATGAATAAATATTTATGAATAATATATTTAAGACAAACTACACATGGTTAAAGTTACATGGTTATCATAAAAATTCTATAGATGTAGACTTAGCAATGGTTATAATGCATTATGAATTGTTAATAAGATACCTTATGAGTAGTGGTCATAAGAAATTACACTATATCACCAACACCAAAGGTACTTGGTAATACTTTCTATGAAGGCCATATACTATGAATGTATTCATGAATAAATATTAATGAATAAGGTGTTTATAAGACATTATACATTGTTATAGTTACTTGTGAATGTGAATTACACTTTATAGATGTTTAATGGCCATAATGCATTATGAATTGTTAACTTGATTTATTATAAATAATGGTTGTAAGACACAATGTAACTATGACAACACTTTCTATGAAGGGCATCTGTATAGTGATCTACATTCATAACATTCTATAATGCAATCATAAGAGAGTTTAGCTCGCAGCAGTGTTTATAATGTATTTATTAACTTTTAAAAGAATGCATTATAAATAGTGCTTATAATTATAATAATTATATAAACTTATAACTTGTATTATTCAGATGCTAGTAAAAATGTTTATTAAAACAATGATGGGTATCTGGTGTCTCTGGTGTTGTGAGGAGAAAATAAGTACCAATGCAGGTTAATGTGCCTATAATGATTCATAACATATGATGCAAATATATTACATTACAACACCAATTAAGAATTCATAATGCATCATTGCATAAGGGTTGTTATCGAGTGTAGTGCATGTTCACATATGATGACAACAATGTGAATACTGGCTTATAAATGCTTTATAATGTTATAAACGCATTCATTGTTCATTGTAAGTATGGATTTTATAGAAAGTGTGACTTTTAGATTATGCAAAATGTTCAGTCAAATAACCAAATAATCAATCAGCTATTCAACTAACCAACTATTCAACTAACCAAACAAACAAACAAACAAACAACTAATCAATCAATCAATCAACCAACCAACCAATCAGACAAACAAACAATGAACCAATCAATCAACCATTTACCCAATCAACCAATCAATCATTCAATCAACCAATGATTTAAACAAACAAACAAACAGCCATCCACTCAATGAACCAATCAACCAACAATTCAACCAAACAAACAAACAAACAAACAAACATCCCATCAAAGAATCAATCAATCAATCAATCAATCAATCAATCAATCAGTCAGCCAACTATTCAACAAACCAACCAATCAATGATTCAACCAACCAACCAATCAACCAAACAACCATCCAATCAACCAACCAATCAACCAACTATTCAACCAAACAACCATCCAATCAATGAACCAATCAATCGACCAAACAACCAATCATCCAACCAAACAAAACAAACATCCAATCAAACAATCAATCAATCAATCAATCAATCAATCAATCAATCAATCAGCCAACTATTCAACCAACCAACCAACCAACCAACCAATGATTCAACCAACCAACCATCCAATCAATCAATCAATCAATCAATCAATCAATCAATCAATCAATCAATCAACTAAACAATCAACCAACTGTTCAACCAAACAAAAAACAAACATCCAATCAAAGAATCAATCAATCAATCAATCAATCAATCAATCAATCAATCGATGATTCAACCAATCAACCAAAAACCATCCAATCAATGAACCAATCAGTCAATCAACCAATATATCAACCAACCAAATAACCAACCATCCATCTATCTATCTATCTATCTATCTATCTATCTATCTATCTATCTATCTATCTATCTATCTATCTATTACAAATATCAGTATGACTTTATAATCCCAGTGCTTCAAATGAGTAAGGAGGGGTGTATATTTTTTATCCTCTGAGCCTGTGTATGAATATCTGACTGTAATTGACACCTGCAATTATTAAATCCTACAACAGCGATTCTGAAAAAGTAATAGAGATGTAAATATCTGTAGCATTTTCAATTTCTGCTGGAGCTTTCTCCTCTCATATCCCTATTCAAGACTCGAGCTGTAATCTGCCCTCTCAATTATCGTCGCTGTGAGCGCGGCACGTGAAACACACATGATTACATTTTCAGACCGCTGATGAAAAGTACGAATGTACAACACACAGTACAACCTGGGAGGCTTCTTAGCATACGTCTTTCTTTCTTTCCTTTTTGATCACTCCATCATCTCGTCCTGTAGAAATACAGATATTTGAAAAGGATTTCCACAATTTATTCATGAACTTTGAAAGCAGCATTAAAAACACAGCAGCCGACGTGTAAATCTTTCTGTAATCCCACAGTATCCGATAAAGTTGTCGCTCACAACTTTCATAAACAATCCAACGGCATGTCGAATCCAAACCCTGACATCCTCGAGGTGTTTTACTACAAAATTGACGTCGAACATAACATCATAATATTATAATATGAAGGACAAACCCGGTTCAAGATCCAGACAATTTCAAAAGCCACATTCAGAGCTGTGACCTTGCTTTGTTTTTTCTTCCTGTAGTTAATCCTGTCAGATAATAAACGACATACCGTAACTCGGTCTAACAGGATTAGGAGCTGGATAAATATGTCTGCTCACAGATGAGGAACATTACAATACTTGCTTTGACAGACTAAACACATTCCAGGAGAGAAAAAAAAAACATGAAATTTGCTTACAATAGGGACACAGAGATTCATTTATTGCAGATCTTTCAGATCTCACTTTTTAAAATTGTTCCAGTATTTTGGATTTTCTCTGATTAGATGAAATCATCATATTACTTTATTTTGGCATAACTCAGATTTTCACTATCTATTGACTTTAATAAAGTCAATTTAGTGGAACTCAATTTTCAATATAAAACACTGTATATCCACCTGGGATCATCAAATAAACGTCCGTTGGGCGGGTCCATCCTGCGAGAGAGTTTTCTCTGGCTTCAACCCATCCTCCGACACATGTTAAAATTTTTAAAAAGGTGGGAAGTACTGAACAGTGAAGACTGTGAATATGATAATCAAGACAGAACAACAAACTTGTATCGAACGAAAAATTTTACCATTTTAGTACAAAGTTTTATGCTGTCGATGGTATTAGCATGAAAATGGAAGCAGATTTTGAGCAGTGTACAGATGAGACTGAACAGCATTATGGGTAATATACACTCGCCAGTCACTTTATTCAGAACACCCATACATCCATTTGCTGTTTTATCACCAGCTATAACATCAGAATGGGAAAAATCGTGATCTCAAATTGAAGTGTGACTTTCTTTCACTGTGGCATGGGTGTTGGTTTGAGCCAGATGGACTGCTGGTTTGAGTATTTCAGAAACTGCTGATCTTCTGGGGGTTTTCACACACAACAGTCTCGAGAATTTACACAGAATGGTGCAGAAAACAAAAAACTTCAAGTGAGTGAGCAACAGTTCTGTCGTTGGAAATGCCTTGTTCATAGGAAAATGGACAGATTGAGCAGTTCGAGTTGACAGGAAGGAGCTCATATAATCACTCTTTACAACCGTGGTGAGCAGAAAAGCATCTCAGCAACAGCAGAAAGAAGACCACATTGGGTTCCACTCCTGCAGCCAAGAACAGGGATCTTAGAATCAACAACAAGTTCCTAATAAAGTGGCCGGTGAGTGTAGGAAACCATTAGCCGAAGTGAAAAAGAGAAACTTGAAAACGTCATCACAGAATTTCATAACAAAATGAATCTTCGATGAGATTAAAAAGCCCATGTTAATGATGAAGATTAAAGTTTTTCAGTGTGGGTTTTTCCTTGAAGGGATCAAAAGGTGCTCACAAAAAGGGGGCGTGTACTTCTGGGGACATGGTCGGCGCATGGTAACGGTGCATGACGCAAATTTCATTATGAGCACAGTCGTTGTGTGGGTTGACTGTGAAACTGAGCGTGTCAGAGAGCAGCGATCCAATCTGTAGGAGTAGCCGTAGATGCCAAGGTAGTCAAAGTGCGAGATACAGGAGAAGAACATTTTAAAGATGTTCTTATGTCATTCTTCTTGTTCCAACATCAGCAGTAGAAGAAGAAGAAGAAGCCTTTATTTGTCACATGCATACTTAAGCACAGTGAAATTCATCCTCTGCATTTAACCCATCTGAAGCAGTGAACAAATGCACACACATCCACAAGTGAGCACACACATACCCAGAGCAGTGGGCAGCCATACTACAGCACCCGGGGAACATTTAGAGGTTTGGTACCTTGCTCAAGGGCACTTCAACCCAAGACTGCCCCATGTTAACCTAACCGCATGTCTTTGGACTGTGGGGGAAACCGGAGCACCCGGAGGAAACCCATGCGGACATGAAGAGAACATGCGAACTCCACACAGAAAGGCTCTCGCCGGCTGCTGGGCTCGAACCCAGAACCTTCTTGCTGTGAGGCGACAGTGCTAACCACTACACTTCTTTTCTCGAGGTCGGCAAATTGCTGTGGATACCTTTTGTATTCTTCCTTTGGGGGATTGTCCTACTTTCAGATTACACCCTTTGTTGCCCCTGGTAGGCCAGGCAAGGTATTACAATAAAGTTAGAGCATGCATGTGAGTATCCTTTGGAGACACCCATGCTCATGTCCCTGTCTACAGAAGTATCCTTCCACCATAAGCATCTCTGGGATTTGAACTCACAACCTCCTGATTTAGCATCGAGTTGCCCTGAATATACCTATCCATTAGGTCTTCTCCATGTTTTAAATACCTCCAGTAAACTGTAGGCAGTAAACAGCGGATGCTTCTGCCGTAAAGAATCTCTTGCCTCTGTCATTACCATTAATGGCTCCTTGCTATTAACAGTCACACACTTTTTTTTTAGCTGTATTTGCCTTGGCAGAGATGCTGCACTTCTCTGAGTGGTTACGGCCCTCGACTGAGCAGCCTGGAACTGCTGACGGCCAGAAATCTACAGCTCCTATGGAGATATTACCAGCACTTGGCAAAGAAGCAAGACCCTGCACTGTAAAGAGAGCGAACCGAGGGAAAGAAAGAACGTGACCATAATTTTGACTGTCACTTTACATTACGAGAAATATTATTTCAGTGCCAGCACACACACACACACACACACAGCTCATTCTAACAGACATTCTACAGATCCCACCAGGTCTGAAACATTGATATGATGGTCAGATGGGTAGCAGTGCCAGACCACCATGCCTGTCTGGACCAGAGAGATCACTCTCATGAATGTGGTCCAATCATCACTAACAGGTGAGCCGTCATGACTCTGGGTGAAATCCGTGAGCTCCCACAAAGTCATAAAAAAATTCCGCCAAGATGGATGAAAGCACTACACTTGGCAGTGTGATGTGTGGAAGCCGAAGCCACCTCAGGATTGATTTATTGATCATCAAACATTTTTTTTTTAAATTCTGAAATGTAGGCCATATGTATAACCTGTGAATACCTTCATAACATTTTTAATGAATCCATTTAACAGTTATTCCACAAAATCGAGTCGTACATGAGCCGATAGGCAACGAGGCGCATAGCACCGAGTTGCCTATGATCCATGTATGACGAGATTGAGTGGAATAACTGTTTTATTCTATCCACATTCACTGGATTTTGAGAAACCGAGCATTTTTATTTTTTTGCTAATTCGATAAATAAAAACTTTATACAAAACGTCTGACAAAATCATTTCCGCTTAGAATGTAAACAAACCGGCGAAATGAGAAAAGCAATTTGTGAAAATGTGATAATAATAATTCTTGAAAAATTTAAAATAAAAGCTATGTTCTTATCGTCAAATACTTTCATTCCATATCTTGTTGCTTTTTTTATTTTTGGGTTTTGTTTTCAAGTCGAGTTTTTATTTCGGCTTTGGTTGGTTCAGCAACATGCGCCACCATTTTGTTTTTCTCTACTCACGGTATATGAGCTGATATCCTAGTAGTAGAGTAGCCAATCATAGTGCACAATTGCTCATATCCAGTGAATGTAGATAGAATAAAAGGCATTCCCTTTTGTAGCATGTTATAATATGTATAAAGTGGCATCATAATGCATTATACAGTCAGGAGTATTTATAATGCATTATAATCACCAATGAGAAAGAATTCCACCTCCTGTTTGAGTCTGTTATGCTCAATTACAGTGAAAACAGACTTTTTTTTCTAGTTTATTACCAGACACATGACATTGTAACCTAAATATCATAACTCATCTCATCTCAGCCGCTTTATCCTGTTCTACAGGGTCGCAGGCAAGCTGGAGCCTATCCCAGCTGACTACGGGCGAAAGGCGGGGTACACCCTGGACAAGTCGCCAGGTCATCACAGGGCTGACACATAGACACAGACAACCATTCACACTCACATTCACACCTACGCTCAATTTAGAGTCACCAGTTAACCTAACCTGCATGTCTTTGGACTGTGGGGGAAACCGGAGCACCCGGAGGAAACCCACGTGGACACAGGGAGAACATGCAAACTCCGCACAGAAAGGCCCTCGCCGGCCACGGGGCTCGAACCCGGACCTTCTTGCTGTGAGGCGACAGCGCTAACCACTACACCACCGTGCCGCCTATAAGTATAGTGAGATATATAAAAAATATATATTAAATCAACATATCCAGTGTTTATTCGTATGTTTTTCTGATAGTCTCTGTCACTGAGAGGAAAAAAAAAGAACAATCAAACAGATACTAATAATAATAATAATAATAATAATAATAATAATATACACACAAGTAGCAATGAAGGGCCCAAGCATGTCCAGTTCCGCAACCCATCACACGTGGTCTTCCAAATCTGGAATGAATCTGGTGATATTGATATTGATGAAAAAGCCACCCTATCTGCTGCCAAATGGTGGCGCTATACCAGAGGGTCACTTTGGATATCATCAAAACCATCAGATCCTATAACCTGTGAAGTTCGAGCCATATCAGGCAAAGCATGGTGAATTTATGACACATTTCCTCTTTGCATGGAGTAACATATACATTTATTATTTCGCCATTTTAACATCTTGCAAAGATAATCACAAATCCCTTCACAATTCAAAATTAGCAACACCTTGTCGTCACGTATACCAAATCTGGTATGAATCCAAGAGAACAACAAAATGTAACACGTGTCAAAGTGCACAAAACCAAATATAACTCACTTCCTGTTGAGTATGGCTAATACAATGTACATTACAATTTTGTTTGTCTTCTGGAACCCCATGCACCTACCAAATTTGATATGGATAGGTGAAACTATATACTGGGAAGAAGTCTCAATGGCATGTGGAGGTGCTATGGAGTCCCCTGGACACACCTGGGGTCAAGCCTCTATCCCTGAGTAGCGATGGCCAGGATTGATGTGTGTACAATATTTCATGAATTTTCACCCATGGGAATCACCTCAAAAATGGCTAAGTCTTGAAGAAGAAGAAGAAGAAGAAGAAGAAGAAGAATCCTTCAGGAAACAATAAGGCGTTGCATCTCCGGTACTCAGGCCCTAACTATGGAAAGTGATATAATGTGTTACTAACACTACTTATAATGCATCATACTGACAGTTCATAATGCATCATAAATATACAAATCAAATGTAAAGAATATTGTATTAATAATTATAACAATGTGTATAATCCCTCATGAATGTGTTCAGAATTTATCATAAATATGACCTCTGAAGGTGGTCAAGAAAGTGTTCCCGTTTTTTTTTCTTTACTATTTCTGTTCAAATTGGAGAACTCTCAAGAACATGTTCTCCAACCTCAACCTCAACTTCCTTCACACACAGTGTAAGAAATAACTTTGTTCCAAATTTACTGTGCTCAATTATGTCTTTCCTCCCCTATGGGCCATTTCTTTCTTTTTTCCCCCTTTTTCCACTCGACTGCAACATGTACGTGAGATTTCCATGATTCCTGAGTGCTCGCATGGCTGGAAACCGGCCCACTGGGTTGCACACATGATGGCTCAGGCTGCACTATCCGTAACTGATGCTCAGTGCATGTGTGTGAATATTTGCGTGTGAATGTTGTATGTTATGCAGTGTCTGAGGTGGTCTGCGAAAACTCATCACTGGGTTTTTTGAGCAAAATTAATTTTCGTTTTCCAATGATAACAATAATATACTGTGTGTCATTTTGACATTAAGGGGAAAAAAAGATAAACATATTTTACCAGAATGACCTGAAAATGTTTTTAGTTTGCTGACTTTCTAACCTTGGCTTGGGAGAACATTTACTGTAACAAACACGGCAACGTACAAAGCAACGTATCTCATAAACACTTAGCCACCGGACAAGAAAATTTGTATCTTTATTTCCATAAGATCAATGGGGTTTTATCCAGCACATATTTTTAATTTGCTTTTTAAAAAATGCCATGGGATTATTTACTAACACATTTTAAACAGTTTCAAAAAAAATGAGTTAAAAGTTTTATTTGTCCACTAACTTGTTGGACAGTTGACAGTTTGTGTCGTGTAAGGGCGATAGACGGATGTAATCGCAGGAAGCGTTTTATTGAAAACACGCTCGCAAACAGATCCAAAACGAGTTGAAAAACAAGCGGTGGTGGAGCGAGGCACAGACAGGATATCAGAGGGATACAATCCAACACTCACAGTCCAAAAACACAAACAGGGTCAAAACCAGAAAAGTGACACAAAATACAAGGCTTTCACAAAGTCTCTGTGTTACTGAGAGTAACACACATATGTATGTGCTGTGATTGCACTCTAATCAGGAACAGGTGCATGGTAATTAGTCATAATCTGTATCTGTGCACTCCTGTTATTCTATTCAGGTTGATTTTGTGCCCTTGCAAATAAGGTTTGCTCATACAATCATCAGGAGCTCCACTTTTAGGCAGTGAATATGAACTGCCTACTAATATATATATATATATATATATATATATATATATATATATATATATATATATATATATATATATATATATATATATATATATATATATTGCCTTATACTGCAAGACTAAAACAAAATAAAACTGTCAAAACTCACCTTTTCAGTGATAACGTCCAAACAGATCACCCGCGTAACAGAAAGACCGCAAATGGAAGCACGATCGACTTCTAACTGCTGGAGTGGAAAATTCCATTCTACACATGCAAATTGTTAATGTGTGTCCTTCCCCGCACACAAATAACACGCTACGGTAAAAAATAGACCACAACTCATTTTATAGCTCAGAAATTCATACAAGACCAGCTACCATCGTAACATATTCTGTAAGGAACATATTCTATACCTAACTTTCAGCTTTCGTTTTAAAAAACAAAATTGCAGATTTATAACTAAATGTTTATATGGCGTAGTGATTTTAAGTTATTACTTTTGGTGAGGTCGTGACCTCAACCCTGATGCTTTCCATTTAGATCAAAACACACGATCGTATTGGTTTTGGGTTTGCGGAAAATGGAGTTACAACGGTGATCAAATATTTTGCATGATGTTTTATTACAGTTATGATTATTCTGTGAGCGCACCAATCCTTAGGTGTATAAAATTACAACTTAAAATACAATTAGTGATAACTGTAGACTTTTCAGTGGACTATGACCTTTTTAAGGGAATGCGATGTAGTCGACCATTTATCATGTCCCAGATCAAGCCGCCATTTTTCCACAAATTTGCAGAATTTTTGCCAAATTCTGAATAGAGTATTCACATCAAAGATTTAGTTTTATCTGTATTATTTCTTTCATCATTTTATTTCAAATTAAAACCAACATCACCATTCAAAACCGTATAGTTTATTGACTGTGAGTATATTTAGTGGGGTACCCTCACAGCACCCAGTTTCTGAGACAGACCCATATATATATATATATATATATATATATATATATATATATATATATATATATATATATATTAGTTAAGTGTGAATTTCTCACTGTTTTCATATAGATACATGCCGTAATCCTAAAAAATTCACTGTGTAAGCAGATAACGACTGTCAAAATGTCCATCGTGCTCAGAATAGTGTTTACATCCTCTGGACAGGTGACAGATTTTCAGTGTTTAAATGACTGAAGAAGAAGAAGAAGAAGAAGAATGTGAACTAACGTTCACATGAACAGAGACCAGTGGAGTGAAGAGACTACGATAAGGCTTGTGTATAAACTCCACAAGTCATTTTTGCCTCAGGTGATGAGTTCAAAGTTAATCAAAGTGAGAACTCATTAATCCATCAGTCGATGAGGTTATAAACATAGACAGAGGTGTGCAGTCCATCAGTGGGATTTAAATGAAATCTTTCAAAGCGATTTTCTCCATTTTCGTCGTTTTCAGAGCCAGAGTATCGTCGGAATTTGACCGTGTGAAAGGTTGTCCCAGGCCACCACACATATCCAGTGCCTGAGTTTGAATATTCTCACCTACAGCAGTCTTATACGGTATCTTGTGCTGCAGTACTTTCGTTGGCACCTCGGGCTCCTAAAGCACCACCCATGAGTCCCATAGCCTCCTCTTTCTCTCCTTCTCTCTCTCTCTCTCTCTCTCTCTCTCTTCACTTGCTCCATTAATTATGAGTTCCTATACACAATTGAAAATATCCCTGACCATGAATATGTAATGCTTTTAAATGAGTCATTAGCATAAATGACGCCCCGCAGTGAACAAATACTACCGATCCATCACAGGCTGCGAAGTTTGTGAAAATCTAATGAGGGACCACAGGGACAGCTCAGTCAGCGCGGCCCGGGAGATCTGAGCGCAGAGATCTGGATGAAGTGGATGATCAGGGTGCAGGGAGGCTTCAAGATTAGACACAACAACAGGAAATAATCTCATTAAAGAAAGTCCTGAGAAACTGCTTGATATAATTTATCACAAAAAAAAAAAGTCTGATGATTATGGTTTGGTCGTTAGCTTAGCAGCCTTCACTTGTTGTTTGAATCTGCACATGTGAATGTGTGTATGGGGGGGGTAATTAAATAAAAGCAGGGTGGAAAATCAAAACACTGGAAGAATAAAGAGTTAGCGGAAAAACACATCAGACTGTACAAGTGTTATTGGATCTGATTTATACCGCAACGTTGTTGATTAATTTTCTCTAACAGCAGTTCTGACTGTAGTTCAGCCGAAAATCACAAGTTAGTTCATACGAACGCATTTTACACTCACCGGCCACTTTAATAGGAACTTGTTCTTGACTCTAAAATTCCTGTTCTTGGCTGCAGGAGCGGAAGCCAATGTGTTCTTCTTTCTGCTGTTGCTGAGATGCTGAGATGCTTTTCTGCTCACCATGGTTGTAAAGAGTGATTATATGAGTTACTATCTCCTTCCTGGCAGCTCGAACTGCTCAATCTGGCCATTTTCTGATCTCTGACCCTCTCTTATCAACAAGGCGTCTGTTTCCACCCACAGAACTGTCGCTCACTCACTCAACTCAATGTTTTTTGCACCATTCTGGGTAAACTCTAGAATGCTTTAAAGGCACTTTCACCAAAGACAGTCCGCGTATGAGGAATGGCGTACATTATCAATCTATCAAGCCAGAGACGACAGCTTTTGGTGGTGACTTTAAGAGTCAAAAGAGAACATAAATAAGGAGGCAAGTCAGACAGGATGGCCTTATAAAGAAAACTGTACCAGTGTTCCCATCTACGATTGTGCAGAAAAGGCCAACCGACACTCTCATATAGGCTGCAGTGATGAGTACGGAAACCCGAATCCGTTACAAACCTTAATGATACACTGAATCCAGCATTTTCAGAGAGGAGAGATTTGCATGCATGTATGTCACCGTAGTCAAGTATCGATAAAAAAGTTGCCTGTATCAATCTTTTTCTCGCACTAAAGGAGAAACAACTTTTGTTTCTATAGTAGAAGCCCAGTTTAACCATGAGTGTCTTTGTAAGACACTCAATATCTCATTCTCATCTCATTATCTCTAGCCGCTTTATCCTGTTCTACAGGGTCGCAGGCAAGCTGGAGCCTATCCCAGCTGACTACGGGTGAAAGGCGGGGTACACCCTGGACAAGTCGCCAGGTCATCACAGGGCTGACACATAGACACAGACAACCATTCACACTCACATTCACACCTACGCTCAATTTAGAGTCACCAGTTAACCTAACCTGCATGTCTTTGGACTGTGGGGGAAACCGGAGCACCCAGAGGAAACCCATGCGGACAGGGGGAGAACATGCAAACTCCACACAGAAAGGCCCTCGCCGGCCACGGGGCTTGAACCCGGACCTTCTTGCTGTGAGGCGACAGCGCTAACCACTACACCACCGTGCCGCCCGACACTCAATATGGTATTTACTATAAAAGACAGATTGTCATCCAAGTAAAATCCCAAGTATTTGTAGACTGAGACTCGTTCAATCACTTTCTCATTTTGTGTAACAATCTGACAAACATCATCTGTGCTCCCTGATTTTGAAAAACACATCATTTTAGTTTTGTCAGAATTGAGCATGTCTTAATTGAGTAAGATTTTTCTGAATAACATTAAAAGCAGATTGCAGCTTTTCTGTGGCACTTACGAACAATGAAGCAGAACAATACAAAACGGTGTCATCTGCATAAAAGTGAAATTTGGCGTCAGTTAAGTTTTGACACAAGACATTTATATAAATAGTAAATAAAATAGGACCCAGTATGGACCCCTGGGGGACACCATTTTGAGTCAACAGAGGATTGGAGGACACACCATCAACCTGAACACTTTGTGTTCTGCCACTCAAATAGTTACCAAACCATTTGACAGCTTTTGAAGACATTCCAGTATCCCACAATCTCTGGCACAATACCAAGTGGTCAACCGTGTCAAAAGCCTTTGACAGATCTAAAAACAATGCAGCACAATATTCTTTAGAATCACTAGCACTTATGAGATCATTTAAGACTTTCATAGTGGCAGTGGCAGTACTGTGGGTTTTTTTTTTGGAAACCAGACTGCAATTCATTTAAAATGTTATTTCTTGTTAAAAAATATTTCAACTGGTCACTTATAAGCCCTTCTAAAACTTTGCCTAAAGCAGATCATTTGGATATCGGCCTATAATTATTGGGATTTGATTGGTCACCACCCTTCAATAAAGGAGTGACATATGCTGACTTCCATACACGAGGAATGATCCCAGTTTCTATAGTCAGGTTGAAACTGTATGTCAAAGGTTCTGTAATATGTTCAGCAGCAATTTTCAAAAAATATGGGTCTAACCCATCAGGACCAGAGGATTTATTGGTATTTAACCTAATGAGAGCATTGTATACCTCCTCTCTAGTAATAAGAGCAAGATCAAAATCACAAGGTACATTTTCACCAGACAGAGAGTAATCCTCTTGACTCACCTCTTGTTGCATTTCCTGCTCAAACAACAAACCAGAAAATATAAAGTGCTGGTTCAAAGAATCTAACATAATTTTTTTGTCTATAATAATCTCATCATTCAGCATTAAAGTATTCGGAAGTATAGTGTCCCTTGTGCCTAAAGACAATGATTTAATCATCTTCCAGAATTTAGAAGGGTTGTTTGTGCTACTGTATCACATAATTCATTAACATAAAAATCTGCTTTAGCGTTACGTATTTACGGATAGTTAGAACCCTGATATGCATAAAAGGGTGAAGGAAGGAGTCTCCAGTGTCAGTCAGAGGTCAGAGATGTACCTTTAAGTTTTCTGACATCTTCCAGACAGAGGACTTTACACGTCCTTGGAAATATGATGTGAAAGAAGAAGAAGAAGAAGAAGAAAATGTTTTGTTTCATTGCCATTCCACAGTATTAAATGTAATTACAGTGGATATAAAAAGTGTACACACCCTGTTATAATGATCAGTGTTTCTGATGTAAAAAAAAATGAGACCATGATAAATAACTTCAAAACTTTTCCCACCTTTAATGTGACCTATAACTTGTACAATTCAATTGAAAAACAAACATATCTGTTGGGGGTGGGGGGACATTAAAAAATTTAAAAAACATACAATAAGCTGGTTGGATAAGTGTGCACACCCTTAAAGTGCCATTCCACTATTGGATGTATTCTTTGGCATAAAATACAATATATTTTGACAACATATATAAATGGTATCACTAGACAGAGAAATCTTTTAGCTTCAAAATGATATATCAAACATAATTTTTTGACAACGACAAGTATATTAATTTTGCGACCAAAGTCACCTACCTTTTTAATTTCCGCGCGGTAGTGAAACGTGATGTCATCGGCAGGTTCCCCTTCTTGTGTACCACGTGACGTGTGACGTGGCACATATTATCAGCAATGGCGGATAGAACGCGATAAAAATAATACCAATAAATCTAGCTAATACCAATAAATCTAGCTAACTGAAAGATTAAGTCAAAATTTTTCGCAATTTTTTTGGCCCCCATATACGAGGAGAAATGACTCTCTCACTTTGGGGGTTTCCTGGTCTAAAAATAGACCGACATGTGGTACACAAGAAGGGGAACCTGCCGATGACATCATGTTTCACTACCGCGCGGAAATTAAAAGGGTAGGTGACTTTGGTCGCAAAATTAATATACTTGTCGTTGTCAAAAAAAATATGTTTGATATATCATTTTGAAGCTAAAAGATTTCTCTGTCTAGTCATGTTGTCATAAAATATATTGTATTTTATGCCAAAGAATACATCCAGTGGTGGAATGGCACTTTAAACTAATACTTTGTTGAAGCACCTTTTGATTTAATTACAGCATTCAGTCTTTTTGGGTCGGAGTCTATCAGCCTGCCACATCTAGACTTGGCAATATTTGCCCACTCTTCCTTGCAAAAACTCTCCAAATCTGTCAGATTGCGAGGGCGTCTCTTGTGCACAGCCCTCTTCAGGTCACCCCACAGATTTTCAACTGGATTTAGGTCTGGACTCTGGCTGGGCTGTTCCAAAACTTTTTTAGGGTCACGGTCATGCTGAAAGATGAAATTCATCTTCATCTTCAGTTTTCCAGCAGAAGGTTTTGGGCCAAAATTGACTGGTATTTAGAACTGTTCATAATTCCCTCCACCTTGACTAAAGCCCCTGTTCCAGCGAAAGAAAAACAACCCCAAAACATGATGCTGCCACCACCATGCTTCACCGTGGGTATGGGGTTCTTTTAGTGATGCGCAGTGTTGTATTTGCGCCAAACATACACTACTGTTCAAAAGTTTGGGGTCACTTTGAAATGTCCTTATTTTTGAAAGAAAAGAACTGTTCTTTTCAATGAAGATCACTTTAAACTAATCAGAAATCCACTCTATACATTGCTAATGTGGTAAATGACTATTCTAGCTGCAAATGTCTGGTTTTTGGTGCAATATCTCCATAGGTGTATAGAGGCCCATTTCCAGCAACTCTCACTCCAGTGTTCTAATGGTACAATGTGTTTGCTCATTGCCTCAGAAGGCTAATGGATGATTAGAAAACCCTTGTACAATCATGTTAGCACAGCTGAAAACAGTTGAGCTCTTTAGAGAAGCTATAAAACTGACCTTCCTTTGAGCAGATTGAGTTTCTGGAGCATCACATTTGTGGGGTCGATTAAATGCTCGAAATGGCCAGAAAAATGTCTTGACTATATTTTCTATTCATTTTACAACTTATGGTGGTAAATAAAAGTGTGACTTTTCATGGAAAACACAAAATTGTCTGGGTGACCCCAAACTTTTGAACGGTAGTGTATGTTCCAACAATTGCATGACACAGAGTGTGTTACTGCTTTCCCTGACACTTTGCTCAAGATACATAACTGTACCACAGTCTGGAAAAGTTTGAGTCTTTCTCCAGAATTACATCTGTCATTGAAAATCTGCCATGTTTACTGAATATGTAAACTCCAATCATGTTCAATTTCAGATCTGTCCCCATGTGCAGTGGTGCAAAAACACCGCTGCCTCGAATGCAGGGCGTTTACGGTTAATCTGCCACATAATGCAAGAAGCAAGCAAACATCTCACTCCCACTAGCCGGCTTCGGATGTGGCGATACATTTATTCACGGTTAACAAGCAAACCATCAATAACAGAAAATCCTGTTAAAACTGGAGAGGAATCCTGAGGGCGTTTTTGCATGAGAAAAGATACATATCCATGTTTACATACCGTAGATAAATCACAGGACTTATATTCTTGTTCCGTAGTGCGGTGTCTGAATGTGTTTCCTTTTTTTTTTCCACCCTCTGTTTTATGATCAGATCCGAAACCACAAACCACGATGACTTATTTTCAGAGGAACCATATCGTGACTGGAATAATAACTGTCTGATTTGACTTAAATAACATATCGGCTCCATGTTTTTACACTGCTCCACAGTTATCTTTCAAAACAAAGTCGTGAGGTTAAATTTTTTAAATATACGCCTCTGTGTGTCTATATGTTTAAAATTTCTGAATCTGTTCGAGATCCTTGCGCAGATCAGATACATGCATCGAGTGAAGATGTTTTGGCAGGAACCGTCGTGGCATTTCTGTCATCATCCTTTATGCAAAGCTGTTCAACTCTCAAATCTGATGGTCAGAAGGTGTTGGCGTTGGTTAATTTTCCGTAACAGCAACCCTGACGCCTGTAATTCGTATCAGGTTTAAGTATAATAATGTCGTTTCTATAGCAACAGCTCATTCCCACTTGTACGGTGGACGATATACGTAATCTAGTCGAATAATAACCGATATTTTAATGTGATTTTATTAACTAATACAATCATGGAGATGGTGAAGGTTTCTCTAAGGAGATGTTGATTTAAAGGTGCACTATGGAGGATTTTGGGATACCACCGATGCTGGCCTCTTCTGTTCCTCAGACCTGCCTGATCCATCCTGACACCCTACTTCTTGCTGGAGTCTCATCACATCGCTGTAATGGAGGACGGCCCCATATGGACAGTCGAAAGACACACTTAGGCCGAATCCCATTTCACCCCTTGGACCTACCCCTTGGCCCTTCCCCTCCATTTTGCGCGTTCACGTGAAGGGGTAGGGGTATCCCAATCCCAGTTAACGCGGAGGGGTAGGGGAAGGGGTAGGGCTTCTGTACCCCTCCAAACGGAGATTTTCCTGGAGCTGACTCCGAACGAAGGGGTTTGAGTGATTTCCCACAATGCCATGCAGATTTCAGCGAGATTTCATGCGGATTTCAGAAAGATGGCGGTTCCCGCGGCAAAAGATTGTCATATGCACTTGTTCAGAGTGGGAATACACACTTTGGGTCACTGAGTGCAAGAAAACAGCTTTCCTACAGCAGGAGCGCCTTCAACCTGTTCCAAACACATTTTCAGCGCATAAAGCAAACTTTTAACAAGGAACAGTGATTTTGAGTGAAATGAGTGCATTCGAGCATATGTGACATGAAACAACTTTCTAAGCATGGATTTTCATGTTTTCGAGCTTTTAACACATTTTCATCATATTGGTCATTTTAACTGTCTGAAACGAGTTTTCAACATAGTACTGTGATATGCACTTGTTCAGAGTGGGAAAACACACTCTCCGTTTAGCTGCAGACAACCGTAAAAAGAGGCCTATAGCCCAGGACACAGTGATCACAACAGCAGCAGACGGCATTTCAGCAGAGATTTCTGGTTCTGCCTCTGGCTCTGACTGTAGCGGCTGGTCGCAGCCAATGACGCATTTGGCCGCGTTTTGCTAACGTAAACGCTGACGGAGGTACGCGATGACGTATGCGATCGTTGAAGGGCTATCCCAATACGTAGGGGTTGAATTTCAAGCCCTATCCCTTGTAGCTCAGTTTCAAGGGGAAGGGCCAAGGGGAAGGGCCAAGGGGAAGGGGGAGGGGGAGGGGTAGAAATTAGAATTGGGATTGGGCCTTAGAAGATGGCTCTGGACACTCACGATGGTTTAGGACTACCGTACAATCACCATGGTCACTTTAGGACTGTAGGTGTCATGAACAGTTTTGCACTCAAGCCTCCATCAACTGATGAACAGTTTAGAACATCAACAAAACAGACTTCCTGTTAAAACTATAATTAATTTCCTGGTCACGCAGTTACTGTATACTTTGTCACTCTACAGGACACAGTTATAGAAGCGAGTGATTTTTAATCACGCTATCTGTTATCACCCAGATGAGGATGAGTTCCCTTTTGAGTCTGGTTGCTCTCGAGGTTTCTTCCTCGTGTCGTCTGAGAGAGTTTTTCCTCAACACCATTACCTCAGGCTTGCAAGAATTATTATTATTATCACATTTTTCACAAATTGCTCCTGTCATTTCGCCGGTTTGTTTACATTCTAAGCAGAAAAGATTTTGTCGGACGTTTTGGATAAAGTTTTTATTTGAATTTGCAAAAAAATAAATAAAATAAAAATGCTCTGTTTCTAAAAAATCCAATGAATGTGGAGAGAATTAAACAGTTATTCCACTCAACCTCATCATACATGGCTTGTAGCCGACTTGGTGCTACGTGCCTCATTGGTTATCAGCTCATGTACGACTCGATTTCATGGAATAACTGTTAAATATATAGCAAGAGAAAAAGCACATGAGCGTGAATGTAAGTAACTGGAAGTACACTACAGGCGCCTGATAGCCACTGTCTGTTCTTATATACACTTGGAAAGGGAGGAGTCAGGGAGGGGCATTCAGTTGGTTGCAATCTGTGACCTCACCACTAGATGTCACTAGATCATACATGGCGCACCTTTAACATTTACAAAAGGAGTCTCCGGTGTCAGCAGCGCTGTCTGCAAAATGAGTTATTTCCTGCTCTTGTAGTTAAATTCTCGCAGTTGATCATTCGTTCACCAAGCTCGTTAAATTAATCAGGCAAAAACAAGCAGTTTGTCCTGATAGCGAGAAACTGGAACACGTAAACTCCTCAGATGTTCAAGTTACAGCTTTACCTCTGACACCAGAGACTCCTTCATAACAAATGTTCCATAAACATATCTCCTTCTGGGAAAAAACACATTTTTAATGTTTTGTCTCATTTAAAAGTCCCTGTGAATGATCCATTATGACAGAAATGATAATTTTTGTATTAAAATGAGCGCATAAGGATATAAACTTGTGATTTTCATCTGATATTAGTCGATACTTGTATTATATTATTAATACGACATTTTTCTGAGAAATTCAATGAAATGTAAAGAGGTTTTGGGGTTGGACTCGAGCCTTCTGTTCCTGATTGTAAATTACATCGAGGAGTCCAAAGTGACTAAAATTCTCATTTGTCAGCCACAATGATGTTGTTAAGATCTGCAGGAATAAAACCTGGCAGTGCACGGACTACACTGCTCCAAAGCTGTCAGCTCGAACCCAAGCTGCTCTGCAAAACAATCCCCTCTCTGTTCTGTCTATCCCTCAGCCACAGGGTGGGTCTCTCTCTCTCTCTCTCTCTCTGCTCCTCAGTCAAGTTCTGTAAAAACACCTCCACACCCTCCTCCTCATCAGCAGCAGCTCCAACGCTGGGCAACAGGACACTGCAGGGATCCCAACCTCAGGCCTGCCACTTACAATTAAACCCCTGGCCTCTCAAATTTATTAGAAACACCTGGAGTTGTGCATGTGTGAGAAGGAAAAAGAGAAAATAAGGCACGTGAAATAGTGAAACGTGGAACTAGACCATGCAAGTCATGTCAGAGTTCACAGTTCAAATCTTTTCTATTTGGCAAATTATGTAAAACTAATAAAACAAACACTATTGGATCACTTTGTAACACTTGACTTCAGGGTGGTGTTCATAAGCCTGCATAAACCTTTCATGACACCAGACACAAATAATAAAAATTTATAAATTGTTAAAAGGGGGCGGCACGGTGGTGTAGTGGTTAGCGCTGTCGCCTCACAGCAAGAAGGTCCTGGGTTCGAGCCCCGGGGCCGGCGAGGGCCTTTCTGTGTGGAGTTTGCATGTTCTCCCCGTGTCCGCGTGGGTTTCCTCCGGGTGCTCCGGTTTCCCCCACAGTCCAAAGACATGCAGGTTAGGTTAACTGGTGACTCTAAATTGAGCGTAGGTGTGAATGTGAGTGTGAATGGTTGTCTGTGTCTATGTGTCAGCCCTGTGATGACCTGGCGACTTGTCCAGGGTGTACCCCGCCTTTCGCCCGTAGTCAGCTGAGATAGGCTCCAGCTTGCCTGCGACCCTGTAGAAGGATAAAGCAGCTAGAGATAATGAATGAATGAAATTGTTAAAAGAATGCATTATGAAGTGTCTGCGTGTGATGTAAGACGCTATAATCACCATTATACAAGATTTCCTCAGAATGCACTTGGAGCAGAGTGACATAACATATCATGAACCTGACTTTTATAGTTTGTTCCCAATGCATAATAAAGACAGTCATATCACAGGCATGTAACAATATATCATGCGATGACAAATCACAATACAAATTTACGACAATTTGAATCAATTAAATTAAAAAAATGAACTGTGAAAATTATCAAGCGGTGTCATCTTAGTTTTTCCTTGCTGTAATTGCATTGCTTAGACAGCAGAGGGCTCAATAACACACATTACTTCACCATAGGTGGAAGTAACAGAGCTCTAATGCTGCAAAAACACACAAAAGCAGTTCAGAAATGTGAAAGAACTGTTCTACGATTAACTACAAATAGATTTAACAAGAAATTGGACTGCTGTTAGATAATGAACACAGAAAAAAATTGAAAATGTACAGATGTTCATAAGTTTATTAAGGAGAGGCCTATTTGTTATGAATGTTTTCATTTTTATTCATAATAAAATGAATGCTTTAGTTAATAGACTATTATATTTTACTCAAAACTTTACAATTGGTGGTACATAATTATTGTTGGTTATTAAGAAAATGAAACAAACTGTTTTTTAAAGGATAATTTTCACAAAAATATCTCATCTCATTATCTCTAGCCGCTTTATCCTGTTCTACAGGGTCGCAGGCAAGCTGGAGCCTATCCCAGCTGACTACGGGCAAAAGGCGGGGTACACCCTGGACAAGTTGCCAGGTCATCACAGGGCTGACATATAGAGACAGACAACCATTCACACCTACGGTCAATTTAGAGTCACCAGTTAACCTAACCTGCATGTCTTTGGACTGTGGGGGAAACCGGAGCACCCGGAGGAAACCCACGCGGACACAGGGAGAACATGCAAACTCCGCACAGAAAGGCCCTCGCCAGCTCCAGGGCTCAAACCCAGGACCTTCTTGCTGTGAGGCGACAGCGCTAACCACTACACCACCGTGCCACCCTCACAAAAATATATCAGAGGAAAATCAAATCATGAACGTGAACATCAATATCGTAAATCAAATTGAATCATGAATGGGGTGAATCATTACATGCCTTCTATGTAGTGTCATACGCTTTTATAATTACAGTGGTGCTTGAAAGTTTGTGAACCCTTTAGAATTTTCTATATTTCTGCATAAATATGACCTAAAACATCATTAGATTTTCATACAAGTCCTAAAAGTAGATAAAGAGAACCCAGTTAAACAAATGAGACAAAATATTATACTTGGTCATTTATTTTCTGAGGAAAATGATCCAAGATTACATATCTGTGAGTGGCAAAAGTATGTGAACCTCTGCTTTCAGTATCTGGTGTGACCCCCTTGTGCAGCAATAACTGCAACTTAACGTTTGCGGTAACTGTTGATCAGTCCTGCACACCGGCTTGGAGGAATTTTAGCCCGTTCCTCCATACAGAACAGCTTCAGCTCTGGGATGTTGGTGGGTTTCCTCACATGAACTGCTCGCTTCAGGTCCTTCCACAACATTTCCATTGGATTAAGGTCAGGACTTTGACTTGGCCATTCCAAAACATTAACTTTATTCTTCTTTAACCATTCTTTGGTAGAATGACTTGTGTGCTTAGGGTCGTCATCTTGCTACATGACCCACCTTCTCTTGAGATTCCCGTTCATGGACACATGTCCTGACATTTTCCTTTAGAATTCACTGGTATAATTCAGAATTCATTGTTCCATCAATGATGGCAAGCCGTCCTGGCCCAGATGCAGCAAAACAGGCCCAAACCATGAGACTACCACCACCATGTTTCACAGATGGGATAAGGTTCTTAAGCTGGAATGCAGTGTTTTCCTTTCTCCAAACATAACACTTCTCATTTAAACCAAAAAGTTCTATTTTGGTCTCATCCGTCCACAAAACATTTTTTCCAATAGCCTTCTGGCTTGTCCACGTGATCTTTAGCAAACTGCAGACGAGCAGCAATGTTCTTTTTGGAAAGCAGTGGCTTTCTCCTTCCAACCCTGCCATGCACACCATTGTTGTTCAGTGTTCTCCTGATGGTGGACTCATGAACATTAACATTAGCCAATGTGAGAGAGGCCTTCAGTTGCTTAGAAGTTACCCTGGGGTCCTTTGTGACCTCACCGACTATTACATGCCTTGCTCTTGGAGTGATCTTTGTTGGTCGACCACTCCTGGGGAGGTTAACAATGGTCTTGAATTTCCTCCATTTGTACACAATCTGTCTGACTGTGGATTGGTGGAGTCCAAACTCTTTAGAGATGGTTTTGAAACCTTTTCCAGCCTGATGAGCATCAACAACGCTTTTTCTGAGTCCTCAGAAATCTCCTTTGTTCGTGCCATGATACACTTCCACAAATGTGTTGTGAAGATCAGACTTTGACAGATCCCTGTTCTTTAAATAAAACAGGGTGCCCACTCACACCTGATTGTCATCCCATTGATTGAAAACACCGACTCTAATTTCACCTTCAAATTAACTGCTAATCCTAGAGGTTCACATACTTTTGCCACTCACAGATATGTAATATTGGAGCCTCAATAAATAAATGACCCAGTATAATATTTTTGTCTCATTTGTTTAACTGGGTTCTCTTTATCTACTTTTAGGACTTGTGTGAAAATCTGATGATGTTTTATGTCATATTTATGCAGAAATATACAGTAGAAAATTCTAAAGGGTTCACAAACTTTCAAGCACCACTGTATTTATGTAATTATCACTGTACAACTGTGTTTTGTTATAATGAGTTGGTCAAGATGTTTTGTGCACTTTAATAGCAGTTCGTAAAGCTTTTATAATACATAACACGACATATATAACATTATATAACACCATATGGACCACTGGATAACCTTTATAACTAATAATGACCTCTGGATAATTATAAAGCAATGGGAATAAAAGTATTTGTGACGTTCCTTTTTGTTTTGACATTAAAGTTTTCAAACTTCAATAACGTGTGTGTGTTTAAATTATGAATTACTGTATATGCTTCCATATGACATTACAACAATGAAGCTAATCATGCCTTATAACTTACCTGTAATAAGGAATAATTTAACGTTTTCGCTTTACACATACTGTACTGCTCACTGATGGCATTTTAAATCTTGACAATGTTTGAATCATTACTTGGAAATTTCACACATATTATTACTTTCATGAAGTGTTCTTTTTAAAGGTTACAAGGAGTCACTGGCGACGTCCACAGTTATGACAGTCATTATGATTTATGAATACAGGCGTCATGGACAGTGTTATGAATCCCTTCTTTCTTTTCGATGCCGTCTGGAGTGTGTGGAAGTATTTCCGATGAGGAACGTGGCCCGTTCTTAACGACCATAATCATGGAGCCGCCATGGAATCCACAAGCTCCCGGTCATTTATCTTTTAAGGAGGCGCCGTTACTGCGGTATAGCCATAATCGTCCACACGTCGTGAGTATTAGTGTGTAAGAAAGTGCTTCCACCTTGAAAGAGAAATGTGCAGGATGATACAGAAGATGGTTGTGTTAACGCGGCCCAGACAGTGTGGGATGTTCAATGGGCAACATATGTTTCTGTGAATTGCGCGTGACATTGACATATTGCAAGCTGAGCTTGAACAGGACCCAAGTCAAAGAGAGAGAGAGAGAGAGAGAGAGAGGGACGAGCACAACTGCTTTTGCCATAGATCATAACAGACAGGGTATTTTTTCCGTCTCACTGTCTTGAGGGTCTCTCTGCGTGGGCTACATTGCTCTCTGACAGAAACTCGGAAAATGTACATCGAAAAAGGCGAAAAAGGAAGGTGGTGTGAAATCTATCTAGGTTCTAGGTGGCTTCAACCTCAGGGTGGGCTTCATAGAATAGGCTTTTAACTTAGACCACACACGTCTTCACACACCTACACACTTCGCCGTCTACACTTATATACAAACACAAAGCTAGGCGCAAGCCAGAACATACACACACACACACACACACACACACACAGAGGCATGGTTCTGCTTTCTCCAAGACACAAATTGCACCAGAATTCAAGGCCTCACTGAGGTGATATGCCTTTGATGAGCCATAGTGCACATTTTAGCCTAAGGAAACGCATTAACGCCCAGATGAGAGCATGAGAGCATGAGAGTGAAGCCCTCTTCTGGTGGAGTTCAGTCCAAATAAGCAGATCTTGTTTCTCCTGGAGAGGCATAATAAGGAACCAAGACAAGCAGGAGAATTGCCAGAGCTCTCCGCCCTTTCCCCTTTCCACACGCACACTCTTGCGCTCTTGCGCTAAAGTGGACTTCCTGTTAACATTCCTGGCACACAACAAGCGTATCAGTGCGTTTGAGGTTTGCCGGAGTTTACTCTGTGCTCGCCGCGAGAACAGGGGAGCGCTTTGTGTCACTCGGTGCATACCAGACGCTCTGGACGTAGCGACACCCTCCATCTGTGCACACACACACACACAGCCTTGCCGCTTTGATCAAGCTAACCGCTAATGCATCATAACCAGCCTCACTCACCACAAGCCAACACCTAAACTAACAGCCGCCGGGGATTGGGTTTCTACACATCACAGGTATGTGGCTTTGAGTGGGGCCTGAAGTCCAAATAAGCAAGACCTTACTTAAGAAGGGTGTCGGAATATTTCAGTCATATTATAATCATGGTTAAAGAACTGTTTTGTTTTGTTTTTGTTTTTTTTTAACTTTGTAATTTATCAAAAATGTAATATAATATTGTCAAAACATATTTCTCTAACAAGAATAAATCTTTCCTTAAGGGTGTGTTCATAGGGTGGCACGACGCCGACAAATCGACACAAACATTTTTACTCTGTCATGACAGTGTCATGCATTTGGTATAAAATATTCCCAAATGATATTCCATGGACAAAATGAGATCATTCGGAAACACTTTCCTGAAGGGTGTGTTTATAGAGCGACATGACAGCTACATAAGTCTTCCATGACATCTGACATAAACCGAGCTAAACATTTTAACTCTGTCATAACAGTTACACATTTGGCTTAGCTATTAATAAAAATATTGTACTTGTATTGTATTGTACTGTATTTGTGAATGTATTCGAATGAATTCGAATGGTGAATGTATATATCGCGAGTGAGAGGAGAAAACACGTGATATACCATTTTTCAACATGAGAAGATAAACTTCATATCTTTGCACCACTGTGTAATGTTCATTATATTATATTATATTATATTATATTATATTATATTATATTATATTATATTATATTATATTATATTATATTATATGGACACATCTACACACACAAAAAAAACGCAAGTTAATCAAAAGAATTTTAATTTTGAACTGGCTCGCCATTTTGACAATGCACATCTAGTCAGTGGATAAACACTGGGAGTGACATCATCAGAGTGATATATCAGGAATTATTATTCATACAGGACACTTTTTCGATGGAATAAAAACATGTGTTCTATTCCCTTCTAGCAGGTTTCATTCATTTGGTTCGATAGCATGCAATATTGTTCGCATATCGCTTATCCTACATGTATCACATCACTCTACCCAATGGAGAATGAGCGCTGAATATGGTTTACGATAGGTTGTCAAGACAACATGACATCACACGTCGTAGACATAAATCTTCCGTGCTAGTGAATGCACGACTGTGACAATTTGTAAATAAACATGGCCGCCAGGTTTACTTCGTTAAATATGGAAGATTTTGAGAGAATTTTGAAAGAGAAAGACGCACTGAACACCCGACAGGAATGTGTATGTATAATAATAATAATAATAATAATAATATTCGCTGGATTTTTTGTGGTATATCAGATATATTCCATTCAGCTAGCATGATATTGAATGAGTCAAAGGCAAGTGGCGCCATTCAATGCCAGCCAATATGATTTAAATATGTCACTCAGATCCATGATGTATTTCGTATGAAAAATGCAAGTTTTTCAACATGAGAAGATAAACGTCATATCTTCAAGCCAACATGTGATTTTCTTTTTATTATATCGACACGTTCACACACAAAAAGTCCCCAAATTTATCAAAACAACTCACTCATCGATTTCCTCACGAGTCATATATATATATATATATATATATATATATATATATATATATATATATATATATATATGTGTGTTATTTAGCAGCTGGGAGGTCCGTATGGTGAAATACCGTGACCGAGGTCTTGAAAGTACTGAGCGAGGCCCTCTGGGCCGAGGTCAGTATTCAAGGCCGAGGTCACAGTATTTCACCATACGGACCGACCTTAAGCTGGTAAATAATATATTTATTTTTTTCTTTACCAAATTCTAAAACAGAAAACGAGAGCGCCCGAAAGGGAAAACCGAGCCGAGCCGCCATTTTGAATCCTCATTCACGGCTGTAATGCAAATTGCTTCCTCCTCGGTATACAAGTGCACTTCCATGGCAGGAAAAAAAACTACATTTTGCCGCCTATGTAGTCCCCTATTTATACAAATAGGAGTCATTCAGGATTCAGCCATGTTTTTGCTCGGCGTTAGCAACAGTTAGAGGTTTTTAGCTTTCTCCTGAAATGTTTTATTTTATTTCTTCTTCCTCAGGGTAGTAAAACTCGCTTTTGCTGTGAACACTGTCGTTATCGCTATCCATGCTGTAAAATTAATGCTATTCTCCTGAGAAATGCTGGCAAAAATTTATAAGATTTTTGATAATCTTATAAAAAAAAAAGATAAATGTTGACAAAAAATGCTACTATGTTTGTTGTTGTTGTGAACGAGTGAGTTGCCAGAGGTCCGTAACCGGGGTCCATATCATAGGATACAGACCTGCTCGCCAGCCAATCAGAGCGCAGGATTTGATGGAAACCAGACCACGAAAAAAATTATTAACATTTATTCACTGAAGGCGAAGTAAATATCAGTGAATAATAACTGAGATGAAGTCGAGGTTATTATTCATCGATATTCACTGAGCCTGAGGCAGATAATTGTTTTAGTATAAATACACAGGTGATTATTTTTTAAAAATAAATAAAAATCGTATTAAAATTTTTTTTTACAAACTTCAAAACCGTCATGCAAATGTAACAACTTAGCGGCGTTGACCTGTGTCACTTATCGACACCGAGTCACATAAATTACTTTGTTTTGAAATCGATAAAATAAATCACAATCCTACCTTACCTTTGAATAGTTTTAGACCAAACTTTATTTTGGAACAGCATTTTCTTTCATTATTTTGTAATTCTTCCTCGCTTATGGTGACGAACTGATTGGCGCCATTTTGCAGAGTCGCTTGAGGTGATTATCGAGAAATAGTCTGAATTTCTCGACCAATCAGCATGCAATTTTCTACAATCACCTCCATATTTATACGAAACACCTTTATGTAACTTTCAGACTTACGTTTTCATAACTTCAGCTAAGAACTGAAATACACTCTCAAGATTTATGTATCTTTATCAGATTCAACAATGTTTTCCTAAACTACAATATTCACGCGCTATAAAGTATAAAATACATACATTGATCTGAAAATAATTTATAAATATATACAGTTAAAGATTATCTATTGGCATTCACCATTCGCCACAATTCACCATGGCTCTGTGTTTGCATCTCTGATACGGTCAACTCCCCACTGAGCAGACACCTGAATACATAACGGCTGCTCTTGGAGCCGATCCTGTTTATATTAATGTTTTATTTAGTGTTTCGCATTATCATAATCAAAATGGCAATAAAAAATAACAAAGTGGAATAAAATATACATATCAAGTGACAGCCGGGTTCGGTAACCTGTCCCGTGTGGAATCTTGATGTTATGTTAACAAACAAATTAGCATTTAAATGAGTCCGGCGTTGTATTCTTCAAGGTTATGTTGTTATGAATATTAAATTATGGTGTATGGGGGGAGTGTGTGTGTATGAAAGAGAGAGAGAGAGAGTGTGTGTGTGTACTAATATTGGTATTGCGAGCAGGGGGATAGAACAGGATGGGGGTAATGTTGCTGATGAATGGTTTTCATGGCGATGAGTTACTCGCTGAACATGAACACAGAGTCATTTACTTCATGTCCTCAACTACAACACACCTTGATAAATAAAGATAAATAAAGGATAAATCTCTAAAGTGGAGTTCAGTCCTCAGCAGTAAAAGTGGTGAACGGAAATGGTGCCCTTGTTACCGCTGGCCCTGGATTCCCATGTTCACTTCAGTCAAAATGTTTGAGATGTTGACAAAAATAAAGCAACGTTGACAAAAATGTCAATTTCTTTTTACAAAAAAAAAGGAGGAAGAAAGACTAACTCTTGCATAACTTCTGAACAGGACTTCAGGAAGTCTGTGGTTGCATCCAAGGTCTGAGTATCATTTATCAGTATATCTCAGTACAGCCCATGAATTGTGGTTTCAAAATCAAAATCCAATAGTGTATTGATCAGCTAACATTAGCTACATAACACACACCAAAATTCAAAGGGCACTCGGTCAATTAGAGTCCATACCTCCGCCAAGCCACATATTATCAACATCAAAATCAGACCACTTGAAACTAGGATAATACTAAAGCTGTCCACCAAATTTCATCCAAAACCGTTCACAACTTTTTGAGTTATGTTGGGAAAAGCAAAAAAAGTCCTGGATCCACATACATATCTGGATTTACATCAAAATTGAATTAATTGTTCCTTGGCTCATGACCAGGGCCGCGTTAACCCTTGCCGAGGCCCTGGGCAGACACCCCCCCGAGGCCCCACCCCCGCCTGTTGTCAAGTCCGCTCAGCAAATTCACCCCCTCAGACGTGCCTGTCTAACTAGACACAGAAACTTAAATAATGACAGTGGCACAATTAGAAATACTCATCTCATCTCATTATCTCGAGCCGCTTTATCCTGTTCTACAGGGTCGCAGGCAAGCTGGAGCCTATCCCAGCTGACTACGGGCGAAAGGCGGGGTACACCCTGGACAAGTCGCCAGGTCATCACAGGGCTGACACATAGACACAGACAACCATTCACACTCACATTCACGCCTACGCTCAATTTAGAGTCACCAGTTAACCTAACCTGCATGTCTTTGGACTGTGGGGGAAACCGGAGCACCCGGAGGAAACCCACGCGGACACGGGGAGAACATGCAAACTCCACACAGAAAGGCCCTTGCCGGCCACGGGGCTCGAACCTGGACCTTCTTGCTGTGAGGCGACAGCGCTAACCACTACACCGCCATGCCACCCATTAGAAATACTATTGAACGATAAAACTTTATATCCAACAACACCTATTTAATCGAGAAAAAGCAATGGTGAAATAGGCAACTGCATGGTGAAAAAATCCATCAGACATCACGGTTAACAAGTCTGGTTAACTAAAGTTTAGCTTCAAAAAGCCTTTGAATGAGTGAGTCAATGAACAACATGTCAAGAACATAACCGAGGCCTACGACAGTTTCTTTAGTATTCAGAACAAGAACATTCATTTGGTATATAACCGTTCGTTTTCATTTTGGAATCCAGGTGACTTAACTTGTGAAAACAAAGAGCGATAACAAAGAAAGAAAAATATCTTGCTTCTCAGAAATAAATATAAAAATGTTAGGCTGTGTGAAACATTTCATCCTTTCACACACGTAATGTCCCAAACAGCAGCGGCACACAGCTTTGCGCATTCAGTTTGACAGCCATGGGTCAACTTACAAGGGCACTTTCCTACTTTTCTGGAAAGCGAAGTCATTAATTAAATCATTGAACTCAAGCTGGCGTAGTGTGTGAAGCAGTGGCGGCTGGTAGTCTTTCAAACAGGGGAGGCTGGTTGGTTACGATATTTCCAGATTTTAAAAGAAAAAACACATCAATTTTGCCCATACTCTTGCCTCTGATCTGGCTGATTGTTGGCAGCATCACAAACTGTGAAATAACAGGTTCTTTTGGCCCATTAGCCGACTGTCCAATATACATGATGGTGGTGTTGGGGGGGGGGGGGGTATATTTTCACATTTTATATTTTAAAATTGTGGCATGTTGTTTAAAAATTGATCATTATTGAAAGCAGCTCTTTGTCAGGAACCTCAGCAGTAGAGCTGGGTGCCACACATTTCATTCAATGACACTTTCCCTATATTTTACTTATTTTGACTGAGAAATGTTTTATTGACAATTTTGATAACCCTTCACTTTTAATCCAGGTCTGTAGTGTGAAATGTTCTCGGCTGTGTTTTTGTTTAAAAATGTTTTCCAAATTGTTTAATTCATATCCAGAAAAATATATATTCCAATATAATATACTCAGCATAAACATTTTAAATAGATTCTATATTTTTGGTCCATCCGTGACATATTACTAAAGTAGCCTATTTACTGTTGTTGATGTGGGTCACTTGCTGTTAGCCAATTCACTTTCTCGTACCAGGAGAGCTGAAAGGAACGAGTATTATTCCCTACCTTTTTCACCAAGTCAATTTGAGGTGTTGGTCTACCCTGCTCTTTAATTTTAATTTTTTCCTCGAAAGGAAGACTGGCAAATGGCTTCGCCAAAATTAAAACAGCAATGCTTGGCATCCGTGCGCAGCTTTCTTGCTAGCTGACTAGCCCCCTCAAGTTCAAGTTCAGTCGCTCAAATAAACGAAATTTCTGGAACTAAGATAGCAAACTTGACAACACTATATTTACACTTTATTTACAATGAAAATATATACAAACTAAAAAAGCTGGTAGAAACCGTATGTAATGAATGAAATCGAAATGTAAGCTGATCTCTTACAATACACCACAGCACTTGCGAATCCGCATGGGACTGAACTGACGTTGCCAGATACTGCTGACGTTATCCAGCCCAAAATATGTTCAAAACCCGCCAATATGCACTTAAAACCGCTCAATTGAGCGGGAAACCCCCAATCTGGCAACACTGTACCGCTGCCTGTCTATAGTTGAAACGAGCTGTCAATCAAAGAAAATATCCAGCCGCTTTCACCAATCACCAGTCTCCTCGCGGAAACTGCCATGTCCCTCCCATGTGAGGCTGGGAGTCCGTGGGCGGGCGTTTTCACAGTATTTGTCCAATAACCGTCTTGCATTTTGAGATTGAAAAGCGCAGAGCTCCCAAATGCCATTGAAGTCCACTGAGGCTGGGAGTCCGTGGGAGTCCGTAGGCGGGCATTTTCGCAGTATTTGTCCAATAATCGTCTTGCATTTTGAGATTGAAAGCGCAGAGCTCCCAAATGCCATTGAAGCCCACTGAGGCTGCGCTGCATCGCACTGTCACGAGGGGGAGAAACTCACGCACACATTAAAGTTATAAGGGCGTTTTTAGAGGAGGCTGAGCCTCCCTCGTTGTCTTAGAGCAATCGCCCGTGGTGTGAAGACATGGTGGACAGTGATCATATGACAATGACGGGTGATTTATGCGACGGGACAAGGTGGGCTTCCTTACAGGCGGTGAAATGCATCAAAAATGTTATCAATATTATCAAAACTTCTGAAAATATCGTTTCATATTTTCCAATCTCGTTACCTCTGAGGCCCCCTAGTGGCCGAGGCCCTGGGCAGCTGCCCATGAAGCCCATTAGGATAATGTGTCCTTGCTCATGACTCACCTTTCCACCAAATTTCATCCAAATCCGTTCACTACTTTTTGAGTTACATTGGGAAGAGGCCAAAAAAAAAATGTCGCCATGCAAAACAAACCTCACCTGGTCGCACTTATGATGAATATGAACGAAGATATCGTGAAAAAAAAACAATTTTGACCTTTTTGGTGACCTTGACCTTGATTTCGACCTTCTGTGTGAACATACTTGGCCAATAAACATGGTTCTGATTCTGATTATCTGCTGCTCTCAGCCAATCAGAACACACCATGCTGCTCTCACACTGTACTGCGCGATTGTTACACTCTTACATTCTTACAGCATGATGACATAGTGGCTAGTGCCTCTATATGAAGCAGTCGCCACAAAAACCTTGACCTTGACCGGATGACCCCCAAAATTGTAGCGGTTCTATTTGAGACCAATGCCCATCTGTCCTGAAAGTTTCATGAAGATTGGTTCAGCCGTTTTCCTGTAATATCATTAACAAAAAAACAAAGAAACAAACAAACAAACAAGCAAACAAAGAAACGCCACCAAAAACAATACCTTGCCCCCTGGTGGACTCCGTCCCGGGTGAGGTAAAAATCGCAGATCCACACACATATTCGAATTTGCACCAAAATCTAAGTAATTGTTCATTGGCCCATGGACAAGCTTTCTTCCAAATTTCATCAAAATCTGTTCACTACTTTTTAAGTTATGTTGGGATCGGACAAACAATCAAACAAACAAACAGAGGCAAAAACTTAACCTCCTCCAACACAGCTGGAGAAGATAATGAGTCAAAAATATTCAAAAAAAATTAAAAACAATCACATCTTTAGCAACAAACCTTGAGTGGCGTCCTGATCAATTTATTCCCAACCACCGTTCACCTGATGTCAACATTAGACACCTAACACTTACATTCTCAGTAATTTGCTCATGATTTCTAGCTAATAGCTAAGTTAATAGTTTTACCCACATTACTGGATCTGATTCCATGCGAAATTTGTGAAAATTCTACCGAATGATTCTAATTTTACTGGATTTCATACAATTACAATTTCATGGATTTCAAAGCTACAATTTCTCACCCTGTCCTTTAAGCATAACCTTTACTATTTTTAACTGTTCATTCATGAAATTCAGACAATTCTGGTGATTTTTACTCTTTCTTCCAAAAGAAAACTGGATTAACTGGTTCCTGATCATTTTTGTCTAATTTGATATGGTTGCCGAAAGAGGCCATAACGCTTCTAAATTATGACAACACTCGCAAATGTAGGAAAGACATGCACCGATTCGATGACGTGTACTTGCAATAAGAAATGTCTTGCAAATTGAAAAGAAGGTGTTTCTTGATGCAAATGTTTTCTGCATTTGCAAGTGTTGTCTTCATTCGGAAGTGCTGTGGGCTTTCTCAGGCACCATAATTTGAGCTACATTGATTTGTTGGGTAGCTTCTGAGTCAAACATTTTTCACACATCTGGCCCATTCTGTAATTGTGGGTACATTTCAAGTGTTGACTCTGTTAGCTGTCGTCAACTCTGTTATCGCCAAGCTGGGCAATCCATGAACAAAATGTATGATAACAGAGTTGACATTTCCCTCCATTTTGTGTCTTAACTCCACATTCTAACCTCAAACTAGCTACCACATGGCATGCATAAAAATGGAATTTTATGCATTGCAATCATATAATTGTTTTTTTTTTTAATGACTGAGAGATTCGCTCCAATATCACAATAACAGGTTTGACGAATAATTAATCTACTGCTGGTGTAAAATCCTCAACATTTTGTTCAAATTAATGAGAGAAGAAACATAACATAACATAACATAACATAACATAACATAACATAACATACCTCACGGCCTTTCTGAAGTCTCCCACCAGAGGAAGTGACATCATTCGGTGCAGGGGTCATGCATATTATTAAAAGTCTTTGCGGATTTTATGCGGTTTTATAACATGATTAACAGAATTGACAAGAACATTGGGATGGATAAAAAAATATATTTTTTATGACGGAAATTTCACATAATACAGAAAATAGACTTTCTGTGCAATTGATTTTAGAACAGCGAATAGAATATGCTCCAAAGAACAAATAGTTAGACTGAATCACTTCCTGTTTATTCAAGTTGAATGGATGAATCAGGAGTTGAAGACAGCCAATAATTTAGGGGGAGGGGTGGGGGTCATTTATTTAGTTCATGTTTTATGGATAAATTGGGTCTAAAATGTACGTCAGGCATTGCTATTGGTGAAAGTTTGTCATAATTTGCATTAAAATAACAAAAGGTTTATCTCGGAGACACAAAATGTACCCTGAATTCTAGAATGACCCATAGATATAGATATCAGAAGGTCTGCGCTAATCCCCAAGGCAAACTAATCTCTTCCCCTTAATAAACCTGCTGAAAAAAACATTTCATGTTGTTTTTAATCTACTCCTATCCAGCTGTGCAGCAATAATAAAACAAGGATTAACTGTTAAGTCGTATGATATGTAGGGCTTTTTTCCCCCTTTTTTTTCCCCCCTCCTCCTGGTTTCTTCTCCAAGACACACTCTGTACTTTCCTCTGGTTCATCAGAGTAAATGTATATGCTAATACATTAGCTCATAAAGTTGTCAGAACTGCTCAGGGAATTAAAAGAAGTGTTTTTGGTTCAGGCCCAGAGACGACGAGTTCAGTCTGACACACCGCCTAAATGGATTGTTCTCATTTATTTAGAATTGTATCCATCACTTCTTGAAATCCATTTAAAATGAGAGCTACAATCAGGAAATGAAACTGTACCGTCTTCTTGTTTGAGGCCATTTTTTCTCCTTACATCCAGGTAAAACATCTTACAGATACTAAATGTACCTTTCCTTATTACTATATATATATATATATATATATATATATCAGGAAATCTCATCTCATCTCATTATCTCTAGCCGCTTTATCCTTCTACAGGGTCGCAGGCAAGCTGGATCCTATCCCAGCTGACTATGGGCGAAAGGCGGGGTACACCCTGGACAAGTCGCCAGGTCATCACAGGGCTGACACAGACAACCATTCACACTCACACCTATGGCCAATTTAGAGTCACCAGTTAACCTAACCTGCATGTCTTTGGACTGTGGGGGAAACCGGAGCACCCGGAGGAAACCCACGCGGACACGGGGAGAACATGCAAACTCCACACAGAAAGGCCCTTGCCAGCCCCGGGGCTCGAACCTAGGACCTTCTTGCTGTGAGGTGACAGCGCTAACCACTACACCACCGTGCCGCCTATATCAGGAAATGTTTATTTAAAACTTTCATTTTTATGATAGAATCCTTTCAGGGGAAATAAGTTGAGTCAAAGTGAATCATTGTCAATGTTTAAGAAACAATTCGCTGAAAGTTCGGAGTGAAAACAAAACTAGTGTTATTACATCACAAAATATGAAAGCCAATCATGTTGCAGTATGCAAATGAAGGCCAAACACAGGCGAGAATATAAAATCTTACACAGGTTTATATGGAGTTTTTACTTCAAGGAGAACTGAAGTCAATTTTAAATTTGATAACGTGTTATTCAATTACGTTTTCGGTTTTAGTAACCTTATATCGTGTCTCGTATTGGCAACTAATTGCATTTAAATATTATACTTATCGGCCTATTCGGTTTTTAGCCATGTTGAATTTAGTTCGTCTGGTCGACTGCAGGCGTTGCTTATCCGCGCGATCTTCACGAGACTTGTGCGAGACTTCGAAACGTGAAGTGTCAGCCAGGTGTCAGTGCCGCCATTTTGAAAACTGTTTTCCAAACGAAGTATTGCACAAAAACGAGTTTAAATGGCGATTACTGCCTACTTTTTTCAAACTTTCCTGATTGCTATCAAAACAAACACAACTTCCAGCTTGATTACATCAGCGTTCGAAGAGAGCGCACTTGTCTTTTGATAACATTGGCAGATGTCGGTCACTTTGATTTCCGCTGTACGTTCCGTCCTATGATGTCTCGCACTGGTCTCAATGCATCTCGTTTACAGCCATTGCTTTGACATATGGACTGATATATTACAGAGCATATTTCAAACACTCATAACTTGCTATAGCAGCGACAAAATAGCGATCAAAAATGCATTCCGACATTTAATAAAATGAGATAAATAGAATTTTGATCATAAAAAAAAATTTACCTTCAGTTCCTCTAACATTTTACTTCAGGACCTTGTTCTTAAGGTTACATGGAATGCAGTAATAAGCCCTTCCTTAGCCTGCATAAACCTTTATATCGATTTTATTCCAGCAGGTATAAGCCGTAGCATACATATGAAATTATTTGCGGTTGCTCCGACAGTAACAGGTCACAGGTTCCTACACACAGAATCTCAAATAATATATCAATATTGTACAGGGATGTTGGTTACCTGTTATCAAAAAGAGTGTCATGTTTTACTCTACTATTTAGGGCACTAGTATGCAATTTGGGATGCAGCCTTTTAATTGCCAGCTGTTGCTGAAAATTAATGGCATCCATCACTTTGAAGAAGCATGTCAGTTTTCAGAAAGGGCTGATATGGGTGTTAAAGCACTGCGCAGTTTTCAATTGTGAAATTCCGCTTCTATGCTGGAAAACATGATTTGCAGCTGCACTCCTGTCAGAGCTGCTGTTGGAGAAATTAATCAACACCTTCTGACCAATCAGAATCCAGAATTCAGCAGCACTGTGGAATAATGCATATTATTATACAGACAGGACACTTTTTCAATGGAATATAAACATGTGTTCTATTCCCTTCTAGCAGGTTCCATTCATTTGGTTTGATAGCATGCAATATTGTTAGTATATCGCTTATCCTACGTGCATTGCGTCACTCTATCCAATGGAGAATGAGCGTTGAAGATGGTTTACGATATTGCATGGATGGTTGTCAAGACAACGTGACGTCACACGTCAGAGACGTAAAACTTCCACACTAGTGAGTGACTAGGACAATTTGTAAACAAACATGGCCACCAGGTTTGCTTCATTAAACGTAAGATTGAGAGAATTTTGAAAGAGAAGGATGCATTGAACACCTGAAAGGAATGTGTATGTATAATAATAACAATATCTGTCAAGGACCAGACAGGAGAGGCGATCAAATGCACTCGAACCACAGTTTATTAATAACAGGGGAAAAGGGAGTTGGGAGAATGTGTGTGAAGTTCAGTGGCAGGAGGACTGAGAGGCTGATGGGAGCATGGTGGTGACATCTGTCTCCCATCCAAGCACTGACCAGGCCCAACCCTGCTTAGCTTCTGAAATCAGACAGGATCAGGTGTAGTCAGAGAGGTGTGGCTGTAGGCTGACAGCACTTGGGTTTCAGGCAGTCTCCCAGCAGTAGTCCCTCAGCAAGCTGGAGATCAGGCGAAGGTACAGGAGAGGCAGAGTCGACAGGACAGAAGGCAGATCAGGTTACCGGGGCTGGAGAGCAGACAGAGTCAGAGGATCAGGGCTGCAACGTCAGCAGACATCCGACTGACATCTCCTTCAGTGCGCTGCAGCCGGTCTAGGGCAGAGGGCTCGGGCGCTGACTCCATGTCTTGGTCAGATCGTTCTGTCAAGGACCAGACAGGAGGAGATCAAATGCACTCAAACCACAGTTTAATAATAACAGGGGAAAAGGGAGTTGGGAGAATGTGTGTGAAGTTCAGTGGCAAGAGGCAGGGATGGCTGGTGGGAGCGTGGTGGTGACATCTGAGGTCTCCCATCCCAGTACTGACCAGGCCTGACCCTGCTTAGCTTCTGAGATCAGACAGGATCAGGCATAGCCAAAGAGGTGTGGCTATAGGCTAACAGTTCTTGGGTTTCAGGCAGTCTCCCAGCAGGCAGGAGATAGAGAGCAGGCTGGAACACAGAGTCACAAATCAGGTAGCAAGATAGGGGACAGAAATGCAGGGTCAGGTTACCAGGGCAGAAGAGTAGGGCTCCAGGCAGGGCTGCTCACACCAGGCAGATGGAGAGGCAGGTGAGCAGCAGGGCTGGGCGAGCTGGAGATCAGGCGAAGGTACAGGAGAGGCAGGCAAGAGGCAGAGTCAACAGGACAGAAAGCAGATCAGGTTACCGGGGCTGGAGAGCAGACAGAGTCAGACGAAACAGAATATCTTCAGGAGTCAGAGTAGTAGGAACACAGAGCAGGTTATCACGCTGAGAGTTGCAGATGATCTGACACAGAAGCTTGGGAGGACTGCAGTATAAATACACACAGGGGGAAAGCAAGTGATCGGCAACAGTCAATGACAATCACTGATAGTTAATAAGAGGAAGTGAGTGCGGGCGTGGTCGGTAATGCTGAGTGGAGATGTTACCTGAAGAGAGAAGCCCACAGGTAGGACAATGACAGAACCCCCCCCCCCCCCCTCAAGGGACGGCTCCAGAAGTCCCTAGCCACAGATCCACAAAGACGGGCGGGAGGAGGGGGAATATCGGTGGAGGGTCAGAACTCCTCTGACCGGTCAGTGTCCAAGGCCTCAGGATCTGGTTCAGAATCAGACTCAAGGACAGTAGCGGTTGGTGCATTGTCATTCCGACAAGAACCCTTTGGTCGACCCCTCCGGTTGGCCGGCTAGTCCGGATGCAGGCGATGAAAGGTGCTGATGAGGGTACGGTCTACGATTCTCCCAGCAGGGACCCACATCCTCTCCTCAGGACCATAGCCCTCCCAATCCATCAGGTATTGGAGGCCCCTGCGCTGTGACTTCAGCAGTCGCCGGACGGAGTAGACCGGGCCACCATCGATGAGACGAGGAGGAGGAGAAGGTGCAGCTGGGACCAGCGGGCTCTCGTGCATTGGCTTAATCTTAGAGATGTGGAAGGTGGGGTGCACTCTCATTGACTTGGGCAGTCGGAGCCGGACAGCAGACTGGCTGATTATCCTCTGGATCGGGAATGGTCCGATGAACTGAGGTGCCAGCTTACGAGACTCCACCTGGAGGGGCAGGTCCTTGGCTGATAACCACACCTTCTGGCCCACCCGGTAGGTGGGTGCAGGCGTCCTCTGCCAGTTGGCTCCAGTAGAGTAGCTGGTGACTGACTTGAGGAGTGCAGCGCGGGCTTGAGACCAGGTGCGGCGGCTTCGGCGTGCATAGGTAAGGGCGAGGTGGGCAGGTGACCTCTCCCTCCTGGCTGGGGAACAGGGGTGGTTGGTAGCCATACACGCAGTGGAATGAGGACAGCCCAGTGGCTGAGCTGGTGAGGGAGTTGTGAGAGTATTCCACCCACAGCAGGTGCTCGCACCAGGCCCTAGGGATGCGTGACACCATGCACTGAAGTGCCTTCTCCAACTCCTGGTTAGTCCGCTCTGACTGGCCATTGGACTGGGGTCGGAATCCGGAGGTGAGGCTGGCGGTGGCCCCGAGTAGGTGACAGAACTCCTTCCAGAAAGAGGAGGCGAATTGCGGCCCCCGGTCTGAAACGATGTCCTTGGGCAGCCCATGGATGCGGAAGACATGCTGCAGGACAATCTGGGCGGTCTCTTTGGCTGACGGTAGTTTTGGGAGGGGAACAAAGTGTGCCATCTTGCTAAAGCGGTCCACGATGGTGAGTATGACCATCATCCTGTTAGAAGGGGGCAGACCTGCAACAAAATCCAGGGAAATGTGGGACCAGGGTCGCATTGGCACAGGCAGAGGCTGGAGCAAACCGGCAGGAGGCCAGCTGGAGGACTTATTTTGATTGCAGGTAAGGCAGGCTCGTACGAAGTCTCGCACATCCCTGCTCATAGTAGGCCACCAGAACCATTGGGCGAGCAGGTGGTAGGTGCGAGTGGAACCAGGGTGGCAGGCTAGACAGGAGTCGTGTCCCCATTGTATAACCTGGGATCGCAGGTCTTCAGGAACAAAGAGGTGACTTGCGGGGCATGCACTGGGGCTGGGTTGGTCATGGAGGGCTTCCCGCATTCGTTCTTCAATGTCCCAGGTCAGAGCAGCAACGATACAGGGGTCAGGTAGGATGGGATCCGGATCCTTGGAGGGGGCATCATCCTTCTGGAACTGGCGGGAGAGTGCGTCAGGCTTGGTGTTGCGAGATCCGGGCCGGTACGAAAGGGTGAAATTGAATCTGGTGAAAAAGAAAGCCCAGCGGGCCTGTCTGGGGTTGAGTCGTTTGGCGGTGCGGATGTATTCCAGATTCTTATGGTCTGTCCAGACCAGGAATGGGACTACGCACCCCTCCAGCCAATGATGCCATTCCTCCAGGGTGAGCTTGACCGCCAGCAGTTCCTGGTTGCCTATGTCGTAATTGCGTTCGACCGGCGATAGCCGGCGGGAGAAGAATGCACAGGGGTGGAGTTTGTTGTCCTCTGCTGACCTCTGTGAGAGCACTGCCCCGACTCCCACATCTGAGGCGTCCACCTCTACAATGAATTGCTGCTCCGCATCTGGCATCCGGAGGACGGGAGCAGTGGTGAACCGAGCCTTGAGGGTGGCAAAGGCTTCGTTGGCAGCCGGGGTCCAGGCGAAGGGCTGTTTGGTGCTGGTCAAAGCAGTGAGGGGTGACGCAATGGTGCTGTAATTACGAATGAATTTCCTGTAGAAATTTGCGAAGCCCAGGAACTGCTGAAGCTTCTTCCTGCTCTCTGGTACTGGCCATGAAGTCACTGCTGAGACTTTGGCAGGGTCCATCTGGATGCTCCCCTCTGCCACGATGTACCCCAGGAACCCCACAGACTTGATATGAAACTCACACTTCTCTGCCTTGACGAAGAGGGAGTTTTCAAGGAGACGACGGAGCACTTGCTGGACATGCTGGGTGTGTTCGGATAGGGTTTGGGAGAAGATCAGGATGTCATCGAGGAAAACGAACACGAACTTGTTCAACATATCTCGCAGGACATCATTCACCAGAGCCTGGAATACCGCTGGCGCGTTGGTAAGGCCAAACGGCATCACCCGGTATTCATAATGACCGGTGGGGGTGTTGAACACGGTCTTCCACTCGTCTCCCTCCCTTATCCGAACCAGGTGGTAGGCATTCTGGAGATCAAGTTTGGTGAAGACCATGGCTCCCTGGAGCAGCTCGAAGGCGGAGGTGAGCAGTGGGAGAGGGTATCGGTTCTTGACGGTGATATCATTGAGACCCCTGTAATCGATGCAGGGGCGCAGGGATCCATCCTTCTTTCCCACAAAGAAGAACCCAGCACCGGCGGGAGAGGAGGATGGACGGATGAGGCCAGCAGCCAGAGAGTCACTGATGTAGTCCTCCATCGCCTTCCTTTCTGGGGCGGACAGAGAGTAGAGACGGCCCTTGGGTGGTGCAGTGCCTGGGAGGAGATCAATGGCGCAGTCGTAGGGCCGGTGAGGAGGCAAGGAAGTGGCCTTGGCTTTGCTGAATACCTCCCAAAGGCTGTGATAACACACTGGGACATTAGTGAGGTTGGGGGCAGAGCTGGCAGGTGGAGTACAGGGGTTTAGAGTGGCGGCTCGTAAGCAGGTCCAGTGGCAGTCCTTGCCCCATTCTCTTATCGATTCAGTGGCCCAGTCGAGGTGAGGACTGTGCTGGCAGAGCCATGAATAGCCCAGGATGAGAGGTTGGCCGGGGAAACGGAGCAGGTGAAACTGGATGGTTTCGTGGTGGTTGCCTGACAGTCATCGGAACAGGGGCAGTGAGGCGGGTGACGGTGCCAAGGAGATGGCCATCCAGCGCCCTGGCTGGAACAGGAGAGGATAAGTGATGGCTTTGCAGACCCAACTGGCATGCAAGCTCAGTGTCCATGATGTTAGCCTCGGCGCCAGAGTCAACCAGGGTGGCCAGGGTGTGGGTGGAATCCAACAGACGAAGACAAACTTGGAGCATAGGTTTCTGGCTGGTGGAGGAATGGAGCTCAGCCGGGCCCCTCCTATGTCCGGTGAGCTCAGGCTTCTACTGGGCAAGAGGCAGCACGGTGACAGTCACCCCCACAGTGCAGGCACAGATTGGAGGTGATCCGATGCTGGCACTCTGCCGGGCTGAGGGAAGCACGGCCGATCTCCATGAGCTCTGACTGGTCCAGAAGGCTTGGCGGAGAAGCAGCAGGAGACGTGGAAGGGGCTGGGTTACTCCGTGCGCTGGTGACTGACTGAGTCTGGCAGGCCCTCTCTCGTCAGCGGGTCTGGACCCGGTGGTCAATGCAGACGGCCAGGGCAATGGCCTCATCAAGTGTCGATGGTTGTTCGTACGAGACCAGTTCATCCTTCATGTAGTCGGCCAGGCTGTGCAGAAAGGAGTCCACCAGCGCCTGCATGTTCCACTTGCTGCGCCAGGCCAAGGTCCGGAAATCAATCGAGTAGTCAGCCACTGTTCGTCTGCCTTGGCGAATACTCATCAGTCCTCCGGATGCCTCTACTGACTACGAGCCCAGGTCGAAAACCTTAGTTATCTCCGCTGCAAACAGGGAGAAGGAGGCACACGCCGGTGTCCGGCGTTCATACTCAGCAGTCCCCCACAGGTGGGCGCGGCCAGTCAGACGAGTGATGATGAAGGCCACCTTCGCCACGAAGGTTCTGGGCTGCAGGTCGAACAGCAACCGGCAGCTGGTCAGGAAAGCACGAACTTGGGAGGGGTCACCGTCAAAACGCTCCGGACTGCCGACCTTGGGTTCCGGGGCATCGAGCGCAGCAGGAGCACCTCCCAGAGCTGGCATGTCAGTGGCAGGTATGACAGGGGCTGATGCAACAAGGGGTGGCAGTGGTTGACTCGGAGGAGCAGGGGGTGCTAGGGCGGTGAGCAGCTGGAGTGTTGGTCCAGTCGTTGTTGCTGGAGCTGATGACCAAGCTGGATCAGGGCTGCAACATCAGTAGACATCCGACTGACATCTCCTTCGGTGCGCTGCAGCCGGTCTAGGGGTCGGGCACTGACTCCATGTCGTGGTCAGATCGTTCTGTCAAGGACCAGACAGGAGATGAGATTAAATGCACTCGAACCACAGTCTATTAATAACAGGGGAAAAGGGAGTTGGGAGAATGTGTGTGAAGTTCAGTGGCAGGAGGACTGAGAAGCTGGTGACA
Source organism: Neoarius graeffei (assembly GCF_027579695.1). Lineage (NCBI taxonomy): Eukaryota > Metazoa > Chordata > Actinopteri > Siluriformes > Ariidae > Neoarius > Neoarius graeffei. Next base: position 5,161,553 of record NC_083574.1, read on the forward strand.
TCTGAGGTCTCCCATCCAAATACTGACCAGGCCTGACCCTGCTTAGCTTCTGAGATCAGACAGGATCAGGCATAGTCAGAGAGGTGTGGCTGTAAGCTGACAGCTCTTGGGTTTCAGGCAGTCTCCCAGCAAGCAGTCCCTCAGCAGGCAGGAGATAGAGAGCAGGCTGGAACACAGTCACAAATCAGGTAGCAAGATAGGGGACAGAAATGCAGGGTCAGGTTACCAGGGCAGAAGAGTAGGGCTCCAGGCAGGGCTGCTCACACCAGGCATATGGCGAGCAGCAGGGCTGGGCGAGCTGGAGATCAGGCAAAGGTACAGGAGAGGCAGGCAAGAGGCAGAGTCGACAGGACAGAAGGCAGATCAGGTTACCGGGGCTGGAGAGCAGACAGAGTCAGACGGAACAGAATATCTTCAGGAGTCAGAGTAGTAGGAACACAGAGCAGGTTATCACGCTGAGAGTTGCAGATGATCTGATACAGAAGCTTGGGAGGACTGCAGTATAAATACACACAGGGGGAAGGCAGGTGATCAGCAACAGCCAATGACAGTCACTGAAAGTTAATAAGAGGAAGTGAGTGCGGGCATGGCCGGTAATGCTGAGTGGAGATGTTACCTGAAGAGAGAAGCCCACAGGTAGGACCATGACAAATATCGTCTTTGACTCATTCCATATCATGCTAGCTGAATGGAATATATCTGATATACCACGACAAAAAGCCAGCCAATAATATTTAAATATTTTATCTAAGATATTTTTTTCTGGGCTTTTTTTTTTCCATTCATATGTGAATACATTCAAAAATGGGTAAACAATTCTCCAGGAATTATTGCTCAACTTTGAAACAATAATTATATTGACATTTTGGAAAAAAAAAATAGAAATGGGTCCTATAGTGAGTAACCCATGCTGAACATTCATGAACACTTTATGAAGAAAAGACGCTTTTTGCTTTTGTAAATTATAGGGCAAAATGTCCTCCTGGCCCTTTAATCCAATTTTCAATTACTGCAATGGAGGAAGAAAAGCTGCAGCATGGTAATTTTTGCTCTTATTTGCTTTTTAAATCAGGTATTTTTCTTTCCCGAGCCCAGGGTAATTAATCATTGGAAGATTCCATGTTTTAAAACAACAGCCTTTGGTAGGTGTTCAGGATTTTTTTTCTTTCTATTGATGAAATGTGGAGCTGATTACCGTGGACTCGGCCATATTACAGATTCCGCAGCCAAACGTACTGTATGGAGGCGAAAGCTTCTTATTGAGAAGCAAAGTACAGGGAAATATTTAAAAGCACAAGGAGAAAAAGGATGGAACGAGGAGTCACAGGATCGCAACACTATTGTGCTACTTTCTTGTGTGAATGCAATGAGTGATGATAAAATATGGTGTGGGTATATTTCATCCTGGAGATTTATGGTGATGATATACTGATTGATATACAGTACTGTGCAAAAGTCTTAGCCCCCTCATTTTTTTTCATACAGACTTTATAGATTTCTATTTTATGACTTCTGCATTATCGAGTCAGTACAAAAACATTTTCGAGTTCCAAACATCTGTTTCATTTTCCAGCACAAATTAAATGTTACAGAAAAAAAATTTGCACTATGTCTGAGCAGCATATTCCATAAGAGAGCACTGTCTTTTCAGATTAAGAAAGAAAACATAATGAAGGCTACTGGAACATTTTTGGTACAAAATGAAGAAGCGAATGTGACAGTCAAAGTGTCCAGAAGAACTGTGGCTGGTTCTGGAAGATGCTCAGTAAAACCTACAGCTCATTTTCTTATAAAACTGCATTCGTTGTTCCTGAGACTACTATTTTTTTGAAAGCAAAGGGTCGTCTCACAGCAAATATTGACTTTGTTTCATTTTTTCAGGCTTACTGCTTATCAAAGTCCCTTCCACACCAGGATCTGGTCTTCCCAGGCAGTCTCCTGTCCCAGTACTAACCAATTCTTTTGAAGTGCATGGGTGCAGTGCCAATTTCCATTTCAGTAGCCATCGCCTATACAGCTAGGGTTACAGTGGGGGGCGTGTCCTCTGGAAACTGCAAGAGTTTGACTTCCCTACTTGCATCTGTATTCCAGCATGCCTTGACAGTAGGTACCATTTTTACAATGGTCTTTGGTATGACCCAACTGTGAGTAGAACTCACGATCTCCTAGTTGAGAGACAGACATGCTAACCACTATGCCAACTCGCAGTCACTTACTAGTTATAATATTTTTTAATCTTGAAACATTTCATTTCATTATTTTTAAGCCATTTTTGGTCAACAGCATTTCTTTATGTGTCTAAGACTTTTACACAGTACTGTATTGAAGAATTTCAGTTTTCATGGTTTGAAATCTCATCTCATCTCATTATCTCTAGCCGCTTTATCCTGTTCTACAGGGTCGCAGGCAAGCAGGAGCCTATCCCAGCTGACTACGGGCGAAAGGCGGGGTACACCCTGGACAAGTCGCCAGGTCATCACAGGGCTGACACATAGACACAGACAACCATTCACACTCACATTCACACCTACACTCAATTTAGAGTCACCAGTTAACCTAACCTGCATGTCTTTGGACTGTGGGAGAAACCGGAGCACCCGGAGGAAACCCACGCGGACACGGGGAGAACATGCAAACTCCACACAGAAAGGCCCTCGCCGGCCACGGGGCTCGAACCCGGACCTTCTTGCTGTGAGGCGACAGTGCCCATTAAAACACAAAACAGTTGAAATTAATGAAACAAAATTAACAAAGTAGCTTTGTTGTTTTTTATGCATAAAAGAAGCTATGATTGCTAAATACATCTCCTGTACAAACTTTACGAATAGTAAATTTTATTCTTTGTCAATTTACACTCATGGTACATTCTTTATGCAAGCTCATGGTATCAGTTTTTCTTGTGCAATACAATAAGAAGAAGTATATGCACTGCAACTCTTTTACTATGAACTTTCGCATATAACAAACTAAGTTTGTGTCCCCTGCATTTCGTGACAATGAGTCAGTCTTCAGAAAACAAACATCACTCAGTCATGCGCTCCTTTTCTCCCAGAGGCAAACAATAAATTATCAACTCCGCAGTCGAGTTAACGATACATGTTAACACCATAAAACAAAGGCTTAACGAGCCTCGCTTAAGTGTTGATCATTAACAATGATCAAGAATGCTGATCAGTGACTTCAAAAAAATCCCTTAAAAAGACTTTGTTTTATGAGATAAAAGCAGTTTTACTTGAGCATTCTTGTCATGGCTACTTGGAAACGTAAGACACTCTCCGTCGAAAAAAAAATCTTTATTGTGGAATATATTTCATAGATCTAGCATAGTTAGTATGCATATTCTATTCTGTACAATATTATTTTATTTAAGGGTTTTGTTGTTGTTTAGTATTTATGTGTAAATTTGGTATTTTTACTGACTGGATTATGTGCAATAATTATATACAGTACAGCAGTTATATTGATGTAAGCCAGTGGAATTAAATTTTGTTCAAATGTGCATTTTGAATGCACAGGTGAATGACAATAAAGTTAGCTAGCTAGCTATGTCAAAGACAAACTTCATATCCTGGATCGTCTAAAGCATTTTGAGAAAGCAACAAATTTATCGAAAGAACACGGTATCCTGAAAAATTACATTCCAACTTTTAAAGCAAAAAAGAAAGAGCTCCAAGACTTCAACCATAACTCTGCAATCAACATGATGGGCTGAAAAGAAAGAAGATGCGGCAAGCAAATGACAGTGAGTATGACTTATTTTCTTTACGTGGTAAATTTGTAAGTAAATTAAGCGTAAATATAAATTAAACAGGGGTGGTGTAGTGGTTAGCACTGTAGCCTCGCAGCAAAAAGGTCCTGGGTTTGAGCCCAGTGGACGACGAGGGCCTTTCTGTGAGGAGTTTGCATGTTCTCCCTGTGCCTGTGTGGGTTTCCTCCGGGTGCTCTGGTTTCCCCTAAAGACATGCAGGTTAGGCTAATTGGTGGCTCTAAATTGTCCGTAAGTGTGAATGATTGTTTGTGTGTCGGCCCTGCAATAACCTGTGTACCCCACCTCTCACCCATAGTCAGCTGGGATAGGCTCCAGCTTGCCTGCGACCCTGTAGAACAGGAAAAGCGGCTACAGATGATGGATATAAATTAAACACAGTTGGTCTTGTTTAATGTAAGAGTGAGTTTTTGGTGTGACAAATGGTTCCATTTAGGTTCTGGGTTCGAGCCCAGTAGCCGACGGGGGCCTTTCTGTGTGGAGTTTGCATGTTCTCTCCGTGTCTGCGTAGGTTTCCTCCAGGTGCTCCATTTTCCCTTACAGTCCAAAGACATGTGGTTAGGTTAACACGGGGAGGCCTTGGGCTGAGGTGCCCTCTAACCCCCAACTGCTCCCCGGGCGCTGTAGTAGAGCTGCCCGCTGCTCTGGGTATGTGTGTGTGCTCACTGCTCACTTGTATGTGTGCATGTGTGTGTTCACTGCTTCAGATGGGTTAAATGCAGAAGACGAATTTCACTCTGCGTGAGTGTATGTGTGATAAATAAAGTGTATTCTTTCTTTCTTCTTTCATTTCTGTATTACAAACTTTTCGGAATAACGAATTATTTGGATGTCCTCCAACGAGTTCATTATCACGAGGTTGCAGTGTATTATTTTGCTCCAGCTCTCAATGGATTTTTCACCCTTGCTTCAGCTCCTGCTTCTTTCTCATACTGCAAAATAATATGACGTGCTGGATCAAGTGCTATTTTATAAGCTGTTGAATATTAATGGGAGGAAGCTCTCTCTCTCTCTCTCTCTCTCTTGCTGCTGTTTATCTGCAACTCTTTATTTTACCTGAGATCACTGATGCATTTTTTTCACAGATTGCATTTTCTGTTATTCTTTTTCCAAGAAGCATCATACTCGAGCTATTATTATTGTTAGTCAACAGAATAGATAAAGTCGGGGTTTTTTATTATTTTTTAAAAAGTAGCCTTATTTTATGATCAATCAAGGGCAGGATTTGAGTTTGACATCCCTGAATAAGATCATATGAATACTCATGATTGAAAAATGACCCAGACAGAGATAACACATGTGCACTCCTGTGCCTACTCTCTCTCTCTCTCTCTTCCTACATCCTGTAAATATTTAGTTTCATCTCTGTAACCAATGCCATGAATGTAGTTCTGAAACGCAGAGGATGTATCCGCCCTGGTTCCTGGAGCATCTCACTCATAATGGAAGATCATTTTCAGCTCTCCTCCTTCAGCCATTTGCTTCACTTTTCCATGTAGAGGTCATGATATCCAGAAAAGCCATATCGTACAAGCGTCTCACCGTATAGTGTCCAGATCATATGAGGCACATAACCTCTCCTGAAATAGAAGAGAGCCGGATGCCTGCCTATGTCATCTGCTTGAGTACAAGTGAAACAGAGAGAAAAGAGGAAGTAAGAATATGTCACTGGTCTAAAAATACATATGAATTATTGCTTATCAGACTTACAGTTTCACTCTTTGCAGGCTGGCAGGATACACAGAGGTCAGAGGACTTGGTGTTAAAAGAAAGAAAGAAACAGCTTTATTACTTTATTGGATCCACTTTTAGCCAGCAGGTTATTTTAGGAACAGGAGTTTTTAAAACTTTTTAAAACTAGAAGGACACTCGGTAGAGAGCATACCTCCACCAAGCCACATATTGCGTTATCAACATCAGATTCAAATCACTTGATCCTAAGATAATACTAAAGCTGTCCACCAAATTTCATCCAAATCCGTTCAGTACATTTTGAGTTACAGTGGTGCTTGAAAGTTTGTGAACCCTTTAGAATTTTCTATATTTCTGCACAAATATGACCTAAAACATCATCAGATTTTCACACAAGTCCTAAAAGTAGATAAAGAGAACCCAGTTAAACAAATGAGACAAAAATATTATACTGGGTCATTTATTTATTGAGGAAAATGATCCAATATTACATATCTGTGAGTGGCAAAAGTATGTGAACCTTTGCTTTCAGTATCTGGTGTGACCCCCTTGTGCAGCAATAACTGCAACTAAACGTTTCTGGTAACTGTTGATCAGTCCTGCACACTGGCTTGGAGGAATTTTAGCCCGTTCCTCCATATAGAACAGCTTCAACTCTGGGATGTTGGTGGGTTTCCTCACATGAACTGCTCGCTTCAGGTCCTTCCACAGCATTTCCATTGGATTAAGGTCAGGACATTGACTTGGCCATTCCAAAACATTAACTTTATTCTTCTTTAATCATTCTTTGGTAGAACAACTTGTGTGCTTAGGGTCATTGTCTTGCTGCATGACCCACCTTCTCTTGAAATTCAGTTCATGGACAGATGTCCTGACATTTTCCTTTAGAATTTGCTGGTATAATTCAGAATTCATTGTTCCATCAATGATGGCAAGCCATCCTGGCCCAGATGCAGCAAAACAGGCCCAAACCATGATACTACCACCACCATGTTTCACAGATGGGATAAGGTTCTTATGCTGGAATGCAGTGTTTTCCTTTCTCCAAACATAACGCTTCTCATTTAAACCAAAAAGTTCTATTTTGGTCTCATCCGTCCACAAAACATTTTTCCAATAGCCTTCTGGCTTGTCCACATGATCTTTAGCAAACTGCAGATGAGCAGCAATGTTCTTTTTGGAGAGCAGTGGCTTTCTCCTTGCAACCCTGCCATGTACACCATTGTTGTTTAGTGTTCTCCTGATGGTGGACTCATGAACATTGACATTAGCTAATGTGAGAGAGGCCTTCAGTTGCTTAGAAGTTACCCTGGGGTCTTTTGTGACCTCACCGACTATTACATGCCTTGCTCTTGGAGTGATCTTTGTTGGTCAACCACTCCTGAGGAGGATAACAATGGTCCTGAATTTCCTCCATTTGTACACAATCTGTCTGACTGTGGATTGGTGGAATCCAAACTCTTTAGAGATGGTTTTGTAACCTTTTCCAGCCTGATGAGCATCAACAATGCTTTTTCTGAGGTCCTCAGAAATCTCCTTTGTTCGTGCCATGATACACTTCCACAAACGTGTTGTGAAGATCAGACTTTGATAGATCCCTGTTCTTTAAATAAAACAGGGTGCCCACTCACACCTGATTGTCATCCCATTGATTGAAAACACCTGACTCTAATTTCACCTTCAAATTAACTGCTAATCCTACAGGTTCACATACTTTTGCCACTCACAGATATGTAATATTGGATCATTTTCCTCAATAAATAAATGACCAAGTATAATTTTGTCTCATTTGTTTAACTGGGTTCTCTTTATCTACTTTTAGGACTTGTGTGTGCGTGTGTGTGTGTGAGTGTTTAGTCTACGTCTAGTTCATATCTAGAGTGTTTATACTGTTTATATTGTCTGTTTGAGTGTTTAGTCTGTGTGTAGTTCTTATCTAGTGTTTACACTGTTTATATTGTCTGAGTGTTTAGTCTGTCTTGTTCTTATCTAGTGTTTATACTGTTTATTTCTACTGTTTATATTGTTTGAGTGTTTAGTCTGTCTAGTTCCTATCTAGAGTGTTTATACTGTTTATATTGTTTGTTTGTTTTTTCAATTATTCTATTTTTATTTATTGCATTGCCTGTTTGCACCGTGGGTCAGAGAGGACTGATATTTCATCTGTGCTATATGTCGAGCATGTATAGCATATTTGACAATAAAGTTGACTTGACTTGACTTGACTTGTGTGAAAATCTGATGATGTTTTAGGTCATATTTATGCAGAAATATAGAAAATTCTAAAGGGTTCACAAACTTTCAAGCACCACTGTACATTGGGAAAAGCAAAAAAAATCCTGGATCCACATACTGTACATATCCGAACTTCTGGTCTTTTATGCCCTGCTATGGAAGCCATGGCCTAATGGTTAGATCAGCAGCTTTGGGACCAAAAAGTCGCCAGTTTGATTTCCTGGAACAGTAGGAATGGCTTTGAGCAAAGCACCTCACTCCGAACTGCTCCCCAGGCTGCTCTGGGTATGTTGTACATCGCTCTGGATAAGAGCATCTGCTAAGTGCCATTAATGTAATGTATTAATTGTCCAAAGCCATCTTCTAAGTGTATCTTTAGGCTGTCAATATGGGGCCATCTTCAACAGGAGCGAAGTGATGAGAACTCCAGGAAAAAGTAAGGCATCAGGATGGATCAGGCTGGTCCAGAGAGAAGGAGAGGTCAGCATCACTGGTATCTCAGGAGTGGCATGTGTAACTCAAGAGAGAATAACAGGTTGTAAGGTATGCTCATTGTCACTTAATGGTTAAGAACAGTGTACATTGTGCACCGAGTGCAAGCAGGGACTCCAGCAAGACTATGACTGAGAGTGCGGGGTGGCAGCATCCAAACACCTGAGTTCAACAAAACACTCTATGCCCGAGAACCCTATAGATCTGCTCCTTTCCCTAATAAAATGCTATTAACAAAACACTTGACGAAACAAATGTGTTTCCAGCCAATATTAAACACCGAGACTGTGTCTGAGTCCTGAACACTACTTGGATCGCTGTTCCATAACTGTGGAGATTTGTATGAGAAGGCTCTGCCCCCTGCTGTCACCTTCACTATTTGAGGTACCAACAAATAGCCTGCACCTTTTGATCTAAGTTGGTGCCGTGGGTCATAAAAGACCAGAAGTTCACTCAGGTGCCCAGGTACTGTGGCGCGAGACTATTCAGTGCTTTATATGGTAGGTTAATAGTAGTACAACCCCGATTCCAAAAAAGTTGGGACAAAGAACAAATTGCAAATAAAAACAGAATGCAATAATTTACAAATCTCAAAAACTGATATTGTATTCACAATAGAACATAGACAACATATCAAATGTCGAAAGTGAGACATTTTGAAATTTCATGCCAAATATGCCGCTTTTCCACTACAAACGCGGCTGAGTCAGGCTGAGCCGTGCCATGCTGAGTTGGGCTGAGTCGAGCTGAGCGGGGCTGTTGGAGTTGCATTTCGACTACAACCGCGCTGAACCGTGCTGGCTGGAAGTGGGTGGACACATTGGGTGGAGTTAGCGAAAGTGGGTGGACGTCACGTGATGTCGTTAAGCAGTGCAAACAGTGACATCAGTGAGCTTTTAAGCGGTAGTCTCACAACCCGAATAGTAAACAATAAACATGGAGTCGTTAGTGTTGCTGGTCTTGGTGCTGTGGCTTGTTGTCACAGACAACGCCAACAGATACTGGCAAGAGCGTATAGATGAGGCGAGGCGCATAAGGCTTCAGAAATTCTCGTAATTCGTAATTATTCTTCTTCCGGGTTTACGGTGTTTACAGATCCCAGCGTGCTCGCGGGGCGTGTGTGGGCATGTGAGGACCCTCCTCCTCACCAATCAGTGCACAGGGGAGTGTCTGCTCATGCCCCCAGCCTCACTCGGCTTGCTTTGGCTCGCTTCAGCCCCACTCCAAAACGGTGCGAGTTTTAGGGGCTAAGCAGGGCTGAAGCGAGCCGAGTCGTGCTGTTCTTTGGTAGTCGAAACGCGAACCATGTCGGGCTGAAGTGAGCTGAAGCGAGCTGAAGTGAGCTGAAAAAGGGTAGTCGAAAAGGGCCAATATTGGCTCATTTGAAATTTCATGACAGCAACACATCTCAAAAAAGTTGGGACAGGGGCAATAAGAGGCTGAAAAAGTTAAAGGTACAAAAAAGGAACAGCTGGAGGACCAAATTGCAACTCATTAGGTCAATTGGCAAAAGGTCATTAACATGACTGGGTATAAAAAGAGCATCTTGGAGTGGCAGCGGCTCTCAGAAGTAAAGATGAGAAGAGGATCACCAATCCCCCTAATTCTGCGCCGACAAATAGTGGAGCAATATCAGAAAGGAGTTCGACAGTGTAAAATTGCAAAGAGTTTGAACATATCATCATCTACAGTGCATAATATCATCAAAAGATTCAGAGAATCTGGAAGAATCTCTGTGCGTAAGGGTCAAGTTCGGAAAACCATACTGGGTGCCCGTGATCTTCGGGCCCTTAGACGGCACTGCATCACATACAGGCATGCTTCTGTATTGGAAATCACAAAATGGGCTCAGGAATATTTCCAGAGAACATTATCTGTGAACACAATTCACCGTGCCATCCGCCATTGCCAGCTAAAACTCTATAGTTCAAAGAAGAAGCCGTATCTAAACATGATCCAGAAGCGCAGATGTCTTCTCTGGGCCAAGGCTCATTTAAAATGGACTGTGGCAAAGTGGAAAACTGTTCTGTGGTCAGACGAGTCAAAATTTGAAGTTCTTTATGGAAATCAGGGACGCCGTGTCATTTGGACTAAAGAGGAGAAGGACGACCCGAGTTGTTATCAGCGCTGAGTTCAGAAGCCTGCATCTCTGATGGTATGGGGTTGCATTAGTGTGTGTGGCATGGGCAGCTTACACATCTGGAATGACACCATCAATGCTGAAAGGTATATCCAGGTTCTAGAGCAACATGTGCTCCCATCCAGACGACGTCTCTTTCAGGGAAGACCTTGCATTTTCCAACATGACAATGCCAAACCACATACTGCATCAATTACAGCATCATGGCTGCATAGAAGAAGGGTCCGGGTACTGAACTGGCCAGCCTGCAGTCCAGATCTTTCACCCATAGAAAACATTTGGCGCATCATAAAACGGAAGATACGACAAAAAATACCTAAGACATTTGAGCAACTAGAATCCTACATTAGACAAGAATGAGTTAACGTTCCTATCCCTAAACTTGAGCAACTTGTCTCCTCAGTCCCCAGACGTTTACAGACTGTTGTAAAGAGAAAAGGGGATGTCTCACAGTGGTAAACATGGCCTTGTCCCAACTTTTTTGAGATGTGTTGCTGTCGTGAAATTTAAAATCACCTAATTTTTCTCTTTAAATGATACATTTTCTCAGTTTAAACATTTGATATGTCATCTATGTTCTATTCTGAATAAAATATGGAATTTTGAAACTTCTACATCATTGCATTCTGTTTTTATTTACATTTTGTACTTTGTCCCAACTTTTTTGGAATCGGGGTTGTATGTTATAGTTGATGTGAAATTTGATTGGGAGCCAATGCAGTGTGGAAAAGATAAGTGATGTGGTCATATCTTCTGGTTTTAAACCAGAGTAAAATGTACCTTGAATGCACACCTTCTTACATGAAAGAAGGGTTCAGAAGATGCTCTCTTGATGATAACACCCAGGAGAGGATAGGGTGTGGTACCTGCTGTTAAATTTGCATTTGTTTGTTTGTTTGTTTGTTTGTTTGTTTGTTTGTTTGTTTAATTTTCTGTACAGGAGGTAAACCTTTGTAATGGCTCATGTTTGGCCAAGATACACTCCTGTCATCGAGCTGCTACAATAAAAATAAATCAAACCAGGTCATGAACGCAGAAGCAGTCATGTACTGCAATGCAGATGAATATGAGCTCATAGCTAATCTCTCCGGTTTAACACAGTGCAACATGTTTGTACCTCACTGTAGCGCTGGGGGGAAAATAAATGCTGCTTTAACTCTGGAGTAATTACACTGAAATGTATTCAGATTCATGTTGCACAATGCGGCGCTCAATTAGCGCGTGCTACGTCTACACTTTAAAGCTTCTTTCATCTTCATCTAAAGCCAAGCATTCAGGATCGCCTCTCCATCACAAGGATGCTTCTAAGTGCTTAGAAACTACTGCAGATTTTAATCACTTTCATCCATTTTAAATGAAGTAGATAAAGTGCAAAGAAAATGCGAGGTTTTTGCTCGTTTTTTTCCACCTTCCTTAAGTGCATTTCTACCTTTTGGCACTGACATGTTTATACTGTATATTTGTGTAATTGCGAAAGCAGGAATTGATCAAGAGAATGGTGCTTGATGTGTTGAAACAGAGTGGTCTAATAGAGGAAAATATTAACCCCTTAAACTCTGAGGAGCTGCCAGTGGATTCAGATTTATATTTTTCACACCTGTATCTGCACACTTGGGCTTAGCTAAGGGGCGGCCGAGCATGAAGCATCGCCATCTCTCTGGCCACCTCAGTCAAACATTAGCGGTAGTAGTAGTGTCAGTGTAGTAACCAGTATCATGCTCTTTTCATCACTGACCAACATCAAAGATGGTCAATGTGTATAATGTCATGCAGGCATGAGCTAGTTTAGCTCGCTAACACATCAGTGAACTATTCCCTGTCCCAAACTGGCCACAATGAACAAACCAGTGAGCAAACACTTGTTTTTACATTAACAATATTTATTATTTGGACGTATCACATTGGATTTCTTCAGTCCGTTATTAGCTTCTGTGAGCTAAAGATATTGATTCTGCAATGCTAGCATATTTCATAACATTGTTACAGGCATTTAGCAGATACTCTTATCCAGAGCAGCGTACAACATACCTGGAGCAGTTGGGGGTTAGGTGCCTTGCTCAAGGGCACCTAACATGCAGTTAGGTTAACATGGCTGCCCCATGTTAACCTAACTGCATGTCTTTGGACTGTGAGGGAAACCGGGGCACCCAGAGGAAACCCACACAGACACAGGGAGAACATGCAAAGTCCACACAGAAAGGCCCCCATCAGCTGCTGGGCTCAAACCCAGAACCTTCTTGCTGACCACTACACCCCCGTGCCGCCCATTCCTGCTGGTCCAGGGAATCAAACCAATGACCTTTTGGTCCCAAAGCTGCTTCTATAACCATTAGAGAAACTAGTTAGCCCCAAACAAATTGGGAACACATTTGTTGTAGCTAGCTAGATGACAAAAAATTGCTTATGTGGGCACCAGATTCCATCATTTTCTGTGGATGCAGATTAGTTTTTCTCTCCACACTAGATTGACACCCGTGTAGTCATTAGCTCTAACCTGTCAACCCCATTTTACGCCTATTTTGAAGGAGAGAAAATGGAACATGTGAATTATGGACTATATCTGTTTTACACAAAATATAAAAATGGATTTCTGAGAAAATAAAAAATGAAATGCAGGTGCATCCAAAGAGCAAAGCATGAACCCAATACATAACATCCATCCATCCATTATCTATAGCCGCTTATCCTGTACAGGGTCGCAGGAAAGCTGGAGCCTATCCCAGCTGACTATGGGCGAGAGGCAGGGTACACCCTGGACAAGTCGCCAGGTCATCGCAGCGCCAATACATAACAGAAAAAAAATGAAAGAATGGGGAAGCCATGACCTAATGGTTAGAGAAGCAGCTTTGGGACCAAAGAATGGGGAAGCCATGGCCTAATGGTTAGAAAAGCAGCTTTGGGACCAAAGAATGGGGAAGTCATGGCCTAATGGTTAGAGAAGCAGCTTTGGGACTAAAAGGTTGCCAGTTCGATTCCCTGGGCCAGCAGGAATGGCTGAAGCCCCCTTGAGCAAGGCATGTAACCCCCAACTGCTCCTCAGGATGCTCTGAATATGTTGTACACTCTGGATAAGAGCATCTGCTAAATACCTGTAATGTGACCATCAGTGTATGCTATGACCCCCTTTGATTTGAACAAGACAGGCAGGATATAGCAGACATATGACTTAAAGATTAAAAATTATTTCCTCTGAGTTATCATGATCACCAGGCTGGACTGTCATACTACCCGCTGTGTTTTCACTTTAAATATTCCATCTGCTCCTCCTTCTATGACTTTTTATGTTTTTGGGGAAACGCAGCTCTGATTGTCCTAGTAACCTCAATAAAAGTAGCCAGGAATGTTTTTACGTGAAAAGAGAACTTTTTTTTTCCCTTACACTGTGGCTTCTAACTCGATTATAATTTCTGAAACAAAATAATGGAAGTTAACTTCATAAAAGGCAGCAGATTGAAAACCACTGATCTGGTAATGTGGTAGGTTATCAGGGGACAATTTTCTATGTAGAGAAATCATGACACACACTCCAAGCTCAGCGCAGTACCAGTGAGTTAATGTTGTTATTCTGCACCTCTTTTCATTTCGTATCTGTCTCAAAAGACGAAGGCCTTTTGCCCTAATTGGCTCCACAGCACATTTTAAAGCGACAGTCTTAAGCGGATCCGAGTCCCATTCATCTCAGATCGCTTGTAACGATCATTCTGCAAACAACGCCATCGCCTTAATAAGAGACCAGGTGGGTAATTGATGTGGTTACTAAGTGGCTCATTTGCATCCTTTACTCACATAAAACAAAGCAGCAGGGGAGGGCATTAAAAGGCATCTCAGACTTTCTGACGAGCCTCGGTGCTAGCTCCGATCGGTAATTAAACTCTTCAGGGGTTCCACTTCGCTCTCCTTTTCGCTCCCCTCTGGGGACATTCAATGAAAAGATAAGCAGAAAACTTACAGGTAATCGGGGAAATTAAAACATGCTTCCGAGGCGTTCTTCGTTAACCATCAGCTTAACCCACATTTTCCAAGTGAAACTGATCTCCCTTGGGCTCTGGGCAGTGAAATGATGTGCTGGCTAAAAGAAGCACTTGAGCCAGCACTGAGTTTCTGGTCTCTAATGGTGTTAATGGCTGAGGGGAACAGGGACATACAGTGTGTAATCACAGTGTATCAGCAGCAGCGAGGTGCCACACTTATAATAATAATAGAATCCGGAATCAGATTCATACAATACCACAGGGTGCATTTTTAGGAAGCAGATCCACCAGGGTCTGAAAGTTTCCATCCTGTTGACCGAGTATTCAATAATACAGTCAAAAGCAAAAAAAGTTTGCATCCCCCAAGGTTTATGAATGGTGGAAAAACTGGAACACGTGTCTCTATTCTACAATTAATCTCAAAAATAGATGCGTAAAGCAACAAAACAACAATCGAGAACTTTTTAAAAGTGGTTTCACTTTGACTCTCTTGGTCTCCAGTCGTAGGCTGAATGAAAGAGTGCATGATCCATCCATCCATTATCTGTAGCCGCTTATCCTGTACAGGGTCGCAAGCAAGCTGGAGCCTATCCCAGCTGACTATGGGTGAGAGGTGGGGTACACCCTGGACAAGTCTCCAGGTCATCGCAGGACTGACATATAGACACAAACAACCATTTGCACCTACGGTCAATTTAAAGCCACCAGTTAATCTAACTGCATGTCTTTGGACTGCGGGGGAAACCAGAGCACCCAGAGGAAACCCACGCAGACAACATGCAAACTCCGCACAGAAAGGCCCTTATCAGCCACGGGGCTCGAACCCAGAATCTTCTTGCTATGAGGCAATAGTACTAACCACTACACCACTATGCCACCACAGTGTATGATATTTGACTCAAAGATCTCAAAGATACAATAACAGGAATTGTCATATCACCTGTACGGACCTGCACACACGCTCTGAATAAAACTATTGGGAAAAGTCACGTGACTGAGCAGATATGGATTTTGTAATCTGGTCCAGAAAAAGCTGTATGCAGCTGTTTCTCTCACTTTCGCCGTTTTATTTTGCTCTGAATTGTTACTTTGAAAAATGAGCGACAGAACTGAGCACAGTGAAAGTGGATTTTATTTTTTTTTTAATTTTTAACAACTTTTAACAATTCTATGAAAATTGTTTTCTTCAAAAGTATGATCAATATCTCCACCAGGTGGCACGGTGGTGTAGTGGTTAGCACTGTCGCCTCACAGCAAGAAGGTCCTGGGTTCGAGCCCCGGGGCCGGCGAGGGCCTTTCTGTGTGGAGTTTGCATGTTCTCCCCGTGTCCGCGTGGGTTTCCTCCGGGTGCTCCGGTTTCCCCCACAGTCCAAAGACATGCAGGTTAGGTTAACTGGTGACTCTAAATTGACCGTAGGTGTGAATGTGAGTGTGAATGGTTGTCTGTGTCTATGTGTCAGCCCTGTGATGACCTGGCGATTTGTCCAGGGTGTACCCCGCCTTTCGCCCGTAGTCAGCTGGGATAGGCTCCAGCTTGCCTGCGACCCTGTAGAAGGATAAAGCGGCTAGAGATAATGAGATGAGATGAGAATATCTCCACCAGTCAAGGCTTCTGTGGCATTTGATTTGTTGCCTTTTCCATTTTCTCTGAGGTCTCTGCGCTCGGACTTAAGGACATTTCTGGACTTTTTAAAGTCTTCATCTTTCAGGATGTTTATCTTCCTGTTGTTGTTGTCGTTGTTGTTGTTGTCATGGTCGCGTTGAATATTTCACGAAAAGGAAGGCAGAGTGTCAGGTTCATCATTTAAATTTCCTTTTTTCTTTGTTTGTATATGGGTCCGTCTCAGAAATTGGTCTCTCATTTGGGACATTATGGTCAAAAAAATACATTTTCTAATTTTAATATTTTTTTTGCATTTACCTAACAATCAATGTTTCTTTTGTCATGTTTAATAAGAATAAAGATAGTATCTTGCTTTATCTGCCCTCCACTGTGGAAAATTTTTTTGATTCCAATTCAAATGCTTTTGTAAAATTGAATTCCATATAAAATAACTCTGGGCGGCACGGTGGTGTAGTGGTTAGCACTGTCGCCTCACAGCAAGAAGGTCCGGGTTCGAGCCCCGTGGCTGGCGAGGGCCTTTCTGTGCGGAGTTTGCATGTTGTCTGCTTGGGTTTCCTCTGGGTGCTCCGGTTTCCCCCACAGTCCAAAGACATGCAGGTTAGGTTAACTGGTGACTCTAAATTGACTGTAGGTGTGAATGGTTGTCTGTGTCTATGTGTCAGCCCTGTGATGACCTGGCGACTTGTCCAGGGTGTACCCCGCCTTTTGCCCGTAGTCAATTGGGATAGGCTCCAGCTTGCCTGCGACCCTGTAGAACAGGATAAAGTGGCTACAGATGATGAGATGATACATTTTGGGTATTTGATACGGCGAAATAGGACACAATGGAAAAATCAAGAACACACCAGAAAGATGAGAATAACGGCAGTGGTAAAAGAACAGCGACTGTACCGGCTGAAGGTCGCGTGGGTCTCTGCTGCGGCGCGCGAGCAACGGGACATCACTACCGCACCGGACGGAGCGGGGGCGGGGCAAAATGACTGGCTGTAGATTCTATCAAAAGTTCGATCTAAATTGACCATGGTCGCAAAATATTGGCCAAAAATACGCAAACACTACGAAATATATATAGCTCAGAAATTCATACAAGACCAGCTACCATCGTAACATATTCTGTAAGAAACATATTCTATACCTAACTGTAACCGTTCTAATGAAGGGGTGGAGCACAGAGGATGGCAGGACAGAGATCAGGTTCGAAAATACGATTTTTATTGCCACACTTTTCAGTGAACCAATTCGAACTCAGACACACACCAACACACAACCGGCATCTGGTTCAGGGATGATCTCTCTGCTCTCCCTCTTTAAATAGGGTGCGGTCACTGGGAAGACACACACAAACACAGGTTAATTGACAACAGGTGTAGTGATTCTGCCACTTACCTTCCCTGACTCCGCCCTCCTGTCACAGACTGGCGCTTGGCCACGCCCCCACTGCCACATACCCCCACCGCCCGACTCAGGCCGGGTGGCCGTCCGGCCTGCAGTCGACTCCCCCCCCCTTGACGGGAGAGGAAGTCCGCCATGACCATCTGCGCCCCCAGCCTGTGGACCACCTTGAAATTAAAGGGTTGGAGTGCCAGATACCAACGGGTGATCCACGCGTTGGCATCTTTCATGCAGTGGAGCCACTGGAGGGGCGTGTGGTCCGAACAGAGGGTGAAAGGGCGCCCCAGCAGGTAGTAACGGAGGGCGAGGACCGCCCACTTGATTGCCAGGCACTCTTTCTCTATGGTGCTGTAGCGCCCCTCACGCACTGACAGCTTCCTGCTGATGTATAGGACTGGGCGGTCCTCCCCCTCCACCTCCTGGGACAAAACCACCCCCAGCCCTCTGTCCGACGCATCGGTCTGTAATATAAAGGGGAGAGAAAAGGTCAGGGGAGTGTAAAAGTGGCCCCCCACACAGTGCGGCCTTTACCTCAGAAAAAGCCCGCTGGCATTGCTCCGTCCACTGGACCGGATCTGGTGCCCCCTTTTTAGTGAGATCAGTCAGCGAGCTGGTGACGTCCAAATAATTAGGTATAAACCTTCGATAATAGCCAGCCAGCCCCAGGAACTGTCTCACCCCCTTTTTGGTCTTGGGCCTCGGACAGGCCGCAATTGCTGCGGTCTTGTTAATTTGGGGCCGCATCTGCCCGTTGCCCAAGTGGAAGCCCAGATACCGTACTTCCACCCGCCCAATCGCACACTTCTTCGGGTTGGCTGTGAGACCCGCTTGCCTCAGCGACCTAAGGACGGCCCTCAGATGTTCCAAATGCCTCGGCCAGTCATTACTATAGATGATGATGTCATCAAGGTAGCCGGCCGCATAGGTGGCGTGGGGCGGAGGACCCAGTCCATCAGCCGCTGAAACGTAGCAGGTGCCCCAAACAGCCCGAACGGAAGTGTGACGAATTGGTGTAATCCGAACGGTGTGGAAAAGGCCGTTTTTTCTTGGGATAGTGGAGTCAAGGGGATCTGCCAGTATCCCTTTGTCAAATCCAGTGTCGAATAAAAGCGAGCCGTGCCTAGTTGATCGAGCAACTCATCAATCCGAGGCATTGGGTACGCGTCAAATTTTGACACCGCGTTGACTTTTCTATAGTCCACACAGAACCGGACCGACCCGTCGGTCTTGGGTACCAAGACCACCGGGCTGCTCCAGTCACTGTGGGACTCCTCGACGATGCCCATTTCGAGCATGGCCTCGAGTTCTTCCCAAACCACCTTTTTTTTGTGTTCGGGTAGCCTGTAAGGGCGGCTACGCACTACCACCCCCGGGGGTGTCTCTATGTGGTGCTCTATGAGGTTAGTGTGACCGGGCAGGGGTGAGAACACATCCAAAAACTCGGTCTGCAACTGGGCGACCTCCGCGAGTTGGGTCAGGGAGAGGTGGTCTCCACAGGGGACCGGAGGGATACATGACGCCAATGCCCCTTCTTGGACCTCCGGCCCCAGCTCCGCCTTCTCCGGAACTACCGACACCAACGCCACGGGGACCTCCTCATTCCAGAGTTTAAGCAGATTGAGGTGGTAAATCTGTAACGCCCCACCCCTGTCCATTCGCCTCACCTCATAGTCGACGTCCCCGACTCACCGTGTGACCTCAAAGGGTCCTTGCCACTTGGCGACCAATTTGGAGCTCGATGTGGGCAACAGTATGAGTACCTTATCTCCCGGTGCGAACTCTCTAAGGCGTGTACCCTTGTTGTACAGGCGGGTTTGCCGTTCTTGGGCCTGCCGCAAATTCTCCTGGGTTAGGTGGGTGAGGGTGTGGAGTTTTGCGTGCAGGTCCATAACGTATTGAATTTCGTTTTTCCTTTGTGACGGTCCCTTCTCCCAATTTTCGCGCAGCACATCTAGAATGCCGCGCAGCTTACGCCCATATAATAATTCGAACGGGGAGAACCCTGTGGAGGCTTGGGGGACCTCTCGCACTGAAAACAGCAAGGGCTTGAGCCACTTATCCCAATTACGTGCGTCCTCACTTACGAATTTTTTAATTATATTCTTGAGGGTGCGATTGAACCGTTCCACTAAACCGTCCATTTGTGGGTGATACACGCTGGTGTGGATCGGCTTAATCCCCAATACCCCATACAGTTCGCGCAGTGTCCGTGACATAAACGTGGTGCCTTGATCAGTCAGAATCTCTTTCAGGATTCCAACTCGGGAGATAACGCGGAAGAGCGCCTCTGCAATACTGCATGCTGAGATATTGCGCAGAGGCACTGCTTCCGGGTATCGCGTTGCATAGTCCACCAGAACTAATATAAAGCGGTACCCTCGTGTCGACCGATCTAATGGCCCGACGAGATTCATCCCAACTCTTTCAAATGGGGTCTCGATTAATGGTAGAGGGCGCAAAGGCACTTTTGGAATGGCCGCTGGATTCACTAACTGGCATTCGCGGCACACCGTACACCACCTACGAATGTCGCCGCGAATCCCCGGCCAATAGAATCGGGCCATTATTCGGGCTAGTGTCTTATCCTGCCCTAGGTGTCCAGCCATGGGATTAAAGTGAGCCGCCTGGAATACCAATTCCCGGCGGCTCTTTGGAATTAAAAGCTGTGTGACTCGCTCCTTAGTTTGAGTGTCCTGCGTCACTCGATATAACCTATCCTTCATAATCGCAAAGTAGGGGAAGGATGGGGTGGCGTTCGGCTGGAGCATTTGACCATCGATTACTCTCACTTGGTCAAACGCATGCCGCAGAGTCTCATCTCGCGACTGATCTAATGGGAAATCTGCAAGGGATTCCCCAACAGAGAGAGGAGGAGCCTGCTGCTCCTCACTCTGACGCGGAGATGATGTAGACGGCTCTGTGACAGCTGCTCCCGCCAAAGCGACACCGGGACCTCCCCCTGTTAAATGGCAGGACCCACTCTTTACTAATTGTGTTATTAAATCCCGAAATCCCGGCCAATCTGTCCCCAAAATTAAAGAGTGTGTAAGGCGAGGATTAACTGCCGCCTTCACTATAAATTTTTCCCCTCTGAAAAAAATGTGGACCGACACCAAAGGGTAGCTGTGAACGTCCCCGTGCACACACAACACCTTCACCCCCTGTGCTCCCCCCAATGCCTCGTCTTGAACCAGGCTTTGGTGGATTGAGGTCTGATTACAAGCAGAATCCACCAACGCCTGATATGTATCCCCTTGAATACTCACCGGTATGCGATACGCTCCGGCCCGATCAAGGGCCGCTCCTGGCACGTCGGGGATCCGAACCACTGCGCCTACCTCCATGACCGTGCACTGTTGTTGGAGGTGGCCCGGCTCCCCGCAGCACCAGCAAACCGTCCCAGGCTTCCTCTCCGCACCGGTGTTCTGGGGCTCACTCACCTGAGGGGGGGGAGAGACAGACACAGAAGGGAGAAACGGGAGGGCACTGCGGGTGCGGCGGGCCAGCACAGGTGGCGCCGGCCCCCGCCTCCGCGGTGGGGGAATGGGGCAAGGACGAGACACAGGAGGAGAGGGAGAGAGAGAGAGAAGAGGAGAGAAGAGAAGAGGCTGTCTGCTGTCCTGCCACTGGGACAGCCACCATATGGTCCTCCGCCAGCTTGACTGCCTGATCCAGCGACGCCGGGCGGTGGCACTGGACCCACTCCGCGGTTCCCGCTGGCAAGCGTGCGATGAATTGCTCCAGCACCACCTGGTCGATGATCCCCTCGGCGTCACGGTTGTCAGCCCTCAACCACCGCCAGCAGGCGTCCCGGAGTTGCTGGCCGAACGCGAACGGCCGGCCGACTTCCTCCAAGCGCAAAGCGCAGAAGCGCTGCCGCTGCTATTCCGGGGTGCGCCCCACGCGCTGGAGGATGGCCCGGTGAAGGTCCGCGTAGGCCAGCCAGTGGTTGGCGGGGAGCTGTAGCATGGCCAGCTGTGCCTCTCCTGTTAGCAGGGGGAGGAGGCGCGCCGCGCGCTGCTCCATCGGCCACCCCGAGGTTTCTGCGACTTGCTCGAAGAGCGTGATGAATGCCTCGGGGTCATCCTGCGGGCCCATCTTTGTTAGGGTGAGGGGGGACGGGCCCGCGGTGGGAGCGTTGGTGGACCCCACCGACGCGAGGAGGTGCCGGAACGCCTCTCGATCTTCTTGTTGGGCCAACACCAGGGCCTCGAACCGCTGTTCTTGCTCCTTTCGGAGGGTGAGTAGCGCCTGGTGCTGGCTTTGCTGGGCCGTGGCGAGGGCGTGGACCAGTTTGGCGAACGGGGAGGATTCCATGGGGCTGTTAGGCTGCTGTGCTCCAGGTCCTGGGTTTCAGCACCACTGTAACCGTTCTAACGAAGGGGTGGAGCACAGAGGACGGCGGGACAGAGATCAGGTTCAAAAATACAATTTTTATTGCCACACTTTTCAGTGAACCAATTCGAACTCAGACACACACCAACACACAACCGGCGTCTGGTTCCGGGATGATCTCTCTGCTCTCTGCTCTCCCTCTTTAAATAGGGCGCGGTCACTGGGAAGACACACACACAAACACAGGTTAATTGACAACAGGTGTAGTGATTCTGCCACTTACCTTCCCTGACTCCACCCTCCTGTCACAGACTGGCGCTTGGCCACGCCCCCGCTGCCACACTAACTTTCAGCTTTCGTTTTAAAAAACAAAATCACAGATTTATAACTAAATTTTTATACGGCGTAGTGATTTTAAGTTCCTACTTTTGGTGAGGTAGTGACCTTGACCCTCAGGCTTTCCGTTTAGATCAAAACACATGATTGTATTGGTTTTGCGGAAAATGGAGTTACAACGGTGATCAAATATTTTGCATGATGTTTTATTACGGTTATGATTATTCTGTGAGTGCACCAATCCTTAGGTGTATAAAGTTACAACTTAAAATACAATTAGTGATAACTGTAGACTTTTCAGTGGACTACAACCTTTTTAAGGGAATGCGATATAGTCGACCATTTATCATGTCCCAGATCAAGCCGCCATTTTTCCACAAATTTGCAGAATTTTTGCCAAATTCTGAATAGAGTATTCACATCCAATATTTAGTTTTATCTGTATTATTTATTTCATCATTTTATTTCAAATTAAAACCAACATCACCATTCAAAACCGTATAGTTTATTGACTGTGAGTATATTTAGTGGGGGACCCCCACAGTACCCAGTTTCTGAGACAGACCCATATAGAAACTATATCAGAAGCTGTCTAGCTCCTTAGAGAGGACGACTGTTATGTCTCTTTCCTCCTTAACTTCAGCAAGAAATCTTTTGAAAATGTTCATGTCGTACTTAGTTTTTTATGGTGTTTTCTTGTTGTCCTTGTATAAACAAGTGCATTTCTCCGCTTGAAAGTTTTTTGTTTGTTTGTTTTTCATTTTGTTCAACAATTTCAGCTTGTTCAATTAGGTCTGTGTCTGATAAGCCATCTGGATAATAAAATTCACTTTCCCTGTGCTTAGTTGTCATTTTTTGTGCACCGTTGTTCATTGTTTTCCACTGTGTATGTTAGTTAAAAAAGATCATATGATAAAATGCTTATTGGCTGAGTTAGGTCGGGTCAGACGGGAAAATATTTGGCTCTTGGTCATTTGTGTGGACTGAGTGCAGCGAGGTCCATACGGCATGACCTGGAGCCAAATATTTTCCCATCCGGCCCGACGTAACTCAGTCAATAAGTACATAATATCTTTCTACAAATCTGTATCAGTGTTTAATAAAACAATGATACTTCTCGTCCACTCAGACTTTTACACCCCTATTGTACCGACTTTTAAACCAAATATATCAGCTAATGTCAAGTTTAAAGTAAATAAATCACCTTTTTTATTTTTTTATCCCAATTGGTCAGAAGACGTTGATTACTTTTCGATAACTGCAGCTCTGAGAATAGTGTATCTGCAAATCACCAGTGTATTTACAGCAACTTGGATGGTGGATGCTATAAAATATGTAGTTTATCTCCACCGTATGGAGATATTTACTTCACATTCACGGAAGCATTCTCCAAAGTCAATGCCAAGTTTTGTGATATCTTCAAGATGGTGGATTTTACACTTCATGGTTTCTCTTTAACATGAAACTCCAAGATTTTTTCTTATTAGCTTCAAGAAAGAAAAAAAAACAAGCAAGGATGGTGATGGAATGACTGTTTATAACTGCTGGAACGGAGAGGACTCCAGGAACTAACTTTCTTCATGGACATTCCACAACATTAAATGAAGTGACATACAGCCCCAATTTCAAAAAAAGTTGGGACACTGTGTAAAACATAAATAAAAACACAATGTGAAGGTTTGCAAATCATGGAAACCCGATATTTCATTGAAAATAGTACAAAGACAACATATCAAATGTTGAAACTGAGATTTTTTTTCTAATATATGTTCATTTTGAATTTGATGTCAGCAACACGTTTCAAAAAAGTTGGGACAGGGGCAACTAAAGACTGAAAAAGTTGTGTAATGTGGAAAAAAAACTAATTAGGTTAATTGGCAACAGGTCAGTAAGATGATTGGGTATAAAAAGAGCACCCCAGAGAGGCGGAGTCTCTCAGAAGTAAAGATGGGGAGGGGTTCACTGCTCTGTGAAAGACTGTGTGGGCAAACAGTGCAACAATTTAAGAATAACATTCCTCAATGTAAAACTGCAAAGAATTTGTGGATCACATCATCGATGGTCTATAATATCATTAAAAGATTCAGAGAATCTGGAGAAATCTCTGCATGCAAGAGGCAAGGCTGTAAACTGACATTGGATGCCTGTGAGCTTCAGGTCCTCAGGAGACACTGCATTAAAAGCAGACACGTGTCTGTAGTGGAAATCACTGTATGGGCTCAGGAACACTTCAGAAAACCATTGTCTATGAAAACACTTAATTACTGCATCCACAAATGCAAGTTAAAACCAGATAATAACAATATCTACAAACACCGCCAACTTCTCTGGGCCTGAGCTCTTTTACGATGGACTGAGACGAAGTGGAAAACTGTCCCGAGAATTTGTCTGATGAATCAAAAGTAGAAATTCTTTTTAGAAATCATGGACACCACCCTACAGGCTAAAGAGGAGACGGACCATCCGGCTTATCAGTGCACAGTTCAAAAGCCAGCATCTGTGATGGTATGAGGGGGCATTAGTGCACATGACATGGGCAGGTTGTACATCTGGGAAGGCATCATTAATGTTGAATGATATATACATGTTTCAGAGCAATATGCTGCCATCCAGACAAAATCTTTTTCAGAGAAGGCCTTCCTTCTTTCAGCAAGACAACAAGAAACTGCTTTCTGCACATGTTAAAACTGCATGGCTCTGTAGTAAAAGAGTCCGGGTGCTAAACTGGCCTGCTGCAGTCCAGACCTGTCTTCCATTTAAAACATTTGGCGCATTATGAAGCGCAAAATACAATAAAGGAGACCCCGAACTGTTGAGCAACTGAAATTGTATTTCAGGAAAGAATGGGACAACATTTCTCTTTCAAAACTACAATTGGTCTCCTCAGTTCCCAAACATTTACAGAGTGTAGTTAAAAGTCGAGGTGATGCAGCACAGTGGTAAACACACCCCTGTCCTAAATTTTTGAAACATGTTGCTGACATCAAATTCAAAATGAGCACATATTTTTTTGAAAAAGAAATAAATAAATACAATTTCTCAGTTTCAACATTTGATATGTTGTCTTTGTACTATTTTCAGTGAGATATAGCATTTCCAAGATTTGCAAATGATCACATTCTGTTTTTATACACAGTAGTTTACATAACATCCCAACTTTTTTGGAATTGGGGTTGTACAAAAAGTATGATGTCATTCTTTAATAAATAAAAAAAAATCATAATTGTTGGCAATTTGTTGTGGAACAAAATGAATAAAACACTTAAGGATGTGATTTTACAGAAAAGTAATCAACTTCCTGGTGATAAGTCACTCCGCTTCATCACATCACTGATTATTTTATCAAAACAGCATGCCAGATTATCTGCAAATAGATTCATTTTTCAAATCTGCAGTTCTTGACATTGGCTCCAGTATGGTACAGGATATCGCTGAATCAGCCTGGCAATAATATGTAGCTACAAGTCATATTTTAGGACTTTTTTTTTTAGGAAAATCAAAAATATCTCAATAAAAATAAACGATTGGAAAGTCATCCACACCACCATGGCTTTACTCTGTCATGCAGGAGAGCAGCTGCTCCACAGTAATCGCCTGCCCTCTGGGTAAAAGCATGTGGTGGAGGCCTGCTTGGTTGTAACTGTATAAAAAGTGATGCTGATGGATGTAGTCAGGATGAGTGATGGAGTAAATGGTGGTGCTGAAGGTTTCACTCAGCCTTGGTGCTGTACCTTTGCCAGAGCCCTCGATTTACCCCAGCAAGAGGGAAAATGTGCAGCAATTACAAGCTCATCTTAAACTTTTCTCCAGCACATTGGGGTTTCATGTGCACACTGTTGTTTTGTAGATGAGAGAAAAATATCCAGTTTCAAATGCTTACTCTATGATGTGTTGTGATGTATAGTGTCTCATCTCATTATATTGATTCACTGTTAAAAACATCTAATTTGATTATCAGTTCTGTTTTTATTTCATCCAGATGGATTTTCTTCAGAATGTCTGATTTAAAATGTATCCAAAAGGTCCTGAAGTACAAAATCTCACTCAGCTGATACTTATTATTAGTAGTAGTAGTACTAGTAGTAGTAGTAGTAGTAGTAGTAAATAATGTCTGATGTGCAGGAGAGAAAGCTGATTATTTTCCCATAACTGCACATTTTATTCTGCTGACTCAACAGAATTTTGCCAATTACAAATTTCAATTAATAATAATAATAATAATAATAATAATAATAATAATAAGTTAAATTTATATAGCGCCTTTCAAGAAACCCAAGGACGCTTTACAATAATAAACAAAGAAAGAAAAAAATAAAAATATAATAAAAAATAAATAAATAAATAAATAAATAAATAATAAAAAGTAAAAAGTCCACCAAGTAGGGGTCAGGATGTAATTCCCCTGGTGTAGCAGCCACAGTCCCACCAAAAGACGCACGAAAACAAGTCCCACATCTCCAGCACCGCCGCCGCGACGCCGTCAACAACATCGCTCAAACACCATGCCATGGATCCACAAAGCGAGCAGAGAAGCTCCGCCACGCAGAGCGCTGGTGTGTCCCAAACCGCCTGCACAGCCACCGTGACACCACCAAGCAACATCGCTCGGACCATCACACCAAGCGTTAAAGCACAGAGCACTGGATAACCATGATGTAAAATGAGCAATGAGCTCACTGCAGTCCATAGCTGGGAGCACAGGCATCACCCACAGCGAACCAAGGCCTGGAGGGAACCGACGCCCAAAACTAGGTCTGGAGCTACACCACAACCGGTGGAAAAAACACTCAAACAAACATCAAACAAACATCAAACTACACAAACACAGAAAAAAATAGAAAAAGAAATAAAATAAAACAACAAAAAAATTGATTAAAAAAACAAATTATACTTTGTACTACTGTTGTAGTCAAGACCACCTAAACCAAGACCAAGTCATGACCAAGACCAGAGATAGATGACCTATCAACATCAATCCATAACAAGAAAAACCAAAAACCAACTAAAACCCAACTAACAATAAGTCAAGTCAAGTTTATTTGTATAGCACTTTTAGCAATAAAAATTGTTGCAAAGCAGCTTTACAGAATTTGAACGACTTAAAACATGAGCTAATTTTGTCCCTAATCTATCCCCAATGAGCAAGCCTGTGGTGACGGTGGCAAGGAAAAACTCCCTCAGACAACATGACAAAGAAACCTCGAGAGGAACCAGACTCAAAAGGGAACCCATCCTCATTTGGGCAACAACAGACAGCATGACTATAACATTAACAGTTTTAACATGAAAAAAGTTTCGTTGATGTTGTAACTCTTCATTGATGGAAACTTGAGTGCAAAACTGTTCATGACAACTGCAGTCCTAAAGTTAGCACGTCAACTGTAGTCCTCAGCCATAAAAGCATTACTGTAAGAGTCCAGAGCATCCGCCAGGTGTAACCCTCAACTGTCCTCATGGGGCCGTCCTCCACAGGAGCGATGCAATAAAACTCCAACCAGACACAGGGCACCAGGATGGATCAAGCAGGTCCGAGGGGCAGAAGAGGCCAGCATCTCAATCCCAGGACCAACATGTAACTCAGAGGGACAGATTGGGGGGGAGACAGAAAACACAGGTTGTTAGGTATGACTTAAAAATGACACAAGTATTAAATCTGTGTGGTAGGCTCACAGAGACTAGAGTCTTGACATCAGGCATAATACACAACAATGGCATGTTAATATGGTTAAAAAATATCATGACCTGCTCTGGCTGGATGCTTGATTGGGTGATGGGAGCACACTCCTCAGCAATGATGGGATGCAGATGGGACCCTTAGGGCTGGCCAAGACAATTAAGTTACATTTTACCGGGTCTGGGACATGCGACAGAATGTCTGACGGCCGATTCCCTGCAGGCTACGATAGCCAGTCGAGGTCTCCACCCTCTCCACCAAAAGATTACAATAACCACAAAAACAACAACCAAGATATAAGATCACAACCAACAACCAACAACAACATCAGCTGGCAATAAGACCAAGCAACCGGCAACAATCAACACCCGATAACAACAACAACCAATCCAGGAACAAACAAACAACCAGTGTTGTACTCAAGAAACCTAAACCAAGTCATGACCAAGACCAGAGTGCATCAAGACTGAGATAAGAAGAACTTCCTGGCTTTATATACAAACAGTATGAATATAATTTTGATGAGGGTGGTCCTGCAGCTGATTAAAGGAGTGATTAGTGCTCTGAGTAAACCCATTCACTCCGAACTCATTTCTGATGGATAGTGCTGTAGTGAAGACCGAGACCAAGTCATGACCAAGAACAGAGTGTACTGAGACTGAGACAAGAACAAGACGTTGAGGGGATGAGACCAAGTCAAGACCAAGACCAAGTCAGGGCAAGACCAAGTCAAGATCAGGACCAGACCAGTGAGTGTGAAGGGGTGGGGGAGGGGTGACAGCCATTAACAGGAAGAAAAATTTCAGATTAGCAATGAGTCACATTTGAATTGGTCACATTTGAAGCAGAAAGTTTTACATCCAATCACAGTAATGACGTTAACAAATAAATCCGACAATGCACAGGCAATTTATTGAAATCCCCACAATTGTGGTCTTGACTGGTCTTGAAATAAAATCCTGAGTCCTCTATATCTGAGACCGAGACAAGACCGAGTAAAAATGTGGTCAATTCCGAGACCGAGACAGGACTGAGTAAAAACATGGTCAATTCTGAGACCAACATAAGACCGAGTAAAAACATGGTCAATTCTGAGACCGATACAAAACAGAGTAAAAATGTGGTCAATTCCAAGACCAAGATAAGACCAAGTAAAAACATGGTCAATTCTGAGACCGAGACAAGACCGAGTAAAAATGTGATCAATTCCAAGACTGAGACAAGACCAAGTAAAATGTGGTCAATACTGAGACAAGACAGAGTAAAAATGTGGTCAATTCCAAGACGAGACCGAGACCTTCAAAAAGTGGTCTCAAGACTGGTCTTGACACCAAGACCTATCTCAGGTACTACAGCACTACTTTGTACAATGGTTTCTCGTCTTACTTATGTTATAGCAGCTATAAACAGTCGTACCCTCACCAGCCTCTCTGTTTTTCTCTCTTTAATAAGTTAATCAGACAAATGAATCATGTTTGTCAAGTTACCACAAAACCACGAACCATAAACTCCTCTGTTCTCATGTCAGAAAATTTTAAAGTTACATCTTTATCTCAGACTGACACTGGAGACTCCTTCCATAAATGGAAAATAAAAGTCTCCTTAGAGACAACTTTACTAAAGCAACAATTACAGTTTGCTGTACGATTCCCTCTGTCTATGACAATAAAAACAATGAAATAATAGCGAACCAGTGCATCAATCAATCAATCAATCAATCAATCAATCAATCAATCAATCAATTCATTAATTAAAAATGTTTAATTAATAATTAAATTATTACATATTTTAAAACTGTATTTATTAAATATTTTATTATATTATTCAATAGCAATAATATTTTTTAATTAAATAAGTAATGAATAAATTAAAAAGTTTAATTAATAAATTAAAATGTTTTTGTACTTGCACTGTTGTCAGAGCTGCTGCTATAGAAAATGTATCAACACCTTCACTGCAAAAAATTGAAAACTGAATTTGAGGAGAAAATTACTTAATACTAGTGAAGTTATCTTGCAGCATGGACAGATAATTTTACTTGACAAGACATCTTCGAATAAATTGGTTTGCAATCTAGAACTAGGTTTAATAAACTCAGAATTGGTGCCTTGTATTCTTTAATAGGAAATGCTGGATCGTGTCAACTATTTTTAAGATATTTTCACTTGCTAAGATGTCATTTTTTGCAGTGTTCAGATTGAGGAACTTGTTCTTATTAAAGTAGTTATTTCTAGACTTAGGTTACTGTATCCTAAAATATTTGAATATGTTTGAAGAAACAAGTTTTTTTTTTCAGAATCGTTCTTCTGTCATTAGATCTAACTCTGAGTCGATGAAATTGGGTCTCGGGGTTCGAGCATCAAAACAGCCGGTTCGTGTCTCCTGTCAAATCTAATATGTTTCTGTTCTCCCTACTGTCTGTCTAAGTTTCCAGTTACAGACTGAAGGTGCAAAGTACTCGAGCTGGCTAATGGCACGTCTCCCGAGAGCACATCTGCTGTTTAATGTTCTGCTGTGGTTTATGAAGGCATCACTTTGGGCCATAAGAACTGCACCTGCAGAACCGTCCAAACAAGAGAAACAGCGCTCTTATTGTAAAGTGCCCTCGTAACATAAATATTTCTCTTCTCCTCGCTCTAAACTCCCATAATGAAGCAGACAAATCCTAACCACATGAGTCTGTAGCATAGCGCAGGGAGATGGATTAGGAGCGAGCGATGGAGGGAGGAAAATGGAGCTGTGTTGTGACTCCATGCAAAATAAAATAAGAAAAGGAGAAAGAAGAGACTGGAGAATCGATGCAAAGGACACAATGGTCATAAAGTCATAATACAATCTACAAGTGATCGGATTGTTCATTTATCTTCATTAAAGCTTTTGATTTCATAAAATCGGTGAAATTTAGTTCCGTCTGAAATGTGGTCATTGTGATATATGTTTATTTCTGTAATATCTCATAAAATATCAGGCCATTCTGTGGCTGGGAAGTTATTTAATTTGAGGGGATTAAAGCAAATAATGTGCATGAAATCACTCGCTTCGCGCAGTCAAGCAGAGGAAGTCCGTGTGTGTTGCGCATGCGCAGGTTTACCTTTGAGCGTGCACTGACAGTTCCATCATTCTGTCGCTAAACGAACAGCTGATCACACCGAGGTGCTCGCTGAGCGCCCATATTTATTAGTTTGGTCCTGTGCTTCCTTTCCTTTGTATATAACATAACGTCTTTTCTTCTCGCTTTCCGTTACTGTAGACGGTCTTTCACATTTCATTCACACACTCACGTCCTCCATTTTTCTCTCCTGTTTCATGACTTAGTTCTACACTGTGTAATGCAACCAGTCTCGCTCCATATAAAACAACAGGTAGGTAGTTATTCATCTCCTTTTCCTCTCCTTTCTCTTCTTTAACAGAGTCATTTCTGCTTGGCTTCAAATATGAGTGGAGCAAATTGTCCACGTAGCATGAAGGACGGAAACCTCTACGGATGAGATATCTCCACTCGCCATGTCAATGAGATGAACTCTGGAGGACATTTTCCTTTCTCAAGGATGTATTTTATCTAAGAGAGGGAGAGAGAATCTACTGTCATATGAGTTACGTTGGAAATATCGGGAAATATATTCTTTAGCAACATTTAAGTAATTTGTGTGAAAGCTGCGATATGATTCTGAAGGACTTATGTTTTTGAAGGTAAGATATTACTAATACACAATGAATTATTCTTTTTGAGTGAAATTAGAATCCAGTATGTGCACATGGATGAGGGCTTGTAGAAATGAGTTGACTAATCAGGAAGCTGGAGAAACAGTAGTGAGTCAGTCAAAGAAGCAGCAAAGTGTTCTTAAGATGTATCGTATCTCAGACTATATGATTTCAAATTCTGCAATCAGCTGCACATTGTGAAAGACTGGGGAAAAGTCTTTATTTTATTTCATTTTGTTTTAATGGTATTTGAATTTTCTGGCTAATCCAACCAGTTCCCAAATTAATTCTCACCAATCCAGTCTACTCTCTGAGTAATTCTGACCAATCCCACCTGCTAACAAAGGAATTCTGACCAAACCCCCACACTCCCAAAGGAATTCTGTCCAATCTGACCAACTCCTGAAGGAATTCTGATCAATCTTGCCTGCCCTTGAAAGAATTCTCACCAACTCCACCTGCACCAGGAGGAACTCTCACCAATCCTGCTCTTCTCCCAAAGGACTTTTGACCAATCTTGCTTGGTCCTGAAGGAATTCTGGCCAGTCCTACCTGCCTCTGAAAGAACTGTGACCAATCCCAGAGGAATTCTGACCAATTTCACCCACTCCCAGAGGAATTCTGACCAATCTCACCCACTCCCAGAGGAATTCTGACCAATTCCACCCCCTCCCAGAGGAATTCTGACCAATCTCACTCACTCCCAGAGGAAATCTGACCAATCTCACCCCCTCCCAGAGGAATTCTGACCAATCTCACCGACTCCCAGAGGAATTCTGACCAATATCACCCACTCCCAGAAGGATTCTGACCAATCTCATCCACGCCCAGAAGGATTCTGACCAAGCTCACCCCCTCCCAGAGGAACTCTGACCAATATCACCCACTCCCAGAGGAATTCTGACCAATCTCACCCCCATCCAGAGGAATTCTGACCAATCTCACCCACTCCCAGAAGGATTCTGACCACTTTCACCCACTCCCAGAAGGATTCTGACCAATCTCACCCACTCCCAGAAGGATTCTGACCACTTTCACCCACTCCCAGAAGGATTCTGACCAATCTCACCCACTCCCAGAGGAGTTCTGACCAATATCACCCCCTCCCAGAAGGAATTCTGGATAATCCAACCTATCCCTTCCAGTCCCTGAGGATTTCTAACCAATTTCACCCCCACCCAGAGGAATTCTGACCAATGCTACCCACACGTGAAGGAATTCTGGCCAATCCTGCTTGGTCCTAAAGCACTTTTGATCAATTCTGCCTTCTACTGAATGGATTCTAACCAATCCTGCCCACTTGTGCAGGAATTCTGACTAAT
This sequence comes from Neoarius graeffei, assembly GCF_027579695.1. Taxonomy (NCBI): domain Eukaryota; kingdom Metazoa; phylum Chordata; class Actinopteri; order Siluriformes; family Ariidae; genus Neoarius; species Neoarius graeffei. Next base: position 5,194,234 of record NC_083574.1, read on the forward strand.
CCCACTCATTCAGTCAGTCATTTTTATTTTGCCACCCTGCAGTGTTTTCATCATAATAAAAATTCAAATTCATAATAAAAATCACAAATTCATCATTTAAACAGTAACAATGAGACAGTGTGGATTTAGTGGATTGAGAATTCTAATTGACACTCGACTTCCTTCTGAGATGCTCGGATGTTAATTAATGTGGATGTTCTTTGTCCTGCAAGGTCCATATATATATATATATATATATATATATATATATATATATATATATATATATATATATATATATATGGCACTTATGACTATTCACCTAATTTATGAATGATGAATTCTCTCTGTAAGAAATCCTCTGCATAGCCATGCGCCAAACAAATGTGGGAAATTGCATGGGATTTTATAGCCTCTAAGGAGCACTGGCATCGATCGCTGATTTAATGAAAGCTACTGTTCCTCCTGGCTCCCACTCCCAGCTCTCATTCCTCACTCTTTCGGGTCACTCCGCTTAAAATGCCTCCCTTAATCAGATTTCTGTTAAAAGCTGTAAATAGAATCTGGGCTCGGCTGCCAAGACACGCTCGTGGTGCACGGTCCACAGCCCACCAACCTGTTTCTCTTTTAATGCAACAAGAGTGCAGGTGTGTAGTTTCAGTTACATCTTTATTCCTCTCACAGAGAGAGAGAGAGAGAGAGAGAGACATCTTTACGGTTACATTTTCTTGTCCCTCAGCCAAGAGTGCTGTAAGACCAGAAATTGGCTGCAATTAAGCCTCAGAGCCTTTCACAAATGATCTGCAATCACTGTGATACGAGTTAGGACTGCTGTTGTGTAACAGGCTCATTTTCTATATTTATTGTTTGAGGTTTAAGTGTGTCGAATATACAGATTGACTGACTGAAATTGTATTTCATTTTAATAAACATGACAGCTGCATAATTCAAGCTTTGTGAGGTGTATAAAAACAGTGACAATGATGATCCTTGATGCTTCATCCGAATGCATTTGAGGCTGTTAAAAAAAATTATAATCCATTCATTCATCTTCAGTAGGCACTGTATACTTTTCTCAGGATGAGATGGAAGTTCATCACACTCAATTTGGTCAAAACAGTCCACCTACCGTATGCATGTTCTTGGGAGGGTTGGAGGAAACTGGACAACCCTGAAGAACCCTACATGGACAGAAATTCAGCAACAGTAAAACAGTAACCCGAGGTCCAAATCAAACCAGGAATTCTGGAGCTGTGAGGTGGCCATACAGCACCCAAGGTTTAAAATATTCCTTGAAACATGCTATGTTTCCCATTTCAAACCTACTTCATGTATCATACAGTACCAGACAAAAGTTTGGTCATGGCTTTGAATTCAATGTTTTTTCTTTATTTTTATGAATTAAAAGTCACTTCATGTCTTAAAGTAATGATGGATATCGTTTCTCTTTACTTAGTTGAGCAGTTCTTGATATAATATGGATGGATTACTACAGTTGTGGACGGAATAGGGCTGTTTACTGTATTTTTATTATTTACTGTTTGATCTCAAATGCATTAAGCTCATGAAGCTGATTAAGATACTGCCAATAGTGTGCAAAGCATCATCAAGGTTAACACTTTGAAGAATCTAAAATATCAAACATGTTGGGGGGGTTTAACACTTTTATGCTTACCACACAACTCAATATATGTTCCATGTGTTATTTCATAGTTTTAATGTCTTCTGCTTTGTTCTACAATATAAAAAATAGATGCAAAATACAGAAAACCATATAAATGAGTAAGGGTGTACAAACTTTTCACTGGTACTGGTACTTTCCACCTTTGGAACAGCAGGTCGGGAGCTCCAATCCCAGTCAGGGCAAGCCTGAATGGTCCCCAGGCTTGGACCCCAAATGCTACACAAGCCTACATTGAGGGCTGACATGCAATGCATGTGGGAACTAAGGATGAGCATCAGACCAACATCCACAACTCGTAGCTTAGTGCTTTAATGAAGAAGTTGGTAAAGATGATAAAGAAGTACAACAAGATGTCCATAAATGAGGCAGTCTAGAGACTGCCAAACAAAGACTTACAGCTCTGGCTACTAGTCTGAGAAGATACATCTAAGAACAGAGGCCAAGAGAATAAATAGCCTGAAGTCTAAAGACTCTTTGCCCTGGCAGTGGAAATGAGTGAGCAAAGCTCAGAAGGGCATTGGAAACAACACCAGAGTGTCAAAGGTCACCCAAGACAGACCAACCTGAGCTGCTCGTGTTTGAGCAGGGAGGTTTGTGTGTACTTCTGGGACATGGCGAACTACAACTGTGACATATTTTTCAATATCTTCACTCATGAGGAAATCGATGAACCGATTGTTTCGATCAATTCACGGACTTTTTGCTTGTGAATGTGTCTACATAATAAAAAGAAAATCACACATTGGCTTGAAGATATGAAGTTTATCATCTCGTGTTGAAAAACTCGTATTTTTCATACAAACTACATCGTGGATCTGAGTGACATATTTAACAATTATTCCACAAAATCAAGTCATACATGAGCTGATAGCTGGCAAGATGCGTAGCACCGAGTTGTCTATAATCCATGTACGATGAGATTGAGTGGAATAATTGTTTTATTCTATCCACATTCACTGGATTTTGACAAACAGAGCATTTTATTTTTATTTTTTGCAAATTCCATCAATAAAAACGTTATACAAAATGTCCGACAAAATAATTTCTGCTTAGAATGTAAACAAACCAGCGAAATGACAGGAGCAATTTGTGAAAAATTTGATAATAATAATAATAATAATAATAATAATTCTTGAAAAATCAAAAAAGATATGTTCTTACCATCAAATGCTTTCATTCCATATTTTGTTGCTTTTTTTTGTATTTTTTGAGGTTTTGTTTTCAAGTAGAGTTTTTATTTCGTCCTTGGTTGGTTCAGCAACACGCTCCGCCATTTTGTTTTTCTCTACTCACAGTATATGAGCTGATATCCTAGTTGTAGAGTAGCCAATCAGAGCACGCGATTGCTCATATCCAGTCAATGTGGAGAGAATAAATCCCGATATTTCACTCCGATGACATCACTCCCCGTGTTTTCCCGCCGACTATTTTTTGTGGATGTATCCATATAATATAAAGAACTTTACATGGTGGCGTGAAGATATGAAATGTATCTTCTATTGTTAAAAAAATTTATATATAATATATACAGTATAAGGATCACTGGTGCAGCTTGACAGCTTTTCTCTAAAGGCTAAAAACCATGCAGGTTTTTTTTAAAGTACATTAAATGTATGTTGCTGGACTTTTTTATGCATCCTGTACTGTGTAAAAATCTCAGTCGTTTCACTCTGACCCTGAAGTTAACACTGTCAAACTCAAACACTCATTCAGAAAAAAGCAAAGACCCTTCTGATATTATCTCAGCCAGAACACTATGAGATCTCTGGCTACAGTGTTGGTGTTTGTTTTTTCTCTAAATATTTGACTGTGAAAGGCGACTTTTTGAGAATCCGAGATGGAATTCTTCAAAGGTCTCGATGTGACTTGTGTTTCTCATTGTGTTCATTCAGAAGTTTGGATAAAACACGCAACGCAAAGCTTAGTTTTTGATCTGAACTTCAAATTAAATTCATCATTTTCCTTTTTTTTTAATAACTTAGACCACGGCACTGTTGAATTCTTGATTCTGATTGGTCTGAAGGTGTTGATTTAATTTTTGATACCAGCAGCCTGGAGAGTAGCACAAGTTTACGTACTGTATATCATTTCACTCATTATAATACATTATCAGTTCAAGAGCTAAATTAACAGCTTTTTTTCTTTAGAAAGGGTGTGAAGTATGTTGATGGTGAAGTTTTCTGTCAGGAAACGTTTTGTGAACATGAATGGAAGGAGTCTCCAGTGTCAGCACTTTGTAACAGTACTAAGGTAAAGCTGTGACTTTTTGTGAAGTTTTCTGAAATGTCGAGGATAGTGTTTACATTTTGCTGTTTCTTGGTAATATGACAAGCTGCGTTTTTTGTTTTATTAACTTCGAGAGAGGAGTCAAGAGCAGCTGAGGGAATGACTGTTTGTAGCTGCTATAACGTAAGTGAGAACAGGAACTAACTTGTCTCACAGACCTTCCATAACATGACACATGAGTATGAATGGGATAAAAAAAAGAAAAAGATCTTTTTTTCAATAAAGATAATAACTGTTGGGGATTTGCTGTTGTTCAGGACATCAGGAACAGTGTGGTGTGCTGAAATGGAGTTATCCTTCGCATCAAGTTTGACTGCTATGTCAGGATTTTCTTCTTTACAGATCAAATCTCAAACATATTTTCAGACAGGATAACAATAATCCTCTGGCATGATCCAGCGATTAGCTAAGAGTTGGAATCGCTCCTTTACATCATGATCAGTGACCAAATGGAGAATCAGTCCTCAGCATTTATGACATCGTTCCTCCATAAATGACCCAGTGTGATTACACACTTTTACATATTTCCAAATAATTAAACCTTCATGCATATCACAGATGCCCGCTTCACTGGACTCCAGCCTCTCTGATAGGCTTTTAAGGCAATTAAAGGATGGGCCTTGAATAATAATTTTCCTTTCCTGATGCATTGAGGTCTTCCTGTGCATTCATAATGCATTCATAAAGCATTATATTATATATGGACACAAGTCTATATTTTACTGGGAAATTCGCCACTCATATTTTTCATACGAGCTCCATCCAGGACACGGAGAATCAAAACCATGACATAAATCTCGATCTGTCACTCAGGAGGAAATCGATGAATTGTTTTGATAAATTTGGGTACTTTTTGTTTGTGAACATGTCGATATGATAAAAAGAAAATCACATGTTGGCTTGAAGATATGAAGTTTATCTTCTTGTGTTGAAAAACTCGCATTTTTTCATACAAAATACATCGCAGATCTGAGTGACACATTTAAATAATATTGGCTGGCATTGAGTGGCGCCATTCATCTTCAACTCATTCAATATCATGCTAGATGAATGGAATATATCTGATATACCACGAAAAAGCCATTATTATTATTATTATTATTATTATTATTATTATTATACGTACACACTCCTTTCAGGTGTTCAATGCGTCTTTCTCGTTCAAAATTCTCTCAAAATCTTACGCATTTAACAAAGCAAACCTGGCGGCCATGTTTGTTTACAAATTGTCCCAGTTACTCACTTGCTAGCACGGAAGTTTTACATTTCCAGCATGTGACATCATGTTGTCTTGACAACCATCCATGCAATATCGTAAACCATATTCAATGCTCATTCTCCATTGGGTAGAGTGACGTAATACACATAGGATAAGTGATATGCTAACAATATTGCACGCGATCAAACCAAGTGAATGAAACCTGCTAGAAGGGAATAGAACACGTGTTTTTATTCCAATGAAAAAGTGTCCTGTGTGGATAATAATAATTCCTGATATTTCACTCCAATGATGTCACTCCCAGTGTTTTCCCACTGACTAGATGTGCGTTGTCAAAATGGAAACCAGTTCAAAATTAATGTTTTTTTTAATTAACTTGCGCATTTTTTTTGTAGATATGACCATATAATATCAATAGCATTACTTGTGTTGAAAATATTTTCAGTCATGGTATATACATTCACCACTCGAAGCTAAACTTCATATCTTCACACAACTGTGTAATATCTTTTAGATATATTGTACATTGGTATATTACTTGACAGTCTCTGAGATTTGTGATGTCATCGCTTATAATTCAATCTGTTAAGTTTTAAAGAGATTATCACCATTGCTATAAACTGTCATCTTTACCTTTTCATAAATACAATAATGATCATGATGCACTGTATATAATACATTAGGAATTTATTACAGCTTCATAAAATATGACGTCTTGTATATTTTGTTCTCCTGAACTATTTAAAGCACCTAAGAGTTTTATGAGACATTATAAAAATGCTTACAATAAGTCATGGCCAAACTTACAAAGAATACACAGCGCAGTTGTAATGAGAATAATTTCTGAATAAATATTCAACTTGAAAGGAATTGTTATGTCCACACAATGAGTCTCTTTTGAGATTAAAATAAATCACTGAAGACGAAGGTATGACTTATAACACAGCAGGATTTTATTCACGTGATGAGATCAAATGAGAACAGATTCAGCTTCATATTCAAAACTATCGCAACGATTTCTAGGATAAGTATCAAATCACTTCTTTTAAAGACGTCTGTTTCTGTCTTTAACCTCCATCGCGTGTGTAAGTTCTCCAGGACAGAGTGAGTGCTGTGATGCTGAGTCTTTAAACATGGAGAACGCCGCCACCTAGAGTTTCAGCATGGACTCCTTCTCCACATGGACTCTGAACTATGAACATGTTCATAATATAACAGTATAACAGGCTTTTTTGCCCATGCTTACAAAGGTATTACACTGTATAGTAATGCTTATTATCGTGTTTATATACTGAAGTATAACTATTATATTAATAACTGTATATCATGCAGTTTTATGAATAAAATACACTAAAACGATGGCGTAAATCAGGACTTGATACAATAATCACTCACACTTTTGTAAAACAGACAATTGTAGGTTTAATAATCATTTTTAAAAATATGTCTCGCATGTAAATCATTTTCATGTTTGTCTGTTCTTCAGATATTACAAATCAAAGATTGAAGAAATGGCTTAATTTTTAGAAAACTGCTGTAATATTCTGTCTGAGGGTCACATGGTCCAAAATGGGTCTCATTAACCAATGAGATCAAATGTTTTTTTTTTCTGAATATCTTCTCTATTTTTCAAGATGTTTGCAAGGAAATTGGCAGGAACATAGATGGTTGTATACTGAATAAAAATTTAGCAAAATTAGTAAAAAAAAAATTACGCAAATTAGTATTTAATTAGTAATTAACTAGAACTGCCACCTTCTTGTGGTGGAGGGGTTTGTGTGCTTGAATGATCCGAGGAGCTATGTTGTCGGGGGCATTACGCCCCTGTTAGGGTCTCCCAAGGCAAACAGGTCCTAGGTGACAGGCCAGACCAAGAGCAGTTCACCAAAACCCCTTATGGATAATAATCAATCAAGGACCATGACGTCACCCGGTATGGCACAGCCGGGGCCCCACCCTGGAGTGAGGCCCGGGGTTGGGGCTCGTATGCGAGCACTTGGTGGCCAGGCCTTTGCCCACGGAGCCCAGCCAGGCTCAGCCCGAAGAGGTGACATGGGCCCGACCTCCTGTGGGTTCACCACCCACAGAGGTAGCCATAGGGGGCCGGTGCAGTTGGGTGGCAGTCGAAGGCAGGGGCCTCAATGACCTGAACACAGCGGCTAGCTGTTGGGACATGGAATGTCACTTCGCTGGGGGGGAAAGCTTGTGCGGGAGGTTGAGGGGTACCGGCTAGAGATAGTCAGGCTCACCTCAACACACAGCTTGGGCTCCGGAACCCAGCTCCTCGAGAGGGGCTGGACTCTCCACTTTTCTGGAGTCGCCCATGGTGAGCGGCGGCGGGCTGGTGTGGGCTTGCTTATAGCTCCCCAGCTCAGCTGCCATGTGTTAGAGTTTACCCCAGTGAACGAGAGGGTCGCCTCTCTGTGCCTTCGGATCAGGGAGAGGGCTCTTGCTGTTGTATGTGCCTACGGGCCGAATAGCAGTATAGAGTATCCAGCCTTCTTGGAGTCCCTGGGAGAGGTACTGAGAGGTGCACAGACTGGGGACTCCATTGTTCTACTGGGGGACTTCAACGCTCATGTGGGCGATGACAGTGACACCTGGAGGGGCATGATTGGGAGGAATGGCCTCCCTGATCTGAACCTGAGTGGTGTTTTGTTATTGGACTTCTGTGCTAGTCACGGTTTGTCCATAACAAACACCATGTTCGAGCATACGGGTGTCCATAAGTGCACGTGGCACCAGGACACCTTAGGTCAGAGGTCGATGATCGACTTTGTCATTTCATCGGCTCTCCGGCCCTATGTCTTGGACACTCGGGTGAAGAGAGGGGCTGAGCTGTCAACTGATCACCACCTGGTGGTGAGTTGGATCCGCTGGCGGAGGAGGAAGCTGGACAGACCTGGCAGGCCCAAACGTATGGTGAGGGTCTGCTGGGAATGTCTGGCCGAGCACTCTGTTGGGGAGGTCTTTAACTCCCACCTCCGGGAGAGCTTCTCCCAGCTTCCGAGGGAGGCAGGGGACATTCAGTCTGAGTGGACCATGTTCTCTGCCTCCATTGTCGACGCGGCTGTTCAGAGCTGTGGCCGCAAGGTCTCCGGTGCCTGTCATGGCAGCAATCCCCGAACCCGGTGGTGGACACTGGAAGTAAGGGATGCTGTCAAGCTGAAGAAGGAGTCCTATCAGGCCATGTTGGCCTCCGGGACTCCTGAGGCAGCTGACAGGTATCGGCAGGCCAGGCGTGCTGCAGCTTGGGCAGTTGCGGAGGCAAAAACTCGGAACTGGGAGGAGTTCGGTGAGGCCATGGAGGAGGACTATCAGTCAGCCTCGAAGAAATTCTGGCAAACTGTCTGGCGCCTCAGGAGGGGGAAGCAGTACTCTGCCAACACTGTTTACAGTGCAGGTAGGGAGCTGTTGACCTTGACTGGGGACATTGTCAGGTGGTGGAAGGAATACTTCGAGGATCTCCTCAATCCCACCATCACGTCTTCCATTGAGGAAGCGGAGGCTGATGACTCAGAGGTGGACTCGTCCATTACCCAAGCCGAAGTCACTGAGGTGGCTAGCAAGCTCCTCGGTGGCAAGGCACCGGGGGTGGATGAGATCCCCCCTGAGTATTTCAAGTCTCTGGATGTTGTGGGGCTGTCTTGGCTGACATGTCTCTGCAACATCGTGTGGCGGTCGGGGACAGTGCCTCTGGAGTGGCAGATTGGGGTGGTGGTCCCTCTTTTTAAGAAAGGGGACCGGAGAGTGTGCTCCAATTATAGGGGAATCACACTTCTCAGCCTCCCAGGGAAGGTTTACTCCAGGGTACTGGAGAGGAGAATTTGGCCAATAGTCAAACCTCGGATCCAGGAGGAACAATGCGGTTTTTGTCCTGGTCGCGGAACACTGGACCAGCTCTATACCTTTCATAAGGTGCCCGAGGGTTCATGGGAGTTTGCCCAACCAGTCCACATGTGCTTTGTGGATCTGGAGAAGGCATTCGACTGTGTCCCTCATGGTATTCTGTGGGGGGTGCTTCGGGAGTGTGGGGTTTGGGGCTCTTTGCTAAGGGCTGTCCGGTCCCTGTACGAATGGAGCAGGAGTCTGGTTCGCATTGCCAGCAGTAAGTCAGACCTGTTCCCAGTGCATTTTGGACTCCGGTAGGGCTGCCCTTTGTCACCGGTTCTGTTCATAATTTTTATGGACAGAATTTCTAGGTGCAGCCAGGGTCCAGAGGGAATCCTGTTTGGGAACCACAGGATTTCATCTCTGCTTTTTGCAGATGATGTTGTCCTGTTGGCTTCTTCAAACCAGGACCTTCAGCATGCACTGGGGTCGTTTGCAGTCGAGTGTGAAGTGGCTGGGATGAGAATCAGCACCTCCAAGTCCGAGGCCATGGTTCTCGACCAGAAAAAGGTGGCTTGCCCTCTCCAGGTTGGTGGAGAAGTCCTGCCTCAAGTGGAGGAGTTTAAGTGTCTCGGGATCTTGTTCACGAGTGAGGGAAGGATAGAGAGTGAGATTGACAGGCGGATCGGTGCAGCCTCAGCAGTGATGCGGTCACTTTACCGGTCCGTCATGGTGAAGAAGGAGCTGGGCCAAAAGGCGGAGCTCTCGATTTACCAGTCGATCTACGTTCTGACTCTCACCTATGGTCATGAGCTTTGGGTAATGACCGAAAGATCAAGATCGCGGATACAAGCAGCCGAAATGAGTTTCCTTTGCAGGGTGGCTGGGCGCTCCCTTAGAGATAGGGTGAGAAGCACAGTCACTCAGGAGGAGCTCGGAGTAGAGCCGCTGCTCCTCCACATCGAGAGGAATCAGCTGAGGTGGCTCGGGCATCTCTTTCGGATGCCTCCTGGATGCCTCCCTGGAGAGGTGTTCCAGGCATGTCCCCCCAGAAGGAGGCCCCGGGGAAGACCCAGAACACGCTGGAGGGACTATGTCTCTCGGCTGGCCTGGGAACGCCTCGGTGTTCTTCCTGAGGAGCTGGCCAAGGTGTCTGGGGAAAGGGAAGTTTGGGCTTCCATGCTCAGACTGCTGCCTCCGCGACCCGGCCCCGGATAAGCGGAAGAAGACGAGACAAGACAAGAGTATTTAATTAGTATTATTTATGGTAATTAGGTCAAATGTGAAATCTGTACACTCAATAAAAAAAGAAATAAAATATTATTTCTAATCCCCTCTTTGTGCTCTGTAGGCCTTTGTATTTCTCAAAAGTAGGGCCTACTAGTGTTTATATGAAAGAATATAAATGATTCTTTCGATTAATATTCACAGCTTTCAAGGCGAACCTTGAAAAAACTAATCCACATCCAATAAACAATTCACATTAACTGAACTGAAATCGACACTCGCATTTCTGACTTCCGTTTTTTTAAAATATCATTCCGACCACTAAGATCTCAATATTTTTCATCAAACCAACTCCAGTTATATTCTAAAATAGTTATTTATTTACATGAATCAGTTTGATTTGAAAAAATAAGTAGGTAAAGCTATGAAAACTCACTTCAAAGTCTCCCGTGAATCAGAACATCAAGACTAGCAGATGGAAATTTTTGTTGAATCCTTCATCAGAAACGGTGAGAGCCAGAGAACATCCCTATAAAAGTGATCTGATTGATATTGACGAGTAATCCAGTGGGAAACTGATCAGAAGAGAGAGAGAGACTGACCGCTTTCCTGTGACTCAAAAAGAAAAGCACCAGCAGTTTCCCAAAATCACACGAGCAGAGTTTTTACTCTGTTGTACCGACTTCAACCTGCTGTTACCCCCAAAGTACTGAACAGATCTTAACCAGATACATTTCTTTGGAAAGCAGAGATTATAAGGTTTTTAATGATCATATTCATGATAAAAAATATTCAAGAGTTAAGCAATGATAGATTTGGAAACTTAGATGATTGTCTGCATGGACAATTTTCACAGCACAGCCAGCAAGCATCTGCTATGCCTAGTTATATATATATATATATATATATATATATATATATATATATATATATATATATATATATATATATATATATATGGGTCTGTCTCAGAAACTGGGTACTGTAGGTACCCCACTATAAACTATACAATTTTGAATGGTGATGTTGGTTTTAATTTGAAATAAAATGATGAAAGAAATAATACAGATAAAACTAAATCTTTGATGTGAATACTCTATTCAGAATTTGGCAAAAATTCTGCAAATTTGTGGAAAAATGGCGGCTTGATCTGGGACATGATAAATGGTCGACTACATCGCATTCCCTTAAAAAGGTTCTAGTCCACTGAAAAGTCTACAGTTATCTCTAATCGTATTTTAACTTGTAACTTTATACACCTAAGGATTGGTGCGCTCACAGAATAATCATAACCGTAATAAAACATCATCCAAAATGTTTGATCACCGTTGTAACTCCATTTTCCACAAACCCAAAACCAATACGATCGTGTGTTTTGATCTAAACGGAAAGCCTCAGGGTCGAGGTCACTACCTCACCAAAAGTAGTAACTTACAATCACTACGCCATATAAACATTTAGTTATAAATCTGCGATTTTGTTTTTTAAAGCGAAAGCTGAAAGTTAGGTATAGAATATGTTTCTTACAGAATATGTTACGATGGTAGCTGGTCTTGGATGAATTTCTGAGCTATAAAATGAGTTGTGGTCTATTTTTTACCGTAGCGTGTTATTTGTGTGCGGGGAAGGACACACATTAACAATTTGCATGTGTAGAATGGAATTTTCCACTCCAACAGTTAGAAGTCGATTGTCCTTCCATTTGCAGTCTTTCTGTTACGCGGGTGATCTGTTCGGACGTTATCACTGAAAAGGTGAGTTTTGACAGTTTTATTTGGTTTTAGTCTTGCAGTATAAGGCTATAGAATGTTTCTTTTTCATCTTACTTTCATATTTCGTAGTGTTTGCATATTTTTGGCTAATATTTTGCAACCATGGTCAATTTAGATCGAACTTTTGATAGAATCTACGGCCAGTCATTTTGCCCCACCCCCGCCTCGCACTCCATCCGGTGCAGTAGTGATGTCCCATTGCTCGCGTGCCGCAGCAGAGACCCACGCGACCTTCAGCCGGTACAGTCGCTGTTCTTTTACCACCGCCGTTATTCTCATCTTTCCGGTGTGTTCTTGATTTTTCCATTGTGTCCTATTTCGCCGTATCAAATACCCAAAATGTATCATATTATTCATATTTAAGTGAATAATCAATTCAGTCATCATAACTTGGCATTTTTAACCCAAGCAATCAAAAAGAGGAAATTTATTCAATATTTTCAGTCATTCAGTCTGTGAAGGAGGGGCTTTAATTCTTCATGATGGAGTTATTTTATATGGAAATCAATTTTACAAAAGCATTTGAATTGGAATCAAAAAACTTTTCCACACTGGAGGCCAGACAAAGCAAGTCAGCTGGGATAGGCTCCAGCTTGCCTGCGACCCTGTAGAAGGATAAAGTGGCTAAAGATAATGAGATGAGATATATATATATATATATATATATATATATGACAAAGGTGATGATGGGACGATTGCAACAACTTTCGCGGCATCTCTCTGCTCATCATCATTGAAAAGCTGTTTGCCAGAGTTGCTCTAAAGAGACTCCAAATACTTGCAGAGCGGGTGTATCCAGAATCGCAGTGCAGTTTCCGGATTAACAGGTCTACCATTGACATGGTTTTCTCCCTCCGTCAACTCCAGGAAAAATGCAGGGAGCAATGGCAACCACTCTTCATAGCCTTCATAGACCTCACAAAGGCTTTTGATCTAGTCAGCAGAAACGGCCTTTTCAAGATCCTTCCAAAGATTGGCTGTCTGCCCAAGCTCCTCAGCATCATCAGATCCTTCCATGAAGACATGAAAGGTACTGTGATCTTTGACGGCTCCAGATCTGCCCCCTTTGAAATCCGTCGTGGCATGAAACAGGGCTGCGTTTTGGCACCAACCCTGTTTGGGATCTTCTTTGCCATTCTCCTGAAGCACACTTTCGGCTCTGCAACAGAAGGCATCTACCTCCACACCAGATCGGATGGGAAACTCTTCAATCTCTCCAGATTGAGAGCTAAATCCAAAGTCCAGCAGAGATGCGTTCATGACCTTCTATTTGCTGATGATGCTGCAGTCACTGCTCACTCAGTTGAAGAGCTCCAGGAGCTCATGGATCGCTTTAGCGCTGTCTGCCAAGACGTCAGACTTACCATCAGCGTGAAAAAAACACAAGTCATGGACCAACATGTAGATTCACCACCCCGCATCAGAATTTCGAACCATGTGCTGGAAGTTATTCATGAGTTTGTCTACCTCAGCTCTACCATCTCTGACACCCTCTCTCTCAATTCAGAGCTGAGCAAGCACATTGGTAAGGCAGCTACCACCATGTCATGGCTAGCAAAGAGAGTCTGGTTAAACAAGAAACTTACAGAGCACACCAAGGTCAAAGTCTATAGTGCGTGCGTCCTGAGCACCCTCCTGTACGGTAGTGAGTCCTGGACTCTACATAGCCAGCAGGAACGAACATTGGATGCCTTCCATATGTGTTGCCTCAGACAGATACTAAACATCACTTGGCAGGACAAGATACCAAACAACGATGTCCTAAACAGAGCTAAAATCCCAAGCATGTTTGCGTTGCTGAAGTAGAGGCGCCTGCGCTGGTTGGGTCATGCTGTGAGGATGGACGAGGGGCAAATCCCCAAAGATCTGCTGTATGGGGAGCTCGTCCAGGGAAAACGACCTTTAGGCAGACCCTTCTTGCGTTTTAAAGACACCTGTAAGAGAGACTTTAAGGCCATGGGGGTTGACATCGACTCATGGGAAACTCTGGCCTCTGAGAGATCTACCTGGAAGCTCACTCTACAGCAGGGCATCTCCAAGTTTGAAGAGGGGCGGGTTTTACTTAATGAGACAAAAAGGCAGAAAAGAAAGGCCAGGAGTCAAATGGTAGAAGCCTCCACGTACATCTGCCAGCAGTGTGGAAAGGATTGCCATTCCTGCATTGGCCTCTCCTACTGCGTGAAACCCATAGTCTTTCAAGACCGACAGGTGCCTACTACTATATATACAGTACTGTGCAAAAGTCTTAGCCCCCTTATTTTTTTCCCATACAAACTTTGTTATAGATTTCTATTTTATGACTTCGACATTATCAAGTCAAAATATTCCACAAACATTTTAGAGTTCCAAATATTCGTTTTTTGTTTTCAGCACAAAATTAAATGTTACAGGGGAAAAAATGCTTGTGATATGTCTGAGCAGCATATTCCATAAGACAGCACTTTTCAGATTAAAAAAGAAAACATAATGAAGGCTACTGGAACATTTTGGTGCAAAATTAAGAAGCAACTGTGACAAAGTGTCCAGACAAAGAGTTCAAGGTGGTGACTTGGCTTTCAAGTTCCCCAGATCTCAATCCAATCGAGCATCTTTGGAATGGGCAGACAAGTCCGATCCATGGAGGAGGCTCCACTTTGCATCTTCAAGGACTTAAAGGAGCTAATGCTCATGTTTTGGTGCCAGATACCACAGCACACCTTCAGAGGTCTTGTGGAGTCCAGGCTTGATGAGTCAGAGCTGATTTGGCAGCACAGCCATAATGTTAAATCAGTTTCTTAAGGATGCATTTGATCCTGAGAGTTTGTGGGTTTAAAAAGGTTTGGAAATTCCTCTGAAATGCTGCTGTAGGCTTCTCGTCAGAACGTTAAAAGTTCTTAGGTGAGAACTGTTGACAAGAAAGTGTGAAAACACTCTGAAACACTTCAGTCTCTTAGCTCCATAATGCAATCTGCAATGCAAATGCTGAATTTTTTTCCAAGAACAAAATTTATTACAGGCCACCGACAGCGTCTCAGAGACGCACATTAAAGATCAAGTGTTCACTTTCCTTGAAAAAGAAACACGAGTAAAATATTTCAATCTTGATTTTAACAACACAGTCAAGCAGGTGTGGCTATAGATTATAAAACATGACATGGATCGCAAACAAATGACATTTTCAAATTCAGTTTAAAAGTTCCGGTTTGATTTATATCAGCTCTGATACGTTGCCAAATATGATTTAGTTCTTGATTTATTTCAGTTTCTGGCAATGTTTCCCACGGTGTGGATTCATCATCTAAAAATCAAAAGTTCAAAAAAGTATTTCAAAGTAGAACGAAAAGAAAGGAATAGAAAATCTGGACCTCGGCCATTACAAAAGTCAGAACTGGAAATCTCAAAATGTTTTCAGTAAATACAGACAAAATTCAAACAATGCATTCGTGATAAAAAAAAAGCTTAAAAAGACAGCAAAATATTTGAGGTATAATCTCATCTGATTGCTTCACTGTACTGTCCTGTACTGTACTTTATGATTTTTTTAATAGACTGCATTTCCTCAGAGGGCGGCATGGTGGTGTAGTGGTTAGCGCTGTCGCCTCACAGCAAGAAGGTCCTGGGTTCGAGCCCCGGGGCCGGCGAGGGCCTTTCTGTGTGGAGTTTGCATGTTCTCCCCGTGTCCGCGTGGGTTTCCTCCGGGTGCTCCGGTTTCCCCCACAGTCCAAAGACATGCAGGTTAGGTTAACTGGTGACTCTAAATTGACCGTAGGTGTGAATGTGAGTGTGAATGGTTGTCTGTGTCTATGTGTCAGCCCTGTGATGACCTGGCGACTTGTCCAGGGTGTACCCCGCCTTTCGCCCGTAGTCAGCTGGGATAGGATCCAGCTTGCCTGCGACCCTGTAGAAGGATAAAGCGGCTAGAGATAATGAGATGAGATGAGATTTCCTCAGAGAAAATGCAAAGTGTGCTTACTGAGCTGTAGCAGAGGGCCACGAACCATAACTGGATCCGACATGAGACCTCACACTACGGTAAATGGCTGAGCTTGCAGCTTGATTGTGCTGATACAGCAAGCCATGACCATCGAACTTGCTAACATCATAACATGCTAATGCTACCATGCTAACATGCTAAGGTTAATATACTAACAGGTCACATGCTAACTGTTAGTATACAAACACGCAAAGGCTAATATGCTAACAGCTAGCATGCTGACATGCTAACTGCTAGCAGCCTAACAGCTGACATGCTAACATGCTAATTGTTAGCATGTGAACATATGCCAACATGCTAACATGCACAGGCTAACTTGTTGAATTATTAAGGTTAACATGCTAAAAGCTAGCATGCTAACAGATCGCAGGCTAACTTGCTATGGCTAGCATGAGAACAGCTAGCATGTTAACAGGCTATCAGCATGATAGCTGATAGCCTGTTATCCATTAGCATAATAGCATGGTAACAGTTAGCATATCAGCATGTTAAAGCAAATATGCGAACATGCTATGATTAACATGCTAACTGCTAGCATGCTAACAAGCAAGTGGTTAACATGCTAACATGCTAAGTCTAACATGCTAACAGCTCCCATGCTAACATGGTAACAGCTAGCATGCTGACATGCCTGCTAACGTGTAAATGAAGAATATTACACATCAGCATTTATTACCTATTATTAGCGCACTTTCTATTAACAATTATAATGCTAACCCTGATTGTACACGTTCTGTGTCGTAGTGTTTATGAAGCATTTTAGCAATTGAGCAAAAAGCCCAGTTTACTGCAGATGAATGAGACGACACGGTGATGTTTCTTTCTTTGGGTCGTGTTCAGGAACACTTCAGAAATAAATGTGACAAGCGAGCCAGTGCTGTTTGTCACAACGACTCCGAATCGTGCCAAGGCAAATTCATTCAGCGTGTCAGGAACTTTGACACAAACGCCCTGTGAAGAATAAAGGAGACAGCGAGAGTGTGTACGTTCTCTCCTCCCACTAATTCATCCCCGTTACAAAATTCATTAGATTTAGACAGGAAGGTACACGAGAAAGACATCACAGTGGCAATGTTACATCATATATGAGCAATGTGTCGATATATTACATAGACACGAGTGTTTTACTGGGAAATACGCCACTGGTATTTTTCATCTGAGTTCCATCCGGGACATGGAGAACCAAAACTGTGACGTAACTCTCAATAAGTCACTCGTGAGGAAATCGATGAACTGTTTTGACAAATTTGGGGACATTTTGTTTGTGAATGTGTCGGTATAATAAAAAGAAAATCACACGTTGGCTTGAAGATGTGAAGTTTATCTTCTCGTGTTGAAAAACTCGCATTTTTCAGATGAAATACATCACGGATCTGAGTGACATACACTACTGTTCAAAAGTTTGGGGTCACCCAGACAATTTTGTGTTTTCCATGAAAAGTCACACTTTTATTTCCCACCATAAGTTGTAAAATTAATAGAAAATATAGTCAAGACATTTTCCTGGCCATTTTGAGCATTTAATCGACCCCACAAATGTGATGCTCCAGAAACTCAATCTGCTCAAAGGAAGGTCAGTTTTATAGCTTCTCTAAAGAGCTCAACTGTTTTCAGCTGTGCTAACATGATTGTACAAGGGTTTTCTAATCATCCATTAGCCTTCTGAGGCAATGAGCAAACACATTGTACCATTAGAACACTGGAGTGAGAGTTGCTGGAAATGGGCCTCTATACACCTATGGAGATATTGCACCAAAAACCAGACATTTGCAGCTAGAATAGTCATTTACCACATTAGCAATGTATAGAGTGGATTTCTGATTAGTTTAAAGTGATCTTCATTGAAAAGAACAGTGCTTTCCTTTCAAAAATAAGTACATTTCAAAGTGACCCCAAACTTTTGAATTTATTTCCTGATATTTCACTCTGATGATGTCACTCCCAGTGTTTTCTTACTGACTAGATGCATGTTGTGAAAATGGCAAACTGGTCAAAATTAAAATTCTTTTGATTAACTTGTGTTTTTTTTTTTTTGTTTTTTTTTTTTTGGGGGGGGGGGTTGTGGGTGTGTCCAAATAATATAAAGAACATTACATGGTGGCACAAAGATATGAAGTTTATCTTCTCGTGTTGAAAATATTTTCACTTGTTCATTTCGATGACTCTTGAAATATACATTCACCACTGAAAGATAAACTTCATATCACACCACCGTGGAATATTCTCTATTTATTCTCTCCACATTCACTGGATATCTGCAATTGTGTTCCCTGATTGGCTACTCTACTACTCGGTCATCAGCTCATATACCATGAGTAAAGGAAAAACAAAATGGTGGAGCGTGTTGCTGAACCAACCAAGGATGAAATAAAAACTCTACTCAAAAACAAAACCCCAAAAATTGTTATCAAGTATTTAAAAGGGGGCGGCACGGTGGTTTAGTGGTTAGCGCTGTCGCCTCACAGCAAGAAGGTCCTGGGTTCGAGCCCCGGGGCCGGCGAGGGCCTTTCTGTGCGGAGTTTGCATGTTCTCCCCGTGTCCGCGTGGGTTTCCTCCGGGTGGTCCGGTTTCCCCCACAGTCCAAAGACATGCAGGTTAGGTTAACTGGTGACTCTAAATTGACCGTAGGTGTGAATGTGAGTGTGAATGGTTGTCTGTGTCTATGTGTCAGCCCTGTGATGACCTGGCGACTTGTCCAGGGTGTACCCTGCCTTTCGCCCGTAGTCAGCTGGGATAGGCTCCAGCTTGCCTGCGACCCTGTAGAAGGATCAAGCGGCTAGAGATAATGAGATGAGATGAGAAGTATTTAAAAGAAACAGAAATAGCTAAAAGAATATAGCGCTCCCCGGTCCCCAATTTTCCTGTTCCACACTCCAGCCCAGTTGGTGGCGGTAATGCACCTTTAAGTTGGTTTGCCAACCACCAAAAAAATAAATAAAAATGGAATAAACTAATTTATACATTTACATACATCAGTTTTATTATCTTTTGGATAGTTTCTATCAGAACAGCTCATTATTTTGTTTTTTTGGGGGGGGGTTGTTTGTCTTATGAGCTTAAATAGATACAAAGACAGTACGAGCAGGTTGGAATGGATGGAGGAGAGGAGGATGTCAGGTCAGGGGTGATCTGTGACAGAAGGTTGCCAGCAAGAGTGAAAAGGAAAGTGTAGAACTGAACTGAACTGGAAGGAGGAAAGCTGAAGATGCTGAGGTTTTCACTGGGAGAGACAAAGTTGGACAGGATTAGAAATGAATAGGTATATTAGAGGGACAGGACATGTAGGACAGCTTGGAGAGAGAGTAAGAGAGGCGAGATTGAGATGGTTTGGACTGGACACGTACAGAGGAGGTATATTGAGAAACGAATGCTGGAGATGGAGTTGGAGTTACAGGTAGAAGGAAAAGAAAAGGGGAAGACCAAGGATGGGATTTATGGATGTGGTGAAGGAGGACATGAGGATGGTTGATGTGATAGAAGAAGATACAGAGGACAGGAGGAGATGGAGGAACATTATCCACTGAGGAGACCCCTAATGGGAACAGCCAGAAGAAGAAGAAATTAGAGAGATAAAAAGTGTATATGTTAATGTAAATGTATAAAATGTAATCATTGGCAAATTGCTGTGATATAAGAGGAATAAAACACTTTGAGATGTCCTGTTATTAAAAAATAAGTAAATAAAAACAATAAGATATACAGTACTCTGCTTCCACCACATCATGCCAGCCAACACCCAGAGTGTCTTTTCTTTCACCGGCTATATTAGGCCCTTACGCACAATCTTTTTTTTTTATCTCACGACTTTTAAATTCTCATCTCATCTCATTATCTCTCTCTAGCCGCTTTATCCTGTTCTACAGGGTCGCAGGCAAGCTGGATCCTATCCCAGCTGACTACGGGCGAAAGGCGGGGTTCACCCTGGACAAGTCGCCAGGTCATCACAGGGCTGACACATAGACACAGACAACCATTCACACTCACATTCACACCTACGCTCAATTTAGAGTCACCAGTTAACCTAACCTGCATGTCTTTGGACTGTGGGGGAAACCGGAGCACCCGGAGGAAACCCACGCGGACACGGGGAGAACATGCAAACTCCACACAGAAAGGCCCTCGCCGGCCACGGGGCTCGAACCCGGACCTTCTTGCTGTGAGGCGACAGCACTAACCACTACACCACCGTGCCGCCCGACTTTTAAATTGTTTTTGTAAATCTTTTAAATCTTGATTTTTTTTATCTTGTCTGCATTGTCTTAAATTTTAACTTCTTGTTTTTATCTTTGAATTCTAGTATTTGCTTACGGATGTTAAAGGATTTGTATAATGTTTTTTTTTTCTTTTTAATTGCTCTTTAGATTCTTGTTTTGGGGCGGCACGGTGGTGTAGTGGTTAGCACTGTCGCCTCACAGCAAGAAGGTCCGGGTTCGAGCCCCGTGGCCGGCGAGGGCCTTTCTGTGCGGAGTTTGCATGTTCTCCCCGTGTCTGCGTGGGTTTCCTCCGGGTGCTCCGGTTTCCCCCACAGTCCAAAGACATGCAGGTTAGGTTAACTGGTGACTCTAAATTGAGCGTAGGTGTGAATGTGAGTGTGAATGGTTGTCTGTGTCTATGTATCAGCCCTGTGATGACCTGGCGACTTGTCCAGGGTGTACCCCGCCTTTCGCCCGTAGTCAGCTGGGATAGGCTCCAGCTTGCCTGCGACCCTGTAGGACAGGATAAAGCGGCTACAGATAATGAGATGAGATGAGAACGTAAGGTGCAGAGTCGAGTGTGCATATTGTGGTAGTATATGAAAAGGGAATAGATAGATAGATAGATAGATAGATAGATAGATAGATAGATAGATAGATAGATAGATAGATAGATAGATAGATGTAAACCTTGCGTGTGTGAGAGAGACATTGTAAACATTGTAAGCAATAGTGCATTATTGTCCGCTGTGCAAACACTGCAGTGTGAGTGGTGTGTTCAACAGTCTGTGAGATTCAGTCCAGTCCCTCAGAGTCGAGGAGTCTGATGGCATGAGAGAAGAAACT
The DNA here is from genome assembly GCF_027579695.1 of Neoarius graeffei. NCBI lineage: Eukaryota > Metazoa > Chordata > Actinopteri > Siluriformes > Ariidae > Neoarius > Neoarius graeffei. The sequence continues at coordinate 5,215,244 of NC_083574.1, forward strand.
GTTAGAGTCTGGCTGTGAAGGCCCGAATGCTTCGGTACCTTTTTCCAGATGGCAGGAGGGTGAAGAAATTGTGTGAGGGGTATGTGGGGTCGGCATCCACGATGTCGGTGGCTTTCTGGATGCAGTGTGGGGTGTAAATGTCTGTGATGAAGGGAAGAGAGACTCTGATGTTCTTCTCAGCTGTCCTCACTATCTGCTGTAGGGTCTTGCGATCCAAGATGGTGCAATTCCCAAACCAGACCATGATGCAGCTACTCAGGATGTTCTCAATAGTTCCTCTGTAGAATATTGTGAGGATGGGTGATGGGAGATGGGTTTTCCTCAGCCTTCACAGGAAGTAGAGACGCTGCTGGGGTTTCGATTCCACTATGCATACTGTCTTAGAATCTGCAATCCTCTCACAATTGTCTTCTGCGAGGGTGTGCGTGTGTCATATAAGCCAGTGTTTCCCAACCACTGTGCCGCGGCACATTAGTGTGCTGTGAGAGATCATCAGGTGTACCATGGGACATTATCCAATTTCACTTAATTATTCCGAAAATTATTTATTTACTGCAAATAATTTGTCTTCGTTCGTCTATGCCAGCAATGTATAGTGACCGGCAGAACAATTAAATACTCTTCCAATAGATGGCAGCAGGTAGCTAAATTACCTGTGTATCTACCTGTTGCCAATCAAACAATAGAATTAGTAATGCTTCGGGTGTGATAGCGGTGATAGCGATAGCAGGGATGAGAGTTTCCCGCTTTTCGGCGGATTTCTGCTTTTTCTGAGTAAAAATCTACCTTTTTATATTATACCAAATCCGATGAGATTTTTTTTCATTTACTGAGGGGGGTCGGGGTATGTTCTTTTGTGATACTCAAGCATAATTCATTCCTACGACGATGTTACATGTTTACATTTTCGCCATCTTTAGTCTCGCGGTAGAATACGTGTTATCTACAATGTAATTGGCCAAAACATCGATGGCGAGAGCATGATAGCCAATCATAACAGTTCTTACAAAAGAGAGGACCGACAAGCTTTTGTCTTTGGCCAAAAAGCTGAAGAAGTCGAAATGATCAAATGAAAATGAGAAGTGACTGTGAACTATAAATAATTGTATAAAGCGTACATAGACATTATCCCATAAACAGCATTCATTTGATTTAATACACTGAACATGTATATGATAGATAGTCAGTAAATCTGAATTAATGCTGACAGTTTTGAAAACTTAAATATTTCAAAAGACTTCTTGAAGAAATCATATGCAACTAATGAGGACATGGGGAGAAAAGGTCAGTCACCCTAAAATTTTATTTAATATATGAACATTTTGGGGCGGCACGGTGGTGTAGTGGTTAGCGCTGTCGCCTCACAGCAAGAAGGTCCGGGTTCGAGCCCCGTGGCCGGCGAGGGCCTTTCTGTGCGGAGTTTGCATGTTCTCCCCGTGGGTTTCCTCCGGGTGCTCCGGTTTCCCCCACAGTCCAAAGACATGCAGGTTAGGTTAACTGGTGACTCTAAATTGAGCGTAGGTGTGAATGTGAGTGTGAATGGTTGTCTGTGTCTATGTGTCAGCCCTGTGATGACCTGGCGACTTGTCCAGGGTGTACCCCGCCTTTCACCCGTAGTCAGCTGGGATAGGATCCAGCTTGCCTGTGACCCTGTAGAAGGATAAAGCGGCTAGAGATAATGAGATGAGATGAACATTTTGATAATTAATAAAACTTAAGTTTAATGTGAATTTAGTTTGTCATTTTTGTTGATCATAAATTATAACCATACCCTTGAATGTAGAATGTGATTTTATTTTGAATTAAAACAATACTCCTATTGATTTGAAACATATTTTCATGTAAATATATAAAAAAGACAACAGAGATTTTTTTTTTATCTACTACAGCTCAGATTGCAGTAAAAGTGGTTTGTAAGGCCTTATTTTTCAAAATTTCCCTGGGGGGGGGTGTAGAACAGGATAAAGCGGCTAGAGATAATGAGATGAAATGAGATTTCAAACCATGAAAACTGAAATTCTTCAATACAGTACTGTGTAAAAGTCTTTGGCACATGTAAAGAAATGCTGTCGACCAAAAATGGCTTAAAAATAATGAAATGAAATGTTTCAACATTTTAAAAATACTATAAAAAGGAAGCAGTAAGCTGTAATAAATGAAACCAAGTCGATATTTGGTGTGAGACGACCCTTTGCTTTCGTCTCCGGTCCAGTGAGTGCAGGTTTATGCGGAAATGAGCTGTAGGTTTTACTGAGCATCTTCCAGAACCAGCCACAGTTCTTCTGGACACTTTGGCTGTCACACTCGCTTTTTCAGTTTGCACCAAAACCCGGTAGCCTTCATTCGGTTTTCTTTTTTATTCTGAAAAGAAAGTGTTCTCTTATGGAATATGCCGCTCAGACATATTACAATTTTTTTTCCCTGTAACATTTAATTTTGTGTTGGAAAACAAAACAAATGTTTGGAACTCTAAAATGTTTTTGTCATGCTCTGACTCGATAAGGTCAAAGTCATAAAAATAATATGAAAAATATCTAAGTAATGTAAAGTAAAAGTAATATGGAAGTGATTATAAAGCAAATAATATCAACGAGTTAAATACTAAAAATAATAATTTTTTGCTTTCAGTGATTAATAGAGTGTGACGAGTGTTAATTCAGATCTCTAGTTATTTAGTGATATGCATGTTAATGCATATTAAATAAGCGTCTCTGTAATCTGTGCTTTAATAAACATATAATAAGACATTAATTAAGCCCTTCTTCCTTAAAAGAAAATATGAGCGAAATGTTAGTCAATTCCAGATTAATGAATATGTTATCCAGCTTGATGAATGCCTTTTTTTAATTATTATTATTATTATTATTATTATTATTATTATTATTATTAGGGCGGCACGGTGGTGTAGTGGTTAGCGCTGTTGCCTCACAGCAAGAAGGTCCTGGGTTCGAGCCCCGGGGCCGGCGAGGGCCTTTCTGTGCGGAGTTTGCATGTTCTCCCCGTGTCCGCGTGGGTTTCCTCCGGGTGCTCCGGTTTCCCCCACAGTCCAAAGACATGCAGGTTAGGTTAACTGGTGACTCTAAATTGACTGTAGGTGTGAATGTGAGTGTGAATGGTTGTCTGTGTCTATGTGTCAGCCCTGTGATGACCTGGCGACTTGTCCAGGGTGTACCCCGCCTTTCGCCCGTAGTCAGCTGGGATAGGCTCCAGCTTGCCTGCGACCCTGTAGAAGGATAAAGCGGCTAGAGATAATGAGATGTGTGTGATGTGATTATTATTATTATTATTATTATTATTAATTTTGTTTTAAATTGTAGCTTAAAGGAAAGAGATGTATGTTTGGGATTGATGTGTTAATACTCAGGAGATCGAGCCGTTCTGCACGAGCAAATGTCCGAGCAGGATATATGAGGACATGCGCTGGACTGATGATGATGGATAAGTAAAGGAAGGCTGGCTTATAAATATAGGTATTTGTAGATCCACGTAAACATGTACTGAGTAAGTCATGGTTTATTTAACAGCACGTACTTCTTTTTTTTTTTTTTTGCGTGCATCAGATCCGAGCGAGCTGCTTTCCATGAGCGTAGCACAGAGAGACAACAGCATACTGCTACAATACATTATCATTAAAACCCTGCGCTGATGCAACAAACCGAGTCGTTCGTAATCAATCAGCAGTATCAAAACTCCCAACCGTACAGCACACACACACATATGCACTCATTCATTCACACACTCGCATATGTAGCCGTGTGCACAACATTAGCAGCCAGAACTGGTGGAGTCGACAGTAAATAACGCACGCTTAGAGACGAAAAAGTACGCAGGTCTGCTAATGGGGATGAATGAGACTCATCAGTGAAGGATAGAGAGAACGATGATGTGAGAGGAGAGGTACAGCTGCACTGGAGCACCGAAGTGGAGGCAACGCAACTTACAGAGAGGAATGGCAATCAGACTCGGACACTATTTATATTCATTATCGTATTACGCTTGACGTCTTCAACGTGTTCACTGTTCACATCTGCAAACGAGGGATAATGGATTCACAAGACTTCGTTAAAGACCAGAGATTCCTCACAATAATAATAATTATTATTTTTATTCTATCCACATTCACTGGATATGAGCAATCATGCATTCTGATTGGCTACTCTACTACTAGGATACCAGCTCATATACCGTGAGTAGAGAAAAACAAAATGGCAGAGTGTGTTGCTGAGCCAACCGAAGGCGAAATAAAAACACTACTCAAAAACAAAACCCCAAAAAATTACAAAAAAAAAGCAACAAAATATGGACTGAAAGTATTTGATGGTAAGAACGGATCTTTTTTTTTCAAGAATTATTATTATACCATCTAAGTGAAAATGATTTTGTCAGACGTTTTGGATAAAGTTTTTAATTTATCAAATTTGCAAAAAATAAAAATGCTCTGTTTCTGAAAATCCAGTGAATGTGGATAGAATAAAACTGTTATTCCACTCAATCTCGTCGTGCATGGATTATAGACAACTCAGAGCTACACGGCTCATTGGCTGTCAGCTCATGTATGACTTGATTTCATGGAATAATTGTTAATTATTGTTAATATTGCTGCTGTTGTTGTTGTTGTTGCTGTTGTTGTATTCACGTAAATCATTAAAGCTAGGCTGCCTTTCAATTTCATAAAATCGGTGAAATTTAGTTCCGTCTGAAATTGTTATATATGTTTATTTCTGTAATATCTCACAAAATATCAGGCCATTCTGTGGCTGGGAAGTTATTTAATTTGATGGGATTAAAGCAAATAATGTGCATGAAATCGCTCGCTTCGCGCAGTCAAGCAGACAGAGGAAGTCTGTGTGTGTGCGCATGCGCAGGTTTACCTTTAACATCATTCTGTTGCTAAACGAACAGCTGATCACACCGAGGTGCTCACTGAGCGCCGATATTTATTAGTTTGGTCCTGCGTTTCCTTTCCTTCGTATATAACACAACGTCTTCTCGCTTTCTTTCCGTTACTGTAGTCGGTCTTTCACGTTTCATTCGCACACTCACGTCCTCCATTTTTCTCTCCGGTTTCAAATTTGTATCCCACAATGCCTTGTGTGAACGGGGAAAGCCCGCCATGTGATGCGATGCATGGCGTAGTATCTTGTATTAGGTCATGGTGAAGCAGGAAAAAATAGCGGAGAATTTAAGGCCGCGTGGAGATAAATTCATTAACTGTTCTATTTTTTTAAAAATGAATAAAATTGGAAGTCTGTGATTCAAATTCAGTAGCTTTCGGTCCACTAAACAAAAATAGTTGGGTTTCGGGGAAAATTCTTTTTATGACCTACACTTGAAAAATCTGAAAGGCGGTCTAGCTTTAATGTAAAGATCTCATGAAATGAAAGAAAAGGTCATGATTTTTCTCGTTACTTCACTATTTTGCAGAAAACCAAAGGTTTACATCATGATGTCACTTTGTGCAGAAGTCCTACTTTTCCTGTTCCTTTGTTGTAGCAGAGGTACAGGATAAGTGATGCCACGTGACACAGTATTTCCATTGTTATTTCTATTTTTTTTATTTCTACTGTATTTTTTAATCAGAGAAATATTACAGATAATTAATGTTTCAATTTCCTTCATCAATAAATGTTTCAATTTTTTTTTCTAAATTCTGATGATTTTATTAAAGCACGAAGTCTGAAGTAATCCACAGGTATGGTTAGGTTTTCAATTGAGAGGCCTAAAGGTTAGAGAAGCAGCTTTGGGACCAAAAGGTCACCTGTTCAGTTCCCTGGACCAGCAGAAATGGCTGAAGTGCCCTTGAGCAAGGCACCTAACCCTCAACTGCTCCCCAGGATGCTCTGGGTATGTTGTACATCACTCTGGATATGAGCGTCTGCTAAATGTCATTAATGTAATGTTTAATTCACCTTTTTTTTTTTTGCACATGCTACGGTATGTATTTAGTTGGGGTGGCACGGTGGTGTAGTGGTTAGCGCTGTCACCTCACAGCAAGAAGGTCCGGGTTCGAGCCCCGTGGCCGGCGAGGGCCTTTCTGTGTGGAGTTTGCATGTTCTCCCCGTGTCCGCGTGGGTTTCCTCCGGGTGCTCCGGTTTCCCCCACAGTCCAAAGACATGCAGGTTAGGTTAACTGGTGACTCTAAATTGAGCGTAGGTGTGAATGTGAGTGTGAATGGTTGTCTGTGTCTATGTGTCAGCCCTGTGATGACCTGGCGACTTGTCCAGGGTGTACCCCGCCTTTCACCCGTAGTCAGCTGGGATAGGCTCCAGCTTGCCTGCGACCCTGAACAGGATAAAGCGGCTACAGATAATGGATGGATGGATGGATTTAGTTTCTGGGACAGGCTGTACTAGCATTGGAGTTCAGCAATAAAATGGAAACCTTTCTTCATACATCTCCGGTACATCTGCTAGTTTTTAATTTAATTTGCAAACCTCAGGGCTTGAGGTCAGATAAAAAATCATCGTGGCTGTTTAATGGGAAATGACTTTTATATATTATACAGTTCTTGGTTTTATTTTCCCTCCTAATTTCATTCAACTGGAAAGAAGAAATCTGTTTCGTCAAATTTGCACTGATTAGCGATACTGTGTGTTTTGTGTTTGTTTGCTGTGTGAAGGTTAAAGGTTACATTTATGTTTGTTTGCATGGTGGATTTTTCAGCTCTCATGTTGGTCTACATTGTCTCTTAATCATATGTTTGTTTGTTTGTTTGTTTGTTTTTGTTTGTTTGTTTCAGTAATATGTTGTATGTATAATTCATCACCATACTTGCCAACCCTCCTGATTTCGGCGGGAGGCTCCCGATTTTAGCCTCCGTCTCCTGCCTCCCGATCGTATTTGTTAAAAACTGGATAATCTCCCGGTTTGGGGAAATCCCTACCGCCAAGTTAAAAATACTCCCGATTATGTCCAATCAGAATCGTATGAGAAACACTGCTGACGTCAACTGATTTTTAACCAGTCGACGAACAGAACGACAGTCACTTCCGTAATGCAGGATTCACCCAGGCTGTCCGACATTTTTTACAAGCAGTCATTCATCATGGCCACTAAACCCAATACCACACGGCAAAAATATGAATGCAAATACCAGGTTGCATGAGAGAATGAATTTCCATGGATAAGCAAATGTTCGACCAGCCAGACCAACGCATTTTGCAAGGTAAGACGACAAATCGATTCATTTATCCCAATTATTCAATTTCAATTCAATTATCCCAATCTTATGGTGGGGTAAAAGCAGGTAAATTACATATTCTTCCAAACTACACTAGGTCATTCACACCCTTTTATGTAAATTCTTCATGTTATCTTATTTTTTTTATTATAAACAGTTGATCATGTGTACGTTACGTGTATGTAACAAGTACTTACGAGACATTGAAATTAACTTAAGATTTATTTTATGTTTTGTATTTTTTTGTAGTAAGAAGTATAATTAAATTGCATATACTGTACAGGAGGATCTGCGCCTCTGTATAAACGAAATATATTTATCATATTGAAATGCTTTTTAACTCTTGAATTTCTTTTTGCAGTTGTGTCGCAGAAATTTTATTCTGAGTGCAATTTTGAATTCATGTTTGAAAGTTTATAAGTGAAATTATAAACATTCTTCGAAAGCATCACTTGTGTTATTTTCTGTGTACAGTATGGATACAATACTCAGGCATAAGATTTTTCAGCTAAAAATCTGATTTAAGCACACTTCCCTTTCATTGTTATTACAGTATATTAAAATTCAAGACAAGTATTATTTCAGATTTTTCACTCTGAGCTCTCTCATGCATGATACATGAATCCCATAACCTATAGGAATTGGTAGAGCAATATCAACAATTCAAAAACTCTTTAATTGTATAAATCTGAAATGACATGCAATTAATTGGGATCCACCGTTTTTTTATCATTTCAACCGCACATCATATCCTCGTCCAGTTGAAAAGGTCTTTCATGCACTTTTCTCCTCCATGAGAATTTTGAAAAGTTGGCAAATATGCATCAGAGAGCTTCCTGCCTCTCACACCAGAGGTGGACTGGAAATGGAGCTGAGTGAAGAACCAGTAAAGCGAGTGTGCGATGCTGTAGCTCTATCTAGTGGTTTAAAATCCACAGTACATGAGATTCATATTTAACATCTCTCCGTATACAGGCTCAACATAAAATGTTAAGAAAACAAGATTTACAGGAAAAATCCATCCTTTTTAGGGATGACACGAAACTATTTTCTGACTCATGATAATATTTAGATTGTTCACTGGCCAAGGTGACTCCGATGTTGACTTATTATTATTAGTTACATTATGTTGCAAGCATTTAGCAGACGCTCTTTTCCAGAGCGACATACTACATACCCAGAGCAGTCTGGGGAGCAGTTGGGAGTTAGGTGCCTTGCTCAAGGGCACTTCAGCCATTCCTGCAGGTCCGGGGAATCAAACCGGCAACCTTTTGGTCCCACAGCTGCTTCTCTAACCATTAGGCCATGGCTTATAGTAGTAGTCATAATAGTAGTATGTCATCATCGTCATCATACCTTATGGAACACTTAACTGGTGCCATCACACTTTCCTGTACATTTGCACAGACGTGCAGCTTGTGAACAGGCAAGGCAGGCAACTGCTTGGGGCCCCCTGGCCCAGGGGACCCCTGAGAGTCGGGGCCCGAGGGCTTATTTATTTTGTTTTTTTTATTGTTTTTATTGTTCTTTACCATTGTATTTTCACATTTGGAATTTAAAAAACTTTGGTTTCATACATTTTTCGTTGGTGTCAGATTATTTATAACATATTGGTGATGAATACTGGTCAGAAGGGCCCCCTGGAAACTTTTGCTTGGGGCCACAACAGACTCTAGAATTGCCTCTGCATTTGCAATAACTATCCAAGTGTCTGTCTATCTATCTATCTATCTATCTATCTATCTATCTATCTATCTATCTATCTATCTATCTATCTACTTCTTTTAAAACATATTTGCGCAGTATTTTTGCAATACAAGATTTTTGTTATGATTTTTTGTGGGTTTTTTTAATCCAAAAATTCAAGATTTCCAAATTTAACATATATTTAGGACCAGCTGCTGAACCAACTGAGGATGAAATAAAAACTCTACTCGAAAAAAAATCCAAAAAATCTTTAAAAAAAAAAGCAACAAAATGTGGAATGAAAGTGTTTGATGGTAAGAACGAATCTATTTTTTTCAAGAATTATTATTATTATCGCATTTTTCACAAATTGCTCCTGTCACTTCGCCGGTTTGTTTACATTCTAAGCGGAAATGATTTTGTCAGACGTTTTGTATAAAGTTTTTATTGATCGAATTTGCAAAAGAAAAAAATCAAAAAGCTCATTTCTCAAAAATCCAGTGAATGAGGATAGAATAAAACAGTTATTCCACTCAGTCTCGTCGTACATGGATTATAGCTGCTGTCAGCTCATGTATGACTCGATTTTGTGGAATAACTGTTCATTATTTCCTGTTGTCACTTTTGTTATAGCAGCTATAAACAGTCATTCCTGCACCAACATCTCTGTTTTCTTTCTTTTAAAGTTAATAAGACAATCACATTGTGTCATGTTCCAGAGAAACCATAAATCGTAAACTCGTCTCTCCTGAAGTTGTTGGAAAACTTGATTGATTGATTGATTGATTGATTGATTCATTCATTCATTCATTCATTCATTGTTCCCGAGCGCTGATACTGGAGACTCCTTCCATAAACATTGAACAAGCAGGACCTGACAAGAAGCACCATCATTATGCAGAGCGTCCACCATACACATCCATGTGAATGAGCTGTTACTATAGAAATGAATACATATATATTCAAATGAGTGCTTTAATATAAACCTGTGATTTGCTGTTATAGAATCAGCATTTGTCCTTTATGATTTTAATTTTCTTTTCCTGACAGATTATTTATTACCCTGTATAAATGACTCATGCATCAGTGATGGCTGTTGGAAACTGGCTGTGCTGTACATCCTGTCTGATGGGATTAGTTTCTGAATGCTTGAGTGACAGTTTATGAATAATGCATTAATCAGCTGGAAGATGAACAAGAGATGAGAACAAACGACTGCGTCGGCTTCCTGCTTTCTCAGTGTAACCTACAGCAAATATAAATCCAGGTCTTAAACAGCAAACATTTTCCTTATGGGTCGTTCAGGCAAAGAGAAATGTTCAGCAATTCCATATTTTTCAGTAACAGTGTTAAAGCTAGACTGCCTTTCAGATTTCTCAAGTGTAGGTCATAAAAATAATTTTCCCAACACCCAATTATTTTTGTTTAGTGGACCGAAAACTACTGAATTCCAATCACAGACTTCCAATATTATTTGGTTGTTGTTTTTTTAATAGAACAATTATTGAATTTCAGGCCACGTGGCCCTAAATTCTCCGCTATTTTTTCCTGCTTCACCATGACCCAATATAAGATATGATGTCATGCATCGCATGGTGGGCTTTCCCTGTTCACGCAAGGCATTGTGGGATACAGATTTGAAACAGGAGAGAAAAATGGAAGACGTGAGTGTGCGAATAAAACGTGAAAGACCGACTACAGTAACGGAAAGAAAGCAAGAAGAAAAGATGTTATGTTATATACGAAGGAAAGGAAACGCAGGACCAAACTAATAAATATGGGCGCTCAGCGAGCACCTCGGTGTGATCAGCTGTTCGTTTAGTGACAGAATGATGGAACTGTCAGTGCACATTCAAAGGGAAACCTTTGCATGCGCACACACTCACACACGGACTTCCTCTGTCTGCTTGACTGCACGAAGCGAGCGATTTCATGCACATTATTTGCTTTAATCGCCTCAAATTAAATAACTTCCCAGCCACAGAATGGCCTGATATTTTGTGAGATATTACAGAAATAAACATATATCACAAATTCAGATGGAACTAAATTTCACCGATTTTATGAAATCGAAAGGCAGCCTAGCTTTAATGATGACATACAGAACCCCTGAACAGTGAAATAACTGTTCACGATTTCAGTTAATATCTCGTTATTTCAAAGATAACTTATTATCTCATAATGATGACCAACAATCATATGAAATTGTCAAAGTTTCAAAACATTATCTCGTTATTTCAAGATAGCATTGTTATTATTGTGTAATTATTATTGTGTTATTATTATGTAACTTCTAATTCCTTGTTGTTTTCTGTAATTATCTCGTGATTAAGGCGTGTGAATATGAACTTGTCATTTCAAGATATTTCTTCATTATCTCAAGCAATTTTGTCATAATTTCAAGACACTGTAGTGTCATTATTTTGGCTTAACGTCTCGTTTACAACTCTCTGTCCTGAAATAACAAGTGATTTATTTAAAAAAAAAACATTTTCAACATTTTCACACCTTTCTCTTTAATAAAACATTTTCACACCTTGCTCTTTGCTCGTTCTGTAATAATTGTCAAATCAGCTTCAGAAAGAAAAAATGTTTTGCCATCGTTCAGTCAAACCTAACAGTTCCAGATTTGAGCACAAGAGGGCGTCGTGGTCCGAATACTGATTTATTTGGATTATTTGGAAATATTTCATTCCACCAGTTTGCAATTCGCTTCCGTGTATGAGTCCTGCTCCAACTTGCTGTGTTTTTCAAGTTTTTTGGTTCCCATTTTAGGGGTGGTTTGGTTTTTTTTTCGTTCCATCCCGACCTGTTTCCTTGTCAGGGACTCAACAGCGAGGCAAGAGGAGACAGGAGTTTTTAGCTCAAAGGGCAGGGTTTTATTTAAGATTTTTTACAAAGACCAAAATTAATAATAACTAGGCCTATAAAAGAGGTCAACAATTAAAATTTAACTTGACTTGAGACACAGACATCTGACATGATGTTAACTGAACAAAACTGACCTTCCACAATGAGACAAAAGGGACCACATACAGTATCGTGGCTTGGCCAAACCAAGTAACACAGAAGGTGTAAACAAAAATAAACACTGACTACAAATAGATGCCAAGCAAAACTAACTAAAGCCAAAATCCCCCTCGGGCACATGGTAAGACGTGGTCCGGCCTAATGAGGAGGCTCCAAGGTTTAGGTCTCCTCAACCCTCAGCCACGCCTTTTTCCCAACCAGGAAGGGACCAACCCCAATGCCCAAGCAAACTCAAAGAAAGTTCAAACAAAGAAATGTATGATTAGTGACAAACAAACAGCTTTTGCAACTCTACAGTGTTAAAATGTGTGCACTCCATATAAATAATGTAAGGTTAAAGCAAATAAAGTGTAAATCAAACAAACTGTGTTGTATCAGTTATTTGAACGTGATCGTACAGATGACTGTAAATGATCAAGTGTATAGCAAACTAATCAGGTGCAAAGGTAGAACCTATTCATCCAACTATTATCCATAACCGCTTATCGTGTGCAGGGTCGCGAGCAAGCTGGAGCCTATCCCAGCTGACTATGGGCAAGAGGCGGGGTACACCCTGGACAAGTCACCATATCATCACAGTGCTGACACACAGAGACACACAACCATTCACACTCACATTCACACCTACGGTCAATTTACGGTAGTCACCAATTAGCCTCACCTGCATGTCTTTGGACTGTGGGGGAAACTGGAGCACCCGGAGGAAACCCATGCATGAGGAGAACAAGCAAACTCCACACAGAAAGGCCCTCGTTGGCCACTGGACTCAAACCCAGAACCTTCTTGCTGTGAGGCAACAGTGCTAACCACTACACAACCATGCCACCCAAAGGTAGAACATAGGATGATATCACCCTGTGTGGCTATGGCCATCAAATTCCAGTTCATGTCTATCAATGACCATCTCATTCTGTTAATGCTGATCAACTTCACTTGGTTGTGATCTTGCTCTAATAAAAATATCACCACATGGATCTTTGGCTTAAAAGATTAAAGTTAAAGAAAAAAAGAAGTGACTTTGCTGCCAATGGTTTCAGCACAGCTGGAAGAATCACTTTCTTATCAGCAAGAAATGCAGACACCGATCAAGTATTTCAACTCATCCAGGAAATCCAGAACCCTTCTGAAATCTTGAAACCTTGGAAAAAAAACCCTGCCCTTTGCAGATCTTTCAAAGATCCATCACAACAACCGGTAGTATTTTTTATATGTATCTCCATTTGTATTTCTTGTTCTCCCCAGAGACATGTGTCAGAGTTCCCATCTCCAGTTCCCTCCAAGGATCTCCATTTCCCTGAAATGTTTTATACCAAGACAGCTCAAATGTATTTCAGCATTTATTTTCTGACAGGGACAGGCCCAGTTTTTTGAGATGTGAGCTTAGGTTGATCTGTGACATCTGTTAGGGAGGTTGCGCCACATGTGTTTATATAGTGAAATTTGAAATCTAGCCTACCTTGGCAGGAGTTCTTCTCATCATGTAATGCAGGAGTATAAACTCGGAATTAAAACTGGACTGGCTTGTCATGGAGAATTATTCGCACTGGAACCAAATATATAAATGTCAGTATCTATTGATAGCCTGCTTGCTGAGTGCTGAAGGATGCGCCAGCACAACTGGACAAAACCACAGGATCATTCTATCTCCATTTCAATTGTGTCCAATCTGATCATTCAGATACTTTCTGAATGACCTTCCTGCCTTAGGTATCCCCCTGCTAGTGGAATAATGGTGACTATTTCCTGTTATGCAGTCGAAAATTGCTGATATATGGTTTCTGTAAGGGTGGGGCAGTGGTACAATGGGTAGCCCTGGATGTTTCATGTGTTCTCTCCAAGTCTGAGTGGGATTCCTCCAGGTTCTTCGGTTTCCTCCAACCTCCTAGAATGAATGAGGGTGTGAAGGTGTGCTTTCATCATGCCCTGTGATGGATTCAAATCAAATCCAGAGTATATTCCTGATTGTACCTAATACACCATACCCAGGACAGACTCCAGATCTCCAGATGGCGGTACAGTGGTGTAGTGGTCAGCACTGTCGCCTCATAACAAGAAGGTTCTGGGTTTGAGCCCAGTGGCTGACAGGGGCCTTTCTGTGTGGAGTTTGCATATTCTCCCCATGTCTGCATGGGTTTCCTCCAGGTGCTCCAGTTTCTCCCACAGTCCAAAGACTTGCACTTAGGTTAATTGGCTACTCTAAATTGTCCATAGGTGTGAATGGTTGTTTCCCAAGTCCAGAAATGGGAGGGTTGCAGCAGGAAGGGCATCCGGTGTAAAACTATACTCCAATTAATATGACATGTGGATCATTAGGGTTCACATGGACCCTGACCTGGCAACAGTACTGGACAAGGGAGAAGAAGATCTCATCTCATCTCATCTCATCTCATCTCATCTCATCTCATCATCTGTAGCCGCTTTATCCCGTTCTACAGGGTCGCAGGCAAGCTGGAGCCTATCCCAGCTGACTACGGGCGAAAGGCGGGGTACACCCTGGACAAGTCGCCAGGTCATCACAGGGCTGACACATACAACCATTCACACTCACATTCACACCTACGCTCAATTTAGAGTCACCAGTTAACCTAAACTGCATGTCTTTGGACTGTGGGGGAAACCGGAGCACCCAGAGGAAACCCACGCGGACATGGGGAGAACATGCAAACTCCACACAGAAAGGCCCTCGCCGGCCATGGGGCTCGAACCCGGACCTTCTTGCTGTGAGGCGACAGCGCTAACCACTACACCACCGTGCTGCCCGGAGAAGAAGATGATGATGTTAATGATGATGAAGACTCCACATCCACCACAACCCTGACCAGGGTGAAGCAGTTACTGAAGATGAATTAGGAAGGAAGGAAGGAAGGAAGGAAGGAAGGAAGGAAGGAAGGAAGGAAGGAAGGAAGGAAGGTTGTTCCTGGGTTCCTTTAAGCTAGCCGCACACTACGCCGATCCACGCGGTACCGAACCGACCCATATCAGAGCCGACTCCCGACAGGGCACGCACATATCCCCGACTAACTCACGACTGAAAGAAAGCAGAGGTTAATATCTTGGGCCATTATTAAAAAATGTTCTGTTTCCGGTCCACCGGCCGGGTGAGTGCCGTTTGTGCGGGTGAAATTTTTTAATGCCGGTTTTTCGACATTTTTTTAGGGTTCGTAAATCTAAAATCGAACTTGACATTTCCGCATTCCCAGGGCTTTCCACTAAGGCTCATACTAGCCAGCCATGACAAATAAGTAGCCAGCCGGGGGGGAGTAAACACAAAATAAACTCCTGTGCATGCAGTTCCCAGGGTTAAGTGTATTTTCCACAGACCATTTATTTATTCACTTTACTCAAATACAAAGTAAAATGGCAGTAAACCTTCTTTCTTTTCTTGCGTATTGCATCATGAGGCGTTCCTGGCTTGTAAATCTCTTATTTTCGGTGTATGACACATTCACGCAACTGAGCATGCGCCGAGTGCGCGCGCACACCGCATGTCGGGGCGTGGATCTCCCTTGATCAACCGTTCAGTTTGACATTATTGTCAGTCCGTTCATTTTTTGAAAAGATAGAAGTCACATGATCACGAAATATCACGTGTTATATGTGAAAGATATGATTGGCTATTGCTAGCGACTCTCGTCAATCAGTCTGGCTCCCGATTAGTTTTTCGAATCGGCTGTGAGATGAGTCGGTACCATCGAAAACTAGTCTTTACGCCTGACTCACGACTTCAGTTGGCTCGGCACACTGAAAATCGGCGTAGTGTGCGGCTAGCTTTAAGGACTGATGGTCAATCCTGGATCTACTTACAGAAAATGTAATCAGCTTTGGAACTTGTTGACAGTCCCCATCATCTTGAACCCTGGCCTTCTTCATGAGGCAAATTTCTCATTGTTATTTTTGGAATTTCTTGAGAATCAGATCCTGTCTAGCTTCCTTCACAAGAACACCATCTCATTGTTAGTTATACAGTTTCCTGAGAACCAGATCATCCCTTGCCTCAGCCTCAAGCACTTTGCCTTCAGGATATGAATCATTTGATGTCTTCCATGCACTTTTCCAGCCACAACTTTCAAAACATTAAAGGTCACAATGTTTTCATAGATGCACTTATCCACAGCGACTTACATTTATCTCAGTTTATACAACTGAGCAGTTGAGGCTGCAGGCCCTTGCTGATCAGAAGTCCAAAGTCTTAACAACTGAGCTGCCACTGCCCAGCAAGCTGATTGGATCCACACACTTTTTTTTGTGGGAAGAGTAAAACAACAACAACAACAACAATTGATCTTGCATGCTTCCTGACAAACTATGGAAGAAATTTATGGTTGATCATGTACCTTGGTCTTGGTAATATCTATACATGAAATGTACCAGACGTTCTCGACCAGATTCCTGGGTATTTCTGGATCCTGAAAATTCCTAGCCATTTTCATCAGGTGAAAAGTTTTAGTTTTCATCTGGCTGTAAAAACTTTGGCTTGACAATAAGCACAAAGAAGACAGAAGTGCTCCAACCAGTCCCAGGAAAACCCTTTGTGGAGCCTAACATCACAGTCAACAATGAAAAACTCAATGTGTTGAGAAAGTTCACCTACCTTGGCAGCACACTTTCCCAGAGTGTCAACATTGATGATGAAGTAAATGCCAGGATCGTAAAAGCAAGTGCTACTTTTGGCAGACTACAGGGCAGCGTCTGGAACAGAAGAGGCATCCGCATGGAGACCAAACTGGAGGTGTACAAAGCAGTTGTTCTCCCAACACTCCTGTATGCTTGTGAAACATGGACAGTCTACCAACGCCATGCTAAGAAGCTAAACCACTTTCACACTTCATGTCTCAGGAAATTACTCAACATCAAATGGCAGGACAAAATCCCAGACACGAATGTACTCACCACAGCAGATCTACCCAGCATCCACACCATTTTGAAGCAGCACCAACTCCGATGGGCAGGACACCTGGTTCGTATGCCAGACCACCAGCTGCCCAAGAGGCTGTTCTACTGTGAACTTGAAAAAGTTGCTCGGCTCCATGGTGGTCAGAAAAAGTGTTTCAAAGACTCACTGAAAGCTTCTTTGAAATCATTTGGAATAGACTTCAACACATGGGAACAAAATGCCACTGACTGACCCAAATAGCGACACCTAACCCATGAGAGAGCTGTTATCCACAAAGAATCACACATTACCACAGTTCAACAGAAGAGACAGGCCAGGAAGGAGTGAGACAGAAACCCTCCAGATGATATCACCCACCTCCCCTGTCCACACTGCAACAGGACTTTTTGGGCCCAGATTGGCTTAATCAGCCACCTGAGGACTCACAGGCCAACCTCCCAGCCCTAGGATGGCAAAGTGGTCATCGTCAATACAACGGACGAACAACAACAACAAATCTATTCATGAAATGTACCAGACGTTCTCGACCAGATTCCTGGGTATTTCTGGATCCTGAAAATCCCTAGCCATTTTCACCATGTGAAAAGTTTTCCCAGGCTGCCACACATATGCTGATGATATCCTCAACCATTTACTCCTACAAGATTTCCCCTGTAATCCTGACAGTATGATAAAGATCTGCAAAAGATGCAAGCCAGAACCTGTGGAGATGATCAGTATTTCACAGCTCAGCACTCAACCTGCAGAAGGTCAGCTATTAATTAGCTGAGTGAATGAGCGAGACTAGCTAGCCTGATCCTTTGGTGTTTTACACAATGAAAAATGTAATACGTTTAAGATGTCTCTGAGATGTTTGGGAATGTTTTATCTCCTATAGCCTTGAGCTAATGCTCAGGATAATGTGAAAGGGGCATCTTTACAAGATAGCTGAAAATGTAGCTAGAAATATGTATGAATTAACTTAAACTAGCTAATAAACCTAGCAAACTAGCACAGCATTTGGTAGTTATGGAGGTCGTGTTTATTTCAGCATAGCTCACCTGGTTCATTAGCATCAAAGCAGAATAGAAAATTATTCTTATTTACTCTTACTTGAGTCATTTACTTGATCAGTATTTTGACTTTTGCTTAAGTGAAGAGAATTGTTAGTATTGAGGTTTTTCACCTGACGTCACAGGGTCACGTGACGCCCCGGTGTCCGCCATTTTGAAGGTCAAGCTAGCTAATGTCAACAACATCATAGCTGGTATGTTACTGTAGCAATGTTTACGTTCAGTCATTTGGATGACTGTTAAAACCTTTCAGTCTCAAGTTTTTCCTTTACTGTATTTACTAGTTTACTGTAATTATGATCCGGCAGCTATTTACACCGGATCCAGTGTAAATAGCTGCCGGAGCGCGCTCCGGCTTGCTCCCCCTCAAATTAAGCAGCGCGCTCCGGCTTGCTCCCGGAATGCTCCGGCCGAGGTTCCGGAGCACGCTCCGGCAGCTATTTACACTGGATCCGGTGTAAATAGCTGCCGGACCATAATTACAGTAAACTAGTAAATCCAGTAAAGGAAAAACTTGAGACTGAAAGGTTTTAACAGTCATCCAAATGACTGAACGTAAACATTGCTACAGTAACATACTAGCTACTATGTTGTTGACATTAGCTAGTGCTAACAGCTAGCTGCTAGTACACTGCTACAACACAGACACCGACCCTAATAATACAGTTCTTGGTCATTGCCTGGTAACAGCAAATTTATAACGGGCCATGTCTCAACAGACTAAGAAGTTATTTCAATGACATTTAATAACATTTTGTTTATCCTGAGGACCGAAAGTAAATGAAAATGTGAACAAACCTTAGCTGTAATCAGATGGCGACCACCGGCTCCAGGGACGACCCGCTGATGTAGGCATGTTACCCAGCCTGACACAAAATATTTGTACGCATCCAAACTCTTATACGCTTTCAGATCAATACCTGTGTATGGCGATGGGTTTTTAACGACATAGGTATACAGATCATGTGGGCCGAAGTCAGGTAAAGACGAGGGCTTCGTGTACTTCCGTACGTCAGTGAACAATCCTGGTGGAAGCAGGTAAACGTCGTTCTCTAAGCCTGCTAACCTCAATTTTTGCAAATACCTCTCCCTCTGCTCGCCCTGTAAATGCCCTACGTCGCTGGATAGTGAAGGTGTTTTCTGCATCTCGCTCCTTTTTCTTTTATGTTTTTCGTTTGTTGCCTTCCTCGCATTCAAACTGATTCGAGCCATGACGTCCAAAATGGCAGCCTCACATGACTTGGTCACGTGGGTGAAAAACCTCAATAGGAGCTCTGACAGTCGATATTTTCAGCACATGATGAAAATTATCAGTCTGTGGTTTCAAAGCAGGAATAATTCTCATAATATGTCTTTTCTTGTGTCCCACTGTGTGTTTTGCTGGTTTATTAGGTACACCTACCCTGTACATGTAATCACTGGCTATGTTACACTTGCGTCCCACTTTAAGACATTCACTGACACTCACCGGCCACTTTCTTAGGAACACCCCTACATCCACCTGCGGATTGATGCAGTTCTCTAATCAGCCAATCCCTTGACAGTGGTACAATGCATAAAAATCATCCAAATACAAATCAAGTCTAAAGTCCTTCCCACGCCATACAATCGGGTGGCACTGATCTCCATTTCCATAGTCCTTGGCCTCTCACCCATACAGCTACGGTTACAGTGGGGGGCTAGTCCTCTGGTAACCATGAGAGTTTGACTCCCCACTCACATTTTTATGATGGTCTTTGGTATGACCCGACTGCAAGTAGAACTCGCAATCTCCCAATCAAGAGGCAGACACGCTCACCACTAGACCACCTCGCAGTCAGATATGAATCAAGAGCTTCAGTTAATGTTCACGATGTTCAAACATCAGAGTGGGAAAAATTGTGATCTCAAAGTGTGACTTTCTTTCACTGTGGCATGGGTGTTGGTTTGACTCAGATGAGTATTTTTGATTTGAGTATTTCAGAAACTGCTGATCTCCTGGGGTTTTCACCCACAACAGTCTCTAGAGTTTATACAAAATGGTGCGAAAAACAAAAAAACATTGAGTTGAGTGAGCGATAGTTCTGTGGGTCGAAACAAATGCCTTGTTGATAAGAGAGGGTCAGAGATCAGAAAATGGCCAGATTGAGCAGTTTGAGCTGCCAGGAAGGAGATAGTAACTCATATAATCACTCTTTACAACCGTGGTGAGAAGAAAAGCATCTCAACATCAGAAAAACACATTGGGTTCCA
Organism: Neoarius graeffei; assembly: GCF_027579695.1. NCBI lineage: Eukaryota > Metazoa > Chordata > Actinopteri > Siluriformes > Ariidae > Neoarius > Neoarius graeffei. The sequence goes on from NC_083574.1 coordinate 5,235,318, forward strand.
CTTTTGCAGCCAAGAACAGGAACCTTAGAATCAACAACAAGTTCTTATTCAAGTGGCCGGTGAGTGTATGTTATTTTTTAAATGATGTGTAAGACTGAAGCTTATTACCTCCGCCAAATTTGTTGGAGGAGGTTACGGTTTTGCCTCCATTTGTTTGTCTGTTCCCAACGTAACTCAAAAAGTAATGAACAGATTTACATGAAATTTGGAGGAAAAGTGAGCCACAGGCCAAGGAACCATTAATTAGACCTTGATGCAAATCCGATGTGGCTTGATGGAGGTATGAGCTCTGCCAAGTGCCCTTCTAGTTTTAGCTGTGCTCATTGTGTGTTGATCATCCTCTATCCTTCATCGCAGTCAGTTTCACCAGCAGAATGCTGTTGGCTGCTGTGTTAAAAATCCTTTGACTCAGTTCACATTTCACAGCTTTACATTTTCTTGTTCTATCGGCACATCTTGTATGTCACTTTCCATCAGATGCTAATCGTTTTAACATCTTAGCACTGAGACTAGACTAGCATCAGTGTTGTGCATTATATCACTTGAATGTCAGGAAGGTATTCAACACAGATAAAGTTGATGGATGCGCGTCTTCCATCTCGATTTACTAAATAACTTTAACAGCAGGTTGAAATCCTGTACTCGAGGCCAGTTCAATAACTTTAGAATAATTCAGCTGCACTTGTCAGACGTTCTCACAACTACCGTTACTGTTGGGTTTTCACTTTGGGACCCATTGTTTAAGCAGTCGATTTAATATAAAAGATATTAATATGTTCTTTTGAGACCTTGTGTCAACTTCTATGATGATGGCACACTTCTCATCTCATCTCATCTCATCTCATTATCTCTAGCCGCTTTATCCTTCTACAGGGTCGCAGGCAAGCTGGAGCCTATCCCAGCTGACTACGGGCGAAAGGCGGGGTTCACCCTGGACAAGTCGCCAGGTCATCACAGGGCTGACACATAGACACAGACAACCATTCACACTCACATTCACACCTACGCTCAATTTAGAGTCACCAGTTAACCTAACCTGCATGTCTTTGGACTGTGGGGGAAACCGGAGCACCCGGAGGAAACCCACGCGGACACGGGGAGAACATGCAAACTCCGCACAGAAAGGCCCTCGCCGGCCACGGGGCTCGAACCCGGACCTTCTTGCTGTGAGGCGACAGCGCTAACCACTATACCACCGTGCCGCCCTTTTCCTTTTGTTATACAGATAATTCATGCATTTAGTATGTTTCAAGATACAAAATATACACAATCAAATCCTCAATCTGCTCTCAAATTACAAAAATGTGGTTGGATTTATTGATACAAATGAAGTCATAATTGGAATATTCACAGCAAACGCAGGACAAGCATCAAAACAACCAGAAGTCATTCGTTTTCTATGTGAGTCAGTGTCTCGCAGCAGCAAGCGGCGGCCTCAGCGTTGGTGTCGCATCTTAGTGGGTGGGGAATCGGAATAAAGTTGAAGTCCAGGCAACTTTATGGTAATGAGCTATGACGTGGTTCAGCAGCTGTGGAATTCTCTCCCTCAGTGTCTTCAGGATTGGAGATCTCTTCTCAAGTTCAAATCCTATCTCTTCTCTCGCGGCTATTTCTCCTTCTGATGTTTCCTCTCCCGATCACTGGTTGTTCTCTTTTTCAGTGCTTTGAGTTTGTCTGTTATCTCAATGCTCATGTAAATTGTCATTTTATTTTCTGTGTCTCCTATCAGTCATATTTTCCTTGGATTGATTTGCTTGTGGGAGGCAAGGTGGTGTAGTGGTTAGCGCTGTCGCCTCACAGCAAGAAGGTCCGGGTTTGAGCCCCGTGGCCGGCGAGGGCCTTCCTGTGCGGAGTTTGCATGTTCTCCCCGTGTCCGCGTGGGTTTCCTCCGGGTGCTCCGGTTTCCCCCACAGTCCAAAGACATGCAGGTTAGGTTAACTGGTGACTCTAAATTGACCGTAGGTGTGAATGTGAGTGTGAATGGTTGTCTGTGTCTATGTGTCAGCCCTGTGATGACCTGGCGACTTGTCCAGGGTGTACCCCGCCTTTCGCCCGTAGTCAGCTGGGATAGGCTCCAGCTTGCCTGCGACCCTGTAGAACAGGATAAAGCGGCTAGAGATGATGAGATGAGATGATTTGCTTGTCTTTCTATCGTGCCATTACTTTATAAAAGATCCTTGGGTCGGTGAAAGCCGTGATATAAATTAAACTTGTTGTTATACAAAGTGCATTATCTAGATATACACTCACCGGCCACTTTAATAGGAACTTGTTCTTGATTCTAAGGTCCCTGTTCTTGGATGCAGGAGTGGAACCCAATGTGTTCTTCTTTCTGCTGAGATGCTGAGATGCTTTTCTGCTCATCACGGTTGTAAAGAGTGATTATACGAGTTACTATATCCTTCCTGGTACCTCAAACTGCTCAATCTGTCCATTTTCTGATCTCTGACCCTCTCTTATCAACAAGGCGTTTGTTTCCATGCACAGAACTGTCACTCACTCACTCACTCACTCACTCACTCAACGCTTGTTTTTTTGTTTTTCACACCATTCTGTCTGTATAAACTCTAGAGACTGTTGGGTGTGAAAACCCCAGGAGGAGATCAGCAGTTTCTGAAATACTCAAACCAAAAATACTCATGTGGCTCAAACCGACACCCATGCCACAGTGAAAGACAGAAAGTCACACTTCACTGTGAGATCACAATTTTTCCCATTCTGATGCTTTAAGTGAACATTAACTGAAGCTCTTGATTTGTATCTGCGTGATTTGATGCATCGTGCCGCTGTCGAGGGATCGGCTGATTACAGAACTGCATCAAACAAACTAGCAGGTGGATGTATGGGTGTTCCTAATACGCTGGCCAGCGAGTGTGTGAGTTTGCTTGGATGAAGTTGGGTTCCAGTGGAAACACACTTCAGTACAGACTGTAAGAATTTCTGTTTTAATCTTCAATCCATTGTTGTCAAGAACAATATATTGAATAAGAGCTGTTATTTTCACTCACCTTGCATTGCCTGTAGGTTTTTTTTTTCTTCAACTAACCAGCATTAGCTGCTATGTGCTGCTAGCAATGAACGTATTTGTATTGTAGGACGATGCTGTCGCTCCATCTCTTGATATTTCCACAAATAATAGTTTGCAGTCTGTTTTGCTTCGAGTGTCATCATTTCTCATGGAAAATACATCCAGATCAGATCATCATGCATTATTGTGACAAGATACACAAGGATTAGTGTTTTACAAGTATGAGTAAATGAGCAGTGTTGGACTGATACATGATATCAGTAATATAATTTATGTTTATCGGAATCAGTCTCTGAAAGAAGAATAATCTTCCTCCTTCCTCCTTATTACTGAAAAGAATCACAAAAATTAGAACCGAAATGGGAGCAAGGTAATGAAACGATTTTCAAAATATGCAGTACTGTTGTTGTTTTTATTTTATTTTCCTTTTAATAGAGATGGATCGCAAGTTCGAACCAAATCGACTCTTGGGCTCAAGGTTTTGAGGTAGAAATGGGATTCTGATCTAATCCAATTGTTAAATTGAAATATAAAAACGAAGACGCATCCAAGGTCATGACGCACTACTGTTGGTGAGCAGGAGGACTCTGTAATCTTATTTGACTGGAAGGTAATGGAGATGTGGAGGACAGGTGTGCAATGATGATGATTAGGACTGCAGCTGACTTGGTGACTTTGGGACGGCGGTTGTCGTGAACGGTTTTGCGTTCGGGTTTCCATCGGTGGGGGGTTTATAGCATCAACAAAGCTGACTTTGTTAGGACTGTTAATGTTATAGTCATGCTGTCTGTTGTTGCCCAAATGAGGATGGGTTCCCTTTTGAGTCTGGTTCCTCTCGAGGTTTCTTCCTCATGTCGTCTGAGGGAGTTTTTCCTTGCCACCGTCACCACAGGCGTGCTCATTGGGGATAGATTAGGGATAAAATTAGCTCATGTTTTAAGTCATTCGAATTCTGTAAAGCTGCTTTGCGACAATGTTTATTGTTAAAAGCGCTATACAAATAAACTTGACTTGACATGAGCTTTAAATGAGCTTGCATGCAGCACAGGTCATCCTTATTTACTTTTTTTTTTTCAGATGCTTATCCAAAGGACTTACGAACGAGGCAGAATCCAGGCCAAGAACACAGCAAGAGAAGAAGAAAATGGTGATGCAAGAGCTGAAAATAATCTACCAATTGACCAGCAACAAAGTGCAGAAACAAGACCGGAAGAATATCATCAATCACTCCAGCTCAGGCTGTTTGTCCTTTCTGCCAGTAGACGGCGGTCCTCTGAATACTGAATACTGAACCATTTTCCGAACTCACTTCTCACTAACCAGGATAAAAACACTGAACACTCATCACCATTGTGAAGTCTTGCCGTCTGTATTGTGGGTCTAATTTATGAACATTATTCCTCCGAATCTATCATGTATTTTGACCCTTGCCTTTCAATCATAATTACTCTCTTGGACTTTCATTTGTGTATGTGTTTTGACCTTTGACCCTGACTGACATAAACCTTACTGAATATGAATGAATGAATGAATGAATGAATCCTCAGTGATCCTGAGCAGAATTAAGCATTTAAATATCAGCTTGCTTTTTTTCATGGTATATCAGATATATTCCATTCAGCTAGTATGATATTGAACGAGTCACAGTTGAGTAGCTGAATGGAATATATCTGATATACCATGAAAAAAGCCAGCCAATAATAATATTATTATTATTATTATTATTATTATACATACACATTCCTTTTGGGTGTTCAACGTGTCTTTCTCTTTCAAAATTCTCTCAAAATCTTCCATATTTAACGAAGCAAACCTGGTGGCCATGTTCATTTACAAATTGTCCCAGTCGCTCATAAGTGTGGAAGTTTTACGTTTCCGATATGTCATGTCATGTTGTCTTGAGGGGTGGCACGGTGGTGTAGTGGTTAGCGCTGTCGCCTCACAGCAAGAAGGTCCGGGTTCGAGCCCCGTGGCCGGCGAGGGCCTTTCTGTGTGGAGTTTGAATGTTCTCCCCATGTCCGTGTGGGTTTCCTCCGGGTGCTCCGGTTTCCCCCACAGTCCAAAGACATGCAGGTTAGGTTAACTGGTGACTCTAAATTGAGCATAGGTGTGAATGTGAGTGTGAATGGTTGTCTGTGTCTATGTGTCAGCCCTGTGATGACCTGGCGACTTGTCCAGGGTGAACCCCGCCTTTCGCCCGTAGTCAGCTGGGATAGAATCCAGCTCGCCTGCGACCCTGTAGAACAGGATAAAGCGGCTACAGATAATGAGATGAGAATGAGATGTTGTCTTGACAACCGTGCAATATCATAAACCATATTCAATGCTCATTCTGTATTGGGTAGAGTGGCGTAATACACGTAGGATAAGCGATACACAAACAATATCGCATGCTATCAAAACATGAATGAAACCCACTAGAAGGGAATAGAACATGTTTTTATTCCATCGAAAAGGTGTCCTGTATGTATAATAATTACTGATACCGAATGACTGAACATTGTGAATGCTTTACGCAGAGCAGTGTGAGCATGCTGATTTTAAGTGAATTATTTTTAGAATGGCTTTTCTCATCTCATCTCATTATCTGTAGCCGCTTTATCCTGTTCTACAGGGTCGCAGGCAAGCTGGAGCCTATCCCAGCTGACTACGGGCGAAAGGCGGGGTACACCCTGGACAAGTCGCCAGGTCATCACAGGGCTGACACATAGACACAGACAACCATTCACACTCACATTCACACCTACGCTCAATTTAGAGTCACCAGTTAACCTAACCTGCATGTCTTTGGACTGTGGGGGAAACCGGAGCACCCGGAGGAAACCCACGCGGACACGGGGAGAACATGCAAACTCCGCACAGAAAGGCCCCATCGGCCACAGAATGGCTTTTTTTTAAGAAATTTTATGACATATTTCTTGTCGGCGGCACGGTGGTGTAGTGGTTAGCGCTGTCGCCTCACAGCAAGAAGGTCCTGGGTTCGAGCCCCGGGGCCGGCGAGGGCCTTTCTGTGCGGAGTTTGCATGTTCTCCCCGTGTCCGCGTGGGTTTCCTCCGGGTGCTCCGGTTTCCCCCACAGTCCAAAGACATGCAGGTTAGGTTAACTGGTGACTCTAAATTGAGCGTAGGTGTGAATGTGAGTGTGAATGGTTGTCTGTGTCTATGTGTCAGCCCTGTGATGACCTGGCGACTTGTCCAGGGTGTACCCCGCCTTCGCCCGTAGTCAGCTGGGATAGGCTCCAGCTTGCCTGCGACCCTGTAGAAGGATAAAGCGGCTAGAGATAATGTGATGTGTGATGTGATGTGATATTTCTTGTCAATCTTTGTTGCTTTACACTTCGTTACACTTTTTAGATTCTTTGTAAAGTACTTTGACTTGCATTTTAGGTTTGAGTCATATGAAAAGTGCGATATAAAGAAAGTTTTATTATTATACGTCTATTATTTATTATACACTCACTCACTCACTCACTATCCGGTTTAACGTCACATTTTCCACTTCCTAGCGGGTCTGATGTTGCATGGCGACGTAACACCCTCTTCCATGCTTGTCGCTCTTTAGCATCAACAGCTCTGAGACCTGACACTTTGAGATCCTTTGTCACACGCTCACCCCAGGTCTTACGGGGTCTACCCCTCTTCTTATTTCCTCTAACTTGGAAATCCAGAATCTGTCCCGTCCACCCATTGCTTCTCTGTACCAACATTCAAGGATGCGACCCGAAAACCGAAACATTTGATGTGGTAATGGGCTGATGATCTGGCGGTGCCCACGTCTAAAGGCCTCTGCATGCTCTTGCGACAAGGCTTTCGCAGATAGCTTTTCGCAGACAGTTGTAATTTATCGTTGAGCGGGGAGTAATAGGCGTGCGCGATGTTATTCACTGCCACAACACAAGGGGGTGTGAAGTTGCGAAATCGCTAGGAGTAGTTGGTGGGTGTGGTTAGTGGAGTGTTTATCCTCCGGTTACTTATAATGACTAGAACTGGAGTCGTATAGATGTACGTACTTCCTCACTTCCTCGATCAACCGCTCTTCGTGCTGCTCCATCTTCGCTCGTGTTTTTAAAAATGGCGGTCGTGAAAACAAAACAAACCGGGAAAGGAGGGAAGCGGAAGTGCATGTACAGCGGATGTAGAGTGGACCAATCAGAGCCCTCTTGTCTGTGACGCTGTCTGCGAGGCTTCTGCGGTGGTCACAATTTTTGGGAGGTGCACGCAGAGCGTCTGCGAAGGTGGGGGGGCTACGCAGACGCTGTCTGCGACGCTATCTGCGAGGACTGGGTTGTCAGCATAAATTGGCCTTGACACCAACCCTACCGTTAATGACACTCCTATCGCTAGGAGTCCCTTCTTTATTAACACTAATACGAACTACCGTGACTTTATAATGAAGCAGAGTTTTACAGTTGGATGCCCTTCCTAACACCAATCTAGAACTCACAGCGCCTAGGGACTGGGTTCTAAATCTTGTCAAACACCAGGATCATGCAACAATGAGTTGACATACTGTAAAATGCTGGCAAACTGGTTTTAAGGCGCCCATGACCTGCCTTTCGCCCCTTCTCCTGTTAGTTCGAAACAGTTCAGTTACGTGAAGGCCAGGAGCTGGACTTGGTTGTCAGAGGCTATATTTTGCGCTGTGCCATTGGAGCATTTTATAAGCTGAGAGGGTAAAACCTCAGAACCACCCCGGCGTTAACAACCTTTAGAACGACTTTATTAGGAACTTCTTGTTGTTGATTCTAAGATCCCTGTTCTTGGTTGCAGGAGTGGAACCCAGTGTGTTCTTCTGTTTTCTGTTGCATGCTGAGATGCTTTTCTGCTCACCACGGTTGTAAAGAGTGATTATATGAGTTACTATATCCTTCCTGGAAAAAAAGCTTGAACCAATCTGTCCATTTTCCTCTGACTTTTCTTATCAACAAGGCGTTTGTTTTCACCTACAGAACTGTCACTCATTCACTCGATATATGTTTTTTTTTGTTTTTCGCACCATTCTGTGTAAACTCTAGAGACTGTTGTGTGTGAAAACCACAGGAGATCAGCAGTTTCTGAAATACTCAAACCATTTTTTTTTTATAAATAAGACTACTTCGCCTCCTGAAAGTGTTCTACATGGAACCCTTTCTGATAAGGAAACACTCTGTTGGTAATCTTAAACTGTTCCCTCAGAGGGACAGAGTTTCTATAAGATTAATAAGCCTGGGTTTCCTGTATCTGAAATCCGAACCTCACCCTAATGGAAACTAAGGGGCGGCACGGTGGTGTAGTGGTTAGCACTGTCGCCTCACAGCAAGAAGGTCCGGGTTCGAGCCCCGTGGCCGGCGAGGGCCTTTCTGTGCGGAGTTTGCATGTTCTCCCCGTGTCCGCGTGGGTTTCCTCCGGGTGCTCCGGTTTCCCCCACAGTCCAAAGACATGCAGGTTAGGTTAACTGGTGACTCTAAATTGAGCGTAGGTGTGAATGTGAGTGTGAATGGTTGTCTGTGTCTATGTGTCAGCCCTGTGATGACCTGGCGACTTGTCCAGGGTGTACCCCGCCTTTCGCCCGTAGTCAGCTGGGATAGGCTCCAGCTTGCCTGCGACCCTGTAGAACAGGATAAAGCGGCTAGAGATAATGAGATGAGACCCTAATGGAAACTAATCACTGGTCTGTAGGAGTGCTAAAAGGCTAATCACGCTTTATACAGGTTTATTTACTGCGTATGTAAAGCATGTTAAACCGTCATAACGGTCCACAAATTCTCATCCTCAACCCAAAAGCACCCACCTCTCTGAGAGAATTCTTTCTATTTCTGGTGTTTTTACCTTGAGATTTGATAAGGACACTCCAGAGTGTCTAATCTACATTCCAATCACTACATCACATCAAAATCCCCAGCTACACCGGCGAGACCGTCTGACAGCCGCTAATGCGTTCAGATGAAATCAATCCTAAATGACATAGTGATTTAAATGTCTTGTGAAATCCAGCTGTTTGGATGTACGTGATAAGAAAGAAAGAAAGAAAGAAAGAAAGAAAGAAAGAAAGAAAGAAAGAAAGAAAGAAAGAAAGAAAGAAAGAAAGAGTTTGATGCTGTAGCCTGGCTCTTTATGCATCTTCATGAGATGTCAAGGATGCTGTTTAAATTGTAATGATGTCTGGAGGGTACGATGCTGAATATATTCACACAGAGCAGTGTGTAGGGTTTATTCAGAATCCATCTAAAGCCACCTGAATGGTGTCAGGACCTGAATCTAAGAGAGAGAAGACAGTGAGATGTTCCACTGAATGAAGTGCCCAAGGTTCAGTCACAACACAGACTCAAGTGCAAAACTGTCCTCCTTCCTTTCAGCCACAGACATTACACCATGGTCTTATATTACACTAATGATATTATGGTACTTCATTCACTGCAAATAATAATATCTGAGCGAGTGAAAATATCTTGAATATGGGCAAATCTACACCAAGCGGTGCCGGACCAAAGCCAGGAAGATAATGAAAGCCATCCCAGCTATGGACTCTTCTCTCTGTTGAGGTCAGGGAAGTGGTTTTGTTCCCTTAAGGCCAACATGGAGAGAACAAGGAGGATCTTCTTCTCTCAGGCCATTTGGGTTCTTAACCAGGACAATGCCTTGGTCTCGTCACCACTTCACTCTCATTCTCCTCATGTCTTTCACCTCTTTGTGCAATATCATACAGATACAAATCAAGAGCTTCAGTTACCGTAATGTTCACAATGTTCAGACATCAGAACGGGAAATTGAATCTCACAATGAAGTGTGACTTTCTTTCTTTCACTGTGGTATGGGTGTTGGTTTGAGCACGATGAGTATTTTTGGTTTGAGTATTTCAGAAACTGCTGATCTCCCCCTGGGGTTTTCACACACAACAAACAGCCTCTAGAGTTTACACAGAATGGTGCAAAAAACAAAAAACATCGAGTGAATGAGTGAGTCAGAGTTCTGTGGGCGGAAACAAACACCTTGTTGATAAAAGAGGGTCAGAGATCAGAAAATGGACAGATTGAGCAGTTCAAACTGTCAGGAAGGAGATAGTAACTCATATAATCACTCTTTACAACCGTGGTGAGCAGAAAAGCATCTCAGCATGCAACAGAAAACAGAAGAACACATCGGGTTCCACTCCTGCAGCCAAGAACAGGGATCTTAGAATCAACAGCAAGTCCATATTAAAAGTAGACAGCCTTTCGATTTCATAAAATCGGTGAAATTTAGTTCCGTCTGAAATTGTGATATATGTTTATTTCTGTAATATCTCCAAAATATCAGGCCATTCTGTGGCTGGGAAGTTATTTAATTTGAGGGGATTAAAGCAAATAATGTGCATGAAATCACTCGCTTTTTGCGCAGTCAAGCAGACAGAGGAAGTCCGTGTGTGCACATGCGCAGGTTTCCCTTTGAGCGTGCACTGACAGTTCCATCATTCTGTCGCTAAACGAACAGCTGATCACACCGAGGTGCTCGCTGAGCGCCGATATTTATTAGTTTGGTTCTGCATTTCCTTTCCTTCGTATATAACATAACGTCTTTTCTTCTCACTTTCTTTCCGTTACTGTAGTCACTCTTTCACGTTTTATTCGCACACTCATGTCCTCCATTTTTCTCTCCGGTTTCAAATTTGTATCCCACAATGCCTTGCACGAACAGGGAAAGCCCACCACGTGATGTGATGCATGACGTAGTATCTTGAACACCAAGAAGACCAAGGAGATAGTTGTGGACTTTCGCAGGAAAGGACACATTGACCACCTACCTCTCTCCATAGGCAACGATGTGGTAGAGAGGGTGAGGAGTTTCAAGTTCCTGGGGGTAACAGTGACTGAGGACCTGTCCTGGGGCACTCACATTTCCACAGCCGTGGGAAAAGCACAACAGCGGCTCTATTACCTGAGGAAGCTGAGGAGCGCTAATATCCCCAGACCTCTGATGGTGAACTTTTACAACTGTGCCATCAGTAGTGTGCTGACACATGGATTTCTAGTGTGGTTCTCCAGCTGCACTAAGGCCGACCAGCAGGCACTTCAGCGGGTGGTGAAAGCTGCCGGGAGAATCATTGGAACGACTCTCCCAGAGATCAGCACCATCTACTCCACTCGCTGTCTGAGAAGAGTGCACAACATCCTGCGGGATCAGCACCACCCTGCTCATCACCTCTTTCACCTGCTGCCCTCAGGGAGAAGATACAGGTCCATACAGGCCAGAACATCCAGACTAGCCAATAGCCTGTATCCACAAGCTGTGAGGCTACTGAACTCTGCCACATCCACAACCACATCCACCAATTAATATCATTGAACTGGTTTGCATTGTTGCAGTTGTCACTACTCTCTCTCCCCTGACCCCCCCCCCCCCCCCCCCCCCAGACAATAACATTATAACATTATAATGGCACTGATCTGGTTTTTGCACTGTTTATACAATGTCATAATACAACCCCAATTCCAAAAAAGTTGGGACAAAGTACAAATTGTAAATAAAAACGAAATGTAATGATGTGGAAGTTTCAAAATTCCAGATTTTATTCAGAATAGAACATAGATGACATATCAAATATTTAAACTGAGAAAATGTATCATTTAAAGAGAAAAATGAGGTGATTTTAAATTTCATGACAACAACACCTCTCAAAAAAGTTGGGACAAGGCCATGTTTACCACTGTGAGACATCCCCTTTTCTCTTTACAACAGTCTGTAAACATCTGGGGACTGAGGAGACAAGTTGCTCAAGTTTAGGGATAGGAATGTTAACCCATTCTTGTCTAATGTAGGATTCTAGTTGCTCAACTGTCTTAGATCTTTTTTGTCGTATCTTCCGTTTTATGATGCGCCAAATGTTTTCTATGGGTGAAAGATCTGGACTGCAGGCTGACCAGTTCAGTACCCGGACCCTTCTTCTACGCAGCCATGATGCTGTAATTGATGCAGTATGTGGTTTGGCATTGTCATGTTGGAAAATGCAAGGTCTTCCCTGAAAGAGACGTCATCTGGATGGAAGCATATGTTGCTCTAGAACCTGGATATACCTTTCAGCATTGATGGTGTCTTTCCAGATGTGTAAGCTGCCCATGCCACACGCACTAATGCAACCCCATACCATCAGAGATGCAGGCTTCTGAACGGAGCGCTGATAACAACTCGGGTTGTCCTTCTCCTCTTTAGTCCGAATGACACGGCGTCCCTGATTTCCATAAAGAACTTCAAATTTTGATTCGTCTGACCACAGAACAGTTTTCCACTTTGCCACAGTCCATTTTAAATGAGCCTTGGCCCAGAGAAGACGTCTGCGCTTCTGGATCATGTTTAGATACGGCTCCTTCTTTGAACTATAGAGTTTTCGCTGGCAACGGCGGATGGCACAGTGAATTGTGTTCACAGATAATGTTCTCTGGAAATATTCCTGAGCCCATTTTATGATTTCCAATACAGAAGCATGCCTGTATGTGATGCAGTGCTGTCTAAGGGCCCGAAGATCACGGGCACCCAGTATGGTTTTCCGGCCTTGACCCTTACGCACAGAGATTCTTCCAGATTCTCTGAATCTTTTGATGATATTATGCACTGTAGATGATGATATGTTCAAACCCTTTGCAATTTTACACTGTCGAATTCCTTTCTGATATTGCTCCACTATTTGTCGGCGCAGAATTAGGGGGATTGGTGATCCTCTTCCCATCTTTACTTCTGAGAGCCGCTGCCACTCCAAGATGCTCTTTTTATACCCAGTCATGTTAATGACCTATTGCCAATTGACCTAATGAGTTGCAATTTGGTCCTCCAGCTGTTCCTTTTTTGTACCTTTAACTTTTCCAGCCTCTTATTGCCCTGTCCCAACTTTTTTGAGATATGTTGCTGTCATGAAATTTCAAATGAGCCAATATTTGGCATGAAATTTCAAAATGTCTCACTTTCGACATTTGATATGTTGTCTATGTTCTATTGTGAATACAATATCAGTTTTTGAGATTTGTAAATTATTGCATTCCGTTTTTATTTACAATTTGTACTTTGTCCCAACTTTTTTGGAATCGGGGCTGTACTCAGGTATCTGTCTGAATGTCCCTGCTCTGCACTTTATCAACATTGATGAACTTATGCTTGAACTTGAACTTATGCTGCTATTTGCTATGCTGCTTTTTGTTGTACTGATATAATACTGGGTCAAATGCTTACACTGGGTTCCTTAGGGGGGGTATGTATTTATTTATTTATGGGTTTGCACTTTATCAACTCTGCTGTATGGAAGCTCCAAACGAAATTTCGTTGTTCTTTTTTTGTAACAATGACAATAAATATTCTGAATCTGAATCTGAATCTGGATTGGGTCATGGTGAAGCAGGAAAAAATAGCAGAGAATTTAAGATCACATGGAGATAAATTCATTAACTGTTCTATTAAAAAAAACAAATAAAATTGAAAATCTGTGATTCGAATTCAGGAGCTTTTGGTCCACTGAACAAAAATAATTGGGTGTCGCGGAAAATTATTGTTATGACCTACACTTGAAAAATCTGAAAGATCATCTTGTTTTAAAGTGGCCAGTGACTCTCTCTCTTTCTCTCTCTCTCTCTCTGTATATTCTGTATATATTCTGCAGAGTTTCTATTTATTACTTTCTACCTTACTCCTTTTCTTTTTACTACTTTTCCTTTTTTAACTGTCTTTACTCCTGACAGAGCATTGCACTAAGCATTTCACTGCATATCGTACTATGTATGATTGTGTGTGTGTGACAAATAAAATTTGAATTTGAATCTATCTGATGATGAAATTATTATAATTTGAATATAATAAAATTATTCAGCCTGTTATTATTCAACCTTCAATGCTTTTTTCTTTGTTTATTCTTTTGGCAGATTGCTCATTTTGCTTCTTTCTCGAATGTTTAAATGCTTTACATTAGAAAAAAAGTATCCAACAATAGAACAAGACTACAAAAGCTTGAAATTAGTAAACAGATCTCTATAAGTAGCTTTAATCATTATTTATATGGTTTATTTCTAATCCTATAGCTGGAAATATTACTAACCCCATTTCCAGAAAAGTTGGGATATTTCCCAAAATGCAATAAAAACAAAAATCTGTGATTTATTAATTCACGTGAACCTTTGTTTCGCTGACAAATGGACAAAGAAACATTTTCAATCGTGTATTATAAACAAAGTGAGAATTTGATGCCTGCAACACACTCAAAAAAAAGTTTGGACAGATGCATTATTACTGTTGTCTTGCATCACCTTTCCTTTCATAACAGTTTTTAATCGTATGGGAACTGAGGATACTAACTGTTGCAGTTTTGTAATTGGAAATTTTGTCCATTCTTGCTTGATACAAGACACTGCAGTAAGCTTTGTGCACATCAATATTTTATCAATCAAACTTGTATTTTCTCCTTCACCTCCACTTCTGTTTGATGGTGTAATGTACGCTGGTGAATTGGGGGTTTGTTAGGAATTAAAATCTGTAGCCGAGAGCTACTGTAACAGATATATATGTTATTTAGCAGCTGGGAGGTCCGTATGGTGAAATACCGTGACTGAGGTCTTGAAAGTACTGAGCGAGGCCCTCTGGGCCAAGTTCAGTATTCAAGGCCAAGGTCACGGTGTTTCACCATACGGACTGACCTTAAGCTGGTAAATAATATTTTTTTTTTTTCTTTACCAAATTCTAACAGAAAACGAGAGTGCCCGAAAGGGAAAACCGAGCCAAGCCATCATTTTGAATCCTCATTCACGGCTGTAATGCAAATTGCTTCCTCCTCGGTATACAAGTGCACTTCCATGCCAGGAAAAAAACTACATTTTGCCACCTATGTAGTCCCCTATTTATACAAATAGGAGTCATTCAGGATTCAGCCATGTTTTTGCTTTGCGTTAGCAACAGTTACAGGTTTTTAGCTTTCTCCCGAAATGTTTTCTTTTATTTCTTCTTCCTCAGGGTAGTAAAACTCACTTTCGCTGTGAACACTGTCGTTATCGCTATCCATGCTGTAAAATTAATGCTATTCTCCTGAGAAAAGTGAAAATAAATGTTGACAAAAATTGCTACTATGTTTGTTGTTGTTGTGAATGAGCGAGTCACCAGAGGTCCGTAACTGGGGTCCGTAACTGGGGCCCATACCGTAGGACACAGACCCGCTCGCCAGCCAATCAGAGCTCAGGATTTGATGGAAACCGGACCACGAAGAAAATAAATAGTGTTATTTATTCAATTTTCATTCTGAGGGAAAAAAATTCAAAGTTTTTTTTTTTTCAAAATGTCCAAATGGGGAGAGTTGGGTCACTTCATCATGTTTCAGGTTTTTTTCTTGTGGTTTACAAATAGAAAATTGTTTAAAATGTTAGTTAAAAATGTGGTCAGAGGGTATAGTCAGACGGCGTAAGAGAGGGCGACCCAATAACACCTGGCGATGCATGGTAGGGTCAGAAATGAAGACCCTGAACCAGACTTGGTGCACAGGACAGACAGAAGTGGTCATCCTTTGTCACTGCCCAACATCCCAGCAGGCATAATAGGCAGGAAAGAAGAAAAAAGGAAGAAGAGGGTAGAGTAAATACTTCCCCATGCGATATGAATATGATGAGACCTGCAAAGAATTTCACACCATCGGGGGTGTCGTGGCTCAGGTGGATGGGGCGCCATGCCATAAATCTGGGGACCTGGGTTTGATTCTGGCCTGGGGTCATTTCTTGATCCCTCCCTGTCTCTCTCCTGTTCATTTCCTGTCTCTACACTGTCCTATCCAATAAAGGTGGAAAAAGCCCCCCCAAAAAAGAATTTCACACCATCTACAAAAGCTGAGAACTCATCCCAAGTCTTGCCACTCTCCCCTACTGTAAGCAATTCTGTTAAAGGAGAACTGAAGGCAATTTTTTTTTTATTATCAAAATTCTATTTATCTCATTTTATTAAATATCGGCACACATTTTTGATCGCTATTTTGTCGCTGCTATAGCAAGTTATGAGTGTTTGAAATATGCTCTGTAATATATCAGTCCATATGTCAAAGCGATGGCCGTAAACGAGATTCATTGAGACCTGTGCGAGACATCGTAGGACGGAAGTAAAATGTACAGCGGAAATCAAAGTGACCGACATCTGCCAACGTTGTCAAAAGACGCGCGCCCTCTTTCGAATGCTGACATAATCAAGCTGGAAGTTTTCCCCGTGTCCGAAATCGGTCCCTACTCACTGTATAGGGCACTATATAGTGGGGGCGCCGTTTTGTAGTGCTGTCCGAAACCTTAGTGAGGATTATGTGGGAAATGCGCTCAGTATAATATGTATTTATTACAAAAATACATGCATGTATTTATTATTTTGAAAACCCACCAGCCACCTGATCTGGCACGTTTTAATTGTGCGACAGTAATGATGTAAATACCAGCGTGACGGACTCATCCTTATCCTGTCATCTTTCCAAATCTTCTCTACTCCACGTTGGTTCGAAGTTGTATGGAATAATCTCCATCACTGATGAAGCTGGCAAATCTCGAAATTAATCTAAATTGGAATGATACGGCTGCTGTGTAATCAGTTTTCAAAATGGCAGCTCTGACACTTCACATTTGAAGTCTCGCACAATCCATCCATCCAGCCATTATCTCTAGCCGCTTTATCCTGTCCTACAGGGTTGCAGGCAAGCTGGAGCCTATCCCAGCTGACTACGGGTGAAAGGCGGGGTACACCCTGGACAAGTCGCCAGGTCATCACAGGGCTGACACATAGACACAGACAACCATTCACACTCACATTCACACCTACGGTCAATTTAGAGTCACCAGTTAACCTAACCTGCATGTCTTTGGACTGTGGGGGAAACCGGAGCACCCGGAGGAAACCCACGCGGACAACATGCAAACTCCGCACAGAAAGGCCCTCGCCGGCCGTGAACCCAAGACCTTCTTGCTGTGAGGCGACAGTGCTAAACACTACACCACTGTGTCGCTCTAAGTCTCACACAAGTCTCGTGAAGATCGCGCAGATAAGCGACGCCTACCGTGGAGCAAACAAACTCTATTCAACATGGCTAAAAACCAAAAAGGCCAATAAGTGTAATATAATACACCAATACACGGTGGTATAGTGGTTAGCACTGTCGCCTCACAGCAAGAAGGTTCTGGGTTTGAACCCAGAGACTGACGAGGGCCTTTCTGTGTAGAGTTTGCACGTTCTCCCCGTATTCCCTCTCACAGTCCAAACATGTAGGGGTGTCTTTGTCAGCCCATGCATTTTTTTCAGTAGCCGCATAAGAATATTAGAAAAGCACCCACTGTAATTTTTCTAACATTTTTTTAAACTAGATCGTCACCTCAGCCTCATTAGGGTTTCTATAACCTTGTATGGACTTCCTGTGGCTTGGGTGCGAAAACCCAGTTTGTCAGAGTGTGTGCGGGAGAGGCAGATGTAAGTGCAGATATGTTAAATAATACACAGTGCAACATGAGCATAAAGTGCGTGAAATGCACACAACAGGCAAACAGTCCGAAACAGCAGGCAAAGTCATAATCGAGGAAACAGGCAGGAGGTCAATCGATGTGCGGAAAGAATATCAGAGGCAAAACTATACCGTACAAGCTCAAGGGACAAGAAACGGGGGTCGAAAAACCAGGAGGCCAACAAGAACCGGGACAGGGAACAAGGCTCTCTCAGGCACACTAGACGCGGCATAATACTTCGCATCGTCCTTGCATGGGCGCAGTCTTTAAATAGCCCAAACATAGTTCATTGATTAAAGACAGGTGTTCTTTGTTAACGGTGCGCATGCCGGATCTCGTTAGGTGTGCGCGTGGGAGGCACGCCTTCAGGTGCACGAGCCAAGGCGCGCAGGACTGACACCGTTCTGTGCAAGCGCGACACGATAGCACTAGAAAGCATGTTCAAGCTACCAGTGTCGCTGCAGTCTTTTTAGTTGCGGACTACGAGTATTTCCTCTTGTGTTAATAATTTGCCATGTCAAAACAAGCGAAACTTTCCTCCTTCTTGCGACGTGAAGACAGGTAAGCAATGTATTATATACTCAGCAAAAATAAAAACTTGACACTCATTATTTTTCAAATAGTGTTTAGAAACTTTTCTTGAAAGAGTTCTTGTTGTGATTATGGTTAAATGCATCGTCAAGGGTATTACGTCACACATTCATTCTACTGGTCGGGCCTACGTAGCACGTGCGAGAGCACTGCACGCTAAAATCACGTTTCCACGTGACACAAGTGATGTGACCTATTGATACACGTGCAATTGATCTCACGGTAGCAGAGTAGAGTGTCATCTCAGAAAAACAAGGTTTTATGGTTAATTATTGGTTAATTTGCAATGCCACGACTGTCAAACATTCAGCGTGAACGTGCCATTGGCATGCTGAATACGGGAACATCCGTCACTGACGTTGCGAGGGTTATGGGATGCAGTCGACAGACCATCCATAATCTCCAGACACGTCTCCATCAAACTGGCACCACAGGAACCACTGGAACCCTCCACAGAACTTGCAGGAGCTTGGTGCCATGTTGGTACAAATATGGAGGCGCATTCCCCAAACTGTGTTCAGACGCATCATCCAATCCATGAGGAGACGTTGTATCGCAGTTGTGAACGCCCATGGAGGACACACCCGATATTGACATGATTTCATTAAGTTGTGACTCACAGTTTTTGATCATGGACATTGTCGTCGCATTTCCGGTGGAACCGATTCCATGACAAACATGATCTGTATGCTATAGCATCTTTAATGACAAGATAATTGAATACAATCGTTATTTCAAACCTATTTTCCAAAATGTTCAAATTATTGACTTTGAAACGAGTGTAAAGTTTTTATTTTTGTTGAGTTTATATTTTTCCCCATCAAAGTTGGATTTTATGGCTTCGAAGCTAAGTGTGCCGTTTCGAGAACACAACATCAAGAAAATGTGGAGGAAACAGCAATAATGGAAGAGCCGGTTTCTAAGCTACCTACAACTAGCAATGGTAATTATTTTTTTGCTGCATAATGTACTCAGGCTGCCAGTCAGTGTGTGACCCCCGCTTTGAAAAATCCTAGCTACGGCCCTGGTTAGGTTAATTGGTGGCTCTAAACTGACCGTGAGTGTGAATGGTCGTTTGTGTGTGTCAGCTTCGATGAGCTGGCGACTTGTCCAAGGTGTACCCCGCTTAATTCTCGCCTACACTACCGTTCAAAAGTTTGGGGTCACCCAGACAATTTTGTGTTTTCCATGAAAAGTCACACTTTTATTTCCCACCATAAGTTGTAAAATGAATAGAAAATATAGTCAAGACATTTTTCTGGCCATTTTGAGCATTTAATCGACCCCACAAATGTGATGCTCCAGAAACTCAATCTGCTCAAAGGAAGGTCAGTTTTATAGCTTCTCTAAAGAGCTCAACTGTTTTCAGCTGTGCTAACATGATTGTACAAGGGTTTTCTAATCATCCATTAGCCTTCTGAGGCAATGAGCAAACACATTGTACCATTAGAACACTGGAGTGAGAGTTGCTGGAAATGGGCCTCTATACACCTATGGAGATATTGCACCAAAAACCAGACATTTGCAGCTAGAATAGTCATTTACCACATTAGCAATGTATAGAGTGGATTTCTGATTAGTTTAAAGTGATCTTCATTGAAAAGAACAGTGCTTTTCTTTCAAAAATAAGGACATTTCAAAGTGACCCCAAACTTTTGAATGGTAGTGTATGGTCAGCTCCAGCTTGCCCCGTGACCCTGCACGGAATAAGCGGTTACAGATAAAACAAGCAACGAGTCATGATATACGGCGAATAAAACTGAAAACGTAATTGAATCAAACGTTAATTAAGAAATAAAGCGAGTTTAAAAATGACTCCAGTTCTGCGAGATTTTTTTTTCTTTTTCTTCGCTGCCTAGCTTGGCAGAAATGTAACCAGGAGTGAATTTTTGCCTTGAAACCTGATAAATTTGTACCCCCTTAGGCTGCACCTTTTCAGATCATTATTTTCCAGAAGACGGGCGGTACGGTAGTGTAGCGGTTAGCGCTGTCGCCTCACAGCGAGAAGGTCCGGGTTCAAGCCCCGTGGCCGGCGAGGGCCTTTCTGTACGGAGTTTGCATGTTCTCCCCGTGTCCGCGTGGGTTTCCTCCGGGTGCTCCGGTTTTCCCCACAGTCCAAAGACATGCAGGTTAGGTTAACTGGTGACTCTAAATTGAGCGTAGGTGTGAATGTGAGTGTGAATGGTTGTCTGTGTCTATGTGTCAGCCCTGTGATGACCTGGCGACTTGTCCAGGGTGTACCCCGCCTTTCGCCCGTAGTCAGCTGGGATAGGATCCAGCTCGCCTGCGACCCTGTAGAACAGGATAAAGCGTCTAGAGATAATGAGATGAGATTTTCCAGAAGGTGTTGGTGACCTGATTCTATGACCTAGTTGTTAATAAGTGGTGTGTGCAAGCACCCCTGGTGTCCCTGGAGCTTTCTTGGAGGTGAGGTGTGTTCGAGTGATCCATCAGAGCCGCACTCGATTAACACTGCCTGCTTTACTGATCAGCTCAGCTTTACTGCGGCTGCCTGAGCACAGAGAGAGAGAGAGAGAGAGAGCGCTCCGGAACACGGCAGCTTGTTTAATACGCGTCTTTACCGGGACTCAGGAACGTGGAGGGGGCAGCAATCAGCCCGAAGAGGCAGGTCGGAACCGGGTCGGCACTCCAGGATGGCTTCAGGGGAGCTTTACGAGGTACTGCTTGTGCTCTTAGAGAGATTTGTGAATTTTATTATTATTATTTTTTTAATTATTATTATAGAAATTGACGAATGAAGGAATTAGGAAGTCGAGGGAGGGAGGGAGGTGCATGCACGGAAAAGAAATCAGCCCTTTAACGGGTAAAAGTAAGTGCACCCTCTGATCTGTGTGACACCACACCAGGTCCACATGAAGCCTTGGGCTGTTTTAATCTTTCAGTTTCACACAGATAAAACCCCAGCATGCCTGCTGAACTGAAATAACCCAACACCTCACATCAAACACTCTCACACTAACCCCAGGAGCTGTCTGGAGCTTCAAAGTCCCTTATGTCGGCTTTAAAGTCGGAATCAAGCTTGATCAAGTGCGCATTGATTAAAACATCTCATATCTATTTATAAAACAATTATCCTGTTATTATAATATAACAGCACTAGAATTTGCCTCCATCATTTTTGTGTTTGTAAACCCAGAGCTGTGTTTAATAGTTTGTATCAAGAAGATCTGAGAAGCTTTGAGTTACATTGTAACACTCAGTCAGATCAGGGTGGAACAAGTTCTCTGAGTCCGGAAAAACAAACTACTGAACAAAATCAACAAACTCGTGAGTCTGTGCTCTGAAGAGTGAAGTGATGAGGGAATCGGAGTGTTTCTGAGAGCCGCGAATTCGGTGTTTTTTGGTGTTTGTCAGGACTTTAAATCATGACTTGGTGGAATGAAGAGAGAGAGAGAGAGAGATGTCATGACGTCATTGCATGTTTCGGTTTCTCTTCACGACATGACGTGTTTGTTATCAGAATGAGTTGCTTATCTGATTGGCATTGCTCTTGGAAACCTCCACTTCAAAAAAAAGTCAAGAGTCTCACAGTGACCTAAGTCGTAATAATCAGAAGAGATGAGATGAGATGAGATGAGATGAGATGAGATGAGATGAGAAAGTCCATCAGCTTATTTTAATAATAAGCTTGAGTCATAATTCTGAGATACTTTGTCGTATTTCTTTATTATGAGATAACAATTCATAATTCTGAGAGGACATCAGTGAGAACTTTTCTGAATAATGAGATGGCCTACTGAAACTTTCTCATATGTCATTATCATGAGACAGTAAGTCACTGAGAACTTATCATCATAATGACAGGCTCCTCGGTCATTCTAAGAAACTTTCTCATATTTCGTGATTATGAGATAGCAAGTTATAATTATGAGCTAGAAAGTCATTGAGAACTTGAGTCATAATAATGAGATACTTATGAGATAACAATTCGTAATTATGAGATACTCAGTCATTGAAAACTTGAGCCATGATGAGATACTTTCTCATGTTTCAAAATTGAGATACTAAGTCATTATTATGAGATAGTAAGTCATTGAGAACTTTGGTCATAATAATGAGATACTGTCTCATATTTCATTATTATGAGATACTCAGTCATTGAAAACTTGAGCCATGATGATATACTTTCTCGTGCTTCATAATTGAGATACCAAGTCATTATTATGAGATAGTAAGTCATTGAGAACTTGGGTCATAATAATGAGATACTGTCTCATATTTCATTATTATGAAATAGTAAGTCATTGAGAACTTGAGCCATGATGAGATACTTTCTCGTGCTTCATAATTGAGATACCAAGTCATTATTATGAGATATTAAGTCACTGAGAACTTGATCCATAATAATGAGATACTGTCTCATATTTCATTATTATGAGACACTAAGTCATTATCATTATTAGAACTTAAGTCATTATTATTATGAGAACCCTTATTATGATGACTGTGTGTGTGTGTGTTTAGTTTAGCAACATGAACTTGACAAGTGTTATTAAATTTTTTTTTGGGGGACGTTTCACGTGTAGTGCACGTATTATTTTATTAATTATTTATTTATTTTCACATGCATGTGCTTTTCCCCCATTTCCATTTTTTCATGATTATTATTTTTTTCCCACATTTGATTTTCTAACACAATTCATTTCTTCTCACACGTACTGTAGCCCCCCCCCCCCCCCCCACACACACACACATTTTAGGGCATGTGGTTTGATTTCTCACACCATCACATGTGATCCACATGATGATTGATGATTTTATTTAAATTCACTGGTGCAACTCCAGGGTGTCACATGACGAAATGCATTCATTCATTCATTCATTCATTCATTCATATTTCTTGCATGTGTCTGTGTTTTCTTTTTCCATAAGAGTTGATGAGTGCGAAATGAGATTTGCCTTAAATTGACTAGAAGTCTCTAAAATAAGATTCATAAAGTCCTGAAAGGTTCTTCAGCTTGGCTCACGATGGAAATTTCCGACATAAAACAAAAGTTTAAAATCTATAAAATTTAATGGTTGATATTGATTTTTTTTTTTTATGTGACATCCTGAATGTCTGGAAATCTCATTAGTTAATTATTTTCTCATTAAGAGAAGAAAAGGGTCATTAAGACATCCTGATTTATTACACTCACTGGACACTTCAATAGGAATGTGTTGTTGATTCTAAGATCCCTGTTCCTGGCTGCAGGAGTGGAACCCAATATGTTCTTCTGCTGTTGCATGCTGAGATGCTTTTCTGCTCACTACGGTTGTAAAGAGTGATCATATGAGTTACTATATCCTTCCTGGCAGCTCAAACCACCTTTAATCTGGCCATTTTCCTCTGACCCTCTCTTATCAACAAGGCATTTGTTTCCTCCCACAGAACTGTCGCTCGCTCACTCACTCAAAATGTGTTTTTTGTTTTCCGCACCATTCTGTATAAACTCTAGAGACTGTTGTGTGTGAAAACCCCAGGAGATCAGCAGTTTTTCTGAAATACTCAAACCAGTCCATCTGGCTCAAACCAACACCCATACCACAGTGAAAGAAAGTCACACTGTGAGATCACAATTTTTCCCGTTCTAATGTTTGAACATCGTGAACATTAACTGAAGCTCTTGGTTTGTATCTGCATGATTTGATGCAGGCCGCATGGCGGTGTAGTGGTTAGCGCTGTCACCTCACAGCAAGAAGGTCTTGGGTTCACGGCCAGCGAGGGCCTTTCTATGTGGAGTTTGCATGTTCTCCCTGTTTCCGTGTGGGTTTCCTCCGGGTGCTCCGGTTTCCCCCACAGTCCAAAGACATGCAGGTTACGATAATTGGTGGCTCTGGATTGACCGTAGGTGTGAATGTGAGTGTGAATGGTTGTTTGTCTCTGTGTGTGAACCCTGCGCTGATCTGGCGACTTGTGATAGGCTCCAGTTTGCCCATGACCCTGCACAGGATAAGTGATGATGGATGGATGGGTGGATGGATAATTTTATGCATCGTGCTGCTGTCAAGGGATTGGCTGATTAGAGAACTGCATAAAACAGCAGGTGGATGGAGGGGTGTTCCTAATAAAGTGGTTGTGTCGAGCTGATTGTGGACTTCGTTTCTGCTCGGTGTTCGACAGAGCCACCAACTGAACAGAAAAAGTAATTGTGAATGTCGGTCACTTTTTTTTTTTTTGAGATTTATTTTCATCTTCTGCTGAACGTATAAATAAATCAAATAAGGCAGTGATGTGATTTGAAAGGAGAGTTTATTGGTTTTGGGTTGTTGTTTTTTGTGGAGAATCCACTCGTCCTGGTTTGCATATAGACACAAGTTTGAACATGTGGGCTTCGGTTTGAAGATTTAACTCCGATCCTACTGGAGAAGTGCAGAATTTATTTCTGACCAAAAACGCAATGCACCTTGCAGCTTAAAGTCTAAACTAAGATTTGAATTTTAGATATGAATTTCATATCAGCTTTTTATTATAATGAATTTGTTTCTCTTTGAATGTTAGCTGAACGGAGATGGGTTTGCTGTAAAATCAGCATCACGCAGTAATATTGTGAGGATGGTGTTGAATTCTTCGTATTTAAGATTAAGATGAAGGTTTCATTATTGAGTTTGGGATTCTTTTAGGAGTAATTCTTTTTTTAAAACATTTTCAGCAAGGTTCTTATCGTCACTTCTATCCTTAAATAATCATCCACGACCCTTTTATTTTTTGGGGGGGGGCTACTTTTTCTTCAAAATGTGATCAGTCGTGAAAACAGAATTGTGAATATTAAACATGTTTTCTTGATTGTTCTATCAAGATACATCACCAAAAAGATGCTGAACAGATATTTATTTAAATATATCACTGTTTTTCTTCTTTTTCTTCTTCTTTTGGCTGTATTTGAGATTCCGGTCAAAGATTTTCAATGCTAAGGCATCAGATTCAACAAATATTGAACTTTATATTGACAAAAATCTTCTAAAATATACTGTTAAGCAAGACACTGCAGTTCGAAATGACCATTGTAGCACGTAAACCATTTCTCCTCTCAAACTTTTGTAATAAAATGTCTCAACTCAATAGTATTTCGTTTATTTCACTGGTTTTGTCCAATCACCATCACCGAATTATCGAAAAACAGCACTGTGAGGAAGGTGTGAAGCTCCGCCCACTTCAGATTTCACATCACGTCACGTCACGTATCACTGGAAAGCTTGTTTCCTGACGTATGCGTCAGATTAAATGTCTCATTATGATACAAGTACATTTCAATTTCCTTTATAAATCTTATAAATAAAACGACACGAACTCGAGCGAAGAAATCACACTGTATTTTTAAATTCATGACAAATTTTATACTGAAATATGACAGAATTTAAAAAAATGTTTATCACAGTGCATGATATTTTCTTGATTAAATTATGATAAATTCCAGTCCAAGAAACTGTTCTGTAAAACCCTTTCTCTGATGAGTGTGTTCACATATACAGTGCCCTCCATAATTATTGGCACTCCTTTTAAAGATGAGTAAAAAGGGTTAGAAAAAAAATCTACCTTTTGTTGAAGTCGCTTCATCTCACACTGAAAAAATGAGAAAAGTCCGACCCTTAATTGAAATAAATTTATTCAGAGTCAAACAAATCCCCTTCATCAAGAAATTATTTTCAAAAAAAAAAAAACACATGTGCTACTATTATTGGCACCCCTGGGAATGATAGTGAACACAATCTACCTGAAGCATGTTTCCATTTAAATTGTACTCTTTTTTTTTTTTTTTTTTGAGTTGATTGGAGTATAGGGCGGCACGGTGGTGTAGTGGTTAGCGCTGTCGCCCCACAGCAAGAAGGTCCGGGTTCGAGCCCCGTGGCCGGCGAGGGCCTTTCTGTGCGGAGTTTGCATGTTCTCTCCGTGTCCGCGTGGGTTTCCTCCGGGTGCTCCGGTTTCCCCCACAGTCCAAAGACATGCAGGTTAGGTTAACTGGTGACTCGAAATTGACCGTAGGTGTGAATGTGAATGGTTGTCTGTGTCTATGTGTCAGCCCTGTGATGACCTGGCGACTTGTCCAGGGTGTACCCCGCCTTTCGCCCGTAGTCAGCTGGGATAGGCTCCAGCTCGCCTGCAACCCTGTAGAACAGGATAAAGCGGCTAGAGGTAATGAGATGAGATGAGATGCTTGGAGTATGTACAGTAGGAACTTTTCAAGCTGTCATCCATGACTTCCTGATTAACTGGGGAACAAATATGAGGTGAGTTTGACAGAAGCCAAATTCCTTTAGTCATCCATCAACATAGGAAGGATAAGAGACACACAAACCAAATGGAGGAGAAGTGTGTTGACCTTCATAAGTCATGGAATGGGTATAAAAAAAAAAAAAAAGCTCCTCGCCTGAAAATGTTCATTTCCTATGTCCTGTTAGGGCAATAATAAAAAAAGTGGACACCAACTGAAACTGGTACAAACTCGCCTAGAAGAGGAGCCAAGTTTATTTTACCCCCATG
Source organism: Neoarius graeffei (assembly GCF_027579695.1). NCBI lineage: Eukaryota > Metazoa > Chordata > Actinopteri > Siluriformes > Ariidae > Neoarius > Neoarius graeffei. The sequence goes on from NC_083574.1 coordinate 5,261,859, forward strand.
TACTGTACAATGAGGAGGAGGGTAAGAGAGGCAAAAAAAAAAATCCCCAAAGATCACTGTTGGTGAATTACAAGAAAAAGTAAAATCTTGGGGTTTCCAAGTCTCCAAAAAAAACCACCATCAGACTCCACCTCCAGCCAACAGATTATTTAGAAGGATCCAGAAGAACCTTTTCTGTCAGTTAACTACAAACGTAAGCATCTGAAGTTTGCAAAATACTACTACAGCTGTGACTGGAACCGTGTTCTTTGGTCTGATGGAACAAAAATGGAGCTTTCTGGTCATAAACACTCACAGTGGGTTTGGTGTAAAAAGAGTAAAAAGAAGGATGGCTATAAGGAAAAGAACCCGATTCCAACTGTAAAATATGCTGGAGGTTCTGTGATGTTTGTTTTGGGGCTGATTTTCCTCCAAAGGCCCTGGAAACCTTGTTTGGGTCCACGGCATCATGGACTCCATGAAACACCAGGACATACTGTAGTAAATCAGAATCTGGCTGCCTCTGAGAGGAAACTAAAACTGGGTCATCATTGGATCTTCCAGCATGACAATGATCCAATGTCCAAATCAATGCAAAAATGCTTCACTGAGCACAGAATCAAGTTTCTGTCCTGGCCATCTCAGTCCTCTGAGCTGAAACCCAGTGAAAACTTGAAGAGGAGAGAGCACAGAGAGGACCGAGGACCCTGGATGATCTGGAGAGATTGTGTAAAGAGGAATGGGCTTGGTCAGATGCCCTGCTCTGGATCTCTAACCTTATATATAAAATGTTCTAGGAGAGACTCAGTGCTGTTTTATTGGCAAAGTGGGTTGTACAAAGTATTAAATGCAGGGGTGCCAATAATTGTGGAGGGCACTGTTGGTTATGTACACTTTTTGGCCAAAACCATGTGCACTCTTGACCATCACACTTGTATGACTTTGCTGAACATGATGTTCCAGAATTATTCCTTGTTTGCTGTGATAATAGGCTCCACTCTTCTGTGAAGGCTTTCCACTAGATTTTGGGGTGTGGCCCAGGGGATTTGTGTTCATTCACCTCCAAGGGTGTTAGTGAGGTCAGGAACTGATTTTGCATGAGGAGGCTCCATGCCAAAGATGTTCAATGGGGTGAAGGTCAGGGCTCTGTGCAGGGCACTCAATATCTTCCACTCCATCTCCAACCTTGTCTTCAAACCATGCAGCTTCCTGGAGCTCGCTTTGTGCACAATGCAAGAGAATTTACATTTATCTATGAATACTAAGTAGAGTCTGCCAGACAAGATGTAAATCATCCAAGAGCAGTGAAAAGGAAATTGACATGAATGTCATGATTCACCGTGGTTCATCAAAATAAGAAGATTGAGGGCAACAGAAACAGCAGAGAGGAAGATCTTTCACGACAAGTTGCAAGAGATGTCTCAGTGGACCATCATGAGAAGGTTTGGAGAGGTTTAACATTCCATGTTGCAGTTTTAATAGAAATGGGAGATTAGAAATAGGTCGATGGTTGAGTCCGGGATTCACAAATAGGTCTGTAGAGTAAATATACAAGACACAAGAACCTGTACTCATGTTCCAGATAAATAATCTACTCCATTTACAAATAATTTAAACCTACAAAATCTGTAGAACTTTCACCTGTAATATTGTACCTTGAAATATAAATTATTAAAATATAGATTAAGAAGCAAATTATTTATGCAATAATGTATGAATCCGTTTCACATTTCATGCTTGAAACATCATTTTCCATGAGTTGTCCATTATCAGTGATGGAAAATGTACATTTTGGTCTCAACTCTGTTACCTGAACACATTCCTCACTTGGGAAAAGGCGTGTCGTGATTCGCCGAATTCACAATTCGATTTAATTCGATGCACAATATCAGTATCCATTTTTAAGCATAACTTAAAGTTGCATTATTTTAAGAAGTGGTTGTACACCTAGTTCTGCTATGTTGGATGATACAATTTGTAAATAGTACTCTTATTAGGTTTTGATAACCCTTTTCTATACATTTCCTTGGAATATTTTCATTTATTTTATATTATTTGTAATTATAATTATTTGTTTTTACAGCGTGGGCGGCACGGTGGTGTAGTGGTTAGCGCTGTCGCCTCTCAGCAAGAAGGTCTGGGTTCGAGCCCCGTGGCCGGCGAGGGCCTTTCTGTGCGGAGTTTGCATGTTCTCCCCGTGTCCGCGTGGGTTTCCTCCGGGTGCTCCGGTTTCCCCCACAGTCCAAAGACATGCAGGTTAGGTTAACTGGTGACTCTAAATTGACCGTGAGTGTGAGTGTGAATGGTTGTCTGTGTCTATGTGTCAGCCCTGTGATGACCTGGCGACTTGTCCAGGGTGTACCCCGCCTTTCGCCCGTAGTCAGCTGGGATAGGCTCCAGCTCGCCTGCGACCCTGTAGAACAGGATAAAGCGGCTACAGAAAATGAGATGAGATGAAGATGCAACATCTATCTTCGCATTTTAAAATCAATTTAAATATTCCTTTTGTTAAATAAAAAATTATATATATTTACTTCATTTTCTTAATAACCAACAATAATTATTTCCCCACATTTGTAAAGATTGGAATAAAATATAATATCCTATTAACTAAAATATTTTTTTTTTCAAAATGAAAAAGTTGATAACAAATATGCGTTTTCTTAATAAACTTTATGAACATTTGTATTCCCTCCATTTGCTTCTCTTTTAGTTATTATTCCGCAGTCTGTAAAAAGAGAGCTCTGACTTCTTGTTAAATCTAGTTGTACACAATCACACTACAACTCTCACATTTTAGATCTGAATTTTTTTTTGTGTGTGTGTGTGTGTGTCAGGGCTTTACATTAACTTTTTTGCTCACCGGCCACTGTGGCTAGTGGTTTTCCCGAGTCACTAGCCATTCAGCCTTTTCACTAGTCACAATTTTGTTGCCAGGAAATCGCAGTTTTTTTCTTCACCATGATGTGTTAAGTTCGGAAGATCTGGATTTAATTATGAATGGCAGCGTATAATGTATCTCTACAGTAGCACTCAAGTATTCAGTGCTGTTAAGGTCGCTCCCTATATGAAAACATGGAACCAGTTCAGACAAAAATATAAACAGAGTATTCTGTTTATTGAACTCAAATTCAAGCCCCTTACAATATGAAATATCGTATAATATGAAAAATAACATTCAGTACAACTGAACTGATTCTAATATTAAAAGTCCAATTCAAAACATTTATCATTGAAAAACATTTGATGTTTTGATATACAAGTATTATGTGTATTATCAAGTATTATTATGTATTATCTAGGGCGGCACGGTGGTGTAGTGGTTAGCGCTGTCGCCTCACAGCAAGAAGGTCCTGGGTTCGAGCCCCGTGGCCGGCGAGGGCCTTCCTGTGCGGAGTTTGCATGTTCTCCCCGTGTCCGCGTGGGTTTCCTCCGGGTGCTCCGGTTTCCCCCACAGTCCAAAGACATGCAGGTTAGGTTAACTGGTGACTCTAAATTGAGCGTAGGTGTGAATGTGAGTGTGAATGGTTGTCTGTGTCTATGTGTCAGCCCTGTGATGACCTGGCGACTTGTCCAGGGTGTACCCCGCCTTTCGCCCGTAGTCAGCTGGGATAGGCTCCAGCTTGCCTGCGACCCTGTAGAACAGGATAAAGCGGCTAGAGATAATGAGATGAGATGTATTATCTATTAATAGTGTGTGTGTGTGTGTGTATAAAATGCATGTGTGAACATGTGTAGAGAGACACATTAAATGTCCTCATTACATTCATCACCAGATGAGTCTGAATGGTCCATGAAAAATGGTCTTCGTGACCTGAGGCTTCCAGCAGGCCATAAGTTGATAAGTTGAGTGGAAAGTTTCAACTTATGTTTGGCTTGGATAACTTTGCCTAAAACATGGTGGTGTATACTGATTTTTTTTTTTTCCCAGAATTTTTTTTTTGTGTGTGTAGGTGTAACGGATGCCAGATTGTTAATGTATCTCAGTTCCATAAGCTGCATGGTTAGGGTATCTTTTGTGCTCATTGCTTGGGCCAGATCAAACCATTAAACACGCTTAAATTATTCTTACTCTTGCCACATACGTACATGATTTTTTTTTTTTCCAAAACTGACGATATTCAGTTCAAACACCATTAAAAGTAATTTCAGGAATAGATCTCTTGTGTGATGTGTAATTCACCCTCTCATTTAAATATGTCGAAAATTTTTCGGCGCGCGCTTTGCGCATCACGGACCTCTGTGATTTTAAAATGCCGCTCCGGCCCTGATCATCTCTGCCCCTTTTTCCCTGAGCAGCAGGGTTTGAAACTCCAGTTATATGCCGCCACATAGTGCGCTTGTCAGTCGTCAGCAACTTTGTTGCTTCGTTCATTAACCGCAGGTTACCGCATCATTGATTTTATCTGAGCCGTTAACAAACGTTCTAAACAATTCTAACACGTTGTCAGAATGTTTATGCAGGTGCTCATGGGAGTTGTAGGTGCGTAATATTACATTGCAATGCGTTTATTATATCAGATGCCTTCAGAGAAAACTACAATTAAAATATATTGTCATACCACAGAATAAACCACCCGCCAAAGTGGCTAGTGAGACTAAAGTCATTACCTGCCAAAGTCGGATTTTACCCGCATTTGGCGGGTGGGCGGGTGCTAATGTAAAGCCCTGGTGTGTGTGTGTGTATTTCCATGGCATTAGAGCTGTGTTACTTCTGCCTACACTGAAGTCACAATTTATTCACAATTTATTTATTCCCTCTGCTGTCTAAACAACACAGTTACAGCTAGGGAAACAAGAGTCATCAGGAGATGACGTATTCCCCCCCGGCCCCCACATGAAACACCACTCAAACTTTTCCTAAGTTGAATTGGTTGCCATAGAAATATGGAAAAAAAGAAAAAATCACACAAATCCCAAAATGTCAAAAGGCACAACTTGTCTAGTCACTTAACATAACTGTGAGGTTTCGTGGAAAAAAAAAATCCTAATAGTTTTTGAGTTATGCTCCAGAAACTAAAGTGTTTACAGATGGATGGACAGACGGACAGAGTGATAGCTATATCCCCCCGCATTATATGCCGGGGGATAAAAAACTAAGCGATTACGCAGCCTGATAATAATCCTGATTCAGTTTTTATTTCATCGATTCAAATTGTCATAAATTTGTATCATGATATATATTACATGCCTGGGGGTGGCACGGTGGTGTAGTGGTTAGCATGGTCGCCTCACAGCAAGAAGGTTCTGGGTTCGCGGCCAGCGGGGGCCTTTCTGTGTGGAGTTTGCATGTTCTCCCCGTGTCTGCGTGGGTTTCCTCCGGGTGCTCCGGTTTCCCCCACAGTCCAAAGACATGCACCTTGGGCTGAGGTGCCCTTGAGCGACGTACCTAACTCCCAACTGCTCCCCGGGCGCTGTTAGCATGGCTGCCCACTGCTCTGGGTATGTGTGTGTGCTCTAGGGTGCATAAGTTGCCCTCACTTTCATAAAATCTGATGCATTTTTGTCTGGGTGTTCCTTTTCACCAATAAAGACATCCTGTAAAATGTTTTGACCATATTCAAAAGTCTAATGGTGGCACCATGAGGTTCTTTTTTTTTTTGCCAAAAAACGCTTATTTTATGTTTTCGCGTAAGGTTTGAATCACAATGTTGGACTCCATTTATTGATTTCTTGTGAGCCAGAGATCATGTTAAGAACCTTTGCAAGGGATTGAGAAGCATTAATGTGATTCATAATACATTTGTATTGTTTAAAAGTAGTTGAACAATGATTCAATGAACAGCTAAAACGCAAACTGTGCTTGATAATATATTTAGAATATGCACTAAAAATGTGTATCTAAGATATTTGGTATACTCTATAAGGTGCCATAATGTTTCATGAAAAGTGATTGAAATTTTGTCATAAAAGTCATAAAATAGCAGCTTTTTCCATAACTTTGAGCTCCTGGTGCCACCATTAAACTTTGGAATTTTGTCAAAATATTTCACCCAGTGTGTTTTCTTACCAAAAGGAACATAAAAACAAAAATGCATCATGATCGGAGGAACTTTTCATTTTTAGGGGGCAACTGATGCACCCTAGTGTGCTCACTGCTTCAGATGGGTTAAATGCAGAGAGGAAATTTCACAAGTGTGTGATGAATAAAGTTGTGCTTTCTTTCTTTTCTTTTGCCTTTTGGTAAATATTTGGAATATTCCATAAGTCACATTTTCAACAGAAATTTGCATCATCAGATTTTCCTGAAAAGATGGGCTCCAGCTTGCCCACAACCCTGCACAGGATAAGCGGTTACGGATAATGGATGGATGGATGGATGGAGATTTTCCTAAAGATCTTTGGAAGAAGAAAAACTCAGTTTTCTCCTTCATTCTGTATTCATTTCAGTAACTCGTTAGAATGTCCTCAAACCATTAGCATGAATATTGTTAGTTTTTTCTTTTTTATCAGACATCTAGTTTTTAGGTTTGTTTACCCGACATGTTTCGACGTACGACTGTCGTCTTCCTCAGAGTATCACCGGATGTTATTGGTGACGCATCTTTTATCAGCTGATGTTTCCGAAGGCGTGGCCTTCCTGTCTGGATTGACAGGTCGGTCACGCCTTCTACTGTCAGTTCGTCCCCTGCAAGATGGCACTCCAGGTATGGGAGAGCATGTATGCTCCCTCATCTCGGTTGATGGTCCTCGGACTTCGCTTACAGATCTCTATGGCCTCCCTGATCCAGCGCTGATGTTTATTATCTTCTGTGCGGATGACTCTGGATCTCCATAGAGATCCGTAAGCGAAGTCCGAGGACCATCAACCGAGATGAGGGAGCATACATGCTCTCCCATACCTGGAGTGCCATCTTGCAGGGGACGAACTGACAGTAGAAGGCGTGACCGACCTGTCAATCCAGACAGGAAGGCCACGCCTTCGGAAACATCAGCTGATAAAAGATGCGTCACCAATAACATCCGGTGACACTCTGAGGAAGACGACAGTCGTACGTCGAAACGTCAGGTAAACAAACCTAAAAACTAGATGTCTGATAAAAAAGAAAAAACTAACTATATTCAATATAAGACATAATGAACGTAATCGAAAGATTAGCATGAATAGTTGTGCACATTTTGTGTTTGCTAATTCTGCGCTACAAAAATTCAACCCTCTTACTCATTTAAGAGCAAAACCTTAAATGCAATTAACACCAAAAAACCCTCTTCTCAGAAACGAGATCTTGTTGCCTGAGATTTTTTTAAATTCCTGAATGCACATTCTCTTCGTTTTGTAAAGGTTACAAGGTTTAAAGGTCACCGTAATCATGGAATCATGCCTATAATTTGAGAAGCCAAGGCTTTTTTTTTTTTTTCCTTCAGAATTAGTATGTCCAGAGTTATTTTCAGGGCAGAGGTACCGAACCAGATTGGAAAGACTTATTGATGAGCTGGGAAATGAAGCATGAGAAAACAGATGAGGACGATTGGACCAAGATCAAGCTGCCAGATGGAGGGAATAGATTTAGAAATAAGCACAGAAACAGAGCGCAAAGTGAGCGAAGTGACACTGAGTTTGACGTTTCCAGCTGTCTCTATTGATAACCGAAGCAACGACTGCAGAACGTGTTTACTTTATCTCTGTATTTCAGCAGATCTTTAGGGTAGGCCTGGCATGGGTCCTCAGGTTATTTTTCTTAATCAAGTGCTTAACACTTAAATACAGGTTTCAGTTCATGAGGTTTCGAGATAAACCAAGCAGAAGGATGTGGTTGCAATGAGAGTGTTACGAGAAGCAGGTTCATTGAAAATGCTACAAATAAAAGTGATTATAAGAGACAAAGTGTTAATCAGATTAAAGAGGTTAGACGTATCAGTATCAGGCAGAAGACTTTCGACGTGCCAGGAAGGTAGAGTCACTCTGCAGGAAGTGAAAAGGAAAAACTGATGTATGTATAAAATCAGTGAAATATTTAAACAACAAATAAATCTTGAAACCGGGATAAAAAATTAACTGTTCAAATTAAATGAAGTATAAAATTAAATACACGCTGATCCTGATAACGAAATCAATCTCTCATATTTTCCCCCCCAAAGCCAGCCAGACTTTTAAATTATAAATACTTACAGTTAATAATGTAGGAGGCAGCGTTTCACTAGACTGCATACTCACATAAATAAATGTCATCTGTATAATTGTGGAAGTTAAACCTGTGTTGCTGAAATATATGACTCTATCGTGTAAAATATATCAGATGAATTGAACTGAATTTAGGGTGGCACGGTAGTGTAGTGGTTAGCGCTGTCGCCTCACAGCAAGAAGGTCCGGGTTCGAGCCCCGTGGCCGGCGAGGGCCTTTCTGTGCGGAGTTTGCATGTTCTCCCCGTGTCCGCGTGGGTTTCCTCTGGGTGCTCCGGTTTCCCCCACAGTCCAAAGACATGCAGGTTAGGTTAACTGGTGACTCTAAATTGAGCGTAGGTGTGAATGGTTGTCTGTGTCTATGTGTCAGCCCTGTGATGACCTGGCGACTTGTCCAGGGTGTACCCCGCCTTTCGCCCGTAGTCAGCTGGGATAGGCTCCAGCTTGCCTGCGACCCTGTAGAACAGGATAAAGCAGCTCGAGATAATGAGATGAGATCATCAAGACCACAGACAAAATGAAGCAGTGGTAGTGAGGAGTCAGGAAAATCAGTGGAGGTTGGTGACTGGGTTTTGGAGATGGTGTTCGTCAGTGATTAGTCAGTGGGAATAAAGCCGATCACTCACTGGTCACTGGGCGCAGTGGTGATCAGTGATTGGTTCTGGGGGAAAATGATAAATGATTGGTCATTGGGAAGAATGGTGATCCGTGATTGGTTGTTGGACACAGTGCTGATCATCCATCCATTATCTGTAACCGCTTACCCAGTGCAGGGTCGCAGGCAAGCTGGAGCCTATCCCAGCTGACTACGGGCGAAAGGCGGGGTACACCCTGGACAAGTCGCCAGGTCATCACAGGGCTGACACATAGACACAGACAACCATTCACACTCACATTCACACCTACGGTCAATTTAGAGTCACCAGTTAACCTAACCTGCATGTCTTTGGACTGTGGGGGAAACCGGAGCACCCGGAGGAAACCCACGCGGACACGGGGAGAACATGCAAACTCCGCACAGAAAGGCCTTCGTCAGCCGGTGGGCTCGAACCAGGACCTTCTTGTTGTGAGGCGACTGTGCTAACCACTACACCACTGTGCCGCCCACAGTGTTGATCAGTGATTGTTTTTTGAGAACAACACTGGTGAGTGATTGGTTTTTGAGAAGAACAGTGCTGGGGTGGGTTTCCCAAAAGCATCATAGCACAAAGATCATCGTTAAATGGTAGAGCAAGTATCACAATGAACACTCTCTCTCCTAGTTAACATGCTCTTCGTGTTAAGAGGCTTAACCCACCCCTGATCAGTTATTGGTTTTTAAGAACAACAGTGATCAGTGATTTGGTTTTTGAGAACAATAGTGGTAATCAGTGATTGGTTGTTGGGAGCAGTGGTGGTCAGTGATTGTTTTTTGAGAAGAACAGTGGTGGTCAGTGATTTGGTTTTTGAGAACAACAATGGTGGTCAGTGATTGTTTTTTGAGAAGAACCCGTGGTGATTGGTTTTTGAGAAGAACAGTGGTGATCAGTGATTGGTTTTTGAGAAGAACAGTGGTGATTAGTGATTGGTCGTTGGGAGCAGTGGTGGTCAGTGATTGTTTTTTGAGAGGAACAGTGGCGATCCGTGATTAGTTGTTGGATAGAGTGCTGATCAGTGATTGTTTTTTGAAAACAACAGTGATCAGTGATTGGTTTGGGAGGGGGGAATTATAAATAATTGGTTATTGGGAAGAATGGTGATCCATAATTGATGATTGGATACAGTGTTGATCAGTGATTGGTTTTTGAGGACAACAGTGATGAGTGATTGGTTGTTGGGAATATCAGCTCACTAAGTGGAACTCGGTCAGGCTATGCAACTGGAGGACCTTCTTCTGTGTACAAGAGTCATTAACATCTGCTCGCTAGCAGGGTCTAAAAAAGTATTGAAATTAGCAATACTGAGTTCAGCACATTTGACTTGCTGCTAAAGGTTTATCTACACTGTGCATGTCTAAAGCCAGGCTGGGGCATCATATTCATCATATTGATAAGGTCAAGCACCAAGTCTCTGTCAGAATAACCATGCCAGGAATTGTCTCAGTCATCAAATTGTTGAATGAGCATTGTTTAGAAGTGCAGATTTGCCAGCGTGCTTTAGGTGTATAATATCCTGTGTTTGTCACATGGCTTATATTCAGTACTTCTGAGGAAACTGGAATTGTCTGCCTGACCAGTTTGGAGGAATCTAATTGTCAACAGAGTAGCAAACTATAAGGTAGAGTCTGGCGCACACACACACACACACACACACACACACACACACACACACACACACACACACACACCAAGAACTCATAAGTAATCACCAGCTAAGCAGGGAACGCTGCAACTATGGAGTTGGCATGGAGTATAGCTAATTAGCATTGGGTGAAAACATTGGCGGCACTCAAGTTGGTGGCCTACAGTCAAGCTGAGAAATAAAAATACGAAAAAATTGAAATAAATTGCCTGTACACATTCCATGTGTACTCAGGAGGAGACTCGGAGCAAACCCACAGGACACAGATCTGTTAGCCAACACTAGCAGCCCGAGTGAAAGACCCAGCAACACTGACAGAACACAGCTAATGAGACTTGCTCACTAGCACACAGACCGACATGGCGCCAGGCTCACAAAGAGCGGGCTCGTGTCTGGCAGTGGACACTGTTTCAGACCATTTTGGAAACAACCTCAGAACTTTGAGAAAATCTAATCCAATACAACAGCATAACAAATCTGTATGTGAGCAACAGTGAAGCACAAAACCAAACAGAATCCAGAAAGCGCAAATATAATTCAACAGTTATAATGAAGTCGGGTGAAGTGCTTTCAGGTAAAAATGGACTTATAAGGTTGGGCCAACCTGATTTTTTTTTTTTTTTTTTTTTTTTTTGTGTGTGTGTGTGTGTGTAGGCAGTTGCTAAAATGCTTTCACCTTGTTGCGACAATAGTCCTTGGTCTTGATGATGCTACTGTTGCTAACGTACGCATGGTATCGGTGAGGGCAACTTTCTATTCAAATTTGAACTAGGGTCTCTGAAGACTTTTGTAAAAATCTCCGCACACCTCACAGGATGTGGATAGAAGGATAAAACTCGGAGAGTACCCTCACCGGCCACTTTAATAGGAACTTGTTCTTGATTCTAAGATCCCTGTTCTTGGCTGCAGGAGTGGAACCCAATATGTTCTTCTGTTCTGCTGTTGCTGAGATGCTTTTCTGCTCACCACGGTTGTAAAGAGTGATGTTAGGACAGAGATTCACCGTCTCTTCCTCTTGCTCCAACCGGAGCGATCACCCTCTCGCAGATCGGTCCCTTCGTGTCACCCAGAGCTCTGGGGCGAATTGTGAAACAAGACAGGATCCCAAAAAAGATAGTTTCACAGTCTTTATTCACAGCTTCGCCGAAAAGACAAAGACAACAGGAGATTTTATATACAGGTGTGTGTGTGTGTGTGTGTGTGTGTGTGTGTGTGTGTGTGTGAGTGAAGAGACCTTGGTCTGAGCAGGTCACATCTTAATTACATCAATAATAAGCAAAATGTTCAGACACATTTCTGATCAATAATAAGCAGAATGTTCTGATAGAATGTTCAGACAGATATCAAAGGCCATTTCTTATGCACAGCCTATTCTTGATAGCACAGGGCAATATGTTCTTATGACAGCAATGGGATTTTAAGCAAAATACTGTTTCTAGCTGAACAGAGGGTCACAAAATAGATTAATGCCTTCTTGGTCAAGAATAAATCCTTACAAGTGATTATATGAGTTATGTGGGTGCAATCAGTTAATTATTGAAATTAAGTGATCAATCTCATTAAATCAGTCTCTTTAAATTTTGAAGGTTAATAATTAAAATGAATCAATCCCATTGAATCATTTACTTTGACTCATTTGAATTGAATCATACCATAGAATCAGTCTCATTTGAAGTGAATCGTTCAGTGAATCGTTCAGTGAATCATTTAGTGAATCGTTCAATGAATCATTTAGTGAATCATACCATTAATCCTGGTGCTTAATAATAAATTTCCAAACAGCTAAATTATGGTATATTTCCAAATTATTATGATCACTTACCATATTACATAACATATGCACCTTTTTGAATTCTTTGAGAGATTGGGGACTTCAGATATTGTTCACACAAATAAACACAGTTTGTTTAATAAATGAATTTATTATACAAAGATATAAAAATAATAAATCAATATATACAAATATGATATGGTGTGTGTGTGTGTGTGTGTGTGTGTATACGGCCTAGCTTGTTGCTAGCTAAAACAAAGGAATGTTATCTAAATAGAACAAAGGATTAGCTCTGTTGCTAATGTGTGCTTGTGTGTGTGTGTGTGTGTGTGTATACGGCCTAGCTTGTTGCTAGCTAAAACAAAGGAATGTTATCTAAATAGAACAAAGGATTAGCTCTGTTGCTAATGTGTGCTTGTGTGTGTGTGTGTGTGTGTGGGAAGGACTTGACCATGTGTTTAGCCTCGTGTAGCTAACTACACGTGGTGGAGGCCTAGATTAGCCTTGTGTTGCTAGTGTGTGTTTGTGAAAGGCCCTATGGCCTAGCTAAAGTGTGTTTGTTAGGCCTGGTGAGGCCTACTGAGCACGTGTTGCTAAAGACAAAGGGAAGCTATGTAAAGTGTATCAGGCCTGGTCAGGCCTGTTGAGCACGTGTTTTCTCAGTAACAAAAAGATTCCACACTCATAACATTACCAAACTCACTGAAACCTTGATAAGGTCAAAATGTATGATAAGGAAATTAAAGTGTTAGTCAGAGAGGAGCATGCACAGCCTATCTATTAAACAATTGAGAGAACATAGAACAGAACAATTCAGCACACTGCGTGTCTAACAGTGTAACAGATAAACCTGGGTTTAAATTCACACTATTTCAATAAAAGCAAATTCCTAAGACTATCTTAATTATGCCCAAATGCCAAAATCTTACTTAATCCTGCCTTTAGCAAGATATGAAGAAGATGTTCGCCGTTGCAGAGCTTCGCTGTTCATGAAGCACGTGAGCCGCCCGTGTAGAAAGTGCAGAGTTTTCTTGGGTCCGGCGGAGCACTTGGGTGGTTCCCGTGGAAAGCAGAGGACTCTTGGTCCAAACTTCAGCGTTCGTGAGGAAAAGTCTCTGATCAGAATAAGATGCACAGCGCTTTTGAGTTAAAAAGGATTCAATCGCTTCTTAACTTTTAACTGCCTGGGCTGCAGTCATGACGTCACTTCTAATACGAATAAACCAGTTGTAACTCAGGTTGAGTTTAAAGATCGCGCTATTCTGGACTTTTACCTTGGCCAGTGGTTAGACACAGAACGCGCTGGATGGTGAATCTTGCAAGAAAGAAGTGTTTTCGGGTTTGAGAGCATCTCTTTATGCGTCTAGACTCCTCGGAAACCGGACGCGAGAGACAAAGAGCGGAGCTTCCGCTTGGACTTATGTGCGCATGGCGGACTGACGTAGATGATCCCGCCCACGCGTGACGTAGGTCACGCGGAAGAGGACTGGGACTTGTAGTCCCCAGAGACAAAATGGCGGTATGATACCTACAGTTACTATATCTTTCCTTGCAGCTCGAACTGCTCAATCTGTCCATTTTCTTATCTCTGACCCTGTCGATCAACAAGGCGTTTGTTTCCACCCACAGAACTGTCGCTCGCTAGCTCGCTCACTCACTCGATGCTTGGTTTTTTTTTTCGCACCATTCTGTCTTTGTAAACTCTAGAGACCGTTGTGTGTGAAAACCCCAGGAGGAGATCAGCAGTTTCTGAAATACTCAAACCAAAAATATTCATCTGGCTCAAACCAACACCCATGCCACAGCACACTTCACTGTGAGATCACAATTATTCCCGTTCTGATGTTTGAACAGGGCGGCACGGTGGTGTAGTGGTTAGCGCTGTCGCCTCACAGCAAGAAGGTCCGGGTTTGAGCCCCGTGGCCGGCGAGGGCCTTTCTGTGCGGAGTTTGCATGTTCTCCCCGTGTCCGCGTGGGTTTCCTCCGGGTGCTCCGGTTTCCCCCACAGTCCAAAGACATGCAGGTTAGGTTAACTGGTGACTCTAAATTGAGCGTAGGTGTGAATGTGAGTGTGAATGGTTGTCTGTGTCTATGTGTCAGCCCTGTGATGACCTGGCGACTTGTCCAGGGTGTACCCCGCCTTTCGCCCATAGTCAGCTGGGATAGGCTCCAGCTTGCCTGCGACCCTGTAGAAGGATAAAGCGGCTAGAGATAATGAGATGAGATGAGATGTTTGAACATTGTGAACATTAAAGGACATGGGACATGAAACATAAATGCACGCTATATCAGTTTCTTTCCATTAAAAATATGAATTAATTGCATCAACAAATACAAAATCATCTATTAAATTCAGCAAAATCGTTATATTCGTGATGATTATATGGCATTTCTGCTCGAGCTCCGATATACATATTTTACAACCGGAAGAGCCGCTGTCACGTGATCATACGTCACAAAAACTTTCGGGCACAGCACAAGCGGGTAGATGAATGGAGAAGTGAATGACAAGAAAATTGTTTTTATAGTCTTTAACGTACATTGAACATCGTGGTGTATTGTGCTGCTTATGGTTGCAGTAATTCCAATGAGAAATGCCCTGGAGTAAGTTTTTTTGCATTCCCCAAGGACCCGAAGCTGAGGAAAGTGTGGGCTCACTACTGCCGTAGAAAAAACTTTGCACCTACTGTTTCCCACAAACTGTGTTCGGACCATTTCACTGAGGATTCTTTCAACATTAATACTCAGGTACTGAGCGATATTAATTGCCAAGCCAAATTTAAGAGGCCGCATAGCCGGGTTCACGGAGGCAGTGATAGCGCCATAATATACAGGGCCTAACATTCCTACAACTGTAGAGACAGTCAAGAAATCCTGTAACATTAATGGACATTTAAATAAATGTTAAGTTATGTTGGTAAGTTTGTTTAACTTTTCTTAATTTTCATCTCTTTTGCCAAATGGCGTAGTGTTGTTGGCTGCGTGATGGCGTTTCGCCATTTTGAATGTTTTCATCTCGGACTCTGGAAGCATTGTATCTCAATCAATCTCGAAAAATATCAGCAAAAAAAATAGCTTGCAACGGACTTTAGCTAGATCTATGATGAACTTTCAATGTATGATACAAAAATAATACTTCTTTCAACAGATCATTAGCCTTTGAGCAGAATTGTTTTTAACTTACCAGGAAGTGTTATCAAGCCGACCGCTTTCAGTTTCATGGGGATTGAATGAACTCTCACTCTCAGAATCATCTGACCCGTCAGAGTAAAGACAAGATCCATGTTCATGTGAATTTCCAGCTATCGGTTCGAATTGATAGGGTCTAACTTCACATCTCTGTGAAACATCGGGAATGTCACTGTCGATGGTGTCCATTTCGGTAACCTGTTTACATTAGATTCCCAAGCGCTGGCTCCTTGGAAAGTTTTTGTGACGTCACGGGTCACGTGACCACCTAGCTCATTAACGAATCCTTGTTTTACGCTGATGTATAAAAAAGTTGAATAATGTGATGATTTTCACATTTTTGACGCCCTGCAGTGATTTAGATGGCATTTCTTATGTCCTTTATACATAATTATACCCAGAAAAAAAATCCATGTCCTTTAACAAAAGCTCTTCATTTGTATCTGCGTGATTTGAGGCATTGCACTGCTGTGACATGATTGGCTGATTGGATACCTGCATGAATAACATATAATCACTGACTTTTCTGTGTGTGTAATAGGAGAGTGTAGTAATTACACCCACAGTACTCTCAGTAAGCTGTATTGTACCATAATTTACAGGAATATCATACCATCTCCGACTACTCTTATAATATTCAGCACCACATTCGAACCTTTGTTGTTGTTTTTTTTTAAACTACAAGTGAGGGGGAAAAAACAAAGCCATTTTGCCCCGTTTTTTTTTTTTTTTGAACATGAGCTGATGTGTAGGACAGTAATATTAATGCAGAGTGATTTATTTCTTCAAAAATCCAAATGGAGCAGTTTGAAGAGATCTTACTTGAGGAATGATATTGATTTTCTGTGCCGTAAGAGCACGCCAGTGAGTGGAGCGTTCCTGCAAAGAAATTTCAGAAAAGCAATTTACTTGATTTGGCTCTCGAATCCAGCACATTGGATTTTAAATGAAACAATGACTCAGAGGATAAAGTGCAGTTGAAGACCGAAGACAGCGATTTCAATCACCAGTTATGAGCTGAGGAGTGATTGTGAAACTCTACAAAGGAGAAAGAGCTCTGAGATCTAGAGCTGCGCTAGAAGATCTAAAAGCAACGATTTTTATGCTTTGTAAAGAACAGGACGATAATGGGGAGTTTGTAACATCATTGATTTGTACAAGATGTACACTACCGTTCAAAAGTTTGGGGTCACCCAGACAATTTTGTGTTTTCCATGAAAAGTCACGCTTTTATTTATTTATTTTATTTATTTATTTTATAAGTTGTAAAATGAATAGAAAATATAGTCAAGACATTTTTCTGGCCATTTTGAGCATTTGGGCGGCACGGTGGTGTAGTGGTTAGCGCTATCGCCTCACAGCAAGAAGGTCCGGGTTCGAGCCCTGTGGCCGGCGAGGGCCTTTCTGTGCGGAGTTTGCATGTTCTCCCCGTGTCCGTGTGGGTTTCCTCCGGGTGCTCCGGTTTCCCCCACAGTCCAAAGACATGCAGGTTAGGTTAACTGGTGACTCTAAATTGACCGTAGGTGTGAATGTGAGTGTGAATGGTTGTCTGTGTCTATGTGTCAGCCCTGTGATGACCTGGCGACTTGTCCAGGGTGTACCCCGCCTTTCGCCCGTAGTCAGCTGGGATAGGCTCCAGCTTGCCTGCGACCCTGTAGAACAGGATAAAGCGGCTAGAGATAATGAGATGAGATGAGATGAGATTTTGAGCATTTAATCGACCCCACAAATGTGATGCTCCAGAAACTCAATCTGCTCAAAGGAAGGTCAGTTTTATAGCTTCTCTAAAGAGCTCAACTGTTTTCAGCTGTGCTAACATGATTGTACAAGGGTTTTCTAATCCTCCATTAGCCTTCTGAGGCAATGAGCAAACACATTGTACCATTAGAACACTGGAGTGAGAGTTGCTGGAAATGGGCCTCTATACACCTATGGAGATATTGCACCAAAAACCAGACATTTGCAGCTAGAATAGTCATTTAGCACATTAGCAATGTATAGAGTGGATTTCTGATTAGTTTAAGTGATCTTCATTGAAAAGAACAGTGCTTTTCTTTCAAAAATAAGGACATTTCAAAGTGACCCCAAACTTTTGAACGGTAGTGTACTGTACACCCGACTATGAAAGCTGATGATTTTACTGCATCTAAGATTTCTGTCACAACATCTGTGTTCATTTACAATCTTTTTTTTTTTTTTTTCATCATTTCATGGGCAGAACTGTAGATGGTCGTCTTCAGAATGAAATGAAAATCCAGTTAGTTTGGGAATTTTTATTTATTTATTTATTTATTTATTTATTTATTTTTTGCTACAAGTCGAGTCACAAATTTACGATTAATCAATTTGAAATCTTCGATTTGGTGACGAGTTACTGTGACGTTGTGAGATATGGATTTAAATCACTTAGTTATTTCAGTTGCACAGCAATTTAATGAACATTTTGTGAGAATCCGTAACAAATCCAAACTAGCCATTCAGTGAACAAAAAAGTAATGGTCCCCAGACGTGGTCGAGCTCCATTGCTGAGAGATTTACTCTAATTAGGAGGCGCCCTTGCAATGTTTATTCATTTTTTTTTGTTTGTTTGCTTTTTACACCTTGCCTTTTATGGAGTTTTATGGGTGTGACTTATTATAAATCAGCTGTACCATGAACATGCTTGGTAATTTACGACTGATTGTCATTGATCACTATGTGCTTGTAAATACAGAAAAAAATAACCTGCGTTACCAAAACGTTTATAAATCTGGCACAATTTTTTGCATAATTTACACAAATCTACAAGAACATTTACACAAAAACATGATGAAACAAGTGTTGCCAGGCAAAACAAACCTCGTCCAGCAGCACTTATGATGAATATGAAGGAAGATATCGTGACAAAATGATTTTGACCTTTTTGGTGACCTTGACCTTGATTTTGACCTTGTGTGTGTAAACATACTTGGCCAATAAACATGATTCTGATTCTGATTCTCTGCCGCTCTCAGCCAATCAGAACACACCGTACTGCACAATTGTTACACTCTTACATTCTTACAGCACGATGACCCCGAGGCTCTATATGAAGCAGTAGCCACAAAAACCTTGACCTTGACCGGATGACCCTCGAAATTGTGGAGGGTCTATTTGAGATCAATGCTCAGCTATCCTGAAACTTTCATGAAGGTTGGTCCAGCCGTTTTCCCGTAACATCATGAACAAAAAATTAAAAGAAACAAAGAAACCCAACCAAAAACAATATCTCGCCCCCTGGCGGGCTCCATCCCGGGCGAGGTAAAAATTGATGAACGAAGCCCAATGATTAGAACTTTTCACTCAAACAAGAAATTTTTATGTTACAAAAATCAACCTTAGAAATTATTTTTAATAATAGAATAGTTGCTAGGGCGGCACGGTGGTGTAGTGGTTAGAGCTGTCGCCTCACAGCAAGAAGGTCCGGGTTCGAGCCCTGTGGCCGGCGAGGGCCTTTCTGTGCGGGGTTTGCATGTTCTCCCCGTGTCCGCGTGGGTTTCCTCCGGGTGCTCCGGTTTCCCCCACAGTCCAAAGACATGCAGGTTAGGTTAACTGGTGACTCTAAATTGAGCGTAGGTGTGAATGTGAGTGTGAATGGTTGTCTGTGTCTATGTGTCAGCCCTGTGATGACCTGGCGACTTGTCCAGGGTGTACCCCGCCTTTCGCCCGTAGTCAGCTGGGATAGGCTCCAGCTTGCCTGCAACCCTGCAGAAGGATAAAGCGGCTAGAGATAATGAGATGAGATGAGACTTGTGACTTCACTTCGACTTCGAAATACATAATATGTTTTCAAAACCAAAAACTGGAAATTATACATTTTACAGGGCTTTCCCCAGAAAAAAATATCAGAGTGGTGCTACTGATGCGGAACCTGCTGGGGGTCCGGGGGCATGCTCCCCTGGAAAATGTTGAAATTAAAGACTTCAAATGGTGCATTCTGGTGGCATCTTGGGCTGATTTAGGCACAATTCAACATGATTAAATTTGCTGCTTTTTACTTTGTTATATATGTAAGGGGCAAAATTTAAAGGGTAAAATTAGATTTGAAATGATAAATATTAGCAATACTATACACACAACTACTGTCAACTACACACCTGCAACCCAACAGGCAAAAGTCAGACACAAAAGGCTGCAGTACGGTGCCAGGAACAGAATCGAGGGTAAATCACGCAACAGCGCCATCTAGTGACCAGCGGCTCGAACGTAGTTTTATGTATGGTTGTGAATGGCAGTCAGTGCATGCAGCGAAACCCTTTATTTTCACTTCTGGGTTGAGTACCAGGATAGTCTAGACATATATATATATATATATATATATATATATATATATATATATATATATATATATATATATGTATATATATAATATTGCAATATCTTTTTATTTCTATAGTTATTATTCAGGTGTGAGTGTGAATGGTTGTCTGTGTCTATGTGTCAGCCCTGTGATGACCTGGCGACTTGTTCAGGGTGTACCCCGCCTTTCGCCCGTAGTCAGCTGAGATAGGCTCCAGCTTGCCTGCAACCCTGTAGAAGGATAAAGCGGCTACAGATAATGAGATGGGTGTGCAAGTGACAGTGCGTCACTGACGTTGCACAGTGCAGCGGAGCTCCGCATATCCGTGCTTTGGGGAAAGCCCTGTTTTAAAAGTGTGCAGTGAATCAACTATTTAGCCTGGCAAGCCAGACTAAATATGAATATTTAGTCTGGTCTCGGTCGTAGACATTTCCGAAGGGTGTGGGTAGGAACAACCCGTTGTCTTTCAAACTGTCTCTGTGTGTATAGACCAACGCTCTGACCAATCAGTGCAACAGTGACTGTGACGTAGTCAGAGCGACAGAAAGCAGTGGGGGAGGGTAAACAAACAAGCCCCATCCTTTTGGCTACCAGCGGAGCCAGCTGGTAGATCAGACTTTTGCCATCGCCGGTCGGCAAAACAGCGAAAACGTCCTTCTTGAAAAGGAATGAGCGGAGAGCCTCTTCCTGCTCATGTTTCAACGAAAACTCCAAGTCTAATTCTTCTAAAACTGATTCCAAAGCGGAGTCAAACACGCGCTGTTCAATAGCCATAGCCATCTTTCCTGTTGTGCTTTCTCCAGCGTCACGCAGCCTTGTCGTCACTCCTGCAAAAGCCCGCCCAAAGAATCCAAACAAAAACCTTGCGTTGTGATTGGCGGGCACGATTTGATGCCCGGGGTGTGTTGTTGATATGGTGCGAGGCTAGACCCACTCGTAGGCAAAAATATTTTTGGCCGCTAGGCGGGTGGGTCTAGTTTACTAGGCTATCAACTATTCATTTTCCCAACAAACAATTAATTTTCACTTTGCAAATCATCATCGATCTTCATTTCTGAGGTGAACATTCAACTCGTCTGACAGCAACTCAGCGTGACATCAGGACAACATACGGACATCACAACAACTCACACAATGTTGCAGACGAGCAGAGCAAAGAGGTAGGACAAAAAGAGGAATGAAACAGTACACATATGGGATTGTGACATATTAACCATCAGGCTTTTCTTCAATGTGAACATCATTAAAGTGTTGATCCTGGTTACGGCCCTGACTCATACAAAGTTAGCCAGAGAATCAAGGTCTTGGGTGTCGATGATGTGGTACTGTTTACCAGAGAGCAGGAGGGTTGCTGAATTGGAGTCAAGGGAGTTCAGTTCCAATTATTTTGGATGCAGCCTTAACAGCCTTTGCAGCAGTTTGAGGTCTTTGCAGCAGGTTTCACACCGTGATGCAACATGTCAGGATGTTATGGATGGTGCAGTGGTAGAAACTCACTAGAGTGCTATAACTCACCTTCTTCCTCTTCTGGAAGAACCATCTCTGCTGATCCTTCTTGAGGATACAGGTGTTGTTGGGAGTCCATGAAAAGGATTCTGAGATCTGGACACCCAGGAACCTGAAGCTGCTGACTATCTTGACGGGTGTGCCATGGATAGCGAATGGGGTGTGATGGCCTCTGAGGTCGTTGAGCTCTTTGGTCTTATCAGTGTTCAGGGAGAGGTTGCTGTTCTTGCACCATACAGCCAGGTCTCCTGTAGGTAGCCTCATCATTGTTGCTGATGAGCCCAATTATGGTGGTGTTGTCCATAAACTTGATGATGCTTTTTGCCTGGCCACAAAGTCATGGGTGAACAGTGTACAGCAGCCGACAGAGGGAGCAGCCACACCTTTGTGGGACACCGGTGTTGATGATCAGTGTGGATGACTTCCTTTTGCCGATTTGCAACATCTGGGGCCTGTTAGTTAGAAAATCAAGGACCCAGCTGCAGATGGAGCTTCTCAGACTGAGGTCTCTAAGCTTCAATACCAGTTTGGATGGAATAATGTATTCAATGAAGAGCATCCTGACATCAGTGTTTTTCTTGTCCAAATGTCCCAGGACAGTGTGTAGGGTAAGGGAGATGGCATCATCTACAGATCAAACTGAAGCGGGTCCAGTGTAGCAGAGATGTTGCATTGGGTGAAGGACATGACCAGTTTTTCTTGGCGCCTCATCACTACAGAGGTTAGGGTGCTGGGGTGGTAGTCATTTTGGCAGGAAACGGTAATTATTTACCACTTTGATGGAGTGGTTAGCACTGCCACCTCACAGCAAGAAGGTTCTGGGTTTGAACCTCATGGCCCACTGGAGCCTTTGCATTCAGAGTGTGCATTTTCTCCACAAGCTTGTGTGGGATTCCTGTGGGTGCGCCGGTTTCCTCCCACAATCCAAAGACATGCAGGTTAGGTGATCTGGCTACTCCAAATTGCCTGTGAATGTGAATGGTTGTGTGTCTGTTTTAGCCCTGCAATAGATTGGCGATTTGTCCAGGGTGTATCCTCACTCCCACTCAGTCAACTGAGATTGGCTCCACCTTCCCGTGCAACCCTAATAAATATGCGGTATAGCTAATGGATGGTACCACCTACAGAGATAGACTGGTTGAAGATATCAATGTATACTCAGGATAGCTGGTTGGCGCAGGCTTTCAGAGCATGTGCTGGGATGTCATGGCCTAATGGTTAGAGAAGCAGCTTTGGGACCAAAAGGTTGCTGGTTAGATTCAGCAAAAATGGTTCAAGTGCTCTTGAGCAAGGCACTTCACCCCCAACTGCTTCCCAAGCTGTTCTGGGTATGTTGTACATTGCTCTGGATAAGCGCATCTGTTAAATGCTGCTACTGTAATGGGATGCTGTCAAGGCTAGCAGCGTTGTGAGTTTTCATCCATTTAACAGTTTCACTCATGCCAGTCTCAGACACCTGCAGGATGGCTTTGATCCTTGGATATACCATCTCTCTCTGTCCGTTTCTGAGCCATGAGATTCGAACAGAGCATATAAATTATTCAGGTCATCTGGGAGTGAGGCAGAGGTGTCCGTGAGCTGTTCACCCAAGGCTTCTGGATGGGGTAGGAGCAGACAGTCCGGGAGGGTACACACAAGTCCATACAGAACCTGATATAGTCCGCTACCCAAGTTGGCGTACTCCTCCAGACTCCCAGAAGAATCCTTGAAGATAGACCAGTCAGTCAGTTGATTCCAGACAGTCCTGCAGCCTGGATTCATGTTCCAAGGTCCAACAGCATTTTATATTCCTCACTGCTGGCTGAGCATGTTTTAATTTCTGCTTGTAAACAGGAAGCAGCAGCACAGATAAGATGAGTGGTCTGACTTGCAGGAGTGTGAACGTGGGATGTGTGAGATGAACTTGTAGTCACTTTTAACTGTGGTATAGCAGTGGTCGAGAGTACCAGAATAATTGAGTCCAATCTCTGGGTGCTTCTGCCAGGAGGTTAAAACATGGTTATATGTCAAGCTTTCATCAAGTTTTCATCTTCAAGGGTCTCAAACCTTGTTAATCATTACAGGAAGAGACTTGCTGCTGTTATTCTCTCCAGGCAAGATATTAATTATTAATAGTAAGGGAGTCAATCATGTTGAAACCAGTATTTTCCAAGTGAAGAAAATATTTAAAAAATGGGGGGTGGCATGGTGGTGTAGTGGTTAGCGCTGTCGCCTCACAGCAAGAAGGTCCGGGTTTGAGCCCCGTGGCCGGCGAGGGCCTTTCTGTGCGGAGTTTGCATGTTCTCCCCGTGTCCATGTGGGTTTCCTCTGGGTGCTCCGGTTTCCCCCACAGTCCAAAGACATGCAGGTTAGGTTAACTGGTGACTCTAAATTGAGCGTAGGTGTGAATGTGAGTGTGAATGGTTGTCTGTGTCTATGTGTCAGCCCTGTGATGACCTGGCAACTTGTCCAGGGTGTACCCCGCCTTTCGCCCGTAGTCAGCTGGGATAGGATCCAGCTTGCCTGCGACCCTGTAGAAGGATAAAGCGGCTAGAGATGAGATGAGATACTGCATTTTGTACGTCCATTAAAATGGCTCCGATTTCTGTATTGTTCACAGGCATTCTGCATTGTGACCCAATGAACATGATTTCATTTTGTTGGAGTGCAGAAGTAAACAGACGATGTCAGATTGCATTTATTTACAGACTGCATTGTGCATCATTCTTTTAACCCTACGATGGACAAACACTAAAGGACAGACAAACCACAGGATAAGCCAAGCTCTATTTCAAGTCATGTGCGTGGGAGGCTGTTTTCAAAGGCTGAGTTGCATTCAGAAAGAGAGAGAGAGAGAGATCTACAAAACAAACCATGACTGATTTCATCTGTAAACTTTTTCACGCCTATCATTTTGGATCAGAGTGAAATTGATACCTTGGGTTCATTTGCTTCTGGGTTTGGTTTGACACTGCACATAATTAAACAAATCAAAAAGCAATTCATTGGTCGCAAATACGAAGATGAGGGACAAAAAAAAGTGGGGAGGGTGTAGAAATCGCACAAATCACCAAAGCTTTGTTTGAAAACTTTTGTGTATCGTATCGAGCGTTTTGTTTCCCTTTTGGTTTGTTTCGTCGGTCCAGATCTTCAGAACACATAGCATTTCTGCAGTGCTTCAGCTTCGTCCTTCATCAGTTAAACAGTTCACGTCGAAAAAAAAAAAATCTGCAACCCAAACACACAGAATATTTGATTCAAGTCGAGTCAGAGCCAAATCTCGAGAAGTAAATACACCCAAGTGTGCAAAATTCACTACTTCGGCTGCCTCGGCATAAAATATTAAAATGCTAAGCTAGCCAGCTACATAAACACAGCACTGTGCTAACATGAACTAGCTTAATTGTTCGCTTTGCTAATGTTACTTCTTTTGCTGTATTATAGAATAAATGAATAAAAAATAAGTAGTTTATGCTTCGGTAACATTCAATAAACCTATTTGTATTATTCGCTCATCTGGCTGACAGGCGATGAGTTTACGCCATCATGTGTTGTCCGTCGTCTGTCTGGCGTCATCTACATTTCATGAAAATCGCTTTTTCTCTCTGAATTCTTCACCGATTGTGATTCTTTTTGGCAGGAAGGTAGATCTTCCTGGGGTGCATATAGCTTATACCCAAATTTGCATAATTACAATTATTTATGAAGTTAATAGTGGACTAATTAAGCCTTAATGAGCAGTTCAACAAAAATCGCTTCTTCTCGATCAATTCCTCGCCGTTTTGGATTCTTTCTGCCAAATAGGTCGGTATTCCTAGGGTGTACAGAGCTTCTATATACCGTATAGCTTGTATATAGTGTATATAGCTTGTAACATTTATTGCGCAAGGTGGCCCACTTTAGATCGTTCCTTCTGGACTAGACGGGGCCGGAGTGAACTACGCCATCATTGACGGTCTCGTTTTATATTGTTGTAAAACTATAGTATTTTGTATTATTGTTAATAATAAACAATTCTTCCAGCACACAATGTAGTCGTGAACGGTTTGCTCTTGGTTGCTAAGCAACCAGAACAGGCAATCATGATTTGTGTATTCTATGAACAGAACAATCGTATTTATTAGTATACGTGTATTTTATAGTGTGCTATTGGTGTAAAACCTGGGACATTAATACAGAATAATAATTGGCTTATTGTGATGCGCTCACGTGTGTGTGTGTGTGTGTGTGTGTGTGTGTGTGTGTGTAAAACTGAAACTGACCATAAAAAAAAAGTTGAAAACACGAAGCTCATGTCTAACCAACAGAAATGATTCCAACTTCCTTCTTCCTCATGACTTTGCAATGTAGCTATATACAGATGTACAGAGATTTTCTGCAAGGTGTTGAATGAAAAATGAAAGGGCTGAGCAAAGCAAAAGCATTATCAAGAAAGGGCGCAGGGCCATACAAAGATAAGCACACAATTTAGAAGCAAGCTACAGCAGAGGTGAGAAATGTTTTTAGGACCCTGGATTTTCTATATGTTTTGTCTTCCATGTGCGTTTTCTGCATATTGAATTAGTATGTGAGTGGAAAATACAATAATGAGATTTGCATTGCGTCTCATTCCATGCAAATGATTTACAAATATTCCATTAAAGCTGATTTTCTTCATATTCGCTTCCTAATACGGTGGTGCTTGAAAGTTTGTGAACCCTTTAGAATTTTCTATATTTCTGCATAAATATGACCTAAAACATCATCAGATTTTCACACAAGTCCTAAAAGTAGATACAGAGAACCCAGTTAAACAAATGAGACAAAAATATTATACTTGGTCATTTATTTTCTGAGGAAAATGATCCAATATTACATATCTGTGAGTGGCAAAAGTATACTGGTATGAACCTTTGCTTTCAGTATCTGGTGTGACCCCCTTGTGCAGCAATAACTGCAACTAAACATTTGCGGTAACTGTTGATCAGTCCTGCACACCGGCTTGGAGGAATTTTAGCCCATTCCTCCGTACAGAACAGCTTCAACTCTGGGATGTTGGTGGGTTTCCTCACATGAACTGCTCACTTCAGGTCCTTCCACAACATTTCAATTGGATTAAGGTCAGGACTTTGACTTGGCCATTCCAAAACATTAACTTTATTCTTCTTTAATCATTCTTTGGTAGAACGACTTGTGTGCTTAGGGTCGTTGTCTTGCTGCATGACCCACCTTCTCTTGAGATTCAGTTCATGGACAGATGTCCTGACATTTTCCTTTAGAATTCGCTGGTATAATTCAGAATTCATTGTTCCATCAATGATGGCAAGCCATTCTGGCCCAGATGCAGCAAAACAGGCTCAAACCATGATACTACCACCATGTTTCACAGATGGGATAAGGTTCTTATGCTGGAATGCAATGTTTTCCTTTCTCCAAACATAACGCTTCTCATTTAAACCAAAAAGTTCTATTTTGGTCTCATCCGTCCCCAAAACATTTTTCCAATAGCCTTCTGGCTTGTCCATGTGATCTTTAGCAAACTGCAGACGAGCAGCAATGTTCTTTTTGGAGAGCAGTGGCTTTCTCCTTGCAACCCTGCCATGCACACCATTGTTGTTCAGTGTTCTCCTGATGTGGACTCATGAACATTAACATTAGCCAATGTGAGAGAGGCCTTCAGTTGCTTAGAAGTTACTCTGGGGTCCTTTGTGACCTCGCCGACTATTACACGCCTTGCTCTTGGAGTGATCTTTGTTGGTCGACCACTCCTGGGGAGGGTAACAATGGTCGTGAATTTCCTCCATTTATACACAATCTGTCTGACTGTGGATTGGTGGAGTCCAAACTCTTTAGAGATGGTTTTGTAACCTTTTCCAGCCTGATGAGCATCAACAACGCTTTTTCTGAGGTCCTCAGAAATCTCCTTTTTTTATGCCATGATGCACTTCCACAAACGTGTTGTGAAGATCAGACTTTGATAGATCCCTGTTCTTTAAATAAAACAGGGTGCCCACTCACACCTGATTGTCATCCCATTGATTGAAAACACCTGACTCTAGTTTCACCTTCACCTTAACTGCTCATCCTAGAGGCTCACATACTTTTGCCACTCACAGATATATAATATTGGATCATTTTCCTCAATAAATAAATGACCAAGTATAATATTTTTGTCTCATTTGTTTAACTGGGTTCTCTTTATCTACTTTTAGGACTTGTGTGAAAATCTGATGATGTTTTAGGTCATATTTCTGCAGAAATATAGAAAATTCTAAAGGGTTCACAAACTTTCAAGCACCACTGTATATGTTATATTTAGCCACACCCACAAAACACCATGAAAGGCAACACTCACAGAGAGCAAAAAAATGACAAAATGATGACTAAATGGGAACGAGTGTGTTATAATCTTGGCATGTGCTAAATCTTCCAGTAATGCAGCTCAGCCACCACAGCGTGGTAGCAACCATACATAAACACTGACACTTCCTTCTTTTAAAGGGTGCCCTTACTTTTATCTTAATGAAATACCTCAATATATTTGTTTTAATTTATAGATTTGTTTTGGATTGCTTGATTTTTTTTTTTTCTTTTGGGACATTAATATGAAATAACTGAGGTGCACAAAATGTTAGATTAAATCTTATACTTAAATTTACATGCAGATAAAACTAATGAAAAAAATTAAGGATGCTGATATTGTTTTTCCAAACTAACTTGTTTTTCATGGAAAAATTTCATGAAATTTCTTGTCAGTGCCCAGGGACGCGGCACGATGGTGTAGTGATTAGCGCTGTCGCCTCACAGCAAGAAGGTCCGGGTTCGAGCCCCGTGGCCGGCGAGGGCCTTTCTGTGCGGAGTTTGCATGTTCTCCCCGTGTCCGCGTGGGTTTCCTCCGGGTGCTCCGGTTTCCCCCACAGTCCAAAGACATGCAGGTTAGGTTAACTGGTGACTCTAAATTGAGCGTAGGTGTGAATGTGAGTGTGAATGGTTGTCTGTGTCTATGTGTCAGCCCTGTGATGACCTGGCGACTTGTCCAGGGTGTACCCCGCCTTTCACCCGTAGTCAGCTGGGATAGGCTCCAGCTCGCCTGTGACCCTGTAGAAGGATAAAGCGGCTAGAGATAATGAGATGAGATGAGTGCCCAGGGAATGATTTTCGAGTAAATTTGTTCATTTATAGCCTGACAAATGAGGTCCATTTTTATTTTTTAAAAAAGAGAAAGTTCAGTAAAGAAGATGTAGTTTCTTGAAGTAGTTCTTTCCTCCTGAAAGTGCTTAAATTCAAACAAAATGCAAAAAAAACCCCGCCATTTTGCTGATCACAGCAAGTGTCCTGACGTGCTCTCTGAACGTTTAAATTTAAAATAAAAAGTTACAACAATTTATCCATTTTAAAAGTTGTGATGTTTCTAAAAATAGGCTTACCTGGACACAATCATTTGTGATGAAGCCGGATATCCGCCTGGGACTAGAACGCTGTTTACCTTTGTTACACAGAGCCATCAAATAAAGGCTTCTAATTCTAAAAAAAAAAATCCCCAGGCTGCCACTGTGCTCTCTCTCTCTCTCTCTCTGTCTCTCTCTCTCTGTTTTCACTGCTTCCGATGGGTTAAACACAGAGAAAGAACTTCACTCTGCTGTAATATACATGTGACAAATAAAGGCTTCTAATTCTCAAAATCTAATCAGAAATTTTCTGTAACTGTGTGATTTTTACTAGAAACCAAATACGCCAGTCAACACACTTCACTTTTACGAAGTTTAAATCTCACTCGGCGAGATAATGCGTACGCAGTACTGACACGGATACGAGTAAACAATCCCGTTGCCATAGCAACACGATCCTTGGCGTCAAAAAAGATCGCTTTTCTCAGTGAATAAACACCAAACAAAATCATGTCACATAAAACGATCAATGATCGGGCTTAGTTTCACAACCAAACACTTGACACTCGGCATCTTCAGAGTCGTTTACAACGATTTAGAAGCGACGCGTCCATGAGATCCACTAGCCTCGGTGAGTCATGTGGCGTGTAAATGACATCACGATTTGTACTCAGAGCGTGATATTTGAACCTCGGAGAGAGAGCGAGATCAGCGCCCAGGGATGTTTGTTTTTCTTTTAAAATAAAATCTCTACACAGTATACAGGGACTAATATGAACAAGTGAACACTCGAACATGTCTTGTACAGATATTATCTGTCAGTATAAAGGAGTTTATTTTGGGGTTCTGTTAACCTCCTGGGAACCAAGAAAAAAATGTGTCTCTCAATTTCTCTTTTGTTGTGATTTCCTTACTAGGAATTTCCCAGCAACCCTCCTAGTCACATGATATATCATTGGAAAGCCCAGGATGTACTCTTTACAACACACCAGGATTCAAATGAATAGCTTGAAAGAGTAAGAGGGTGTGCACGTAAAACAAATGTCAACTACAGAGGACACAAGTCTATGGGTTGGTTCTCAGGAGGTTAATGCTTAAATTTTGTGCTCGAGACATTTTGTCTTTGAGAATGAAAAATCATCACGCGTCTTGAAGTGCTTTTGTGCGCCTCTTTTCGTAAATAGTATTGGCGATATTGTGAATTTACCTGAGAGGATATGAGGTATTGGGTATTTTCAAGATGAAGCTTGTTTTTTTGGTTTTTTGTGTTGTTGTTTTTTTAATATAAATGTTCATGATAAAGGGATAAAAGACAGGAAGCGTACTACAGCCATGTTTTTCGCAACACTTTGGTTGAATTGTGTTTAAAAACAGCCCTGAAAACAGAATGTCCATCAAAATTCCTCTTGCGTAAAGGATTAATGTGTTGTTCGAGCCCTGTGATGTGTCCAGGAGGCTGTACGAGATGTTCCGTCCATTTCCCACAGCACAAGGTCATTAAAATTCCTGATGTGATGCGAGTTTTCTTTTGTAACGTAGTCTGAGAGATTATATGAGTTTGTGCTCAGTAATGCAGCATCACCATGTGTTATTATTCAGTGTCAGTGAAAGGAAATGTAAATGCAAAACAAGTAAAACAAAGCGAAACCTTTTTTTTTTTTCAGATGATTCAACATCAGGGGAATGAGAGCAGAGCCTCGGCTCATATTGCTCACATTGTCCTTATGAGGAATAAAACACTTCAGAACATTCAGTTACAGGAAAATCATTAATGACAAAGAGGCGGAGTTACCGTAACCAGGATAAAGTGTTTTTGTTTCCCAAAAACAGTACAGACTGAAGTGTTTTATTCCTTTTACACCACAGCAGTTGGCCAAATATTGCATGTTTTAAAGAGAGATAAGAGATAAGATCAAACTTTATTAATCCCGAGGGAAATGCTTGTCTCCAGAAGTCGCTCCATAACAATCCAGTACAAGTTAAAATACAACAATACAAGCTGGTCTTCTCACTTACATTATAGCAGCTTGAAACATTCATTCCCTCACCAGCGTCTGTTTTTTCTCTCATCTCATCTCATTATCTCTAGCCGCTTTATCCTGTTCTACAGGGTCGCAGGCGAGCTGGAGCCTATCCCAGCTGACTGCGGGCGAAAGGCGGGGTACACCCTGGACAAGTCGCCAGGTCATCACAGGGCTGACACATAGACACAGACAACCATTCACACTCACATTCACACCTACGCTCAATTTAGAGTCACCAGTTAACCTAACCTGCATGTCTTTGGACTGTGGGGGAAACCGGAGCACCCGGAGGAAACCCACGCGGACACGGGGAGAACATGCAAACTCCGCACAGAAAGGCCCTCGCCGGCCACGGGGCTCGAACCCGGACCTTCTTGCTGTGAGGCGACAGCGCTAACCACTACACCACCGTGCCACCCATGGCAATAAAGAAAGAAAAATATTGACAGCTTTACCTCTGAATGTTACACTGGAAACTCAATAAGTATAGGTAATCATATGGGGCCGAGTAAAATTAAAGATTAATTTCACGAGTGATTTCGAAGTTTTGAAAATTCGCGACTCGGGCAATTTCAAAACTTTGAAATCACGAGTGAAATTGATCCTTAATTTTACGAGGAACCATACGATTACTTGTTTATAATATATCGGGCCAAATTCATACTTCGGAAGCCATTCAAGTTCACAACATTTGTCATTCACGTTTTCTGAACCAATCAGGGCGCGAGACCATCTTGCACGTTTGAATCCGTTTCTAAAGCGTCTTTCATCATGACACAAAAAAACTGCGATAGCACCTTGTCTAACTCGCAGCATTCATACGCCACTAGAGAGTCGTTTATTTGTCTTTCTGCGGCCCGTTTCTTAAACACGGAAAGCCAAAAATTCTTACTTTTTTCTGGTATTTTCATTTTCGCTTGCAGCTTTCAATTGGTTTATCATTTCTTCATCAAATATAGCGAAACGCGGCATTGCTGAGTCAGCAGAGTCGGCCATTTTGTTGACAAGAGTTGCTCATTTTTGTAACCGTAACCAAGCAACGAACTAGCCAATAGCATTTCAGAAATACGGCCCCGTGTTAAGGAAAAAAAGCCCTCCTTGATTGACCAATCAGAATTGATTCATTTGGCCCTATGTATAATAATAATAATAATAATAATAATAATAATAATAATGTGTTGCCAGGCAAAACAAACCTCGCCCGGTAGCACTTATGATGAATATAAAGGATGATATTGCGGAAAAAACATTTTGACCTTATTGTTGACCTTGACCTTGATTTTGACTTTGTGTGTGACTTGACCAATAAGCATGGTTCTGATTCTGATTCTCATTTGCACACCGTACTGCTTTCAGCCAATCAGAACACATCTGAATGAATATGAAGGAAGATACCGCAAAAACATGATTTTGACCTTTTTGGTGACCTTGATCTTGACCGGATGACCCTGAAAATGTTGGCGGTTCTATTTGAGACCAATGCCCATCGATCCTGAAAGTTTCATGAAGATCGGTCCAGCCGTTTTCCCATAACATCATTAACAACTAAACAAACAAACCCCACCGAAAACAATACCTCACCCCCTGCTGGACTCTGTCCCAGGTGAGGTAATAATAATAATAATAATAATAATTCAGGGGCGGCACGGTGGTGTAGTGGTTATCACTGTCGCCTCACAGCAAGAAGGTCCGGGTTCGAGCCCCGTGGCCGGCGAGGGCCTTTCTGTGCGGAGTTTGCATGTTCTCCCCGTGTCCGTGTGGGTTTCCTCCGGGTGCTCCGGTTTCCCCCACAGTCCAAAGACATGCAGGTTAGGTTAACTGGTGACTCTAAATTGACCGTAGGTGTGAATGTGAGTGTGAATGGTTGTCTGTGTCTATGTGTCAGCCCTGTGATGACCTGGCGACTTGTCCAGGGTGTACCCCGCCTTTCGCCCGTAGTCAGCTGGGATAGGCTCCAGCTTGCCTGCGACCCTGTAGAACAGGATAAAGCGGCTACAGATAATGAGATGAGATGAGATAATAATTCAGGTCATATAAATATCTCCTTCCAGAAAATTCCACCATATGAAAGAGTACGTTATTTTTTTTTTTTAAATTTGTTAAAAAGTAACACGCTTTGAATCATTTTTGTCCTCAATACAAGTCCTTATTTATAACGATGTTGCTATAGAAACGATAACGTATTTGAATGAAGAGCGCATTAATATACGGTACACCTGTGCTTTGCAGCTGCGCTGCTGTCAGAGCTGCTGTTACAGAAAATGAATCAACGCCTTCTCTTCTGACCAATCACAATCCAGAATTCAGCAGCGCTGTGTTATAAGAGTTACGTCTTATATCATGTTGTGCAGGACTGACCGCCGTAGTTTAACACGCGACCTTAAATTTTCACTGCAGTCTATCAGGCCTTGAACACCAGCATGCTGTTAAAGGGAGCAGTGAAGTAGAGCAGCAGAACAGTGTCTCTGAGTTCTTATCTGCTCCACACACACACACACACACACACACACACACACGCGTGCGCGCTCTGCCAAACAGGATTTAAATGAACCCCCAGAAGTGGTGTGTGTATATACGGTAATATACTCTACAGTACCAGTCACACTTTCTAATTCAGTGTTTTTTCTTTATCTTTATTAATTAAATGATACTTCATATCTTAAAGTAATGATGGATATCGTTTCTTTTTATCCCCCGCCCAGACGAAGTTTGGCAAAGGATATAGAAATGATTCCATGCATCCATCCGGTCACGTTTTTGTTTCCGGGCCATATCTTTAAAACTACTGAAGATATCTTCATGAAACTTCGTACACATATCACGCAACGTGTGAACTGGCGCCTTTTGCTATTTAGGATTTTTGAAAAAAAAAAGTATTTATCAAATTTTTACATAAAAAATAGATTTTGACTTAGTTTCTAAGAGCAGTGTTGGTTTCCGGAGCAAAACTATTCGTGATACGGATTTGAAACTTGGTACACATGTTAACAAGGTGACACAGATGTGCCTTTTCATACTAAGAAATTTGAGAAATTTTAATCTTTCATGTTTCCATGGAAACAATTTCAGATTTCGTCTCTCAGGTTAGTCTGAGGTTTTGTTTCTGGAGCAGAACTTGAAAACTATGAGTGGTATGGTCTTGAAAGTTGGTAAATGTGTTGATTAAGTAATGTATATGTGCCTTTTGGTACTGAGAAATGTGAGACATTTAAATTTTTAGCTCACCTAAAAATGAAAAGGTCCGGTGGGTTTATTATGCCATGGGCTGCTAAGGTTAGTGTAAAGAGGTCGGGTTGGTTTCCTGCAGCAGAACTTGAAAAATGTGACAAATAATATCTTGAAACTTGGTATATACAGTAGTTGGTATATAAGGCGGGGGATATACCATAGATGACTCAGTCTTCTTGTTACTTGATTAAATGGTTCTTGACATAATATGGATGGATTACGTCATGAAACTGACTTCATGTTAAAACTGTTAATATTATAGTCAGGCTGTCTGTTGTTGCCCAAATGAGGATGGGTTCCCTTTTGAGTCTGGTTCCTCTCGAGGTTTCTTCCTCATGTCGTCTGAGGGAGTTTTTCCTTGCCACCGTCGCCACAGGCTTCATCATTGCGGATAGATTAGGGATAAAATTAGCTCATGTTTTAAGTCGTTCGAATTCTGCAAAGCTGCTTTGCGACAATGTTTATTGTTAAAAGCGCTATACAAATAAACTTGACTTGACTTGCCTTGATTACGTCAGTTGTGGTGTGGAATCGGGCTGTTTTATTATTTGTATTGTTATTATTTACCATTTACCGTTTGATGATCTCAAACGCATTAAGAAGGCAAGAAACTCATCCACTAATTACCTTTTGACGAGACACACGTGTTTAATTGAAAAGCATTCCAGGTGACCTACCTCATGAAGCTGGTTAAGATAACGCCAATAGTGTGCAAAGCATCATCAAGGTAAACGCTGGATACTTTCAATCATATCAAACATTTTGTCTTTTTTTATTTACCACATAATTCCAGATCTGTTCCAGATGTTATTTCATAGTTCTGATGGCTTCAGTATTGTCTCAAATAATCACAATACAGAAAAACCAATGAATGAGTAGAGTAAGGGTGTACAAACATTTGGGTACTGTGTGTATATATAGTTTAAAAAAAAAAAAAAGCTAGGCTTTGACCATAACCATGGTAATAGTGATGAAAGCTCTGGAGCATTTCATTCGAGCAGGTTCGAGTGACTGAGTCAGTGTTTAAAAACCCTCGTGCGTTCTCATCAGAGCAGCTCGGCGCAATTAGCGTGATTAGCATGTCCTCGGGGAAACCTCATTAGCACCGGTAATGGATTAGATCACAAAATAAAACATTACAACTGCAGCCGACGTAATCATTCAACGAGAAATGAAGGAACACTTTCAGTATGATGGGATTACATCTCACATCAGTGTTTACTGACCTGTTGGGATGTGTTACATTATTATTATTATTATTATCGGGGTTACAGCTGTATTAGACCGCAGCGCTGTTTCAGTCTGCATTCTGATTGGTCAGAAGGTGATTAATTTTCTCGAACAGCTGCTCTGACAGGTTTACTCGACATTATCATTTCTGTAATAATACTTAGACATGGACCTTTCCAGCAGATGCTTTTAGATGTGTTTATTTAACGTTTATGGAAGGAGTCTCCAGTGTCAGTGCTTCATCAGAGTCAGAGGTAAAGCTGTAACTTTTCCAACGTCTTCAGGACACAGGAGTCCTGAAGAAAACAGTAGATTTTCAGGAAATCGCTTTATAGCTGCCATCACATACAAGACGTTTCAGTAACGCTAATTTAATCGTACTAAACATTGCAATTGTATTTTCTGTCATATCAGACTAATATAATACTTCAGAGTATACTTGTATTGGAAAATAATCAACTTCAAGGTTGTAACGTTTACTGATCATTGATTATTTTCCTATAAGACCATGGCACAGAGTGTTTTTATTCTTTTAATATGCTTATAGCGGGGTGGAGCTCCATACTTAAAGCAAGACGATTCGGCCTTTTGATTTCATAAAATCAGTGAAATTTAGTTCCGTCTGAAATGTGGTCATTGTGATATATGTTTATTTCTGTAACATCGCACAAAATATCAGGCCGTTCTGTTCTGTGGCTGGGAAGTTATTTAATTTGATGGGATTAAAGCAAATAACGTGCATGAAATCGCTCGCTTTGCGCAGTCGAGCAGACCGAGGAAGTCCGTGTGTGTGTGTGTGTGTGTGTGTGTATGCGCATGCGCAGGTTTACCTTTGACATCATTCTGTCGCTAAACGAACAGCTGATCACACCGAGGTGCTCGCTGAGCGCCAATATTTATTAGTTTGATATTTCCTGCGTTTCCTTTCCTTCGTATATAACATAACGTCTTTTCTTCTCGCTTTCTTTCCATTACTGTAGTCGGTCTTTCACGTTTCATTCGCACACTCACGTCCTCCATTTTTCTCTCCTGTTTCAAATTTGTATCCCACAATGCCTTGCGTGAACGAGGAAAGCCCACCATGCGATGCATGGGGTAGTATCTTGTATCGGGTGATGATGAAGCAGGAGAATTTAGGGCCATGTGGCTATAAATTCATCAATTGTTCTATTTTTTTTAAAAAAGCCTAATAAAATTGGAAGTCTGTGATTCGAATTCAGTAGCTTTCAATCCATGAAACAAAAATAATTGAGTGTCAGGGAAAATTCTTTTTATGACCTACACTTGAAAAATCTGAAAGGCAGTCTAGCTTTAAGAGAATAATAGGAATGCATTGACCAGATTTTTACAACCGTACGACGTCTGTATGTACAAACGATGAACGTGTCCCACCACAGGGAACCTGATTGTAAGTCCAAGGCAACATATCTCATGAACACTTGACCAGCGGACAATGAAATTTGTATCTTTGTTTGCATAAGATAGATGGATTTTTATCCAGCACTTATTTTTAATTTGCTTTTTCAAAAATAATGAATGTACGGTAGGATTATTTACTCACATTTTATGAAAAATATTCATGACAGTTTCATATAAAACGAGTTAAAACAGTTTTATGAGTCCACTCGCTTGTTGGACAGTTGACAGTTTGTGTCGTGTAAGGGTGATAGACGGATGTAATTGCAGGAAGATTTTTATTGAAAACACGCTCGCAAACAGATCCAAAACGAGTCGAAAAACAGGCAGTGGTGGAGCGAGGCACAGACAGGATATCAGAGGGAATCCAACACTCACAGTCCAAAAACACAAACAGGGTCAAAACCAGAAAAGTGACACAAAATACAAGGCTTTCGCAAAGTCTGAGAGTCCTTATATAAATGTCCGTGCTGTGATTGAGCTCTAATCAGGAACAGGTGCATGGTCATTAGTCCTAATGGTGCTGTTCGAGCATGGACGTGAGAGATGAAACCAGACAGCTGTTTGACGTATGGAGTGTGATATTGGATGGTAACTCTGCAGTAGTGATGTAAAGTGAAAGCGCTGGTCCCTGCTGTCCCCCAGGCACCCAGCAGAGTCACAGCATAATAAATGTGCTGGTGTTGTTTCTGGCGCATGGCATGCGGCGTCAAAGAAAGGAATAAATGTGTATCGTAACTGTGATGCACATCTCATTATTGGTCTCACAATAACGTCACAAGACAATGCGGCGATTTATCGAGGTGAAAAACACGACACGACACAATTTGATGGTTCATTCATGGTGCTGTAATATTATTATTCTATTCAGGGGGATTTTGTGCCCTTGTAAGAAATGTATTTTGCTCATAAACTCATCAGGAGCTCTGCTTTTAGGCAGTGACTAAATATATATCTATATTAAACTTGATTTAGTGCGCTACATCTGTCAGTTTTGTTGTCTTTATTTATGCCTTGGTATCATGGATTGCACATGTTTACGGATCTCGTTATTACATTTTCAGTGACTGATCCTTATTTCAGGAAATTATTCTAGCTCCAAGCGGAACTAATTACTGCAGCGCAGATAAGCTCTCAGCCACAAACCGATGGCTTATATCTTCTTTTTCGCTGATCACATACAAGCGAGGCTATCCTCAATGAGCCG
Organism: Neoarius graeffei; assembly: GCF_027579695.1. Classification (NCBI taxonomy): domain Eukaryota; kingdom Metazoa; phylum Chordata; class Actinopteri; order Siluriformes; family Ariidae; genus Neoarius; species Neoarius graeffei. The sequence continues at coordinate 5,299,474 of NC_083574.1, forward strand.
CAATTATAACACCAAGCAGAACCAGAGCACGTCATTCTTCTGTTAATCCACAGCAGATTTCCAGCAGCTGCTTCAAAGGTCAGCGAAAATAATACGGACACGCTGCACTGTGCCTGCATTTCATTTCCTTTAAACCTGTTTATGTTACTTTTGGATTTGAATAATAACACATATTTTGAATTTTTATTGAAAGTGTGATTCCATTTTTAACGATATGTCCGTTTACTAAGTTTCATGTTCAGGAAGAAACATTAAAATGTCATTTTTTGAAATTCATTAGAATTCATTGTGTTGAAGATGTGATGATGATAAGGTTTTTATCGTAAGTTTTCCGATTTTTTTTTTGTCTTAATTTCAAGAGAGAAAATAGCTTCAAGAGAGGTTGACGAGGAAATAACTATTTACATGATTTGATTCCCAGGACGGCACGGTGGTGTAGTGGTTAGCGCTGTCGCCTCACAGCAAGAAGGTCCGGGTTCGAGCCCCGTGGCCGGCGAGGGCCTTTCTGTGCGGAGTTTGCATGTTCTCCCCGTGTCCGCGTGGGTTTCCTCCGGGTGCTCCGGTTTCCCCCACAGTCCAAAGACATGCAGGTTAGGTTAACTGGTGACTCTAAATTGACCGTAGGTGTGAATGTGAGTGTGAATGGTTGTCTGTGTCTATGTGTCAGCCCTGTGATGACCTGGCGACTTGTCCAGGGTGTACCCCGCCTTTCGCCCGTAGTCAGCTGGGATAGGCTCCAGCTTGCCTGCGACCCTGTAGAACAGGATAAAGCGGCTACAGATGAGATGAGATGATTCCCAGGACATTAAACCTAACCATAAATGTATAAAACATACCCTTCGTTGATTATTAGCTCCTCTGGTGATAACATCGATGAGCTGTTGCCATGGTGTGGCGTCCATCGTCCATCCGTCGTCCACAATTGAGTTAAATCGTATCTCTTCTGTTAATTCTCCACGGATTTCCGTTCCGATTGTTTCGCTTGAAAGAACTCATCACTCCGCAGAAAACTTGGTTGTTGTTTTGTCAAATTTTTTGCTAACGAGTTTGTAATTAGGCCAAATTAATTAACGAGTTTTCCAGGCTTCTCATTAGAATTGTATCTCCTCTCGCAGTTCTCACCCGATTTCAGTTCTGATCGATGTTTTGGGTCGATCTTCCCTCGAGGAACAAAACCTCGTCATTTGTTTGTTGATTTTCTTGTTTGTTTACAACTTTATTTCTTTTCAGTTAAACCGTATCTCGTTCCTCCTTCAGTTCTCAATGGATTTCAGTTCTGATTGATGTTTTGGGTCGATCTTCCCTCGGGGAACAAAATTTAGGAATTTTTTTTGTTGATTTTTCCTGTTGTAAACAGTTAGTCGTGGAGGTCGGTCCTCTCTCACATCGTCGCATTTCTGTTCTGTGTGATGTTTTGGTCGTCATGGTTGTTTCGACGGCAGGTCAGATGAGCTCCTACGTCCTTGACATTCTGGTTTTCATATTCCAGCATGACCCCAAGTGATGTATTTCTTACTAAACAGCTTGTAACACAAATTAAACAGTGCCATGATGTTTGGTAGAAAGTTCACAGTCATTTGTCATTCTCGTGTATACATTAACCCCTGCAGGTGGAACGGATCGTGGACAAGCGGAAGAACAAAAAGGGCAAGTGGGAATATCTAATCCGATGGAAAGGTTACGGGAGCAAAGCGGACACGTGGGAACCTGAGCACCATCTGCTGCACTGTGAAGAGTTCATCGATCAGTTCAACAGTCTCCGCCTGCAAGACCGGCGCTCCAAGCCAGCCAGAACCAGCACACAAGCAGGGGTCCGGGACGCCTCCAGATCCCAAGGAGAAACACGGAAAAAGAAAAGGACTAGCGGGGGAGGAGCCCCGGGGCTCAGTGTCCCACATAAACCGAGGAAAATGAGCGGAGGGAAAGCATCAGGGGACAGAATGAGCAAACCTGTGACTTATAAACGAGTGAACGCAGGACTTCAGTTTGTTCCTCCTATCAGGCGTCCTACAAACGGACTTCAGAATGGAGAAATGGACGCCATGCAGTACAGGACCACTGCCAGGACACAGAGCGTCCCGAGCAGCCGGGTGGACAGGATGATGGGAGAAAAGGAAATGAGCGGCGCTGCAGCACCACTCAGACCTGAACTGGGTAAGGCTGATTTTGGATGTTTGCAGGACGAGATAAAAGAAGTCACTTCCTGTGTTTGTCACATGACGTTTAGTTAGCGATGTTTGAGTGTCCTTTGTTCAACTGCTGGACAATCTCTCTATTCTGAAGCTTCCTTTTCAAATTTACACAATTCCTGTTTGAAATGAAATGATTTCTGATGTAGAAGTTGACATAAGCTGAGACCAAACTTTCCTGACAGCTTTCAAGAAAACACGGTAACATTTCACCTTTGTATGTGAAATCTATGTTCCAGTGAAACTCGTAGATGACAGACCCGTACGCTCATACAGCTGAGTGCAAAAGTTTTCACACCCGGATGAAACCTGTAAAATCTTTAATGTGGATTATTTTTACACGTTCCTTTATTAGAAGTATCAAAAATGGATATTAAAACATGTATCTCAGGATATTAATATTTAAGAAAGTCTAAATCTAAATGTTTTGTTGTTGTTTTTTAGTTGTTCTGATGTATTTGTCCACAGTTCTACACAGTTTGTAGTTGTGTTTTGTCTCTGAGTTTCTTGAATTGATAAACGAGACCGTCAGTGACGGCCAGTGATGGGAATAACGGCGTTAGAAATAAACGGTGTTACTTTTTCTTAGTAACGAGTAATCTAACTAATTACTTTTTACATCGTTATAACGCCGTTCCCGTTACTTACAATAAAATACTATGCGTTACTTTATTAAAGCTGTTCTCATCTGGCACGCTGCTCGTTCAGCCTTTCTTTACTCTGCTTTAGTGTGGGGCGGGGAGACGCGAGACAACGGCATAGCCAGCCAATCAGAGTAGATTTAGACAGCATACGTAGGTAGGCTCTGCCTACTGCACTACTGCGCACACTTTCAATCGGAAGACACAGCGATGGCGAGCGGTCAGCCCAGCACTGCGCTTTCACATTGGAAATACAGCCATTACTTTTCATTACGGGCGGCACGGTGGTGTAGTGGTTAGCGCTGTCGCCTCACAGCAAGAAGGTCCTGGGTTCGAGCCCCGGGGTCGGCGAGGGCCTTTCTGTGCGGAGTTTGCATGTTCTCCCCGTGTCCGCGTGGGTTTCCTCCGGGTGCTCCGGTTTCCCCCACAGTCCAAAGACATGCAGGTTAGGTTAACTGGTGACTCTAAATTGAGCGTAGGTGTGAATGTGAGTGTGAATGGTTGTCTGTGTCTATGTGTCAGCCCTGTGATGACCTGGCGACTTGTCCAGGGTGTACCCCGCCTTTCGCCCGTAGTCAGCTGGGATAGGCTCCAGCTTGCCTGCGACCCTGTAGAAGGATAAAGCGGCTACAGATAATGAAATGAGATGAGACTTTTCATTACTTGAAATAAAAGGCAAAAATGTCTACGTGCAATGCACATTATGTCGAGGAACAAAGCGTTTGTCCTCGTCAGTGGCCAGTAATTAGTAACATAATTTTAATAACTACAAAAATATATTACATTTGATAGATGTCTTATCTCACATTGTCCCACAAAAATATTAATATAGTGTAGATAACGTTACTAATTGGTTCTGTTAAGTGTCCATTTCAGTCATTAAACACATTTAACATTCACTTTTATTATGATTACACTAATTGAATTTGATTTTTTTTGGGGGGGGGACACAAAATGTAACGGAATAATTACTTTCCCTGGTAATTAGTTACTTTTATGACAAAGTAACTCCGTTACTAACTCAGGGCGTATTCACACCTACGTTGTTTGGTCCGGACCAAACGAACCAAATTTCCCTTGGTCCGGACATTTTGGGTTGGTCTGAATGAATGAATGAATGAATATGAATATGTCTTTATTGTCATTGCCACAAGTACAACGAAATTGAAAGTGCTATCCAGTCAGTGCAAAGAGTCAATAAATAGGGTAAAATAATAGGGTAAAAAGCAATAAACAGTGGCCTAAGCCCAAGACACACAGACCACACACTCACACATACCTACACAGTTCCAGTTGCCTCATTCACACAGTTCAGACATCAGACATCATGTAAACAGATTCTCTGTATGTAAGCAGAGTTCCTTAGTTTCTATCAGCATTAAGGCAAGTGACTGCAGTGGGATAGAAACTGTTCTTAAATCTATTTGTCCTTGCCCTGATTGCTCTGTACCGCTTGCCTGAGGGCATCAGTTCAAACAGGGAATAGCCAGGGTGTGAGGTGTCTTTTATAATGTTCTGGGCTTTTTTCAAACACCGCAAGCGGTGAAGTTCTTCCAGTGTGGGGAGAGGGCAGCCAACAATCTTTTGGGCGGTGTTGATGACCCCCTGAAGCGCTTTCCTCTGAGCTGCTGTGCTGCTTTTATACCAGATGCATATGCAGTATATTAGTATGCTTTCAATGGAGGCTCTGTAGAAACAGACCAGCAGTCTTTGTGTGATGTTGTTCTTTCTGAGTATTCTGAAAAAGTACAGTCTCTGTTGGGTCTTTTTCAGCAGCTCAGAGGTGTTTACGCTCCAGGACAGACTGTCCTCGATGTTGACTCCCAGGAAGCGAAAGTCTGCTACCCTCTCCACACATTGCCCGTTAATGGTTAGAGGTGGAATCTCAGTTCTTTTCCTTCTGTAGTCAACTATGAGTTCTTTTGTCTTTAAGGTATTCAGGAGAAGGTTGTTGGCCACGCACCATGACACCAGCTGCTCTACCTCGTCTCTGTAGGCGGACTCGTCACCCCCAGATATGAGCCCCACCACTGTAGTGTCGTCTGCAAACTTTACGATGGTATTGCTCTGATGGACAGGAGAGCAGTCGTGTGTGTATAGAGAGTAGAGCAGTGGGCTAAGCACACAGCCCTGAGGAGAGCCAGTGCTGAGGCTCAGGGCTGGGGATGTGTGGTGGCCAATTCTCACTCTCTGTTTGCGGTCAGAGAGGAAGCTGTTAATCCACATGCAGGTTGTGTGAGGAAGCCCCAGGTCTCTTAGCTTGGTCACCAGTCTGTGTGGGAGGATGGTATTAAACGCAGAGCTGTAATCCACGAAGAGCATCCGCACATAGCTCCCCTGCCCCTCCAGGTGTGACAGGGCGGCATGTAGCGCTGTGGCCACGGCGTCCTCCGTGGATCGGTTTGCTCTGTATGCAAACTGGTGGGGATCAAGGCTGCGGGGCAGGGCTGATGTAATATGACTGCGGACCAGTTTTTCAAAGCACTTCATTATCACTGGGGTAAGTGCCACTGGTCTGTAGTCATTTAGGCCGGAGATGTGGGGCTTCTTGGGCACCGGGACTATGATGGAGGACTTGAGACAGGGTGGGACAGTCGACTGTGCCAGTGATTGGTTGAAGATCCTGGTGAAGATCCCAGCCAGCTGGTCAGCGCAGTCCCTCAGCACACGTCCCGGGACGCCATCGGGGCCCGTCGCCTTCCTTGGGTTGACAGCCTGCAGCGAGCGCCTCACCTCGTGTTCCTCCAGAGTGAGGATAGTGCTGCTGTGGGCCGCATGGTGTTGTTGAATACAAACCACCGAACTCTGGTCCGGACCAAACAAGCGGACCGAGACCGAGCTGCAAGGTCGGACTCGGTCCAGACCAAAGGAGCTCTGGTGCGGACCTTTTGGAGGTGTGAAAGCAGACCGGACCTAATCTGACAGTTTTGCTTTTTTGTACCTCGGGAGCTTCCGTCATTTGTCGAGCATTATGGGAAACAGAGTCTTGACACTCCACCGCAAAGTGCAAACACTGTTTCGGTTGTCAAGGGAACCTTACAACAGTCGTTCAGTCATTCAGACCAGTGGTAGGCTAGACTACAGAGTACAAAAAATGAGTAGGGGGCAAACGTGGGCCGAGGAAGAAACGTGCACCCTTGTGGATATATGGGCAGATGTCCACATATCTGAGCTTTTGGAGAGAACACACAAAGATGCCGACATGTTTGCTGTATTCAGTGAGAAAATGAAGGAGAAGGGGTTCACGCGCTCCCCAGAACAATGTCGGCTAAAAGTGAAGAAACTCAGTCAGACCTACATTAAAATCAGGGACATTCTTTCAAAAAGTGGTGGTACTAGCGACGCAAAAAAGAAATTCATCTATTACGATGGATAAGGCGAATATCCCGACACATACCTCCTCCGTCTTGCGTGAAGGGCCAGAACTGTCACAACATAATGTGCGCTCATCAGCGCTATCCTCCGTAGCCGCCTTGCCCTTTGAAGTCGTCGTTGATAAATTACTTGTACAACAGCATAGTAATCGCACAATTGTGAAAACAGTAAAAACTGGAAAAAACATATAGCTTTGATGACATTAAAAAGAATAACAGCACGGAAAGCCTCCATGACTACTTTTGAACTTAACGCTTTGTGCGCGTGTCGTCTCTGACCAATAGCTGAACGACCTCAGGGCGCGTGGCTTTGTTGACAGATTTTGGTCCGCTTACTAAAATGTAGAGTGTGAAAGCGAACCGCACCAAAATGAAAAAATTAAAAAAACATTTGGTTCGGACCAAAGCAAGTGAACTATCGAACTATCCTGGTCTGAATACACCCTCAGTTACTTTTTGGGAAAAGTAACTAGTAACTATAACTAATTACTTTTTGAAAGTAGCGTGCCCAACACTGGTGACGGCGTAGCTCACTCCGGCCCTGTCTAGTCCAGAAGGAACGATCTAAAGTGGGCCATCTTGCACAATAAATGTTGCAAGCTATATACACTATATCAGGGGTTTTCAAAGTGTGGGAGAGTCCCCCCCCCCCCCCCCCCCCCCCCCAGAGACCAAATAAACAACAGGCCCCTCCTACAATTTTTGTTGTTGCTATGTTCCATTCATATTTTTTGTTGTTTGTTTTTTTTATATATTATTTTAAAAGCCCTTCTAGGGACGGGCATTGGAAATTAGCCTATGGCTATAAATGCTATGATGCCTACCGTTAGGCTGTTGCACAGCCTGCATGATATGTATCTGTCCCTATCAAATAAACCATAACTAACTAACTAACTAACTAACTAACTAACTAACTAACTAACTAACTAACTAATATTTAAAAAAAATGGTTGTTGTACACATTTTAATTTTTTTTCTTTAACATCTGTGCTTTTTGAAAACATCTTTTTTTACACATTTAAACCATATGAGCTTTATTAAAACATCTTTTTTTACACATTTAAACCATATGAGCTTTATTAAAACATCTTTTTTTACACATTTTAAACATCTGTGCTTTTTTAAAACCTCTTTTTTTTACACATTTTAAACATCTGTGCTTTTTTAAACATCTTGTTTTACACATTTTAAACATCTGTGCTTTTCTAAAACCTCTTTTATACACATTTTAAACATCTGTGCTTTTTTTGAACATTTTTTTTACACATTTTAAACATCTGTGCTTTTTTAAACATCTTTTTTTTTTTTTTTACACATTTTAAACATCTGTGCTTTTTTTTAAACATCTTGTTTTACACATTTTAAACATCTCCTAGCATCGTTAGCTCGCACCTCTTGGCAGACAACACACTGTGGCAGTGGAGCATCTTCAGATCCAGTCCATGAAAATCCAAACTTTAAATAATCGTGGTCATACTTCCTTCTTTTTTTGCTTGGCCCAGACTCTGTCTCCTCACTCACTGTAGCTTTAGGTACTAAAAATTGATCCATTTTGTCTCTGGCAAAGGCTAGCTGAAGTTCGCTAAATGTCCGCAATAGTAACTTATTCTGGTTTATTTTTCCTCACGTTGCCCCCCCCCCCCCCCGAAGAACTCTGGCGCCCCCCAGGGGAGGCGCACCCCACACTTTGAAAAGCCCTGCACTATATACAAGCTATACTGTATATATAGAAGCTCTGTACACCCTAGGAATACCTAGCTATTTGCCAGAAAGAATCCAAACCGGCTGGGAATTGACCAAGAAGTGATTTTTGTTGAAGTGCCAGACATTAAGGCTTAATTAGTCCATAACGTCATGAATAATTGTAATTATGCAAATCTGGGCAGAAGTTCTATGCACCCTGGGTACCCCTACCTTCATGCCAGAAAGAATCAAAATCGGTGAAGAAGCAATTTGTGTGGAAACTGCTTATTAGGGATTGATTAATTACTCCATATCTTCATTGCTAATTGCAATTATGCAAATTTGGGTAGAAGCTACTGTATATGCACCCCAGGTAGATCTACCTTCCTGCCAAAAAAGAATAAAAATCGGTGAAGAACTGAGAGAGAAGAAAAGATTTTCATGAAATGTGGACGGCGCCAGACATACAACGAACAACACATGATGACATGAGCTCATCACGTGTTGGCCGGATGAGCTATTAACCGGCGTTGGTTATACTCATGTAATATTATATATAAATCACTCCATGTGTTGCAGCTGGGGAAGCCATGTCCTAATGGTTAGAGAAGCAGCTTTGGGACCAGAAGGTCGCCAGTTTGATTTCCTGAACCAACAGGAATGACTGCAATGCCCTTGAGCAAGGCACCTAACCCCCAGCTGCTCCCAAGGCTGCCCTGGGTATGTTGTACGTCGCTCTGGATAGGAGCATCTGCTAAACGCCTGTAATGTAATATAGGAAAACAATCAACACCAGAATGGTGTGATGAAGCGTCATGACCGATACCACCTGGAAATATATTATTTTCCTATAACAGCCCATCCCAAAGTGTTTTATTCCTCGTTTCTGAAAACAGTTTGGCTACAATTATGATTTTTCTTTATTTAAGAAAGACGCATCATACTTTATATCCATTTATAGTTACATCATGTGTGGAACATCAGCAAAACAAAATTTTTATCGTTTTTGCATATATTATCATAGCTGTAAGCAGTCATTCCATCACCAGCCTTTCTTTTCTCTCTGTTGTAGTTCGTTAAAAAGTTAACGGTCATGTTACCAAAAATCGACAAAGTGTATATTTACCTCTGAATGTTACAAAGAGGCGGAACTGGAGACTCCTTCCATAAACGTTCAGTAAACATCTCCTTACAGAAAATGACCACCAGTGATATTTTAAAAATAAACAGACTACTATTTAATATAAAATGTTCTCAAGGAGGGCGGCACGGTGGTGTAGTGGTTAGCGCTGTCGCCTCACAGCAAGAAGGTCCTGGGTTCGAGCCCCGTGGCCGGCGAGGGCCTTTCTGTGTGGAGTTTGCATGTTCTCCCCGTGTCCGCGTGGGTTTCCTCCGGGTGCTCCGGTTTCCCCCACAGTCCAAAGACATGCAGGTTAGGTTAACTGGTGACTCTAAATTGAGCGTAGGTGTGAATGTGAGTGTGAATGGTTGTCTGTGTCTATGTGTCAGCCCTGTGATGACCTGGCGACTTGTCCAGGGTGAACCCCGCCTTTCGCCCGTAGTCAGCTGGGATAGGCTCCAGCTTGCCTGCGACCCTGTAGAAGGATAAAGCGGCTAGAGATAATGAGATGAGATGAGATGTTCTCAAGGATTCATGATGTATCAAGAATACATTTCTCTTTAATATCAGTTTAATAACATCATACTCTCACCGGCCACTTTAATAGGAACTTGTTCTTGATTCTAAAATCCCTGTTCTTGGCTGCAGGAGTGGAACCCAGTGTGTTCTTCTGCTGTTGCTGAGATGCTTTTCTGCTCACCACGGTTGTAAAGAGCGATTGCATGAGTTACTATATCCTTCCTGGCAGCTTGAACTGCTCAATCTGTCCATTTTCCTCCCTTATCAACAAGGTGTTTGGTTCCACCCACAGAACTGTCACTCACTCACTCACTCACTCACTCACTCACTCAATTTGATGTTTTTTTGTTGTTGTTTTCTGCACCATTCTGTGTAAACTTTCGAGACTGTTGATTGTGTGTGAAAACCCTAGGAAGGAGATCAGGAGTTTCTGAAATCCTCAAACCAAAAATACTCATCTGGCTCAAACCAGCACCCATGCTACAGTGAAAGAAAGAAAGTCACACTTCACTGTGAGATCACAATTTTTCCCGTTCTGATGTTTGAACATTGTGAACATGAACTGAAGCTCTTGATTTGTATCTGTGTGATTTTATCAGTCAAGGGATCGGCCGATTAGAGAACTGCGTAGAGAGATATTAGTCGTAGTAGGAATATATCATTGGTTAGATTTGTCTTTAAAGGGGTTAATTCTCAACCAAAAAACCCCCTTCCTCCATGCATTGTGTTTTCAGAAAGGATCCCAGCTCTGGAAATTAACTCACTGCATCTAAAATACGTTCCTCATAAAGCAGCTGGTGTGTGTAAATGAATAAAGCCCCACTGGCATTTCAAGCCCCTGCCGTGAAAAGAAAAATGTTCGAGTAATTCTTGTTGCTTGTGATGCAAATTATTGTGTGTGACATTTTACTAGCCGCAGGGTCAGGCTTTATCATCTGAACGTCACCTTCACCACTGTTGGGCTTCTCAAAGAGACAGATTTCCATCATTCATGCTGATCAGACAGCACGGTTAATTGTGTGCCATTACAAAACTACTGTTTGTTTTTTTGTTTGTTTATCTCTTTTTTTTTTTTAATGTGTGCATTCCAGAACTTTCAATTTTAACATATTTGATTAAAATGTTTTGGTGTTGAATTGTAATGGATCCTGACTAGGGTGCATCAGTTGCCCTCACTTTCATAAAATCTGATGCATTTTTGTTTGGGTGTTCCTTTTCACCAATAAAGACATCCTGTCAAATTTTTTGACCATATTCAAAAGTCTAATGGTGGCACCATGAGGTTCATTTTTTTTTTTTTGCCAAAAACAGAGCATTTTTTAACATAGTTACTGGGAGACCAAATGGTTTGGTCTCCTAGTCAATGCCAAACCAGCTTCACTGGGAGACCAAATTTTAAACCAAGTTATGTCTTATCATTTGGTTCAATCAGTTGCAATTAATTAACCAAGTACCATGTAGGTGCAATTAGTTTAAGTGAGTGATCAATCTCATTAAATCTGAAGGTTAATAATCAAAATTGAATCAGTCTCATTTGAATCATACCATTGAATCAGTCTCATTGAATCGTTTTCATTGAATCAGTCTCATATCATTAAATCACTCATGGAATCAGTCTCATTGGATCAGTCTCATTAATTAATACCATTAATTTTGGTGCTTAATAATAAATTACCAAACAGCTAAATTATGGTATTTTCCAAATTATTATGATCACTTACCATATTACACAACCAATATGCACCTTTGAATTCTTTTGAGATTGTGTGACTTCATAAATATCGAAACACAAATAAACACACAGTTTCAACAATAAGTGATTTTATTATAACAAAGATAAAAATGAATAATGTCAGTTGAAATATATACAAACAGTGAGGTGTGTGTGTGTGTGTGTGAGATATGTGTGTGTGTTGTGGTGAAGACAAAAGATTAGCTTTGTGTGCTAATTAAGATGTGTTTGTGTGTGTGGGGCCTGGTGACCATGTGTTTCTAAGTACAGCAAGAGAGTTAGCTTTGGTTGCTAATTGAGATGTACTGACCACATGTTGAGCCACAGGTTAGCCTTGTGTCGCTAGCTAAGACAAAGGAATGCCAGCTAAGATGTGTTTTTGTGTGTGAGGCCTGGTGAGCTATCTTTGGTTGCTAATTAGACAAAAGAATTAGCCGTATGTGGCTAGCAAAGGGGTGTGTGTCACCACGTGGGGTTTGAGAACAAAGGATTTAGCTCTGGTTGCTAGCTAAGATGTGTTGGCCACGTGTGGAGACACAGATTAGCCTTGTGTTGCTAGCTAAGGTGTGTTTGTGTGTGAAAGGCCTGGTGACCATGTGTTTCTAAGTAAAACAAGAGAGTTAGCTTTAGTTGCTAACTGAGGTGTGTTTGACCACGTGGTAAGGCCTAACAGTCCTTTGGAGACAATACAGTTATCTCTGGATGCTAATAAGATAGAAGAATTAGCCGTAGCAGCTAATCCACTAGCTTTATAACATTACCAAATTCACTGAAATCTTGATGAGGTCCAGATATGTGTAAATAATGAAATTAAAGTGTTAGAAAGAAAGAGAGAGCATGCAAAACCTATTAAACAAGTGAGAGATTAAAACAAAATAGAACATTCATCAATTCAACACGCTGCGTGTTTACAGTGTACACATTTAAACCGTTCCTGAGTTTAAATTCACACTTCATAAAAGCTAATTCCTAAGACTAGGTTTTTATGCCCAAATGCCAAGTCTTACTTCAGTATCTCGCCCTTTTTGTAGAAAGCAGAGAATTCTTGGAGAGGCTGAGACTTTTGGAGTTTCACCATTGTGGAGCACGTGAGTCGCTTCCCCTGGTCGCTCGTGATGAAAAGAAAGTCTCTGATCAAAATAATGTGTACAGCGCTTAATTAGAAGGATCCAGTCACTCCTAACTTTTAATTAAAACTGCTCTGGGCTGCAGTTTTGTACGTACTTGATAATAGACAAATAAAAACCGGTTGTAACTCATCTGAGTTAGATCGCGCGATTTTGGATTTTTACCGTGGCCAGGGGTAAACAAAGAAATCGCGCTGAATCGTGGATCTTGCAAGGAAGACGTCTGTTCTTGGGTTTGCTCGGTGGAGCGAGCGATTCCTCCTTGTGTCCAGGCGGCTGCTCCAGACGGAAAGAGAGAAAAGTCCTCCTTGTGTCCGTGTTGAATTCACGGCGCCAAAAGAGACCGAGTTGGAAGTTTCCGGGTTACTTATTCTTTCATGGAGGATGTGACGTTGGTGATCCCGCCCCGGCGTGACGTAGGTCAACGCGGAAGCTGGTGATGGGAGTTTTAGTCCTTAAAGGGACTGTTGTAGTTCTTAGACGGACAGTAGCTACAACCATGTAAGTATACATTTAACAAGGAAAACAAAGATCTATGTTATAAGATATACACACAAGATCATGTTGGTTAAGAAAAACAAAACTAAAATTTGGTTACTGAGATGGCTGATGTCAGAATCCGATGTCATTACTGTGTAACTTTGAGTGTCTTTGACGTAACATTTGTGCTTGGTAATTGCTCTTGATAGCTGTGTAGTCACTGTAGTGTGTCTGTATGGTGATTGGTGAACCATTTTGCATCACAGAATATGCCGCAGCGGTGCAGCCGCATGGACTCTGGGGCCTGTGATTGTATTGCCCAGACCAGTTGGTCTCCTAGTGGAAAATCCTTAAAAAATGCTCTGGGCCCAAAAAACACTTATTTTATGTTTTCGTGTAAGGTTTGAATCACAATGTTGGCCTCCATTTATTGATTTCTTGTGACCCAGAGATCATGTTAAGAACCTTTGCAAGGGATTGAGAAGCATTAATGTGATTCATAATACATTTGTATTGTTTAAAAGTAGTTGAACAGTGATTCAATGAACAGCTAAAACTCAAACTGTGCTTGATAATATATTTAGAATATGTACTAAAAATGTGTATCTAAGATATTTGGTATACTCTATAAGGTGCCATAATGTTTCATGAAAAGTGATTGAAATTTTGTCATAAAAGTCATAAAATAGCAGCTTTTTCCATAACTTTGAGCTCCTGGTGCCACCATTAAACTTTTGAATTTTGTCAAAATATTTCACCCAGTGTGTTTTCTTATCAAAAGGAACATAAAAACAAAAATGCATCATGTTCGGAGGAACTTTTCATTTTTAGGGGGCAACTGATGCACCCTAATCCTGACCAAATATTTGTGTGTTTGATTATCGTTATGATTCGTTTAATACAATATTCATTACTCACACTCAGTATTGCGGACATTAAAAATAATGGCACTGTGCTTGAGTCGAGCCTCTCTGAGATCAGTGTGTGTGTATTAAACAGCAACATAACAATGTATATTTACAGTCAAATCAGCAATCATGAACATTTTGATCTCAGTGACGTGGACCATGGCGTGTTTGCTGGTAGTTTGAGTATTTCAGAAACTCCTGATCTGCTGGGACTTTCACGGACGACACTCTACACAGAAAAAACATATTGATAAAACGTCAGAGGTCATACTGTTTCACTTCTACGGTACGCTATGCTCCAGTAACTCAAATAACCACTCTTTACAACCACGGTAAGCAGAAAAGCATCTCAGGCTGATCAACACTTTGCCTATATATACTGTAGCCTATATAAATATTTTCTAATATTTATATTAATTGATAAAGTATTAAAGATATGTTTCAGTTCACATACTGGTCAACTTTCATTCTTTTCTTTTTTTTTTCTAAGAGTGTCCTGTACATCATATGAAATCCTTGAAACTGCAATGCAAATTAGAATTAAATTCATTTTTTAAAGGAATCCAGACACTTGAGAAGTGTGAAAACTTTTGCACAGAATGAAATAGAGATTATGTAGAAATGTGTGTGTATGTGTGTGGCCCAGAGGGCCTCGCTCAGTATTCAAGGCCGAGGTCACGGTATTTCACCATACGGACCGACCTTAAGCTGGTAAATAATATATTTATTTTTTCTTTCCCAAATTCTAACAGAAAACGAGAGCACCTGAAAGGGAAAACCGAGCTGAGCCGCCATTTTGAATCCTCATTCACGGCTGTAATGCAAATGGCTTCCTCCTCGGTATACAAGTGCACTTCCATGGCAGGAAAAAAACTACATTTTGCCCCCTATGTAGTCGCCTATTTATACAAATAGGAGTCATTCAGGATTCAGCCATGTTTTTGCTCGGCGTTGGCAACAGTTAGAGGTTTTTAGCTTTCTCCTGAAATGTTTTCTATTATTTCTTCTTCCTCAGGGTAGTAAAACTCGCTTTCACTGTGAACACTGTCGTTATCACTATCCATGCTGTAAAATTAATGCTGTTCTCCTGAGAAATGCGAAAATAAATGTTGACAAAAATTGCTACTATGTTTGTTGTTGTGAACGAGCGAGTCGCCAGACGTCCGTAACCAGGGTCCGTATCGTAGGATACGGACCCGCTCGCCAGCCAATCAGAGCGCAGGATTTGATGGAAACCAGACCGCGAAAAAAATAATAAAAATAATTTTACATGTCCCAGTATGAATTGGGTAAGTGTGCAGTACAAACTCCAAATTAGTATCTATTTTTATTTTTATTCTTAACCTCCTAAAGCCAAGGGTGTTGGGAGGTGTGGCTTGCGTAGACAGATCTATCCAAAATTAATCAAAAATATTTCCACAATTATGAGGTAAATATCCATAATCTTGGTCTGTATGGATCTGTAAGACCTCAGAAAATATATTTGCAGTGTCAGTAACATTGTGACTGTGAATATACCTGAGTCAACTGTAATAAACCAAAGGAGAAATTTACAGTTTTTAACCCTTGCATAAAGTATATTTAAGAGTTATTCCATGAAATCTAGTCGTAAATGAGCTGATAGCTGATGAGGCGCGTAGCACCGAGTTGTCTATAAGCCATGCATGACGAGATTGAGTGGAATAACTGTTTTATTCTATCCACATTCACTGGATTTTGAGAAAAAGAGCATTATTTTTATTTGTTGCAAATTCAATAAATAAAAACTTTATACAAAACATCCGACAAAATCATTTCCGCTTCAAATGTAAACAAACCGGCGAAATGACAGGAGCAATTTGTGAAAAATGCAATAATAATAATAATAATAAGAAGAAGAAGAATTCATGAAAAATAAAAAAGATATGTTCTTACCATCAAATACAACCCCGATTCCAAAAAAGTTGGGACAAAGTACAAATTGTAAATAAAAACGGAATGCAATAATTTACAAATCTCAAAAACTGATATTGTATTCACAATAGAACATAGACAACATATCAAATGTCGAAAGTGAGACATTTTGAAATGTCATGCCAAATATTGGCTCATTTGAAATTTCATGACAGCAACACATCTCAAAAAAGTTGGGACAGGGGCAATAAGAGGCTGGAAAAGTTAAAGGTACAAAAAAGGAACAGCTGGAGGACCAAATTGCAACTCATTAGGTCAATTGGCAATAGGTCATTAACATGACTGGGTATAAAAAGAGCATCTTGGAGTGGCAGCGGCTCTCAGAAGTAAAGATGGGAAGAGGATCACCAATCCCCCTAATTCTGCACCGACAAATAGTGGAGCAATATCAGAAAGGAGTTCGACAGTGTAAAATTGCAAAGAGTTTGAACATATCATCATCTACAGTGCATAATATCATCAAAAGATTCAGAGAATCTGGAAGAATCTCTGTGCGTAAGGGTCAAGGCCGGAAAACCATACTGGGTGCCCGTGATCTTCGGGCCCTTAGACGGCACTGCATCACATACAGGCATGCTTCTGTATTGGAAATCACAAAATGGGCTCAGGAATATTTCCAGAGAACATAATCTGTGAACACAATTCACCGTGCCATCCGCCGTTGCCAGCTAAAACTCTATAGTTCAAAGAAGAAGCCGTATCTAAACATGATCCAGAAGCGCAGACGTCTTCTCTGGGCCAAGGCTCATTTAAAATGGACTGTGGCAAAGTGGAAAACTGTTCTGTGGTCAGACGAATCAAAATTTGAAGTTCTTTATGGAAATCAGGGACGCCGTGTCATTCGGACTAAAGAGGAGAAGGACGACCCAAGTTGTTATCAGCGCTCAGTTCAGAAGCCTGCATCTCTGATGGTATGGGGTTGCATTAGTGCGTGTGGCATGGGCAGCTTACACATCTGGAAAGACACCATCAATGTTGAAAGGTATATCCAGGTTCTAGAGCAACATATGCTCCCATCCAGACGACGTCTCTTTCAGGGAAGACCTTGCATTTTCCAACATGGCAATGCCAAACCACATACTGCATCAATTACAGCATCATGGCTGCGTAGAAGAAGGGTCCGGGTACTGAACTGGCCAGCCTGCAGTCCAGATCTTTCACCCATAGAAAACATTTGGTGCATCATAAAACGGAAGATATGACAAAAAAGACCTAAGACAGTTGAGCAACTAGAATCCAACATTAGACAAGAATGGGTTAACATTCCTATCCCTAAACTTGAGCAACTTGTCTCCTCAGTCCCCAGACGTTTACAGACTGTTGTAAAGAGAAAAGGGGATGTCTCACAGTGGGAAACATGGCCTTGTCCCAACTTTTTTGAGATGTGTTGTTGTCATGAAATTTAAAATCACCTAATTTTTCTCTTTAAATGATACATTTTCTCAGTTTAAACATTTGATATGTCATCTATGTTCTATTCTGAATAAAATATGGAATTTTGAAACTTCCACATCATTGCATTCCGTTTTTATTTACAATTTGTACTTTGTCCCAACTTTTTTGGAATCGGGGTTGTACTTTCATTCCATGTTTTGTTGCTTTTTTTTTGTATTTTTTGGGGGTTTTGTTTTCGAGTAGAGTTTTTATTTCGTACTCGGTTGGTTCAGCAAGACGCTCTGCCATTTTGTTTTTCTCTACTCATGGTATATGAGCTGATAGCCTCGTAGTAGAGTAGCCAATCAGAGTGTGCGACTGCTCATATCCAGTGAATGTGGATAGAATAATCTAGATTAGACAGTGGATATCACTGTGATAGCAATGGGCCCATGAACAAAGATGCCACTTTTCATTCAGCAACTGCCTGATGACAGCAGGACAATAAACCTAAAAATACCACAAAGTACAGAGATACTATAAAAGTTTTAGTAAGTATAGAACCTAACAAAACTGCATTTTTTTTGTACTTTTTACTGGAAATTCAATTTTAGTAGTGTTCTATTGGACCCGGTAGCGGGTCTGTCGGGTTTAAGAAATGAAAATAATCCATTGTCTTGACCACTTGTGAGTTTTGTCCAAGTTTGTTTAACTTATAAGTTAAAGTTGAGTTTATTCACATCTTTAAGGCAGAAGGTGAACTTTCATTTCTACATTTAACCAACTTGAATTTTTTACAGTGATAATCCTTTCAATAAATTACCTAAAAACAGGATATTTCACTTTTTAAACACTGAAGTTATTCCTGAACAAGATCATTTGCAATGAAATTTCATTATAAAACATTTCTGCTATACTTTGTACAGTCCTGTGCAAAAGTCTTAGGCACATGTAAAGAAATGCTCTCGAGCAGAAGAGGCCTAAAAATAATGAAATGAAATGTTTCAACATTAAAAAATACTATAAACAGTAATCAGTAAGCCATACTGTAATAAATGAATAAATGCAGAGTCAATATTTGGTGTGAGATGACCCTTTGCTTTAAAAAAAAAAAAAAAATGGTAGTCTCAGGTCCAGTGAGTGCAGGTTTATGCGGAAATGAGCTGTAGGTTTTACTGAGCATCTTCCAGAACCAGCCACAGTTCTTCTGGACACTTTGATTGTCACACTCACTTCTTCATTTTGCACTAAAACCCAGCAGCCTTCATTATGTTTTCTTTTTTAATCTGAAAAGTGCTCTCTGATGAAATATACTGTTTAGACATATATTACAAATTTTTTTTCTGTAACATTTAATTTTGTGCTGAAAAATGAACGTTTGGAACTCTAAAATGTTTTTGTAATGTTTTGACTCAATTGTGTAGAAGTCATAAAATCTATAACAAAGTTTGGATGAAAAAAAATGGAGGGGGGGGGGAGGCAAAGACTTTTGCACAGTACTGTACATTAACCCAGGAAGTGACCGTGACCTGTTTGATAGTACGCTTTATTTTTTATTATGTCTCTTTGTTTAGATCAGTGTGCAGATAGAACAGGGTAAAAAAAAAAAATATCCCAGCAGGAGAATAAAGTAGGGCAATACTCTGGTGATGAAGTTGAGATGGTTATCTGATTTTTCATCTCATCTCATTATCTGTAGCCGCTTTATCCTGTTCTACAGGGTCGCAGGCAAGCTGGAGCCTATCCCAGCTGACTACGGGCGAAAGGCGGGGTACACCCTGGACAAGTCGCCAGGTCATCACAGGGCTGACACATAGACACAGACAACCATTCACACTCACATTCACACCTACGCTCAATTTAGAGTCACCAGTTAACCTAACCTGCATGTCTTTGGACTGTGGGGGAAACCGGAGCACCCGGAGGAAACCCACGCGGACACGGGGAGAACATGCAAACTCCACACAGAAAGGCCCTCGCCGGCCACGGGGCTCAAACCCAGACCTTCTTGCTGTGAGGCGACAGCGCTAACCACTACACCACCGTGCCGCCCTTATCTGATTTTTTTTTTTTTTAACCACAAGCTCAAAGCTTACCTTCGTTTCAGTTGTCTGCAAATTCTGACGTACTAATATAGTATGATTGGCCGCGAGCTGGCCTAGTGTTTAGCATGTCTGCCTCTCGATCGGGAGATTGCAAGCTCTACTCGTGGTCAGGTCGTACCAAAGACCATCATAAAAATGGTACCTACTGTCATTTGGCAAGGTACGCTGCAGTACAGATGCAAGTGGGGAGTCAAACTCTCGCGGTTAGCAGAGGACCAGCCCCCCACTGTGACCCTAGCTGTATAGGCAAGAGGCTGAGGGCTATAGAAGTGGAGATTGGCGCCACCCAATGTGCCTTAAGGGCCTGGTTAGTACTGGGACGGGATACTGTCTGGGAAGACCAGGGCATGGCACAGGAAGGACTTTAGAATACACTATGATTAAATAACAATTAACAATGGTGCATTTTAAATATAACATTCTCTCCTGGGTGGCATAGTGGTTCACACTGTTGCCTCACAGTAAGAAGGTTCTGGGTTCGAGACCAGGTTAGGTTAATCAGTGGCTCTAAATTGACCGTAGGTGTGAATGATTGTTTGTCTCTCTGTGTCAGCCCTGCGATGATCTGGCAACTTGTCCAGGGTGTACCCCACCTCTTGCCCACAGATAAGCTCCAGTTTGACTGCGACCCTGCGCAGGATAAGCGGTTACAGATAATGGATGGATGGATATTCTTTCCTTGATGTCAGATTTTGTTGCCTGAAAATGGATTGTCTTGACACCAGTATCTTTTGTATTATTTTGGTCTTTACTCTGTAGATTGCTCTTGGTATTCACTTGAAGCTTGTCTGTAAATGCATCGTCTCGCTTCAGGCTGCTAAGTTTGGTCCTGACCTCAGCCATTTATTTCATTTTGCAACTTGTGTTTAAAATTTATAGCAATGGCCTGTCTTTCTCCTTTCTTAAGCCATTACTGCAGCAATTTGTGCTGCCTATTTTAGATTGGATCAATTAATGGAATTAACTGACAGTTTAATTAAATTGTTGTGAAACAGAGAGAGGGCCAGAACAGGGGAAGAAAGAATAGATTTGACAAGAAGAATGATGAATGGTTCCGCTGTAATGAGTTGTACTGTGCAGGCATTTTGAAGGGAGATGAAATGAGTTATGATGATACAGGGGTTAGACCTGTATTTTAACTGAAGTCTGACAGTAAGACCTTGTAATACAAAGACATATGCCACTGTAAGTTCAGAATTTGAGCAGAATTGCAGTAGGACTTGGACAACAATGCAAATTCAAGAGTATAATAGCTTGAGTATGCAAACTGGGAAAGTCTGAAACATAATCCAGTTACAAAGCCCGACGGATAATGCATGGCTCGGAAGAACTGGGAAATCTTCAAGACCTCACAACAGGCCTCTAAAAACCAGAACATAGAAATACTCCTTGGAGATTTTGGCCTGGAAAGGTAACGTTTGCTGTGCTGAACCCTTTCTGCTGGACCTTGCTTGAAGATGCCCTAATACAGAGTAACTTCTTCTTCTTCTTCTTCTTTTGGCTGCTCCTGTTAGGGGTCACCACAGCAGATCTGTTCCGCATGTTTGAGTTGGCATAGGTTTTACACCGGATGCCCTTCCTGACGTAACCCTCCCCAATCTGTCCTGGCTTGGGACTGGCACAAAGTGTGCACTGGCTTGTGGAACCCCAGTGGCTGGGTATTTTACCTCATCTGTATGTCTTTGAATTGTGGGAGGAAACCCACACAGATACATGCAAACTCTACACAGAAAGGCCCCTGTTGGCCATGAGGCCCGAACCTGGATCCTTCTTGCTGTGAGGCGACAGTGCTAACCAGCACACCACCTTGCCGTCCATCCAGAGTAACTTATCGTAAATATTCAACTGAGCAGCTAAGGATTAAAGGCCTGGCTCAAGGGCAAGTTTGATTTGAATTCACAACCTTCTGATCAGTAGTCCTGCTCCATGGGGAAGCCATGGCCTGATGGTGAGAGAAGCAGCTTTGGGACCAAAAGGTCACTGGTTCGATTCCCTGGACCAGCAGGAATGGCTGAAGTGCCTTTGAGCAAAGAACCTAACCCCAAACTGCTCCCTGGGCTGTGCTCTGGGTATGTTCAACATCACTCTGAATAAGAGCATCTGCAAAATGCCCATAATATAATGTACAGTAATGCTCTATGGTGGAAGAGCCAAATCAAGCCTAAGTTATCAGGATAAGAAGAAAAGTCAAGACCAGAGAATGAGCTGGGAAGCTGCATGGGCAGAAGGATGGGTGTGACCTTTCCAGTTCCTACAAGCATGCAAATGAAGAATAGAAAGTGCTTCCAATAAGAGAAGCTGACTCAGCATTGGGTGTACAAAGTTTCATGCCACACTGGAACAACCTTTTTTGAGAAGTAGATCTTTGTCTTCAGTCAGCTATAATGTGTTGCTCCTGTTTGGTCAGAATGAAAACCACCATCCACACCAACCCTTCGTATATGAGATTAGACAACCCCAGTAAAGGTGATCAGCCAGGAGTGAGTCACCTTTTCTTAGTCCATCTTAATTTTACCCTTGTCCTCTGTTGACACTGAGAGGATAATCTCTGAGAGGAGTCTGCCAAGACCTTTCTGATTTGTTGGACAAATCTACTATAGTGTAGTTAGAGACTCGATATCTATGGTGGACAGTTGGGATCTGGCAGGCTGCACTGGCTTGCCGCTATCTGAGAAAGATAACACATGTAGAAAAGCTTACTTGAATGTCAGAAGAACATAGAACTTATTGTCACGTATCCCAGTTTATAAGGAAGCTATGAGCAGAGTGCAGGGTCAGCTCTAACCTGGCTTCTTTGGACCAGAGAGGGTCAAGACTCTTGCTCAAGGGTCCACTAGAAACAGTTTGGCAGTGCTAGGGCTTGAATTCAGTACCTCCTGATCAGTAGCCTCGTTCTCGCCACCATTGCCCCTCAAATGCAAATCATGGTATCTCAGGAAAGGATCCTGGTAAACTAATTGCATTAGGTCTCGTCATGGAGAGGTGCCAGTGGAGACTTAATTCATTTCAATAAATGCACGAGAATGCAGAAGGAACAGGGCACATTCTGGTCCAGTAGCTGGGCCTTCAGAAAGGTGGAATAAATGTTCACCAGATGGTTCATTACAGCTTTAAATAGTCACACAGATTGTTCAGCACTTTGGCCAAGAGCAAGATTTTTTTCCGTGAAGTGTCGTCATCCAATCTGAAACCTTCCCCTTGAGCAAAGCAATGATAAACAATCATCATGGTGCGTTAGAACTGCCCCTGCATGTTGGACCCAACAGATGGAACAGTGTAAAAGAAATCCTTGGCTCTTATCTGTATTTTTTTGTCAGAAACATGGTCCAAGTGGCAGCTAGAATCTGTTGTGCAGCTTTACAATAGGAGCTTGTACAGGAATGGTGGGGGCGGTCGGTGTGCTGAGCCGCTTATCTGTGCCTTCTAGCATGGTGCATAAATGAGTGCATAGTCAATACATCTCCTGTAGCCATTTACCTTATGCTTTGATGGATTCCCACAGCTCGGAAAGCTCTGCCACATCCATTTTTTTTTAAAGGCAGGGTTGACTGTAATGCAAAAACAACTCATACAAATGCAAACTGAAAAGGATTAACCAAGGCAGCTTCTGTGAATGATAAATCCAAAATGTTCTGAGTTATCTCATAGTCTCATCGTGGGAAAGAGTTATATAACAACAGCATCACTGGAGATTTAATACTGGAATTAATGATTTTTTCGTGTTTCTTCTTTACTCTCAGCCTCTTGCTATTTTGTAAAAGCATGTAGTCAAATATAGACAGAATCCAATCATATGCATCCTTGTTTGTCTTTCAAGATAAACTAGAAGTTGTCTTGTCGAAGGAAGTCAAGGTGAGTGGATTTAAATTCCTGAGGGTGTTTTGTCACTCATGGGAAAGATATTTCATCAGTTCTGCTATTTCTACTGATCACAGACCTGTGAAGCGGAGAATAATTCCAGCACAACATTCCCAACACTGTGTTTAAAAATGATCTGGATTTGTTCAAACACCAGTTTATATAGTGTTGAGTGAAAGGAGTGATCGTCATCAAAACGGCTCACTGGTGTGTGTTTATGATACTACGTCATCTAAGACTAACAATAAACACATTCAATAAAATAAATTATGATACATCCAGGACAGGGCGGCATGGTGGTGTAGTGGTTAGCGCTGTCGCCTCACAGCAAGAAGGTCCTGGGTTCGGGCCCCAGGGCTGGCGAGGGCCTTTCTGTGCGGAGTTTGCATGTTCTCCCCATGTCCGCGTGGGTTTCCTCCGGGTGCTCCGGTTTCCCCCACAGTCCAAAGACATGCAGGTTAGGTTAACTGGTGACTCTAAATTGACCGTAGGTGTGAATGTGAGTGTGAATGGTTGTCTGTGTCTATGTGTCAGCCCTGTGATGACCTGGCGACTTGTCCAGGGTGTACCCCGCCTTTCGCCCGTAGTCAGCTGGGATAGGCTCCAGCTTGCCTGCGACCCTGTAGAAGGATAAAGCGGCTAGAGATAATGAGATGAGATGAGATGAGACATCCAGGACATTTTTTCGATGGAATAAAAACGTGTTCTATTCCCTTCTAGCCAGTTTCATTCATTTGGTTCGATAGCATGCAATATTGTTAGCATATCGCTTATCCTACGTGTATTACGTCACTCTACCCAATGGAGAATGAGCGTTGAATATGGTTTACGATATTGCATCGTTGTCAAGACAGCATGATGTCACACGTCGGAGACGTACGGTAAAACTTCCACACTAGCGAGCGACTGGGACAATTTGTAAACAAACATGGCCGCCAGGTTAGGTTTGCTTTGCTAAATATGGAAGATTTTGAGAGAATTTTGAAAGAGAAAGACGCGTTGAACACCCGAAAGGAATGTGTATGGATGATAATAATAATAACTAGAAAAGCACTCGGAGAGCGCAGACCTCTGCCAGGAATCCTTTAAAAAAATCCAGGATCCAGAAGGTGATCCGGATCACCGCCAAAATTTAATGGATTGTTAATTGTGCCCAGTCACACCTCTGGAAAAAATTTCAGCGCAATCCGTTTATTACTTTTTCCGTAATGTTGCTAACAGACAAACAAACAAACCAACGCTACCAAAAACATAATCTCCTTGGCGGAGGTAATAATATTGGCTGGGTTTTTCTCGTGGTATATCAAATATATTCCATTCAGCTACTTGTCTTCGACTTGCTCAGTATCATGCTAGCTGAATGGAATATATCTGATATACCACTCAACGCTAGCTAATATTATTTAAATGTATAATTGTTGATATGAAGAAGTTATCTGGAAGGGCACGCTTATTTGGAAGGAGTCTCCAAGGTTAGTGCTTCGTTGCAATCAGAGATAAAGCTGTAAAGCTTTTTTATATATACAGTAGTGTGCAAAAGTATTAGGCACATGTAAAGAAATACTAGAAACAGTAATCAGTAAGCCATAATAAATGAATAAATGAAACAAAGTCGATATTTGGTGTGAGACGACCCTTTGCTTTAAAAAAAAAATAGTAGTCTGAGGTCCAATTAGTGCAGTTTTATGCGGAAATGAGCTGTAGGTTTTACTGAGCATCTTCCAGAACCAGCCGCAGTTCTTCTGGACACTTTGACTGTCACACTCGCGTCTTCATTTTGCAGGAAAAATTTTCCAGCAGCCTTCATTATGTTTTCTTTTTTAATCTGAAAAGTGCTCTCTTATGGAATATGCTGCTCAGATATATTACAATTTTTTTTTTCTGTAACATTTAATTTTGTGCTAGAAAAAACCCCGAACATTTGAAACCTACGGAAGCCGAGAGAGGCCCTTCATATAATCTTTTTTTTATTCACCTTGTTATCCCGAGATAACGACATAATTAATTCAGGATCTCGAGAAAACAACACAACTAATTCGAGATCTCGAGAAAACAAAACCGTTATTCCGTGATCTCGAGAAAACAAAACAATTATTTCATGATCTCAGCTGGATCCCTGTATCTCCGTCGGTAGAGACGAAGCCGGGCCAGTCTTCTGCGGAGGTGCCGCGGACTAATTTTGAAATTATCCCTTATTAAAAGACTTAATGCAATCTCTCCCTGTGTCAACCCCTGATCAAAATATTGCCTTATTAGGTGATCGATTATTCCAGACATTCTAATGACCAAAGTTGCGTCTATACAGAATGAGAAATAGCCCCAAAGTCAGCATATCACAAGTCTCTTGGCGTACCTGAATGAACCATTTCTCAGCTGTTTACTCGAGATCATGAAATAATTGTTTTGTTTTCTCGAGATCTCGAATTAGTTGTGTTGTTTTCTCGAGATCCTGAATTAATTATGTCGTTATCTCGGGATAACAAGGTGAATAAAAAAAAGGATTATATGAAGGGCCTCTCGCGGCTTCCGTAGAAACCCTAAAATGTCATAAAGTAAAAATCTGTAACAAAGTTTGCATGAAAAAAAAACAATCGTGTGCTTAATACTTTTGCACAGTGCTGTATATAGCTGCCACAGTGCTGAGCGTAAATGAGTGCACCCCCTTTGAAAAGTAACATTTTAAACAATATCTCAATGAACACAAACAATTTCCAAAATGTTGAAAAGGCAAAGTTTGATATAACATCTGTTTAACTTATAATGTGAAAGTAAGGTTAATAATATAACTTAGATTACACATTTTTCAGTTCTACTCAAATTAGAGTGGTGCAAAAATGAGTACACCCCACAACAAAAACTCCTACATCTAGTACTTTGTATGGCCTCCATGATTTTTAATGACAGCACCAAGTCTTCTAGGCATGGAATGAACAAGTTGGCGACATTTGGACCATCAATCTTTTTCCATTCTTCAACAATGACCTCTTTTAGTGACTGGATGCTGGACGGAGAGTGATGCTCAACTTGTCTCTTCAGAATTCCCCAAAGAAAATCATTTCTTTCCACCACAAAGGTGAAGGCTACAAGAAGATCAGCAAAGCTTTATTTATCAGTCAGAATACTGTAGCAAAAGTGGTACAAAAATTTAAGAAAGATGGAACTGCAACCATCTCACAGAGACGTCCAGGTCGTCCACGGAAGTTAACACCTCGACAGGAGCGTCTTCTGATGAGAAGGGTTGAAGAAAATCGGCATGCAAGTTCACTGCAGTTATCTAAAGAAGTAGAAAGCCAAACTGGGGTGACTATTTCCCGTGACACAATACGGCGTACACTGCAGAGGAATGGCATGCATGGATACCATCCACGAAAGAAGCCTCTCCTAAAGCCCAGGCACAAAAAAGCCCACCTAGAGTTTGCCAGGGCCCATGCTGACAAAGATGAAGACTACGGGGACTCTATACTCTGAAGTGATGAGACCAAGATAAATGTTTTTGGAACTGATGGCTTCAAAACTGTATGGCGTCACAAAGGTGAGGAATACAAAGAAAAATGCATGGTGCCTACAGTGAAACATGGTGGTGGCAGTGTCCTTATGGAGAGCTGCATTTCATTGATGGCATCCTGAATTCACAGATGTATTGCTCTATACTGAAAGAGAAGATGCTACCATCACTCCGTGCCCTTGGTTGTCATGCACTTTTCCAACATGACTAAACACACATCTAAGGCCACTGTTGGATTTCTGAAGAAGAACAGGGTGAAAGTGATTCAGTGGCCAAGTACGTCTCCTGATCTGAACCCAATCGAACACCTATGGGGAATTCTGAAGAGACAAGTTGAGCATCACTCTCCATCCAGCATCCAGTCACTAAAAGAGGTCGTTGTTGAAGAATGGAAAAAGATTGATGATGCAAAATGTCGCCAACTTGTTCATTCCATGCCTAGAAGACTTGGTGCTGTCATTAAAAATCATGGAGGCCATACAAAGTACTAGATGTCGTAGTTTTTGTTGTGGGGTGTACTCATTTTTGCACCACCCTGATTTGAGTAAAACTGAAAAATGTGTAATCTAAGTTATATCATTAACCTTACTTTCACGTTATAAGTTAAACAGATGTTATATTAAACTTTGACTTTTCAACATTTTGGAAATTGTTTGTGTTCATTGAGATATTGTTTAAAATGTTACTTTTCAAAGGGGGTGCACTCATTTACGCTCAGCACTGTATAACATATGAGGGTACTTCAAAAAGTTCTCTGCCTCACCCAGAAACAAGGGGCGTAACTCCCATTTTGGGGTGTAACTCTATACTATCAAGCTTTATATCACTGTCCAGTGATATGAAACTCAAATGAAAGAAGCAATCAAAGAAAAAAGGAGAGGAAAGAAATCTTCGAGGTGGCGTGTTGTTGCTCCAGGACAATACGCCGTCCACACAGCACAGGGGGCGGGGCAGAAGCAGCCAAATGTGGCTTTGAACTGTTGCCCCGTGCACCTTACTCACCCGACCTGGCACCGCCTGACCTCTATCTGTTTCCCAAACTGAAATCCCACTCACATGGTCACCATTTTCAGCGTGATGATGATGAAGTCATCCATGTTGTTGAGGAGGATCTGGAGGCTCAAGATGTGACCTTCTGCTTCTGCAAAGGGATAGTGAAGCTTGGACATCAGTGCACTAAGGGCATGGAAGTTAAAGGAGACTATGATGAAAAATAATGCAAGAACAATCTTTCTCCTATGGGCGAGGCTGAGAACTTTTTGAAACATGGTGCAACAGTAACTCTTCTTCATTACCGTACACCGTCCCATCATGTTTTATTCCTTACATGAACACGGCTTTTACTGATATGTGCATTGTCAACATTGCTAATGCATTTTGCTAAATAATAATATGAAAGTGTACATTTTGAATGCATTATAACATTTTCGAAATATACTACTCGGTTATGAGGCATATGACCTTCATAGAAAGTGTTACTCGTTATATTTTCAGTGCAGCATGCGAGAAAGTTTCTTTAAAAAAGGGTCACCTAGTTTGGAAAAGAACAAACACTCCTGCTAGGGAGAGAGAGAGAGAGAGAGAGATGATGTCTCGACATTATTGATCTATCGAGGTTGAAGGGCGAGCCTCATAAAAAAAGCTGCTTGAAAAATATTCACTCACCAAATAACTAAATATTATCTGCATGCTTTTACTGTTTGTCAATTGTTATCTGTTTTATACTGTACATTAAATGCATATTTAACGGTTAATCCACAAAACTGAGTCGTACATGAGCTGATCACGTAGCCCCAAGTTGACTATAAGCAATGTACGACGAGATTGAGTGGAATAACTATTTTATTCTATCCACCTTCGCTGGATTTTGAGCAGTGGCGGCTGGTAGTCTTTCAAACAGGGAAGGCTGGTCGGTTACGATATTTCCAGATTTTAAAAGAAAAAAGAAAAAAAACATCAATTTTGCCCATACTCTTGCCTCTGATCTGGCTGATTGTTGGCAGGGTCACAAACTGTGAAATAACAGGTTCTTTTGGCCCATTAGCCTACTGTCCAATATACATGATGGTGGTGTTTGGGGGGGGGGTATATTTTAACATTTTATATTTTAAAATTGTGGCATGTTGTTTAAAAATTGATCATTATTGAAAGCAGCTCTTTGTCAGCAACCTCAGCAGTAACAGCAGAGTGTTCTGGAATAGGCACAAGCACTGACCTTGGGGAGCCAAACATAGAGCTGGGTGCCACACATTTCATTCAATGACACTTTCCCTATATTTTACTTATTTTGACTGAGAAATGTTTTATTGACAATTTTGATAACCCTTCACTTTTAATCCAGGTCTGTAGTGTGAAATGTTCTCGGCTGTGTTTTTGTTTAAAAATGTTTTCCAAATTGTAGCTGTATTTAATTCATATCCAGAGAAATATATATTCCAATATAATATACTCAGCATAAACATTTTAAATAGATTCTATATTTTTGGTCCATCCATGACATATTACTAAAGTAGCCTATTTACTATTGTTGTTGTGGGTCACTTGCTGTTAGCCAATTCACTTTCTCGTACCAGGAGAGCTGAAAGGAACGAGTATTATTCCCTACCTTTTTCACCAAGTCAATTTGAGGCGTTGGTCTACCCTGCTCTTTAATTTTAATTTTTTCCTCGAAAGGAAGACTGGCAAATGGCTTCGCCAAAATTAAATCAGCAATGCTTGGCATCCGTGCGCAGCTTTCTTGCTAGCTGACTAGCCCCCTCAAGTTCAAGTTCAGTCACTCAAATAAACGAAATTTCTGGAACTAAGATAGCAAACTTGACAACACTATATTTACACTTTATTTACAATGAAAATATATACAAACTAAAAAAGCTGGTAGAAACCGTATGTAATGAATGAAATCGAAATGTAAGCTGATCTCTTACAATACACCACAGCACTTGCGAATCCGCATGGGACTGAACTGAAATTCACCGCTGCCTGTGTATAGTTGAAACGAGCTGTCAATCAAAGAAAATATCCGGCTGCTTTCACCAATCACCAGTCTCCTCGCGGAAACTGCCATGTCCCTCCCACTGTGAGGCTCGGAGTCTGTGGGCGGGCATTTTCGCAGTATTTGTCCAATAACCGTCTTGCATTTTGAGATTGAAAAGCGCATAGCTCCTAAATGCCGTTGAAGTCCACCGAGGCTGGGAGTCCGTGGGAGTCCGGTGGGCGGGCGTTTTCGCAGTATTTGTCCAATAACCGTCTTGCATTTTGAGATTGAAAAGCGCAGAGCTCCCAAATGCCATTGAAGTCCACTGAGGCTGGGCTGCATCGCGCTGTCATGAGGGGGAAAAACTCACGCACACATTAGGCGAACTGGGGAAAGTTATAACGGAATGATTTCGCACTGTAGTTGGGTTGAGCACATATATTTCTATGATTCTGGATCTGAAATAGCAATGTTATAAGGTCGGCTATAACATAAGCCTAGCGCAATTCATCCTACACGATGTTCGTCATTTTTAGAGGAGGCTGAGCCTCCCTCGTTGTCTTAGAGCAATCGCCCGTGATTTTGAGAAACGGAGCATTTTTTATTCTAATTCGATAAATAAAACCTTCACACAAAGCGTCCAACAGAATCATTTCTGCTTAGAATGTAAACAAACCGGTGAAATAAATAACAGGAGCAATTTGTGAAAAATGCTATCATTAAAAATTCTTGAAAAATTATTTTAAAAAGATACACTACCGTTCAAAAGTTTGGGGTCACTTTGAAATGTCCTTATTTTTGAAAGAAAAGCACTGTTCTTTTCAATGAAGATCACTTTAAACTAATCAGAAATCTACTCTATACATTGCTAATGTGGTAAATGACTATTCTAGCTGCAAATGTCTGGTTTTTGGTGCAATATCTCCATAGGTGTATAGAGGCCCATTTCCAGCAACTCTCACTCCAGTGTTCTAATGGTACAATGTGTTTGCTCATTGCCTCAGAAGGCTAATGGATGATTAGAAAACCCTTGT
The DNA here is from genome assembly GCF_027579695.1 of Neoarius graeffei. Lineage (NCBI taxonomy): Eukaryota > Metazoa > Chordata > Actinopteri > Siluriformes > Ariidae > Neoarius > Neoarius graeffei. The sequence continues at coordinate 5,330,050 of NC_083574.1, forward strand.
ACAATCATGTTAGCACAGCTGAAAACAGTTGAGCTCTTTAGAGAAGCTATAAAACTGACCTTCCTTTGAGCAGATTGAGTTTCTGGAGCATCACATTTGTGGGGTCGATTAAATGCTCAAAATGGCCAGAAAAATGTCTTGACTATATTTTCTATTCATTTTACAACTTATGGTGGGAAATAAAAGTGTGACTTTTCATGGAAAACACAAAATTGTCTGGGTGACCCCAAACTTTTGAACGGTAGTGTACGTTCTTATCATCAAATACTTTAATTCCACATTTTGTTGCGCTTATTTATTTATTGATTGATTGATTTTTGGGGTTTTTTTTGGGGGGGGTTGTTTCTGCAGAGTTTTTATTTCATCCTCGGTTGGTTCAGCAACACGCGCCGCCATTTTGTTTTTCTCTCCTCACAGTGTACAGTTGAGGTCAGAAGTTTACATACAGTGACATGAATGCCATCTCATGGCAATATTTGCGCTTTCAGTAATTTCTTTGAACTATTCTTTTTCTGTGGCAGAATGATTGTACAGCATATAGCTTTAATTAAAAAAAAAAAACACTAGAATTTGGTGCACAAGTTTTAATTTTCTTTGAGTTTTCTGAAATCAACACAGGATCAAAAATATACATACAGCACACCTAATATTTGGGTAAAATGTGTCTTCGCAAGATTCACCTTGACCAAACATTTTTGTTTACCATGAACAAGCTTCTGGCAGAATTCTGGTTGGATATTTCGCGACTCTTCATGGTAGAATTGGTAGAGTTCAGTTAAATTTGGTTTTTTGGTTGTTGTTTTTTTTTTCTCTGCATGGACTCGATTTATAAGCCCGGTCCATATACAGTTAGGTCCATATATATTTGGACACTGACACAAATTTTGTTTTTTTACCTGTTTACTGAAACATATTCAAGTTATAGTTATATAATGGACATGGACATAAATTCCAGACTTTCAGCTTTCATTTGAGGGTATCCACATTAAAACTGGATGAAGGGTTTAGGAGTTTCAGCTCCTTAACATGTGCCGCCCTGTTTTTAAAGGGACCAAAAGTAATTAGACAATTGACTCAAAGGCTATTTCATGGGCAGGTGTGGGAAATTCCTCTGTTATGTCATTCTCAATTAAGCAGATAAAAGGCCTGGAGTTGATTTGAGGTGTGGTGCTTGCATTTGGAAGATTTTGCTGTGAAGAAAACATGCGGTCAAAGGAGCTCTCCATGCAGGTGAAACAAGCCATCCTTAAGCTGCGAAAACAGAAAAAACCCATCCGAGAAATTGCTACAATATTAGGAGTGGCAAAATCTACAGTTTGGTACATCCTGAGAAAGAAAGAAAGCACTGGTGAACTCATCAATGCAAAAAGACCTGGACGCCCACAGAAGACAACAGTGGTGGATGATCGCAGAATAATTTCCATGGTGAAGAGAAACCCCTTCACAACAGCCAACCAAGTGAACAACACTCTCCAGGAGGTAGGCGTATCAATATCCAAATCTACCATAAAGAGAAGACTGCATGAAAGTAAATACAGAGGGTTCACTGCACAGTGCAAGCCACTCATAAGCCTCAAGAATAAAAAGGCTAGATTGGACTTTGCTAAAAAACATCTAAAAAAGCCAGCACAGTTCTGGAAGAACATTCTTTGGACAGATGAAACCAAGATCAACCTCTACCAGAATGATGGAAAGAAAAAAGTATGGCGAAGGCATGGTACAGCTCATGATCCAAAGCATACCACATCATCTGTAAAACACGGCGGAGGCAGTGTGATGGCTTGGGCATGCATGGCTGCCAGTGGCACTGGGTCACTAGTGTTTATTGATGATGTGACACAGGACAGAAGCAGCCGGATGAATTCTGAGGTATTCAGAGACATACTGTGTGCTCAAATCCAGCCAAACTGATTGGTCGGCATTTCATAATACAGATGGACAATGACCCAAAACATAAAGCCAAAGCAACCCAGGAGTTTATTAAAGCAAAGAAGTGGAATATTCTTGAATGGCTAAGTCAGTCACCTGATCTCAACCCAATTGAGCAGCATTTCACTTGTTAAAGACTAAACTTCAGACAGAAAGGCCCACAAACAAACAGCAACTGAAAACCGCTGCAGTAAAGACCTGGCAGAGCATTAAAAAGGAGGAAACACAGCGTCTGGTGATGTCCATGAGTTCAAGACTTCAGGCAGTCATTGCCAACAAAGGGTTTTCAACCAAGTATTAGAAATGAACATTTTATTTACAATTATTTAATTTGTCCAGTTACTTTTGAGCCCCTGAAATGAAGGGATTGTGTTTAAAAAATGCTTTAGTTCCTCACATTTTTATGCAATCATTTTGTTCAACCCACTGAATTAAAGCTGAAAGTCTGAACTTCAACTGCATCTGAATTGTTTTGTTCAAAATTCATTGTGGTAATGTACAGAACCAAAATTAGAAAAATGTTGCCTCTGTCCAAATATTTATGGACCTAACTGTATTTTCAATCAATTTGAAGTCAGGACTTGTTTTAAGCTTAATGTTAGCCTGCTTTATCCTCCACAACCAGCTCCGATGTGTGTTTGGGTTCATTGTCCTGTTATAAGTCCCAAGTCATGTTCAAGTTTCTGATGGTTTATGCTGAAGAATTCTGAGGTCGTCCTAATCAGTCCAAATATTGCCATAGCGTTCATATCCAAGATGGCAGTCAGGTCACTGTATGTACGGTAAACTTCTGACCACAACTGTATGCGCTGATATCCTAGTAGTAGAGTAGCCAATCGGAGCGCATGATTACTCATATCCAGTGAATGTGGATAGAATAAAATGTGATATTGGATTTTCATTCTGTTCCAAAGTTTGATCTCATTTTATCAGCTTTCCATTGATTAAATCACACCTTTGTTGTGACTCTTCCTCGTGCACAAACAGGTTCGCCGCTCCTGAACGGAGACGCACATTTACATGCTTCAACCAAGCGGAAGCTGGCTGAGGACAAAGGCTATATTTTTGACAAGAGGCTGAGGTACAACGTCCGGCAAAGCGAGACGAATTACAGATTCAGGGACATCGTAGTGAGGAAGGAAGAAGGTTTCACACACGTCCTGCTGTCCAGCCAAACATCAGACAATAATGCACTAACACCAGAGGTATGCTACACAAACACCAGGCACAGATCATACTGTACCAAATCCAATCGCTGACTACATTAAACATTGGCTGAACACGCAAGAAAACTAACACATGAACATTTAAACACCATTTCGGTTTAAAACATGAGATTTTAAATTAGCCAGGGACTAGTTATATGACATTTAGTCAATTTAGAAATCTTAGAAACAATCTAGATCTCATCTAATTGGAAAATTTTATCACTCTAATTAGGAATTTTAATCTTGTCTCTGAGTAATTAGTCTATAAGCTTCATGGTTTTACTCTCCAGATGTGCCTGTCTTTAGTAAAGCACTCATTTAGAGACGCATTAGGATCTACGAGCGACCCGTTAACAAGTTTAATGAAAGATTTCACTGTTTAATTGTGATTCTGTATCGTTTTTATTTGGCCTGAGATTATCATAATTAAGTTGTAATAAAACATAAGATACTCCAGGGGTTCAAAAACATTTGGCAGTGTACAGTACTGCGCAAAAGGCTTAAGGCCCGGTCCCACAACACCGATAACTATAGCTATACCTATAACTCCAACTCTGACTCTCCCTCAGCCTGGATTTAGTTCCAGTCTGGAGCAGAAACACCACAACTATAATCCCCACTATAATATAACTTGGTCCTGGCACTCAGGGAAATAAATGCACGGAACTTAGGAATAGTCATGAAAGTTTAAGTATCTCGGGATCTTGTTCACGAGTGAGGGAAGGATGGAGCGTGAGATTGACAGGCGGATCGGTGCAGCCTCCGCAGTGATGCGGTCGCTTTACCGGTCCGTCGTGGTGAAGAAGGAGCTGAGCCAAAAGGCGAAGCTCTCAATTTACCGGTCGATCTACGTTCCGACTCTCACCTATGGTCATGAGCTTTGGGTAATGACCGAAAGAACAAGATCGCGGATACAAGCGGCCGAAATGAGTTTCCTTCGCAGGTTGGCTGGGCGCTCCCTTAGAGATAGGGTGAGAAGCACAGTCACTCGGGAGGAGCTCGGAGTAGAGCCGCTGCTCCTCCACATCGAGAGGAACCAGCTGAGGCGGCTCGGGCATCTTTTTCGGATGCCTCCTGGACGCCTCCCTGGGGAGGTGTTCCAGGCATGTCCCCCCGGGAGGAGGCCCCGGGGAAGACCCAGGACACGCTGGAGGGACTATGTCTCTCGGCTGGCCTGGGAACGCCTCGGTGTTCTTCCCGAGGAGCTGACCGAGGTGTCTGGGGAGAGGGAAGTTTGGGCTTCCATGCTTAGACTGCTGCCTCCGCGACCCGGCCCCGGATAAAGCGGAAGAAGACGAGACAAGGCTTTTTCCAAGTAATAGCACATTATGCCGGGTCATACTGTACAGCTTGGACTCCAAAACAACCCATGTACACACTCCGGTGGTTGATAAAATACGGATAGGTCACGGATTACGGAAATATCATTTTTTTAAAAGGATACAAAATATGTCGTGGTTACAGATTTTAATACGGGTGCATCACGGATGCTAATAATTTGGTCATGGACGTTTTACAGATTGGTTACCGATTTCATACGGATAATGCATCATGGATAAAAAATTAAAAAGTCTTGAAGTCCAATTAAATGTTTGGACTGCTGAAATTCACGATTAAAATATCTTCCCTGCATTTATATGTTTATTAATGTACTATTGATATTTCACTGAAAAAAATCACATATCCGTGAATAAAAGATCCATGCTTCGTGTTATATTTTTTTATTTTCCGTGAATCCGTATTCCGTGACTTCGTGATGCAACAAGGATGTACGCAGATACCCAGGAAAAATAGGACGTGCTCAGACAACGTCACGTGTAATCTGACCAATTATCTGATTGGTCAGATGTTTTATCGGATCAGGTCCAGGCCTGGAAAAATCGCTCCAGAAGCGATCTCAGTGATACGGATAAACCCAGGCCTGGGCTATAGGGATCGTTATCGGTCTGGTGTGAGCACCGACCACATAAATTGCAGGGGACGATTTATTTATCGTTATCGTTATCATTGTAGTTATAATTATCGGTATTGTCGGACCGGGCCTTAAGACACATTAAGTCAGCCGCTTGGCTCAACTTCTCTAATAATCATGAGAAATAGGCATTATGTTTAATGTCAGAAATGTGGATACTGATATGAAAGATGCTTTCAAATTTGCGAAACATAAGATTTGAAAAAATAACGCAAATCTGTAACATTTTGTTTTGGACCTGTTTAATTAATTAATTTTGGGCTAAAATAATAATAATAATAATAATAATAATAATAGGTGGCAGGGCGGCACGGTGGTGTAGTGGTTAGCACTGTTGCCTCACAGCAAGAAGGTCCGGGTTCGAGCCCTGTGGCCGGCGAGGGCCTTTCTGTGTGGAGTTTGCATGTTCTCCCTGTGTCTGCGTGGGTTTCCTCCGGGTGCTCCGGTTTCCCCCACAGTCCAAAGACATGCAGGTTAGGTTAACTGGTGACTCTAAATTGAGCGTAGGTGTGAATGTGAGTGTGAATGGTTGTCTGTGTCTATGTGTCAGCCCTGTGATGACCTGGCGACTTGTCCAGGGTGTACCCCGCCTTTCGCCCGTAGTCAGCTGGGATAGGCTCCAGCTTGCCTGCGACCCTGTAGAACAGGATAAAGCAGCTAGAGATAATGAGATGAGATGAGATAAGGTTTAAAATGTTGAAGCAAGTTGTGTTCGGTTTATTTTTTGCTGATCGCAAAATGATGAAATAAATGTGTTCAAAAACAGCCAGCCATTTGAGATTTTAGTTCCTGACCCATTCCGTTCATCCCGTAATTACATTCCCTGCTGCGCAAACACACCTGCTGTTCACAGGATTTCCATAAATACTCATTCTCATCTCATTATCTGTAGCCGCTTTATCCTGTTCTACAGGGTCGCAGGCGAGCTGGAGCCTATCCCAGCTGACTACGGGCGAAAGGCGGGGTACACCCTGGACAAGTCGCCAGGTCATCACAGGGCTGACACATAGACACAGACAACCATTCACACTCACATTCACACCTACGCTCAATTTAGAGTCACCAGTTAACCTAACCTGCATGTCTTTGGACTGTGGGGAAAACCGGAGCACCCAGAGGAAACCCACGCAGACACGGGGAGAACATGCAAACTCCGCACAGAAAGGCCCTCGCCGGCCACGGGGCTCGAACCCGGACCTTCTTGCTGTGAGGCGACAGCGCTAACCACTACACCACCGTGCAGCCCTCCATAAATACTGTTTATAACATTAATAACTAACATGAAGATGTTATGATGTTATTAAAGTGCTTCTGCTTCATTTCGAGTCTCTTATGTTCTGAAACCTGAGCGCTCCCAAGACCTCTGTGACTAATGTATGGAAGATGGGATTATTAGGATTTAAAAAGATGATGAGACTGTAATTATAGTTGCAAGTTTAAAGCGTGCTTTAATCACATTTCAAGAGTATAAAGAAAGGAAGACAAGGTTAAATCCTCCGGGACTTATTTTAAAGCGGAATATACCGCAGTATCCAATGATGTACATTGATAATGCTACCACCAGCACGCTTCACTTTTTGATCGCGTTTTGATAGTCTTCATGATGCTTTTTTTTTTATAGGTAGAGGTATTTTCTCAAACAAACTGTGTTCTTCCAGGAACAGGTTGATTTATATATACTGAGATCACGTGAAACTTTTCATTTCACACCAGCTGACTTCATTCCAACTAATTACGTGACGTCAGATGATAACAGGCGCCATTTTTTTTCTTTTCATTCCTAGAATTAACAAGCATATAAAAATTCATAGTGAACAGAATTTAAGGGTTAATCACGACAGACATGAGAATGTATAGCATTATTCTTCGCCAATGAATGATTAAATTCATAATTTATCATCCGTATATTCTGTTTGCGTCCATAGTAAACAGTTTTCAAAATGAAAATACTTTTTTATGGCACTGAATCTAAATTGAAAATAAAATGAATAAAAGTAACTTCAGATTAAAATAGAGTTTGGATCTTTTTTTTGAATTTATTGCAAAAAAAATTGTCAGGTTCAAGATTTTTTTATGAGAAAAAATAAGTGAATTTTTATTTAATGCAATTTGAGTCCTTTCAGTCAGATTATGAGGCTGCATGTAAACAGCGAGAGTTCCGTGTGTGGATCTGTAATCTATATCACTTCTTTGTATCAAAATTACTAGTGCATCTCAAAAAATTAGAATATTGTGAATATTTTCCATCAATTATTTAAGAAAGTGAAAATGTTATATATTATAGACTCATTACACATAAACTAAAATGTTTCAATCATTTTTCTATTTTAATTTTAATCAGTATGGCATACAGTACAAAAACATAAAAAACATCTCAAAATATTAGAATATTTCATTTTGAGTTTGAGTAAGACAGTATGAACACAGTGTATCTCTCGGTCTAGTTCAGTACACACAACCACAACCATGGGGAAGACTGCTGACTTGACTGTTGTCCAGAAGATGATCACTGATGCCCTCCACAAGGAGGGTAAGCCACAAAAGGTCATTGCTGAAAAGGGTGGCTGGAAAAGGTGCACAAGCAACAGGGATGGCCGCAGTCTTGAGAGGATTGTCGAGAAAAGTTGATTCAAGAACTTGGGAGAGCTTCACAAGGAGTGGACTGAGGCTGGTGTCAGTGTATCAAGACCCATCACGAACAGACATCTTCAAGAAAGGGGATACAACTTTCGCATTCCTAATATCAAGCTACTCCTGAGCCAGAGACAATGTCAGAAGTGTCTTATCTGGGCTAAGGAGAGAAAGAAATGGACTGTTGCTCAGTGGTCCAAAGTCCTCTTTTCAGAAGAAAGTACATTTTGCATTTAATTTGGAAATCACGGTTCTAGAGTCTGGAGGAAGAGTGGAGAGGCACAGAATCCAAAGTGTTTGAAGCCCAGTGTGAAGTTTCCACAGTCTGTGATGATTTGGGGTGCCATGTCATCTGCTGGTGTTGGTCCACTGTATTTTATCAAGTCCAAAGTCAACACAGCCATCTACCAGGAGATTTTAGAGCACTTCATGCTTCCATCTGCTGACGAGCTTTTTGGAGATGCTGATTTCCTTTTCCAGCAGGACTTAGCACCTACCCACAGTGCCAAAACTACTACCAAATGGTTTGCTGACCATGATATTACTGTGTTTGATTGGCCAGCCAACTTGCCTGACCTGAACCCCATAGAGAATCTATGGGGTATTGTCAAGAGGAAGATGAGAAACACCCGACCCAAAAATACAGATACGCTGAAGGCCACTATCAAAGCAACCTGGGCTTCAATAACACCTCAGCAGTGCCACAGACTGATCACCTCCATGCCACACCGCATTGATACAGTAATTCATGGTAAAGGAGCCCCAACCAAGTATTGAGTGTATAAATGAATATACTTTTCAGAAGTTGGACATTTCTGTATTGTAAATCCTTTTTTTGATTGATCTTAGGGAATATTCTAATAATTTGAGATACTGGATTTCTGATTTTCATGAGCTATAAACCATAATCATCAAAATTAAAACAAAAAAGGCTTTAAATATTTCACTTTACATGTAATGAATATAGAATATATGAAAAGTTTACCTTTTTGAATTTAAATTATGAAAAAAGGAACTTTTTCATGGTATTCTAATTTTTTGAGATGCACTAGTATTAGTGAACGAGACCATCAATGATGGCGTAGCTCACTCCGGCTCCTTCTAGTCCAGAAGGAACGATCTAAAGTGGGCCACCTTGGACAATAAATGTTGCAAGCTATATACACTATATACAAGCTATATATAGAAGCGATATCCACCCTAGGAATACCGACCTATTTACCAGAAAGAATCCAAAACAGCGAGGAATTGACCGAGAAGAAGCTATTTTTATTGATAAGGCTTAATTAGTCCATAACTTAATTAATAATTGTAATTAAGCAAATCTGGGTAGAAGTTCTATGCACCCTAGGTACCCCACCTTCATGCCAGAAAGAATCAAAATCAGTGAAGAACTGAGGGCGAAGAAGCGATTTGTGTGGACACTGCTCATTAGGGATTGATTAATTACTCCATATCGTCATTATTAATTGCAATTATGCAGATTTGGGTAGAAGCTACTGTATATGGACCCCAGGTAGATCTACCTTCCTGCCAAAAAGAATAAAAATCGGTGAAGAATTGAGAGAGAAGAAGAGATTTTCGTGAAATGTGGACGATGACGGATGGACAACGGACAACACAACTCATGATGGTATAACCTCATCACCTGCCGGCCGGATGAGCTAATAATTAACAGATATAATCCTGAGCTTGTTTTCACCGTGAGATCATCTTTTTATAAAAGCAGCATGCTTGTTTCAGGGTTGTTCCATCCTCAGTAAAGTCTCCTTTATCCTCTGACTAGTGAACAGTGTGGGTTTAGCGCTAGTGCTGCTCTGCCCCCGGGCTTCTGATTCAGTCTGTAAATCACTTTAAATTTTCTCCATTTTACAATAAAGTGTTGTCACGAAACAGAGAAGCGAAAAGCAGTGACTCGTCCCAGAGGATGAAGGCTTACAGTTACAGTGCAGATTGTTTTCTTCTGTTCGTACTTCTAGTGTCTTGTGAGCGATGACTGTGTACATCTCACGCTCTCATGAGAGATCAGTCACACTCAGCATGACAAAGTAATGTGTATCATGAGGTGAACAATAACTCGGAATCAACAGCCGAAGAACACATTGGGTTCCAGTCCTGCAGCCAAGAACAGGAATCTTAGAATCAACAACAAGTTCCTATTAAAGCTAGACGGCCTTTCGAGTTCATAAAATCGGTGAAATTTAGTTCCGTCTGAAATGTACGGTAGAGCAATAGGGCCAGGGTTTTATATTTTATTTGGAAACTTCTGAGAAAAAAACTCAGAATTTTTGAGATTAAAGTCAAAATTTTTGAGAAAAATGTCTAAATTTTCGAGAAAAAAAGTCAGAATTTTCGAGAAAAAAGTCAAAATTTTCAAGAAATAAAGTCAAAATTTTCGAGAAAAAAAAGTCAGAAATCTGTAGAAGGCAGGCTTCTATATGGAAGTGACACTCACTCGTGGCCGGTAGACATGAATGGCTGAGACCAGAGCCATGGAATTCAGAGTTGTGACAACCGGGGTACAGGAAGTCGGTTGGTGATGTGATTCACGTAGATTCAAATACTTCTAGGCAGCGGCTTTCTATTTGCTAGAGACTAACACAGAACCACTACATAACAAGCAAAGATTAAGTAGAAACGAATTACATTTACCTTTTTCCGCACTTTCTGTGTTCTACGGCCACTTCCTGGAACTAGTGGAACTATGTCAGTGGCAATCTATACCTGGTACTTCCTGGGAGCCTAAATTTGTGACTTTTTTCTCGAAAATTTCGAGTTTATTTTCTCAAAACTTTTGACAAAAATTTCGACTTTTTTCTCAAAATTTTCCCCTTTTTTTCCGTGAAAATTTCGACTTTTTTCTCAAAAATTTCGAATTTTTTCTCGAATTTTGACTTTTTCTCGAAATTTTTGACTTTTTTTCTCGAAATTTCTGACTTTAATCTCGAAAATTTTGAGTTTTTTTCTCAGAAATTAAAAAAAATATGTATTTCTTAGTGGAACTATCGCTCTTCCGTAGAAATGTGGTCATTGTGATATATGTTTATTTCTGTAATATCTCACAAAATATCAGGCCATTCTGTTCTGTGGCTGGGAAGTTATTTAATTTGAAGGGATTAAAGCAAATAATGTGCATGAAATCGCTTGCGTCGCGCAGTCAAGCAGACACAGGAAGTCCGTGTGTGTGTGCGCGCATGCGCAGGTTTACCTTTAACATCATTCTGTCGCTAAACGAACAGATGATCACACTGAGGTGCTCGCTGAGCGCCGATATTTATTAGTTTCATATTTCCTGCGTTTCCTTTCCTTCGTATATAACATAACGTCTTTTCTTCTCGCTTTCCGTTACAGTAGTCGGTCTCTCATATGTAGATGCATGCATAAAAAATTGCCATTTCAACAATTTTTTTTCATCTTTACACCTTTTTCGTTACAAACTGCGTACCTTGTTTAATCATAAACCATAATTTCGACGGGAAAAAAAATCGTTTTTGAAAATCAGATCCATATCACGAGGACATATTGAAGTCTGGAGCATCGCTGGAGGTCACACTGATCGAAATAAAATTGGATATCAAAGATATAAGCAGGCATTCGTGATAAGGAAGGGTTCTGGAGGATCCCTGTGGAGATCCAGACAGAAGTAATCAGACTCGGAACATCTGACGTCTCCACGCTTGCTGTTTTGTCCTTGATTATTTCCTCCAAGCAGCTGTGCGATGGTCGTAACATCATCCTCAACACCAGGAGTCGGTTCTTTAATGTCTTTAATGGCTGTCTTCATATTTCAAAGGTTAATTCTCAATAACCCTGACAAGTTTGGTTCTTTTTCTTTGTCTGTCTGAAGCTGATGCTCATTTCATGTTGTTTCATACACAGTGTGTGTAATTGGATGGAAATATCCTTCTCTTTGCTTCACACAGTGCACCAGTGTTTATTTATAACAGTGTTTTCTGTCAGGATTAGGCACAGTGGTGTTCTGAGACTATAATAATGAGTTAGAGGGGAAAAGTAGCTTCCTGTTTCATAATTAGCTGCATTCAAAGCCTGGTAAATAGATGCTCTTGGATCTATAAATCTCCTCCAGTTTATATTTTATCATTTCATAAAATCTAATACAATTTTAAATACTTGTGATTCTCAAATGAAAGTCCATAGAAACAAAAAGCCATTTGCTGTTTCACTGATATATAAATTTATTATTATTATTATTATTAGTAGTAGTAGTAGTAGTAGTAGTGGTAGTAGTATTTGGTGACTGACATTTTAAGGATGTCCATTTGGGGAAAATTCCAGTGACGTACAAAGTGCGAAAAATTAAAGCTGTACTGCCTTTCAGATTTTTCAAGTGTAGGTCGTAAAAATAATTTTCCCCGACACCCAGTTATTTTTGTTTAGTGGACCGAAAGCTACTGAATTTGAATCACAGGCTTCCAATTTTATTTATTTATTTTTTTTAAATAGAACAATTAATAAATTTAGAGCCACATGCATATTATATTTTTATATCTATAATAAAATACATATAATCACTAAAAATGACACTTCAGTAAACAGTTAGTCATTGTAATAAATATGATAAAAAAAACATGATAATAACAAAAAATAATAATAATGTCGATAAAATAAATATATATTTTTAAAAAAGAAAAAAAGAATAAAGTCTCATTTTTTACTACGAAGAAATGTTTCACCGTTCTTTTAAATTTCTTAAAAGAGCCGTGAAAAATTATTTTATACAAACGGTCCCAGGTCTCCCCTGTACCAAGCAGGGATGAGAGTTTTCCGCTTTTCGGCGGATTTCCGCTTTTTCTGAGTAAAAATCAACCTTTTTATATTATGCCAAATCCGTTGAGATTTTTTTTTTCATTTATTGAGGGGGGTTGGGGTATGTTCCTTCGTGATACTCAAGCGTAATTCATTCCTACGATGATGTTACATGTTTACATTTTCGCCATCTTTAGTCTCGCGGTAGAATACGTGTTATCTACAATGTAATTGGACAAAACATCGCTGGCGAGAGCATGATAGCCAATCATAACAGTTCTTACAAGAGTGTGGGAGAGAACAAAAGCCAATCATAACAGTTCTTACAAAAGTACCCACATCTGTTCTATTTTATCGAAACTTGCACATGTTCATCGTCGCTGCTCTTCAAAAATACGTTTCTCTTAAGTCTCGGCTTTTTTACTCAAAATGCCGAATACAATTGACAAGCGAGACGAAGCGAAGGTACGTGAAATCACTGCTGGTATAAAAAACAGAGAGAGGACTGACAAGCTCTTGTCTTTGGCCAAAAAGCTGAAGAAGTCGAAATGATCAAATGAAAATGAGAAGTGACTGTGAACTATAAATAATTGTATAAAGTGTACATAGACATTATCCCATAAACTTAGCATTCGTTTGATTTAGTACATTGAACATGTATATGATGGTCAGTAAATCTGAATTAATGCTGACAGTTTTGAAAACTTAAATATTTCAAAAGACTTTTTGAAGAAATCATATGCAACTAATGAGGACATGGGGAGAAAAGGTCAGTCACCCTAAAATTTTATTTAAAGGAACAGTCCACCGTACTTCCATAATGAAATATGCTCTTATCTGAATTGAGACGAGCTGCTCCGTACCTGTCCGAGCTTTGCGCGACCTCCCAGTCAGTCAGACGCAGTCAGACACGCTGTCACTCCTGTTAGCAATGTAGCTAGGCTCAGTATGGCCAATGGTATTTTTTGGGGCTGTAGTTAGATGCGACCAAACTCTTCCGCGTTTTTCCTGTTTACATAGGTTTATATGACCAGTGATATGAAACAAGTTCAGTTACACAAATTGAAACGTAGCGATTTTCTATGCTATGGAAAGTCCGCACTATAATGACAGGCGTACTAACACCTTCTGCGCACTTCGGCAGCGCATTGATATCTGAGCTCCGTATCAATGCGCTGCCGAAGCGCGCAGAAGGTGTTAGTACGCCTGTCATTATAGTGCGGACTTTCCATAGCATAGAAAATCGCTACGTTTCAATTTGTGTAACTGAACTTGTTTCATATCCAGGGCTTTGAACCGGTTCAAGGAACGAAAACGAAAACCGGGAACTTTTTCTATTTCACATGGAACAGAAACGAAACCAGAAACTTTATTATTTTTTATGTTCCGGAACAGAAACGCTTATTAAAAATAATGGTAACCGGTTAATACCGGTTTTTATTTCGTTCCTCAAAGTTTCTGTAGCCTACAAATAGTCATTCTTCTCCTGCGCAAGTTTCTATGACCCGCTGGGGTTCACTTCCTGTGTGACGTTCGCTGATTGAATGGAGAGAGCGGGAAGGTGGACTGCTAGTGAGTAATTGCATTACTGAGTGTCTGAGCAAAGAAGAGCCTGAACGATGCAACCTCCCTATTGGCTGTTTATTGGCTGTTTGTAAAAATGTATCAATTGTTGCCCTTCCCACGGGAATCATCGCGGGCTCGAGAGACGAGACCTGACGAGTTAGTTCGTTGGTAGCAGAACAAAATGTCTGGACACAAATCGGGTTTTCAGAAAAGGAAAGAAAATAAACGGAGGGTCGAAAATACAAAAAAGGAGGCAGAAAATGCAAAACGAGTTTTAAGGTAGGACAAATGGTTACTTTTTAAGGCAGCCCGCCGTGGCTGCAGGCTTTCAGTTGTCTCATTGAATGGTTACTTTTCTGAGGCAGCCCGCCGTGGCTGCCTGCAGGCTTATTTATTATAGCCCATTTAGTTAAAATAGTTGATATAAAATGTTTATAGTTATAGTTATGTGATGGTTGTCCTGATTTAGACTGGTGTTTTGTTTTTTGTTTTTTTTTTGGGGGGGGGAGTTGCGCGATGTTGCACCCGGGTCCAGATTAGGGCAGAACCGGCCCTGGCTACATTTCAGCTGTAGTTTGTTTTATGTATGTATGTACTTGCATAGATGTGTACTTGGTCTTCCAATATGGCGCCTAACAAAATCTCGCGGCGCGGTGACGTCATGCGGTAGCCCTCTATAGGGCCTGACTAGCCTTTGGTAACACACTAAACGAATTATCTTTCATTTTTGGCACTTTTTCTGTTTGTGTAGATGGGAAGACATACTGAGAATCCAAATCGCCAACATTTGAAATAATAATTGTTTTGAATTATTTCTTGTCTTATTTAATGAAGGTTGTAATAGAATTAGCCTACATTTGGCTTAAGCTGGATGAGACCGAGACATAATTTTATAGCCATTTGTTAAACAGCTGACAGGGAACGTAATTAACCGTTCCGGGAATGAAATTTTTTTGCTCTAACCGGGTAGGGAACGTCTATTTAATGGTGGAACCCAAAACTGGAAACGTTAAAATTCCGTTTCTGTTCGGAACGAACCAATAGGAAAAAAATTCCGGTTCAAAGCCCTGTTCATATCACTGGTCATATAAACCTATGTAAACAGGAAAAACGCGGAAGAGTTTGGTCGCATCTAACTACAGCCCCAAAAAATACCATTGGCCATACTGAGCCTAGCTACATTGCTAACAGGAGTGACAGCGCGTCTGACTGCGTCTGACTGACTGGGAGGTCGCGCAAAGCTCGGACAGGTACGGAGCAGCTCGTCTCAATTCAGATAAGAGCATATTTCATTATGGAAGTACGGTGGACTGTTCCTTTAATATATGAACATTTTGATAATTAATAAAACTTAAGTTTAATGTGAATTTAGTTTGTCATTTTTGTTGATCATGAATTATAACCATACCCTTGAATGTAGAATGTGATTTTATCTTGAATTCAAACAATACTCCTATTGATTTGAAACATATTTTCATGTAAATATATAAAAAAGACAACAGATATATATTTTTTATCGACTACAGCTCAGATTGCAGGACAATTGGTTTGTAAGGCCTTATTTTTCAAAATTATCCGGGGGTGTTTTCTGCTTTTCTGATGACCACCCACTCTCATCCCAGACCAAGTATCCCTGCTCTCCCCTAAATACCAAAATAGAGGAAATATCTAAATTAAATGACATTTTTTTTGAGTATTCTTTTGTTAGAACATCCTCCCAATGCTCAGACTGTTATTTTATGTCGTTTATTTTTTAATAAAAAATCTTCTCTTCGTGATAGTCACTCTCGACAGTATGTTCACACACTTGTTAAGTGTATATATTGCATATTTTTATAGATATAGGCCTAATGTTACTTAAAATCGAAACTGCTCAAGATACAGTGCATTAACGATAAAAAAATATCTTTGTGAAGGTTCAGGAAAATGATTCTTGAATGAACTTCTGAGGGACATGAACACAAAAGCAGAAAACGGTTCATATTTCACCACCAATCGTGATGTCAAGGAAATGTCTCTCCATGCATTATTTATCTCTATTTTAACAACTTGTGTTTCAACGTGGACAGATTTAAAAGCTTTAATTGGATGTAAAAATATTTATATTACAACATATGTTAACTCGCATTAACACAGTAAACTACATATGGATTATATACAGTGTCTTGCAAAAGTATTCATCCCCCTCGGTGCTTGTCCTGTTTTGTTTTTACAGTGGTCGGCATGTTGTGTAAATCAAATGGTGCTAATCCAACAAAAATCCATTTTAATTCCCGCTTCTAATGTGACAAAACAGGACAAACACCGAGAGGGATGAATACTTTTGCAAGACACTGTATGCAAATAATTGACCATTTATTTTTAGATACTGTCAAAAAAAAGAAAGATGTTCCTGGAAAATAATGAAATATATTAATAATATGAGACAATAATGTATTATTATTATTATTATTATTATTATTCTCTTCTCAGTAAAATGTTATATTTGTTTCTGGGAAGACTTTTAAGCCGTAATTCAGCGCTCGCAGCTCTCTGCTATGGAGTCATTCTTTCTCTGAAGCTGCCACAGCTCTCACTCCGTCCTTCGTTTCTTTTCTCAGATCATGAAGGAGGTGTGTCGAGCTCTAGGCGCGGCGGCGGTGGATGACAGTAAGCTGCTGTTGTTCAGCGCAGTGGGCAGCATCTTCTGTAGCGGCCTGGACGCCTCGTACCTGATCGGCCGCCTTTCCACCGACCGCAGAAAAGAGAGCAGCAGAATCGCTGAAGCTGTGAGGTAATGAACCAGAGCGGAGATTCCCTGAAGCTTTACAGTACAGAGATGATCGTTAAATGGTTGAACAAGCATCACATTGAACCCTCTCTCTCTCCCTCTCTCTCTCTTTACCAGTTAAGATATTACAATAAAATTATAGTGCTTTTTTATGAAAATGTGCCTTATCTAGTGTCAGGTTTTTAATCCTCGTATTCTGTTTCCTATGTGCCATTTACCAAGGACGTGGGGTTTTTTTTGTTTTTTTTTTAACGACAATTTTTAAAATATTTTTCTATACATTTATACACACCGACCAGCCAACCAGTGAATGTCATTGATTATTATACATACAGGACACTTCTTCAATGGAATAAAAGCACGTGTTCTATTCCCTTCTAGCGGGTTTCATTCATTTGGTTTGATAGCATGCAATATTGCTAGCGTATCGCTTATCCTACGTGTATTACGTCACTCTACCTAATAGAGAATGAGCGTTGAATATGATTTACGATGTTGCACAGTTGTCAAGACAACATGATGTCACATGTTGGAGATGTAAAACTTCCATGCTAGCGAGTGACTCGACAATTTGTAAACAAACATGGTTGCCAGGTTTGTTTTGTAAAATACAAAAGATTTTGAGAGAATTTTGAAAGAGAAAGATGCACTGAACACCCGCAAGGAATGTATTATAATAATAATAATAATAATAATAATAATCATAAGTATAGGAAATCGTATGGGGCCGAGTAAACTTAAAGATTAATTTCACGAGTGATTTCGAAGTTTTGAAAATTCACGACCCGGGAAATTTCAAAACTTTGAAATCATGAGTGAAATTGACCCTTAATTTTACGAGGAACCATACGATTACTTGTTTATAATATACAGGGCCAAATTCATACTTGGGAAGCCATTCAA
Organism: Neoarius graeffei; assembly: GCF_027579695.1. Classification (NCBI taxonomy): domain Eukaryota; kingdom Metazoa; phylum Chordata; class Actinopteri; order Siluriformes; family Ariidae; genus Neoarius; species Neoarius graeffei. Next base: position 5,347,796 of record NC_083574.1, read on the forward strand.
GTTCACAACATTTGTCATTCACATTTTCTGAACCAATCAGGGCGCGAGACCATCTTGCATGTTTGAATCCGTTTCTAAAGCGTCTTTCATCATGACACAGAAAAACTTCGATAGCACCTTGTCTAACTCACAGCATTCATACGCCACTAGAGAGTCGTTTATTTGTCTTTCTGCGGCCCGTTTCTTAAACACGGAAAGCCAAAAATTCTTACTTTTTTTGGTATTTTCATTTTCGCTTGCAGCTTTCAATTGGTTTATCATTTCTTCGTCAAATATAGCGAAACGTGGCATTGCTGAGTCAGCAGAGTCGGCCATTTTGTTGACAAAATTTACTAATTTTTGTAACCGTAACCAAGCAACGAACTAGCCAATAGCATTTCAGAAATACGGCCCCGTGTGAAGGAAAAAAGCCCTCCTTGACTGGCCAATCAGAATTGAGTAATTTGACCCTATGTATAATAATAATAATATTGGCTATTTATTTGTGGCATATCAGATATATTCCATTCACCTCGACTCATCTTCAACTCGTTCAAAATCATGCAAGCTGAATGGAATATACAGTGGGGCAAAAAAGTATTTAGTCAGCCACCAACTGTGCAAGTTCTCCCACTTAAAAAGATGAGAGAGGCCTGTAATTTTCATCATAGGTACACTTCAACTATGAGAGACAGAATGGGGGGAAAGAATCCAGGAAATCACATTGTAGGATTTTTAATGAATTAATTGGTCAATTCCTCGGTAAAATAAGTATTTGGTCACCTACAAACAAGCAAGATTTCTGGCTCTCACAGACCTGTAACTTCTTTAAGAGGCTCCTCTGTCCTCCACTCGTTACCTGTATTAATGGCACCTGTTTGAACTTGTTATCAGTACAAAAGACACCTGTCCACAACCTCAAACAGTCACACTCCAAACTCCACTATGGCCAAGACCAAAGAGCTGTCAAAGGACACCAGAAACAAAACTGTAGACCTGCACCAGGCTGGGAAGACTGAATCTGCAATAGGTAAGCAGCTTGGTGTGAAGAAATCAACTGTGGGAGCAATTATTAGAAAATGGAAGACATACAAGACCACTGATAATCTCCCTCGATCTGGGGCTCCACGCAAGATCTCACCCCGTGGGGTCAAAATGATCACAAGAACGGTGAGCAAAAATCCCAGAACCACACGGGGGGACCTAGTGAATGACCTGCAGAGAGCTGGGACCAAAGTAACAAAGGCTACCATCAGTAACACACTACGCCGCCAGGGACTCAAATCCTGCAGTGCCAGACGTGTCCCCCTGCTTAAGCCAGTACATGTCCAGGCCCGTCTGAAGTTTGCTAGAGAGCATTTGGATGATCCAGAAGAGGATTGGGAGAATGTCATATAGTCAGATGAAACCAACATAGAACTTTTTGGTAAAAACTCAACTTGTCGTGTTTGGAGGAGAAAGAATGCTGAGTTGCATCCAGAGAACACCATACCTACTGTGAAGCATGGGGGTGGAAACATCATGCTTTGGGGCTGTTTTTCTGCAAAGGGACCAGGACGACTGATCCGTGTAAAGGAAAGAATGAATGGGGCCATGTATCGTGAGATTTTGAGTGAAAACCTCCTTCCATCAGCAAGGGCATTGAAGATGAAACGTGGCTGGGTCTTTCAGCATGACAATGATCCCAAACACACCGCCCGGGCAACGAAGGAGTGCCTTCGTAAGAAGCATTTCAAGGTTCTGGAGTAGCCTAGCCAGTCTCCAGATCTCAACCCCATAGAAAATCTTTGGGGGGAGTTGAAAGTCTGTGTTGCCCAGCGACAGCCCCAAAACATCACTGCTCTAGAGGAGATCTGCATGGAGGAATGGGCCAAAATACCAGCAACAGTGTGTGAAAACCTTGTGAAGACTTACAGAAAACGTTTGACCTCTGTGATTGCCAACAAAGGGTATATAACAAAGTATTGAGATGAACTTTTGTTATTGACCAAATACTTATTTTCCACCATAATTTGCGAATAAATTCTTTAAATATCAGACAATGTGATTTTCTGGATTTTTTTTTCTCATTCTGTCTCTCATAGTTGAAGTGTAGCTATGATGAAAATTACAGGCCTCGCTCATCTTTTTAAGTGGGAGAACTTGCACAATTGGTGACTGACTAAATACTTTTTTGCCCCACTGTATCTGATATACCATGAAAAAAAGCCAGCCAGTATTATTTAAATATCTCATAACAATGGCACCTGTCAAGGGGTGGGATATATTAGACAGCAAGAAAGGGAACAGTCAGTTCTTGAAGTTGATGTGTTGGAAGCAGGAAAAATGGGCAAGTGTAAGGATCTGAGTGACTTTTTTTTTTTTACAATGGCCAAATTGTGATGGTTTGATGACTGGGTCTGAGTATCTCCAGAATGGCACATCCTGTGGGGTGTTCCTGGTATGCAGTGGTTCGTACCTACCAAAAGGATCCAAAGAACAACCGGAGATAGGGTCATGGATGTCGAAGGCTCATTGATTTGCATGGGGCACGATGGTTAGCCCGTATGGTCCAATTCCACAGAAGAGCTTCTGGAGCACAAACTTCTGAAAAAGTTAAAGGAGAACTGAAGTCATTTTTAAACTTGCTTTATTTCTTAATTAATGTGTTATTCAATTACATTTTCGGTTTTAGTAACCTTATATCGTGACTCGTATTGACAACTAACTGCAATTAAATATTATACTTGTCGGCCTATTCGGTTTTTAGCCGTGTTGAATTTAGTTTGTTTGGTCCACGGCAGGCGTCGCTTATCTGCGCGATCTTCACGAGACTTGTGCGAGACTTCGAAACGTGAAGCATCAGCCAGGTGTCAGTGCCGCCATTTTGAAAACTGTTTTCCAAACAAAATATTGCACAAAAACGAGTTTAAATGACGATTACTGCCGACTTTTTTCAAACTTTCCTGATTGCTATCAAAACAAACAAAACTTCCGGCTTCAGCATTCGAAAGAGGGCGCGCGTCTTTTGACAGTGTTGGCAGATGTCGGTCACTTTGATTTCCGCTGTACGTTTTACTTCCGTCCTACGATGTCTCGCACAGGTCTCGACGAATCTTGTTTACAGCCATTGCTTTGACATATGGACTGATATATTACAGAGCATATTTCAAACACTCATAACTTGCTATAGCAGCGACAAAATAGCGATCACAAATGCGTTCCGATATTTAATAAAATGAGATAGAATTTTGATAATAAAAAATTTGCCTTCAGTTCCCCTTTAATGCTGGCTAAAACAGAAAAGTGACTTTGTTTTACAAGCAAATGTGGGTTGTGAGATTTAGTTGAGCTGGAACTTTTTCTTCATCCAGGCAACCCTGGTTAATAATATCACCACAAATACGGTTGAAAAGAAGCTGATCATCTGTACGCTGGATGACTGTTTGTTGTCGACTCTCGACTGCCTAATACTGCAAGGGCGCAGATGGCACTGGGGACGGGGGGGACATGTCCCCTCCAGATTTATAGTGACCCCCATGTGTCCCCCCCCACCCACCGTCCCTACGTAAGGCGCCACACATAGGTAGAAAAAGTGAGGGTTAATGTTCCGTTAGTTAGACTAACTTACACTGCAGCACAAAGTTGAAATGGCAGCAGCAGCAGCCTTGTCTGTGATCAATCCACATTTTCCCCTTCTTGAATCGGTGTAGGCTGGAGCAGATCCTTGCAGAGTTGGGAAAGCAAGGTGTTCATTTTCCACGTAATTCTCGGTTAATAACACTGCACAGCTCATCCATTTGATAGCAACGGTGTTTCTGCTACGACTAATGGTGCGTTCAGTTGTACTCGTAAGTTGGAAGTTTGAAGTCGGAAAAGCATTGAAATCCAGCATCTCCCAGCATAAACGTTGGGGTTTTCGTTTCATTTCATTAACTGGCCATTTTTTTCGAATTCCATGTTCCATGATGTCCCAGTTTTTAAACTGGGAAGCGCTCAGTTCTGAGGTTATGTTGCTCGGAGCTCCAAGTTCCGACTTCCAATGTAAATGTAACACACCATCTCGACCCCGGGGTCCTAAGGGGAGCTGGGGACTTTGCCTGTCGCGGTAACCATAGTGATCATAAACAACTGTCTAATGACCGACCTGGTGATCTTTCTGCCACATTAAGCCAGAGAAGAGGGGGAAAAAAATCACAGCGTTTGTTTCAAGAACCAAAAGATGTAAATATCCTCTGCCTGTTGCCTGTTGCCTTTCCCAGATGTGACAAATACTTGTTTTGTAATGTTGAGTAGCTAGTCTGATAATAATAAGAAGGAATTTGGACTTACCTGAAGTAGGCTAAATGTAAAATAACAGCATTCTAGGCTGTAGGTGAATATCTTTTAATGTTGTTATTTTTATGTATAATGTTATTTTAGTAAGCAGCAACTGTTAACTGAAATTATGAGATTCAAGATGTTAACATTGTCCTCCTGGCCTGCAGGCAATCCCTGGTGGGGTCAACAATGAAAAAACAAAAAAAAATTACAGCGTTTTTTCAAAAACCGAGCAATGTTGACCAGTTAGGCCTTTGTCTACCAATGTTCATTCAGTTAGAAAACTCACAATTCGAATGTATATTGAAGCTTCAGTACACACACACATTTTATATATATATATATTTACACAAAATGGAATCATTTGCTGACAGCTCAGTCCCCCCCAGTTCAAAAATCCTATCTGCGCCCCTGTAATACTGGGTTCCTCTAAAAATTCAGTAGACATTCGCCTCTAGGATAAGTCAAGTGTGAAATCTTCTCAACTCGATTTAATTTGAGGATACTTTGTTTATTATTAATGTCATCCTGCCACACCAAGATCATGCTGCGGCTTCACGCTCAAGTATTTCTCGTTCTAATAAACACTCGTTCATCAAGAGAGAGCTGTTACAGATCACAGCGTCACAGCGTAGGTGTGTGTGTGTGTGTGTGTGTGTGTGTGTGTGTGTGTGTGTGTGTGTGTGTGTGTGTGTGTGCGCGCTCACGCTGTAGGAATCCTGATCCAGCTCTTGCACTCACGCTGATGGTTCTGTGGGGATTCTGTGGTTCCTGGAGCTCAACACAATCATCATTACTGTCAGAACGATGAGAATAATTATAATTATTAACTTTGTACAGCTCTTTGGGGTGTTCATTCTTTTAACTTGTAACCTCTGCTTTCTGAAATATAGATTTCATGAGTTAATTATGAATTGTATTATGTGGCACCATGGAAAATAGGAACTGCACTACAGTGTGCAAAATCCTCATATATGCCCCCTTAAAACTAGGGTTCAAAAGTTTAAATACACCAAAATATAAAATGGCTTCTTTCTTTCTTTCTTTCTTTCTTTCTTTCTTTCTTTCTTTCTTTCTTTCTTTCTTTCTTTCTTTCTTTTTTTTCATAAGACTGTCAATGGACATTAATTTAATAACGTTTCCTCTGAAAGCTATATTTATATCAGGGGCGATTTCTCAGAGACAACAAGGGAAGCCGAGCTTCCCCTAAAATTCTCTCCCCAAACTGCGGCGTCTACGACGTTGAATTCTCATTAAAACAATAACTTGCATAACATAATATATGGCCAAGATTGTATTTATGTTCATAACTATCCTGTAACTTATTTGAGTGATGTCTGACGAACTTGCAGTTCGCTACGAGAATCACCTTTGCTGCCAGGCTGTAACCTTTCTTATTTCAATGGGCTCTATGGACTGGCAGCAGTGTTGCCAGATTGGGCGGTTTTAAGTGCATTTTGGCGGGTTTTGAACATATTTTGGGATGGAAAACGTCAGCAGTATCTGGCAACGCTGACTGGCAGCCGGGTATCCGTTGCAGTCTACGAGACGGCTCTGAACAGCCAATTTCGGCTAGTTGTTATTGGTTAAAATCAACAAAATCGTCACTTCCAGGGAAGCCGGGCTTCTCTGGGACTAAACGAGACAGTGGGAGGGACAAGAAGCCGGGCTGATAAAGGATTATTGGAGGTAGTGTTTGAAAGACATGAGGAGGGCGGTACTTCGGCGAGGAACACGGAAGCATGATCAGTCAGTCCCTAGCGGATGTCGAGAAAGTGTAGTCGTGTGCTAAAGTGCTGTCCGAATTTCTTTTCATATAAACGTTTCTTCTCATTGATGTCTCTGTACATTACTCTGTAAATAAATGTAAATATTACTCGTTGTGCTCTGTTAACTTTCATCCATTTTATCAGTTTGATCATTCGCGAATTCACTCGTTTATTTCATTTGTAGTTCAATCTGGTTGTAGGCTAGCTTGAGCCTTATTGGGATCTGTAGTGCTAGCTGCTAACAGAAATTGGTGAAGTCTCTGGAAAGCACAACCAGCTGGTATGACAGGGTCACAGACCATTTTCTGGAAAAGGAGCGGAGGGCAGAATTTGTCTATAAATAGTGTTCATGTTCATGAATGTGAAGTGTGTATATTGTTCAGTAATGTTAAGAGAATGGTGGGCTCTGTGTTATAGGTTATACCTGGGTATAATATTCAAGGTTCTGTGTGTTGCATAGCCTACCTGGTTATGAATTTCCAGACTGTGTTGCAGAAGATGTTCAAGGATGTGTTGCACAGCTGGGTGTTGTGTTAAAGACTCTGTGTTGCATATCAGGGTATGATGTTCAAGGCTCTTCGTTGAATAGCCAGTGATTTTTGGATGTTTGATATTTTTGATTAAGGATATGAGGCACTAGCCTGGCAAGCCAGACTATAACATGAAATGTACAAGCAAAAATACTTTCTGCCACTAGGTAGGGTTGTCTAGTTCACTATGCTAATGGGGCACACCTTTCTATGCTTTGATATCCGGCCTACAGGTTTTACGATGAATGCGTAAAATGGGCTTCCCCTGTTTTAAAAACCAGCAGCCGCCACTGATTTATATGTAGGCTAATACCTTACTTACCCTGTATAAAATGTTAATAAGTTAATAAATATAACCTCTATAATGTTATATAACCTGCATAACACCTTCTAAAACCTCACTCAGCCTGTATAAACGTTCATAAGTAGTTCCGAGCATCTTCAAAGTCTTATATAACCTGCGTAACACCTTATAATACCTTATGCAGCCTGTATAAATGTTCATAAGTAGTTCTGAGTGTCTATAACGTGCTATATAACCTGCGTAACACCTTATAGTACCTTACTTAGCCTGTATAAATGTTCGTAAGTAGTTCTGAACATCTATAACATGTTATATAACCTGCATAACACCTTCTAAAACTTCACTTAGCCTGTATAAATGTTCATAAGTTGTTCTGAGCATCTATGTTCTGTAGCCTGCATAGCACTTTATAATCCCTTATGTAGCCTGTATAAATGTTCATAAGTAGTTCTGAACATCTATAACATCCTATTTAACCTGCATAACACTGTATAATGACTTACTTAGCCTGTATAAATGTTTAGAAGTAGTTCTGTGCATCTATAACATTTTATATAACATGCATAACACCTTATAATACCTTACTTAGACACTATATACCACTATATAAGACATTTATAATGTAGTGGACATTACTCCTTTTAAAACCTTACATCAGCCTGTATCAGTGCTCATACATAGTTCTGAGCACTTATGTGTTATATAGCATGCATAACTCCTTACGATACCTTTCATAAGCCCATTTAAATTTTTATAAGTAGTTCTGAATGTTTCAAACATGAAATATAACATGCATAACATCTTGTAGTACTTTACATAAGCCTGCATTAATGTTCATAAATTGTTCCTAGCATTTATAATGCCTTATATAGCATGCATTACTCCTTGTAGTACCTTGTATAAGCTTGTATAAATGCTCATAAGTAGTTCTGAGCATTGCAAATGTGTCATGTATTGTACATAACCCCTTAATGATACCTTATATAAGCCTGTATGAATGTGCATAAGTAATTCTGAACATGTAGAATGTTATATAGCATATATAATACCTTATAATGCCTTATGTATACATGCATAAAGTGGTTCTGAGCATGTACAGTGGGTTTAGAGGATACATATCTTATAGCACCTTAACTAAGCTTGTATAAACGTTCATAAAAAGTTCTGAGCATTTATAATGCCTTATGGAGCATGGATTACTCCTCATAGTACTTTATATAACCCTGTATAAATGCTCATAAGTACTTCTGAGCATTTCAAATGTGTCATATATTGTACATGGCCCTTTATGATACCTTACATAAGCCTGTGTGAATGCACACAAGTAATTCTGGGCATGTAGAACATGTTATATGCATAACACCTTTTAATACCTTATGTAGCCTGTATAAATGTTCATAAGTAGCTCTGAGTATCTATAATGTGCTATATAACCTGCATAACACCTTATAGTACCTTACTTAGCCTGTATAAATGTTTATAAGTCGTTATGTGCATCTATAACATGTTATGCAACCTGCATAACACCTTATAATACCTTATGTATACATGCATAAAGTGGTTCTGAGCATGTACAGTGGGTTTATAGGACACAATATTTTACAGCACCTTAACTAAGCTTGTATAAATGTTCATAAAAGGTTTTGAGCATTTATAATGCCTTATGGAGCATTCATTACTCCTCATAGTACTTTATATAACCCTGTATAAATGCTCATAAGTACATTTCAAATGTGTCATATATTGTACATGGCCTTTTATGATACCTTACATAAGCCTGTGTGTAGAATGTTATATAGCATGTACAGTATAATACCTTATAATGCCTTATGTATACATGCATAAGCATGTACAGTGGGCTGTATAGGACACTTCATATCTTATGTTAACTAAGCCTGTATAAATGTTCATAAATAGTTCTGAGCATTTATAATGTGTTATACAGCATGCATAGCACTTTTTAAAGCAAAAGTGCATGACTGTGTAATGTCATGTCACATAACTGTTCATAAGACCATTGCAGGTTGCTGTGGTATAAGGGGAATGAAACGCTATCGGACATGCTGTTATAGGAAAATAATTAACTTTGGGGCAGTAACAGTAACTCTGCTTCATCACACCACTCCATCGTTGTTTATTCTTTGCATAAAAGGCACACGATATACTTTTTTTTTAGGTAAAAGGTTAAGTGATGATCGAGTTTATTATTTTTCTCAGTTATAACGTCGTGATGTTTTATCATTGCTCCCGGCCGTCATGAATCGCTGCTGACCTTGAGATTTTGACAGCACCTCTGGGTTCTGTGTCACTGCAGGGATTTTGTAAAAGCCTTCATCCATTTTAAGAAGCCCATCGTGGTGGCCGTCAACGGTCCTGCCCTGGGTTTGGGCGCCTCAATCCTTCCTCTGTGTGACATCGTGTGGGCCAGCGAGCGGGCCTGGTTCCAAACCCCATGTGCTGCATTGCGCCTTACGCCCTCTGGTTGCTCCTCATACACTTTCCCTCAGATCCTGGGAGTGGCTCTGGTGGGTAAATACATTCCTCAGTTTAATTTCAGCAACAATATTGAAATCATGATGATCACATTGAGTCACAATCACCAACTTGCCTTTAATATCTATACTAAAGATACACTCGGAGATAGAAAAGGTTGGGGATTCACGATACATTCACGACATTGCAATAATTAAAAATCAGAAGTTCCTTTGAGTCACATAAAAGATGTTCTTTGTCATTGTTTTATCATTTTTTCCTTTAATTTTAACCCTTTGATGCAAAACATACGCACACCCTTTCTAATGCACAACATGGGTCAAAAATGACCCGCATTCATTTTCCAGGTTATTTCATGCTGACTGAGTTTTTCTTTGCTCTATCTTTTGAAATCAATTTATTTTATGATTGAATATTCCAAGTATTCTTTAAATATCTTGTTTTTAATTACCACAAATCATTAATTTAATTTTTTCTTTCCTACTTTATGAACAAAAATACTTTTTATATTACTACACATGGGTCATCCAGGTGTGATTTTAAAATTAAATGTCTTAATACTATAATAATAATAATTTGTTTCAAGTAATTACTTTAGCAGTGAATGGGGCCAGTTATTTATTTATTAACTATGTCGTTAGCTAAGCCAACTACTATAAAATTAGCTAACTAAAGTAGAATATGTTGACAGCTCGGTAGCTAATAGTAATTACTTGTAACTTTCTGACAAGTAATCTACTCACTCTCAAGGGAACCTAAACATCATCAATTTTTTCTAAGGTAATGTTAGAACAATTGAAAAACATTACTTCCATGTATGAGATGGGCAAAGGGCGCTGTGCTGAGCTGTGAAATGTCTGACACAAGCACAATTCACAGTTCCCACCAAACGCTGGAGTAAATGCATGCGGGTCGGTTCTGACCCATGTGTGTAAACTTGATGTAGAATTACAAAAGCTGTGCTTGTTCATAACTTAAGAAAGGAAGAATAAAAATGATGATTTGTGCTAAACAAAACCAAGATATTTACTGCATATTTGGAAAAGTAAATGACAAAATGAATTTATTTCAAAAGTAGATCATAGAAACACTCAGCCATACATGAAATAACCTGGAAAATGAACGCAGGTCGTTTTTGACCCATGTTGTGCATTAGAAGGGTAGTGATACAAAAAGGGTTTTTATTCAAAAAGTAAGAAAGGAAAAAATAAAATAAGGATGCATGATGATCAAAAACAAGTTAATTGAGGAATACCTTGAATACTGAATGATGGAATTAATTTATTGCAAAGATATAGAAGATAAAAACTCAGCCGGGTCACTTTTGACCCATGTTTTGCATCAAAGGGTTAAGAGTGTCGTGTTACAGTAATGGCTGTTTAAATGATACAAAAACCTACAAAATAAATCAAAATGTGATTAATTAAAAATTTAATTAAATTCAACACATCATCTGAAATTAATAAAATTGTCTCATCTCATTATCTGTAGCCGCTTTATCCTGTTCTACAGGGTCGCAGGCAAGCTGGAGCCTATCCCAGCTGACTACGGGCGAAAGGCGGGGTACACCCTGGACAAGTCGCCAGGTCATCACAGGGCTGACACATAGACACAGACAACCATTCACACTCACATTCACACCTACGCTCAATTTAGAGTCACCAGTTAACCTAACCTGCATGTCTTTGGACTGTGGGGGAAACCGGAGCACCCGGAGGAAACCCACGCGGACACGGGGAGAACATGCAAACTCCGCACAGAAAGAAAGGCCCTCGCTTGCCACGGGGCTCGAACCCAGAACCTTCTTGCTGTGAGGTGACAGCACTACTAACCACTACACCACCGTGCCACCTAATAAAATTGTTTTTAAGAGATTGGATTGTACCATTTTGTTTTAGTGTACGTTATTTTTCAGTTCACTTTCTCTATGTTACTGAAGTACTTGAAGGACTAGTATCTTCTTTCACACGGTGTCGTTTCTAGGCCAATGAGATGCTGTTTTGTGGGAGGAAGCTGACGGCACAGGAGGCGTGCAGCCGAGGTTTGGTCTCGCAAGTGTTCTGGCCGACCACCTTTAACCAGGAAGTGCTGCTGCGGGTGAAGGAGATGGCGACCTGCAGTGCTGTGGTAAATCAGATCCTCACATCTCCTACATAATGTTTAACTTTCATGTTCTATTCAGGTCAGAAAAAGAAGTACAATGGAGACACTAATTCATGTCCACAGTGTTCTTATAGACACGTTATAATGCATTATGTCGCCTGATTCCTGTGTGGAGTCAAATGTTCCTGCTATATAAGTGTTGCATGTCACTATAACTAATTATTAGCATTGACACAGGGTTATACTGGGCATCATGAGGTCCTACACAAGCGATGTCAGCAGTTATAAATACATTTATAATGCATTATGTGTGCTAAATTCAGATTATTATTATTCGTATTATAAGAAAGAAATATGTTATTTACCAGCTGGGAGATCCGTATGGTGAAATACCGTGACCTCGGCCTTGAATACTGACCTCGGCCCCTTAAAGCAGTTGCTACAGCCACCCTTGTATATGTATATACTGTTCACCCTTAGAACATATTTACAAGAAAAAAAGTCAAAAGGCAAGGTTTTGACAAGGCGTCATATGTCGTCATTAAGGGGTAAAGAGTTAAGCTGGTAAATAATATATTTATTTTTTTCTTTACCAAATTCTAACAGAAAACGAGAGCGCCCAAAAGGGAAAACCGAGCCGAGCCGCCATTTTGAATCCTCATTCACGGCTGTAATGCAAATGGCTTCCTCCTCGGTATACAAGTGCACTTCCATGGCAGGAAAAAACTACATTTTGCCGCCTATGTAGTCCCCTATTTATACAAAATTGAGTCATTCAGGATTCAGCCATGTTTTTGCTCGGCGTTAGCAACAGTTAGAGGTTTTTAGCTTTCTCCTGAAATGTTTTCTTTTATTTCTTCTTCCTCAGGGTAGTAAAACTCGCTTTCGCTGTGAACACTGTCGTTATCGCTATCCATGCTGTAAAATTAATGCTATTCTCCTGAGAAATGCGAAAATAAAGGTTGACAAAAATTGCAACTATGTTTGTTGTTGTTGTGAACAAGCGAGTCGCCAGAGGTCCGTAACTGGGGTCTGTACCGTAGGATACGGACCTGCTCGCCAGCCAATCAGAGCACAGGATTTGGACCACGAAAAAATTTAAGAATGTTATGTAATATTATTTAATGTTATGTAATGTTTTGTTTTTATTAAATATTTTAAAATATGGAATATTTACTGTATTTTATCCTATTTAGTTATTTTTTATAAATAAGGCGATTGTATTATGAATTTGCGCTCGCAACACTGGTGCAAATTGTTACTCTCGCTGAGGATCTTTCTACTTTCTTCTTATTATTATTATTATTATTATTATTATTTTTCTCCTAACGTTTTTAGGATGCTATTTCTCCCTCAGTTTTCAACCAATCATCACCAAATTTCACATGAAGAAGAATACTTCTGGGCTGAATTACGCTGCTGTGACTTTTGGTGTCGATCTGGATCACTGATCCGGAATGATCCATGAAAAACAGGATTTTTTTCAATCATTATATTACATTTAGCCAGAGCAAAATACAACATACCCAGAGCAGCAGTTGGGGGTTTAGTACCTTGCTCAAGGGCACTTCAGCCATTCCTGCTGATCCAGGGAATTAAACCAGCAACCTTTTGGTCCCAAAGCTGCTTCGCTAACCATTAGGCCATGGCTTCCCCCCAGTCACTTATGTATAACTCTGTCAATTTTCATGATTTCTTCAACCAGGGTTTTTTTTTTGTTTTTTTTTTTCAGGGTAGCAGGGCACAACTTTACCTCACTAAGCGTCATTTTCTATCTCTTACCGTTCTGGATCTATAGGGTACAGTGACCAGACGTCCCGGTTTGTAACAGCTAGCGCAAATTACTGTGACTTGATGTTGGTGGTGTTATTACTGTTGTGATTCTTATTGCTGAAAGAAAGAAAGAAAAAGAAAGAAAGAAAGAAAGAAAGAAAGAAAGAAAGAAAGAAAGAATTTATGCAACATTATTTAGTCAAAGGCCACTTTAATTGGAATTTATTTGAATTGATTTTTTTTATTAGATTTATTATATAAATTTATTTATTTAAATTTATTTATTTATTTATATAGATAAATTTATTATATTTGCAATGTAAGTAATCTTTTCCTCTGTATTTTCTTTAAGTGTTTTTATTTTAAAATAAAAATGTGTTGTAATTTTAAAGGAAAAACTAATGGATTCACATTTATATCGGTTGATATTCAAAATTTCAGTATCATACTGGAAAAGAAAACATGCAAACAATAATGATACAATAATAAGAAGGATAAAATAACAATATTATTATGTAATTTATAATTTCACAATGTTTTTTTTTTTTTTTTTTTGCTATATCTGCTGCATATACACTGTTCCCGCACCGGCCACTTTAATAGGAACTTCTTGTTGATTCTAAGATCCCTGTTCTTGGCTGCAGGAGCGGAACCCACTGTGTTCTTCTGCTGTTGCTAAGATGATGACATGCTCTTCTGCTCACCACGGTTGTAAAGAATGATTATATGAGTTACTACGGTATATCCTTCCTGGCAGCTTGAACTGCTCAATCTGTCCATTTTCTGATCTCTGAGCCTCTCTTATCAACAATGCGTTTGTTTCCACCCACAGAACTGTCGCTCGCTCACTCGATGTTTTTTGTTTTTCGCACCATTCTGTATAAACTCTAGAGCCTATTGTGTGTGAAAACCCCAGGAGGAGATCAGCAGGTTCTGAAATACTCAAACCAGTCCATCTGGCTCAAACCAACACCCATACCACAGTGAAAGAAAGAAAGTCACACTTCACTGTGAGATCACAATTTTTCCCATTCTGATGTTTGAACATTGTGAACATTAACCGAAGCTCTTGATTTGCATCTGCGTGATTTGATGCATCGTGCTGCTGTCGAGGGATCGGCTGATTACAGAACTGGTGGATGTAGGGGTGTTCCTAATAAAGTGGCTGGGGAGTGTAATATTTTGTTTAATTTTTTTTTTAAATATTAAAAATATGGAATATCTAATGTATTTCATCCTGTTTATTTTCCGAGCTCAGGTCCTGGAGGAGTCGAAGTGTATGGTGCGCAGCATCCTGAAGTCCATGCTGGAGGAGGTGAATGAGAAAGAGTGCCAGATGCTCAAACAGCTGTGGTGCTCCACCAAGGGCCTGGAGGCTCTTTTCACCTACTTACAGAGTAAAGGTTACAACGCCTAAACATCTCGTCGTCTCGCATTGTCAGCGTGACCGCGCCCCCACCGCACCCACCTACAGCAGATGATGTCATGTACTTTAAATGAATTGAATATAAGCCAAGAATTTATGTTTATTATTATCATCGTTATCATTATTATAATCCCGACCGGATCAGAAGGGTTTGGTTTTTTTCAAGGACGCTTCCAGACCAGACTGACAATTCTATAACTTAATGAAATGCCTTTAATGTTGTCGTTCTTTATTTATTTAAAAACCAAGCCATTTTGCATACAAGTGCAAACAAATAATTCAATAATCCTGTGTAGATGTACAGTGTAGATAATTGTGGTTGTTTAAGTTAATTTATTGTCACGCTCATGTCTAATGGGGTGAATTTCATACCAAAGGTTCTTGGTAATTTATACTAATTATAATTATTATTAATAATAATTCTTCTTCTTTTCTTGTACCTTAAACACATTCCTGTCATACCCTATCATCGTTGTGACGCGCGCCATGGCGACAGTCCAGTTGTGATGAAGTGTAGATGGACGCCATCCTTTTTTTTTTTTTTTAACATTTTTATTATAATGTTTGCCACAAATCCATCGTCCTTTTGTTAGACGTCAATTACCGTCTCTGTCGTCAGCCCTGAATGTGATGATCGACTCTCTTCCTGGTAGATTAGAGGGATGAAATTATTCTTTTAAGAATAGTAGGTGCTTCGAATGAAAATATATTCAAAAAAAAAAAAAAAACATTGACCGATATCTCATGCATTGTTCATCCCTTATTCATAAATCTATGCAAATCCAATAACAGGACAGTTTTTATTTTTTATTTTTCTTTGTTTATTGCTTGACAGAGATCGAAGTTCAAAATGAAGTGTCGTCATATTGTGACAAGATAATGAGATGAAGAAAAAAATGAAAATGAGGCTGAATTGTAACGTCTGTGCTGCTGTTCGTCCTTTCGCTCTGCTCCAAACGCCACATTTTTCTTCAGAACAGATTTATCTTTAGTTTGTTTGTTTTTTCATGAACATTCACTAGATGAGTAGATATACTGTATGTACGTACGTACGTACATATGTATGCATGCTCGAGTATTGTAAAGAGCTCATCGGACGTTCTCAAATAATTTGCGATATTTTCTTTTCATATCAGCCCTGAGCAAAATCATAAATCAAGATTTGATAGCTATTAAAGATTTTACATCAGCATAAAAGCAAGTGTGGCAAACTCGTATTTCACCGAAGCTGTTTCACTTTGGATAACAAAATCATTTACTTCCAAGAAAAAAAAAAACGCTTGATTGCAAACAATTCAGAAAAACACCCGCCTTTCTCCCCTTCTCCGATTTCAGCCACGCCCAGGACTACGGTGTAGGACTGTGTTTGGTCAGAACACTGAATTATATTGACGACTTACAGGACATCAGTGTTTAATTCTTTAAAAAGAAATTCCTTTTCACGGAAGAGATAAAGCGATGTAAAAGCAATGCGATGGATGGTTTGGTCTTCCTGTGTAGCATGTTGCCCTCACGTCACAAAGCGTATGTCACAGAAAATCTCTCTCTCTCTGTCCTCCGTCTTAATAAAGAAAGCGAAAAATCTCAGAGTTTAAGCTAAGGTCTCACATAGCCCGAATCACTTCACGGTAGACACCAGTAGATGGTTTATGAGCTGTCTGGGGGCCAACCAGCACGCGTTCTGGGCCCTTCTGTTGGAATACATGAGAACCAAGGAGCTACCTTGACAACCGGAAGGGCGTGGCTTCCAACCCTCGAAAGTTTCGTTGTGTTGAAAATTGTCGTGTTTCAAGTGCTGGATGAATTCATCTGTCGCAACCATGAAGGTATCTATGAGCATCCTTAAGGCTTACGTGGGCTTCCGGGGCTTACCGGAGCATTCTGTCACAACCATCGAGCTCAAAAATGTTCACGGAACAACATTCTGCAGAAAGTGAAAAGTTTGCTTCGGGGGCGCGGTTTATTTCGTCTTGTCGTGGAAATGCCGGACTGTACACACTGCCGTCATTGCTGTAAGGCCATACGTCACTATACATCGCTGCCGCAGTTGGTTTTACCAGCGTCTTCCGTCGCTGCTCTCATGGCTACCTTGACTTCATTTGCATATTTACTCCACCCACAGTTATGCGACGGATCATCTCCAAAATCTGCCAAAATTACTCCGATAGCCCCAGCCACGGTTCTCACGGATCAACCGGCTATGTGTGACCTTAGCATAACCTTTTGAAGCTTTTCGAACAATTCATGGTTGTCATTTTCTTCAACGCTTTTTTCAAACTCGGCTATCAATTTAATTTTCTGCTAAACAGGAAGTCCAAGTACTGTCAGGTTGCTTTGTCCATTTGAACAGAACCCTGATATGTTCGACCCCTCGGTGTCGTTCTTTAGGCAGGTGAGAACACAGCAATCACGCTCAGGTGTGGACCAAAACGACTGGCAAGAAACCAATCGACTCTGAATCAAATGCAGGAAACGAATCGAACGAGTCGTGTGTTTTGGGTTGCAGTGATTTTTGTTTGTTTGTTTTTTGTAGATGTTAAACTGACACGTACTGATCCAAAGAATGGAGCTGTCGCACTTTGTGGCAGGAATGCCATGTTTTCTGGAAATTTGGACTGACGAACAAAAAGTGAAAATAAACGCTAAACTCAAAATTCGACATTCAAATTGTTTTAACCCTGCGTTCTGTGTGCTGTTTGACAGTGGATCTACTGTTCCTGAGTCATGTAGACACGCAATGAAATAAAAGTAAAGACGCATAAAATGACTACATCAGGTGCGTGTATTCAGGCACAGCGTCCTCCAAAAGTATTGGAACGGCAAGGCCAGTTTTTTGTTTTTGCTATACAGTACACAAGACATTTGTGTTCGAGATCAAAAGAAAAATACGAGATGATAGATCAGAATTTCAACTTTCATTAACTGATATTTACATCTAGATGTGTTAGGACATTGCATCTCTGGTGGCAGACCGCCCAATTTTGCAGTGATCAAAAGTATTGGAACATACAGTTTTCGAGTGCATTGAAGTACACGAAATACACTTATTTGGTTCAATAACTGCGTCAAACCAATGACCCACTGATATCCCTACACTGCTACGTTCTTCTTTTGCTTCATTCTTCTCCAGGTTTTCCTTTCAGTTGTTGTTTAGTTTTGGGGGTCTCTCCCTTCAGTCGCCTCTTCAGGAGCTGAAATGCTGCTCAGTTGGGTTGAGGTCGAGTGATTGACTTGTCCAGTCTAAAACCGTCCACGTTTTTCCCCAGATCAAGTCCTTTGTTGTGTTGGCAGTCAGTTCTGGTCATTGTCTTGCTGCGTGATGAAGTTCCTCCCAATTAGATTGGGTGCATTTCTCTATAAATTGACAGAATTCATTGAACTCATTCTGCTGCTACCATCATGAGATCCATCATCATTCAATATTAGTGAACCCGTTCGAGAAGCAGCCATGCAACCCCAAGCCATGACACTACCTCCATCATGCTCCATCACGAGCAGATCCGTTCTTCCTCCACACTTTGGTAGAGGTTCATCTTGGTTCCAGGAGTTTTGTGGCTCATTCCAATCTGGCCAATCTGATGAGAGGTTGGCGTTTATATTTCTGCTCTCAAAGTCTTCTTCAAACGGCAGATTCTGAGATCTTCACCCTTGTCCTGTGGAGGCTATTGGTGTGACGTCATTGTTTTTTGGATTGTTTTCTTCACAGCTCTCATCATATTTCTTTCATCGACTGCTGTTGTTTTCCTTGGCCGATCTGGTCCATGTCTGATTGTTAGGACACCAGTGGTTTCTTTTTGTTTTTCCTCAGAACATTCCAAATTATTCTATCCACATTCACTAGATATGAACAATCATGTGCTCTGATTGGCTGCTCTACTACTAGGTTATCAGCTCATATACCATGTGTAGAGAAAAACAAAATGGCGGTGCATGTCATTGAACCAACCGAGGACGAAATAAAAACTCTACACAAAAACAAAACCGAAAGTAGATAGAATAAAACAGTTATTCCACTCAATCTCATCGTACATGGCTTATCGCCGACTCGGTGCTATGCGCCTCATCAGCTATCAGCTCATGTACGACTCAATTTCAGGGAATAACTGTTAATTATTGTCTTGGCTATGCTCAGTGCTTGTGCACTGGCTCGGATTGATTTCCTGTCTTTTTCTCATCTTCAAATTGGCTTCCTTTTCTCCCATAGGCAGCTCTCTGGTCTTAATGTTGGTTTATCCTTTTTAAGAACAAATGTGTCACGCCATGGGATTTTTGTACCCGATGCTCTGTTTACAGAATGCGTAGAAACGGTGTTGAAAAGTGCAAAATATTTTTGCACCGTTTTCGCTGACTGATCCAGTAACTATCAACAAATAACCACCTCAATAGGGCCCCTACGGGATACATTTACCACTTTTAACATCATCCACGACTGAGACAAGTCTAGATCGTCCTTCTGCCATAAAAATCGTCGAATGACATTTTGATTTGTAGTGAAAATGTGTCGATCATGCGAGCGCAGTTTTCGCACGACATTCGCTTGGCGGCGCTAATAGTTCACCACGTGTTTTCTTGACCTTCTGAGCAGCATTTTGTCATCTGTTGGTCAACAAATCTGAAAAATTCGCCAATAATCTACAGTCGAGATTGTCTCCTGATGGATTCACAAGGTTCTGTATCATCTATAATGTCAGATTCACAGTAACTTTTCTCGATCCAATTTCACTTTGGTTTGTATTTCCTGCATACGGACGCTTGGGAGTTTAATGCAGCAGGTAGAATTCAAAATCCATAATCTGAGCATCTGGTATGGAAATCTGGTGGACTGACACTCGTGTAGTTTTCACAGGTGGAACCCAGGCCTCAAAGTAAAACATTCAGAGCTACACTACCGTTCAAAAGTTTGGGGTCACTTTGAAATGTCCTTATTTTTGAAAGAAAAGCACTGTTCTTTTCAATGAAGATCACTTTAAACTAATCAGAAATCCACTCTATACATTGCTAATGTGCTAAATGACTATTCTAGCTGCAAATGTCTGGTTTTTGGTGCAATATCTCCATAGGTGTATAGAGGCCCATTTCCAGCAACTCTCACTCCAGTGTTCTAATGGTACAATGTGTTTGCTCATTGCCTCAGAAGGCTAATGGATGATTAGAAAACCCTTGTACAATCATGTTAGCACAGCTGAAAACAGTTGAGCTCTTTAGAGAAGCTATAAAACTGACCTTCCTTTGAGCAGATTGAGTTTCTGGAGCATCACATTTGTGGGGTCGATTAAATGCTCAAAATGGCCAGAAAAATGTCTTGACTATATTTTCTATTCATTTTACAACTTATGGTGGGAAATAAAAGTGTGACTTTTCATGGAAAACGCAAAATTGTCTGGGTGACCCCAAACTTTTGAACGGTAGTGTAATATGAAGCACACCTGAGCGAACAAGAAACGCCAATCAGTCGCATGCTCAAATATTTTTGATCACTTAAAAAAAATTTAGGGTTTTAGGCTTCTAAGGGTCACGGTAAATATGTCGGTGGATGACAAGGACATTTTCAGCCTTTCATGCCTGTTTTTTCCATTGTTGTTGTTTTCATTTTCTTATATGCAAACCAAATATCACTTTCACTCTGAATTGACAGAATATGAACGAGGTCTTCGTTTCCTTTGATGCCACAAAAACGACCAAAACCTATCCACAAAATACGAAACAAAAAACATCTTCGCCACAATCAATCACCGCTAACTGCGACTACGACACAGGGTTAATATTTCAAATGAACACAAATGCTCAATACTTGAAGTACCGAGACTCAGCAACAGGATTTCTGCGTGCACCTTCAGCTCAGTCATCATCATCTGAAACGTCCAAGTGTGTTCGGAAATGACGCATCCTGATCCTGACCTCGTTTTCTTTCCAGCAACTGCATCATTAAAAGCGTCAATGCTTTATTTATTTATTTAAACTCATAATTAACTCATAATTAGCCTGTTTCTTTTCAGCCTTCTGTGATTTGTGCGTCTGTAAGGAAATGATGAATAAATCCTGATTGATTGAGTGAATGAAACAGATTGGGGAGGAGGAAATGAAGCACTCGTGTATGGAGTCAGCTGTGATGAAGAACTCGCATGACGGTTTGAGGTCGGATCTCTGGATAGTTCTATCTGGTGACAGAGAGGCAGACAGGTGTTACGGCATCATACTTCACGAATTTATGAATAGACAGTATTTTAAACAGTTAAAGGACTATTTTAACAAAATATCACACTTTCTTGTGTATTTTTGTAAATAATATCGAAGAATATATTTTAAAAAAAATACATTTTTCTGTTTCAAAGTGAGCCGCACTTTTTGTCGACTAGGCCGTCGTGTTTTGTGGACATACGTGGAGCAGACGTGGCTGTCGTATTTGCATGTGCATTTGCATAAATAGATATTCGTAATGAAAAGGATCTGTTTCTAAAAACACAGTTGTAGCTGTGAATTGTTTTGTACAAATATGAAGCCATGATGTTCAGCTTTACTATTGTACACGTTTTATTGTTCTATAATGTGATTTTTGCATGTACATGATTGTACGTAACTGTTGCTTGTTGTTAATATCTTTACAAATTCTGTTTCGTTTTGTTTTTTTGTCATTTGCTGCACTGTTTATTTTTAATTTATTTTATTGAAAAATTGTACAGAAGTCCTGTGGATCAGTAGTGCCATTACATATTCACACACTTCCAGGAATTTTTGTTTGTTTGTTTGTGTCGCTGAGGTAATATTTAGGACGTATACTGTTGTGTGCATAAGTTTTGGCACCCTTGGCCGATTGATGTGCTCTGTTCATTTTATACTTGGTTGAAAAACTCTACAGGAAATCTTTTTCTTTAATAATAATAATATATATAATTCTTCATATTTAAATTTTTTTTTTTTTTTTTAGAACTACCTTTTGATTTGCTGTGTGGTCAGGTTTTAATATATCTTTTCGGTGAAACTGAAAATGAAGAAAACGTGTGCAATGTGATGCGGGGTGCGCAAACTTTTAGATCCATCCTTTTTTTTTTCGTAGGCAATAGAAATTTCTCGACTGTGAAATATTCGAATATTTACTTTAAAATCTTGAATTGTTTTTCTTTCTAAAGCTGTGACGATTTCGTCGTGACGTAGTTGTCATGTAACTGAGCATCTTTTTGTTTCGATCTCAATTTGTATTTTAAATAATGCAAAGTGTACATCCTGGTTAACCATAATATGAATCGTACTTCCGAATAAGTTTACGTCTTGTAACAGGTAGTGCATCATGGGTGAAAAAACAATTGATTCTTTATATTAATACACAGAAGTATATTCATGTATTGTATTATATTATATGTAATGGATAAAACACTGTGTCGTACTGTTATGGGAAAATCATCAACAATAGAATGGTGCGATGAAGTTGAATCAATGTTATCACCCTGAAGATGATTATTTTCCTATCACAGCATGTCCTGAAGTGTTTTATTCTTCTTACACCACAGCAACTTCCCAACCATTACAATTTTTTTTTATTTACTAAAAAAACAAAATTTTTTTTAAACATTTATATTTACATGAAGAGCCAAGAAGCAAGTTAGTTCTTGTTCTTATGTTGAAGCAGCTATAAAAACTCAGAAATGAGCTGCTACTATAGCAACAGGAATGTATTACTGTAGAACAAGAATGTTAATATAAACCTATCAGAGATGGTCAACGCCTTCTGACCAATCAGAATAAAGGATCCGACAGCGCTGTGGTATATGATGTGATATGAAAATATAATATAAAAATTTAAATGAAATTGGGAGTATACTGAACAAAATCATGCAGATTTACTTTCCCCTTTAATTTTAATATAAATCAACTATTAAGTTTTTAACGAGACCTGGTGATTTTTTTTTTTTTTGTGTATTCTGTGGCACCAAAGCTGCAGTGTATAATGTCCCAGTCCTTTGATATAATATTATATGAATATTTCAGGGTGCCTTAGAAGTCGTCATTCCAGCGTGTGTCAGTAGGATACTCTGTCTTCATTGTGTGCCAGGAAGAACGCTATCTAATAAATAAATGACACGATTAATGCAAGCTGGAGCTTGGATGCATTTCTTTAATTGACCTTCGTGATTGTTTACGAATACATTTTAACCATCAGCGAGACTCGACATTATCCATTTAATCATTATCCAGTGAATATAAATGATCTGGATGCTCTCCAAAAGTATTTATACCCCAGATAATAAATGGGATTCTGAGTGCACGGAGCGGTGGGGTAATAATCTATTAAACGTCTTCCATGTCCAGCATCTTCCACAGCACATCAGCCGTCCACGAAGTCTGAAGATCTTGCCTAAAACCCAAAATCCTGAATATATTTTCCATCTCACGGTTGAGATTTATGTCCTTCCCTGAGCCGCTGTCTCATCTCCTCAGCGTGAGCTCTGCTTCGTTCTCGTTTTGCCTGATACTGAAAACATAAGCACACACACACACACACACACACACACACAAAAAAGTTCAACTGATATGCAAAAGTATTCAAAATGATATTTATCCAATAATTCAGATGTTCAAAACAGAGACGAATCCTTTATTTTACTGGTTGAAGAATCTCCAATTGAAATGCAAGGAGTGCAAAAGTTTGCACACCCTATGCTTTCTAGATTAGAGGGAGGATTGCGCAAAGATATGAAGTTTCTCTTCAAGTGGCGAATGTATACATCACGAGTCAGTGAAGTGAACCAGTGAAATATGTTTCAGCATAAGATCAACAACATCTTGTCGCACCACTGTGTAATGTTCTTTACATTATATGGACGTGTCCACAAAATAATTTTAATCTTGAACCGGTTCGCCATTTTTCCAACACATGTCTAGTCAGCAGCAGGAATAATTATCCATACAGGAGACTTTTTCGATGGAATAAAAATGTGTTCTATTCCCTTCTGGCAGGTTTCATTTGTTTGGTTTGATAGCATGCAATATTGTTAGCATATCGCTTATCCTACGTGTATTACGTCAGTCTACGCAATGGAGAATGAGCGTTGAATATGGTTTACGATATTGCATGGATGGTTGTCAAGACAACATGACGTCACACATTGGAGAAGTAAAACTTCCGCACTGCTGAGTGAGCGGCTGGGACAATTTGGAAACAAACATGGCCGCCAGGTTTGCGTTGTTAAATACGGAAAATTTTGAGAGAATTTTGAAAGATGCGTCGAACACCCAAAAGGAATGTGTATAATAATAATAATAATAATAATATTGGCTGGCTTTATTTCATGGTCTATCAGATATATTCCATTCAGCTAGCACGGCTATCATATCTGATAGACCACTCAACACCAGCCAATATATTTAAATAATGTCACTCAGATCCGCAACGTATTTTGGAAGAAAAATACAAGTTTTTCAACACAAGATAAACTTCATATCTTCAAGCCAACGTGTGATTTTCTTTTTATTATATCGACACATTGACAAACCAAAAGTCCCCAGATTTATCAAAACAACTCACTCATCGATTTCCTCATAAGTGACGTAGATCTCATCTCATTATCTCTAGCCGCTTTATCCTGTTATTCAGGGTCGCAGGCAAGCTGGAGCCTATCCCAGCTGACTACGGGCGAAAGGCGGGGTACACCCTGGACAAGTCGCCAGGTCATCACAGGGCTGACACATAGACACAGACAACCATTCACACTCACATTCACACCTACGCTCAATTTAGAGTCACCAGTTAACCTAACCTGCATGTCTTTGGACTGTGGGGGAAACCGGAGCACCCAGAGGAAACCCACGCGGACACGGGGAGAACATGCAAACTCTGCACAGAAAGGCCCTCGCCGGCCACGGGGCTCGAACCCGGACCTTCTTGCTGTGAGGCGACAGCGCTAACCACTACACCACCGTGCCGCCCAGTGACATATTATATATATATATATATATATATATATATATATATATATATATATATGTGTGTGTGTGTGTGTGTGTGTGTGTGTGTGTGTGTGTGTGTGTGTATTATTTAGCAGCTGGGAGGTCCGTATGGTGAAATACCGTGACCGAGGTCTTGAAAATACTGAGCGAGGCCCTCTGGGCTGAGGTCAGTATTCAAGGCAGAGGTCACGGTATTTCACCATACGGACCGACCTTAAGCTGGTAAATAATATATTTATTTTTTTCTTTACCAAATTCTAACAGAAAACGAGCCGAGCCACCATTTTGAATCCTCAATCACGGCTGTAATGCAAATGGCTTCCTCCTCGGTATACAAGTGCACTTCCATTGCAGGAAAAAAACTACATTTTGCCGCCTATGTAGTCCCCTATTTATACAAATAGGAGTCATTCAGGATTCAGCCATGTTTTTGCTCGGCGTTAGCAAGTTAGAGGTTTTTAGCTTTCTCCTGAAATGTTTTCTTTTATTTCTTCTTCCTCAGGGTAGTAAAACTCGCTTTCGCTGTGAACACTGTCGTTATCGCGATCCATGCTGTAAAATTAATGCTATTCTCCTGAGAAATGCTGGCAAAAATTTATAAGATTTTTGATCATCTTATAAAAAAAAGATAAATGTTGACAAAAAATGCTACTATGTTTGTTGTTGTTGTGAACGAGCGAGTCACCAGAGGTCTGTAACTGGGGTCCGTATCGTAGGATACAGACCCGCTCGCCAGCCAATCAGAACGCAGGATTTGATGGAAACTGGACTGCGAAAAAAATAAAGAGATTTATGTCATGGTTCTGGTTTTCCATGTCCCGGATGGAACTCGTTTTAAAAATACGAGTGCCGTATTTCCCAGTAAAACACTCTGGTCTATATAATATCAAACTTTATGTCACAAAGAAGTTACAGGTTTTACCAGGAGCCTCTCAAGCCTTTCACGATGAAGCTAATTCATGGAATCTGGTTAATATGAGTTATGACGAAGGAAAATAATCAGTGCCTGGTTGTCGTGATGATTTTATTTGTCTCACAGCACGTCCTAAAGTCTTTATTCTTCTCCTCTCACAGCAATTTTCCATTTTTTTAATTGATTGACGTCATACTTTTTTTTAATCCACTTACAGTTGCATTTTATGCTGCGTGTAGTGGCAGAGGAGTTTGCATTCTCAGCAACATGTTTGTTCGATTTGCTTTAAGAGAAAGCAGGAAAAACAGGAAGGCTGGTGAGGGAAAGACTGTTTATAGCTGCTCTAAGGTCCATGAGAACAGGAGCTCACTTGTTTCACAGATGTTCCAGAACACTAAACAGATAAAAAGTATGACGTGTCATTCAGTAAATTAATCAATTAAAATTTTTAAGCTTCAACAAGTTCCTGTGACACATGAGGAATAAAAGACGCCAGGTCGTACTGTTATAGAAACAAAAAGAAAGACAACTTTGTCCTGGGAACCATAACTTCACATCATTACACCATCCAGTCGCTGATTATTTTTCTTCCTTATTTTTTACGTGAGTTTATTTTCACATTTCTTCATCAGGTACAGCTTATCCGGTGACAGTCTCCACTTCAGGACGTGTTGAAGCATGCTCAGTAATTAGCCAAATAATGAGTCCAAGCTCTTTATTACCCTGAATGCAATACTGAAGAAAAAAAATTATTATTTATGGTGGAACTGCATGGGAGCTTCAACACTGTTTGTAAGAAACAAAATCAAGAATAATCACATTTAAGGAAGCTCGCGGAGAAGAAACTCACAATTAATAATTAAATGCAAGTATTTTTTTAGTGCTTGAGCTTCAGCTTTGATAAATCATCTCTCACCTCTTTCTTCAGACACTCCCTCATCAATCGATCCACATCATTACACGTTCCAAAGAAGCGGAGGAAGTTGTGCTGAAATGACATTTCATCATATTAATCAACTGGAGAGAGAGAGAGAGAGAGAGAGAAAGCACGCGCTAGTGAGAGAAAGCATGAAAGAGAGAGAAAGTGCAAGAGCAAGCAAGCAAGAGAGAGAGAGGTATAGAGACGGGTATGGAGAGAGAAAGCAAGCAAGAGAGAGAGGTATAGAGAGAGAGCAAGCTAGAGAGAGAGAGCAAGCAAGAGAGAGAAGTATAGAGAGAGCAAGCAAGAGAGAGAGAGGTATAGAGAGAGCAAGCAAGAGAGAGAGCAAACGAGAGAGAGGTATAGAGAGCACGCAAGCAAGAGAGAGAGGTATAGAGCGAGAGCAAGCAAGAGAGAGAGGTATAGAGCGAGAGCAAGCAAGAGAGAGAGGTATAGAGAGAGAGCAAGCAAGAGAGAGAGGTATAGAGAAAGCAAGCAAGAGAGAGGTATAGAGAGAGAGCAAGCAAGAGAGAGAGGTATAGAGCGAGAGCAAGCAAGAGAGAGAGGTATAGAGAGAGAGCAAGCAAGAAAAAGAGGTATAGAGAGAGAGCAAGCAAGAGAGAGAGGTATAGAGAGAGAGCAAGCAAGAGAGAGCAAGCAAGAGAGAGAGGTATAGAGAGAGAGAGCAAGCAAGAGAGAGAGGTATAGAGAGAGAGAGCAAGCAAGAGAGAGAGAGAAAGCAAGCAAGAGAGAGAGAGAAAGCAAGCAAGAGAGAGCGGTATAGAGAGAGAGAGAAAGCAAGCAAGAGAGAGAGAGAAAGCAAGCAAGAGAGAGAGAAAGCAAGCAAGAGAGAGCGGTATAGAGAGAGAGAGCAAGCAAGAGAGAGAGGTATAGAGAGAGAGCAAGCAAGAGAGAGCGGTATAGAGAGAGAGAGCAAGCAAGAGAGAGAGGTATAGAGAGAGAGCAAGCAAGAGAGAGCGGTATAGAGAGAGAGCAAGCAAGAGAGAGAGGTATAGAGAGAGAGCAAGCAAGAGAGAGAGGTATAGAGAGAGAGCAAGCAAGAGAGAGAGGTGTATATACTGTATACAGTGGGGCAAAAAAGTATTTAGTCAGCCACCAATTGTGCAAGTTCTCCTACTTAAAAAGATGAGAGAGGTCTGTAATTTTCATCATAGGTACACTTCAACTATGAGAGACAGAATGGGGGGAAAGAATCCAGGAAATCACATTGTAGGATTTTTAATGAATTAATTGGTAAATTCCTCAGTAAAATAAGTATTTGGTCGCCTACAAACAAGCAAGATTTCTGGCTCTCACAGACCTGTAACAACTTCTTTAAGAAGCTCCTCTGTCCTCCACTCGTTACCTGTATTAATGGCACCTGTTTGAACTCGTTATCAGTATAAAAGACACCTGTCCACAACCTCAAACAGTCACACTCCAAACTCCACTATGGCCAAGACCAAAGAGCTGTCAAAGGACACCAGAAACAAAATTGTAGACCTGCACCAGGCTGGGAAGACTGAATCTGCAATAGGTAAGCAGCTTGGTGTGAAGAAATCAACTGTGGGAACAATTATTAGAAAATGGAAGACATACAAGACCACTGATAATCTCCCTCGATCTGGGGCTCCACGCAAGATCTCACCCCGTGGGGTCAAAATGATCACAAGAACAGTGAGCAAAAATCCCAGAACCACACGGGGGGACCTAGTGAATGACCTGCAGAGAGCTGGGACCAAAGTAACAAAGGCTACCATCAGTAACACACTACGCCGCCAGGGACTCAAATCCTGCAGTGCCAGACGTGTCCCCCTGCTTAAGCCAGTACATGTCCAGGCCCGTCTGAAGTTTGCTAGAGAGCATTTGGATGATCCAGAAGAGGATTGGGAGAATGTCATATAGTCAGATGAAACCAAAATAGAACTTTTTGGTAAAAACTCAACTTGTTGTGTTTGGAGGAGAAAGAATGCTGAGTTGCATCCAAAGAACACCATACCTACTGTGAAGCATGGGGGTGGAAACATCATGCTTTGGGGCTGTTTTTCTGCAAAGGGACCAGGACGACTGATCCGTGTAAAGGAAAGAATGAATGGGGCCATGTATCGTGAGATTCTGAGTGAAAATCTCCTTCCATCAGCAAGGGCATTAAAGATGAAACGTGGCTGGGTCTTTCAGCATGACAATGATCCCAAACACACCGCCCGGGCAACGAAGGAGTGGCTTCGTAAGAAGCATTTCAAGGTCCTGGAGTAGCCTAGCCAGTCTCCAGATCTCAACCCCATAGAAAATCTTTGGAGGGAGTTGAAAGTCCGTGTTGCCCAGCGACAGCCCCAAAACATCACTGCTCTAGAGGAGATCTGCATGGAGGAATGGGCCAAAATACCAGCAACAGTGTGTGAAAACCTTGTGAAGACTTACAGAAAACGTTTGACCTCTGTCATTGCCAACAAAGGGTATATAACAAAGTATTGAGATGAACTTTTGTTATTGACCAAATACTTATTTTCCACCATAATTTGCAAATAAATTCTTTAAAAATCAGACAATGTGATTTTTCTGGATGTTTTTTTTCTCATTTTGTCTCTCATAGTTGAAGTGTACCTATGATGAAAATTACAGGCCTCTCTCATCTTTTTAAGTGGGAGAACTTGCACAATTGGTGACTGACTAAACACTTTTTTGCCCCACTGTATATAAATAGAGAGCACACGAGAGCAAGCAAGCAAGAGAGAGAGAGAAAGAACAAGAGCAAGCAAGCAAGAGAGAGAGGTAGAGAGACAGAGAGCAAGCAAGAGAGAGAGGTATAGAGACAGGTATAGAGAGAGCAAGCGAGAGAGGTATGGAGACAGGTATAGAGAGAGCAAGTAAGAGAGAGAGGTATAGAGAGAGGTATATTTTAATATATGAGAGAGAGAGCAAGCAAGAGAGAGGTATAGAGAGAGGTATATTTTAATATATGAGAGAGAGCAAGCAAGAGAGAGAGGTATAGAGAGAGCAAGCAAGAGAGAGAGCAAGCAAGAGAGGTATAGAGAGAGGTATATTTTAATATATGAGAGAGAGAGCAAGCAAGAGAGAGGTATAGAGAGAACAAGCAAGAGAGGTATAGAGAGAGGTATATTTTAATATACGAGACAGCAAGCAAGAGAGAGCGGTATAGAGAGAGGTATATTTTAATATATGAGAGAGAGCAAGCAAGAGAGAGGTGTATATACTGTATATATAAATAGAGAGTGTGCGAAAGCAAGCGAGAGAGAAAGAACAAGAGCAAACAAGCGAGACAGAGAGAGCAAAAGAGCGAGAGTTAGAGAGTGAGGAAAGAGAGAGCAAGAGCGCGATAAAGAGAGTTAGAGAGAGAGGAGAGAGAGTGAGAGAGAGACAGACAGCGAGAGAGAGAGTGAGAGTTAGAGAAAGCAAGTAAGAGAGAGCGAGCAAGTGACAGAGAAAGTTAGAGAGAGCGAGCGCATGAGAGAGAGTAAGCAAGCGAGAGAGGTAGAGACAGTGAGAGCAAGTGAGCGAGCGAGAGAGAGCAAGAGAGTGATGGAGAGTTAGAGAGAGAGAGCAAGAGAGTGATAGAGTTAGAGAGAGAGGAGAGACAGAGAAAGCGTGCGAGAGTTAGAGAGTTCACAGTGATGCTCATTTGATCTTAAGAAACAGCAGGAGACAGGAGGACAGATGGAAAGAAGATGAAGAGATGATGTGATTTTTTTTCTGACCTCTCTGTGACACTGTTTGAGCAGCGAAATCAGTTCATTGCACTCATCGGTGTGTAAATGCGGCGACAGGTCCGGGTGCATCCTGAGTTTAAGATGTACCTGGAAATACGCAACAAAACACGACATCATGACTTCTGGCACTTTTTCCTGAACCTCCAGCGCAGGGGATCTTTAACAGACAGCACAAGGACCCAGATGTGAGATCAGGCAGTGATGTTACATGAAGAGGTTCCAGCTCATCACAAAGGTTGAGGTCAGTCAGGGCTTTGTGAAGGACACTCAAGATCTTCCACTCCAACCTGAACACACCACGGAGCTCTCGCTTTGTGCACAGAGGCATCGTCATGCTGGAACAGGCCATGGAGTGTATGTTATAGGGTTTATCAGACTGTTTGTGTTGCATGAAGATGCTGTAGTTCTTCTTCTTGGTATTTTCTGAGAGCGCGCAGTTTGGAGTCTGCTTTGTTTTGATCACCATCATTAATTGCGAAATCACTATCAGAACAGATTGCTGTCATTTGTTCATTAGTGCAATGACATACACTACACTTCCAGCATACAGTATCAGCTGGAGTAAATAAGCCTGGTATCAAACCTGATGTTAGTCTCTGTATCGATCCATCCCTAGTTACCGCCGTCAACCGTGTTGGAGGTTTGTCTGTGAAGATTCTCAGTCATCCAGGTCATGGTAAACTGTGGGTGGTAAAAGAGAGCAACTGGACTTGCTTGAAGATTCTTGAAGACGTTTCACCTCTCATCCGAAAGGCTTCTTCAGTTCTGTCTGACTGGTAGGGAGCATCAGGTATTTATCCTCTCATGGATGAAAAGCTCATCTAAGGTGTCATTGAGTCATCCTGTTGGTGTGGGTCACTGGGGGCTGGTTGTGAACGGCCTCGAGAGTCGTTAGGGTGATCAATGGAATGCTGATTCTCTCTGTCCTCCTGTGAGTCACTGAAAACAGCTGGGTTTTGGTGTGCATTCAGTTGTCTGGGAAGTGTGCCAAGGACTGCATTGTAGGTGGCTGATAAATGATGTCTTAGACCCCCACCTCTGTTCAGTGATGGCCGTTCCAGGTTGACAAAAATGGCTTCTTTAACTCCTCGCTCATACCAACGATCCTCTCTGGCTAAAATGTGTACGTTGCAATCCTGAAATGAGCGTCCTTTGTTGTTAAGATGAAGGTAGACAGCAGAGTCCTGGCCTGAGGAACTGGCTCTCCTGTGTTGAGCCATGCGCCTGTGAAGCGGTTGCTTTGTCTCCCCAATATATGAGTCCGTGCATTCCTCACTGCACTGAATGGCATACACTACGTTGTCCTGTTTGTGTCTGGGTATTCTGTCCTTAGGATGGACCAGTTTCTGCTTCAGAGTGTTACTGGGTCTGAAATGTACCGGAATGTTGTGTTTGTAGAAGATCCTCCTGAGTTTCTCAGAACCGAAGAAGCCTTTCGGATGAGAGGTGAAACGTCTTCAAGAACCTTCAAGCAAGTCCAGTTGCTCTCTTTTACCACCCACATGTTGGAGGTTATGTTTTCGGCTCTGTTTGTTTGTTCTCAACGTAACTCAAGAAGTAGTGAACGGATTTTGATGAAATTTGGTGGAAACGTGAGCCATGGGTCAAGGAACAATTGATTACATTTTGATGCAAATCCAGATATTGATGTGGATCCAGGATCCGGATATGTACCCAGTGCAGCCTGGAGAGTAGTTGGGGGTTAGATGCCTTGCTCAAGGGCACTTCATCCATGCCAGCTGGTCCCAAAGCTGCTTCTCTAGCCATTAGGGCATTGTTTCTCAATGCCCGTTACTCAAACAGTAATGAACAGATTTGGATGAAATTTGGTAGGCAGCTTTAGTATTATCCCCAAGTTCAACTGATTTGATTTTGATAATACGTGGCTTGGCGGAGATATGGACTCTACTGAATGACCTTCTAGTTACTTCTGGGTTTGTTTGTTTTCTGGAAAAATCTAAACTCTAGCCAACCTGAACAATCTTTACATATAGCTCTTGATAAACATAAAGAAACTATCAATTAAAATGAGCTGAAATTATAAAATATACACCAAACATCCAGATAACACTTTCAATAGAGTTCAGTCTCAGAACTGAGCTGAACATATGTTGGAAAATTCCATTTATAACAGTGTATATACATGCTAGACACTTGTTTAATACACTTTTAATCACTAATGACACAGATGTGTTTACCTAACAGTAAAACAGCCCCCAGATTTCTATTTATTTAGATCAAGTGAAGGGCAAAGCTTGGTTTAACATATATGACCTCGAATCGTTTATCTACACTGGATTACAACTTAAACTCGGATTAGTGCTCTGTCTAATTCTGATAAAACACAGTATAGTAAATAAAAAAGATACTAATTTAACTTTAATCATAATAACAGTGCATGCATTTCTACACAGAAGCAGCCTGGTTCATGCTTTTACTTTGAAATAAAGATTTATGTTAAAAGAAAAACAAACCTGTTTGTTTTTTTAGCTTACGGTGGATTTTTAACGTTGTTTTTAATTTAAAACCTCCATTAAGGTGCTGATATTCGGATAATAGTGTTTGATCGCAGCCCGTCTCTCCACCGTGCAAAAGCGATCTTTCGACCGATAGATGGCAGCACGATTAATCGGTAAAGAAAACGCAAACACTTTAAATACACAAATTAGTTTATTCACTCACTGAAAAAATTTGTTAAATTATTCATACATGTAATGAAATATTTACCGTTTTGAGACATTTGACCGTGTTGTATTTTGAACGACAGAACTAAAATAACTTTTAGTTCCGCGACTTTTATTTTGATATTTGATTTTCAAACAGGATCTGATGCAAGCGGAAGTGTATGGAAGCGTAGGCTAACTTGCAGTTTTCGAAACTGATCTGAAATCAGTTTTTATGTTTTTCCGACAGCGATGTAGGTTAGACGAGCTGATCCTAGATCAGGAGGAAAATCCAGACTGTGTCTGTGAGACTTGGCGGTTTATTTTGATTGTGTCTTGACAGCGAAAATGTAGCTGCGCCTGTTGTTTTAAGAAATGCACGATATATCGACAGTCCTGCACTTTTCTACATGTGGTTGTTTTTAAGTTAGAAAGTTAAACTTGGCTATTAAAAAAAATGGATGAACAAGCACGGGTTCTTTTACAGCGGATTTTACGGAGAGTCCCCAGTAAAAAGACCCAGAGCCTCCTGAGAGCCTGGGGCTGTTTATCAGCCGAGCAGCTGGAGGATGTGGACTACACTCGCACAAAATGGCTGCTTGTGGAGAATATAATCTCTAAATGTGAGGTATGGACACAAACCTAACCGGATATCCTTGTCAACAATCCTTACTCTTTATCTGATATCATCCCAACACTGTATGACGTCATACCTTCCGCACACTCTATAGGGCTGTACCGATATACCGATATAGTATCGATGATAACCTAGGCTAGAAACTTAACGGTATCACCCCGATTCCAAAAAAGTTGGGACAAATTGTAAATAAAAACGGAATGCAATAATTTACAAATCTCAAAAACTGATACTGTATTCACAATAGAACATAGACAACATATCAAATGTCGAAAGTGAGACATTTTGAAATTTCATGCCAAATATTGGCTCATTTGAAATTTCATGACAGCAACACATCTCAAAAAAGTTGGGACAGGGTCAATAAGAGGCTGGAAAAGTTAAAGGTACAAAAAAGGAACAGCTGGAGGACCAAATTGCAACTCATTAGGTCAATTGGCAATAGGTCATTAACATGACTGGATATAAAAAGAGCATCTTGGAGTGGCAGCGGCTCTCAGAAGTAAAGATGGGAAGAGGATCACCAATCCCCCTAATTCTGCACCGACAAATAGTGGAGCAATATCAGAAAGGAGTTCGACAGTGTAAAATTGCAAAGAGTTTGAACATGTCATCATCTACAGTGCATAATATCATCAAAAGATTCAGAGAATCTGGAAGAATCTCTGTGCGTAAGGGTCAAGGCCGGAAAACCATACTGGGTGCCCGTGATCTTCGGGCCCTTAGACGGCACTGCATCACATACAGGCATGCTTCTGTATTGGAAATCACAAAATGGGCTCAGGAATATTTCCAGAGAACATTATCTGTGAACACAATTCACCGTGCCATCCGCCGTTGCCAGCTAAAACTCTATAGTTCAAAGAAGAAGCCGTATCTAAACACGATCCAGAAGCGCAGGCGTCTTCTCTGGGCCAAGGCTCATTTAAAATGGACTGTGGCAAAGTGGAAAACTGTTCTGTGGTCAGACGAATCAAAATTTGATGTTCTTTATGGAAATCAGGGACGCCGTGTCATTCGGACTAAAGAGGAGAAGGACGACCCGAGTTGTTATCAGCGCTCAGTTCAGAAGCCTGCATCTCTGATGGTATGGGGTTGCATTAGTGCTTGTGGCATGGGCAGCTTACACATCTGGAAAGACACCATCAATGCTGAAAGGTATATCCAGGTTCTAGAGCAGCATATGCTCCCATCCAGACGACGTCTCTTTCAGGGAAGACCTTGCATTTTCCAACATGACAATGCCAAACCACATACTGCATCAATTACAGCATCATGGCTGCGTAGAAGAAGGGTCCGGGTACTGAACTGGCCAGCCTGCAGTCCAGATCTTTCACCCATAGAAAACATTTGGCGCATCATAAAACGGAAGATAAGACAAAAAAGACCTAAGACAGTTGAGCAACTAGAATCCTACATTAGACAAGAATGGGTTAACATTCCTATCCCTAAACTTGAGCAACTTGTCTCCTCAGTCCCCAGACGTTTACAGACTGTTGTAAAGAGAAAAGGGGATGTCTCACAGTGGGAAACATGGCCTTGTCCCAACTTTTTTGAGATGTGTTGTTGTCATGAAATTTAAAATCACCTAATTTTTCTCTTTAAATGATACATTTTCTCAGTTTAAACATTTGATATGTCATCTATGTTCTATTCTGAATAAAATATGGAATTTTGAAACTTCCACATCATTGCATTCCGTTTTTATTTACAATTTGTACTTTGTCCCAACTTTTTTGGAATCGGGGTTGTATAATACTCATCTTGAATTTTAATATACTGTAATAACAATGAAAGGGAAGTGTGCTTAAATCAGAATTTTAGCTGGAAAAATCTCATGCCTGAATATTGTATCCATACTGTACACAGAAAATAACACAAGTGATGCTTTCGAAGAATGTTTATAATTTCACTTATAAACTTTCAAACATGAATTCAAAATTGCACTCAGAATAAAATGTCTGCGACACAACTGCAAAAAGAAATTCTCGAGTTAAAAAGCATTTCAATATGATAAATATATTTCGTTTATACAGAGGCGCAGATCCTCCTGTACAGTATATGCAATTTAATTATACTTCTTACTACAAAAAAAATACAAAACATAATATAAATCTTAAGTTAATTTCAATGTCTCGTAAGTACTTGTTACATACACGTAACGTACACATGATCAACTGTTTTTAATTAAAAAATAAGATAACATTAAGAATTTACATAAAAGGGTGTGAATGACCTAGTGTAGTTTGGAAGAATATGTAATTTACCTGCTTTTACCCCACCATAAGATTGGGATAATTGAATCATAATTGAATAATGGGGATAAATGAATCACTTTGTCGTTTTACCTTGCAAAATGCGTTGGTCTGGCTGGTCGAACATTTGCTTATCCATGGAAATTCATTCTCTCATGCAACCTGGTATTTGCATTCATATTTTTGCCGTGTGGTATTGGGTTTAGTGGCCATGATGAATGACTGCTTGTAAAAAATGTCGGACAGCCTGGGTGAATCCTGCATTACGGAAGTGACTGTCGTTCTGTTCGTCAACTGGTTAAAAATCAGTTGACGTCAGCAGTGTTTCTCATACGATTCTGATTGGACATAATCGGGAGTATTTTTAACTTGGCGGTAGGGATTTCCCCAAGCCGGGAGATTATCCAGTTTTTAACAAATACGATCGGGAGGCGGGAGACGGAGGCTAAAATCGGGAGCCTCCCGCTGAAATCGGGAGGGTTGGCAAGGCCATTATTAAAAAATGTTCTGTTTCCGGTCCACCGGCCGGGTGAGTGCCGTTTGTGCAGTTGAAATTTTTTTTTTTTTAACGCCGTTTTTTCGACATTTTTTTCAGGTTCGTAAATCTAAAATCGAACTTGACATTTACGCATGATTCCGCGCAGAATATAGAATCGAATCAGCTCTGCGCATGCGCCGTGCGGCACAAAAAAATGGCAGCAACCATGAAGGAAGGCGATCCGGAGTTTTCAAACATTTGCTTAAGTGTGAAATCGCAAAATGGTATTCTAGCGAACAACAAAATAGTAAAGATTCAGAAAAACAAATCATTCAGTGATCATTTTAATAGTGTAATTTCATCCGAACTAGGCCTAACGCTCGATTTAGAACT
The DNA here is from genome assembly GCF_027579695.1 of Neoarius graeffei. Classification (NCBI taxonomy): domain Eukaryota; kingdom Metazoa; phylum Chordata; class Actinopteri; order Siluriformes; family Ariidae; genus Neoarius; species Neoarius graeffei. The sequence continues at coordinate 5,384,400 of NC_083574.1, forward strand.
ACAAAAAGTCCGTGTGTCGGACCATCACAAACCGTTACTGGAAAATTCGTTTGATCTTGATCCATCCGAGACGTTACAAACAGCTTTTGAGTTTTGTTATGCGAAATTCATTACCTACTTTGTTAATGACCCTGACAGATCTGTAGGAGAACCTAATAGATCTATTCAAAATGAGAACGGAACTGAAACCTGAAAACATTGGTCAATTATCAGTTTCTTTGCACTCTTACATAAAAATTCTGAGGGCCCGTTTACACGAGGACACTGTCGGGTAAAAACGACTAAATATTTTATCGGAAGTGCCTTTCGTCTACACGGGGACGGCGTTTCCGAGGCTGAAAAACGGAAAAAATTGAAAACGCCTTCCAGAGTGGATAAGTTAAAAACAGCCCCCGTTGCATATCCGTCTAAACTACCCAATACATGAAACTCTGCTCGGATCTGCTCACGTCGGGTACGCGTTTACGTCATAGTAAGAGCATGTGTGGCAGCGGGGGCGTGGTCAAGCGCCGGTCTGTGACAGGAGGGTGGAGTCAGGGAAGGTAAGTGGCAGAATCACTACACCTGATGTCAACCTGCGTTTGTGTGTTTTCCCAGTGACCGCGCCGTCTTTAAAGAGGGAGAGCAGAGAAGCTCATCCCCAAGCTAGACGCCGGTTGCGTGTGTGTCTGTTGGTTTAAAAATATTGTTAGATTGAAAAGTGTGGCAATAAAGCCTATTTGTAAACCTGATCTCTGTCCTGCCGTCCTCTGTGCTCCACCCACTCATATAGAACGGCTACAGCATGTCTGATTACATCGATCCAACGGACCTTCACGCTGCTCTGGCAACCTCACGAGTAGCCATAGCCAGAGTAGTCAAAGTTTTCGTGGCGCAGATCAGACAAGACGGAAGACGTTGCGCATGCGTGCAGACATAGCGGAGGTCTTTCACAGCACCACCTAGCCGCCTGGCATGCACATCCAATTGAATTCCACACATTTATGCGTCACCGTATAGACGCAGATTTCCTCCTTGAAAACGGTCGTGTAGACGCGGAAAAAAGTGAGAACGAAAACGGACTTTTGCGTTTTTGTTTCAGACCGTCCCCGTGTAAAGTGGGCCTGAATGTCAAACGAGTGCAGTACAAAGTTTAGTGTTCAAAACATTTTAAGTACCTTTGTAAAAGTTTTGCAAATGTCGCAGTCAGCATTTAAAATGCTAACTTAAAGTTTTTGTACAAGTTTCAGTTGATTAAACCGTCATATTTTATTAAATGTGTCTGCTTTTGTAATAAAAAAGTACTGAAAGAAAAAGCAAACACAGCATTGCGATTTCTTATCCATCCATATATATATATATATATATATGAGTGATTCCACGCTTATGGGTACTGAAATGGGGACATGAACTTATTCACCTAAAACCATTTCTTTTTTTACCATCAGGTCACAAAACATGTAATCTTTAATGAATGATATGTTAAAAGATAACTTTAATTTTCTGAGATGTAATAAAAACATATTTATATGCCAAAGTCAAGCCTATGAGTTCCAAAATGATGTCTGTTCCATTACTTCTGTTACGATTGTCCATCTCGCGTCTGTTACAAATTAATCACAATCTAGCTATATACCATGTTAATCTTATTGAAAGAATGTGTATGTTTATTCTACTACACATGTTTATTAATTATATTTGCTAAAACATCACCTTCCTATGTTTCAAAAAGTAATTCTACATTGTTAAAATTGAGAATATATATGTCCACAACACTTCTGTTACGTTCTGACTTTGGCATATAAATATGTTTTTATTACATCTCAGAAAATTAAAGTTATCTTTTAACATATCATTCATTAAAGATTACATGTTTTGTGACCTGATGGTAAAAAAAGAAATGGTTTTAGGTGAATTTTTAAAAATAAGTTCATGTCCCCATTTCAGTACCCATAAGCGTGGAATCACTCATATATACAGTGCTGAGCGTAAATGAGTGCACCCTCTTTGAAAATTAACATTTTAAACAATATCTCAATGAACACAAACAATTTCCAAAATGTTGACAAGACAAAGTTTAATATAACATCTGTTTAACTTATAACGTGAAAGTAAGGTTAATGATATAACTTAGATTACACATTTTTCAGTTTTACTCAAATTAGAGTGGTGCAAAAATGAGTACACCCTACAACAAAAACTACTACATCTAGTACTTTGTATGGCCTCCATGATTTTTAATGACCGCACCGAGTCTTCTAGGCATGGAATGAACAAGTTGGTGACATTTTGCAACATCAATCTTTTTCCATTCTTCAACAACGACCTCTTTTAGTGACTGGATGCTGGATGGAGAGTGATGCTCAACTTGTCTCTTCAGAATTCCCCAAAGAAAATAATTTCTTTCCACCACAAAGGTGAAGGCTACAAGAAGATCAGCAAAGCTTTATTTATCAGTCAGAATACTGTAGCAAAAGTGGTCCAAAAATTTAAGAAAGATGGAACTGCAATCATCTCACAGAGACGTCCAGGTCGTCCACGGAAGTTAACACCTCGACAGGAGCGTCTTCTGATGAGAAGGGTTGAAGAAAATCGGCATGCAAGTTCACTGCAGTTATCTAAAGAAGTAGAAAGCCAAACTGGGGTGACTATTTACCGTGACACAATACGGCGTACACTGCAGAGGAATGGCATGCATGGATGCCGTCCACGAAAGAAGCCTCTCCTAAAGCCCAGGCACAAAAAAGCCCGGCTAGAGTTTGCCAGGGCCCATGCTGACAAAGATGAAGACTACTGGGACTCTATACTCTGGAGTGATGAGACCAAGATAAATGTTTTTGGAACTGATGGCTTCAAAACTGTATGGCGTCGCAAAGGTGAGGAATACAAAGAAAAATGCCTGGTGCCTACAGTGAAACATGGTGGTGGCAGTGTCCTTATGTGGGGCTGCTGGTGTCGGGGAGCTGCATTTCACTGAAGGCATCATGAATTCACAGACGTATTGCTCTGTACTGAAAGAGAAGATGCTACCATCACTCCGTGCCCTTGGTCGTCGTGCACTTTTCCAACATGACTAAACACACATCTAAGGCCACTGTTGGGTTTCTGAAGAAGAACAGGGTGAAAGTGATTCAGTGGCCAAGTACGTCTCCTGATCTGAACCCAATCGAACACCTACGGGGAATTCTGAAGAGACAAGTTGAGCATCACTCTCCATCCAGCATCCAGTCACTAAAAGAGGTCGTTGTTGAAGAATGGAAAAAGATTGATGTTGCAAAATGTCGCCAACTTGTTCATTCCATGCCTAGAAGACTTGGTGCTGTCATTAAAAATCATGGAGGCCATACAAAGTACTAGATGTAGTAGTTTTTGTTGTGGGGTGTACTCATTTTTGCACCACCCTAATTTGAGTAAAACTGAAAAATGTGTAATCTAAGTTATATTATTAACCTTACTTTCACGTTATAAGTTAAACAGATGTTATATTAAACGTTGTCTTGTCAACATTTTGGAAATTGTTTGTGTTCATTGAGATATTGTTTAAAATGTTACTTTTCAAAGGGGGTGCACTCATTTACGCTCAGCACTGTGTGTGTGTGTGTGTGTGTGTGTGTGTATATATATATAAAAAATCCCGGGCGGCACGGTGGTGTAGTGGTTAGCGCTGTCGCCTCACAGCAAGAAGGTCCTGGGTTTGAGCCCCGTGGCCGGCGAGGGCCTTTCTGTGTGGAGTTTGCATGTTCTCCCCGTGTCCGCGTGGGTTTCCTCCGGGTGCTCCGGTTTCCCCCACAGTCCAAAGACATGCAGGTTAGGTTAACTGGTGACTCTAAATTGAGCGTAGGTGTGAATGTGAGTGTGAATGGTTGTCTGTGTCTATGTGTCAGCCCTGTGATGACCTGGCGACTTGTCCAGGGTGTACCCCGCCTTTCGCCCGTAGTCAGCTGGGATAGGATCCAGCTTGCCTGCGACCCTGTAGAAGGATAAAGCGGCTAGAGATAATGAGATGAGATGAGATGAAAAAAAATTCCCTCCCTCCTGACTGAAAATTTTTTTGCTCACCCGGTGGACAGGAAACGGATTTTTTTAAGGATGGCCCAAGTATGTAATACACCACTTAAAACCACACAAGCCTGTGGTCAGAATAATCCAACACACACATTCTGAACAGCACATAGTTTTTTAAGTTATCAATAAGCAAGTTAAGTTTCTATCTTATTTGAAACATCCAGGTAATAAAAGTGATCCAAATTATTATGATTTTTTCCTCTCATACACTCTCCGGCCACTTTAATTGGAACTTGTTGTTGATTCTAAGATCCCTGTTCTTGGCTGCAGGAGTGGAACCCAACGTGGTCTTCTGTCCTGCTGTTGCATGCTGAGATGCTTTTCTGCTCACCACGGTTGTAAAGAGTGATCATATGAGTTAATCCTTCCTGTCAAAAACGCTCGACCCAACCTGTCCATTTTCCTCTGACCAACAAGGTGTTTGTTTCCGCCCACAGAACCGTCCCTCACTCACTCGCTGCTTGTTTTTTGTTTTTCGCACCATCCTGTGTAAACTAGAGACTGTTTGTTGTCTGTGAACCCCAGGAGATCAGGAGCAGTTTCTGAAACACTCAAACCACCAGTCCGTCTGGTTCAACCCAACACCCATGCGACAGTGAAAGAAAGTCACGCTTTACGATGAGATCACGATTTTCCCATTCTGATGCTTGAAGTGAACATTAACTGAAGCTCTTGATTTGTATCTGCGTGATTTGATGCATCGTTGATTAAAGAACTGCATCAAACAGTACTGTAGGTGGATGGCGGGGTGTTCCTAATAAAGTGGCCAGTGAGTGTCTCAGAAACTGGTCTCTCATTTGGGACATTACGGTCAAAAAATAAATTTTCTAATTTATTTTTTTTTTTGCATTTACTGAACACTCAATGTTTCTTTTGTCATGTTTAATAAGAATAAAGATAGTATCTTGCTTTATCTGGCCTCCACTGTGGAAAATGTTTTTGATTCTGATTCAAATGCTTTTGTAAAATTGATTTCCATATAAAATAACTCCATCATGAAGAATTAAAGCCCCTCCTTCACAGAGGAGTGAAAATATTGAATAAATTTCCTCTTTTTGATTGCTCGGGTTAAAAATGCCAAGTTATGATGACTGAATTGATTATTCACTTAAATATGAATAATATGATACATTTTGGGTATTTGATATGGCGAAATAGGACACAATGGAAAAATCAAGAACACACCGGAAAGATGAGAATAACAGCGGCGGTAAAAGAACAGCGACTGTACCAGCTGAAGGTCGCGCGGGTCTCTGCTGCGGTGCGTGAGGCAGGGGCGGGGCAAAATGACTGGCCGTAGATTCTATCAAAAGTTCGATCTAAATTGACCATGGTTGCAAAATATTGGCCAAAAATACGCAAACACTATGAAATATGAAAGTAAGATGAAAAAGAAACATTCTGTTGCCTTATACTGCAAGACTAAAACAAAATAAAACTGTCAAAACTCACCTTTTCAGCGATAACGTCCGAACAGATCACCCGCGTAACAGAAAGACCGCAAATGGAAGCACGATCAACTTCTAACTGTTGGAGTGGAAAATTCCATTCTACACATGCAAATTGTTAATGCGTGTCCTTCCCCGCACACAAATAACACGCTACGGTAAAAAATAGACCACAACTCATTTTATAGCTCAGAAATTCATACAAGACCAGCTACCATCGTAACATATTCTGTAAGAAACATATTCTATACCTAACTTTCAGCTTTCGCTTTAAAAAACAAAATCGCAGATTTATAACTAAATGTTTATATGGCGTAGTGATTTTAAGTTACTATTTTTGGTGAGGTCGTGACCTCGACCCTGAGGCTTTCCGTTTAGATCAAAACACACGATCGTATTGGTTTTGGGTCTGTGGAAAATGGAGTTACAATGGTGATCAAATATTTTGCATGATGTTTTATTGCAGTTATGATTATTCTGTGAGCGCACCAATCCTTAGGTGGATAAAGTTACAACTTAAAATACAATTAGTGATAACTGTAGACTTTTCAGTGGACTACAACCTTTTTAAGGGAATGCGATGTAGTCGACCATTTTTCCAAGCCGCCATTTTTCCACAAATTTGCAGAATTTTTGCCAAATTCTGAATAGAGTCTTCACATCAAAGATTTAGTTTTATCTGTATTATTTCTTTCATCATTTTATTTCAAATTAAAACCAACATCACCATTCAAAACCGTATAGTTTATTGACTGAGTATATTTAGTGGGGTACCCCCACAGCACCCTGTTTCTGAGACAGACCCATATTGTCCGATTAATTTTAAGTTTGACAAAAATGAACGACCGGAGGACCTGAATGATGCGGAGGAACGAACTGTAACCCATCACTCGTTCTGGAAGCGTGAGCCGACTGAACGAACAAAGCTTTTGACGTGAACGAAAAGAACATGTTCACCTCAGTGAATGAGAATTCTCTTCTTGAAGACAGTTTTATTTATTTATTTATTTATTTATTTATTTTTTAAAGCATTTCTCAGGGTGTCGCAACAAGAAAGCGTCCATAGTCGGGAGTCTAGAGAGCAAAACTGGCCATGTTTAACCCCTGTCAATCACAGCATCACGAGCCAATCATGTCCACCTGTGAGCTCATGTATGCAGAAGAAGGTAGATAGCATTTTCCAACAGGATGTAACTAAAACATGCACGTCAGCAAATCGCTAAATGAGGTCATCGACAAATCTGCAGATTAATTATTCATCGTGATCATCAGCATGTCAAATTACTAATGAGGTTACACGACGACGACGATGTTTGCCTTTGAGTAGAATAGAATAGAGTTTTATCAGAATAGATTATAATTTTTCTACGTCATTTTTGATCATGGCACGAAGCACGAATGAAACCTTGACGCATTTACGAAATACGATGCAAGACTCTCAGCAATTGTGAGCATCTTTTGGTTTATGTATGCAGAAGAGGGTAGATAGCGCGTTCTTCAGAGTGATACGCTGTGATGCAGCAGGGTTGGTTTGCTGGCTTCACATGTCTCACAGGAAGTCCACATTTCCACAGGTGGTGAATGACCAAATCATTTCTTTCCAGAACTTTAACAAACAACGATGTGTTTGTGACCAGGCAGTCCTTGTTAGAATTTGTGATTGATTTTATGAAATATGTCTCACCAATATATGTTTTTGAAAGAAGAACAATTGGTTGATTGAAAACTATAGCACATCTAATTAAAAAATTCTAACTAGTGTGACAGTATGCAGCACTGTTCAGGCAAAAACTGATTTTTTTGGTTCAAGTATCAGTTTTGATGATGTGATTGTGAGAAAGGCCAGTTTTTCTCAAAGTGTACGCCATGGCCCCCTGGTGGACCTTGAAGGACCTGCATGTGGGCGCTTTATCCTGTTCTACAGGGTCGCAGGCAAGCTGGAGCCTATCCCGGCTGACTACGGGCGAAAGGCGGGGTACACCCTGGACAAGTCGCCAGGTCATCACAGGGCTGACACATAGACACAGACAACCATTCACACTCACATTCACACCTACGCTCAATTTAGAGTCACCAGTTAACCTAACCTGCATGTCTTTGGACTGTGGGGGAAACCGGAGCACCCGGAGGAAACCCACGTGGACACGGGGAGAACATGCAAACTCCACACAGAAAGGCCCTCACCGGCCACGGGGCTCGAACCCGGACCTTCTTGCTGTGAGGCGACAGCGCTAACCACTACACCACCGTGCCGCCCCGCAATATAATCAAAAGGCTTTTAATTTTTAAAGCTAGACAACCTTTCAGATTTTTCAAGTGTAGGTCGTAAAAAGAACTTCCTCCGACACCCAGTTATTTTTGTTTAGTGGACTGAAAGCTACTGAATTTGAATCACAAACTTCCAATTTAATTTTTTTTAATATCAAACAATGAATGAATTTCGAGCCATGTGGCCTTAAATTCCCCGTTATTTTTTCCTGCTTCACCATGACCCAGTACAAGATACTTACGTCATGCATCACATCACGTAGTGGGCTTTCTCCATTTGCACAAGGCATTGTGGGATACAAATTTGAAAGCGGAGAGAAAAATGGAGGACGTGAGTGTGCGAATGAAATGTGAAAGAGCGACTACAGTAACGGAAAGAAAGCGAGAAGAAAAGACGTTATGTTATATACGAAGGAAAGGAAATGCAGGAAATATCAAACTAATAAATATCGGCGCTCAGCGAGCACCTCGGTGTGATCAGCTGTTCGTTTAGCGACAGAATGATGTTAAAGGTAAACCTGCGCATGCGCACACACACACACACACGGACTTCCTCCGTCTGCTTGACTGCGCAAAGCGAGCGATTTCATGCACATTATTTGCTTTAATCCCCTCAAATTAAATAACTTCCCAGCCATAGAACAGAATGGCCTGATATTTTGTGAGATATTACAGAAATAAACATATATCACAATTTCAGATGGAACTAAATTTCACTGATTTTATGAAATTGAAAGGCCATCTAGCTTTAATGTTGTAGTTAACCTTGAAACTCCAGCAAAATATTTGTTATTACATAGTTACATAAAACAAATCCATGGGATTAAAATCATGTCCTATTCTTCATTTTCAATTTATTGAACACCGAGTTCAGTGTTGAATCTTCCTGAAGTAATATGATGTAATATTTTTGGTGTATCACTTGTCCTGTCCTGTATCGTGCGATGTAATAAACAATTATTCCACGAAATCAAGTCGTACATGAGCTGATAGCCAACAAGGTGCATAGCACCGAGTGTTTTATTTAACTGTTTTATTCTACCCACATTCACTGGATTTTGAGAAACAGAGCACTTTTATTTCTATTTTTTGCAAATTCAGTGAATTAAAACTTCATACAAAACGTCCAACAAAATCATTTCCACTTAGAATATAAACAAACCGGTGATATGACGGGAGCAATTTGTGAAAAAATGCGATAGTAAATCTTGAAAAAAAAAATCCATTCTTACCACAAATACTTTCATTCCATGTTTTGTTGCTTTTTTTTTTTGAGGTTTTGTTTTCGAGTAGTTTTTATTTCGTACTCGGTTGGTTCAGCAACACGCTCCGCCATTTTGGTTTTCTCTACTCACGGTATATGAGCTGATATCCTAGTAGTAGAGTAGCCAATCGGAGCACACGATTGCTCATATCCAGTGAATGTGGATTTAATAATGCACATTATATGTCTTTGTATATTTAGGACTCGTACACAGGCATGATAACTGGAGTAGTAATAATAATAATAAGAATGTGGCTAACCATTAAACCAAATCAGTTGTGAAGTGATAGACGTACCTGTCTGTATACCTTCATTAAACTCCTCATTAATTACCCACCTTTTTTTTTTTTCCTTTCTCGATTTCAGGAAAGCAGGCTGCGTTTAAAAGACGTGACGAAGCTGGAGTTGGTCTGTGAGTGACTTTGTTCCTTATGGCTGATGTTCTGAACACAGATGTTCATTTCATGTCTCGTTTTCCTTCCTTCATGGCCGCCGCGACACCGAGACCTTCACGGTTTTCTCTCAGCAACTTAACAACCTTTATTACACAATTCACCATTTAAGAGCTGAAATTGATTGATTGATTGATTGATTGATTTTTACATTTCTTCTGCAAAATCCAGTCGATAACGGTGTGCAGGAAACGTTATTGTGCCTCAGGGTTCGTTTAATAGTTTATATACCGTGTAAATGTTTATGCATTTGAGCTTGTCAGCTGTTTTGTTCTTGCTTTATTGATGATTGATGTAATAAAGACTGATTTTGGGTTATTTTCTGTGTCAGATCACATAGAGAACCCTAATCAAGGAACCTGGCACAGCTTTAAACTCACTGAAGCAGAAGGTGACTTTAAAAACTTGAAAATTGTTGACCTTTTTTTTTTTAAATCATGTAAATTGTACAACCCCGATTCCAAAAAAGTTGGGACAAAGTACAAATTGTAAATAAAAACGGAATGCAATGATGTGGAAGTTTCAAAATGCCATATTTTATTCAGAATAGAACATAGATGACATATCAAATGTTTAAAGTGAGAAAATGTATCATTTAAAGAGAACAATTAGGTGATTTTAAATTTCATGACAACAACACATCTCAAAAAAGTTGGGACAAGGCCATGTTTCCCACTGTGAGACATCCCCTTTTCTCTTTACAACAGTCTGTAAACGTCTGGGGACTGAGGAGACAAGTCGCTCAAGTTTAGGGATAGGAATGTTAACCCATTCTTGTCTAAAGTAGGATTCTAGTTGCTCAACTGTCTTAGGTCTTTTTTGTCGTATCTTCCGTTTTATGATGCGCCAAATGTTTTCTATGGGTGAAAGATCTGGACTGCAGGCTGGCCAGTTCAGTACCCGGACCCTTCTTCTACGCAGCCATGATGCTGTAATTGATGCAGTATGTGGTTTGGTATTGTCATGTTGGAAAATGCAAGGTCTTCCCTGAAAGAGACGTCGTCTGGATGGGAGCATATGTTGCTCTAGAACCTGGATATACCTTTCAGCATTGATGGTGTCTTTCCAGATGTGTAAGCTGCCCATGCCACACGCACTAATGCAACCCCATACCCTCAGAGATGCAGGCTTCTGAACTGAGCGCTGATAACAACTCGGGTCGTCCTTCTCCTCTTTAGTCCGAATGACACGGCGTCCCTGATTTCCATAAAGAACTTCAAATTTTGATTCGTCTGACCACAGAACAGTTTTCCACTTTGCCACAGTCCATTTTAAATGAGCCTTGACCCAGAGAAGACGTCTGCGCTTCCGGATCGTGTTTAGATACGGCTTCTTCTTTGAACTATAGAGTTTTAGCTGGCAACGGCGGATGGCACGGTGAATTGTGTTCACAGATAATGTTCTCTGGAAATATTCCTGAGCCCATTTTGTGATTTCCAATACAGAAGCATGCCTGTATGTGATGCAGTGCCGTCTAAGGGCCCGAAAATCACGGGCACCCAGTATGGTTTTCCGGCCTTGACCCTTACGCACAGAGATTCTTCCAGGTTCTCTGAATCTTTTGATGATATTATGCACTGTAGATGATGATCTGTTCAAACTCTTTGCAATTTTACACTGTCGAACTCCTTTCTGATATTACTCCACTATTTGTCGGCGCAGAATTAGGGGGATTGGTGATCCTCTTCCCATCTTTACTTCTGAGAGCTGCTGCCACTCCATGATGCTCTTTTTATACCCAGTCATGTTAATGACCTATTGCCAATTGACCTAATGAGTTGCAATTTGGTCCTCCAGCTGTTCCTTTTTTGTACCTTTAACTTTTCCAGCCTCTTATTGGCCCTGTCCCAACTTTTTTGAGATGTGTTGCTGTCATGAAATTTCAAAATGTCTCACTTTCGACATTTGATATGTTGTCTATGTTCTATTGTGAATACAATATCAGTTTTTGAGATTTGTAAATTATTGCATTCCGTTTTTATTTACAATTTGTACTTTGTCCCAACTTTTTTGGAATCGGGGTTGTACATGAATAAAATCGAGTTAAAGTTGAGTCCATGAAATGGAAGTGTTTGCTTTTCTCTCCACAGATGAAGCCCTTTCTGTGGATTTCATCCAGTTTAAGGAGATGTTCACAGCTCACTTAGAGGAAGTCGTCCGACACGTAAAGCACATTCCTGATTTCTGTTTACATCTCAAAGTGAATAAATACTTTTCTGGAGATGTGTTTGTGGCAGGCTTGTAGCACTCGAGTCCAACTCGTGCCCTAATTTTAAGGACTCGTGAATCAACTCAGACTTGAGCACTGATGACTCGGACTCGTGCATTAAATTAACTGCATTTGGACTCGTAGATTGGAAACGAGGACTCTGATTTTTTTTTCTTTATTTTTGTGACATGCCATAATAATTTGGCGTAAGATATTTATATCTACATTAATTTTTTACTGATTTTGTGCAGGAGTGTCGCACCGGCACGCCTTGGCGCATGCATCAGATAGACTCTCGGGCGCACTCCGGAGACTCTTGTTTTAATTTTTAATGAATGCCATTAATATGAAACGACCGTTTTTGTTTTGTAAAAGTTTCATCAAATTTGTAACTGAAATACATAAACAACTTGCACTACTGTTCAAAAGTTTGGGGTCACCCAGACAATTTTATGTTTTCCATGAAAAGTCACACTTTTATTTCCCACCATAAGTTGTAAAATGAATAGAAAATATAGTCGAGACATTTTTCTGGCCATTTTGAGCATTTAATCGACCCCACAAATGTGATGCTCCAGAAACTCAATCTGCTCAAAGGAAGGTCAGTTTTATAGCTTCTCTAAAGAGCTCAACTGTTTTCAGCTGTGCTAACATGATTGTACAAGGGTTTTCTAATCATCCATTAGCCTTCTGAGGCAATGAGCAAACACATTGTACCATTAGAACACTGGAGTGAGAGTTGCTGGAAATGGGCCTCTATACACCTATGGAGATATTGCACCAAAAACCAGACATTTGCAGCTAGAATAGTCATTTACCACATTAGCAATGTATAGAGTGGATTTCTGATTAGTTTAAAGTCATCTTCATTGAAAAGAACAGTGCTTTTCTTTCAAAAATAAGGACATTTCAAAGTGACCCCAAACTTTTGAACACTTAAGAACTCTGAAGCCGCTCAGTCGAAGTCTGCGTCGTCTGATTTGTAAAGTTAAACACGAGTAGGACACAAATGAATTTCCCGAACTTAAAGGATCTTCATAAATAAATCTCAGAGGTCTTGTGCAAATGCTCCTGTGAAGGGTTTATAAATAAATCGGTGGATAAAAACAGATTTAAACTCGACACCCTTTCGATTTCATAAAATCGGTGAAATTTAGTTCCGTCTGAAATTGTGATATATGTTTATTTCTGTAATTCACAAAATATCAGGCCATTCTGTTCTATGGCTGGGAAGTTATTTAATTTGAAAGGATTAAAGCAAATAATGTGCATGAAATCGCTCGCTTTGCGCAGTCAAGCAGACAGAGGAAGTCCGTGTGTGTGTGTGTGTGTGCGCATGCGCAGGTTTACCTTTGACATCATTCTGTTGCTAAACGAACAGCTGATCACACCGAGGTGCTCGCTGAGCGCCAATATTTATTAGTTTGATATTTCCTGTGTTTCCTTTCCTTCGTATAGAACATAACGTCTTTTCTTCTCGCTTTCTTTCCGTTACTGTAGTCGCTCTTTCACATTTCATTCGCACACTCGCGCCCTCCATTTTTCTCTCCGGTTTCAAATTTGTATCCCACAATGCCTTGCGCGAACGGGGAAAGCCCACCACGGGATGTGATGTGATGTGATGCATGACGTAGTATCTTGTACTGAGTCATGGTGAAGCAGGAAAAAAATAGCGGAGAATTTCCGGCCATGTGGCTTTAAATCCATTAATTGTTCTGTTTTTAAAAAAAAAAAACTAATAAAACTGGAAGTCTGTGATTCGAATTCAGTAGCTTTCAGTCCACTAAACAAAAATAATGAGGTGTTGGGGAAAATTCTTTATACAGTATGACCGACACTTGAAAAATCTGAAAGGTGGTACAGCTTTAAATGAGGCCCAGTGAGAAACCGGTTTCTGGAGTGATTATTATTATTTTTAAAAATGTAAATCACAAAAAAAAAAAAAAAAAGCTGCAGATCAACTGAACTCGATCGAGTAAACTAAGTTCAATTTTTGTCACATTTCAAAAATTCACTTCGTCACCTTTATATCCCCGTGTGTGTTTTTTTTGTTTTATTTTATTTCTGATTACTAAACGTGTGTTGATTGTAATAGCAGTGCGATACGGTTAACGAGCTCTACTTCACTCATGAACGCTGCTCAGTGTCTCCTCTGGTTCTGACCCGTGAGTCTTTGCTTGTGCAGGTGTCTGTCAGGATAAAGAAAGCGGAAGACGGCGCTGTGTGGATCCGTATCGCATGGGGTGATAATTTCACCAAACCCAACCACCTCAAGCCAACTTACGCTGTTCATTATCTCCAGACTCCCTACGTGTTTATCCTTCATCTCAACGCCAAGCACAAGCCTTTTCTCTATCAGGTCACGGGTTTTTTTTTTAAACGTTTTTCTGAGCTTTTTATCACGCTGTACATTCAGTCTGACTGTTCTCTTGATCTCATTCTCAGGCTTTAGTTCTGTCCACCAGACACGTGTCCATAAACGAAGCTCACCTGAGTGGCCGAAGCCTCGCTGCCCTGAGAGACCTGCTCATGAAGCAGTATCAGCAGGTAAAGCACCGAATTCATCCTCCTCAGCAGGTTTTCTCGACAACTGCTTCAAACTTGAAAAGTAATAATACGCTGTTTAAAAACGGGACAGGATTTTAGGGTCGAAACACTCGTCGGCCACTTTATTAGGAACAACCATACTAGACATTACAGATTATTATTTGCATATTTTCTTTTCCAATACAATCCTGAAATTGAGTAACAACCGAAATAGAAATGCATCCTGTAGGTTTTTTTTTTCTTTTAAAATTATTGCGCTGTTTTTTTTTTTAATAAAAGCACTTCACAAAGAAAAAAAAAACTGACATTGCAAATGTTATAATCAATAAATAAATATCCATGAAACATCTCCAGAGCCAAACTTTTGTTAGGCATTTTGTTCCAAGATCGGATCAAGCTAGGTTTGTTTTGGTTTTTTTTGTTCTTCCAAAGTATCTTTCATATTTTATTTCCACAATACTATGTGATTTGAGATGATATTCCTCTTTGATGTACAACCCCGATTCCAAAAAAGTTGGGACAAAGTACAAATTGTAAATAAAAACGGAATGCAATAATTTACAAATCTCAAAAACTGATATTGTATTCACAATAGAACATAGACAACATATCAAATGTCGAAAGTGAGACATTTTGAAATTTCATGACAGCAACACATCTCAAAAAAGTTGGGACAGGGGCAATAAGAGGCTGGAAAAGTTAAAGGTACAAAAAAGGAACAGCTGGAGGACCAAATTGCAACTCATTAGGTCAATTGGCAATAGGTCATTAACATGACTGGGTATAAAAAGAGCATCTTGGAGTGGCAGCGGCTCTCAGAAGTAAAGATGGGAAGAGGATCACCAATCCCCCTAATTCTGCGCCGACAAATAGTGGAGCAATATCAGAAAGGAGTTCGATAGTGTAAAATTGCAAAGAGTTTGAACATATCATCATCTACAGTGCATAATATCATCAAAAGATTCAGAGAATCTGGAAGAATCTCTGTGCGTAAGGGTCAAGGCCGGAAAACCATACTGGGTGCCCGTGATCTTCGGGCCCTTAGACGGCACTGCATCACATACAGGCATGCTTCTGTATTGGAAATCACAAAATGGGCTCAGGAATATTTCCAGAGAACATTATCTGTGAACACAATTCACCGTGCCATCCGCCGTTGCCAGCTAAAACTCTATAGTTCAAAGAAGAAGCCGTATCTAAACATGATCCAGAAGCGCAGACGTCTTCTCTGGGCCAAGGCTCATTTAAAATGGACTGTGGCAAAGTGGAAAACTGTTCTGTGGTCAGACGAATCAAAATGTGAAGTTCTTTATGGAAATCAGGGACGCCGTGTCATTCGGACTAAAGAGGAGAAGGACGACCCAAGTTATCATCAGCGCTCAGTTCAGAAGCCTGCATCTCTGATGGTATGGGGTTGCATTAGTGCGTGTGGCATGGGCAGCTTACACATCTGGAAAGACACCATCAATGCTGAAAGGTATATCCCGGTTCTAGAGCAACATGTGCTCCCATCCAGACGACGTCTCTTTCAGGGAAGACCTTGCATTTTCCAACATGACAATGCCAAACCACATACTGCATCAATTACAGCATCATGGCTGCGTAGAAGAAGGGTCCGGGTACTGAACTGGCCAGCCTGCAGTCCAGATCTTTCACCCATAGAAAACATTTGGCGCATCATAAAACGGAAGATACGACAAAAAAGACCTAAGACAGTTGAGCAACTAGAATCCTACATTAGACAAGAATGGGTTAACATTCCTATCCCTAAACTTGAGCAGCTTGTCTCCTTAGTCCCCAGACGTTTACAGACTGTTGTAAAGAGAAAAGGGGATGTCTCACAGTGGGAAACATGGCCTTGTCCCAACTTTTTTGAGATGTGTTGTTGTCGTGAAATTTAAAATCACCTAATTTTTCTCTTTAAATGATACATTTTCTCAGTTTAAACATTTGATATGTCATCTATGTTCTATTCTGAATAAAATATGGAATTTTGAAACTTCCACATCATTGCATTCCGTTTTTATTTACAATTTGTACTTTGTCCCAACTTTTTTTGGAATCGGGGTTGTATAATACTCATCACAGTATGTCCAGTATATACTGTAGGTTTGTGATCAAACTTCAGACAAAAACTGTGAAAAAAGTCTCATCAGACTCAGTTTATCACTTTTATGAAAGGGATGAAATTTAAAAAATATCATAATTAAGATTTGGGACAAAACTTTTTTTTTCTGGTGTAAATCAGCTGCTTGCAAACAAAGTGTGTAATTTTGATTCAAAGGTTGCAAGATTTTGTAATCCCCAGTGTCCTGTACCATAATTTCTCAATATCATCATCATCATTTCCTCTTTTCTCGCTCCAGGTTTTCCCAAACCAGCAAAGAACCCTAAAAGAAAGAAACAGATCTGCTTCACGTGTGTACTTTTAAAAAAAAAAAATTCTTCTCTCTCTATTAAATCGAGAATCAGGTCTGAGCATCATGTATGTTTCGTGACCATCTCGGAACTGGATTTTATTTATTTATTTATTTATTGACTTAACTAGTTGTGATTTTTTTTTTTTTTTTTCTCTCCTCAGATCCCAATATCGATAAAGAGCACGCCGAGTTTGCTGAGAGAAAACATTACATGGCCTGTGAGGCTTTCGGTGACGGGACGGTGCCAAAACTTGAAACCGCCGTGTACAAGGTGAGTAAGAAACAGGACCGGAGAGTCACACCCTGGCTCAAAGGAAGGACAAAATGTGGAGACCACACACGGCTTTTTCCAAATAAAAATAAATTTATTTAAGAAAAATTAAATTAGGGCGGCACGGTGGTGTAGTGGTTAGCGCTGTCGCCTCACAGCAAGAAGGTCCTGGGTTCGAGCCCCGGGGCCGGCGAGGGCCTTTCTGTGTGGAGTTTGCATGTTCTCCCCGTGTCCGCGTGGGTTTCCTCCGGGTGCTCCGGTTTCCCCCACAGTCCAAAGACATGCAGGTTAGGTTAACTGGTGACTCTAAATTGACCGTAGGTGTGAATGTGAGTGTGAATGGTTGTCTGTGTCTATGTGTCAGCCCTGTGATGACCTGGCGACTTGTCCAGGGTGTACCCCGCCTTTCACCCATAGTCAGCTGGGATAGGCTCCAGCTCGCCTGCGACCCTGTAGAAGGATAAAGCGGCTAGAGATAATGAATGAATGAAAAATTAAATTAAATGTGCAGTCAGTTGATCAGTAATGTGTGCTGTGAATAAGTATGAGAGAGAGAGAGAGAGAGACTAATTGCTGTCTGACGCACATGTACAAAAACGCTGTCGACCAAAAATGGCTTAAAAAAATCATGAAATGAAATGAAATGTTTCAACATTAAAAAATACCATAAGCAGGAATCAGTAAGCTGTATGGAACAAAGTTAATATTTGGTGTGAGACGACCCTTTGCTTTGAAAAAAAAAAAACAGGGTTTCTACGCAGTATGGAATTTGATTTTAGTATTTTCCAGGTCTGGAAAAGTATGGAAAATGGAAATTAGGGTATGGAGAAATATTTGTGTTTCCAGACCTTTGCCGCTACATCGTAAAATGAAGCTCAACATTCTGACATTCAGTTGAATTTTGCCAAAGAAATGTGTTGAAATGCGGAGGGAGGGAAACGGGTGTTCTGTTGTACTGGCATGCGCGCCGCCACACCTCCTGAACCTGCTTGCTTCTTAATGCAAGACTTTGGACAAGACGCAGGAAAACCCCCTGCTACAAAACGCCTCTTGAACACGCGTGAACACACATCATAGCTCCAGTCAGTGTAAAAATGCTTCTGGCTTATTTGGCAGTGTTGCCAGAATTTGCTAGAAAAATAAGGCACATGGACCCTGAAAACAAGCGACCCAAGACAAAAAAACCTGCCAACAAAAATATGAAGGCTGTGTACGCAAACATACATATAACATACCTGCAAACTAGTCACCTTTCGGCGAAATTCGCCGTTTTGATCCCAAAATAGGTCACTTGTGTGAATCGTGTAGATCCGAAGAGGTTTTTTTTTTTTTGGGGGGGGTGCGCGAGGCTACGTTGCCGAACATTTGGTTTCAATGTACTACTACTTCAAAGTACTACTACTACTTTTCTCCTCACACCCACATTCAGACCATTTCCACCTTCTTCATACTTCAGACGTCTCTCTGATTGGATGACATTCCAACGAGCCAATAGTCTTACAGAACGCTGGACAGTATCCGCGAATTGTAACTGAATAGAGGCGGGGTTTTCTTGAATACGGGTGTGTATAGGAGGATGGCAGAGATCATCCAAACGCAATGCAGAACGGGACACCGAGTCTTGAAAACAGCTCACGGAATCATATTTTCTGATTTTTTCCCGAACTCTATATTACATCTGGAGACGGAAAAACATTTTTAGTATGCGGAGAAAGCTGTGTCACGATGAGTGCGATTTAAAGAGGCTTTAGGGTGGGTTTTTTTTGGTACCTGTTAGGGCTGTAACAATATGCAAATCGAAATCGCGATACGCAGAGCCACGATCCGTGTCGCGATACAAGAAGGCAGAATCGCGGTACACCCTTTCAAACTTCTCCTCAGCCCAAAAACAGAGGCGCTTCCAAACTTCAATTTATGAATACTTTACTTTTTATTTAAATTACATTTTAAACTTACTTAAATTACTTTTATTTTTTATATCTATTAGTAAGTCATTTTTTCGCCGACCTGCGACAATCTTCTGCGAGTCACGCAACGTCCACACTCGCCACTGGCAGCCATATGGCGTCCTTGGCCACCAGAGCATTCGTTTCTTTTAAGCGTTCACCATTCTGGTTGCGACGCGGGGAGCGCATCTGTAAACAAGCAGCTCATTGGCTGGCTAGGTGTGCCACAAGCCAATCACAATCACTTGACCGGAAAGGCATGCAGTGTTGCCAGATTGGGAGGTTTTAGGTGCTTTTTGGCTGGTTTTGAACATATTTTGGGGTGGAAAATGTTAGCAATATCTGGCAACACTGAAGGCATGTCTGCTTGGGCGGAAGCCTTCTGCGGCAGTTACATTTTGACACGCGAGCAACGTTTCACCATAAAAATTCCGTAATTTCCATCTGTTTTCCGCGATCACAGAAAATCATTGGCCCTATGAGAGTGAGACAGTGAGAGAGCCACCCCCCCAAAAAAAAATCTTAACGGATTTACACGATTTGGAAAAATGACTTTTTCAGAACCGAAAAAAACAGAGCTTCCGGCTCAACAGTATTATTTTGAGAAATAAAACAATCTTTGGATATACATTTGTTCATTTTTGCATACATATTACTCATTCTCTGCAGTGGTCTGAATTATTTGTTATTAAATAGTTAATGTTAGTAAGTAAATGTTAATAAGTCAGATTTACTACTTTAAAAAAACATTTTAAAAAAATCGTGGGTGTATCGAATCGTGGGTCAAAAATCGCGATACGAATCGAATCGTGAGTTGGGTGTATCGTTACAGCCCTAGTACCTGTGATTTGGTGGTCTGTGAGTCGCGTTTTTATGACATAAGACGCAAGGGGCGGGACTGTTACGTTTGAACCGAACGCGCGACATGGAAGATGTTTCTGTGGGCTGAAACAAAACAGAAAAAAATGTCAAATCAGTTTGAATAAAGTCATTTTTTGTTGAACATAAGGATCTATAAACGTGTGTTTTGGCTAAGAGAAATAATTTTTATGTGAAACTATTGGTGGGATTGTCAAAATTATAACGTAATATGTGTTGATCTCGGTTGTATTCAGAGAACCAGTTGTGCGTGTGAGTGAGAGGAGAGAGAGAGAGTGTGTGTGTGAGAGAGTGTATGTGTGAGTGAGAGAGAGATTCTCTCTCACTCACACACACACTCTCACACCATGAATTTGGCAGCACTGAAGGAAAGGAGGGCTGAATTTGGTGTCCAGCCATCTACCAGTGCTGCTGGTAATGGGGCAGAGGTGGTGAAGAAGGATAGCATGGCGTGAAAGAGGCACATGGCAGAGCAGCATAAACGTGCCCTTGAACGGCTTGTTCGGGCCAAAAGGTCTAAAAAATGATAAACTGGTCTGCTGAAGAAAGTTTCCAGTGTCACACTTCAAAAATTACTTTTTTAAATTCAATTTTTACTTTTTATACTTTTCCTTCCTTAATGGTAATGTAATGAGGTATCAGATGCAAAACTGAAAATTGCAAAGCTAAAAATGAATAAATCTTGTCTTTGTTTTAAATGTTGTCTTTTCCCTGTATTTTCCTTGATCGTGCGCTGTTTAAGGGGGCCGGGGGGTTACCGGTAGTTTGTCACCTTTTTCAACCCTCATGAGTTTGCAGGTATGATATAAAAATGTATACACACTTTGAATCATTGTGAAGTAAGTGTTTATTAAAATTCATTTCATTTTCAAGGTGTAATAGAATTTACAGACATCACTTTGTTTTATCACTGCCTCTTACTGATGTTTATAGTCTACGCCAGACCTGGGCATTTTACGGCCCGCGGGCCGCATCCGGCCCTTTGGTTCATTCTGACCAGCCCGCCTAAGGTTAATTAGAAATTACAAAATAAACGTATTTTCTAATTTTACCTCATGCATGGACTGAATGTGCATTGCTTTTATTTTGAAGTTGTGTTCAACAAAAACGCAATGCACGCGACATGAACATGACATGCAATCCCACGAAACCTAATCCCGCGATAACTACTTCCGTAATTTGTCCAGACCAACCACAAACTTGTACGTCATCCTTCAAACGGTCCAGCCAATCACATAGTGTGACGTCACCAGCAGGCGCCGGAGCCCGAGCCGATCTTTAGATCTGATACCTACACCGAATCGACGTTGTTGCGAGCAGGTCACAAGAAGACTTTAGCCCCCAAAATGTCCGCAAAAAGAAGAAAGGTAGATGCCGAATGCAGGGCTTTCAACAAAACATGGACTGCTAAGTATTTATTTACTGAAGTCAGAGATAAAGCCGTGTGTTTAGTTTGCGGAGAGCAGATCCGAAAAACACCAAATGAGGTGATTAGACTACAAATGTGGGCATCATTATTATAATATGATGTATCTTGCTTGATATTTGGAGTAGAAAGACAATATTGTGATGTCTTTATTGTGTTTTGGGGTGAATGTGACTGAAAAAAAAATGGTACAAACGTTAACGTTTTGTTAACCATTGTTTTGGGAAATTTGATTGAATAAATGACATATTTTTTGTAAGGCAACCTCGTTTTTTCCCATACTCTTACCAGTCTTAGCAGCTTGTAAAAACAATGTTATTTATTGCTTTATATAAAGAAATATAATTAATATTGTGCAGAATTTACTTCAGCCTTTTGGTCCGGCCCTCCACAAAATTTTCTGTTTCTCGTGTGGCCCCATGGAAAAAATAATTGCCCACCCCTGGTCTACGCGATGAGACCTGCAACAGTCACTGAAAGTGAATGTCCAAAAATACCAAGAGAACTGAATGTGATTTGCATTGTCAGCAGTGACCGGACCAGAATGGATGTCAGTTTGAGAACAGGCGGTGACTAAATAATAAAATGTCTGTAAATTCTATTACTCTTTTTGAAAATTACATGGATTTTAATAAACGCATACAGTATTTTACAGTGATTTAAAAGCGTGTATACATTTTTTTTTCGGGACATCCTGTATGTGCTTGACATCTTCACACACCTGTGTTTTAATGTCTTGAAGTGTGCATCAGATACGTGTGCGTCAGAGTGGCATCCTGTATTTTGTGTAATGTGTTTATATATTTATGACAAAAACAGGGCACTGATACAAATTTTAGGCCAAGCTAAATATGGTATGCATTTTGGTGGTATGTCATAATGTGAGTACCTGTTTGATTTTCAAGTAATTCTTTTAAATATATGAGTAGTTGTTTGTTCGCTGAAGTCTCCAAACCTGAGAATTTGAGTATGGAAAAAGTCTGGAATTTTAAATTTGAAAATGTGTAGGAACCCTGTCTGCAGGTTTTACTGAGCATCTTCCAGAACCAGCTGCAGTTCTTCTGGACACTTTGACTGTCACACTCGCGTCTTCATTATGCAGCAAAAGTTTTGCAGTAGGCTTCATTATGTTTTTTTAATCTGAAAAGAAAGTGCTCTCTTATGGAATATGCTGCTCAGACTTATTAGGCCATTATTAAAAAATGTTCTGTTTCCGGTCCACCGGCCGGGTGAGTGCCGTTTGTGCGGTTGAAATTTTTTTTTTTTAACGCTGGTTTTTCGACTTTTTTTTTTTTTTAAAGATATTTTTTGGGCTTTTTTCACCTTTATTGGATAGGACAGTGTAGAGACAGGAAATGAGCAGGAGAGAGAGACGGGGAGGGATCGGGAAATGACCTCGGGTCAGAATCGAACCCGGGTCCCCGGATTTATGGTGTGGCGCCTTATTTTTCGGGTTCATAAATCTAAAATCGAACTTGACATTTCCGCATTCCCAGGGCTTTCCACTAAGGCTCATACTAGCCAGCCATGACAAATAAGTAGCCAGCCGGGGGAGTAAACACAAAATAAACTCCTGTGCACGCAGTTCCCAGGATTAAATGTATTTTCCACAGACCATTTATTTATTCACTTTACTCAAATACAAAATAAATTGGCAGTAAATCTTTTCTTTTCTTGCGTATTGCATCATGAGGCGTTCCTGGCTTGTAAATCTCTTATTTTCGGTGCGTGACACATTCACGCAACTGAGCATGCTATGAATTAACAACGACAACGGTCTGCAGTGGGGCGACACAATTACACACTCAGCCAACATTTCTCCATTTGTGTATGAAAATACACTCCAACCACTCAGTTTGGGTTCATTTACAACCAACGGTGTCTTTTGATGCCAGCACGTAATTGAACGAGAGAAGACTGGTTTACCGGAGACAAAATAAGCGTCATCTCTGCTTCTGTTCCCTCCGACGGCCCCGACACACTACTGCCTCCGCCGAGTGCGCGCGCACACACTGCATGTCGGGGCCGTGGATGAGTTACTCTCCCTTGATCAACGAAGTCTGCGGGGAATTTGTGGTTATTATCGGTACAAACAGCGCGAATCACAACTTAAATGAGTGCGGTTCAGTTTGACATTATTGTCTGTCCGTTAGATAAACATTTAATTTTATTAAAATCGAAAATTAATATTTAGAGCCAGTGGGCTACAAAAATAATAGTCATTAAAGTAGCCGGCTGGACTTAATTGTGTAGTCGGCTGTGTGGCCGGCAGCCGGCGCTTGTGGAAAGCCCTGCATTCCGCACAGAATATAGAATCGAATCAGCTCTGCGCATGCGCCGTGCGGCACAAAAAAATGGCAGCCACCATGAAGGAAGGAGATCCGGAGTTTTCAAACATTTGCTTAAGTGTGAAATCGCAAAATGGTATTCTAGCGAACAACAAAATAGTAAAGATTCAGAAAAACAAATCATTCAGTGATCATTTTAATAGTGTAATTTCATCCGAACTCGGCCTAACGCTCGATTCAGAACTACAAAAAGTCCGTGTGTCGGACATTTTAAGTACCTTTGTAAAAGTTTTGCAAATGTTGCAGTCAGCATTTAAAATGCTAACTTAAAGTTTTTGTACAAGTTTCAGTTGATTAAACCATCATATTTTATTAAATGTGTCTGCTTTTGTAATAAAGTACTGAAAGAAAAAGCAAACACAGCATTGCGATTGCTTATCCATCCATGTATATAAAAAAAAAAAATCCCTCCCTCCCGACTGAAATTTTTTTTGCTCACCTGGTGGACAGGAAACGGATTTTTTTTTTAAGGATGGCCTGGGTACTGTGAGGGTCCCCCACTAAATATACTCACAGTCAATAAGCTATATGGTTTTGAATGGTGATGTTGGTTTTAATTTGAAATAAAATGATCAAAGAAATAATACAGATAAAACTAAATCTTTGATGTGAATACTCTATTCAGAATTTGGAAAAAATTCTGCAAATTTGTGGAAAAATGGCGGCTTGATCTGGGACATGATAAATGGTCGACTACATCGCATTCCCTTGAAAAGGTTGTAGTCCACTGAAAAGTCTACAGTTATCACTAATTGTATTTTAAGTTGTAACTTTATACACCTAAGGATTGGTGCGCTCACAGAATAATCATAACCGTAATAAAACATCATGCAAAATATTTGATCACCGTCGTAACTCCATTTTCCGCAAACCCAAAACCAATACAATCGTGTGTTTTGATCTAAACCAGGGGTGCCAGGGTGAAATTGGTAAGGGGGCCAGATTTTTTTCAAGTGGGACCTTGGGGGCCGAATTTCAGGCCAAAAGTGTAAAGACCAGACACTAACTCAACAAAAGGACATTATTTTATATGATTTTTGAAGGCCTATACGCCCAAAAGGAATTGTAAAGCTATAGCCTCAAAATGAGGCGCACAGTAACATGGCAGACAAAAGCAATTTACCCTCTGAAAATGTAACAGTCTAAGCATGCAAGTAGCCTACATTTATAAAAAAAAAAAATGCTACAGAAATGGACTAAGACACAAATAACACAAGTGTAAACTGTAAATGAATTAGATCAGATTTATTGATCTTGCACATCAAAAACATGTCAATGCATAGGCCTAATTAGGCCAATTAAAACGATTGGCAAGTAGGCCTAAACGAGTCAAAAGAAAGAAGTGCCAGGGTAAATAATTCCACCAATAGGTCAAGTGACTAAATATCCAGTGGCATTAGTTTAAAAGAGCCAAATATGACTGAACATACCAATAAAAACAAACTACAGATGGCACATTAACTTTGCTGGTCAAGTCCCACATATATTTCCACACAGCCATCCTGTTTATTCCCCCTCAAGCACACAGCAAAATGGGGGAGAAATACCAGCTACATTTTACATGTGGAAGCCAGAAGTCTTTTACTTTTTACCAGCTTGTCGACATTGGGGGACAGACTCTGGGCAGTTGCTATTTTCATGACATCGTTGAGATGTCCATGGGTCAGACGACTACGCAGTTTCGATTTATTAATATTCATTACTGAAAATGCCTGTTCACATAAATATGTTGTCCCGAACATACAGAGTATTTTACCGGCAAAGGCCGTGATAATTGGGTACTCTGGTGGCAATGACTGATAGAAAGATTGGATTCCAACAGATGCGTATTTATCCTTGACGAATGCACCCTCCGAAAATGGCTTGGACACTTTTGCGATCTCCCACGCGATGATGTAGCTCGCCTTCACTGCCCCTAACATGAAATAAAATGTACAACAAAGATATTGAGACACCCCTCTTTGAAAACAGCCGCATTTAACATTAAAGGAGAACTGAAGATGATGTATGATATTAAAACGAACCTTCATGTGTCTCTCGAGACTTTGAGAAAGCTGCTTGCTGTTTTTGAAGGTTTGAGGCAAGCTCATTTAGCTTTTCAGTCCTGCGTTGCCCGGTGAATTGGCTGTATTTGTCGGCGTGGGTCTCGTAATGTCTTTTGACATTGTATTCCTTCGGTACAGCCACTTGTTGCGAACAAATCAGACAAACAGGTTTTCCCCCTACTTCCCAGAAAAAGTATTTCTCTCTCCATTTTTCCTGAAAGATGCGACCCTCAGAATCAACTTTTCTCTTTTTAGACTGTTGTTGCTTGTGAACGAGCAACAACTAGCCGACTCTACATTAAATCCGGGTCATTGCACCTGCGCGTGCTGCAGCAAGCAGAGAGCAGCTAAAAACGAACCGATGGATTACACGAAAATGGAATCAAATTGAAACATTAGCTTTAAAATCATTACGAAAAAAAACCACAACATTCGATTTTTATTAATTTATTATTTTAAAAAAGTCTCATGAACCACCGGGCCGGATGTGATGACCAATCGGGCCGTATCCGGCCTGCGGGCCGTTATCATGGCACCCCAGGGAAAGCCTCAGGGTCGAGGTCACTACCTCACCAAAAGTAGTAACTTAAAATCACTACGCCATATAAACATTTCGTTATAAATCTGCGATTTTGTTTTTTAAAGCGAAAGCTGAAAGTTAGGTATAGAATATGTTTCTTACAGAATATGTTACGATGGTAGCTGGTCTTGTATGAATTTCTGAGCTATAAAATGAGTTGTGGTCTATTTTTTACCGTAGCGTGTTATTTGTGTGCGGGGAAGGACACGCATTAACAATTTGCATGTGTAGAATGGAATTTTCCACTCCAGCAGTTAGAAGTTGATCGTGCTTCCATTTGCCATCTTTCTGTTACGCGAGTGATCTGTTCGGACGTTATCGCTGAAAAGGGGAGTTTTGACAGTTTTATTTTGTTTTAGTCTTGCAGTATAAGGCAATAGAATGTTTCTTTTTCATCTTACTTTCATATTTCGTAGTGTTTGCGTGATTTTGGCCAATATTTTGCAACCGTGGTCAATTTAGATCAAACTTTTGATAGAATCTACGGCCAGTCATTTTGCCCCGCCCCTGCCTCACGCGCCGCAGCAGAGACCCGCGCGACCTTCAGCCGGTACAGTCGCTGTTCTTTTACCGCCGCCGTTATTCTCATCTTTCCGGTGTGTTCTTGATTTTTCCGTTGTGTCCTATTTCGCCATATCAAATACCCAAAATGTATCATATTATTCATATTTAAGTGAATAATCAATTCAGTCATCATAACTTGGCATTTTTAACCCGAGCAATCAAAAAGAGGAAATTTATTCAATATGTTCACTCCTCTGTGAAGGAGGGGCTTTAATTCTTCATGATGGAGTTATTTTATATGGAAATCAATTTTACAAAAGCATTTGAATTGGAATCAAAACAATTTTCCACAGTGGAGGCCAGATAAAGCAAGATACTATCTTTATTCTTATTAAACATGACAAAACAGGCTGAGACATTAAGCATTTACCACTGGTGGCCCATTGGGCCAGTGGAATTGAAGAGTTACTGGCCCAAATGGAAAATGTGGTGGCCCGAATGCGCGCAGTACCCGAACCACGGCTGCTACAGGCAGCCGCTGCAAGCACCGCAAGTGCTTGTACAAAAAGGGGGGTCCGGGGGCCCTCCGCCAGAAAATTTTGAATTTTCAATTCATATTTGTGCATTCTGGTGCATTTTAAGGTGAAATTAATGAAAATAAGATTATTCATATTTTGCTAACATTATTATTATCTTTATTGTTTGTTCACATTGATATTTTATTCTTTTTGCATTTCTTGTTCTATCAATTTCTTGGTTACATTTAAAAATTTCCTTTGTTCTTGTTCTCTGTTCGTTTAACACATGCTGTTGATTACTGTTTTACATTAATTGTTTGTATAAGTTTTAGAATAAGCTAAGTTTTGCCTCGCCATGCAACTCACTTGTTTATAGAATAAGCTTTGCCTGTAACCCACCCTGTGTGATGGAGACATAGTTCCCTTTTTTGTCACGGTTTCAGCTTTGGCTCATATATTCTCAACATTGTAGATATTGAATTCTCACCACTGTAGATATTCTAATAGAAATACAATTAACTTTTTAAATACACCTTTATATAATAGCCACAAGACACACACAGGCCAGTCCCAAGTCTGGATGAAAGGTGAGGGTGGCATACTAACCCTCATCATGCTGGATTTAAATGGGCATGAAGAAGTTTTATTTCTTAATTAATAAAATATCATGAGAATCATTGACAAACCATGCATTTGCTGAAAGGGTGGACTTTGGGGAATAATCTAGTGAGATTTTTGCAAAGCCTTACCTGCTCGGGGGTGATTTATAACCCTAATTACCTGTTAATTAGCTAATTAACAGGTATGCTCAGGTGAGCCAAAAAGGGGTGAAATGTTGTATTTTTTTAATAAGACAAGATATAAACACCAAATTTTCAGGATATGTCCTCGGGGGAACTAGTAGTACATTTTTGCAAATTCAGCTCATTTGCATAAACCGTTGCCATGCCAACAACAGATACCCTAGCAACTGGGGGTATAGAGGTTTTCGACTTGACGTCATAGGGTCACGTGATACTGTTTACGCCGCCATTTTGGAGGTACAAAGCCACGCTTATCAGCAAACAACACTTGTAATATCCATCTTCTTCATCGCTTACTTTTATCGTAGAATGCCTGATATGTGTTGTGCAGTTAGCTGCCACAACAGAAGAGGGGATAAGCCTGGATTAACGTTCCATAGGTTCCCGGCCGATCGACAGCGTCGCGAAAAGTGGATCGCGGCGATCAGGCAGAGAATTGGCAGCCCACCGAACACACGCGTTTGTGTGGCGAACATTTTGTCTCGGGTAACTTTTCCAAAAGTTTAAAGATCTCGTATGCGAGATAAATGACAAATTATACATGTAGCCTAGCACCTAGCCTACACGCAAGCCCTGTTAGGCGGTGTTCAGGCTACCTGGCACCGAGCCCCACTAGTCAGGCTACGATGGTTTTATATACGTGAGACGGGGACCGCTCGGCCTCATCAATGGGGCTACCTGGCACTGGGCTTCTTACTAGTGTTTGGCCGGCTTACGTGTAGTCTAGGTTTAACATACACGGTGCCCTCAGGCAAGGCAGAGCCATGTTGTTGGGTGGGTTGTACTTTTTAGATGTGAATATGCAATGGACAAAACTAGAATTCGATACTAGACATATTAATTATTATGCGTTTTTCTATATGATTAATGTAACTCTCTCTCTCTCAACCTGGACACTATTTTTCTAACTGCAATGAATTTACTTTTATTTGGTATCACGTTGAAGTAGACTGTTATGGAATTTTTTGGCCACAAAATGTTGTTGGAAATCTTTGCATATGTTGTCATGGCAACCATTCAAACAATGCATGCTGTGAAAAGGGAAAATACATATTTTTTGACAAATCTCTGACATGTTGGGCTAGCGAGAGTCGCCATTGTTGTGACCGCCAAAATGGCGCCATCTACTTGTCGACATGGCAACGGTCACGTGGGTCGAAAACCTCTATACTGGGTTTAGCATGGTCTGGTTGTACCAGAGAGGGTCAGAATAGTTATTTTTGTTGTAATGAACTAATGTAGACCTAGTTTGGCTATTTTGATAGATTTCATCATCTTTGGATATTTGAATAATATAATATATGGGATCAGATCTAATTTACCACATTATTTTATCTGTTCTTCTATTTCAGTCATAGCAACCAACATTTATACTTCATTCTTTAATCACTAAAAGTTGATCCACGTGTAGCCATATTTCTTAGCAGTGTATCCTGAAATTTTGATATTAATATACGAAGTCTGAACGATTTTGCACCATCTGAAGCTAAAGCGCGTGTGTTGAAATGCTGTTTTACGATTTGGCGCCATATTTGGCGAGTTGTAAACCGAGCGTGACGTCGCGCGCTCTGATTGGCTGCCGAGTTCAAAATGAAGCCGTTCGTTAACACCCGATAGTTAATTTATGCACGATCGTATTTAAACTGGAGCGTGGAGTTTGAACATATTTCTATTTGAATTTCACCGTTCTGATGGTCTCCTTGCCGCAACCGTCTTCGTCTACAAGATGCTATTTTCCCGCCAAAATGACGCTTCCGAACAGCGCCGAACATCTCCGAAGATGCACGAAGACGACACGCTCCTGCCACGGGGCGGAGCGGGACGAAAACAAAGATGGCGGACCTCGTATCGAAAAGGTGCATTTTACGAACAATTTCTTCACAATTCCGGGTAAAATATGAGTAATAAAATTTGTTAATTTGTATCGAAAACGTACTGGCCCGCCCGGGCCACTGTTTGGCCAAATTTAGTGGCCCGAACTGGCCCGAAAGACGTGAAAAAACACCGCCGGGCCATCGGGCAAGTGCTAATGTTGAGCCCTGCAAAAGAAACATTGAGTGAGTGTTGGGTAAATGCAAAAAAAAAAAAAGTAAAATTAGAAAATTTATTTTTTGACCATAATGTCCCAAATGTTTCTGAGACAGACC
The DNA here is from genome assembly GCF_027579695.1 of Neoarius graeffei. Lineage (NCBI taxonomy): Eukaryota > Metazoa > Chordata > Actinopteri > Siluriformes > Ariidae > Neoarius > Neoarius graeffei. Next base: position 5,414,519 of record NC_083574.1, read on the forward strand.
CATATGCAAAGTGTTTCTCTCATTAAAACATCTACAGCTGGGGATATAAATCTGATTTCCAGGGTTATGAAATGATATTTTATTCCCTTCAGCTTGAAACCAGGTACAGAGGCAGCAGCAGCAGCGACGACACACTCAGTGATAGAGGTGAGCTCTTCAGAGGTGTGGTCAAGTTCTCCAGCCCCAACCTCCTGGAGGCTCTACGTCACTGCGTATCCACTGGTGAGCAGGTTGGGGGGCGGGTTGCTATCGGAAAATAATCAATGATGGGCAGTTTGCAATTTATTAATGAACAGCGTCATACTTTTGTTTTATTTTTATCCATTTACATATACTTTTTTTTCCAAACCTAATTCGACAAAAACTGCAGCTTCTCATGTAACTGAGAAACAGAAATGTTCTCCGTATGGACACTCCACTGACACTGGAGACTCCTTCCATAACTGTGAAATACGTTTCTCCTTGCAGTAAGATTAACCATAATAGTGATTTTTATATTTTGCGTATTCTGGCTTCTGAGAGCCAAATCACAGAAAGAGCGCATAAAACTATCCCTTAACACGTTGTCGTTTCTATAGTAACAGCTCATTCATACAGACTTAAACAGCAGACACTCCACATTATTAAAGCACTGAGTGTTTTATTACTTTGTACAATGAAACATTGTACAAGTGATAAAACACTCAGACGGCTGGTCCGTCTTTTGGCCTCGTCATCATCGTCCACAGTTTACAAAAAGCGCTGCTACTCCTACAGGAGTGATCAGATTTTGATCAAACTCATAAGGATCGTTCCGCTAGTTGGGATGTATAAAAGTTGTCAAGACGGTGGCGCCAGCGTTCATAGTTAAAGGAGAACTGAAGGCAATTTTTTTTTTAAATTATCAAAATTCTATTTCTCATTTTATTAAATATCAGAACGCATTTTTGATCGCTATTTTGTCGCTGCTATAGCAAGTTATGAGTGTTTGAAATATGCTCTGTAATATATCAGTCCATATGTCAAAGCAATGGCCGTAAACGAGATTCGTTGAGACCTGTGCGAGACATCGTAGGACGGAAGTAAAACGTACAGCGGAAATCAAAGTGACCGACATCTGCCAACGTCGTCAAAAGACGCGCGCGCCCTCTTTCGAACGCTGAAGCCGGAAGTTTTGTTTGTTTTGATGGCAATCAGGAAAGTTTGAAAAAAGTCGGCAGTAATCGTCATTTAAACTCGTTTTTGTGCAATATTTCGTTTGGAAAACAGTTTTCAAAATGGCGGCACTGACACCTGGCTGACGCTTCACGTTTCGAAGTCTCGTGAAGATCGCGCGGATAAGCGACGCCTGCCGTGGACCAAACGAATCAAATTCAACATGGATAAAAACCGAATAGGCCGATAAGTATAATATTTAAGTTGCCAATACGAGTCACGATATAAGGTTACTAAAACCGAAAATGTAATTGAATAACACGTTAATTAAGAAATAAAGCGAGTTTAAAAATGACTTCAGTTCTCCTTTAACTTTTCATGGGCGTTTGAAAAGTTTGGGTGACTTGTCATACCAAACACTACTCTTCGTAAACTGCTAGGATGTTTTCACTGAAACTCACCCAGAAGACTCTAAAGACATAAACCAATAAGAATTGTTCACTAGGTGGCACCACCTGCCTTGGCTAAAGTTACACGGGGTCATATGCAATTTTGCAAAAATCGCGACTCCTCCGACAGGATTGATCAGATTTTCAAACTCGCACACAACAACAGTAGCCAGCATGAAATGAGTTCACAAAGGCTTCTGGGAAAGTTCTGCTCTTGAGTTTGTTTGTCGACACTACAGCTAGATCTCTGTTGAAAGGCTGATATTCAGCCTCTCGTTAGGTAGATTCCTGTTTTGGTGACCCGATCAAACCAGTAAATTTGACAGAACAGATATAATCACCCTACCATTCCTGACTGCTTGGGGAGGAAAAAAAAACCTTGAGAGTCAAAATGAAATGTGAATTCGGTATGACTTTTTAAGTTTGGCGAGATTAACGGTTAAATACGTAGAGCTGAATCAGATCTGAATATTTGTTTTACTCCTCGAGTGGCTTAAAATGAGAGTGATCCGGCTGCGCTGGGAGCCTCCTGAATTCAGCCATGTTTTCTTTCCAAACAGACTGATACAGGGCCAGAGTGAAGAGGTGTCGATAAAAATGACTGACTGAGGCTACATCCACATGACAACGGCAACGAGATTTTTTTTTTTAGCGGGTAAAAAAAATATCGCGTCCACATGGGCAACAGATCAGTAAAATATCAGGTCCATATGGCAACGCAACGCTTGCTGAAAACGATGCAATACACATGCCACACCTCTACGTGCGCTGTAAGACGGTCCCATTGGAGACACCAGAACAATAGAAGAAGTAGGACACATGCGCATAAACCCCTTCTTCTAGTCATGTGGTTGTGACGTCATCATAAACAAATCCGTTCTACTCATCCAGACGACTTTGCAACGGCGCCGTTGCCAGATTTTTCCACTCTGGAAACCGTTCTCAAAAAAATGTCATTTTGGGGCACCCAAAACGCCGGTGCCGTGTGGATGCCAGGCCGAAACGATAAATTTTATCGGATTCACCTGAATCCGTTGCCGTGTGGACAGGGCCTGAGGGCCTCTGCATGCTCTTGCGACAAGGCTTTCGCAGATAGCTTTTCGCAGACAGTTGTAATTTATCGTTGAGCAGGGAGTAATAGGCGTGCACGATGTTATTCACCGTCACAACGCAAGGGGGCGCGAAGTCGCGAAATCGCTAGGAGTAGTTGGTGGGTGTGGTTAGTGGAGTGTTTATCCTCGGGTTACTGATAATGACTAGAACTGGAGTCGTATAGATGTACGTGCTTCCTCGATCAACCGCTCTTCGTGCTGCTCCATCTTCGCTCGTGTTTTTAAAAATGGCGGTCGTGAAAACAAACCAAACCGGGAAAGTAGGGAAGCGGAAGTGCGTGTACAGCGGATGTAGAGTGGACCAATCAGAGCCCTCTTGTCTGCGACGCTGTCTGCGAGGCTTCTGCGGTGGTCACAATTTTTGGGAGGTGCGCGCAGAGCGTCTGCGAAGGGGGGGGGCTACGCAGACGCCATCTGCGACACCATCTGCGAGGACTGCGTTGTCAGCATAAATTGGCCTTGAGACTCAACCAAACACAAACAAGCGTTCCAGACAGGAATACACGGTTTTTCAGCTTTTCTGCAGAAGCCGTAAATCATTATTTTTCATCAGTTCTATATATTTACTCATCAGAAATTACCTTTAAATTACAGTATCGTTTTAACACCTTTTAAAGGCAGATAGAACATGTGGCAGGACGACCTCCAGGTGGTGTGAGCGTACCAGTATTAGTCTCATTACTGTGTTTGTGTTCGGGTTAACGGTCTTGTTTCATGGTGTTTGTGCTGCGTGCACCATTTGCTGTGAAATGAGGCCTTTGTGAAAGAAACCCCACCCAGTCGAGGACATGGATGCAGTTATGAATGAATATTATTATACATGTTGTGTTTGGTGTTCTGGGGGTGCGTCGTGATATATAAACAGTTTTGTGGAAGTCCATGTGGGTTTGGAGAGCATTACAGTGAGAGTAAAAAGTATTTGATCCCTTGCTGATTTTGTTGGTTTGCGCACTAATAAAGACATGATCATTCTATCCTTTTAATGGTAAATGTATTCTAACATGGAGAGACAGAATATCAAAAAGAAAATAACTTGAAAGAATATATATTAATTGATTTGTATTTCATTGAGGGAAATAAGTATTTGATCCCCTAGTATGCATTAGGAGTCCTGGCTTTCACAGACCAGTTACGCTACGTTCACACTGCAAGGCTTAATGCTCAATTCCGATTTTTTTGTGAAATCCAATTTTTTTTGTGAGGTCGTTCACATTAACAAATATATGCGACTTGTATGTGATCCTCAGTATGAACGAAAAGCGACCTAAAAGTGTTCCGCATGCGCATTGCAGGATACGACGACGTCACGCAGTGAGCATGGCCAGTGTTTACGGAAGTAAAACCGCCCGGTTGCGGTATGACCCATCCAATCTAGCTTGAATAGCTGCATCCCCCCAAATGGAAATCAGCTCCCTAACCTCTGCGTCCTTCCATTGAGAAGATTCAGAACCTTCACAGCCCGAAGCGTCCCTCGCATTGATGTCATGCGCAGGGGCGCAGATACGTTTTTTGAACTGGGAGGGACAAAAAACTGGGGGGGGGGGGGGGGGGGGGGGACAAAGCTGCCAGCAAACCAACCCCAACCCCGATATGCCTGTCAAACTTGTTGTTAGTAACCATAGCAACCAAGCTCGAGCTCGCAACCTGTGCAGTCTGCGCAGCTCAACCAACCGAATGTCAGTCTTTGTTTTATGTGAATTGTTGCAACTATGCATACACTGCTGTGCACCTCAATAAACCGAATGGTAATTAGTCTTTTGATTTTTCCGTGAGGTTTGCCTTATGCAAAGAAAGACAGCATAGACGTTTTTTCCTCCCTATAAGTGGGGGGGACCGAACGAGGTGAATTTAAATCTGGGTGGGACGAGTCCCACCCTCTATCTACGCCCGTGATTATGCGCCATGTTGTTGTAACTTTTTTTGAGAGACCCGCCGCCTACTTCAGCGCAGAATAGTGACGTTTGTGGCTTGTTGATGACGTGTAAGTCAGATGAATGCGACCTGGCGGTTCAGACTGAAGTCGCATATGAAAAGAGCGGATAGGAATCAGAATTAGGACCACATATCCAAACGGCCTGGGTCGGATTTGAAAAAATCGGATCTGTGTCGTTCATATTGTCAATAAAAGATCGGATACAGGTCACATATGGGCGAAAAGATCGGATTTGAGTCACTTCAGCCTGCAGTGTGAACGTAGCCTTAGACACTCCCAATCAACTTGTTACCTGAATTGAAGACGCCTGTTCTAACTAATCACCTGTATGAAAGACACCTGTTCACAGAATCAGACAGATTCCAAACTCTCCAACATGGGTAAGACCAAAGAACTCTCTCAGGACCTCAGAGACAGGATTGTTGACCTGCACAAATCTGGAATGGGCTACAAAAACATTAGCAAGATGCTGGGGATTAAAGTAACAACCACTGGTGCAATTGTGAGAAAATTTAAGAAGTATAACATGACCATCAATAGACCTCGGTCTGGTGCTCCACAGAAGATTTCACCTCGTGGGGTGGCAATGATCATGAGAACTGTGAGAAATCGGCCTGCAACCACACAGCGGGAGTTAGTGAATGACCTCAAGGCAGCTGGGACCACAGTCACCAGGAAAACAATTGGCAACACTTTGCGCCGCAATGGATTAAAATCCTGCAGTGCCCGAAAGGTACCCCTGCTTAAGAAGGCACATGTGGAGGCCTGCCTAAAGTATGCCAATGATCACCTCAAAGATGTACAAAGTGATTGGGAGAAGGTTCTGTGGTCAGACGAGACCAAAATTGAACTATTTGGTCTAAACTCTACTCGTCATGTGTGGAGGAAGAAAAATGCTGCCTATAGAGATCTTGCAGTCACGTGACCGGAAAGTACACAGCCGCCATCTTGTCGGTCAACAGCACAGCTGAATATTGCTGCACTCGTGTACAGAATGGGTTAATTTCAACCGACGGACTACACAGCTCATTTTTCTAATGAACAGAGAACTAGATATATGTCTAAAATAAACGATCTACAGATTAGTGACCCATATGGCTTTCCGGACGGAGTTTTCACGACCGTGTCAGTGGATGTTGAACTGCCAGCGGAATACCCAGACGTGTATAATTACCTCATCAACTTTCCCTCGCTGTTCAGTAGTGAAGCACTGCGTGCTTATAAATCTCTGGACAGTTATCTTTACAGAAATTCAGGATTTGTCAGCGACTCAGATGTGGCATCTTGTAAACAAGAAAATGATCCTCACTGGACGGGTAAGTCACTTAAGTATTGAGTATAGCACTGACCAGCCGATTATAGAATAGAATAAGGTAATTCCAGCTGTAATTCCAAATCGTCCGTCTTGTTTACCTGGCGTTGGAGAGGTAGAGGCTTAGCAGTGGAGATTTGAGTAGCTGTTTTCTGAGCTTAGTCAACAGGCCGGCTCTGCAGCCTCGCTTTTGCTTCCACTCCCGGCGCCGCCTCCTTAGCTTTGCTTCCAATAACAATCCACGGAGACCCCGCTGGTCTCGCTATCTCATCCGGAATGTTTTTTTTTTTTTTTTTTTTCTCGTCCGGAATGTTGTGCATGTGATGGAAATTGCTACAAACCATCATTTTCTGCTGGAAACCAATGTCCAGTAAGTCCATACGGTTGTAGTGGATATTGAAGTCCGGTACAGACGAACAACACGCAAAAATACACACAAAAAAACATTAAAAACGTGCACAGGTAGGGAGAGCTTGTAGCCGCAGCCATTGTAGTAGAATTGTATATAGTAGGTTTTTCCAGAAGAAAAGGTAGAAGTAGAACCAGAAGTAGAAGTAGAAGGCAGAAATATGGCGTTTGACCAACAAGATGGCGTCTGTCACAATCTGGATCGGCTGTGACGTCACATGCAAGTGCTTCATGACCCCAGGAACACTGTGCCCACCGTCAAGCATGGAGGTGGAAGCATTATGTTTTGGGGGTGTTTCTCTGCCAAGGGCACAGGGCTACTTCACCGCATCAGTGGGAAGATGGATGGAGCCATGTACCGTGCAGTCCTGAGGGACAACCTCCTCCCCTCTGCCAGGAAGTTGAAAATGGGCCGTGGTTGGGTCTTCCATCCAACATGACAACGACCCGAAGCATACAGCAAAGGCAACAAAGGAGTGGCTCAAGAAGAACCACATTAAGGTCATGGAGTGGCTCAGCCAGTCTCCGGACCTCAATCCAATCGAAAATCTATGGAGGGAGCTGAAGGTCCGAGTTGCCAAGCGACAGCCCACCAACCTTAATGATTTAGAGAGGATCTGCAAAGAAGAGTGGGCCAAAATTCCCCCTGATATGTGTGCTAACCTTGTGGTTAACGACAACAAACGTCTGTCCGCTGTGCTTGCAAACAAAGGCTTTGCCACCAAGTATTAAGTGCTTTTGGCTAGAGGGATCAAATACTTATTTCCCTCAATGAAATACAAATCAATTAAAATATATTCTTTCAAGTTATTTTCTTTTTGATATTCTGTCTCTCCATGTTAGAATACATCTACCATTAAAAGGATAGAATGATCATGTCTTTATTAGTGCGCAAACCAACAAAATCAGCAAGGGATCAAATACTTTTTACTCTCACTGTATAAGTCAGGAAGAAGCTTCCAGGATTTTTTTTTTTCCTTTGGAAATGTTTTCCATAGCTGGAATTCTGGGTTTGGGTGTAGCACTGTGTCATCTGATAATTCTGACAACTTCCTGATTTCCTCCTGCACATTTGACAGGCATTGCTGAAGGCCCCGTCACTCCTCTCTTATCCTCCATCACACAGAAAGGAAGGAACCACTTTGTGATTGCGGAAAAGGTTCCAGCAGCCACGAGTCACACACCTGCACGCAAGACTTAACATGATTTATGCACAAATACTCTTCTTACATGAGCAGGTCCAGTGTGTTTTGGGTTTTTTTTTTTCCTGGTTTTTTTTTTTTTTTTTTACACTTTCTTTAAACCCTGTTCAACAAAGTTTAATCCATTTTTACAAAGTTTTAAATAAAGGTTTTAAATGTTGCAGTTTATCACGTTTCTTCCATGAGTCGAATTTCACCTTGAACTTCTAATCCGAACACACACTTTTTCCCCCCACTCACTGATATGTGATATTCTTGGATCATTTTCCTCAAAAAAGAAATAAAATGACTGAATAATATTTTTTATCTCATTTGTTTAATCAGGTTCTGTTTATCTAATTTTAGGACTTGACTGAAAATCTGATGGTTTTATTTCATATTGATGTAGAAATCTAGAAAACTGGCGGCATGGTGGTGTAATGGTTAGCGCTGGCTGTCGCCTCACAGCAAGAAGGTTCCGGGTTCGAACCCAGCAGCCGGTGAGGGCCTTTCTGTGCGGAGTTTGCACGTTCTCCCCGTGTCTGCGTGGGTTTCCTCCGGGTGCTCCGGTTTCCCCCACAGTCCAAAGACTTGCAGCCTTGGGCTGAAGTGCCCTTGAGCAAGGTACCGAACCCCTGACTGCTCCCCGGGCACTCTGGTGTGTGCGTGTGTTCACTGCTTCAGATGGGTTAAATGCAGAGGATGAATTTCACTGTGCTTGAAGTGTGCATGTGACAAATAAAGGTTTCTTCTTCTAAATTCGAAACGGTTCACAAACTTTCAAGCAGCACTATAGAGATCTTGCATGTGACGTCACAGCCGATCCATATTGTAACAGACGCCATCTTGTCGGTCAAACGCCATATTTCCGCCTTCTACTTCTGCTTCTACTTCTACCTTTTCTTCTGTAAAACCCTACTATATACAATTCTATTACAACGGCTGCATCTACAAGCTCTCCCTACCTGTGCATGTTTTTTATGTTTTTTGTGTGTATTTTTGCGTGTTGTTTGTCTGTACCGGACTTCAATATCCACTACAACCGTATGGACTTACTGGACATTGGTTTCCAGCAGAAAATGATGGTTTGTAGTGATTTCCATCGCATGCACAACATTCCGGACGAGATAGCGAGACCAGCGGGGTCTCCGTGGATTGTTATCGGGTCTGGCAGGCGAAGGAGGCGGCGTCGGGAGAGGAAGCAAAAGCGAGGCTGTAGGCAGAGCCGGCCTGTTGACTAAGCTCAGAAAACAGCCACTCAAACCTCCACTGCCAAGCCTCTATCTCTCCAATGCCAGATCCATGGTAAACAAGACGGACGATTTGGAATTACAGCTGGAATTACCTTATTCTATTCTATTATCGGCTGGTCAGTGCTATATTAGATACTACTGATATATCTAGTATCAGTACTAGTACTCAATACTTAAGTGACTTACCCGTCCAATGAGGATTGTTATTTTCTTGTTTACAAGATGCCACATCTGAGTCGCTGACAAATCCTGAATTTCTGTAAAGATAACTGTCCAGAGATTTATAAGCACGCAGTGCTTCACCACTGAACAGTGAGGGAAAGTTAATGAGGTAATTATACACGTCTGGGTATTCCGCCTCTGGCAGTTCAATATCCACTGACCCGGTCGTGAAAACTACGTCCGGTAATCGATAAGGGTCACTAATCTGTAGGTCGTTTATTTTAGACATACATCTAGTTATCTGTTCATTAGAAAAATGAGCCGTGTAGTCCGTTGGTTGAAATTGATCCATTTTGTACACGAGTGCAGCAGTATTCAGCGGTGTTTTTTACCGACAAGATGGCGGCTGTGTACTTTCCGGTCACGTGACTGCAAGATCTCTATAGAGCATTAAAATAAACGAATAAATACATTTTTGTTTTCTAAAAAAAACCATTGTATAATATTCTGGGTATTAAAAAAATAAACAATTCATTATTCTACCTTCATATTTTGCATATATGAATAAATTTAAATATTTTAAATCAAGTCCTGCATAGATTCATTGTTAAAGAATTGTACTGAAGATGATAAAAAAATTGAATTAATAAAGTATTTTTAAGGTTAAAACAAATATGTAAATATGTCATTGGTGCGCGCGTGAGGCTTCGACGTCGCTGGCGTGTGCCCCTGGTAACAACTCCACCGTGGTTGTTTTGCTTCCCTACGGTGATCATGGAAACCAAAGAGAGAGCTAAATCTGGAGGAGTGTATCAGAACGGAGAGCAATATTTAGGAAGTAGGTACTGTAATCCAACACAGGTTTATACAGATGCATCTAAAGATTCAGAGGGTAAAACAGGTATTGCAGTTTATATCCCTGATTACAAAATCTCTATTAAAAAGAGAACATCAGATCATCTGTCCATACTGTATTTGCAGCTGAAATGACAGCCATTATTATTATTATTATTGCATTAGAGTGGATAGAAGAAGCTAGGCCTCCTAAAGCACTTATTTGTTCTGATTCTATGTCATCTCTCACATCCATTCAAAGTGGAGAATCATCACGCTGACAGGGCTTATTGAATTAAATTAATAATAATATCTTATTTGCAGTCAGTCAACAGGGAACATCAGTCCAGTTTGTATGGGTTCCAGCCCATAAAGGAGTTGGTGGTAATGAGGAAGCAGACAAGCCGGCAAAAGAGGCAACCAAAGAAGAGGAGGTTCAGTTAAGCATTCCACTCAGTAGATCAGAAGTTAAGGTACTCATTAAATATAAAGTTAACATAATATGGCAAGCTGAATGGGATAAGGAGAAGAAAGGTAGACACTTTTATATAATATACAAAAAGATATCTCAAGCAGCAAATCTAGTTACCCAAACAGACAGGAGGAGGTTCGGTTTACAAGACTGAGAATAGGCCATACTGGATTAAGTAACAGCTGTTATTTATTTCGTGGTCCGGTTTCCATCAAATCCTGCGCTCTGATTGGCTGGTGAGCGGGTCTGTATCCGATTATACGAACCTCTGGCGACGCGCTCGTTCACAATAACAACAAACATAGTAGCAATTTTTTGTCAACATTTATCTTTTTTTAATAAGATTTATTTATAAGATTATCAAAAATCTTGTAAATTTTTGCCAGCATTTCTCAGGAGAACAGCATTAATTTTACAGCATGGATAGCGATAACGACAGTGTTCACAGTGAAAGCGAGTTTTACTACCCTGAGGAAGAAGAAATAAAAGAAAACATCTCATCTCATTATCTGTAGCCGCTTTATCCTTCTACAGGGTCGCAGGCAAGCTGGAGCCTATCCCAGCTGACTACGGGCGAAAGGCGGGGTACACCCTGGACAAGTCGCCAGGTCATCACAGGGCTGACACATAGACACAGACAACCATTCACACTCACATTCACACCTACGCTCAATTTAGAGTCAGCAGTTAACCTAACCTGCATGTCTTTGGACTGTGGGGGAAACCGGAGCACCCGGAGGAAACCCACGCGGACACGGGGAGAACATGCAAACTCCGCACAGAAAGGCCCTTGTTGGCCACGGGGCTCGAACCCGGACCTTCTTGCTGTGAGGCGACAGCGCTAACCACTACACCACCGTGCCGCCCTGGCTGAATCCTGAATGACTCAATTTTGTATAAATAGGGGACTATATAGGTGGTAAAATGTAGGGTTTTTTTTCCTGCCATGGAAGTGCACTTGTATACCGAGGAGGAAGCAATTTGCATTACAGCCGTGAATGAGGATTCAAAATGGTGGCTCAGCTCAGTTTTCCCTTTCGGGCGCTCTCGTTTTCTGTTAGAATTTGATAAAAAAAAAAAAACATTATTTACCAGCTTAAGGTCGGTCCGTATGGTGAAATACCGTGACCTTGGCCTTGAATACTGACCTCGGCCCAGATAGCCTCGAGAGCTGAACAGAATTTGCATATATATATATATATATACACACACTACTGTTCAAAAGTTTGGGGTCACCCAGACAATTTTGTGTTTTCCATGAAAAGTCACACTTTTATTTCCCACCATAAGTTGTAAAATGAATAGAAAATATAGTCAAGACATTTTTCTGGCCATTTTGAGCATTTAATCGACCCCACAAATGTGATGCTCCAGAAACTCAATCTGCTCAAAGGAAGGTCAGTTTTATAGCTTCTCTAAAGAGCTCAACTGTTTTCAGCTGTGCTAACATGATTGTACAAGGGTTTTCTAATCATCCATTAGCCTTCTGAGGCAATGAGCAAACACATTGTACCATTAGAACACTGGAGTGAGAGTTGCTGGAAATGGGCCTCTATACACCTATGGAGATATTGCACCAAAAACCACACATTTGCAGCTAGAATAGTCATTTACCACATTAGCAATGTATAGAGTGGATTTCTGATTAGTTTAAAGTCATCTTCATTGAAAAGAACAATCTGTGGTTGGTAGAAGAGAGCAACTGGACTTGCTTGAAAAGTCTTGAAGACGTTTCGCCTCTCGTCCTAAAGGCATCCTCAGTTCTGTCTGACTAATAGGGAGTATCAAGTATTTATCCTCTCATGGATCATAATAGAATCCGAATCAGAATGCTGATGGCTGCATTGAAGGTGGCTGATAGATGTCATAGACACCCATCTTTGTTCAGTGATGGTCGTTCCAGGTTGACAAAAATGAACGATCCTCTCTGGCTAAGATGTCTGCCAGTTTTCTGACATCGATCAGCCACCTTCAATGCAGCCATCAGCATTCTGATTCGGATTCTATTATGATCCATGAGAGGATAAATACTTGATACTCCCTATTAGACAGACAGAACTGAGGATGCCTTTCGGACGAGAGGCGAAACGTCTTCAAGACTTTTCAAGCAAGTCCAGTTGCTCTCTTCTTGTGGAGTGTGACAGGATGTAGATTATGTTCTTTTAAGGTGCTTAAAATTCTACAAAGAGAAAAACTGAAGAAGGAAGTGAAGGCCTTTTGTTTAGACACCTTATTCAGTGAGCCTAGATCAGAAAACATCACTTGTGCTATGAGAACATTTATCAAAGAAACAAAATTAGCAAATCTACGGAAGCGTATTAGGGCCACTTGGAGAAAATATATTTTTCAAAATTCTGAGATTAAAAGTCGAAATTATGACATACAAAGAACGCATGCTCTAACTGCTGCCATGGCAACGAATGGCCACAGGAAAGGGAAGTCGTGGAAAGTGGCGACGTTGACTCTGAATGCAAGACACAAGGGATGCAGTTGAAAGGTAAGATTATCATTCTGTTCTGTTTGATGTTACATTTTCTCCAAGTGGCCCTAATACGCTTCCGTACACAAATCGGATTCAGTTTGTTTTTCTTTTTATTTAATTTTTCTTTGAAATGACATCATGTGATTGATTGCACCTCAGGCCAGTAGATGGCGGTAATACACTTTAAGCTGCCATAAAGCCTGACAGAAGAAGAAGTCGTCGTCGCTGGGAGAAGAGAAACTGCGCGAGTGCGGAAAGGATTCCAACATGGCCGCCACCGCAGCGGGTGAGTCGGGCTGCAGTAGCAGCAGCGGGACAGAACGCAGCGAGGAGCCGCTGTTGTCACTGCCGCCGGCTGCGGCCCGGGAGATCATTAAACCCTCCGTAACGGAGCTGACAAAGGTGCGGACCAACATCCTGTGCACAGTGCAGGGATGCGGCAAAATCCTCCCCAACACCCCGGCGCTCAACATGCACCTCGTCAAGTCTCACAGAGTCAAGGTACTTATTTACACATTACAGCCAAAATGGACCCTTTAATGCGCGTTTACTGAAACTCGGAGCCTGCTTTTATCTAAAAATCTATATATTTAAAAAGAGAGAGAGAGAGTTCGTCAGGAGACCGAAGCTAAGCGGCTAACCCGGACACTCTGCCGTTTCATTGTTGTGAACACTTCTTTCAGGGAGGGGGGAGGAAAAAAAGCCCTCGCCGGATGACGTCATAACTAATTTGCATATTCAATTAATACCCCTCATACCTGTCAACTTTGAGGTTTGAAAAAAGGGATATTTCCCAGATTTTTACCTCAAAATAAGGGAAAATTTCGGAAAAAGTCATACCCTTCACCAAAAGTGGGTGTGTAGTTGAATGGGGGGCGATTTTCTATCTAGTGTTTGTGATTTCCTGTACTCTGGTGCATGTTGGTGATAGCCAAGACACAAACTCAATACTTATGGTTTATAGAGTGCATTTGTGAATAAACTATACATTTATTTTTATTTGCTTTCAGTGGTACCAGTTATTTCCCAAATTAAGGGCTAAAATACGTATCTTATGTTAAAATAAGAAAGGTCATTATATAACCAGTCAATAAATTCAATTCCATTGCAATTTATTATGGTTTTACCATAGTCATGGCCTCGGAACGATAGATAGATAGATAGATAGATAGATAGATAGATAGATAGGAGTAATAAAGAGTAATATAAAATATTAAACCAAGAGTGATTTAAAATGGGTAAGTTTCAGATAGAAAATAAAATAGACAATGAGTGGATAAAACAGTTAATACACCAATTAGTTTACACTAGGCTATTTATGAGGTCTTAGCCAGGACATACTTAATGTAAACATGTGTAGCTTACCTTTGATTATTTGGGAGGCTTTCGTTTTCCCCATGGAAAATTTCTTTGCGATGGAAGAGTCTGGGAACATTCCAGCCACGCACTTGTTGAAATCATCAAAGAAAGAGAGGCTAATGTTTTTCTTAACTATTAGCATCGCCATCTTCACCTCAGACCTAATCAGTGTTGCCAGATACTGCTGACGTTTTCCAGCCCAAAATATGTTCAAAACCCGCCAAAATGCACTTGAAACCGCCCAATCTGGCAACACTGGACCTAATCACTTGTTCAGCCTCGCCTCCGGACAGATTTCTGTAATTACTGATGCCTGGAGGGCGGGGACGTGAATTGATGGCCCGACTTCCTGCTGTAAACTCCTGTCAGAGGCGCGTCATGAATTCTGGACCTACCGACTTTTTTATATTGTGAAAATACGGGACTTTTATATAATGTGAAAATACGGGATATTTTCGGGAAAATAAAAAAAACGGGAAGACAGCAGGAAATAAGTCAAAATAAGGGATTTCCCGGGAAAAACGGGAGGGTTGACAGGTATGATACCCCTTTCTGTCTCACAACCTGTTAAAGTGCATATTCTGGACCAATTTGGTGTGTGTGTATATATATATATATATATATATATATATATATATACACACACACACACACACACACACACATATATATATATATATATATATATATATATATATATATATATATATATATATATATATATTTATTTTGTGTGTGTGAGAAACAGCAGAAAAAAAAAACGCGTCTGGAAAAATCCCAAGGGAGTCTGGAGCCAGATTGATCCAGATTCATGACGTCACGTCTGGATCCGCCAGCAGGCTGAGAGACCCTGCATGGTTCAGTGCACAGTCTGTGTACACCAAGTTTAGCAGCCAGCGAGTTTGTATTGAAATATATAGAATTGTCGCCTGAACGTAATGTTTCTTCACCTTTGAATGAAGAATATAATGAGATGTCAGAAGATTTAATAAGCTGCACACATGGAATCGGCTAAGCAGGGTTGGATACAGGTCCGTCTTAGAAACTGCTCTCTCATTTGGGACATTCAGGGCTGTGAAATAGAAATGACAAAATCCAAGGAAACAATTTTAGCAGGGGGTCTGGGAGGAGCAGGAGCCGGGGGCCTGGGGCCCGCAGGGCCTCAGAAGCTGAACAGATTTTGTGTATATTGATAGATTTGAAGCATCTCCTGAAAGTAAGCATGCACCGATACCGATACTGGCATCGGCCCCGATACTCCACTAATATACTCATACTCGTACTTGTCAAACAGTTGCCGATACCATGAACCGATACCAGTGCCGATCCCATGCGCCGATACCAATGTTCCCCGCAGCGCTTTTTGTTCCATTCGAGAGAGAAAAAAAAACTGAAGCATTGTTGAGCTCAGGCTTGAGCATAATATGATAGGCTATACCATGCGCCGATAGTGTTCCGTGAAGCGCCTTTTGCCAGCGTCCGTTCGAGGAAAAAAAGCCTCTCCCAGGAAAAAAAAATTGTAAATCTCAAGCATTGAGCGTAGGCTAATTTCGTCAGAAGACAAAAAAAATTGTTCGACAACAACCCATTTTTCCATGACGAAGATGTGTTTGCGTAGTCATGAAACAGTGCCGTCACAACATCTTTCCCCAACACTGTCATTTTAAACATCTCTCCACACTCCACTCCCTTTCGCTGCCATACGCAGATAGGCCTACGCTAAGATCCCCAACGTTGTCCTTTTTTTAATGTTGGCTATTCGCCTCGGTAAGGGTTTTGTAGGACAGGCTACTCACTAACAAACAAATGAAAATCGGATTTTTGTATCGGTGAATCCAACCGGCAGAGTTTTTAAGTACGAGTCCAACCGGGAGAGTTTAAGAGTGAAGAGTGAGAGAGAGAGAGAGAGAGCTTTAAGAAATGGCTGATTGAGTTTTCCAACTTGTTTCAGTTGAGGGCAACGCTAAGACCAAGGAAATTGACGTCCCATCTACAGGTATGGAGCTCCACGAGCACGGGACGCGATGTTGCGAATGGACAGCAACAGCGTCTGCCTAACAAGTTCTGCGGCTGAACAAGAGCGTGCTCGAGGCATTCAACTCTCCTGCAGCACACAGCAGGATGTGCGCACATGCACATGAGAGGAGGGAGGGGGGCATATTTTAGTCTGCATTACTGGCGATGGAAATTAAATAATACATCGTCGCCGGCCGCCACTGTTATCTTGTGCGCTCTCTGTGATGTTGCGATGGTCACTGCTCCTCCCTTTCACGCCCTTGTCTTGTTGCTAAATGTAATTGGAGTAGTTTAAGCGCACCACCAGAACAACCCTTAAGTCAACCAAGACCGCAATGTTGCGGAAGGCCGATGATAGAGGGGGTAAGTGACCAGCGGAGTGAAATGATCACGCTGCATGTGGTAACTCACTGCTCTCTCCTCCCTTCATCAACAATCGGTCTTACATGTTGCAAGAATGCAAGTCTTTCTTGACTTCGAAAGTTGGACATTGTAATCTAATCCAAATAAATAGCAGCCTTTTTCAGAAATTGCAGCAGCTAAATATTTAATTCTTTGTGTAGGCTATTTGCAATGAGTGTAGTTTTCTGGGAGTGAATGTTGCGCGACAATCGAGAGAGGTTGCACAGGGAAGCGCAGATAGCCTTGTAGTCCACGTTACACTGCCAGCAGACAGCGCCTCTTCATTTCACGGTAGCGCTTCTTTTGCAACATTGTTATGTAGGCCTAGCGCAGCAGCGCTTAGGTTTTGCAACATTATTGTAACAATGTTGCAAAAGATGAGTGCTACCGTGAAGAGGCGCTGTCTGGCTGTGTGACGTGGACTCAAGGCTACTCTGCGCTTCTGGAGCAGCGGGGATTGTCAATGTGAACCCGTGTGCATGATCACTCCACTTAGAAAACAACATTCACGGGAAATAGATAAAGTAGGCCTATTAAATATTCAAATGCTGCAATTTTTGAAAAATTATATTTTAATAACATCAACAGTATCGGTATCGGTAGTACACGGTATCGGCAAGTACTGAAATTATAGTACTCATACTCGTATCGGTTTTCACAAATGTGGTATCAGTGCATCTCTACCTGAAAGCAAATATTTTCTCAACAATGCCGTTTAATTTGAACTGTTTTATTATTATTATTATTATTATTATTATAAATTGAATATATAAATGTGAACAAGATGGTCTACCTGGTAATCTATAGTTCAACAGCTTCAATTTCACCAATTCCGCATGTTTTTTTCCTTTAACATGGTCAACCAAACACATTCTTCCACCAGAACCGTACTTCACATCCTGATGGCACAAGATGCAGTAAGCTTTCCTCGGTTCTTTTATCTTCCGTATGTGCTCATTCACTACCAACTTTAAACTCCAACCATCGGCAATTCCATGGATTTTTAATGCCGTTTTCCTTGTCAAATGTTTTTGATATCGTCGGTCTCACCGTCCTCCCTCTGAACGATGTCCCTCCGTGAAATGGACATACCGCGAAATTCTCCTTTTCAAAACCGTTGATATCGAAAGCGTGTTTAAAGAGCACAAGATTCGCGCCGTGGTTTGTAAGCATGGCGCAAATGCCGTAAACCGGTCTGTCATTGTCGCAAAAGAAACCTACCCCTCAATTTTTATTGCAGAAGTAGATGATTTACTAAAATGATATTTTTGGTGGCCAAAATCGCGGAATTCCGCGGATTTTTCACAGCCCTGGACATTATGGTCAAAAATTTTTTTTTTTATAATTTAATTTTTTTTTTTTTGCATTTACCTAAGACTCAATGTTTCTTTTGTCATGTTTAATAAGAATAAAGATAGCATCTTGCTTTATCTGGCCTCCACTGTGGAAAATCTTTTTGATTCCAATTCAAATCCTTTTGTAAAATTGATTTCCATATAAAATAACTCCATCATGAAGAATTAAAGCCCCTCCTTCACAGATGAGTGAAAATATTGAATAAATTTCCTCTTTTTGATTGCTCAGGTTAAAAATGCCAAGTTATGATGACTGAATTGATTATTCACTTAAATATGAATAATATGATACATTTTGGGTATTTGATATGGCGAAATAGGACACAACGGAAAAATCAAGAACACACCGGAAAGATGAGAATAACGGCGGTGGTAAAAGAACAGCGACTGTACCGGCTGAAGGTCGCGCGGGTCTCTGCTGTGGCACGCGAGCAACGGGACATCACTACCGCACCGGACGGAGCGCGAGGCGGGGGCGGGGCAAAATGACTGGTTCTAGATTCTATCAAAAGTTTGATCTAAATTGACCATGGTTGCAAAATATTGGCCAAAAATACGCAAACACTACGAAATATGAAAGTAAGATGAAAAAGAAACATTCTGTTGCCTTATACTGCAAGACTAAAACAAAATAAAACTGTCAAAACTCACCTTTTCAGCGATAACGTCCGAACAGATCACCCGCGTAACAGAAAGACCGCAAATGGAAGCACGATCGACTTCTAACTGCTGGAGTGGAAAATTCCATTCTACACATGCAAATTGTTAATGCGTGTCCTTCCCCGCACACAAATAACACGCTACGGTAAAAAATAGAGCACAACTCATTTTATAGCTCAGAAATTCATACAAGACCAGCTACCATCGTAACATATTCTGTAAGAAACATATTCTATACCGAACTTTCAGCTTTCGTTTTAAAAAACAAAATCACAGATTTATAACTAAATGTTTATATGGCGTAGTGATTTTAAGTTCCTACTTTTGGTGAGGTCGTGACCTTGACCCTGAGGCTTTCCGTTTAGATCAAAACACACGATCGTATTGGTTTTGGGTCTGCGGGAAATGGAGTTACGACGGTGATCAAATATTTTGCATGATGTTTAATTACGGTTATGATTATTCTGTGAGCGCACCAATCCTTAGGTGTATAAAGTTACAACTTAAAATACAATTAGTGATAACTGTAGACTTTTCAGTGGACTATGACCTTTTTTAGGGAATGCGATGTAGTCGACCATTTATCATGTCCCAGATCAAGCCGCCATTTTTCCACAAATTTGCAGAATTTTTGCCAAATTCTGAATAGAGTATTCACATCAAAGATTTAGTTTTATCTGTATTATTTCTTTCATCATTTTATTTCAAATTAATACCAACATCACCATTCAAAACCGTATAGTTTATTGACTGAGAGTATATTTAGTGGGGGACCCCCACAGTACCCAGTTTCTGAGACAGACCCATACACACTTAATGTGTTTGACAGGTCCCAAGATCTCAGGCCCTGACATGCATATCCCTTGATACATGTGAAGTAAGTGTATTATCGCCCAGCGCTTTCGTTTTGTTTATTTTTGTGTGTCAATAAATAACATTATCCGTGTACCACACAAACAGAGTATAGTCTCTTATTTCTTATCCTGGCAACAGTCAACTTGTGAAGTGCCGATTTTCTTGGTCTTTTTCTCGGCTCTGCTTGGTCCTCGGCTTCGAGGGCCTCAGTGGATGCGGCACTTCGGCTTCTGTCAGGGGAGACGAACACGGCTGGCTCCTTTGGTGACGCTGACACAGATGGAGACGGTGTTGCTTTGGGCATTCTAACAGATGGGACTGCGTCTTTTTTTCAGATCAAGTTGCTTCTTGAAGCCCATTTCCCACTGCAAATAGTTCTCAAAGTCGTCGGGCTTTATGAAGCGAGCCCCGTATATGATGTCTGTTGCACGAAGCGCTCCCATTTCTCTCTCATTGTCCGGTCTTTCAGAAAACGATGAGTACTAATCCCATCAAGCTTGGTGTTGCTACACCCTCCTACGATACATCTGTTAACCATTTTAATAATTACGCGATAACGTTGAAGAAATTTGCAGAAAACCACCAGGTCGTTTTCTCATAAACAAACCAGCGCTGACGTAGGATTCAGAAGGAGGCGTCCCGCACGCGACGTCACGAAAATCAATGTTTGCCGGGAAATCCAAATGCCAAGTTTTTTCAGAGGCGGACCAATTCGCCTCAAATGGCTGAATCATTTCAAATCAACTGAATTTTTCTGGTATTGCGCAAGGTAAAAAAAAATTGCGCAAAATGCGACAGATATTTGACCAACGTTTTAATCTAAAATAAAAATTACATTGATCTTGATCCTAAATATACCCAAGATGTGCCCTTTAAAGTCTGAGGTAAAAACACAGGATTGTTCACAAATTTCATGCACAGTTTTATCTTTATTCGTCACAATTCTTGTTTTTAGCACAATTAAGGCAAAATGCATATATGTAACAATTATTACACAAAATCGAGTCGTAGCGCCTCACTGGCTATCAGCCGTGTACGACAAGATTGAGTGGAATAACTGTTTTATTCTGTTCACTTTCACTGGATTTTGACTTTTTTTGCGAAGTCGATAAATAAAAACTTTTTTAATAAAATGTCCGACAAAATAATTTCCGTTTAGGATGTAAACAAACTGGCGAAATAACAGGAGCAGTTTGTGAAAAATGCGATAATTCTTGAAAAATAAAAAAAGAGACGTTCTTATCAAATACTTTTATTCCATATATTGTTGCTTTTGTTTTCCAGTCGTTTTTATTTCGTCCTCGGTTGGTTCAGCAACACGGTCCGCCATTTTGTTTTTCTCTACTCATGGTATATGAGCTGATAGCGTAGTCGTAGAGTAGCCAATCCGAGCGCGCGGTTGTTCATATCCAGTGAATGTGGATAGAAATGTATATCTATATAGTGTTACATTTTTATCTGTACACTGTATAGTCGGCTTGTTCTTTGGGATTTTTTCTATGTTGTACAGTGTGCCTTTTTCTTTTCGCATGTCTGATAACTTGCTGCTGTAACAAAACCATTTCCCAGCTTGGGATCAATAAAGTAATCCATCCATCCATCTATCTATCTATAACGGTAAAGTAACAGGTGTCATGTTTTCCACTTGACTGTATTTTTAGAGGAGCGTGAACCTCCATGAGACCGGATAGGACCTATAATTCACGAGACGGCGAGTCTGTGGTGTTGTGAAAAATCCAAGCCGAGACATTTAGTTAATTATTTAACAACATGGCACTCGCTGAGCTGCTTCACATCTCTCTCTTGAGAGACTTCTCTTCCTGGTGTTTATATATGATGCGATATCCTATAGGTGTCAGGTGTTCTGTTGCAATATCGCCGTATCGTTATTAGCAACACCGTCATGACCAGACACAGCACATTAATCCAATGTTTGCAGTTCCCACTGGAGCCTTGGCGAAAGATTATTGTTCATGTGACGAAGTCGCCAGAGTTGATTAACGTTTCGACTGTCACTTTGCTCTTCTTTCCGCGTGTTCAGTGGGAGTGCGAAGATGGTCATTATGATTATTTGCATATTAAAACATGTTCCATGATCAAGGAAGAATCTCGAGTGTCGTGGCGGAACGTAAAAAAAAAGGCAAGGAGTACAGGGCTCGACATTTAACGGTTGTCCGCTTGTCCGGGACAAGTGATCCTTTATGTCGGACAAGTTCATCGTCTCAGTTACTTGTCCGATCGGACAAGTGCCAAAATACGCCGATATTCGGGTTACATATCAAATTTATCAGTTTATTCTAGGGATGTTAACCGATGACCGTTTGACCGGTGGTTGACCGAATCAGCGTTAACCGGTTAAATTTTTTTTTGGTTGTCGGTGAAAAAAAAAAAAAATCGTTTTGAAGCTGCTGATTTTGGAGCGGAGAACCTGGAATTCTGTGTTGTAAATGCTTGGGGCATGCCATGTGGTGTAAGGATGACAGCTGACAAATCAGAAACACCCATTCAGTCATGTCCCGCCCTCCCACCCCAGTTAAAGACAGCTGACAAATCAGAAGCACCCATTCAGTCATGTCCCGCCCCAGTTGAACACAGTGGATTTTTGCGGGTTTTGAACACATTTTGGGCTGGAAAACGTCAGCAATATCTGGCAACATTGGCTGCCACTCGGCGAGAGAAAAGTGTAGACACAGGCTTTTTAGTTTACAAATTACTATTCGGTTTTTTTTTTTAATTATTATTAGAAGGCACATGGAGTTTAGTCCTGCCTTGGCCAGTGCATTCTGAAAGTATGTTTCGGTCTGTAGCCAACAATGCATGTTATTGCAGATCATATCTCTTGGATTGAAATACCAGCACCAGTTTTGTCACTAAACAGGTTTCCAAAATAGCACCTTATTTGACGAAGCCTTTTTTTTTAAATCCAACAAGATACCTTGCTTATTTTATCAATACTATCTAACAGATATATAATAACCACAAAAAGTTATATACACACGTGTGTATAATTTTTTTTCCCCCCTATTTATTCTCACTCATGCTACGCAGCCACAAACCTGGCATATGGCATTTGTAACCCCCAGTCATAGAAAGAGACGAAAAAAGCCCAGCCAGCTCTGTTTTTGAGAATGGCCAGACTGGATTGAGCTGACAGGAAGGCTGTGATCTCAAATAACCATAATGTACAATCGCAGTGAAGAAGAAGAGGAGCAACTGTGGACACGCTGAACCCTGAGGTGGATATGGGCTAAACAAACACACACAAGACCACTCTCGTCAGAGTTGCAGTCGCCTTTCTGTCAGCTCGGATTTCCGCACCATATTCTGTGTAAAATCTAGAGAACATGAGCTTCAGTTAATGATTTTCTGGATCGTGCTGCTCTCGCGTGATTTAGATAATTGATCAGTGAGTGTACATAAATATAAATCTCCCTTGTCTCAAGGGCATTACACGTCCCGTTTGTGTGTGTAATCTCTCTCTCCGGCTGTGTAAAAGAGCTCCTACACAATAGACGCATCGTCCAGTTTGGTTATCGGCTCGCGTCCAGTGCAGCAGTGAGCGTCTAAAGGAAACCCCCAGCAACCTTGGTCAGAAGAAAACAGGAAAGACCTGAGCTGCGCGTGTTTCTGATGGCAGTTTTTACAAGTTTCCTCTCAGCCGTCCACTTTAAGGAGACGTGTCTTGCACTTCTGTGTGCTTCTGCATATAAAGTATCCCTCTGTCCACACACTTCCGCCTGCTGAGAGGGACAAAGACAAAAGAAACCTTCAGCCTTTCTCCCTGCGTTTCTTCGAGACTAATAAATGGCTAAGCGGCTGAACCGAGTTCCCACGGCCCGAATGCTGACACACATTCTGAGAACTTTGGTCGAGACTATTTCAGTAGAAATAAATAACCTGGACACACCGTTGTCTTGAGTTGTTTCTCTTTTGTTTTGTCCACCCCTGAAGTGACTTGATACGGTCAGACTAACTTACATTATCATAATAAATGAGCTGCAGTTAGTACTGTCCCCTGAAACAAAATATTCCACATGCACAAAGTGTCCATTGATTTTATTATTATTTTTTTTTTTTGTATTTTATTTTTTTCTCACTACATGAACCTATTCATTTCAGCCTCGGTTACGTAAAACCTGCTCCAGTTTTCATTACACAGAAACATTAGCATTTGTAACGTGGTTTAGTCACATGTGATCCTTGTTTTTTAACACCTTTGCAAAACTCATCCTGACTTTTATTATCGTTTTTCAAAAATGATGCAATCTGAGGGTGTTTTTGAGGCCAGCAGTCCATTCTCACATCTCATCCGCAGCATTAAAGGGGCCAGCTCACCCTTCCCAGAATCCAAAATTGTGTCTTTGTTTGCATACCAACTACGAAGTGTCTGTGTGTGTGTGTGCTCACCTGGCTGAATGCGGAGACTTTTCAAGCAAGCTTTCGCTAATAAAAATGGAAGACAGCATCGTGAAAGATTATTGAGGTGTCAAGTATCGGCCTTAACAACCAAGGCTGGTTCTGGTCCATTATGTTGGGATAACTGTATGAAAAAGGGAATGGATTGATCGAAAGAATTTTAAATATAACTGGGCCATTCTCAGAAAATGTGACGAGTAACGGTAAAGACATTTTACCCATACTGATTACTCATAATGTCTTTACCGTTACTCTTTTGGGTCACTGATTGCAGAAAAAAAGAAACAAATTATGCATTTATTATCCCATTTTAACCTGCTACTTCAATTTGCAGCATTGTTATCTTTATCATTTGGGTTAACGGCAAAGACAGTTGATTTCCCTGACATCTCGAAATTTCATATTTACCCGATCAGTATCCTGGATTCCAACATTCATGCACCAGTGGTGTGTGCATGTGTGTGTGTATTTATTTATTTATTTATTTATTTATTTATTTAAAAATGGCTGCTCAACATCCTGGTCCTTCCTCATGTAGCTGCACTGCCCTCTATTGTCAAAGCCCTGACTTGCATCACGATTTTACCATTTAGGTAACGGTAAAGACGTCAAGAAAGTACACGTTCTTGCGCATATTTTTTAGGCTATACACCAAAAATTGTTGAAGCAAAGATCATGCTATTTTCCACAATAAAAAGTGATGGTATAGAAGTAAAATTTCAGAAAGAAAAGTGAAAATAAAATTAAAAAGAATTATTTTCATTCAAATTTCACGAATCCTCATTTTGACACATGGCGGTAATGACATTTTTGGTATTTTTAAGCTAAATAAAATTTTTTGCAAATGCAAACAAGTTGTCAACTCTTTTTTTTTTTTTTTTTTTTTTTTTTTTTTTACTGCTCTGTTAAATTCTTTCTTAAAATAAATGTATAATAGCTGGCCAGGAATAATGGTTTTTGAGAAAAAAAAACTTCATGTTTAAAACTGAATTTGTCACATTTTCTGAGAATGACCCACCTACTGACACAATATCTTCAATTTAACATTACAATTTATGATCTGTGGCCTACAAGGTCACTGCGTTTTTGTTTTTCACACATGGTTGAATATCAATGATTCATGACATGGCGCACAGACTTCTGGGAAGGGTCAGCTGGCCCCTTGAAGATAAGTGAAATTTTATAAAGGAATCTCTTGTAGGGTTATCTTTGACACTTTTGCCACGCCTCTGTATCTCACTGGCACCATGTTTAGTCTGTTTCATAACTTTTTGCCCCTTGTCAGGAGGGTATCGTCAACCCTACGATACGAAAGGATATGAAAGGTTCACAGAAGCTCTACTGTTGTCCGATAGAGGGCTGCCCCAGAGGACCGAACAGACCTTTCTCCCAGTTTGCTCTGGTTAAGCAGGTAAGTAAAATGATTACCCAGGTGACCTGCATGCTCCAAAAGGTATTGCATTTGGCCATGATGCTGAGCCCGGTTTACTTACTTACTTTATTTTTTTAATATCGGTTAGCATTTTATGAAGATGCATGCAGAGAAGAAGCACAAATGTGTCAAGTGCAGCAATGGATACAGCACAGAATGGGACTTGAAGAGGCATACCGAGGATTGTGGAAGGACCTACAGTTGTACATGCGGTTGTCCGTACGCAAGTCGAACGGCACTGTTGTCACACATTTACAGAACTGGTCATGAGGTTCCCAAAGAGCATAGGTACTCCCCTTTAAAGTTTCATGGCCTTGCTTGAATCTTCAGCCGAATTAGCACAGTACCCTGCATCTAATCGTTTGTTTGTACTTTAGGTATCCACCTGTGAAGAAAAGAAAAATGGAGAAACTATCTCGCAGTGCAGCAAAACTTGAGCCTAATGGACAGACTGATGAAATAGAAGTCACTGAAGGAGCATTTCCTGCTGAAGGAGCATCCCACACTCCAGATTTACCACAACACAACCCCATCCCCTCGAAAAACCTCCAAAAGCTTCTCCTGCCCATGCCGAAAATGGCTTTAGTCAATGTCCCTGTGATGCAGCTAGCACACTTGCCCGTCCTCCTCCCGCCGGCAGAGAGTGGTGCCTTGAGATCCGTGGTCTTGACGGTGGACACCCAAGGGTCCGTCAGTACCTTGCATCTCATGCCTCAGTCACTTGGTGCAGTGGTACCTCCGTTAAACACTAAAGATGTCAAAGAAGCCATGCCCGTTTCCAGATCAAACCTGGATGCTATCAGTACAGGGATCCAAGTCAATCTGGAAAGCTTGGTCTCGGTTGATGAACCAGTTAATGATTTGGGATCAAGAAGTAAAAGTACCTCAACCAACATTCAAACAGATATCTCATTCCTCAATAAGGGACCTGTTGGAGGAGTCAATATCAGTCCCACAAGCGAGGCCTCCGTTTCCTCTGGTTCTCAAACTGACATTAGTGTGAGTGCCCAGATCCAGCTACCGGTCAGTGTTCAAACTCAGACGTTCCCCTTGAGGTCCAAAGTCACGTCCTCCATTGGGGCCCAAACCGAAACGCTCAGTCAGATACCGTTCCCTTCTGGTAACATGACGAGGGAAACTCAGACAAGTTGCTTCCCAGCAGCTTCAGTAAATAAGACCCAAATGGACCAAGCGATGGCGTGTGCAAACATTTTTGATTCCGATATGCTCAGCGTCTCTACGCAGACTACAGTACATGGCGGGCCTTTTGGCACCAATGATCTTGATCCCATGAGCACGGAATCAGGATTTTTTGAAGACAAAACTGCTTCATCCTTGTGCTTTGGAGCTCAGAGAGACATTTTGCACCAAAACACGGTAACTGACAATCAGACTCAGACGATGACCCTTTTCAGTGATCTGGAGAACATCCTTTCTGACAGCATGGCAAGTGGAGCACAAAGCTGTGGATCAGGCCTGGTTCCAGTCCAAGAGCAGCACACGGGCATCGACTTTGACATTGAGGATTTCCTCAACGCGACCCATATTCAGACTCAGACAGACGAGAGTGCCTTGGGAGGCTTGAGCTCTGAGACGCCCCTGGAGCTCCTCGACATTGAGACGCAAACCGACTTCCTCCTGTTTGATAACCTTGGGGATGGCCAGAATAGTGATGTCGGCACCAGGGTCCAAACGAATGATCTTGAGCTGGAGATGTTTGACACACAAACCCAAACAGATCTGAACTTTCTGCTTGACCCCAGTGGTCACATGTCCCTTGGGAGCATCCTAAGACACTCCAGCTTCAACATGAGCACTGAGTCGTCAGACACCGAGACCCAGACTGACACCAGGGCTCCTCCACCTCCTCTTCCCCTGTCTTGTTCCAATGATGGACAGATCAGACTTAGCAGCACTGAAACGCAGACAGTCTCCAGTTCCTCCAGCCTGGGCCAGCTTTTTCTAACCAGCAACGAGACGCAGACGGTCATGGACGATTTCCTGTCAGCAGACCTGGCTTGGAATATGGAGTCCCATTTCAGTTCGGTGGAAACCCAAACCGGTGAAGATCTCTTGTCTTTGTTTCAACACTCGGACAAAGCCATCAGTTGAGCGCTTTGCCGTTATGGCTTGTCTGTAGTGGGTTGGATGTCGGCAACGTTACGAAGGAACTGTTTCTGATGAATTGCCCAGAGGTGGATGATTTGGGCCAACAGATGGCATTCTTCGTTAAAGGGCTCAGTTTGGAAGGCACTTGTGGCAATTGAGCTCGCTTGTAGTTATTTGGCATCTTGAGTCATTCCACTGCAAGTAGCCTCAAAGCTTAAAGAGCTTTCACTAGTACTGTTTGGACGGGATTAGGTTTACATATAAACGTGAACTAATTTGCAATATTTGCTCTTCGACTTTTATTTCCAGATCATCTTCTCAAGAAAATTTCACAAACGGGAAAAGACGTATCCTCTCCCAACAAACTATTTGGTACGAGTTATATAATTTGCATCGACGTACTCTCTACACTCCGAGTGCATTAGCAGGAGAAACGAAATAAAATAAATTTGAAGAGTGTAATCCTGATTTTAAGGCTGATTTATGGGAACTGTTAGAACGTCAGCTACTGTTGTATGCGTGTATTACACAATATATCATGCAAATTTAGTTTTTGAGTAGGAGTGCGAACCTGCGTCTTTCCCTCAGCCGTGATACAATTCAACGGAGTTCTGATCCAGTTCACGATCAAATCAGGTTTTCTACCATGGGAACTTCTTGAGGTTGATGAATTCAAGAGGGAAGCAAAAAGAGAGGCCAGTGAAGGAGAATAACAGGAATTCGCTTGTTTTGCAGACGTTCCGCAACTTGAAATGGAACCAACCGATAAAAATTCTGCCGTGCAAAGGCAAACTGCAGTATCTGCATATTGTGTCGGTGGCAAAAGACAGTCCAGTTGCGTCACCGATTCGCTATTGGACTGTCTCTTGCCACCGACACATTAGTACCTTTTGATCTTATCACCCCATCCATCGGCGATGGACCCCCCCCCCGTGAAGCCTTTTGAGGAAGTTTGGAACAGTCAAGCGCCCTAATCATTGTTTCATCAACGGAACCCTCTGCAGAAACTCGTCCCTCTTGCGTTAACTTAATATCCACCCGGACACAAGAGGAGACGCGTAAAGAAGGTACTGCAGACGTCTCTCAAAGAAGCTAACCCAGTCTAAATAGGGCTTTCAGCTGCACTTTATCATTTCATGGCCGTCATTTGATTTGACTGCTCCTTAACATGTTTACTTTTATTTGCACATTTTGTTTCATACCCTTTGTTAAATGGTTGTTTTTTTTATTTCCGTTAGAACAGGATATATCCTTTTCGATGATGATCGTGCTACTATGTAGTCGTAAATTTACAGTGTGGCTCAAGTCTAAAATGATTGACGTATAGAAATGACGTGTTCAACTTTTAAAAAATCAGATTTCTTGTGAAATTTGGATATTTTCTTGTTTGGCTGCACTGTAAGGATAATTTGTGTCGTGTTTTTGTTTTATAGTGTCTAATTGTTAAGCAATCAGTTGCTACAGATGTTTTTGCTCTGACTACAGCAGTACCTATATATAATATTGTTTTGCTTTAGAAAGCATCTGGTTTAAATTATTCTAATGTATGCATGTTGCATCGCATATATCAGTGACCTTTAACAGTTGAGCTCAGCGCGCTACGATTCTAATGATTTGCATTCTGTACTGTGAGTGAGTGAGTGAACATGCAAATCGCAGTTGTTTACAGCAAGATGGAACCTTTAACGAAATCTATAACGAAAGCATGTGACGTTTCTCAGAATGTAGACGTTTTCACTTTAAGCACTACTTGCGATTATAGCTTTTGTGTCGGTGCCTTAATTTAAGTGGTAAATATAAACACACTTGATGTAAAGCTCCAGTGACCATCGCGGTTTTATTTTGTACAGCTAGTGTCGCTTTCTTTTTTTCTTTCCGAACACTTTAAAATGTATTTATTTCCATCCGTGTTTATTCATCGTATTGTGCGTGTTTGTTTTTGTTTCTTTCCCCTTTCCATTGTGTCATCTTATTTCAGTATTTATAACACAACGTGGTATGCTCCGCCTACCTGCTTGGTCCATCGTTTTTTTTGTTTTGTTTTGTTTTTTTTAAATTTATAAATCCCACTTTCCCCAGGCAAGAGAATGTAAATGACACTGTGTCGCATTGGAACCAAAAGGTTTTCTTTTAGTTTGTCTTCAGCCAAGGCCCATGTTTGTTTGTATCCAACCATTATATACACTAGCAGGAACGAACAAAAACATATCGCTGTAGATTACTTGAAATTATCAGTGTATACTTTGGGTTTTCAGTAGAGCGCGCATGCAGTCCTGTTTGTGCCAAAAAACCATGTCCGGAGTTCAATTTTTAATATATATATATATATATATATATATGAGTGATTCCATGCTTATGGGGACATGAACTTATTTTTAAAAATTCACCTAAAACCATTTCTTTTTTTACCATCAGGTCACAAAACATGTAATCTTTAATGAATGATATGTTAAAAGATAACTTTAATTTTCTGAGATGTAATAAAAACATATTTATATGCCAAAGTCAGAACGTAACAGAAGTGTTGTGGACATATATATTCTCAATTTTAACAATGTAGAATTACTTTTTGAAACATAGGAAGGTGATGTTTTAGCAAATATAATTAATAAACATGTGTAGTAGAATAAACATACACATTCTTTCAATAAGATTAACATGGTATATAGCTAGATTGTAATTAATTTGTAACAGACGCGAGATGGACAATCGTAACAGAAGTAATGGAACAGACATCATTTTGGAACTCGTAGGCTTGACTTTGGCATATAAATATGTTTTTATTACATCTCAGAAAATTAAAGTTATCTTTTAACATATCATTCATTAAAGATTACATGTTTTGTGACCTGATGGTAAAAAAAGAAATGGTTTTAGGTGAATAAGTTCATGTCCCCATTTCAGTACCCATAAGCGTTGAATCACTCATATATATATATATATATATATATATATATATATATATATATATATATATATATATATATATATAAATTTTTTTTTTTTTTTCCCCCTTCCCCTGCTAATATTAAAAATGTCGTCTTGAGTTGCTCATGTGCATTCTTTAGGGTCTGATGTATATGATGAACCCTATGGTTTGTTTGTTTGGGCTCGGCTGCAACAGTTGCTCAAAAGAAATTGTCATGATTTTGACTGTGTGATGACTGTTCAGCTTGAATAAATATTAATATTACATGGAAATGAGTGTTTTTCACCCGGGACGTGGAGAACCAAAACCGTGACACAAATCTCTATATGTCACTCATGAAGAAATCCATGTGGAGTTGTTTTTGATAAATTTGGGGACTTTTTTGTTTGTGTAGCATAAAAAGAAAATCACACATTTGTCTTGAAGATATGAAGCTTATCTTCTTGTGTTGAAAAACTCGCATTTTTCATACGAAATGCGTCACGGATCTGAGCGACATATTTAAATAATATTAGCTGGCTTTTTTTCGTGGTATATCAGATATATATTCCATTCAGCTAGCATGATACTGAACGAGTCGAAGCCACGCTCCTTTCGGGTGTTCAGCACGTCTTTCTCTTTCAAAATCTAACGTATTTAACGAAGCAAACCTGACAGCTGTGTCGCTCACTTGCTAGCGTGGAAGTTTTACATCTCCGGTCTGTGACGTCATGTCTTGATAACCATCCATGCAGTATCGTAAACCATATTCAACGCTCATTCTCCATTGGCTGGAGTGACGTAATACACGTAGGATAAGCGATATGCTAACAATATTGCATGCTATCAAACCAAATGAATGAAACCCGCTAGAAGGGAATAGAACATGTTTGTTTTTATTCCAACGAAAGAGTGTCCTGTATGGATAATGATCACTGATATTTCACTCTGATGATGTCACTCCCACTTTTTTTTCCTGCTGATTACACGTGTTGTCAAAATGGCTAACTGTTCAAGATTAGCATTCTTCGTGCTGAAAATCTCACTCGTGATATCCATCCTACAGGTGAAGATAAACTTCATATCTTTGTGCTACCATGTAATATCTTCAATATGTTAGATGGTGAACAAATACAATCATTAATCCATTATTTATCCCATTGGGCTGCGTTTTGCTTCAGTCCGATGACTTTTTTTTTTTTAGTTGCTCAGAATTGACCAGGCTAGAATGAGGTGCATTAACAAGTGTACAGTTTGCATCCACATCTAATGAAGTTTCTGTTGTCGCACATCGTATTTGCAACCTTGACGAAATGTCTGCAAGTCGTTGCTGAAAGTCTTTGTGCTCCTTCTTACATTGCAAATAAATATATTCCTCAAGCCTGCCTCTGTATGTTTTAATTCAAGGGTGTGTGTGCGCTTTATAACAAACTATTGGGATTTAGAGCAACCAGCTCACACTATACAGTGGATATAAAGTGTATACACCCCATTAAAACCCATTAAAATGATAGGTTTTTCTGATTTTATGTTTAAAAAAAAAAAAGAGACCACGATAATTTCAAAACTTTCCCACCTTTACTGTGACCTATAACCTGTACAATTCAACTGAAAAACAAACAAATCTGTTGGGGGGGCATAAATTAAAATATATATAAATAAATAAATAAAATGTGTATGTGTACAATAAGCTGGTTGCATAAGTGTGCACACCTTTAAACTAGTACTTTGTTGAAGCACCTTTTGATTTAATTACAGCATTCAGTCTTTTTGGGTTCACACCTGCCATCAATTAAAATGACTCTGATTAACCCCAAATAAAGTTCAGACATTTACGGTACTCGGTTGCATCCTCCAGCAAAAGCCAGGGTTCACAGAGAGCTTACAAAGCATCGAAGGGATCTCATTGTTAAAAAATATCAGCCAGGAGAAGGGTATAAAAACATTTCCACGGCATTAGATATACCATGGAGCACAGTGAAGACCGTCATCAAGAAGAAGTGGAGAAAATATGGGACAACAGTGACATTACCGAGAACTGGACGTCCCTCCAAAATTGATGGAAAGACAAGATGAAAACTGGTCAGGGAGGCTGCCGAGAGGCCTACAGCAACACTGAAGGAGCTGCAGGGATTTCTGCCAAGTACTGGTTGTGTACTACATGTGACAACAATCTGCTGTATTCTCCATATGTCTGGACTATGAGGTAAGGTCAAAGAAAAACATCCAGGCCCGGATACATTTTACAAAAAAATACATCAACGCTCCCAAAAGCATGCGGGAAAATGTGTTATGGTCTGATGAAACCAAGGTTGAACTTTTTGGCCACAATTCCAAAAGCTATGTTTGGTGCAAAAACAACACTGCGCATCACTAAAAGAACCCCATACCCACGGTGAAGCATGGTGGTGGCAGCATCATGTTTTGGGGTTGTTTTTCTTCAGCTGGAACAGGGGTTTTAGTCAAGGTGGAGGGAATTATGAACAGTTCTAAATACCAATCAATTTTGGCCCAAAGCCTTCAGGTGTCTGCTAGAAAGCTGAAGATAAAGAGGAATTTCATCTTTCAGCACAACACTGACCCTGAAAAAGTTTTGGAACAGCCCAGCCAGAGCCCAGACCTAAATCCAGTTGAAAATCTGTGGGGTGACCCGAAGAGGGCTGTGCACAAGAGACGCCCTCGCAATCTGACAGATTTGGAGAGTTTTTGCAAGGAAGAGTGGGCAAATATTGCCAAGTCTAGATGTGGCAGGCTGATAGACTCCGACCCAAAAAGACTGAATGCTGTAATTAAATCAAAAGGTGCTTCAACAAAGTATTAGTTTAAGGGTGTGCACACTTATGCAACCAGCTTATTGGACATTTTTTTTTATTATTTGTTTTTCAGTTGAATTGTACAGGTTATGGGTCACATTAAAGGTAGGACAAGTTTTGAAATTATTTATCTTGGTTTCATTTTTTTTTTTTTTTTTACATCAGAAACACTGATCATTTTAACGGGGTGTGTATATTTTTTATATCCACTGTAGCTACAGCACTGAGGTGTGCTGCATCACTGCACAATCAGTTTAAAACAGACATTTAAATGAAGAAAAGTCAATAAAAGACAAGGTTTATTCTCTTCCTGTGGTTGTTCTACTGTATACACTCATCCGCTCGGCAACTGTGAAGAAAAAAAAAGAGGAGAGTCTGTCTTTCGTCCTGTTGCTTTAGAGGCAAGTACAGTCATTTATTTTGTTGTAATGAAGCTTTGAATCCAAATCACGTGTTCTTTCCAAGATTGGTTGACCACAAGTGTACAACGAGGAAGAAAAGTTGTTTCGCAATGCCGTTATCAGGAACTGAAAGACACACGAAGTAATTTATCGCAAGAGCATGTTGCCTCCTAAACAACCGGACAGAGACGCATTCTCTAATGTTATTCTGTACACATTCACTGGATATGAGCGATCATGCACTCTGATTGGCTACTCTACTACTAGGCTATCAGCTTGTATACCGTGAGTAGAGAAAAACAAAATGGCGGAGCGTGTTGCTGAACTAACCAAGGACGAAATAAAAACTACTTGAAAACAAAATACAAAGAGAATGAAAGGGTTTTTTTTTTTTCTCCAAGCATTATCACATTTTTCACAAATTGCTCCTGTCATTTCACTGCTTTGTTTACATTCTAAGTGGAAGTTATTTTGTCGGACATTTTGGAGAAAGTTTTTATTTATTGAATTTGCAAAAGTGTTCCGTTTCTCAAAATCCAGTGAATGTGGATAGAATAAAACAGTTATTCCACTCAATCCCATCATACATGGATTATAGACGACTCGGTGCTACGCGCCTCATCGCCTATCAGCTCATGTACGACTTGATTTTGCAGAATAACTGTTAAATTTTTTTATATGTATTTCGACGACTTTCTTGGTTTTTGTTGTAAATTCATCGTATATTTTTAGTTCAAGACAAATAAATGTGTTGTTTACCAGCTGGGAGGTCCATATGGTGAAATACCGTGACCGAGGTCTTGAAAGTACTGAGCGAGGCCCTCTGGGCCGAGGTCACAGTATTTCACCATACGGACCGGCCTTATGCTGGTAAAATATTTATTTTTTTCTTTACCAAATTCTAACAGAAAACGAGAGCGCCCGAAAGGGAAAACCGAACCGAGCCACCATTTTGAATCCTCATTCACGACTGTAATGCAAATTGCTTCCTCCTCGGTATACAAGTGCACTTCCATGGCAGGAAAAAAAAAAAAGCATTTTGCCGCCTATGTAGTCCCCTATTTATACAAATAGGAGTCATTCAGGATTCAGCCATGTTTTTGCTCAGCGTTAGCAACAGTTAGAGGTTTTTAGCTTTCTCCTGAAATGTTTTCTTTTATTTCTTCTTCCTCAGGGTAGTAAAACTCGCTTTCGCTGTGAACACTGTCGTTATCGCTATCCATGCTGTAAAATTAATGCTATTCTCCTGAGAAATGCTGGCAAAAGTTTATAAGATTTTTGATAATCTTTTATAAATAAATCTGGACAAAAAATTCTACTACCGGTATGTTTGTTGTGAACGAGTGAGTCGCCAGAGGTCCGTAACTGGGGTCCGTATCCTATCAGAGCGCAGGATTTGATGGAAACCGGACCACAAAAAAAATAGTTATTATTATTTGCATCTGAGGTGTCAGGAATAACCATTCAAGGGGTGTACTTTTGTAGGAAAATAATCAGTGATTTGGGTGATGTGATGAAATTGCAGTACAGTTAGTTACCGTCCCAAAGTTGATTATTTTCTGATGTATTATTGTTATTCCTTTCATCCTCCAGCAATTTGCCAATTATTGCGATTTTATTAAGTAAAAGAAATCTATTTAAAATTACTTTTACTGTTGTGGAACATCCATGAGACAAGTTCATTGAGGAGTCTCCCTCTCTCTTTTCAAACACTTGATTCTTTACTGTTGATGGTTCGGATCAATTCAACACACTGCAAAAAATGGCCTTTCAAAAATAAGAAATAAAAGATTAAAACGAAGCATATTTGCTTGAATCAGGTGAAAAAAATCTGCCAATGGAACTCGTCAAATTTGACTTGGTAAGATTTCTTAAAGTAAGATGAAAAATCTAACCTGTTTTTAGATGAAATAATTCCAAAATAAGATTGGGGAACTTATTATGCGAGATCTGATTAACTCAAAATGGTTCTTATAACAAGATCGTACTTCTTACATTTAGCCATTCAAGTCATTTTTATTTATTTCATTTTAAGGGTATTTCACTTAAATTCATGACAAAGTCTTAGCAGTAAAAACTGAATTTAAGATAAATATACTAATATTAGGATTGTTAAATTCTACAACTAAGCATTGCTAGCTTAAAAGATTCTTCTTTTGTGACCTGTAATTAGTAAAATACTCTAGATATGAGACCAGAGACTATCTTGAATCAAGTTGACGACACGTGTAGCATTGCAACAAGTTTATTTTTTTTTCCCATTTCAACATTCAAACATTAAAACATCTCTTAAGATTCCACTTCCCCAGGACCTCAGGCACCAAAAAAAAAAAGTCTACGCATTTTGACTTGCAGTGCTTACACAACGCCAAAGCAACAGTGCAGTGTACGCGGGGTTTACAAGATCTATATCTGTGATGAATTTCAGTCATCCAGGTACATAGTAATCTGTGGTTGGTTGAAGAGAGCAAATGGACTTGCTTGAAGATTCTTGAAAACGTTTCGCCTCTCATCCTAAAGGCTTCCTCAGTTCTGTCTGACTAAAGGGAGTATCCAGGGGTTAAATTGGGCCGGGGCTGTCCGGGGCTGAGCCCCAGCACATAAGCTCGGAGCGGATGGCATATGATCACGCACACATCAAAAGCAACAAACCCTTTTCACGATTTTCAGTTCTGAATAATTAAATATCGTTTTATTAATCAATAAACCCATGACTTTTATGAGAGAGATCATAGTTTTCCTGATAAGACGACCTGTCAAAGCTATTTAGAACAGAACTTGCGATCAGAGATTCTGGTTTCTGGAACACTGCGTGGGTTGCCAATTCCGCTTTTTATAAGCGACTTTGGGGTTTCTTTTTTTGTGAGCTCGCTTTAAAAAAAAAAATCAGAAGTCGTGGTTTGCGGGTTTTTGGGCTTGTGTTTCAGCGTTGTGACTTGTTTATAATTTTCTCCGTACACCGTCTCCCCTTTTATATATAAATTTCAAATTTTCTCACTGAACATTTCTCCTTCACATTTTTCACCTGTAGGCATGTGACAAGATTTAACATGATATTGCTCAACCTACCTCTGTAAAGTCAGCTAACAACTTATTAAAATGCACCAGAATTCAGCAAATAACATGTATGATAATAAAAAACTTCTGGGGGAGGACCCCCAGACCCCCCACTAATCATTTCCTTCAAACCAATGTACAACAACCTGTACAATCTGTTACATTGGCCAACCAATCTACATTCAAACTGCCATAATGTGTAGGGGGGCACTACAAGACACACATAGGCCTACAACACACAGATAAGGTGTATATCTCTGTGCAATATGATATGGTTATCAAATTAGAGGGTTATTTTCCAAAAAGTATATTGGGGCAGGGTGGCAGGGGCGGGTACGAGGCAGAGCCCCCCCACATAACCAATCCCAATTTAACCCCTGGGAGTATCCCTTATCTCTCATCCTTTAGGATGAGAGGCGAAACGTTTTCAAGAATCTTCAAGCAAGTCCAGTTGCTCTCTTCAACCAACCACAGATTACTATGTACCTGGATGACTGAGATTCTTCACAGATATGTTTCTACACACTTTGGGATGAGTTCCCTTCGACTGGTGCGGGAGTATGAGAGGACTTCCAGAAAACTGGCAGACATCTTAGCCAGAGAGGATCGTTCATTTTTGTCAACCTGGAATGACCATCGCTGAACAGAGGTGGGTGTCTATGACATCTTTTATCAACTACCTACAATGCAGCCATCAGCATTCTGATTCGGATTCTATGATGATCCATGAGAGGATAAATACTGGATACTCCCTATTAGTCAGACAGAACTGAGGAAGCCTTTCGGATGAGAGGCGAAACGTTTTCAAGAATCTTCAAGCAAGTCCAGTTGCTCTCTTCAACCAACCACAGGTTTACAAGATCAGGCACAAAAAAAAAAAGTCTACGCATTTTGACTTACAGTGCTTACACAACGCCAAAGCAACAGTGCATTTTGGGGGCACTGACTATTCCTGTGTACGAGGGGTTTACAAGATCAGGCACAAAAAAAAAACCCAAAAAACACTGAACTTAAAGTGCCATTCCACCATTGGATGTATTTTTTTTGGCATAAAATACAATATATTTTATGACAACATGACTAGACAGAGAAATCTTTTAGCTTCAAAATGATAAACAATTTTTTGACAACAACAAGTATATTAATTTTGCGACCAAAGTCACCTACCCTTTTAATTTCCGCACGGTAGTGAAACGTGATGTCATCGGCAGGTTCCCCTTCTTGTGTACAGTACGTGTGACGTGGCACAGATTATCAGCAATGGCGGATAGAACGCGATTTCCACTTGTCGATTGCTGTGCCGATATTCACCATCGACCGTCTCCTTTGGGCATCACTTGCTATTTTCCTTCGCTTCTTTTCCGAAGCTGACAATCGCGTTCTATCCGCCATTGCTGATAATCACACGTGACGTGGTACACAAGAAGGGGAACCTGCCGATGACCTCACGTTTCACTACCGCGCGGAAATTAAAAGGGTAGGTGACTTTGGTCGCAAAATTAATATACTTGTCGTTGTCAAAAAATTACGTTTGATATATCATTTTGAAGCTAAAAGATTTCTCTGTCTAGTCATGTTGTCATAAAATATATTGTATTTTATGCCAAAAAAATACATCCAATGGTGGAATGGCACTTTAACTCACAGCATTCCAAAAAGACCTCAGTAAAACGCCCTCCACTCACTCATAGCCTTTTTGAAGGCACTTGTCTGGTCTAGAGTCTGTAGAGCATCTAGAAGGAGCTCACTCTGAATGACTGAGAAAACACTCGCAGTAAACTGAGGATCTGTAAGGTGGAGTTGAATTGTAATGAAAGATTCAAAGATTTCAGTAAAGTTCATTAATTCCCAAAA
This sequence comes from Neoarius graeffei, assembly GCF_027579695.1. NCBI lineage: Eukaryota > Metazoa > Chordata > Actinopteri > Siluriformes > Ariidae > Neoarius > Neoarius graeffei. The sequence continues at coordinate 5,452,888 of NC_083574.1, forward strand.
CAAGCATACTTTTTTTTTCTTGAAACAAGATGAACCGCATTTAACAAATGTCCAAAATGTACTTACTTGATTAAAAAAAAAAACTGTTTTATTTTCAAAGGTGCTCCAAATAAGACTTTTTGTCTAGACAAGATTTTCAAGATGGACTGTCTAAAAACTAGCCTTTCTAGCTAAATGAGGTTTTGCTTGTTGGGCAATTATGTCTTATAATAAGGGTGGCTAGATGTTTTGACTTGAAAATAGACAAATAAACTTCCTAAGATTTTTAATTTTTTACAGTGCAGCGCTGTGCTATAAAATAAATTCGCAAGCGTTTTTGTTTGTTTGTTTCCTCTCTTTTCTCTCCAATTCTCCATGGACTCGTGGCTATCTGGAAAACTGTCCAGCTGAACAAAAATCCGCTCCGTCCCTTTTCAGACCTGACTGGACACGGTATTAAACCCAGTTCTCTTTTCTTCAGATCCATGCTTTAATCCTATCATATCCTTGCCATCTTCCAAAGATGAAGAAACGGCTGAACGGTAACCCTGCTGACGAAATATTACACATGCGGACGAGACGAGAAGGACGTTACACAATTCAGAGGTAAGAACGACAACACTGGAAGTGAACGGTTGTGTGTATGAGCACTTGTTTGCTTTGACAAGAATAATAAGAGGGAATTGATTGTGTTCCAGGATGTGTGTGTATGTAACTTCTCTAAAGTCTTTACTGCTATAAAGAAGTGCCTCGACCACAGTGTGTTCACTTTTTTACAGCGAATCTACAACCCCGATTCCAAAAAAGTTGGGACAAAGTACAAATTGTAAATAAAAACAGAATGCAATAATTTGCAAATCTCAAAAACTGATATTGTATTCACAATAGAACATAGACAACATATCAGATGTCGAAAGTGAGAGACATTTTGAAATTTCATGACAGCAACACATCTCAAAAAAGTTGGGACAGGGGCAATAAGAGGCTGGAAAAGTTAAAGGTACAAAAAAGGAACAGCTGGAGGACCAAATTGCAACTCATTAGGTCAATTGGCAATAGGTCATTAACATGACTGGGTATAAAAAGAGCATCTTGGAGTGGCAGCGGCTCTCAGAAGTAAAGATGGGAAGAGGATCACCAATCCCCCTAATTCTGCGCCGACAAATAGTGGAGCAATATCAGAAAGGAGTTCGACAGTGTAAAATTGCAAAGAGTTTGAACATATCATCATCTACAGTGCATAATATCATCAAAAGATTCAGAGAATCTGGAAGAATCTCTGTGCGTAAGGGTCAAGGCCGGAAAACCATACTGGGTGCCCGTGATCTTCAGGCCCTTAGACGGCACTGCATCACATACAGGCATGCTTCTGTATTGGAAATCACAAAATGGGCTCAGGAATATTTCCAGAGAACATTATCTGTGAACACAATTCACCGTGCCATCCGCCGTTGCCAGCTAAAACTCTATAGTTCAAAGAAGAAGCCGTATCTAAACATGATCCAGAAGCGCAGACGTCTTCTCTGGGCCAAGGCTCATTTAAAATGGACTGTGGAAAACTGTTCTGTGGTCAGACGAATCAAAATTTGAAGTTCTTTATGGAAATCAGGGACGCCGTGTCATTCGGACTAAAGAGGAGAAGGACGACCCAAGTTGTTATCTGCGCTCAGTTCAGAAGCCTGCATCTCTGATGGTATGGGGTTGCATTAGTGCGTGTGGCATGGGTAGCTTACACATCTGGAAAGACACCATCAATGCTGAAAGGTATATCCAGGTTCTAGAGCAACATATGCTCCCATCCAGACGACGTCTCTTTCAGGGAAGACCTTGCATTTTCCAACATGACAATGCCAAACCACATACTGCATCAATTACAGCATCATGGCTGCGTAGAAGAAGGGTCCGGGTACTGAACTGGCCAGCCTGCAGTCCAGATCTTTCACCCATAGAAAACATTTGGCGCATCATAAAACGGAAGATACGACAAAAAAGACCTAAGACAGTTGAGCAACTAGAATCCTACATTAGACAAGAACGGGTTAACATTCCTATCCCTAAACTTGAGCAACTTGTCTCCTCAGTCCCCAGACGTTTACAGACTGTTGTAAAGAGAAAAGGGGATGTCTCACAGTGGGAAACATGGCCTTGTCCCAACTTTTTTGAGATTTGTTGTTGTCATGAAATTTAAAATCACCTAATTTTTCTCTTTAAATGATGCATTTTCTCAGTTTAAACATTTCATATGTCATCTATGTTCTATTCTGAATAAAATATGGAATTTTGAAACTTCCACATCATTGCATTCCGTTTTTATTTACAATTTGTACTTTGTCCCAACTTTTTTGGAATCGGGGTTGTAAATTTAATTTCATCCTTTGAGGAAAATGGACATCGTATTTTAGTCACTTGTCATTTTTTACTCGTCCACTTGAACTCGTCTACGTTTTGAACTGAAATGGATCAAACTGGGAATATTACATGGTAATGTGAGACAAAATGGTGACTAATATTAAAGTGGAAAAAAAAACAATCTAGTTTGTTAGTTGGTTGAGAAATTCGGACTATTTCGTCGCTGTAAGTGAGGAAGAATTACAAATGATAGAAAATGCTGTTCCTAAATAAAAGCACTAAAGATGCGACAAAGAAGTTTGGTCTAAAACTGTTCAAAAGTTTGGGGTCACCCAGACAATTTTGTGTTTTCCATGAAAAGTCACACTTTTATTTACCACCATAAGTTGTAAAATGAATAGAAAATATAGTCGAGACATTTTTCTGGCCATTTTGAGCATTTAATCGACCCCACAAATGTGATGCTCCAGAAACTCAATCTGCTCAAAGGAAGGTCAGTTTTATAGCTTCTCTAAAGAGCTCAACTGTTTTCAGCTGTGCTAACATGATTGTACAAGGGTTTTCTAATCATCCATTAGCCTTCTGAGGCAATGAGCAAACACATTGTACCATTAGAACACTGGAGTGAGAGTTGCTGGAAATGGGCCTCTATACACCTATGGAGATATTGCACCAAAAACCAGACATTTGCAGCTAGAATAGTCATTTAGCACATTAGCAATGTATAGAGTGGATTTCTGATTAGTTTAAAGTGATCTTCATTGAAAAGAACAGTGCTTTTCTTTCAAAAATAAGGACATTTCAAAGTGGCCCCAAACTTTTGAATGGTAGTGTAAGGTGGGATTGTGATTTATTTTATCGATTTCAAAACAAAGTATTTGATGTGACTCGGCGTAGATGAGTGACGCACATCTGCGGCGTGACTTTATTACATTTGCATGCCGCTTTTGAAGTTTGAAATAAATGCAAGTTTTTAAAGAATCGCCTGTGTATTTATACTAAAACAATTATCAACCTCAGGCCCAGTGAATATCGGTGAATTATAACCTCGACTTCTGTGAATAATTGTTAAAAAATAATTACTCAGTTAAAAGGCTGACAAACAGCTTTCATTAAGAAAATGAACAGATCGTCCTGTTACTCCCAACAAACCTGCAAAAAGCTGAACAAATTCTTGAACACGTCTATCTTTTCAACAGTTTAACAATAAAACATTGACTTTTATTCCAAAATTACTGGAAAGCAAATTCAACTTTTCTCCTTTCATTATTCTATGATATATTTCTCGTCCATGTGTCTGGATTGAACACAAGTATGCAGTGTGAAACTCTGCAGTCGCGATAATCACAGCGTTAATAATCCATGAGTGAGAGGTGAGCCATCCAAGGCACGCGCCAACATTATCTGAGATAACGAGATATTCTTGGACCCTCGACTCTTAAACTCGCATCGAAAGAATGATGCTCTTCTGTCCAGCTGACATTCTCATGACTGAGTTCAAAGATTCAAAGATATAATGCTGTCGTGTTGGTTTAGAATGTACTCAACAAAAAACAAGACAGATTCTCAGTTAGGAGAACTTTGGAACGATAACATGGTTTTATCACCTTTGAGTTTGTTTCTGGAGTGAAGAACCTCTATCTCCAAAACAGTGTTCAATAGTGTTGAAACATGGACTATTACAGCAGCTACAGAGAATGTCATTTACAACCCCGATTCCAAAAAAGTTGGGACAAAGTACAAATTGTAAATAAAAACGGAATGCAATAATTTACAAATCTCAAAAACTGATATTTTATTCACAATAGAACATAGACAACATGTCAAATGTCGAAAGTGAGACATTTTGAAATTTCATGCCAAATATTGGCTCATTTGAAATTTCATGACAGCAACACATCTCAAAAAAGTTGGGACAGGGGCAATAAGAGGCTGGAAAAGTTAAAGGTACAAAAAAGGAACAGCTGGAGGACCAAACTGCAACTCATTAGGTCAATTGGCAATAGGTCATTAACATGACTGGGTATAAAAAGAGCATCTTGGAGTGGCAGCGGCTCTCAGAAGTAAAGATGGGAAGAGGATCACCAATCCCCCTAATTCTGCGCCGACAAATAGTGGAGCAATATCAGAAAGGAGTTCGACAGTGTAAAATTGCAAAGAGTTTGAACATATCATCATCTACAGTGCATAATATCAAAAGATTCAGAGAATCTGGAAGAATCTCTGTGCGTAAGGGTCAAGGCCGGAAAACCATACTGGGTGCCCGTGATCTTCGGGCCCTTAGACGGCACTGCATCACATACAGGCATGCTTCTGTATTGGAAATCACAAAATGGGCTCAGGAATATTTCCAGAGAACATTATCTGTGAACACAATTCACCGTGCCATCCGCCGTTGCCAGCTAAAACTCTATAGTTCAAAGAAGAAGCCGTATCTAAACATGATCCATGATCTCTTTAAATGATACATTTTCTCAGTTTAAACATTTGATATGTCATCTATGTTCTATTCTGAATAAAATATGGAATTTTGAAACTTCCACATCATTGCATTCCGTTTTTATTTACAGTTTGTACTTTGTCCCAACTTTTTTGGAATCGGGGTTGTATTTCATGAGCAAGGTGAAAGGTTATCATCCCTGTTGACATTCTCGTGTACATAATGTTCATAAATGGGCCTCACTGAGGCAACGAATGACTCGTGGTAAACGTTTTCATGGTGCAACCTTCATTTAAGGCTCGAATTCTCAAGCAGTTCATGGACAGCAGTCAAAAGTTGGACCATTAGCTATAAAAAGACGTGACTCATAGCTGAAAAAGAGACAGCAGGAGATCTTGAAGAGGAAAAACTTAGACGCTAGTGGAATAAAAGTGCACTGTTGGATCCGATGCGTCTAGAAATGCAATTTTAGTTTCACTGTTAATATCTTAAAATACCGATAACTCATCAGAAGTCCATCATCATCCAAGTCCCTCCCATGCCAGGACCGGGTCTTCCCAGGCAGTCTGCTGTCCCAGTACTATCCAGCTCTTTGAGGTGCATCAGTGCGACGCTGATCTCCGTTTCTATAGCCCTCGGCCTCTCATCTACTACGTCGCTAGGGTTACAGTGGGAGGCTTGTCCTCTGGTAACCGCGAGAGTTTGACTCCCCACTCACATCTATATTGCAGCGCCTTGCCAGGTGGCAGTAGGTACCATTTTTGTGGCTATTGCCTCATAGAAGCAAAGCGAGGCAGTAAGCCACTATGCCACCGCATTGTAAGAATGAGTGGAACAATAGCGCACTGCGGATGCGCATACGCATAACTATTACAATCACCAGAACGGCGAATCGTGATCTCGTGATACGAACAGTTGATCTTGCGTTATCAAAGGTACACAAGAACGAGTGGTGAAGCCACGATGTCATCGTGTTGTAAGAATGATTGTAACAATAGCGAAACTTCGTAACCAATCAGCACTTATCCTGATCAAGTTCGATTACCCGTCCTACTTCTTGATAAACTTCGGAACCAGAAACGAAATAAGAGAAACCTCGTTATAACTTCGCAATATCGGAAGATAATCAGTAGATAAAAAGATATAAATGAAATTCCCCTCGTGGCTGGCCGAGGCTACTGATTCGATATCAAGTAAGCGGTGTTTATTTTAAGAAAATTTACCTTTTGATTCTCACAGCTTTCGTTTGGTCCTTCTGAAAGGGCAAATGAAAGATTTTGTAAGTCGTTTTGAGCTTTTTGGCAGATATACCGAGAAGCCGATATCAAACTTCTGCTATTTGCTTTAATTTTTGAATTGTATTTTTTTATTTTAGAATCTTTACACTACACTTGCGAAACAAAATGTGCTCATTCGTACTAAATAATGCTTCGAAGACAATTCATGAACAAGTGCTTTCTTTCTGACTATTTTGAAAATAGATCGAGTTCACAGCGCTGCATTTTGAACAAAACACAGGAAACGAAATACTCCCAGCCCTGATGCTGCTCACAGCTTGGTGATGCTTGCGAAAGATGAGGCGAGTCTCACTGATAACATGTAGATGTGTGATATTTACTGTATGGACATGGGATCAGAAAACCTATATTTTATTTATAAGCAGCAGCCACATGGACCCATAGGGTAGCTATTTTTATGGTGGTCTTTGGTCCGAGTCGAACTCACAATCTCCTGGTCGAGAGGTGGACACGCTGACCACCAGACTCGTCAGAAAGTGTTAGTTAATTTTCTGGACCGGCAGCGCTGACTGCATTCACGCGCTCGTTCTAATACGTTATCGTTTCTTTCGTAACAGCTTATCGTAACTATCCTCATAAACGGATTTGTAACAGAAAAAGATGTGCTTTGTAACAATTTTCTGACTTCTTCAGGACGAAGGCGTGTCTATCTTCTTTACGGTTTCTCAGAAACACGATGACCTGTGTTTCTTAACTTCAAAACCGTAGCATGGTGACGGAACGACTGTTTATAGCTGCTATAATGTAACAGATAAAAGGAACTAAATTGTTTTGTGGATGTTCCACAACATTAAATGTAACTATAAATGGATAAAACATACTTTTTTAAAAATAATGTCAGCTTTGGCAAATTGCAGAGGTATAAAAGGAATAAAATGTTTCAAAGCATGACGCTATTGGAAATTATTCTATAGCACGAGCTACTTCGGGTAAAATCGCGCGCTCTGATTGGTTCCTTGGCAGGCAGAATTTTCCCGTAATGCCTGTGGGCGATTCTTTCCAAGGCACCTTTTCTCAAAAAACTGTTCATTATTTAGCATCATTTTGTTGAAAAATAAACCGATACAGAGAATATTTTTCTTTCTCAGAACATTTGTCATCACTCAAGTGGAGGAATAAATTCAGTTTTGAAACCGCTAACTGCTTATTCTGCATACATGACTCAACTACGTTACCGAAAGCAGCGTCATGCCTCATTATAATAACGTCTATTTTAATCGTAGAAAAAAAAAGTCATATAATAAACTCCTTATTCACCTCGCTTGCTTGGTCTTTATGGGAAAATATCAGACCGAGGTCTTTTTGTACGAACCTACATTTCGGTCCATACTGTCAAGACCTCGGGCTGATATTTTCTCATAAAGACTTCGCACTCGGTTAATCAGTAGTTCATATTCGACTTCAGGGTGGCAACTCTAACTCTACTTCATCGCACATCCGTGTTGTTGATTATTTTCCTAAAACAGCAGGACTCTGAGTTTTTCGTTCATTACTTAATGTGACTATTTTAAGCATTTTTGTTGCTTAGGATAAAAAAAGGATCAGCTATAAAACCCTAATATACTAAATGATATGCAAATTAAATGAACTAATCTTTTCATTCTGAGAAAACACATTGTTGTTTCGACTTGTCATCTTTTAATGAAGAGAGAGAGAGAGAGAGAGAGAAACAACGAGCACCTAGAGTAATCGCTGAGTGGACACTGGGATCTGGACCCTGGTTCCCAGCAGCATTGGAAGCTCAGGTTCTGCCCTCCTCGGACTTCTATCTTTGAGGCTTAACCGTGATCTGTGCCCAGAGTGGTGCCTTAGAGGTGACCTGATCCGCTCATTCTGCCTGAGTTTTCGTCCCAGAGACATGGCACTGGGTTGTGTCTCAACAAAGGTGCTGACGAGACTCTGATGCCTTCTGGACATGTTTAAAGTGGATACTAGGTCATACTGGTGCTGCATTAGTGGTCCTTGCTTAGACATCAAAGATCCTTGGATGGTGCCAAGAGTTGAGCTGGGAGGATAAATACCCACTGCTTTTTCTTGATCTCGATCAACTTTCTCACTAACCATATCTGGTCTTGGGGCGCTATCTTCTCCTCTTCTTTTGAATAAATTCAAGCTCTTTGGATAAGAATTTGGTCTTGTTGGCACTTTTACCGGTGGCAACACCATAACTCGACCAAGCAGTGCCACTTTTCCAACATTTCTATCTTTCAGAAACTGCCATGGAGTATCCGGTCGTGGTGCGTGAGGTAGAACTTGGTCAGGTGTGTACTGTTCAGGTCCAAGCAGGACCGGACTTATGTTGTTCTCCTTAAGAGTGAAATCAGATGGTGCTGGTTCTTCTTCTTCGGAGGATGAGGTAGAAGTAATGGTGCTTGGGGTTTTGTTTAGATGTTCCGAAGTTGGAGGAACGTTGCTTCTCAAAGGCTCTTCAGGTGTCTCGTAAGAAGGTTCAGAAGCAGCATGGCTGAGATCAAGGTGTTGGGAGAGTTTTAGGTCCTTCAATTCAGCGCAGAGAACACAATGGGATGCTGATATCTCTGGTTTCAGCTTCTTGCTCTTTTGTTGTGCTATAAACAGGCAGGAAAAAGGGGAATATCGACCCCAACCTTGGATCTGCCGACATAAAACACAACCGGCATGTGAGTTTTAAATATCTTAATTGTATTACACAAAGTACAACAGCAACATTTAGGCTAGTGGTGCTTCATTGGTCAGTCATGATGATTACAAATTAAATTTGCAGATATGTACAGGAGAGTAACATCCAAAATATGTACCTTTTGTTATAACTGCTAATAACATGAAGCTGAGAAAACACTCGTTTGTTGCGAGACGACGTGTATAAGCTTAAACAAACTGACCTCAAACGCAACACTTTTCAACACAAATACCTCTCGTGTAGTTTCACAACTCTAATACAGCAAATCCATTACTGTCTAGAATTATTTTGCACCCTTTCTGAGCCTTCATAAATTGTTGGTGGGAACATTTAGACAAGCAACGGCGTTCATGAAAGTCCAATTAGTTCTGAAAAACGTTCGTATCCTACAAGAGCGCTTGATTTTACGTAAATTTATGTTTAAGGAGAGTTTCACTGATGGACTGACTGATTGATAGATGTATGAACTAACTAGTATTTTGCAAATAGGGAAAATCTACAACTGACGGTGCCTTCAACAATTATTGGCACCACTTGTAAAGATGAGTAAAAAGAGTTTGGAAAAAAATCCGCCTTTTGGTGAAGTCGCGTCATCTCACACTGAAAAAAATGAGAAAAATCCAACCCTTAATGGCAATAAATGTATTCAGATAAAAACAAATCCCTCATCAAGAAAATTTTCAACAAACACGTGTCCCACTGTTATTGGCTCCCCTGGAAATGATAGGAACTTTCAAGCCGTAACCTGCTTGAAGTTTGCGAAACACCACTACAGCTTTGACTGGAACCATGTTCTCTGGTCTGATGGAACAAAAATAGAGCTTTTTGGTCATAAACAGTCAATGTGGGTTTGGTGTCAAAAGAAGGATAGCTATAATGAAAAGAACCCAATCCCAACTGTGATGTTTGTTTTGGGGCTGTTTTCCCTCCAAAGACCCTGGAAACCTTGTTATGGAGTCCATGATGTCATGGATCCTGAAACGCCAAGACATTTTAAATCAGAATCTGGCTGCCTCTGGGAGGAAACTAAAACCGGGTCATCACTGGATCTTCCAGCAGGACAATGAGCCGATGTCCAAATCAATGCAAAAATGGTTCACTGAGAATCACAGAATCAAGTTTCTGCCCTGGCCATGTCCGTCCCCTGAGCCGAACCCCAGTGAAAACATGAAGAGGAGAGGGAGGAGAACCCTGGATGATCTGGAGAGATTTTGTAAAAAGGAAAGCGCTCGGTCAGATGCCCTGCTCTGGATCTCCAACCTTATATGGGTAGTTCTTCGGTAACAGAATTACATTCACGGCAAAATGTGGCAACTTTTTTTTTTTTTTAGTTGCAGTACTCGAGATAATGGTATTAAAGCTAGACGGCCTTTTGATTTCATAAAATTGGTGAAATTTAGTTCCGTCTGAAATGCTTTTGGTTCTCTTTGTTCAAAACGAGACTCTAGTATTCATACCTCTGCTGATTTTGGGTTGTTACAGAACCAAATTGAGAAATATTTCACTTTTTTTTTTTTTTCAAGAAAGACTTTATTGACGTCTTCACATGATCAATGTGTTTTTTGTCTCTTGGACAACGTTTGAAAGTCAGTCGAATGATTAACATCTTGCTGTTGAGTCTAAATTTCTTACAGAAGCTTATTAAAGCCTTGTGGTGATTATCATAAAGTCTGTTTGCAATATAGAATTAACCCTAGAAGTGAATTTGTATATGTAATGATGCGTAAAGACTCTTATTGTACATACTGTATGTTTTTAAGATTATTTATACTCTGCAATACTATTTAATTTTCTTCATTAAAATACAGTACATCTTAAAATAATAATTGGGCAGTAAATGTTGCTTTTCATAAACAAACCTTGTATAAATTACACTCAGTATCACATTATTTATATATATTTGCATGCTTTTTACACGACAAATTTCTTAAAGCGAGACGACCTTTCGATTTCATAAAATCGGTGAAATTTAGTTCCGTCTGAAATTGTGATATATGTTTATTTCTGTAATATCTCACAAAATATCAGGCCATTCTGTGGCTGGGAAGTTATTTAATTTGAGGGGATTAAAGCAAATAATGTTCATGAAACCGCTCGCTTTGCGCAGTCAAGCAGACAGAGGAAGTCCGTGTGTATGTGTGTGTGTGCATGCGCAGGTTTACCTTTGACATCATTCTGTCGCTAAACGAACAGCTGATCACACCGAGGTGCTCGCTGAGCGCCAATATTTATTAGTTTGGTCCTGTGTTTCCTTTCCTTCGTATAGAACATAACGTCGTTGGTCTTTCACATTTCATTCGCACACTCACGTCCTCCATTTTTCTCTCCTGTTTCAAATTTGTATCCCACAATGCCTTGCATGAACGGGGAAAGCTCACCACGTCATGCATGATGTCGTATCTTGTATTGGGTCATGGTGAAGCAGGAAAAAATAGCAGGCCACATGGCCCTATATTTGTTAAAAAAAAATTGGAAGTCTGTGATTAGAATTCAATAGCTTTCGGTCACTACACAAAAATAACTGGGTGTCGGGGGAAAATTCTTTTTATGACCTACACTTGAAAAATCTTGAAAGGCAGCCTAGCTGTAAATAAAAAGTTCACACTGTATAGGGTATCTTTTGACCCTAAAAAACAGCAAAGAAAAATTGACTATGTTTAACTCTGAATGCAAAATCTTTTATGAGGAAAGAAAAGTCACTCACGGAATTGCGTCAGAAAAAACCCCTGAATTTTCATTTCTTAAAATTCAAACCAAGATTTCTCTGAAGCGACATTTGATTTTTAAATCTGGTTTTCAGAACATTTTGCCTCGGATTCCATACTTTAACAAAATCACAGAGTTGAAAAGTTAAGGCGATCTTAATAATTTAATTATTATTATCATCAGCCCTAAACTGCCCATGTCCCACCATTTTTTGGAATGTGTTGCAGGTCTGAAATGCACAAATGGATGTACTGTATATTAAGAAATAAAAAGAAGTTGACCAGATAGAATTTGGAATATCTTGGGTTCATTCTGTCTGTAATGAAATACAAGTCAAAGTCAATTTACAAAGTAAATCACTGCTTTCTTTCTTTCCTTCTTTTTATTATTATTATTATTACCCTTGCTCTGAAAGGGGGCGGGGGGTGTACCGGTTTACCTCTCTTTCTGTCCGACCGTATCTCCGTCCATCTGAAACACCCTTTTTCTCAGCAACCACAAATCATAGCCACTTGGTACCAAACTTCAGCTTGGGGTTCTATACCGTGTGTACCGTTTTCAGGTCTGTCGCACATCGACTTCCTGTTTACCGACTGAATGTATTTACGAAACATATAGCCTGGATTTACAAAATTTTCGTCACACTTTTCTCAGCAACTACAAATCACAACTGCTTGATATTTGGTACCGAGCTTCAGCTTGGGGTTCTATACCGTGTGTACCGTTTTCAGGTCTGTCACACATCGACTTCCTGTTTACCGACTGAATGTATTTACAAAACACACAGGGTGGATTTTGACGCTATTTTAAGAAGCAAAATGCTGTTTCAAAATGACAGTTTCCCAGGATGCTATTTGAAATCCCTGGGGAGAGACGCCGCTCTTTACTTACTTGTTTCAAAGTTAATTATTTATTGAAGTCAACATTCAGGGGCAGTACGGTGGTGTAGTGGTTAGCGCTGTTGCCTCACAGCAAGAAGGTCCGGGTTCGAGCCCCGGGGCTGGCGAGGGCCTTTCTGTGCGGAGTTTGCATGTTCTCCCCGTGTCCGCGTGGGTTTCCTCCGGGTGCTCCGGTTTCCCCCACAGTCCAAAGACATGCAGGTTAGGTTAACTGGTGACTCTAAATTGAGCGTAGGTGTGAATGTGAGTGTGAATGGTTGTCTGTGTCTATGTGTCAGCCCTGTGATGACCTGGCGACTTGTCCAGGGTGAACCCCGCCTTTCGCCCGTAGTCAGCTGGGATAGGCTCCAGCTCGCCTGCCTGCGACCCTGTAGAACAGGATAAAGCGGCTACAGATACATTATTTGATACAGAAGTGAGCAGGAGCTCACAGTTCATCTTGTTTAAATTGCGTTGTTCATTCCATCCCAACTTGTCCTCATGCTCCACTGACTTTTCATTCTTACTCCTTTTTTTAATATCTATACTAGAATGTAATGCATGTCCAGAATTATATCTGAAAGGCTTTGATTTGAAGAAGAAGAAGAAGAAGAAGGTGCTGAATGAATTACTCACAGCTTCATCCCAGCTTGTTTGGTTGGGAATCTCGTAAGCTTCCTGCTCTTTGACAGAGATTTCTTCACTAATATCCAGCAGGACATCCACACACCTTTTGGAAAGCGTACGCAGTGTCAGTATACTGCAGCAGCCCGGCTCTTCCAGACGAGTCTCGGTGCTTTGATCAGCATCCATGAGTTCTGATTTGCAAACGCGTCTCTCTTCTGATCTTCCTTTGTGTGAGGAAATCACGTCATTCTTTTCTGCTGACGTCATAACGGACACAAGTCAGAAGCCAGATGGCACGCGCTGGAGACTCGAACCTGAACCGTGTCGGGGGATAAACCTGAATCAAAACCATCATCATCATCATCATCCGGCCGAGGTGTCGGTGCAGCTCTGAAATGCTCGTCAGTGTTACGTGCCGTTGCTATGGTGATCAAAGGGAAGCGACAGCTTTGGCAGTGACGCAACGGAAAAGGAAGGAAGGAGGTGGGCGGGGCGTGCACTTGACAGCACTGGGTTCACTTTGAATTTATGGTTTTGTTGCAGTTTTAGGAAGTCACTCTTGGTGTTTTTTTTTTTTTAATTATTATTTCTAATGTATTTATCGGGAATAAACTATATACAACCCTGCTTTTTTTTTTAATCATGCATGTTTGTTTGTTTGTTTGTTTGTTTGTTTAATTGACTTCCTGACAGCCCAAATAGCTCTTCTAACCTGATGATGAGAGAATGTCCTCTGAGTGTGACGCACACTTGCACAATGGTTTTATTCTTCCATTAAAGGTCCGGTTGTGTTCTGGTTCAGCTCGCGCACCTTCAGCCGGTCCATTTGGGCAACGTGACCGTGCGCACGCGCCATTCTTCTCTCTATCTTTCCGAGGAGGAGGAGGAGTGGACAGAAAACTGATCTCTTCCTCATTGCCCTGCGTAGATCAGGTTCGTTATTGCAGCCTGCGGGTTGCTCCTGGACGGTGCGCACGGCTGATTTGTCCTGTTTTTGGAGATTTTATTTTGCAAAAGGGAAAGGGGGACACAGAAATCCGCAGTGAGGGAGAGAGAGAGAAAGAGAGAGAGAGAGTTGTGCTGAAGCCGCGCAAACGGAACGCGCAATACGCACACGCATTATTTTACGCGCACGCATTTACGCACAGGCACTTCATCATTCTGACTTTCCCTGATCCGGTCGGTTTGCTCGTCTGATCAGACACCCCAGGATTGTTTTTTTTTTAATTTTTTTTTATGGAAACTGAAGCGACTGGTGAAGTCGCGGTCATGCTGCCTCCGAAAAGCTGCCTCCCGAGAAATTACAGCTGCATTGCTGGTCTGTTTGGGAGCCTGAGCGCAAACCAGAAGATGGATGATGGGGAGAAAACAGAAGGTGAAGAAGAAGAAGAGGAGGAGGAGGAGAAGGTGGAGGGGGCTGTGACCGGCGAGCCGTTAGAGATGCGCGTCGTGAACGAGAGACCGAGGGGTCGTGAATCCTTCCCGAAGCCGCCGCCGCCGAGTCCCGGTCTGCGCCGCCGGTGCAAATCCTTACCGAGCTCTGCGGAGAGAGCGAAGCTGGAAGTGGCGCGGATCTGCAGCCCATCCAGCCAGAAGAAAGTGCGCTTTGCTGACTCGCTCGGCCTCGAACTCATCACCGTGCGGCACTTCGACGACACCGACGTCCCAGAAACCCCTGACAAGTTCAAAAAGGCACGAGCGCTCCACCTGAACAACTTCGAGCTCTCGAATGTCGGATGCGCGCAGTCCACCTTCGTGGAGACGCTGTTCACGAGTCCGGGCGCGCAACCCGATTTCCAGGAGCGACTCCAGATCGCCAAGGTCCTGCTGGAGTCCGTTGAGACGGATGAGTTCAGCGTGTCGGGCATCGTGCGCGTCCTGAACCTGGCGTTTGAGAAGACCGTGACTCTGAGATACACACTGAACAACTGGCTCACCTTCATGGACGTCCCGGCCACGTACGTGCCGCAATCGAGCGACGGATCCACCGACAAGTTCCACTTCAAGATCGTCACGCCGGCGTTCTTCGAGAGCAGCAGCAGCCTGCAGTTCGCCGTGTGCTACCGCGTCGGGACCGACGAGTTCTGGGACAACAACGACGGCACGAACTACAAAGTGCGACGCCACAGATTCAAGATCTCTCCTCCTCGGGAATGGGATGACGGCTGGATCCACTTCATTTAGATCATTGACTAGATGGTCATGAAGGTTTGTACTGTATCTCCTGGAGCTTCCAATCCAGGAATCTCATGGCTCCAGAGACAGAGAGCGCGCCTCGCTGATGTGTTCTCACAAGGGAAGCACTTTTTGGTTTCTTTTCCATTTCAAACCTTCTGATCTGATGAAATCAGCCCAACTTTGGAAGCGCCAAGTTGGGCTGGGAACATACTGGTCATAGGTTTAGCCTATAATCCATGTACCTACAAGTGAGTGCAAAAGTTTGCATCCCCCATCGGTTTCTTATCTAGAAATCCCATGTTTGTACTGTATCTCTTCTCTTGGTTGGTTGGTTGGTTGGTTGATTTAAAGCCGGCTGTACACTGTGCATCATTTCATAGTGTTACTTTGCCATGAGAACCCATGGGACGGGTTATTCATGTCAGAAACAAGATCTGTAACAAACACTGCATGTCAGGTTATACAATCGATCCTCAAACGTAGACCTGCGATTAAAGAACATTGCATTTTCTGCATCTACAATTTGACACAAGGATATTCGTTTACATGTATCGGTAACAGCGCTGCCCCATGAGTTTGCATTGCATGACATTACATTAAAGACATTTAGCAGACGCTGTTATCCAGAACGACGTACAACGCACCCAGACAAGCCTGGGGAAGACAAGTTAGGGGTGAGGTGCCTTTCTCAACAGCACTTCAGCTATTCCTGCTAGTCCAGGGAATCAAACCGGCAACCTTTTGGTCCCACCATTAAGGACATGGCTTCCTTGTGCATCATCCGACTGGTGGCTTTTAACTGAGCATCAGTGAGTCAGAGCAGCTCTGAAAAATCATCCTCTGATAGTGTCAATGATATTTATAAGACCACTGATCTCGACTAAATCGCGAGGTGCGTGACGGAAAAACCAGTCGACAGCATCAATCTGACTTAAGCCTAACATGGCGTTATCTTTAGGAGCAATCCGTTCACACGAATTAGCATGCTGTAATTAATTTAGGCCTTTTAAATGCACCTTGTTTAAAGTGCCCAAGACAATTTAAATCAGTGGGAATGAGAAAAACAGCAGAGAGGTTAAAAACAAAACAAAAAAACCTCTCAAACAAATGGAGATGTGAAAAAGTTCTCGTGGTCAATATATTTCCATATTTAACAAAACCCTAATCTACATTTCTTGACTCGTATTGATACTGTAAAAACCTGTCATGCGTTAAACGCCTTACTGGTTTCCTCATCTCATCCTCAAGCAGGGGTATGCAAACTTTTGCACAGTAGTAGTAGCATCTAAAGTCTAAACTCAGCCAAGGTATATCTAATCAACTGCTATTCCACCCATTTTCACTTTGTGTGCTGAAACTTCCTGTTTTAGATGAAAAGCACTGTTGTGAAAGATGACGTGGCTTTGAGGCGTTGTGACATGTTTTTATTGCACTCGTTCTCTTCTTCCACGATACAGAGCTGCTGTGTTGCGTGTCGTGGGCAGAATATGTGTCAATGCTTGTAAAATCGCTGAGTATACTCGCACGCCGAGAGAGAGCTCAGAAGAATATGACAGCTGGAGATGGGCTCCAGCAAACCTGAAAAGATGTTCAGGAACAATAACGAGTCAAAGGAGCGAAGAAAGAATGAGTCCCTGTACACGAGGGAAGAACAGTTTTTGAGATTAGATCACAAGACCTTTTAATGTCAGTCGACTTTCTAACTCCTGGACTTTTGAAATAGTTGATCTCCAACACTCAACAACCTATCCTGAAGTTTCCGTCTCATCATGAGGCGAGGTAAGGGACGGTTCGAGGGGGAAAATCGAATTTGCATAGATTTTCTGTTCGTTGTAAATGCACTCGATGCATTTCAGCCAAGATGGACTGCATTCGCGTCCCACGTTTTTGCTTTATCATCTTTTCCACATCAGAGCCATAAAGCTACAAGTAAACGGAAGCTCGAAATCATCACACGTTCACACACCGGTCTGGTCCAGTCGCTCACCTTGAATAACCTTGTGCAGGTTTTAACATGAATAATTATTTCTATAGACTAACTAGTCATTTGAACATAAAATTAATGATTTTAACTTGATATACATTTTCAAAGCAAACTTAAGTGTTACGAATGTTTAACTGCGATTACGTGACCAGATTTTCTCAAGTGTGATGATTTTTTTTCAGCATTGGATTTGCATTAGTGGGCGTCAATCACAACTCCACTTCCTTCCTAAAACTGTCAATTCGACTTAACAAATATTTAATTTCTTTATCATTTCCGTCACCTCGAACCAGTCTGCAAAGCACCGCATTCATGACGTGTCTGTTTACGGTGCAGCTTTTATGGCTGTACAGTACATAAAAAGTTGAGTGCAAAAGTTTGTACCCCTTGGAGAGCAAGTGGGGAAAAACAGTGTCTCGTGATGATGTGTACAATTCAATATCAAAACAAAATAGAAGTGAAAACAAGTTCCGAAGGACGAACTAACACATTAAAAAAAAACAACAACATCATGAACTTAAAGCTACTGTAGACGGTCTTTCGATTTCATAAAATCGGTGAAATTTAGTTCCGTCTGAAATTTGGTCATTGTGAGATGTTTATTTCTGGGAAGTTATTGAATTTGAGGTGATTAAAGCAAATAACGTGCATGAAATTGCTCGCTTTTAGCGCAGGTTTACCTTTGACCGTGCACTGACTGTTACTAAACGAACAGCTGATCACACCGAGGTGTTCGCTAAGCGCCGATATTTATTAGTTTGGTCCTGCATTTCCTTTCCTTCGTATATAACATAACGTCGTTGGTCTTTCACATTTCATTCGCGCACTCTCATCCTCCATTTTTCTCTCCTGTTTCAAATTTGCATCCCACAATGCCTTGCACGAACAGAGAAAGCCCACCATGTGATGTGATGTGATGTGATGCATGATGTAGTATCTTGTATTGGCTCATGGTGAAGCAGGAAAAAATAGCGGAGAATTTAGGGCCACGTGGCTCTAAATTCATTAATTGTTCTATTTAAAAAAAAAATGAATAAAATTGGAAGTCTGTGATTCGAATTCAGTAGCTTTCGGCCCACTAGACAAAAAAAAAACTTGGTGATGAAATGAGGAAATGTGTCGCATCTGATGGATCTGTTTGGATGGAATTAGTTTTATGATGTGACATCGGTCATGATTTTTTTTTTTTTCCCAGATGTTAAATCTGTGAGAATGGTTTTTAAAAATCAAAATACTGCAAAAGGGATGAGGCTATTTCTAGAAATCTATTTCTAGAAATATTGCATGATGTTTTATGTTTGTAGTGAATATAAAGTGGTTTATAACGTATGTAATTATTATAATAGTCTCTTCAATCAGCCTTCATCAATCATCTCGCTCGCTCAATCAATGAATGTTTGTTTGTTTTCTTTTTCTGGTTAATGGACTGATAATATAAGCAGCATGGACATGGAGTTATACGATCAGAGATCCAGAGATGAGCGACGGCTCAATGTGGTCATGTTTGCATGATCTGAGAAGCAGATATGCGCACTAGGTGAGAAAAAAAAATTCCCCAAAGCTGTCTTTCTGGACAGGATCAAATTTTATCAGAATAGATCAGAGTTCATAAAAAAAGTCGTAATTGAATTTTGTCTGTCGTAATTTTCTCAAAAGGGAGAAAAACACTGGCATGGAAATAAACTCACAGCGTCGCACCTGGAGTTTACAGAATGACTCCCAGATTCTTGTTGTAAATTTAATCCCATCCAAATCGGGCTACGGACGGCAGGAAACCCGCCGCACCAAATTTGTTCTTGCTGTTAATTTCATTTCTTCACCTTTTCGAATTTGTTGTATTTTGTGCAAACTTTTGCACTCAACACTAAGCGAGTGCTATGTCGAGGTATTTATGAAATATATAATCAATTCAGGTGGCTACATCATCATCCTGTCCCCTGAGAGAAATCCTCATCAGTATCCCTCAAAGCAGGATCTTCCGAAGAAACCGCAGCGCCTTGTATCCAGATGCTTTCTTCACATGACTCGCACTTTCAAACCAAGCTCATTCCAAGCCCTCTCTGTTTCACGTAACACGTGCATTTCATACCAAACACATTTATACTGTGAGAACGTTTCAGAACAGCTGGAGTGCCTATGCTTTCAGGTTTAACCTAAAGGGGGGGAAAACCCGCAGATTTTATTTTTATGCAACAGAACCAAAACTAGATGTACGATTTATTGGGTTAATATATATATATATATATATATATAATATACTGTATCTCATTCCTGTCCTGTGTGTGTGCACTTGCAGAGTGTCGCAACTTCATTTTTGTAAATATCATTCGTTGTATTGTGTCAAGTCGTTGATGTCGTTAAAATTGTCGGAAATGTAGCATTTGTGCAGATTTGGCTTTCGTCTGGTCGTGCATTGTTAATGTTATTTAGAAACCTGATGTGTTTTTTTTTTTTTAAACTTAACAAAGGTTAAGTTTACATCGTTAACTTTTGTATTTTTCATACGAACAGAAAGAGCATCAGCTCTAACGTGAGTATTACCCAAATGCCTAATCCTGGGATCAGACTATATTACTGTACATTCAGGACTATTTCAGCCTGATTTCGACACGACTTTGTCTTCGGTGGTAAATTTCCAGCAAATATGAACGTCAGAAAAGACGTACGAGACTTGTAAGAAGAGCGATGACACCCTGGTGAAAAATCTACCATGTCAGAAAGTTCTTTATTCTCGTGTAGCTTGATAACTCCTACAACGTGTTCCTCAATAGCCGTGATTGACAATTTCTTGACCCGCCTCCCAGGCAACATGCAAGGACGTGAATGATGATTGGTCACGGTCAAACTTGTAACGTCAGCAGTCTCCTGATCAAGACGCAGCAAGAACTTCTGGCACTAATCTGACATGGTGACCATCGTGAAAGACAAAAATATTGTGTAGTCTGATCCCAGCATCAGCGATGATTGAGTTATCTGTTTTGCGAATGTCAGACTAAATCAAGAAGCTTTCATGTCTCGGAGCTCATATACACCGTGTGCACGCTTTAAAATCAATGCCATTTCTATACAATTTGCAGTGTAGCACATTTAAAAAAAAAAAAAGCTTCGCCTGAAGTACTGATTATTTTTGCACAAAGTTTTCGTCCCTGATTGTGAAAATGGATCCCAGGCTGTTGCAGGATGTTTTTCTTTTCTGTTGTTTAATAATGCATGAGATTGAAATTCCTCTGCAGAGCTAAAGCACACTGCTACTAATTGAGGAACCCAAAAGAATTGAGCAGGGAGTAGATCCATGCCACGAAAACATCACGGACTCAAACACTGATGGACTTTACGCTTCGCGGCTCGGTTATCTTCCACACTTTTTCTAACACTGATCGAACCATCATCACTTTTATGAAATGATTTTGCACCAATAGGAATCGAAATACGTTTGAGATTCGGATTTAATTTTATAGTTTTGTAAGACGAAATTAAAAGTCTAGCTAGCATAACCATCCGACGTACAAAATTCATTCACATTTTGGAGGCGAATACAAAATTCAGTCCTCACTAAAAATTGTTGATTAAGAATCGGAAATTTTCATGACCACAGATTTATACGCAGATATTCCAGCCATATAATTAAGAGTTATTCCATGAAATCAAGTCGTACATGAGCTGATAGTGCTATAAGTCATGTATGACGAGATCGAGTGGAATAACCGTTTTATTCTATCTACATTCACTGGATTTTGAAAAACGGAGCCTTTTTTTTTTTTTTGTAAATCTCATAAATACAAATTTTATACAAAATGTCAGACAAAATCATTTCCGCTTAGAATGTAAACAAACTGGTGAAATGACCGGAGCAATTTGTGAAAAATGAGAATAATAATAATTAATAATAATTCTTGAAAAATTAACAAAAAAAATCTGTTCTTACCATCAAATCCTTTCATTCCATATTTTGTTGCACTTTTTTTTTTTTTTTTGTATTTTTTGGGGTTTTGTTTTCCAGTCAAGTTTTTATTTCGTCCTCGGTTGGTTCAGTAACACGCTTCGCCATTTTGTTTTTCTCTACTCACTGTATATGAGCTGATATCCTGGTAGTAGAGTAGCCAATCAGAGCGCATATCCAGTGAATGTGGATAGAATAATTTAACTTGGACGATAAATAAACTTCACTTTGACTTTAGCTTCAAAACTTTGAAACGAAGCATAAAAAAAAACTTTTATATAAAAATTCTCATTCAAATTCGCTACATTTGGAAAGAACGGTTCTTTAATGGTTCTTAAAGCGTTCATTTTTTAACGAATGGTTTTACCAGGAACACTTTCTCTGTGTAGAGAAACTCTGTTATAGGATTCATCGCACCTTTTGAGATCAATTGAAGGGTTGTAACCCTTTTTTTTTTTTAAGAGTTTAGTGGCATAAATATTATTTCATACGCACTCATTTGTTCATGAATTGTTCATCAAATTTCCTCAGAAATTGAAATCTACAGTAATGTGTGTTCTTTAGAATGTCGCGGCAAGAATACATAGAATTTCTTTGCTTTCTTGGGAGTTGTTCACTTGGGAGTGTTTATGCACTGTGTGTGTGTTAGTTACCCAGAATGCACTTTGAGAGTACATGTCTGTCAGCATGTTTAAACCTGACACTCAAAAATGCAAATTTTTTTTTATACTTTAGCTGTTTATTTTTTTAAATTACTTTGGACTTACGAACCCAAAGTTCAAAAAGCACTGTCAAATGTATTTTTTTTTTTGCTTGTCTAGCTTTTAAAATTGAGAAATAACTATGAGCTGCCACTTGATTTGCACATGTAACACTGAAATAATTGTATAATAAAATAATAAACCCAAGTCAGCTATATTTTCTGCATCACGTCCTGTAGCTGCTCAACATGTCCTGTTCAGTTTCCTCCATCAACGTTGGCACGTAGGATGCATTTTTTTTAAATAACTCATCTTTCCATCGTGATTATATCTTTTATACAGTGCTTTATTTATATTTGTGGCACTTTTTCAAACCCAAATATAACCGAATGCTGTATTTTAGCAATCCGCCCCCACACACAGACGTGCAATAAACCCTCAGAGCTTAAAATGTGACCGGATGTAAAATGTAGTTTTGTATTAATGATGCTATTTGTGTTCGTGAGAATGGAAGCAATGCGTAGCTGAGGTTAAAGGGGGTCACGTTGGTCTGGAAATGTCAAATGCAAGTTTAATGTCAGTGTTGTGACTTGTAGCAGGGTTTTCGAGAGCTATCGATTGTAAAACGGGATCTGTTTTTTTAATCTGAGATGTGTGCATTTGTCCCAGATAAAAATCCCTGCTTCTGTTTTATTCCCTCTGTTATTTATAAAGTTTGGCTCCTGAGCTCATCCTTTAGATTTCCCGTACCACGAAGTGCGTCTTCCTGTTCCTCTGGATAAATTATTTTTATGTACAGGCTATAAAATGGACAAACTTTTATTGACCGTTATTTAAGGAGTGTATAAGTATGTAAAATACACAATTTATTAGATATAGTACATGCAATGTTAACTCTTAGTTATATGCGGTGAAAGATGATTTATTTCCTGAAAAATACACTACCAATCAAAAGACTGCACGTATTACTAGATATGAATGTATTTTTCATTGCCTTATATGATAAAGGTTTAATTTTGTTTCTAAGACAACTGTAAATAGTAAAGATATTTAAATCGGAAATAATAAATGTATTTCTGGATTAAAATGTATTTTTTTAAGGAGATTTTCCTTCATGAAGCCGGTTGAGAAGATGCCGAGAGCGTACAAAGCTTCGAGATTTAAAAAATATAAATGTTTTAGTTTGTTGACATTTTAATTTAAGGTTTGGTTGTAAACTATATCATTTACTAATTCAAGATTGCATCAAAATCTATAGATTTGTAAATCTATTAGTCTAGGACACAGTGGTAAATATTCAGGTTGGCACGATACAATCTTTTTTCTTTTCTGATACAGAAACTGAAACCTTAATTATCAGCTGATATTCATACCCATTCAGGACATATTTTTTTTTCCCTTAACAATTGCTAAACTTTAAATTGGTTTTAAAACTGAAGCACTTAAAAATACAGAGCTAAAAACACGACTTGGCAAAAGCATAGTGTTCATGCAAACATTACTTACATTGCAAATATAATAGTTTTTTTTAAAAGTATAAATATAATAAAAATTAATTCTGACAAAATACAATCAAGTTTTTTTTATCCACCAACTGTGTTGGAGGAGGTTATGTTTTCACCTCCATTTTTTTCTTGTTTGGTTGGTTGGTTGTTCCCAGTGTAACTCAAAAAGTCATGAGCAGATTTGGATGAAATTTGGTAGAAAGGTGATCCATGGGCCAAGGAATAATTGATTAGATTTTGATGTAAATCTGGATATATATGTGGATCTGGGACTTTTTTTTTTGTCTGTTCCCAACGTAACTCAAAAAGTACTGAATGGATTTGGATGAAATTTGGTGGACAGCTTGAGTATTATCCTCAGTTCAAGTTATTTTGATTTTGATGTTGATGATATGTGGCTTGGTGGAGGAACGGACTCGACCAAGTGCCCTTCTAGTTTCCCGTCCATTTATTTGTTTGTTTGTTTGTTTGTTCCCAACATAACTCAAAAAGTAGTGAACGGATTTGGATGAAATTTGGTGGACAGCTTTAATATTCTCCTATCTTCAAGTGATTTTTGATGTTGATGATGATATGTGGCTTGGCAGAGGCATGGACTCTACCCAGTGCCCTTCCAGTTTTAATCTGTAAACATTTACAGTTCCCCAAAAAAAATAATAATAAACTTTTTCTTCCCCAAATCCAGTTTATTACAGGATTGGATCAAATGAATCCTTTTTTTCCCCCTCTAATATATGATCCGCCATTTTATTTTATTTTATTTTATTTTATTTTATTGCTGGGATCCAATACAGATCCTGGGTGTCCAAATTGTGACATCTTTAGTCAGTATATTCATGAAGTAATTTGAAAATAAACTTGGCATCCCCACTGCAAAGAGTCAAGGGTTGTTGTTGTTGTTTTTTTAAATCTGATCCAGCTCATGAAATGCTTCTATCCAGATGTGAAGGTAGTTTGAATTAGTATACATGACAAATAAAGGCCTCTTCTTGTTTTTTGTTGTTGTTCAAAATGCCTTCACATCTGGATGACAGGGCAGTGTGGTGCTACGATACTAAGACTAGAGTAGAGATCAAAAATCATTTATTACTAAATTAAGCTACACTTTTTCACTTAATTTAAACTTAACCTAATTTATTCCTAAATTATGCTTTTAGTTTATGACCAAAGCCTTAAGTTAAAATGTTGCCCTCAATCACACGATCACTGCATCATTCCATCAATGTTATTTTATCGTGTTAATGTCTTCATTATTATTCTAAACTCAAATAATTCCTCGTGTCAAAATGAAGTCCGAACTTTTGACTGGTTGTGTGTGTGTGTGTCTTTCCATTGTGGTTGAGTGTGTGTAATTTTATGAGGTTGTTCAAGAAGCTGGTTGAAGATTAAATTCAAGGCTCCAGTTGGCTGGAATTCGGAATTACTTTCTCAGATGAATGTAATGTTCAGGTTGTGTGCTCCATAATTACGAGCTGAAGAAGAACCAGTAACATTAAGGGATGTACAGTGATGACAGTGTTTGTGTCGAGGCAAACATGATTAGCTTTTGTCGCTCACAGTAAACGTTAAGCGCATGTTACACCACCATCTTCCTGCTGCATTTCCAACACCCTGTTTTTTTTTTTTTTGCAATTTGTAAAAGAATGTGTGTGTTTAAACACTGTAAGCATCCTGTCTGATACAAGTAAAGAATGTCGTTGTCCTCACGTAACATGAACAGTGCAGGGATTTTTGGGATTTTCGGACAGCTGTGTACTTTTTGCACGTAGATTTAGTGATGCACTAAATCTGTCACATGACCTGCTGACAGCCAATGATATGCAGACTGTACATTATGATGGACGTATAAGAAGCACGAACAAGTCAACTTGTACTTTTAATGGTAGTAGAAATGAAACACAGCCATATGCCACTGAAAAGTGCTAGAATGTTAGAATATATACATTTTTTTCCCTATTCTGGAACTTTCTGTAAAATTCCGATGTATAGTTTTAGGGCAAAAGCTTTAAAAAGATCTGTGTCTATAGATTCTGTTGACTCTGTTCATTGATTTTGATCTATGCAAACCCTGTCTTTCCGTTCTGTATCAGTGTACTGACGTGTTCACCATTTTATTTGAAATTAAACCAGTATAATTCAGTATATTCTCACTGTTTAGCATGCCTGGAAGCATTTTTTTATGGTGAGTTTGTATTGTGGTTTATATTTCATTAACCCATTAAACTCAAAGCATTTGAGGTGAAAAGTTACGTTTGGTTTTTTAACACTGCACAAGATCATACTGTAATTTAACATTATTACACTCACTGCACAATGTTAGAGGATTTACAGTGTCTGTGTCATTTACTGTGACTTTAACCACTGTGCAGTTTTGATGTTGATGCATTTTATTAAACAAAGCATGTTATCAGGTCACTAATCAGACCAGAGAGGATAAATACAACCCCGATTCCAAAAAAGTTGGGACAAAGTACAAATTGTAAATAAAAATGGAATGCAATGATGTGGAAGTTTCAAAATTCCATATTTTATTCAGAATAGAACATAGATGACATATCAGATGTTTAAACTGAGAAAATGTATCATTTAAAGAGAAAAATTAGGTGATTTTAAATTTCATGACAACAACACACCTCAAAGTTGGGACAAGGCCACGTTTACCACTGTGAGACATCCTCTTTTCTCTTTACAACAGTCTGTAAATGTCTGGGGACTGAGGAGACAAGTTGCTCAAGTTTAGGGATAGGAATGTTAACCCATTCTTGTCTAATGTAGGATTCTAGTTGCTCAACTGTCTTAGGTCTTTTTTGTCGTATCTTCCGTTTTATGATGCGCCAAATGTTTTCTATGGGTGAAAGATCTGGACTGCAGGCTGGCCAGTTCAGTACCCGGACCCTTCTTCTACGCAGCCATGATGCTGTAATTGATGCAGTATGTGGTTTGGCATTGTCATGTTGGAAAATGCAAGGTCTTCCCTGAAAGAGACGTTGTCTGGATGGGAGCATATGTTGCTCTAGAACCTGGATATACCTTTCAGCATTGATGGTGTCTTTCCAGATGTGTAAGCTGCCCATGCCACACGCACTAATGCAACCCCATACCATCAGAGATGCAGGCTTCTGAACTGAGCGCTGATAACAACTTGGGTCGTCCTTCTCCTCTTTAGTCCGAATGACACGGCGTCCCTGATTTCCATAAAGAACTTCACATTTTGATTCGTCTGACCACAGAACAGTTTTCCACTTTGCCACAGTCCATTTTAAATGAGCCTTGGCCCAGAGAAGACGTCTGCGCTTCTGGATCATGTTTAGATACGGCTTCTTCTTTGAACTATAGAGTTTTAGCTGGCAACGGCGGATGGCACGGTGAATTGTGTTCACAGATAATGTTCTCTGGAAATATTCCTGAGCCCATTTTGTGATTTCCAATACAGAAGCATGCCTGTATGTGATGCAGTGCCGTCTAAGGGCCCGAAGATCACGGGCACCCAGTATGGTTTTCCGGCCTTGACCCTTACGCACAGAGATTCTTCCAGATTCTCTGAATCTTTTGATGATATTATGCACTGTAGATGATGATATGTTCAAACTCTTTGCAATTTTACACTGTCGAACTCCTTTCCGATATTGCTCCACTATTTGTCGGCGCAGAATTAGGGGGATTGGTGATCCTCTTCCCATCTTTATTTTTGAGAGCTGCTGCCACTCCAAGATGCTCTTTTTATACCCAGTCATGTTAATGACCTATTGCCAATTGACCTAATGAGTTGCAATTTGGTCCTCCAGCTGTTCCTTTTTTGTACCTTTAACTTTTCCAGCCTCTTATTGCCCCTGTCCCAACTTTTTTGAGATGTGTTGCTGTAATGAAATTTCAAATGAGCCAATATTTGGCATGAAATTTCAAAATGTCTCACTTTCGACATTTGTCTATATTCTATTGTGACTACAATATCAGTTTTTGAGATTTGTAAATTATTGCATTCCGTTTTTATTCACAATTTTTGTACTTTGTCCCAACTTTTTTGGAATCGGGGTTGTACAATAAATCTTTGACTGTAACTGAAAACAAATATTATTCACTGCACTCTCAGAAAATAAAGTACATTATTGGGCGTATCAGACGCTTGCTGGCTGTGCTGTGAAAATTCTGCATGCAGACGCTCATCAAAGTTTTCAAATCTGTCATTGCTTAACTCTTGAATATTTTCTATCATGAATATGATCATTAAAAAGCTTATCTCTGCTTTCCAAAGAAATGTATCTGGTTAAGATCTGTTCAGTACTTTGGGAGTAACAGCAGGTTGAAGTCGGTACAACAGAGTAAAAACTCTGCTCGTGTGATGTCGGGAAACTGCTGGTGCTTTTCTTTTTGAGTCACGGGAAAGCGGTCAGGCTTGCTTTCTCTCTCTCTTCTGATCGGTTTCCCACTGGATTAGTCATGAATATCAATCAGATCACTTTTATAGGGATGTTCTCTCGCTCTCACTGTTTCTGATGAAGGATTCAGCAACATTTTCCGTCTGCTAGTTCTGACATTATGATTGACGTTATGAGACTTTGAAGTGAGGTTTTTTTTTTCCATAGCTTTACCTACTTATTTTTTTTAAATCAAACTGATTCATGTAAATAACAATTTTAAAATATAACTAATTGTTTTGATGAAAAATGTTGAGATCTTAGTGGTCAGAATGATATTTTAAACAACCGTAAGTCAGAAATGCGAGTGTCAATTTCAGTTGAGTTCATGTGAATTGTTTATTGGATGTGGATCAGACAGTTTTTTTCGAGGTTTGCCTTGAAAGCTGTGAATATTAATCGAAAAAGAATCATTTCTATTCTTTCATATAAACACTAGTAGGCCCTACTTTTGAGAAATGCAAAGGCCTACAGAGCACAAAGAGGGGATTAGAAATAATCTTTTATTACTTTTTTTATTGTGTACTGATTTAATGTTTTTACATAATTAGCATAATATGAATGAAATGCTAATTTGCATAATTTGTTTTTACTCATTTTTCAAACTTTGTATTCAGTTTCCAACCATCTATGTTCCTGCCAATTTCCCTGTAAATATCTTGAAAAATAGAAAAGTTAAGAAAAAACATTTGATCTCATTGGTTAATGAGGCCCATTTTGGACCATGTGATCCTCATACAGAATGTTACGGCCGTTTTCTAAAAATTAAGCCGTTTCTTCAATCTTTGATTTGTAATATCTGAAGAACGGATGAACATATTTTAATTCTGTAAAAAGTCTGTTCTGCATTCAATGAGGAGCCGTTTCAAGTAATTTGGACTGAATTTGAATTTTAACTTGATATGCCTAACATTATTGTCCCTTTAGCAGTACACCGGCTTGTCACTGGATCAGTATCCCCTAAGGTACTTATTTGTACCCTTTATATACTGCTTGGAAACATGTATGTACCTTTTTAGCTCTACAAAGGCACACACAGCTACCTTGAGGTCCAGTAATGATCCCTAGATGGTACATTAGTGTAGATTGTACCCTGGGGGACAGAAATGAACACTTACTGTGCCATTATTTCTGACAGTGTGTGCACCCCCCCCCCCCCCCAAGAACGCTTGCCAGAAACGTTCCTGAGGTATCTGGTTGAGGTTGGAGCATCAGAGGACACAAACAAACTCATCCAAGCAATCAGATATGAAGCTTCCAAACCAGGCCAAACAAAGAACCCATTAATTTTTCCAACATGTTGAATGCAATCCATTCACATCATCCTGAGTAACTGCCTGTTCAGGGTCATGGTGGTTTAAATTAAGCTACAAGTTTATATGTTCTATGGCCAAAAGTACAGTCTATGGACACCCATGTGTTCTTGTTGAACGTCTCATTTCAAATACATGACTGTAATACAGAGTTGGTCTTCCTTTCCTGTTTTAAGAAGGTCCACCACTTTTCTGTGAAGGCTTTTCACAAGATTTTGGGGCGTGGCTTTGGGGATTTGTGTTCATTCAGTTCAGTTCAGCTACAAGAGCATTAGTGAGATAAGGCAGTGATGTTACATGAAGAAGCTCCAGTTCCGGTTCATCCCAAAGGTGTTCAGTGGGGTTGAGTTCAGTTAGGGCTCTGTGAAGGACACTTGAGATCTTCCACTCCAACCTGAACACACCATGGAGCTCTTACTTTGTACACAGGAGCATCGTCATGCTGGACCAAGCTATATAGTGTTTTTGATCAGACTTCTTGTGTTGCATGAAGATGCTGTCGTTCTTCTTCTTGGTATTTTCTTAAAGACCACAGTTTGTAGTCTGCTTTTATTTCGATCACCATCATTAATCAGGTAGTGATGTTACGTGAAGAGGCTCCAGTTTGAGTTCCAGTTCATTCCAAAGGGTTTAGTTCAGGCAAGGATCTGTGCAGGACACTTAAGATTGGAGTGGAAGATCTTGACACACCATGGAGCTCTCGCTTTGTGCACAGGAGCATTGTCATGCTGGAACAGGTTCAGGCCTCTTGGTTCCAGTGAAGTAAAATTATAAAGCTACAGCGTACAAAGACATTTTATACAACTGTTTGTTTCAAAGTTTGTCGCAAATGTTTGAGATAGATAGATAGATAGATAACTTTGTCATTCACCTGTACATTCAGAATGCATATTTGAACACAATTTTGTTCCACTGGCCTACGTGAATATACCGTAACTGCTGCATATACCTATTGCACATAGTCCAGTAAACAACCACTGTATTGGTGTGATCAGGTGTCCATATTTTGGCCGTATTTGAATATCTAAATAGATTTAGATACCGATAGTGTCATTGCGTTATATTTCCAATCTCTGAGAGTCTGAAAACTCTCCTTATCGCGAGATGAGCTGCTTTCTGGTAAACCATTTACAGACATACCTGTAGATGCATGAGATTGGCCTGAGAACTCGCAGTGGTTTAGTTAACTACAGCCAGTTTTGGTTTATTTTTTGAAACATTGATTGATTAGTTCTGCTTGAGAACTGTGCAAAAGTCTTGGGCACGTGTAAAGAAATGCTGTGGAGCAAAAAAAATTGGTGAAATGAAATGTTTCAAGATTAGAAAAAAAATACGACTAGAGGTACTGTGGCAAGGGCCCAGTGGTATCCCATTGCCATACCTGAGGCTTTGGGACAAAGGTCAAGGTCACAGAACTGAGAGAAATGAGGCCACTTGTCTGGAATATGATGACAAAGGGAAAAGGATATAATACTTCCATGGTTAACTAAGTCCCTGTCTTTCACCAATTTCTTGATACAAGCCAGTGAAAAAGATGCTGATCATTGATCTGACCTGTCAAGGTCACTCCAGGGCAAAACCAATGTTCCCAAATGAAAACCCATACAATGGTGCTTGAAAGTTTGTGGACCCTTTAGATTTTTCTATATTTCTGCATAAATATGACCTAAAACATCATCAGATTTTCACACAAGTCCTAAAAGTAGATAAAGAGAACCCAGTTAAACAAATGAGACACAATTATTCTCCTTGGTCATTTATTTATTGAGGAAAATGATCCAATATTACATATCTGTGAGTGGCAAAAGTATGTGAACCTTTGCTTTCAGTATCTGGTGTGACCCCCTTGTGCAGCAATAACTGCAACTAAACGTTTCTGGTAACTGTTGATCAGTCCTGCACACCGGCTTGGAGGAATTTTAGCCCATTCCTCCGTACAGAACAGCTTCAACTCTGGGATGTTGGTGGGTTTCCTCACATGAACTGGTCGCTTCAGGTCCTTCCACAACATTTCCATTGGATTAAGGTCAGGACTTTGGCTTGGCCATTCCAAAACATTAACTTTATTCTTCTTTAACCATTCTTTGGTAGAACAACTTGTGTGCTTAGGGTCGTTGTCTTGCTGCATGACCCACCTTCTCTTGAGATTCAGTTCATGGACAGATGTCCTGACATTTTCCTTTAGAATTCGCTGGTATAATTCAGAATTCATTGTTCCATCAATGATGGCAAGCCGTCCTGGACCAGATGCAGCAAAACAGTCTCAAACCATGATACTACCACCACCATGTTTCACAGATGGGATAAGGTTCTTATGCTGGAATGCAGTGTTTTCCTTTCTCCAAACATAACGCGTCTTTTTTTTTTTTCGTTTCCGGTTGAGAGTACATCATGCGCATTCTGGCTGCTGCTTCTCACCGGAGCTTATTTTATTTTATTTTCTCTCCTTTTTTATTTTTACTTATTTTTTTTCTGTGAGTTTGTGTAGTTTGATGTTTGAGTGTTTTTGTCCGCCAGTTGTGGTGTAGCTCTGGACCCAGTTTTGGGTGTCGGTCCCCTCCAGGCCTTGGTTCACCATGGGTGATGCCTGTGCTCTCAACTATGGACTGCAGTGAGCTCGTTGCTCATTTTAACTTCGTGGTTGTCCAGCACTCTGTCCTTTAATGCTTGGCGTGATGTTCCGAGCGATGTTGCTCGGTGACGTCGCGGCGGCTGCGCAGGCAGTTTGGGACACACAAGCGCTCTGCATGGCAGTGCTTCTGTGCTCGCTTTGTGGATCCATGGCGTGGTGTTCGAGCAATGTTGCTGGCGGCATCACTGTGGCTGTGCTGGTGGTGTGGGACTTGTTTTCGTGCGCCTTTTGGTGGGACTGTGGCTGCTACACCACTGGAATGATATCCTGACCCCTATTTGGTGGACTTTTTTTTTTCCCTGTCTATTATTGTAACGCGTCCTTGGGTTTTGAGAAAGGCGCTATATAAATTGAACCTATTATTATTATTATTATTTATTATTATTATTATTATTGGGCGGCACGGTGGTGTAGTGGTTAGCGCTGTCGCCTCACAGCAAGAAGGTTCTGGGTTCGAGCCCCGTGGCCGGCGAGGGCCTTTCTGTGCGGAGTTTGCATGTTCTCCCCGTGTCCGCGTGGGTTTCCTCCGGGTGCTCTGGTTTCCCCCACAGTCCAAAGACATGCAGGTTAGGTTAACTGGTGACTCTAAATTGACTGTAGGTGTGAATGTGAGTGTGAATGTGAATGGTTGTCTGTGTCTATGTGTCAGCCCTGTGATGACCTGGCGACTTGTCCAGGGTGTACCCCGCCTTTCGCCCGTATAGTCAGCTGGGATAGGATCCAGCTTGCCTGCGACCCTGTAGAACAGGATAAAGCGGCTAGAGATAATGAGATGAGTATTATTATTATTATTATTATTATTATTATTATTATTATTCTCATTTAAACCAAAAAGTTCTATTTTGGTCTCATCCGTCCACAAAACGTTTTTCCAATAGCCTTCTGGCTTGTCCACGTGATCTTTAGCAAACTGCAGATGAGCAGCAATGTTCTGTTTGGAGAGCAGTGGCTTTCTCCTTGCAACCTTCCCATGCACACCATTGTTGTTCAGTGTTCTCCTGATAGTGGACTCATGAACATTAACATTAGCCAATGTGAGAGAGGCCTTCAGTTGCTTAGAAGTTACCCTGGGGTCCTTTGTGACCTCGCTGACTATTACACGCCTTGCTCTTGGAGTGATCTTGGTTGGTCAACCACTCCTGGGGAGGGTAACAATGGTCTTGAATTTCCTCCATTTGTACACAATCTGTCTGACTGTGGATTGGTGGAGTCCAAAATCTTTAGAGATGGTTTTGTAACCTTTTCCAGCCTGATGAGCATCAACAACGCTTTTTCTGAGGTCCTCAGAAATCTCCTTTTTTCATGCCATGATACACTTCCACAAACATGTGTTGTGAAGATCAGACTTTGATAGATCCCTGTTCTTTAAATAAAACAGGGTGCCCACTCACACCTGATTGTCATCCCATTGATTGAAAACACCTGACTCTAATTTCACCTTCAAATTAACCGCTAATCCTAGAGGTTCACATAATTTTGCCACTCACAGATATGTAATATTGGATCATTTTCCTCAAATAAATGACCAAGTATAATATGAATGTCTCATTTGTTTAACTGGGTTGTTTTTATCTACTTTTAGGACTTGTGTGAAAATCTGATGATGTTTTAGGTCATATTTTTCCAGAAATATAGAAAATTCTATAGGGTTCACAAACTTTCAAGCACCACTGTATATGACTTCTTATTCATGGTTAATAGTAACCATGGCCTTATTACCTTGCCCATTATGGAGTAAGCGGGGTGAGGTATTGTTTTTGGTTGGGTTTCTTTGTTTTTTTTGTTAATGATATTACGGTAAAACGGCTGGATCAATCTTCATTAAACTTTCAGGATAGATGGGCGTTGGTCTCAAATAGAACCTCCAACATTTTGAGGGTCATCCGGTCAAGGTCACCAAAAAGGTCAAAATCGTTTTTGTTGTATCTGTTGTCTCATATCGAGGCGCTAGCCACGACACCATCATGCTGTAAGAATGTAAGAGTGTAACGATCACGCACTGTGCATGCACATACACGTGTTCTGATTAAAATGGCCGGTGAGTGTATACAATTCGGTCCACCATTTGAAATAAATGGACTAGACTAAAGAAATCGCCTTCAGACATCTCATTATCTGTAGCCGCTTTATCCTGTTCTACAGGGTCACAGGCAAGCTGGAGCCTATCCCAGCTGACTACGGGCGAAAGGCGGGGTACACCCTGGACAAGTCGCCAGGTCATCACAGGGCTGACACATAGACACAGACAACCATTCACACTCACATTCACACCTACGCTCAATTTAGAGTCACCAGTTAACCTAACCTGCATGTCTTTGGACTGTGGGGGAAACCGGAGCACCCGGAGGAAACCCACGCGGACACGGGGAGAACATGCAAACTCCACACAGAAAGGCCCTCGCCGGCCACGGGGCTCGAACCCGGACCTTCTTGCTGTGAGACGACAGCGCTAACCACTACACCACCGTGCCACCCGCCTTCAGACATGTTTATGCTTATTACAGAGGGAAAGTGCGTTCCACTGAGCTCTAGCGCCGGGCCATTTCCGGGAAATAAGAGTTTGGGTCATGGCGACAGCGTGTGTATGTCAGCCTCGGTTCGGAGGTTTCAGTTTCGAAAACTGTAAGAGGTAAGAGTAGGATAATATAAAGTACAGACGCTTGGTATATTTTACTTCTGTGATTTTTAAATTGTTTATTTTTGGATTACGCTTTATTTTTGTGGCTACTGCCTCAGAGTAAATATATACGCTATATTTACTGTATGGACATGGGATCAGAAAACTATTTTATTTATGAACAGTAGCCACATGGACCCATAGGGTACTTTTTTTTCATGATCTCTTCATATTCATCGTAAGTGCTACCGGGCGAGGTTTGTTTTGCCTGGCAACGCTTGTCTTGCTTTGTTTTTGAGATATAGACCATTGTAAATATGTGACCTAGGTCAAAGCTTAATAGGTCAAAACTATAAATATTCATTCAAACCTGTTTTTCTATGGCAAAGGAGCAAGGCTAGCTCAAAGACCATGAAAAATAGAAAAAACTGACTTTTTGCTACAGAGTCACCTAATTGATAAGTTCAAGGTCATGTAACTCAGTGAAAATGGGTCAAATCGCTTAACCGGTGTGAACTATTTTGAAATCCCCCAAATAGGTTCTCCGTACCCAATTGGGTGAAAATTCATGGAAAAAAATGAGGGAGGAGTAGCGATTTAACGCATTAGTGACCTTTTGACCTAATTCTGGCAAAGGGTCAAGGTCAGAGGTCAAATGAGTGCAAAAAAAGTATTAAGGTATAAGGATGGCATGAAAAAATTTTGTCTAGCTTGTCTTGGTCCCATTCATAGACATTCCTGAAAATTTTATGACATCATAAACTGACATATGATGTCATGCATGATATGGAGCTCACAGATGGTCGCTACCTATACGCACACCAAGTTTCATCCAGATATCTTGAAAACTGAGCGAGAAATGACCCTTGTTGAACTACTACTCCGACGTGTACGCTAAACCTAAGACTACACTTGCACAGTTCTGAATTTGCGCTTTAACATTTTATTCATGATTTGATCCGATTTCTGTTCTTCGATTTGTGTTTGGAGTGAACCAGATCTCTGTGAACAGAATTCCCTGTCTACAGAGATTACTAATGCTCCGAATGTTTCCTCTGTATATAATTTTGTGGATCATAAACCCAGTGTTGATCTCAATTTCGAATAACTCTGTTTATTAAACCGCCGAATGCCTCCTGACAGACTTGATGAAAGGTGTGTCCTTGAATCGATTTTCTCCTGTCTGTGAGGTTGTGTGTGGATGGATTTGAGGGTCAGATCGTCTTTCAGGGCTTTAGTGAAGCACAGCGAAGAGAGAAATCAGCTATAAATGATTGCTCTTTTATTATTAGAAGCTTTATTATGCTCTGTTATTAGCAACGCATGTCTGGTTTAATTCAGTTTCTTTAACGATGTCTCAACCTCCCTGTGTGTTGGGCAAAGACTGTGCTTCGAGAGGAAAAAAAAAACATCATTAGGCAGTTTTATGATCTAAAGTTCAGGGGTGATTTGCTGAAAGCACCAGGTATAGAAGTTATTTCCTATTTCAGCAATGAAACCAAGTTTCACACG
Organism: Neoarius graeffei; assembly: GCF_027579695.1. Lineage (NCBI taxonomy): Eukaryota > Metazoa > Chordata > Actinopteri > Siluriformes > Ariidae > Neoarius > Neoarius graeffei. The sequence goes on from NC_083574.1 coordinate 5,488,621, forward strand.
AGTCTTTTAATACACTTAGTGAGAGCCACTGACTCTCACAAAACATCAGACTGGACGTTTCTGGATTTCCTACAAATCGAGCTGCACATAAACAATCCTGAAGCTGAACAAACAAACGTTGGACATTTACGGACTGTTACTGAATTCCCATGTGATGTACTCTCATTACTACACACACACACACACACACACCAAGCAATTAAGCAAGCAACAATTTCCTGGCTCCGAATCTCTCCGTCTCGAAATGTGCCGCATGAGCTTGTCGTTCTACTTCATCCACAGATTGAGGCATGACACAGCAGTTTTTCAATCAACAGAATGGTTAATGTTGTACTGTGGTGTCCCTCAACACACACGAACCTTCAAATAAGCCATTACCTTTAACACTACTTCTTGTGCACCGTTTCCATTTCAAGCTGATTTTTAATTCGAGAAATGTTTCTAAGAATGTGCTCCTGACTTCCTAAACAGAATTACAGACATCCGGAACCTCATCACAACATCTACGCTATCATTTTCTCAAAAAATCTGCCTCGGCATGTTAGTGCACCATGGAGCCTCATTCCAACAACCTGTGCACTCGGGTCATTAGGTTTCGCAACAGATTAACGCCTGGAGCTCTGAGGGTTCTTATTTGTTTGCAAGACAGACGAGACGAGACAACAGTCAAGAAGTTGAGCACGAATACAGAGAACCAACAAAACCATGGCTGCATCATGGATCCAAGTTTTCAAACAAATCTCATCTCTACAAATCTGGAAGAAGTGAAAGGTGCAAGACAAACATTCCTCGTGAAGTGATTTCAGCAAGTGAAAGTATGCAAACAAAATGTTCAGGGAGGGAAAACAAACACTGGAGAGCAGGAAGACTGGATAAACGAGAAAAAAGTCAGTAACGGTTGAGCAGGTGTTGGCCTGAATCTCACTCCAATGACCTCCCAAGGTGTTTTCACATGTACAGGGAGGAATTTGAGTGAAATTAGATTTTTGTTTATTTGCTGTTTGGTTTCACACTGCACATTATTAAATAACTAGCAGGTTACCTGGCATTGCCCGGGTTTTGCAAAATTCTGTGTTGCCCCCAGATTTCTGTGTCAAATTTGGTGAAGATCCGTCGAGAAATGGTGATGTTAACCCAAGACAAACAAAAATCCAAACATCCGCCTCCCAGGGGCCCACCGGGGACCCCCTGGAACCCAAATATGGAATTTCTGAGTTCTGCCAAATTGTGGCTATATCCTGTACCTATGTGCCAAGTTTAGTGAAGATCTCTTGAGAGTTTGTGCTGATAAATGTAACGTGAAAGGCATTGAGGGAGGGGGTGGGTGGATGTTCTGCCCCCCAGGGACCTCCCTGGGGCCTGTACATGAATTTTGTATATATTTCGGGTCATCCCCGGACCTACTTGCCAAATTTGGTGAAAATCTGTCGAGAAATGGCGACGGTAGCTCAAAACAAACAAACAAACAAACAAACTTTGCTGCTTATTATATAGATAACTTTAAAAAAATTTATCTGAGACGCATGTAGTATGATGGTGTATTCGGGCCAGTGTAGGTTAAGAAAATACAAAACTAAGAAAGGGGGTAATATTCAGAGAAAAAATCTCAGAATTTCCAAGAATAAAATTATACGTTTTTGGAAACAAACAAACAAATGAAAAAAAAAAAAACTTCTCAGATATTCTTTGAGATTATGAAGTCATCAGTTTGGGAGGGGGAAAATCTTAGAAATTCCAAGATTTCACACAAAGTCACCAATTTACGAGAAGAAAAAAAAAACAGATTCTCTGTTTTTTGTGAACAGACAATCACTTGCGTCCTGGCTGCAGTGCATTCTGGGAAATGTAGTTGAAAAACTCTTTGTGCTTCAAGGCTGCGTTTCCTATAATTCTCAGCTCAGCCATGGCGTCTGTGGTGTGATGACATTGAGCCAACCTTGCAAACTGAAGCGATGTAGTTCCTTGCCAGATTAACATAATATGGGGCAGCATGGTGGTATAGTCATTAGCACTGTCGCCTCACAGCAAGAAGGTTCTGGGTTCGAGCCCAGTGGCCGACGGGGCCTTTCTGTGTGGTGTTTGCATGTTCTCCCCGTGTCCGTGTGGGTTTCCTCCGGGTGCTCCGGTTTCCCCCACAGTCCAAAGACATGCAGGTTAGGTTAACTGGTGGCTCTAAATTGACCGTAGGTGTGAATGTGAGTGTGAATGGTTGTCTGTGTCTATGTGTCGGCCCTGTGATGACCTGGCGACTTGTCCAGGGTGTACCCCGCCTTTCGCCCGTAGTCAGCTGGGATAGGATCCAGCTTGCCTGCGACCCTGTAGAACAGGATAAAGCGGCTACAGATAATGAGAATATATTTTTAAAGTTGTTTTTCTCATAAACAGCTTTGTCTGTCCCTCTGAGTTACATGTTGATCCTGAGACACCAGTGATGCTGACCTCTTCTGCTCCTCGGACCTGCCTGATCCATCCTGATGCCCTACTTCTGGCTGGAGTCTCATCACATCGCCCTTGTGGAGGACAGCTCCATACGGACAGTTGAAAGTCGCACTTGGAAGACAGCTCTGGACACTTACAGTAATACATCTATGCCTAAGAACTACAATTGTCTTGTAAACTTTAGGACTGCAGGTGTCATGAACAGTTTTGCACTCAAGTCTCCATCAACTGATGAACAGTTTATAACGTCAACAAAACAGACTTCATGTTAAAACTATAATTATTTTTCTGTTCTCACAGTTATCCTTTGTGACTACTGTATATAGGACACAGTTATAGAAGCGAGTTATTTATAATCATGCTGTCTGTTATCACCCAAATGAGGATGGGTTCCCTTTTGAGTCTGGTTCCTCTCAAGGTTTCTTCCTCGTGTCATCTGAGGGAGTTTTTTCTCACCACCGTTATCAGTCCTCGGCTTTCAAACCAATGATGCGTTTTGTTTTTCAGTTCCTAAACCAGTCAGAATCAGGTTTGGTTTATGTCCTGCGAAAACAAGCTTCTGAGATTGAAAATACAAGCAAACGTCGATCTAAAGTGTGCAATAAAATGATCCGAGAATCAAAATGTGTGTTTCGGCGCTTTCTGTACCTTTGCTTTCAGATTACACACACCACTATGATGGTGTGTCTAGTGCTGGAGATATTCTCATTTTAATTTTATAGGACATCACTTCCTGTCAAACAAGTTCGTTTTTTTCCACTGTATCAGTCTTGTGTTCATCCAAATAAATGTTCTCTAGAAAGGAAGGTTATGCTCCTCCCCCTACCACCACCCCTCTGGGGGCGTGTCTTTCTTTTCAATAGCAGTTTGTTAGCAGTAAACATGTTTTTTTGTCATTGTGTCTTCACTGGGGCGGCACGGTGGTGTAGTGGTTAGCGCTGTCGCCTCACAGCAAGAAGGTCCTGGGTTCGAGCCCCGGGGTCGGCGAGGGCCTTTCTGTGCGGAGTTTGCATGTTCTCCCCGTGTCCGCGTGGGTTTCCTCCGGGTGCTCCGGTTCCCCCCACAGTCCAAAGACATGCAGGTTAGGTTAACTGGTGACTCTAAATTGAGCGTAGGTGTGAATGTGAGTGTGAATGGTTGTCTGTGTCTATGTGTCAGCCCTGTGATGACCTGGCGACTTGTCCAGGGTGTACCCCGCCTTTCGCCCGTAGTCAGCTGGGATAGGCTCCAGCTTGCCTGCGACCCTGTAGAAGGATAAAGCGGCTAGAGAAGATGAGATGTGTCTTCACTGGATTCTCCTTTCCAGCCATCGCTTGTTGAGTGGAGTTTATGTGAGTTGGCAGTTTGGGAGGAATGTTTTACCCACTTGGGACTGTTCAATGCTGGAATGTCACTGCCTTATGGAGACTTATGGAGAATTCTATCTTTAGACACTGCTGTGGCTACTCTGTCAGGGAGGGTCAATAATATACTTTTATCTCCCAGTCAGATGTCTCCCAGTGATGACCCCGTTGCTCTCCATCACTGCCACTTGAGCTCAGCTCAAACACTTACCGGTATGCCATAACTCCAAAAACACATGGCGTCTTGTCGTCTAGGATAAATGTTTACACTTAGGAGTAAACACAAAGGAGAGCTTTCCATAGCAGAGAAAATAATACACTGAAGCACCATTAGGTTCAAAACTCCTCTGGAACATTGAAAATCTTAAAACCTTAAAAATAATCTGTGCAAAATAATAAATCGCTCTTTTAACATCCTGAAAAGTCTTTACATGTTTACCCTCATTACAAACCTATGAATATGCAAATTAAACACACCTCCTCCATCAGGTCATCCGTCCATCCATTCATTATCTGTAGCCGCTTTATCCTGTTCTACAGGGTCGCAGGCAAGCTGGAGCCTATCCCAGCTGACTACGGGCGAGAGGCGGGGTACACCCTGGACAAGTTGCCAGGTCATCACAGGGCTGATACACAGACACAAAGAACCATTCACACCTACGGTCAATTTAGAGTCACCAATTATCCTAACCTGCATGTCTTTGGACTGTGGGGGAAAACGGAGCACCCGGAGGAAACCCACGCGGACACGGGGAGAACATGCAAACTCCTCACAGAAAGGACCTTGTTGGCCACGGGGCTTGAACCCAAGACCTTCTTGCTGTGAGGCGACAGTGCTAACCACTACACCACCGTGCCGCCCCCATCAGGTCCTATGAAATAATAAACTATTTCAGTGGTTTATTAAACAGCAGCCAAAGATGTGAGAATTTACCATTGCCATAACAACTATGATTTTGTTTATGACTAGCTAGCTTAGCTCAAATTCATCCTCTAGCTCTCAGATGTTATTGGCCCAAAGATGTGGAGTTCATGTAGTGACATCACACACTAACTTCGTCTGTGCAGTGGCTCCACCCTGAAGTGCTGAGAAGGCTCCGTTTTAAAAAGAAAATAACGTTTAAACAAATTTGGCCCAAAGATAATCCATTGGTCCATATAATCAGTATCAGCATCCAGGATGATGTTGAGTTCAGGGTTCATTCTCTATTTTTGATTAATTTGTGACTTTATTTGAGTTAATCCATTTTTTTTGTTACCTTCGCCAACTTTGTTGGAGGAGGTTGTTTTTGCCTTCATTTGTTTGTTTTTTCCCCCAACATAACTCAAAAAGTAGTGAACGGATTTGGATGAAATTTGGAGTAAGGGTGAGCCATAGACAAAGGAACAACAGATTAGATTTTGATGTAAATCTGGATATGTATGTAGATCCAGGATTTTTTTGACTGTTCCCAACATTACTCAAAAAGTAGTGAACGGATTTGGAAGAAATTTGGTAGACATCTTTCGTATTATCCTAGGATCGAGTGATTTGATATTGATGTTGATAACGTGGCTTAATGGATGTGTAAACTCTACTGAGTGCCCTTCTAGTTTAATTTGTAACTACATTGGACGATTTGTGATTTCTCTTTTTTTAATTGATTTCTGACTTCTCCTTTTGATTCATTTGTCATTTTTTTAAAATTTAATTTTATTAATTGGTGAATCTTTTTTTTATTTTTTTACTTTTTAAAATTAATTTGTGTTTATTATCCATTTTAACTTCTATTTCCTTGACTTATTTGAGCTTTTTTTCTTTTTTAATGAAAACCTTTTTTGTTTAATAATTTGTTTTTTTATTTTTACAAATTCTCTTTTTGAATAATTTGTGTCATTTTATTTTGGGCTTTTTATCAGTGTAACATCTTTTTTTGCAAAACTTAGATTAAATTTAAATTTTTTGTTATTAATTTGTGACTTTTAAAATCAGTTTGTGATGTTTTCATTAATTTGATTTTCTGTTTATTTTGTGACATTTTAGTCATTGTATTCATTTTAAATTGTTTTATTAATTTATTTTATTTGTGACATTTTCTTTTTTGATTAATGTGGAACAATTTTCACACACACCCCAAAACAAACAAACAAATAAATAAATATAAAGCCCACACAGGAATCTAACAGAATCTGGGATTTTTAGTTTATTTCCCTAGTTTGAGAAATAGCAGGAAGAGACGACAATAAACACATTTGCATCTTCATCATCATCATCACAATACAATGACATCATTATCCAAGTCTGACATGAAGAGATTAGCATTGCTTATTTTTCTGATTGATTCAATAATAAAGTTCTTTTTCCTCTAAACGTTTGATCAACAATAACCACGAGCGAAAACCTGGACTGTGCTGAAATTAAAATAATTTTCATTTTAACCAGCTTTAATTCATTTTCTGATAGTAACTCTGTTTCCTTCCTTTTCTTTAAATAATTTGTCTCTTATGCTTTGATTTGCCTGTTGCACTTGGGGTTTCTTTGATTGAAACACTTAAAATGAATAAAAGAAACGAGAATTCTCTAATTCATTGCTTATTTCCTGCCTGCATGCAATCCTTTGCTTCGTCGGTTCGTAAAACAGATTATTCACTCGGAGGAGCTCATTAATGGTGAATGTGCTCGTCCATGCATTAGAAGTCCGTTGAATGAGGAGTGATGCAGGAGTGCATTCTGGGAAACATGTTGTTGAGAAACATTAATAAATGTCTTTTGCAGTAAGTACTGATCATTACCTTTCTCTTCTGAGAAAGCATTAAACTGTCTGAAGTACAGTATCGTAATGCTTCAGTAATGGGACACCTCTAGTTTCAAGTACACAAACGACCCTGATTACTGAAATGGCTCATGTTTCAGAGGCCAAATTATACTTTGTGTGTTTTATAGCAAAAACAATATGTGCATCGGTATAATTTCTGAACTGTTCATCTTCAAAATTATGTTTGGTTTCCAATAGCTTCCAGAGTATTTCACAAATCTGATGCATTTTCTGGATCAGGAAAAGTGGAAATAAATAAAATTCCTCATAATTTACGTGCACTGTTGAATGTAGAGCGGTGTTCAGATTACAGGAGGGCTTTGTGGGTGCTGAGGCCCTGAACTTTCAACTAGTGCCATTCTAATAATCTTGAAATCATACCAAGGTGCTCTACATTGTTAATTATATTATTAAATACATGTGAGGAGTCTATATAGTCTTATTTATGTCATACCTATTTATTTTGAATGTTAATTAGGCTTTAAAGGTGCTATATGTAAGAATTGACCACCTGTCGAATTCATACGCCACACTCCAAGAAGACAGGGGGCAGTATATCACCGGAAAAAAGCAAGGAAATGTAAAATCCCTGATGCTTTGTTTTTTGTTTTTTTCCGCATCTATCAGCTTGTTAATTCTGACACCAGTAGCCATTTCTGTGTCCAAATGCTCATTCAGTGTTGCCAACTTAGAGACTTTATCACGAGATTTTGTGACTTCTCAGACTCCTTTAGTGACAAATTCAAAACCAGCCTAGCAACAAATCTCATGAGTTTCAGCATGCATTAGTGGTTCGATATGGCTCTCCTTTAATTTTGATAACTATGACCTTACGGTACAAAAAATAAAAAAGAGAAATCTGAAAATATGAGAATATTTCATTTCGAGTTTGAGTAAAACAGTATAAATACCATGCATCTCTCAGTCTAGTTCAGTACACGCAACCACAATCATAGGGAAGACTGCTGACTTGACAGTTGTTCAGAAGACGATCATCGGCACCCTCCACATGGAGGGTAAGCCACAGAAGGTCATTGCTAAAAAGGTTGGCTGGAAAAGGTGCACAAGCAACAGGAATGATTGCAGTCTTGAGAGGATTGTCAAGAAAAGTCGATTCAAGAAGTCTGGAGAGCTTCACAAGGAGTGGACTGAGGCTGGTGTCAGTGCATCAAGAGCCACCACACACAGACATATTCAGGAAAGGGGCTACAACTGTCACATTCCTAATATCAAGCCACTCCTGAACCAGAGACATCATCAGCGTCTTACTTGGGCTAAGGAGAGAAAGAACTGGACTGCTGCTCAGTGGTCCAAAGTCCTCTTTGCATTTCATTTGGAAATCAAGGTCCTAGAGTCTGGAGGAAGAGTGGAGAGGCACAGAATCCAAGATGTTTGAAGTCCAGTGTGAAGTTTCCACAGTCTGTGATGGTTTGGGCTTCCATGTCAACTGCTGGTGTTGGTTCACTGTGTTTTATCAAGTCCAAGGTCAGCACAGCTGTCAACCAGGAGATTTTATCTGCTGACAAGCTTTATGGAGATGCTGATTTCCTTTTCCAGCAGGACTTAGCACCTGCCCACAGTGCCAAAACTACTACCAAATGGTTTGCTGACCATGACATTACTGTGCTTGATTGGCCAGCCAACTCACCTGACCTGAACCCCAGAGAGAATCTGTGGGTTATTGTCAAGAGGAAGATGAGAAACACCCGACCCAAAAATACAGACGAGCTGAAGGCTGCTATGAAAGCAACCTGGGATTCAGTAACACCTCAGCAGTGCCACAGGCTGATTGCCTCCATGCCACGCCCCATTGATGCAGTAATTCGTGGTAAAGGAGCCCCGACCAAGTACTGAGTGCATAAATGAACAAACTTTTCAGAAGTTGGACATTTCTGTATTGTAAATCCTTTTTGATTGATCTTAGGAAATATTCTAATCATTTGAGAGACTGGATTTCTGATTTTCATGAGCTGTAAGCCATAATCATCAAAATTAAAACAAAAAAAGGCTTTAACTATTTCACTTTTTACAGGTGAACTTTTCATGATATTCTAATTGTTGGAGATGCACTAGTAAAGGTACACCATATACTGCAAGAACAAATTTCACAATGTAATTTCCTGGAATTTACAAAATACAAAAAGTTCAGTCGATTGCAAAACAAATATACAGTGAGGACAAATAAGCATTCAGACACATTTACACATGAAATGTCTTTTGACTTTGTACTTATATGAACAAAAAAAGTATGTATTCATTAGCATAAACAAAGAAATGTTTTTTAAAAATTATTAGCGGAAAAAAAGTATTCAGATTTCATAAATTACCAACATTAGTACTTTGTTGCAAAACTGTTGTTGGGAATTACAGCTTTGAGACATCTACAGGAAGAAGCTTTTAACAGCATTGTAGTCTAATTTTAGCCTGATCTTCTTAACAAATCATCATAATTTCCCCCAAGGTTAAGAAGATCCCTCTGATGGACTCACATTCTCAAAATCTTCCATAGATTTTCCATAAGGATTCAGGTCAGGAGATTGGAGAGGCCCTGCAACGCCTTCTTGAGTTATTTTGGCTGTATGTTTGGAGTCATTGTTTCGTTAAAGCATTCATCTTTTCCATACATGAAGTTTAGATTAGATTAGATTCAACTTCATTGTCATTGCACATGTCACAGGTACAAGGCAATGAAATGCAAAGTTTCTTTTCTGATGAGATTGAATTCTCCTCTAATACACTACCATTCAAAAGTTTGGGGTCACCCAGACAATTTTGTGTTTTCCATGAAAAGTCACACTTTTATTTACCACCATAAGTTGTAAAATGAATAGAAAATATAGTCAAGACATTTTTCTGGCCATTTTGAGCATTTAATCGACCCCACAAATGTGATGCTCCAGAAACTCAATCTGCTCAAAGGAAGGTCAGTTTTATAGCTTCTCTAAAGAGCTCAACTGTTTTCAGCTGTGCTAACATGATTGTACAAGAGTTTTCTAATCATCCATTAGCCTTCTGAGGCAATGAGCAAACACATTGTACCATTAGAACACTGGAGTGATAGTTGCTGGAAATGGGCCTCTATACACCTATGGAGATATTGCACCAAAAACCAGACATTTGCAGCTAGAATAGTCATTTACCACATTAGCAATGTATAGAGTGGATTTCTGATTAGTTTAAAGTGATCTTCATTGAAAAGAACAGTGCTTTTCTTTCAAAAATAAGGAAATTTCAAAGTGACCCCAAACTTTTGAACGGTAGTGTATGTCCCACTTAATTGGTCCATTCAAGTTTCATTCGATAATGTGTAATGCCCAGGTGCTGTTTGCAGAGAAGCAGTTCCATATCATAATGCCCTCACCACCGTGCTTCACTATGGATATGCTGTTCTTGAAATCATTGAGAAACCTTTCTTTCTCCGAATATGACACGCTGAATTATCACCAACAAATTCTGTTTGTGTTTTGTCTGACCAGAGTATATTGTTCCAAAGGAGTTCTGATTTATCTAAATGCTTTTATACCCCTTTTTGATTGACAACAAACTCTCCTCCTCTGTGAACACTGCTTCAGTGACCTGGACGTGTAGATTCCTCCTCTATAACATCCGAAGGATCCACTCTTTTCTTACCACCTACTCTACTCAGGCCCTGGTCCAAGCACTGATCCTCTCCTGCTTAGACGACTGCAACTCTCTCCTTGCTGGCCTTCCAGCTTCTGCCATCAGACCCCTGCAGGTCAACCAGAATGCTGCAGCTCGCCTGGTCTACAACCTCCCTCGTTCTTCCCATGTCACCCCTCTGCTTACCAAACTGCACTGGCTACCTATTGCAGCTCACACCAAATTTGAGACCTTGGTGCTAGCTTACCAGGCTCTCAAGGAGTTAGGGCTAGCATACCTCCAGAGTCTAATCCACCCCGACATGCCAGCCAGATCCCTACACTCTGCTACTACTGGTTACCTGGCCCCTCCTCCTTTCTGCTCCTGCCCAGCCCACTCAAGACTGCTGTCTGTTCTGATTCCCTGTTGGTGGAATGACCTTTCCATTGAGGTCAGAACTGCCGACTCCCTGACCACCTTCAAGTGCAGACTAAAGACTCACCTCTTCAGGCTGCACCTCTCCTCTTCCTTCCTGCCCACTGTGTTTCAGTCTAGACCAGCCCAGGCTGTGTATGGTCTCGCGTGGGGTTAGCCGTTTTGAGTTCTCTATTTAGTTGTACTTTATATGGTTGGTTTGTTTCAGAATGGGAGTAAACAGTAGTTGCAAGATGGTGGTGCACATTAATTACCTGTGAGCTTTTGTTCTGTTATTGCAGATATTTGTTTTTGGTCCTTTTTTTTCATGAAGATGTATCCTTTTCCATTGTGTTCTCCATTGCTGTGCACCACTTCCTCTCCAAATTTAGTGGAGCGGATAGCTGGTAAAATATTTCACTTGGTAAGCAAAGCACCAAATTTTGCAGGAAACTTTGTCTGCATGTACCTGACCAAAAATCATCATTGGCCACTCAACTTTCCACCATTTTCAAGATGGCTGTCATGATTTTCAAAATGGTGTCATTTTTACAGTTTTCGCCTACTAGTTTTATTATATGTACCATTTTTAATTTAAATTCTTTTCTTTTGCTAATATCTACCTCAATATGACTCCCCATAGCCATAATAGCTATTTTGTACAAAACTAACGTGAATACGCACTGCACATGCGCAAGACATTCCAGAAATACAGACTTTTTTTTATAAATAGCCGTTTACACTAAGACTCAGCGGATCTAATTTTCTGAGCAGTTACAACTACAGAGAGCAGTGCAAGACAGTCCTGATTTAAAGCATTTACAGTTGCCAGAACAGTTTATTCTACATCCACACTTGACCAGTTCCTGACATGATGCTGCTATAGGTGCTACTGACGTCCAATACGGCACCCAAACCCCATCATTTTTTGTCCAACCCCAACTTGATGGTGATGGTAAGTCCTGTGTTTTACAAAGTGACTGACCCCATGTGTGTCCAGCCTGTAGAATTGATCTTTTGATGTGTTCGACTAGGGCAGCTCTGGATGGTGGGATGTTGTTATAAGGCCATTGTTTGCGGGCAAAAAGATCAAGACGAGTCTCATTAACTTTCGTTGAAATGCTTGACTGATCGTACATGATGACAACAAATTTCTCAATGACATCAATGTTTTGCTCTGTCAAAGAGTCACATGGTTTGCTTAGACTATGGAACGTTTCTGTGGCATTGTCACACACATTCCAGGCCTGCCATGCTGTCTTTTCCCTTTTCCAACAAACGCAGAAACGGTATCACAACCCGTGAATGCATGGAAAAAATGTAATTGCAAAAAGATACAAACGCAGTAATAAGGAAAATGACTTGTCACTATCAATAACTGAAGGCCGAGGGATTATCCTTTTACCACCTACAGCTATAACACTTTAACGCATGGGATACAACTAGGTTCGAAGATGGAATTCCTACACCTAGCCCAATCGTTCATCCAGTGCAATTTAACTCCCGTGCGATCTGTACACCATTCGAGGGGCTTTTAGCCCTGTCCCTCTTGGCTCGGCTCTCCCGCGTTGGCACACTCCGTCAATTCGGACACGACATCACGACCTGTATATACGGGGCGGATCATAATGTATTTGGGAGACTTTGTATCAATAATGAACAAAGCTTACACTGAACCCCATGCCAAGTTTAACAGCAGTAAATTGCACCATTGTGCCCTGGTAGTGTTTGCAATTTACTCTTTTGAGAATATAAAACAACAGTTTCTTAGTTGCCCTTTTGAATCAAACTTTTGTCATGCTCCTGGACAGTTTTGATCCAGGTTGAATTATTTTGAAAGAATAGTCATTATAACTTCACTCACATAATAACCAAAGCCTTCTACATTAAAATTGTGAAAATCCGGCCAAAAAAACGACCACGATAAAGATATATGTCCATATTTCGGAAATTTGGTTGTTGAAAATGACGCCATTTTGAAAACGGCGGCGGCCATCTTTAAAATGGCGGAAATCGCGATGGCCAATGATTGTTTTGGAAACAGTATGGTTTGATCTACATGTGTGCCAATTTTCATGCTTTGCTCACCATGTGAAATATTCTGGTGAAAATTTCATGTTAGCCGCTACACTAATTAATGACACACCCACTAATGTCATCATGGTTTGCAAATCAACCAAAAAAAGCAGTGATCTTTTGGTTCCAGTTGGGAACCAACTTTTCAGGTTCCGAACCAAATTAATTTTGGTTGAAGTGCTCTGAACGGTTCAAAATTTAGCGCTCAAACAAGAACGGAACCCGTTCCCTGTTGGTCTAAAAGGAGTATGAGATGCACATCCCTGTGCTTATTTTTTTTAGGAGGAGTTTTGTGCAAGATGTAGGAACAGATATGATGATTTCCAGCTGCTTTTCAGTCATCCTGCAACTCCTTTTGAGTGACTACTGACTTCTTTCTTGCCTTCCTTATCATTTAATGTCCTGTCTGAAGAGGATTAGTTGTGGTTCCATGAACTTTTTTCCATGAACAATCCTGACCAGGAATAACTTATGAGGAGGCTGTGACGTCATGTGAAATCCAGGAATATTAAATAACAAAAACAATAGTGTCTGAATACTTATTTCCACTTGCTGTACATCTAAATACAACCCACATAAATGAATGCAAAATCCAGCAAAGTAAAATTTAAATCAAATAAGAGAATATGGGGATACAGTCTCAGAAACATGTCTGTCTTTGGCCTGAGGGCCATAAGATTTTTACCTTTCCAAAGCCACCAGGGAAATATGCATGACGGCTCTGAAATTCTGATAGTTGTTGCTATTGTTGTTGTTCTTCTGATGTTATCTACAATTGCAGTTTCCTGTTCATCTGACAAGACAGTTTTGTTTGCCTCCATTATGAAGCTGTTCTTCAAATATGCAAAAGTACAGAATGCCGAATAACATTATGAACTTTATGAGCTTGTACTATATTTGCATTTACAGCATTTATCTGACTGATGACAACACAACACTGCTGTGTGTCACAATGAAACAGCAATATGCAGGCATGTTGTGTAAATCAAATGGTGCTAACCCCCCATTACTTCCAGCTTGTAATGTGACAAAACAGGACAAACACCAAGGGGGATGAATACTTTTGCGAGACACTGTACATACTGTACATGAATATCACATTGCTTTTGTAAATGCTCCTGCGAGTGCTTTACGAATAAATTCATTCATATCCAGTTTGATAAATGGAATAAACAAGATCAACTTTGAGCTACTGCTCACTTACGTATCCCCCCACTCTCACTTATATATATATATATTGCGAGCAATCAAAGGAATAGGGCACTTATTATGAATGTTGACTTCAACAAATAATTAAACCTGAAACAAGTACAGTAAGTAAAGAGCAGTGTCTCTCCCCAGGGATTTCAAAGAGCATCCTGGGAAACTGTCATTTTGAAAAAGCATTTTGCTTCCTGAAATAGCGTTAAATCCACGCTATACGTTTCGTAAATACATTCAGTCGGTAAACAGGAAGTTGATGTGCGACAGACCTGAAAATGGTAGACATGATATAGAACCCCAAGTTGAATCTTGGTACCAAATATCAAGCAGTTGTGATTTGTAGTTGCTGAGAAAAGTGTAACGAAAATTTTGTAAATCCATGCTACTGTATATGTTTCATAAATACATTGTCAGTAAACAGGAAGTTGATGTGCGACAGACCTGAAAATGGTAGACACGGTATAGAACCCCAAGTTGAATCTCGGTACCAAATATCAAGCAGTTGTGATTTGTAGTTGCTGAGAAAAGTGTAATGAAAATTTTGTAGATCCACGCTATACGTTTCGTAAATACATTCAGTCAGTAAACAGGAAGTTGATGTGCGACAGACCTGAAAATGGTAGACATGATATAGAACCCCAAGTTGAATCTCGGTACCAAATATCAAGCAGTTGTGATTTGTAGTTGCTGAGAAAAGTGTAACGAACATTTTGTAAATCCACGCTATATGTTTCGTAAATACATTCAGTCGGTAAACAGGAAGTTGATGTGCGACAGACCTGAAAATGGTAGACATGATATAGAACCCCAAGTTGAATCTCGGTACCAAATATCAAGCAGTTGTAATTTGTATTTGCTGAGAAAAGTGTAATGAAAATTTTGTAAATCCATGCTACTGTATATGTTTCATAAATACATTCAGTCAGTAAACAGGAAGTTGATGTGCGACAGACCTGAAAATGGTAGACATGATATAGAACCCCAAGTTGAATCTTGGTACCAAATATCAAGCAGTTGTGATTTGTAGTTGCTGAGAAAAGTGTAATGAAAATTTTGTAAATCCATGCTACTGTATATGTTTCATAAATACATTGTCAGTAAACAGGAAGTTGATGTGCGACAGACCTGAAAATGGTAGACATGATATAGAACCCCAAGTTGAATCTTGGTACCAAAGATCAAGCAGTTGTGATTTGTAGTTGCTGAGAAAAGTGTAATGAAAATTTTGTAAATCCATGCTACTGTATATGTTTCATAAATACATTGTCAGTAAACAGGAAGTTGATGTGCGACAGACCTGAAAATGGTAGACATGATATAGAACCCCAAGTTGAATCTTGGTACCAAAGATCAAGCAGTTGTGATTTGTAGTTGCTGAGAAAAGTGTAATGAAAATTTTGTAAATCCATGCTACTGTATATGTTTCATAAATACATTGTCAGTAAACAGGAAGTTGATGTGCGACAGACCTGAAAATGGTAGACATGATATAGAACCCCAAGTTGAATCTTGGTACCAAAGATCAAGCAGTTGTGATTTGTAGTTGCTGAGAAAAGTGTAATGAAAATTTTGTAAATCCATGCTACTGTATATGTTTCATAAATACATTGTCAGTAAACAGGAAGTTGATGTGCGACAGACCTGAAAATGATGTACACAGTATAGAACCCCAAGCTGAAGTCTGGTACCAAGTGGCTATGATTTGTGGTTGCTGAGAAAAGGGTGTTTTAGATGAACAGAGATACAGACAGACGGACAGTTGTAAATAAACCAGTATACCCCCCCCCCCCCCCCCCCCCCGAGCAGGGGTATAAAAATCTCATCTCATCTCATTATCTGTAGCCGCTTTATCCTGTTCTACAGGGTCGCAGGCAAGCTGGAGCCTATCCCAGCTGACTACGGGCGAAAGGCGGGGTACACCCTGGACAAGTCGCCAGGTCATCACAGGGCTGACACATAGACACAGACAACCATTCACACTCACATTCACACCTACGCTCAATTTAGAGTCACCAGTTAACCTAACCTGCATGTCTTTGGACTGTGGGGGAAACCGGAGCACCCGGAGGAAACCCACGCGGACACGGGGAGAACATGCAAACTCCGCACAGAAAGGTTCTCGCCGGCCACGGGGCTCGAACCCGGAACCTTCTTGCTGTGAGGCGACAGCGCTAACCACTACACCACCGTGCCGCCCTGGTATAAAAATCTTTGTGGGTAAAATCTTTATATAGTTCTGTGTCATATGACATCTTGACTTTGTTCCAGAGAGGAATTGATATACAGTGCGGTATATATTCCTGTGTGTGCGAAGAAAAGCAAGCTGAGGAATCTATACACGGGAAAAAAAATTGGGATTCTGCTCCTCGGATCACCTTCCACCTCTTCTTTTCTCTTCTTCATCACTTCACTCTGCCTTTCTCCCATGTCTGTTTCTCTCCAGGGCATTGAGTGTAATAATCTCTTGTGTGTGTGTGCTTTCTAACATTATTGAGACCATCCCATCAGTGTGTCTGGAGCCCAGAGGAGAAACCTGCGCCACACACAGCCATAAATAACCAGTGCACCGTTCTGTTGCTCTTCTCTTCCCTGGCTTTCTCCCAGACGATGCAGAGTGCTTATTGATTGCAAAAATTTGTGCACCCCCCTCTCTCATGGTTATGTGGGTGGAGGAAAACTAAAGGGTGTAAATATATATATTTATATAGGAGTAAGATTCATAGAGAGAGCGTGAGAAAGAAAGTTCCATAATTATTGGCACCCTTCATGAGCAAATTTCTCCACAGTTAGTTGTGTTATGTCCCCGTATTCCTACACCTGTATAAATCATTTAACAGTATTGTAAGTGGTTTAGGATGTAGGGTGTGTGTGTGCATGCGTGCAGTAATGAATGGAAACATGCTTCACTCCATTGTGAATAAGTGCTGTAAAGGTTATTTCCAGGGCCGGAGTGGGCCCTGTTTTCAGTCCGGGAGTTTAATTCACATTCAGGCCACTTTGAAATGGAGGAGGAATTTGAGTACATTAAAAAAGATAAAACAAATAACTGTTATTTCACAATGCTTTTTATTTGGTTTAAATTCAGGTAGTGACAATGTATGTTGTTCGTCGTTCTCTGCATTACTTTAGGGCAGGGGTGCCCAACCTTTTTTTAACCAAGATCTACTTTTGAAGTTGATGGCATGCTGAGATCTACCAAGTCAAGATCAAGGGCCGGGCAATAATTCAAACAAGGAGCCGCAATCGCAGATCACACGTAGTTGAGTTTTTATTTGCACAGGAGGAGAATAGGCAGTATAAATGCACAAAAAAATGAGGAACTGATCAACATGTCACAAATAGGTTGTCCAAAACAGAACTTCAGAGGCACATCATCTCTCTCTCTCTCTCTCTCTCAACCACACACACACACACACACACACACACACACACACACACAACTACAGAAAAGAACACTCCAAAAACTCCATAACAGAAATCCAAAATTGGAAAACATCAATTCAACATGAATTCAACAGATTAACACACACACACACACACACACACACACACACCAGAAGAGATAACTTCAAAGCAGGAAGGAGAAGAGAAGTCCAATATTTCAAAATGATAAACTTCACTGGAGAGTGGCAATAGCAGGGAAACCAGCAGTTGGATTTAAATGAATCTGGAAAACAGATAAAATACTCCTCTAAGTATATGGATATGATATGAATATGTCATTCAAGATACTACTACTACTACTACTACTACTACTACTACTACTACTAATAATAATAATAATAATAATAATAATAATAAACACTTCTCTACCTTAGTGGGACTTCTGGCACTGGGAGGAGGCAGCTAGCTTCTCGTAATCCGGACAGTAGGAGTTGAGTGCCAGCCTTAAGCAGGCTGCGAGGTGGTCATCAGTCAGTGTGGTTCTGTACTTGGACTTGATTATTTTCATGTGTGAAAAGGCAGACTCACACAAATATGTTGATCCAAAAAGGGAAGTCATATTCAGTGCGCATTGTCTGAGGTTTGGATACTTCTCTTCCAGCAGCAGGTTCCAGAATTCGCCAGTTATCCCAGGCGTTGCTCTGCATTTGATCTCAATGTCATTTTGCAGTGTGAGAATTTCATTCTCGACAGCACTGGAGTCCAGGCTGAAGAGTGTGGCTACTTTGGGCGCAATGCAATCCACATCAACATTTTCACCAAATGGAAAGCACAGAAACTGAGCAACAGGCTCAATGGACGCAAAGTCAGTAAACCGGCGCTCAAACTCCAAAAGAATGTTTTGGATCTGTTGCTCATAACGAGCAAGTTCCACACTGTCTTTGCCCTGACGGCGGAGTTCAGCCTCCAAGTGCGGAAAGTTCCTGACATCACACTGTTGCAACCTGCGTAACAGCAGGCGCAACTTCGTTTTAAAGGTGTTCACTGAACTGATCATGTTGGCGATGTGCTTTCCTTTCCCCTGCAGCTCGAGATTCAAGTCATTGATCTTATTGGTGACATCTGTGAGAAAAGCCAAATCAGCGAGCCACTGACCGTCCTCCAGCTGAGTATAAGCAGCAGCATGGGTAGTTGTGTGCTTCAGGAACTCTTTAATTTCGGGCAAAAGTTCCAAAAATCTTTCGAGGAATTTGCCTCGGCTCAACCACCTGACGTCGGTGTGCAGCAGCAGATCGGTGTGGTCTGCACCTGCCTCCTCGAGCTGGGCACGGAATAAGCGCCTCTGTAAACTCCTGGCCCGAAAAGAGCACGCGATTTTTATAGCTACGTCCATGACGTCCTTCATGTTCAAAATCTTCCCGCACAGCCCTTGTTGGTGAATGATACAGTGATAGTTCAAAAAATCAGGGAAAGATTCCGACTGCTTGCACAAAGCAACGAACCCAGCAGTATGCCCAACCATAGATGGAGCCCCATCAGTTGTGATTGACGTAAGTTTGAAGAGGGGTAAATGCGACTTACTGACAAACTCCATAAACGTGTCAAAAACATCCGACCCTCTTGTGTGCCCTTTCAAAGGCAAAATTGTCAGAATCTCTTCTTTTGCCGTCATGTTATGAAAAACCATCCGAATGAAAACACATAACTGCGCCACATCCACAGCATCAGTTGATTCGTCAAATTGCAGCGAAAAACAAAGACAGCTCTCAATGTCATTTCTAAGCTGTCGTTCAATGTCCTCTGACATGGTCTCGCACCGCCTTGTAATGGTGTTCCTGGATAGCTGGGTTTCTTGAATAGCCGACATGATCTCCTTCTTGTTCTTGAAGTCAGCGAAAAGTGCATCCGCGGCCTCCACAAAGGCTTCTTTGAAAACTTCGCCGTCTTTAAAACATTTCTTGTGCTTTGCCAGAACACGACTCACACGGTAAGACGCTATCGTGGCAGTTTTACTCTTATTAACAGGTCGCGTAAACACTGCCTGCTTTGCGGCTAGCTGTCTCCTCAGGTTGTTTACCTTTTCAGTTCGTACAGCTGATTTCGCCGGGAAGTCTTTAGCATAGCTCTTGTGAACGGTCATGAAATGTCGCTCCAAATTTCCCTTCTTTGGAATGGCCACGGTAGCATTACAGATCAAACACACTGGCTTTGAATTCGAAAAAACAAAAAAGTAATCCTCTTCCCACTCAGGATGAAAGTGATAATTTTTAGCTTTTTTGGTTTCCGCCATTATCTTCTCAGCTTCCACTACACTGGTTGCTAGGTTGTAACTAGGCGGACTCTAAAGCTTCTTCGCGCTTTAGGCCCCTAGTTACAACCTAGCAATCATGGCAAACCATACCCAGCATGCAACAGAATAGGATTCAGAATTATTTATATATTTAAGAATTATTTATATATTTCTTAATTTTATTAATATGAAAATATATTCTGGTCACTCATGAACGATGGTTTTATTAGTGTGCTTTTTCAACAAAGTTTTTTTTTTTTTTTTTGTCATTCTCGCGATCGACTGAAACTCCGCCTGCGATCGACTGGTAGACCGCGATCGACTGGTTGGGCACCCTTGCTTTAGGGTTAATAAAACTTCCATTACGCGGTAGTTGAATGACCACAAACGTAATGCAGAGACCGACGAACGATTTCATCTAGTATGAGACGGGGCTCCACTTAAAATTGGATGGTGTGTGGCCGCGTGTCTAATCCGCATATACATTTATCTGTGTCACCAACATGTCCCAAAGTTCCTTAGTGAAAATATTTGAAAACACATCCAAAGGACATGCATCTTCAGAAATCAGCATCTTCGGCCCGGGTGTGGGAATGAACTTTTACGTCGGGGGCGAAATCCAGCTGACTGCCACTCCAAATAGCAAAGCAGCAAGTATGGCTGATTGTTTCGCGTTATTTAAGACGAATTACACAACACATTTTTAGTCACATAGTCTTAAAATAACGAAAGCACCCATCTCGCGTGCATTTGAACCAATGCTTGTGCATTACATGCCGCATACGCCTCGAAAATAATGGCAAATCAACAATGCTGGGTACTCAGCAACCGGCAGATAAAGCGTGAGGGCGCATTAGGCAACTCAAAAATGGTTAAATGAAATGTAGGCTAAAGCAAGTGTTCGATTCTGCTTAGAATATTGGCATACGCATACACCTCTTCTAAGTTATATATTTAACAACAATTATTTAACATCAAATATGACTTCTAGGCCTATGTGTTCATAACCACAATGTGCGCACGCCTGTGGAAATGCACGGTGTGACAGCGAGATGAAATAGGCTGGATGAGGAAATAACGCGCAACAGCACATTTGGGACCTGTTCATCTAAAATTGTTAATAACTGGGATGTAAAGCAATGTCCGGTTCTTCTTAGAATTAAGACATACGCCACATCTATACCGTGTAAATTGCGAGATTTCACATGACATCAAAAAGCTGAATTGACATCGCAAACTATCGACACATTATAGGCCTAGCATAGACTGATAAAATCGACAAACAGGGTTATCATACTCCATATCTTTTGTAACCTACCAGCTGGTCTTGAGAACATATCTGTCAATTTGGCACATTTTGCTGCCACCTCCTTCCTTTTTTTAAGCTTCGCCCTTTCGGTTCCACCTGGCCTCTTTCTGCCCTCCATCACTGACGCGCACTGTTTCGCGCCAATGTTGTTTAAGTTCCCCGCAATACAGAGGAGGAGTCTTGGACCAAACCAACTGCAATAGAGGGGAGGGGAGAATTTCCTTATTTGGTAGCGCCTATTTAATCTGCTACGATGCTGTCGGCGTCTGGGCTGCCATGTGAAAATGCAGAGTGCAGTTGAATTGATGATTAATGCAAGAATAAGATCAGTGACCAAAATTAGTGAAAATTATTTTCCCCATGCTCCAAGCAGGCCACCATTGATGGTTTGGGCCGGGGATGGTCCCGGCTAAATATAGGGCCACCCCGGCATTGGTTATTTCTCTTCCATATGATGTCTCCAAGGCGGCACGGTGGTGTAGTGGTTAGCACTGTCGCCTCACAGCAAGAAGGTCCTGGGTTCGAGCCCTGGGGCTGGCGAGGGCCTTTCTGTGTGGAGTTTGCATGTTCTCCCCGTGTCCGCGTGGGTTTCCTCCGGGTGCTCCGGTTTCCCCCACAGTCCAAAGACATGCAGGTTAGGTTAACTGGTGACTCTAAATTGAGCGTAGGTGTGAATGTGAGTGTGAATGGTTGTCTGTGTCTATGTGTCAGCCCTGTGATGACCTGCCGACTTGTCCAGGGTGTACCCCGCCTTTCACCCGTAGTCAGCTGGGATAGGCTCCAGCTTGCCTGCGACTCTGTAGAAGGATAAAGCGGCTAGAGATAATGAGATGAGATGAGATGATGTCTCCATTGCATCAAATGACTTTGTGCTTTTCACCTGCTTACAAATGCACAAACTTTTGAATCATTTCCTTTGTGATTCTCTCTCTCAGTCTTCTGTCTCCTCTCTTTGACTGTTCTCTCTGATTTATTTCCAGAATCTGTGCACTTACAATGATGAATTACTCCCTCTTTCTCTGTCTTGATCTCTCTCTCTCTCTCTCTCTCTCTCTCTGTGTGTGTGAGAATCTGTCACACTTTATCTGATGTTCTCAGCAGTTTTTCACCTCTGTCTCTCTGTGCACTCCTTTTCCTTACCTGTATTCTCTGAAAAACCTCTCAGTCCTCGGAGTCACTTAAAAAGTTCTCTATTCTCCGAGAACTTTACACTAAAGCTCATGCAGTCCATCTGGCTCCATAACCTGCTTTAATGGAGATAAATTTTTTATAATCACAAAACTACCAAACATTTTTCCTGTTATTCCACACGAGGGATGGGAAAATCAATACCAAGACGCATTCCAGACTGCAGCACGCTTGAAAGATTCTCCATCAGTCCAGGTATAGATGTAAATATATAGAATTGGGGGTGAAGTTCATCACTTCACTGTGTTGTGTGTTCATTTTATATCAACTACAGATGATTTAAAAATGACCAAGTATAAAACCACAAAAGGGTTTTCCACAATACTATAATTGTAGCATCGACTTCACTGTTTCAGCTGCTTTTTTAATTTATTCTCCCACAGTAATGTTTTCTTTTCAATCATGCAGGAATCAACAGGCTTAACCCTCATCCTACCATGCTATTTTACACCTTAATCTTACCATGTGGGGTCCGTTTGGACCCCAATACTTTTCTTTAAAATTAAAGCTTATAAAGACAAAATCACCAGATAAGTTTTGTTCAGAACATCTTGTATTAATAACAGCAATACACTAAAGGGCCCAAGGCATAAAGAACACACTTAACCTTCATCCTACCAGCCAATTTTACATACACAAACTACCAGGCGGGGTCCGTATGGACCCCAGGAGGGAATACCTTGAAATCAATGCAGTAAGAACCAATTCAATGCAGCAAACAGACATAACTTTATTGAAGAACAAAATCCACTATGGCTGAATATCAATGATGTATTATAAATGCAATAACATTGCAATAATATTGCAATAACTAGCATACATGTAGCAAATTATAGCGCCACAAAAAAAATTGGCATTATATACATGATTTTTGCAGCTCATGCAGCTGTAAAACATTCTGGATTACAACTTAGGTCTTTTCTTACAGAATTTAAAACAAAAAAGTAATTGTAAAATAATTTAGGGCTTTTGTTTTGCAGCCTGTGCTTATTGCAGCAGTGGGGTCCACACGGACCCCAAGAAGGAATGCCTTGGTAGTTTCATTCTGGAACATAAAAGAAATAAAAGAAGTTAACTTTCAGTGTGCTATTCAATTATAAAACGAAAGACAGATAAACTTTACTCTGGGGTCCGGTTGGACCCCAGTAACAAATTAATTATACCTTCACAATGCAAAAAGCTGATCTTCCGGTGCTTTAGTGTTTTAATTAAGACATAAATTCCGACAAATTCATAAAACGGTGAGGCAGTATGTCACATATTTTTAAAATGGCAAACAAACATATAGGTGCGGGGTCCAGATGGACCCCACTTGGTAGGATGAAGGTTAAATATCTTCATGTCCACTACACATGTTCACTATGTAGGGTCCAACAATAGAATTGTAAACACAATATCATGCAGTATTTATAGAACAAAACAGTGTCTGTTGGAAAGTGAGGAAAAATACAATATATCCCTTGTCAAGGGTTATTTTGGGAACAATTGGGATTTGGGGAATGCTAAAGGGTTCTTCGGTTCTTTGTAAAAACCTCAAACAAGCTGCTTCTCATTCAAACAGGGTTCTTCATAGAAGAACGCTTACAGGGGCCGGTTCACCTTCCAAGAATCCATTTCATTGTTTTGTTTATGAAAGGGCCACTATGTTTTGTGTGAGGGCCACCTGGCTCAAGGTAGCCACCACATATAAGGAGACATACACTGTTAGTGGTATATATACATGTGCGCATTTATTTTACAATATTTACAGACTATAGTGAACCAAGCAAGCAAAGACACAACAAACAGGCCGCCAGCCACAACCGCTGGAAGAGCAAGCTACCAGCCTCTCGCCGTCAGGCCAGGGCTGGAAATGAGAAACCCCTCCCAGGTGACAGAACCCCAGCTAAATTCCCTGGACTCCGCCTCCTGGTTACCCCCAGACTGCAGGCTCCAACTCCACCTGCAGGCTATGCAAAGAACACAGCAAAACCAGGACACAGCTTGCAGTTGGTATTACTGTGGGAGCATAGAGTGTGGGAGGCAGTGGCGTAACGCCAGACGGCACGGTTGAGCCGGGGCGTCACATTTGAAAGTCAAATCAAGTCAATTTTATTTGTATCGCACGTTTAACAACAGACATTGTCGCAAAGCAGCTTTACAGAAAATTAAGGACTGTAAACATATGAACAAATTTATCCCTAATAAATTTATTTCTCCCTGATAATCAAGCCTGGGGCATTGGTGGTGAGGAAAAACTCCCTCAGATGACACGAGGAAGAAACCTTGAGAGGAACCAGACTCAAAAGGGAACCCATCCTCGTCTGGGTGATAACAGATTGCGAGATTTTCCATAACTTGCTTCTTTTACTGCGTCCTATATACAGTAGTCAGAAAGTCCAACTGTGTTACCAGGAAATTCACTATAGTTTTAACATGAAGTTTATGTCGTTGAAGTAATAAACTGCTCAACAGTTGATGGACACTTGAGTGCAAAACTGTTCATGACACCTGCAGTCCGAAAGTGATCATGGTGATTGTAGTCCTAAACCATCGTAAGTGTCCAGAACCATTTTCTAAGTGCGACTTTTGACTGTCCCTATGGAGCCGTCCTCCATAGGAGCGATGTGATGAGACTCCAGGTAGAAGTAGGGCATGAGGATGGGTCAGGCAGGTCTGAGGAGCAGAAGAGGTCAGCATCTTACTGGTGTCTCAGGATCGACATGTGACTCGACAGCAGGCTTGTAGTACTTGAGTCCAGGACTTGAGTCCGACTCGTGCCCTAATTTTAAAGACTTGTGACTCGACTTAGGCTTGAGCACTGATGACTCGAACTCGGATCTTCTCTTTATTTTTTGTAACATGCCATAATAATTTGGCATAAGATATTTATATCTACATTAATTTTTATACTAATTTCGTGCAAGAGAATGCACATTCACCTGTTCATACATCATGTTCAGGAACAAACTAACGTTAATGGCGCTAAAATGCCTGGAGCGACACCCCTAGGATTGTCCGCTTTGCTTCTACAGACTTCTCGTGCAGTGGATGCACTGATATGTGTTCCATATGTAGAAGAACTATCGAGGAGACGACGGGGACAACCTCGAACTTCAATCGTCATTTGGCGAGACTCCACCCAGAGAAGGAAGTGACACACTATGTTCATTGCTCTGTTGGTAGTGGGCGGGGCTTGCTTGCTGAGTGATAAACTAGCTAGTGTTAACCCTCTCTCATGTTATTTGCCCTGTTGATAGTGGGCGGGGCTTGCTGAGTGATGAACAAGCTTTTTATCTGTAGCCTGTTAACTAAAATGGTGCAGTCGAGCAGGAACGTTAGTCCAACACAGCAGCAGAGACGCTTTCACATAAAGGCAGCGACAGCCACTGTCACATGGAGCGTATGGAGTCTTGTTCTCGGACTCGACTTGAAATTTTCTTTAATGACTTGGACTTGACTCGGACTGGACTCAGACTCGAAGTTGAATGACACAACTGCAACACTGCTCGACAGAGAGATAGAGAGAGAGAAAACCCAGGTAGTATTTGACCACAACTCTTAGCTCTCTGTGCAGCAAAACCTCCTTACATTCACTGTTAACGATCCCTTTGAAAGACGTATCGAACCTTTTCTTCATCTATGTGTCATATGTGGAACCTTCAAACAAAACGTGCTTTATCTTTTATTTCCTACCTGCGAGACAACCAAGGCTGGTTCGAACCTGCCACAATGGAATAACTATGCGATAACGGAATGGATCAGTCGAAAAAAAATTAAAATATACAAACTTTAACGAAATATCTTCTTCATTTTCACCTTACGATTTAGGATGTCGCTGAGTTGCTGTGGATTGTTTTGGAATATCGCTAGCATTGAAAATGGCAACTCGCTTCTCGGCGCAGAGGATTCTGGGAAGGGTGAGCCGGCCCCTTTAAAGGAGGGTGTTTAGAGAAAGGGTGAACAGGAAGTGAATGCTTTATAACTTTTTTTTTAAGTTCGAATTTTTACAAAAGCACCAAGCCAAGTGAGGAAGAACAAACATGAAGTTTAGTTTCTATGAGAAGATTTATGACATGAATCAAAGTTATTTTGTTGTCAGTACTTGATGTTTCAACGTAACTAACAATCCCAATGTGTGTATTTCTGGAATGTTCATGAGTACGCAATTGACTTGTAATTACATTCACTCAAATTGCACAAGCAACTCAAATTCTCTTCATCCAAAGCTACAGCGATCCAGATAATAAGATAATAAGCTAGGCTAGGCTAGTAGTTAGTTAATTTTTTCCAAATTTATCAATTTGGAGGCCCAGACTCCTCCTTTTCCAAGATGGCAGCATGTCTATTGTCCTTGTGTTAGTGTTTGTTTATGTTTTGTTTGTAATTATATATTTATTTGTTTTTAGTAGTTTTTAGTACCTTGAGTGATTGAAGTTTTCATTTTATTTTGGTATTATTTTTAAATGCAGGTTTTGTTTGAAGAACAAAACTTTTTGTCTTTGCCTGGGATTGCATCAGCTTAACTATACTACTGTTGTGCTAAATGAGCTAAATTGACCAGGCAAGGCCCAGGATATCCAGGCCCTAGTTAGCTATATCTAAGCCCTAGTAGTCTGCCAGCTATAACTAGGCCCCAGCCAGCTACATCCAGACTCCAGCCTGTAACACCAGGCCCCAACAACCTGCCAGCTACATCCAGGCTCTAGACTGCATCATCAGGCCTCAACAATTTGCCAGCTACTTCCAGGCTTCAGCCTGCAACACCAGGCCCAAACAGCCTGCCAGTTACATCCAGGCTCTAGCCTATAACATTAGGCCCCAACAGCCTGTCAGTTACATTCAGGCTCCAGCCTGTAACACCAGGCCCTAACAGCCTGTTAGCTATATCCAGGCTCTAGCCTGCAACACCAGGCCTCAGCAGCCTGCCAACTACATCCAGGCTCCAGCCTGTAACACCAGGCCCTAGCAGCTTGCCAGCAACATCCAGGCTCTAGTAGCCTGTTAGCTACACCTAGACTACCATCTACCAGGCTTGGTGAAATGGCGCTTCTTGTGATTTTGCTTTGTGCATTCTCTATGTGGAGTCTACAAGTAAACAACCTGGCTTCTGTCGTGAGTACACTAGATAATGTTTGCATCTTACTGGATTTTACTTATGGATCTTGGACTCACTCAATGGAGACTATACAAAATGTGCAAGCTCCAAAGCAGTTGGCATTTGACTTGAATGTGTCTTGGCATGTTTTAGATGCTCTACCTCGCTTTCAGAGCTTGCTGGTTTTAAATAACTGCTTTGTATCCAAACAGATATTTCATTTGGACTCATGCTATTTGGACTTGCCTAATGACTCTTGTATGGCAAAACAGAAATGGTTGATTCTTTTATTATTATTTATGTCTGGTAATGTGGAACCTAATCCTGGTCCTGAGCTGTGCTGTATTTCAATGCCAGCTGACTTTAAACATCTGTCTGGCTTAAGTATCATTCATCTTAATGTGTGCAGCCTGTTATCAAAGATGGATATGGTTCGTATATGGGTTAATTCAACTGATGCTGACATTGTTGTCATTTCTGAAACTTGGCTATCGAAATTAGTCACTGATATTGATATTAACATTGATGGATACAATGTTTATCGTTGTGACAGACCAAAGAAAGGAGGAGGTGTTGCCATTTTTGTCAGATCTAGCTTGCGCACCAAGGTTGTTTTGTCTGAATCAATCTATAAGCACTTAGAATTCATGGCTTTAAATGTGGAAGTTGCCAACAATGTCAACATAACAGTTGTTGGCTGTTATAGGCCACCATCAGCCCCAAAGGAAGCATTGCATACTTTATCATATCTTTTATCCAGACTTAAATATAATGAACTTGTTTTAGCTGGTGATTTGAATTGGGATTGGCTAAAGCCAGTATCTGATGAATTCAAATCCTTTTGTGATTCTGTGAATCTGACCCAGCTGATTAATTCGCCTACTCGTCCAAATCTTAAATGCATAGAAAAGTCCACTTTAATTGATTTAATTCTTACAAATGTTCCTGATAAATTTTCAGCTGTCGGTGTATTTTGTAATGATCTAAGTGATCATTGTGTTGTTGCTGCCTTAAGGAACACTAAGGTTCCTAAACAAAAGTCACGAACCATTTGTAAGAGGAATCTTAAATTTTTTAATGAGCAGGGATTTTATCATGATTTGTATCACTTTGATTGGAGTAGAATTGAGCTGATTCCTGATGTGGAGACAGCTTGGAACTTTTTTAAAGATGAGTTCACACATATTATTAACACTCATGCTCCTTATAGGAGATACAGAGTAAAAGGTCGTGATAACCCCTGGTTCTCCTCTGAAGTAGCAGACTCTGTTCATGAGCGTAACTCGGCCTGGGCAAAGGCTAGGGCAACGGGTTGTACCTCAGACTGGCTTGTTTTTAGACAACTAAGAAATAGATGTTCTTCTCTTATAAAGAAAGCCAAATCAGAATTTTATCTGTCTGTTACCACTGAGAGTTTAAATGACCCAAGGAGGTTTTGGAAAATGATAAAATCACTCTCTGTGGAAAAAACTGCTCATGTTCTACCTACTTGTGTTATGAAAGACGCTATTGCTGTTCATGACAAGATGGAGATTTTGAATTGTTTTAATGAGCATTTTATATCTTCTGGCTCCTTGTTTGATACTGTTCATTCTAAATCTGAGAGTTTCTGTGCTGAAGTTACAGTGAATACTGGGGAAGTGTTCAATTTTGTACCTTTTTCTGTGCAGGAAGTTTGTAAAGCCTTGAAGGGTGTGGATCCTAGAAAAGCACCAGGGCCTGATCTTATTGAGCCATATTTCTTGAGATTGGCATCAGATTTTATTTCGAGGCCTTTAACTTATATTTTTAATCTTTCTATAGAAACCAAGGTTGTTCCTAAATTGTGGAAGTCTGCTTTTGTCCTGCCTTTATGGAAGGGAGGTGATCCAGCCTGTCTGAATAATTATAGGCCAATATCAAATCTTTCAGTTTTGGCCAAGATACTTGAAACTCTGGTTAGTAATCAGCTAAAGGAGTTTCTTTTCAACAATGATGTTCTTTCTACTTATCAGTCAGGTTTTAGGAAGAAGCATAGCACCATCACTGCTGGCTTGAAGGTAGTAAATGACATCTTGATTGCACTTGATAGGAAACAGCACTGTGCGTCACTTTTTGTTGATTTATCTAAAGCTTTCGACACCGTTGACCACAGTGTCTTAAAGATTAGACTTCTTAATTTAGGACTTTCAGAGCAAGCAGTAGCATGGTTCTCAGATTACCTAAATGATAGATCTCAATGTATTAAATATGATGATCTTTGTTCAAAATTTGTATCTATTTATAAAGGTGTTCCACAGGGTTCTGTCTTAGGTCCGCTTTTATTTACTTTATATATAAATGACCTAGGACAAGGGGCGGCACGGTGGTGTAGTGGTTAGCGCTGTCGCCTCACAGCAAGAAGGTCCTGGGTTCGAGCCCCGGGGCCGGCGAGGGCCTTTCTGTGCGGAGTTTGCATGTTCTCCCCATGTCCGCGTGGGTTTCCTCCGGGTGCTCCGGTTTCCCCCACAGTCCAAAGACATGCAGGTTAGGTTAACTGGTGACTCTAAATTGAGCGTAGGTGTGAATGTGAGTGTGAATGGTTGTCTGTGTCTATGTGTCAGCCCTGTGATGACCTGGCGACTTGTCCAGGGTGTACCCCGCCTTTCGCCCGTAGTCAGCTGGGATAGGCTCCAGCTTGCCTGCGACCCTGTAGAAGGATAAAGCGGCTAGAGATAATGAGATGAGATGAGATGAGACCTAGGACAAAATGTGCCAAATGCAAATTTTCATTTTTATGCTGACGACACGGTAATTTATTCTTGTGCCTCTACTGTTATTTTGGCCATTGAACACCTGCAAAATGCATTTAATGCTTTTCAGAATACTTTAATCCAGTTGAAGCTTGTTCTTAATGTTGAAAAGACAAAATGTATGATCTTTAGCAATTCAAAGACCAGACCACAAACCTCTGCTGTGGTTACTCTGGACGGAAGATGCATAGAAATGGTCAGCTCCTATAAATATTTGGGGGTTTTAATTGATGAGTCTTTCACTTTTAAGGCACATGTGCTCCAGCTAGTGAAAAAGCTGAAACTTAAACTGGGTTTTTATTTTCGCAATAAGTTATGTTTTTCTTTTGAGGTTAAGAAGAGACTTGTTGCTGCTACTTTTTTATCTGTTTTAGATTATGGAGATCTGTTGTATAGAAATACATCTGCTCAGTATCTCCATAAGATTGATTCAGTGTATCATGCTGCCTTGAGATTTATAACGAATGCAAAAGGCTTGACTCATCATTGTGACCTCTACTCTCAGGTGGGATGGCCTTCTTTGGCCACTCGCAGGCTCCATCATTGGTACACCTTTATATACAAGGCCATTTTGGGTTTGCTTCCACCTTATTTGTGTGTTTTCATGGTGCCAAAGACTATGGGACAATATTCCTTGCGTTCCCTTGATCATTATCTGCTTTTAGTTCCAAATGTCCGTACTGAGTTTGGGAAAAAGGCTTTTTGCTTATTCAGCTCCTATGGCATGGAATAACCTGCAAAATGTGTTTAAATTAGATTGTCTAGTTACTTTAAACGAATTTAAAGCTAAACTGAAGGATCTAGAGATGACTTCTTTAAGATGTCGGTGTTTTTAATGTATAATTTCGATTTTAATGTTGTAATATTGTCTCTATGTATTTATTGATGTTCTTTTATATTGTATGTCTGTAACAGTTTTCAATGTTGCCTATCTTGGCCAGGTCTCCCTTGAAAAAGAGATTTTTAATCTCAATGGGACTTCCTGGTTAAATAAAGGTTAAATAAAATAAATAAAATTAGTGTGTGTGTGTGTGTGTGTGTGCGAGAGAGAGAGCTTAAAAGTATTACATGGCATCATAAATGCAATATGCAATTTCTTGTGCCTTTTGAAAAGAGAGTACGATCCATGAAGATGCATGAAGAATCATTTTACACTTGCATATTTATTGGCACCCTGAATCAATATTTAATAGTTGAGATTGTCTTGTAGATTCACACCGCTACCGTACACCTCCTTCCCATCCTCCATTCTCCTTCCTCCATTTTCCCAATGGTATAATGGACGAGTGTGTAGCCGAGGACACAATGGCCGCACACACCACGTCATCTCATCTCATCTCATCTCATCTCATCACCGTGAGTCTGAACAAAGACGTCACAGGCATGACCCAGCCAGACGTGGCTGCTCTCAGCAGACATCCTCGTTTTTTAATTGATTTTTTCTTTTTTTCCGAATGTGCTAGTAATTCATCATAGGGTGTGAGAGAGGACGAAGAGAAGAGCTACGGAGTGAGAATAATACGGTGAGGTTTATCATCATATCTCTCACACACACAGACACACTCACACATCCGCTCTGTGGCTGTAATAGACTACTATAAGTAATGGCACCCACTGATCATGAGCAACCGATCTTGCACCTCTGGTATTACACAGACTCGCACACAAACCAGTGTCGCTTCTGGCTCTTCTCATTGGATGTGTGTCCACACAGTCTGTCCTGTGATTGGTTGTCCTGCCCAGTTCCTTTTTTGGGATCTTGATAATATTTGTGTTGTGGATTCAGCCTGCTGAGATCTGATCCAAGATAAACAAGTGACAAAGTCTTTCCGAAAAATAACAAACACCCATTTATGAGATGCACAAAAAAAACCCAGTGCAGTCAAAAGTCAGCCATGACCAGGAATTAGAGTGGAGTACAAAAGTTTGTATATCCAGAGGATGAAATGATAAACTCATTTTATTTCATGGCAGCAAGAAGACATGTTGTGTTGTCTTCTTCTTCTTCAAGTGCCAAATCAGAGTCTGACGTTGGCGACCATGTTTTTGAAACCAGTTCTATCCCACGCCAACCATAACAGGTCCACAGCTTTCATACCCGTTTAAAAATGCCAGACTCTGCAGAAGGTTCTGTCGTCTTTGTCTTCCTCGGCTTTTTCTTCCCTCTACTCTTCCTTCGATGCATATTTTTTCAATTGAGTTTTTTCCGACTATATGTCCAATGAACCACAATCCTTGACTTGCACATGATGTCAAAGCAAAATAGAAACCCAGATGTCGGCCATGTTGGTGGATATAAATACAAATGCGAGGTCAAGCGACATTCCATACAAAACATAGTCATGCGTGCGCAACTCTCTTTGTTTTTCCACTGCTTTAAGCGGTCTTTTAGTTTTGCCATATCTTTGTGCTGTATATGGTTGTGGTCACAACAGTACTCGTGACCGAGGCACGTTCCAGTTTTTTAGAATTCCGTCCGTGATTCGGAAAGAGGGCGAGGAACCTCTGAGGCTTAGTATGGCGAGGAGACGAGGGGATCAGGACACGTCATCCAATGACCATTTTGTCCAATAGTTAAGACATTCCGTCCAAAGCCTTTTTCATATGCACTATCAATTATTTTATATTTCAGGTATTCCTGTGTTTGCGAATGAAAGCCCCGTGAGAGTGCTGCTCGGCACCTAAAGATTTAACACGATCCAGCCAGCTTTAAAAGTTAATAACTCAGCCAACGGACCTCACAGCGAAGCCAAATTTTACAGGCACCTCCATCTAAGCCTCCCCCCTTCAAAAGCGCATAGTCTCGGGTAGGTAGGACCGCGCCTTGGCCTGGGATTTGTGAACGAAGCCCCTGCGAGAGCCTAAATATTTAACATGATCCATACTATGGCACTCATTTGCTTTACAAAAAATGTGTTTGGCTTCAGTCAAATCCCATTAAGAAGTCCTCCTTTTTTCAAACAAACAAATACATGAAATATAAACTAACTGATAGTGCATATGAAAAAGGCTTTGGATGAAATGGTCATGGAACGAAATGACCTGTATTCATACTCGATGGTCGGTAGAAGCGTCTTATCTTCAGAAAAGACTGACTTTTTAAAGTGTGGGTCAAAACCACACATATCTGTCTTCTCTCGATCGTTCAAATGGTTGTAATACTGAGAAAATTCAGCATTGTTTACAGACACGCTTTCAGCGGCTGTCGTCCTAGTTGCTTTGTATATCCGCCATCATGGCGGACGCTCATGACGTAGCACGGTTTGATCACGTGGTTGCAAGTCATCTATCGTCTTTGGCAGATAGTTCAAATGAGGTTCCTTGTTTCGTTGACCAATTCCAGTCGTTCACCATTTGTTCTTTTTCGATCCGGGATATTCTCTTCATTTTACAGTAAATCCGCATTTCCATTTCTTCCAGGCGATTCATATCTTGTTTGCTCAGCGTCCACGACTCTGTATTGTCTTACAGATGTTTAAACAAATTGTTACAGCATCACGAGTGTTCTGCTTGCATACTTTTTTGTCTGAAACACACTGTTTACGCCACTGTGAAGTGAATTACATTGATTATTTCATTACAGTGGCACCTGTCAAGGGGTGGGATATATTAGACAGCAAGAAAGAGAGCAAGAAAAATGGGCAAGTGTAAGGATCTGAGAGACTTTTTTTTTTTTACAAGGGCCAAATTGTGATGGCTAGATGACTGAGTCTGAGCATCTCCAAAATGGCACATCTTGTGCGGTGTTCCCGGTATGCAGTGGTTAGTACCGAACAAAAGTGCTCCAAGGATCCAAAGGACAACCGGTGAACCGGCAATGGGGCACGAAGGCTAGTCCATATGGTCCAATCCCACAGAAGAGCTACTGTAGCACAAACTGCTGAAATATTTCATGTTGACACCTTTCTGTTTAAGCCAGCATGAACTTTTTCAGCAATTTGTGCTCCAGAAGCTTTTCTGTGGGATTGAACCATATAGGCTAGCCTTTGTGCCCCATGCAAATCACCCATGACCCTGTTGCCAGTTCACCGGTTGTCCTTTGGATCCTTGGAGCACTTTTGGTAGGTACTAACCACTGCATACCAGGAACACCGCACAAGATGTGCCATTTTGTTCAATCCCAGTCATCTCACCATTACAATTTAGCCCTTGTAAAACAAAAAGTCACTCAGATCCTTATGCTTGCCCATTTTTCCTGCGTCCAACACATCAACTTCAAGAACTAACTCTTGCTGCGTAATATATCCCACCCTTTGACAGGTGCCATTGTAATGAGATAATCAATGTTATTCATGTTACCCATCAGTGGTCATAATGTTATGACTGATCAGTGTATACTGTATATACAGTATGATATCAAGTCAAAGGATGGCACCTTTACAACAGCTTTAACCACCTTTTAGATTTCTCTTTGTTGAAGTATTCTCTGCTCAAAAAATAAGCTCTTTGGTGTAAGTTTCATGTTTTTTTTCTTCGTAAAAACCTCCAGCGTGTGCATTTGTATTTGTTTGCATCTGTCAATTTAGAAAATTGTAACAACGTCAGCTGCTAATTAAATAAATGAAATAGTTAGCAGTGTTTGGAAGTGGTTGTTTTTGATTATTACTCAGGATTAAATTGCAATACATCAGTACTTTCCTGTTTACATGCAATAAGCGTTAAGTGCATTCAACATGGATGGTAATTTCGACTCTTACAACACCATCCATTATTAGAGTTTTGACTGTGAAGGGGGCGGCACGGTGGTGTAGTGGTTAGCACTGTCGCCTCACAGCAAGAAGGTCCGGGTTCGAGCCGGAGGGCCTTTCTGTATAGCACTGTATATCAATTCCTCTCTGGAACAAAGTCAAGATGTCATATGACACAGAACTATATAAAGATTTTACCCACAAAGATTTTTATACCAGGGCGGCACGGTGGTGTAGTGGTTAGCGCTGTCGCCTCACAGCAAGAAGGTCCGGGTTCGAGCCCCGTGGCCGGTGAGGGCCTTTCTGTGCGGAGTTTGCATGTTCTCCCCGTGTCCGCGTGGGTTTCCTCCGGGTGCTCCGGTTTCCCCCACAGTCCAAAGCCATGCAGGTTAGGTTAACTGGTGACTCTAAATTGAGCGTAGGTGTGAATGTGAGTGTGAATGGTTGTCTGTGTCTATGTGTCAGCCCTGTGATGACCTGGCGACTTGTCCAGGGTGTACCCCGCCTTTCGCCCGTAGTCAGCTGGGATAGGCTCCAGCTTGCCTGCGACCCTGTAGAACAGGATAAAGTGGCTACAGATAATGAGATGAGATGAGATGAGACTGTGAAGGGTGGGGAATTCAGACAGTGTAGAATATCACAATGATCTGTATCTTTGAAACATTGGTGCCCTCTCCTGACTGAAAAGTTCATACTGCCTTTGCTTTTGGTTCTCTTTGTTCAAAACGAGACTCTAGAATTCGTACATCTGCTGACATTAGGTTGTTTACAGAACCAAATCGAGAAATATTTCACTTTCTTTTTTTTTCAAGAAAGACTTTATTGACGTCTTCACATGATCAATGTGTTTTTTGTCTCTTGGACTACGTTTGAAAGTCAGTCGAATGATTAACATCTTGCTGTTGAGTCTGAATTCTTACAGAAGCTTATTAAAGCCTTGTGAAGCCTTTATTATCATAAAGTCTGTTTGCAATATAGAATTAACCCTAGAAGTGAATTTGTATATGTAATGATGCGTAAAGACTCTTATTGTACATACTGTATGTTTAGGATTATTTATGCTCGGCAATACTATTTAATTTTCTTCATTAAAATACAGTACATCTTAAAATAATAATAATTGGGCAGTAAATGTTGCTTTTCGTAAATAAACCTTGTATTGTATAGATTACACTCAGTATCACATTATTTATATATATTTGCATGCTTTTTACACGACAAATTTCTTAAAGCGAGACGGCCTTTCGATTTCATAAAATCGGTGAAATTTAGTTCCGTCTGAAATTGTGATATCTGTTTATTTCTGTAATATCTCACAAAATATCAGGCCATTCTGTGGCTGGGAAGTTACTTAATTTGAGGGGATTAAAGCAAATAATGTGCATGAAATCACTCGCTTTGCGCAGTCAAGCAGACAGAGGAAGTCCATGTGTGCGCATGTGCAGGTTTACCTTCGACATCATTCTGTCGCTAAACGAACAGCTGATCACACCGAGGTGCTCGCTGAGCACCGATATTTATTAGTTTGGTCCTGCGTTTCCTTTCCTTCGTATATAACATGACGTCTTTTCTTCTCGCTTTCTTTCCGTTACTGTAGTTGGTCTTTCACATTTCATTTGCACACTCACGCCCTCCATTTTTCTCTCCTGTTTCAAATCTGTATCCCACAATGCCTTGCGCAAATGGAGAAAGCCCACCATGTCATGCATGATGTAGTATCTTGTATTGGGTCATGGTGAAGCAGGAAAAAATAGCAGGCCACATGGCCCTAAATTCATTAATTGTTCTATTTAAAACATTTTTTTATGAAATTGGAAGTCTGTGATTTGAATTCAGTAGCATTTGGTCCACTAAACAAAAATAACTGTGTCAGGGAAAATTATTTTTATGACCTACACTTGAAAAATCTGAAAGGCAATCTAGCTTTAACGTTTCTCATTTCTGTCTGAGGCTTGTCGTATACTGAGCAGCATATGACTGTCGGAAAGTCTTCGGCTCCTCCACGTCTTCCTCGGTGTCGTATCTCTCCTCCTCCTCTCCCTCCTCCTCTTCCTCTTCCTCCTCCTCTTCCATCTCCTCCTGTCTGCGGAAAGTTCTGTTCAGAGACTGAAGAAGAAAAACAGGTGAATGAGAAACATCTTTAAACGCACTCAAAAAACATCGATGGAGTTGATTATTTTCCTGAAGCAACATGTCCTGAAATGTTTTTATTATTATTTTTTTGTGAATTAAAGAACAGCATCATAATGCTTTTTATCCATTTATGGTTATGTTTAATGATATGGACCATAATTAATTAGTTCTTGTTATCAGTTACATTATAGCAGCGATAAATGTTCTAGTGACAGAAAAGTTAGCATTAACATAAACCTAAACCTGTGATTTGGAGCTGAGCTGCTGTTACAGAAAATGAATCAACCAATCAGAATGGAGAATTCAACATGACTGTGGTATAATAGTGAAAGAGAATCTCTTATTCATCATTTAAAATAAAAATAATATTAGATTTCAGAGAGTTCTTCAGAGTCATGCCATCGAAGAACCTTGTTTTGGTTTTTGAAATTTTTTTGGAAACTTCTGATTAATGGTGCCAGCAAGAAATGAAACAGTTATCACCATATGGTATGTTATCATGTTGAAGGGCTTTTGTGGTGGAAAGTTTTGCGTCAAGAACAAAAGATATCTCAGGAATCATGGAATAAAACGCTCTCGCTGTCAGAAATGGAACTAAAAGTGGATTTTTAGGAAACCAAAAAATGATTCTTCAATGTCATTGACCTGAAGAACCTTTTCTGTCATGTTTAGGAGTGAACACTTCAATAGATTCAAAAGCATTCTTCAGATTGTCCCCCTTTAAAAGTTTCATCATTCATACCCCTTTTCCACCAAGGCAGATTGAGGGTTGGATCGGAGCTGGTGACTAATTACGAATCAGTTCTTTGTGTTTGGAGAGCCGAAGACTCCGCTCTCAGCGAGGAAAACTGGCTCGAGAGCAGCACCAACACCTTGCTGGCTTAGAACCAAGAACCGCTTACATCAGGGGTTGGGGGAGGGATTATCATGACCAACAAGACCAACTAAAACTTTGTGACCACCATTTTTAAAAAAAACAAAGCTAGTGTAGCTTCCAGTCTGTCTCATCCAGTAGTCAGCCATTGTTGTTGTTGTGCTTGGTGCTAATGTTGTTGGGAAAGCAAAGACGTGTACAGTGATGTAATGATGTGGCTCTATGGTGGCTCTCTTGCCTGTGGAAAAGCAAACCAGTTCTCAGAAGGTTCTCAAGTTGAACCAACCCTGAAACAGCCCAGAACAAGCACCTAATTCATGCTGGTGGAAAGAGGGTATCAGAGAACCTTTGAGGAAGTTTTTTTTTTCTAAAAGAGTATTGTGTTAGACCATGTACAAACCTTAAGGGGGGGGGGGGGGCTGTCCTCATTTATTATAGAAAGCAGTCATAAGTCGTGATAGTTCCCCTTGTACATTTACATGGATAAATTATTTAATGCCTGAGTCACCTTTTTCGGCTGATCCGAGGTCCACATGGGGTTAGAGAGGCTCGGCTGGTGAGTCAGTCTGAATGTAGACTGAGTGAGACTCGGGTATTGCGGCAAACCAGTGATAAGAGCCGTGTCCTCCAAAAGAGTACCAGAAATCTGGATTTGGTTCCTGAAAACCTGTAGAACAGTTTTAGGACCATGTCTAATGAGTTCTATCACTTTTACAAGACAATAATGTGTGGGTCAAGAAAACGGACAGGAGAAAAAAGCATCTACACTTTTACCATCATCAAGAAATCGAGATTCTTTGAATGCAAACTGAAACTTCTGTAAATGAAATAAACCACCCAGTCCACCATCTCCTTCTGTTTCCCTGTATCTATCCACCTAACCATCCATCAGTCCATCCATCACTCCTTCCATAAATCAATTAATCTGTTCATCCATTTATCGATCCACCTAACCATCCATTAGTCCATCCATCACTTAATCTGTCCATCCATTTATTGAGCCACCTAACCATCCATCCATCACTCTTTCCATAAATAATTTAATCTGTCCATCCATTTATCGAGCCACCTAACCATCCATCCTTCACTCCTGCCATAAATCAATTAATCTGTACATCCATTTATCTATCCACCTAACCATCCATCAATCCGTCTATCACTCCTTCCATATATCATTTAATCTGTCCATCCATTTATCTATCCACCTAACCATCCATCCATCACTCTTTCCATAAATCAATTAATCTGTCCATCAATTTATCTATCCATCTAACCATCCATCAATCCATCATCACTCCTTCCATATTTCATTTAATCTGTCCATCCATTTATCTATCCACCTAACTATCCATCCTTCACTCCTGCCATAACTCAATTAATCTGTCCATCCATTTATCTATCTGCCTAACTATCCATCCTTCACTCCTGCCATAACTCAATTAATCTGTCCATCCATTTATCTATCCACCTAATCATCCATCCATCGCTCCTTTCATAAATCAATCAATCTGTCCATCTATTTATCTATTCATCCATCATCTTTCTATCCATCCATGTACCATTAATCCATCCTTTCTTCCATAAATCATTTCATCTATCTGTAACAATTTCTATTTTAAATGTCATTTAATATTACAAGAAAACAAATTTCCCATAAAACTAAAAGAGGGAAGAAGAGACTTCAATAATATTTTGAATAACTAAATATCCACCTCTAGATCTTTGTCAATATCCATAGTTTCCAGGTTGTTGAAGGTGTGTGTATAAACTTCCAAAGCTTTGGAATGGAAGAGCATCTCCACCATGATGAACTCGGTGAAGATCCTCTGAAATAAGAACACTTTATAAGGTTAGGTAAGTGTAGAACTCAGTTGTGCTGGTGGACCTGTACATTGTGTGTATGTTATGCTGGAGACAAAATTACTCACCTTTACATCAGACAGTTTCTGTCTCTGGAAGTCAGTGATGGTCTCCTCCATTTGCCTGGAGCTCCTGTTGGCGTTGCTGTTGGCTTTCTGCACACTGGTTTCAGCCTGTGCAGGTTTAAACAGATCAGGAAATCCATGATGGTGGAACACAGATAACCAGTATGAAACCAAATTAAAGTTTTGGAATGGTCTGGGCAAGGACCTTTAATTGTCCTGAAGCCCATTGAGATGCTTGAACAGGCAATTCAGGCTGAAAAGCCCTCCAGTGTGGCTGAATTAAAGCAAGTCTGCAAAGAAACGTGTTCAGAATACCTCCAGAGCGATGATAAAGACTGATCTCATTCACAATTGGAAGCATTTGGTTGCAAGTGTTGTTGCTAAGGTTGGTGCAACCAGTTATTACATTTAGGAGGACAATTACTTTTCACATGGGTGATAGTTGTTCCATTCCCTATTTCCTTCACTAAATTATATGATCATTTAAAAACTGTTTTGTGTTTTCTCATGTGCCATTTATGTCTCTTTACATCTTTTTTCTTCACTTATCCTCAAATGTAAGGATACAGAATAATGTATATGAAAGATCCAAATACCGGGGTTGGGGCTCGTATGCGAGTGCTTGGTGGCCAGGCCTTTGCCCATGGGGCCCGGCCGGGCTCAGCCCGAAGAGGTGACGTGGGCCCGACCTCCTGTGGGTTCACCACTCACAGAGGTAGCAGTAGGAGATTGGTGCAGTGTGGATTGGGTGGCAGTCGAAGGCAGGGGCCTCGACGACCTGATCCCCGGACACAGCGGCTGGCTGTTGGGACATGGAATGTCACTTTGCTGGGGGGAAAAGAGCCTGAGCTTGTGCGGGAGGTTGAGAGGTACCGGCTAGAGATAGTCGGGCTCACCTCCACGCACAGCTTGGGCTCTGGAACCCAGCTCCTCGAGAGGGGCTGGACTTTCCTCTTCTCTGGAGTCGCCCGTGGTGAGCGACTGCGGGCTGGTGTGGGCTTGTTTATAGCTCCCCAGCTCAGCCGCCATGTGTTGGAGTTTACCCCAGTGAACAAGAGGGTCGCCTCTCTGCACCTTCGGATTGGGGAGAGGGCTCTTGCTGTTGTTTGTGCCTACGGGCCAAATAGCAGTATAGAGTATCCGGCCTTCTTGGAGTCCCTGGGAGAGGTACTGAGGGGTGCTCAGACTGGGGACTCCATTGTGCTACTGGGGGACTTCAATGCTCACGTGGGCGACGACAGTGACACCTGGAGGGGCGTGGTTGGGAGGAACGGCCTCCCCGATCTGAACCCGAGCGGTGTTTTGTTATTGGACTTCTGTGCTAGTCACGGTTTGTCCATAACGAACACCATGTTCGAGCATAGGGGTGTCCATAAGTGCACGTGGGACCAGGACACCTTAGGTCAGAGGTCGATGATCGACTTTGTAGTCATTTCATCTGATCTCCGGCCCTATGTCTTGGACACTCGGGTGAAGAGAGGGGCTGAGCTGTCAACTGATCACCACCTGGTGGTGAGTTGGATCCGCTGGCGGAGGAGGAAGCTGGACAGACCTGGCAGGCCCAAACGTATGGTGAGGGTCTGCTGGGAACGTCTGGCCGAGCACTCTGTTGGGGAGGTCTTTAACTCCCACCTCCAGGAGAGCTTTTCCCAGCTTCCGAGGGAGGCGGGGGACATTGAGTCTGAGTGGACCATGTTCTCTACCTCCATTGTGGATGCAGCTGTTCGGAGCTGTGGCCGCAAGGTCTCCGGTGCCTGTCATGGCGGCAATCCCCGAACCCGGTGGTGGACACGGGAAGTAAGGGATGCCGTCAAGCTGAAGAAGGAGTCCTATCGGGCCATGTTGACCTCCGGGACTCCTGAGGCAGCTGATGGGTATCGGCAGGCCAGGCGTGCTGCAGCTCGGGCAGTTGCGGAGGCAAAAACTCGGAACTGGGAGGAGTTCGGGGAGGCCATGGAGAAGGACTATCGGTCGGCCTCGAAGAAATTCTGGCAAACCGTCCGGCACCTCAGGAGGGGGAAGCAGCACTCTGCCAACACTGTTTACAGTGCAGGTGGGGAGCTGTTGACCTCGACTGGGGACATTGTCGGGTGGTGGAAGGAATACTTTGAGGATCTCCTCAATCCCACCATCATGTCTTCCACTGAGGAGACTGAGGCTGATGACTCAGAGGTGGACTCGTCCATTACCCAAGCCGAAGTCACTGAGGTGGTTTGCAAGCTCCTCGGTGGCAAGGCACCGGGGGTGGATGAGATCCGCCCTGAGTATCTCAAGTCTCTGGATGTTGTGGGGCTGTCTTGGTTGACACGCCTCTGCAACATTGCGTGGCAGTCGGGGACAGTGCCTCTGGAGTGGCAGACTGGGGTGGTGGTCCCTCTTTTTAAGAAAGGGGACCGGAGAGTGTGCTCCAATTATAGGGGAATCACACTTCTCAGCCTCCCAGGGAAGGTTTACTCCAGGGTACTGGAGAGGAGAATTCGACCAATAGTTGAACCTCGGATCCAGGAGGAACAATGCAGTTTTCGTCCTGGTCACGGAACACTGGACCAGCTCTATACCCTTCATAGGGTGCTCGAGGGTTCATGGGAGTTTGCCCAACCAGTCCACATGTGCTTTGTGGATCTGGAGAAGGCATTCGACTGTGTCCCCCATGGTATTCTGTGGGGGGGTGCTTCGGGAGTATGGGGTTCGGGACTCTTTGCTAAGGGCTGTCCGGTCCCTGTACGAACGGAGCAGGAGTCTGGTTCGCATTGCCGGCAGTAAGTCAGACCTGTTCCCAGTGCATGTTGGACTCCGGCAGGGCTGCCCTTTGTCACCGGTTCTGTTCATAATTTTTATGGACAGAATTTCTAGGCGCAGCCAGGGGCCGGAAGGAATCCTGTTTGGGAACCACAGGATTTCATCTCTGCTTTTTGCGGATGATGTTGTCCTGTTGGTTTCTTCAAACCAGGACCTTCAGCATGCACTGGGGCGGTTTGCAGTCAAGTGTGAAGCGGCTGGGATGAGAATCAGCACCTCCAAGTCTGAGGCCATGGTTCTCGACCGGAAAAGGGTGGCTTGTCCTCTCCAGGTTGGTGGAGAAGTCCTGCCTCAAGTGGAGGAGTTTAAGTATCTCGGGATCTTGTTCACGAGTAAGGGAAGGATGGAGCGTGAGATCGACAGGCGGATCGGTGCAGCCTCCGCAGTGATGCGATCGCTTTACCGGTCCGTCGTGGTGAAGAAGGAGCTGAGCCAAAAGGCGAAGCTCTCAATTTACCGGTCGATCTACGTTCCGACTCTCACCTATGGTCATGAGCTTTGGGTAATGACCGAAAGAACAAGATCGCGGATACAAGCGGCGGAAATGAGTTTCCTTCGCAGGGTGGCTGGGTGCTCCCTTAGAGATAGGGTGAGAAGCACAGTCACTCGGGAGGAGCTCGGAGTAGAGCCGCTGCTCCTCCACATCGAGAGGAATCAGCTAAGGTGGCTCGGGCATCTTTTTCAGATGCCTCCTGGACGCCTCCCTGGGGAGGTGTTCCAGGCATGTCCCCCTGGGAGGAGGCCCCGGGGAAGACCCAGGACACGCTGGAGGGACTATGTCTCTCGGCTGGCCTGGGAACGCCTCGGTGTTCTTCCCGAGGAGCTGGCCAAGGTGTCTGGGGAAAGGGAAGTTTAGGCTTCCATGCTTAGACTGCTGCCTCCGCGACCCGGTCCCAGATAAGCAGAAGAAGACGAGACGAGAAGATCCAAATAAAGTGTGCTTAATAAATTTAAGGCAATGCAACAGAATTTAAAGTAAGTTTAAAAAAAGGGAACATGCTTCAATTTTAAAACCTTTTTCCTATAAATATTATAATAAATATTTATTATAATAATAATAATAATAAGAAGAAGAAGAAGAAGAAATATATTGGATGGTAGTAAATTGTTGTACACGTACGTTCTGGGGTGCCAATAATTGTGACACCTAATTGTTAATTTATTTTTATCTGGATTTTTCTTTTTAATTTTCTTACAATTAAATCATTTAATTCAATTATAAAGTTAATTTCTCTCATATTTTCAGTCTGACTGTATATACATATGGGCTAATCCAAAAGTATTGGCACCCTGTGTAAAGATGAGTATGTGTGGCTCTAAATCTGAAAACGTAACAGATTTAAATAAATATGATTGAAGTAATAATTATTCTTCATCAAAAATACTTACTAAATAAAGAATTGGATATTATTATTATTATTATTATTATTATTATTATTATTATTATTAAAAATGAGTTGTTTTAGGTTTTAATTAAAATAAAAAGATGTTCAAAAATTAAAAGAAAAAATTTCCAAAAATTG
Organism: Neoarius graeffei; assembly: GCF_027579695.1. NCBI lineage: Eukaryota > Metazoa > Chordata > Actinopteri > Siluriformes > Ariidae > Neoarius > Neoarius graeffei. Next base: position 5,532,452 of record NC_083574.1, read on the forward strand.
CTTTATCAATAAATCCAGTAGATAGATTATTTCCATTAAGCTTGTGATTCGATTTTGTGGTATCTTTTGATCAGTTATGCTTGTTGAAGAACATTAGAAACACTGTATAACACTGGAACATGAAAATGAAAACACATGGAATATTATTTGTTTTATATTTAGCCATATTAATTGTTGTTTTGTTGTCCCTACTATAACAGTAGTAGTAATCAGATGGTACAACAAAACTGAAAGAAAAGCTTGACAGAAATAATGATCAATATACTGGAGTTTTTTCAAGCAATTTTAAAACCTTTTGAATATAATAATAATAAGAAGAATAATAATAATAAGAAGAAGACAAAATACAAGTATATTGGATGGTAGTAAACTGTTGTACACATGTACATGCTCAGAAAATAAAGTACATTATTGTACCTTTAACAGTACAATGACTTGTCATTGGATCAGTACCCTCTAAGGTACTTATTTGTACCCTTTATATACAACTTGGGAACATATATGTACCTGTTTGGCCCTAGAAAGGTACACATAGTTACCTTGAAGACCAATAATGAGCCCTAGAGGGTACATTAGTGTAGATTGTACCCTGGTGGGCAGGAATGGACTCCAACTGTACCCCTATTTCAGACAGTGTAACTGAGAGAATGTTTGATTATTAAATGCTGAAATTAAGGCCCACATTATGAAAACGATGTTTATCTCAGATCACCTCCAGTTCCTCCAGGTTTACCTGTGTCTGATGGAATCAATTAAGGTCAATAATCAGCACTTCATATTGTTGTAGAGATAACATAAATAGTCAAGCTGTAATATCTAATATAATTAATGTGAAATGTGATGATAAACATGTGTATTGCTGCAGGATACAATGCTCTGGATGTCTGCTGGGTTCCTCAGCCGGAGCTTTTCCAGCCGCTGCAGCTCTTTTATCTCTCTGTTACGATCCGCACTAAACCTCTTCAAATCTGCCTGGAAATCGAAGAATTTTTTAATTTCACTTTAAGGTCCTAGTATTATAATTAAATAGTGTTATCACATATATATATATATATATATATATATTTTTAAGTTGTAATACATTTTAAAATATCTTACACACTGTGTCCAAAATCACTCACTACTCACTATCTAGTGGACTCATAGTATCCCACAATGCATCGTGAAAAGTAGTGTACCTTTAGATGGTCACTAACCAAGCAACATATACCATCATGCATTACGGTCGTGCTAAAAGAAAAATGGCAGACGGAAGACATGAGCACCCGGTGCAGCAACAAGAGGAAGAAACGCATTATAAACGGACATTCAAGTCCGATTAAAAATAGTAAGAGAATAGAAAATAAGTTCAAATAGAATAAGACAGATAAAATACAAGAATAAAAGTTCCAGTGCAGAGCGAGGAATTAATCAAAAGCCTCAAATTTGATTTAATAAAAGGCAGCGGCGAAGAAGAAAGAAAGAATTCAGCCTTGATTTAAAAGAACTGAATGATACAGCAGACACAAAGTACTTTGTATTTATTAATATGTGAAATACGCTCAGTATAATATGGATTTATTATTTTGAAAACCCACCAGACGACTGATCTGGCACGTTTTAATTGTGCGACAGTAATGATGTAAATAACGGCGTGGTGGAGTAGTGTCCCAAAGTGTTTTTTTTTTTTTTTTTAATTTTACCAATGAGCTCACTCTATAGTCCTCTACCGGTATATACTGTAGAATTCCCTGGATAGTGAGTAAGGAGTAGTGAATGAGTGAGTGATTTCGGATACAGCTATGGTGTCTTGGATAAGTATTCATGCCACTTGAAACCTGAAACATTTTGTTGTTACATCCCAGAACTAAAACGAACTTAATTCGGATTATATGTCATAACTTTAATCAAATGGAGTCCATTAGTGTGCACTTAAAGTGTCACATAGCATTAGTATAACTCCAACTGTTTCTGGAAGGTGACAGAGTTTGTTCTGGTAAAGTATCAATCAGGATTTGGTGATGAAAAAAATCCCAAATTTTGAAAATCTGACCAAGATACATTATTGAGAAATAGACAGAATATGGTCTGACAAAGGAGAAGCAGTCCTGTCTCTACAGGAAGCCGTTCACTAAAAAGTCTGTAGGGATGTTAAGCAGTGACACCAGCAGGGAAGAAAAACTGAGCTGCACTGCGTATGGATGTGTGTGTTCAACTTACTGCTTCCTGTGGATCTGCTAGTTGAGTGCTTTTGTTGGTGGTTACAGGAGCTACGGAATAAGTTTCTGTGTTTTGCCGATTGTTTCTATGATGAGAACACTCTTATGCCGCTTTTCCACTACAAACGCGGCTGAGCCGTGCCGAGTCGAGCTGAGTCGGGCTGAGCGGGGCTGTTGGAGTTGCATTTCGACTACAACCGCGCTGAACCGTGCTGGCTGGAAGTGGGTGGACACATTGGGTGGAGTTAGCGAAAGTGGGTGGACGTCATGTGATGCCGTTAAGCAGCGCAAACAGTGACATCAGTGACAGTGGCGGAACAAGTCAGAGCCGGGCCAGGGGCGGGGCAAATGACCGGGCCCTTTATTAAAGCTTATCATAACATCATTTTAGGCTACAAAATGTCCGCAACTGCGGTGTTTACCAATTTCAACACTACCGGGTGCAACTATGTTATTTAGTACATCAAGTCCTTCAAACAAACATGTAACTCAGAAACGAAAAACATTAGGATACTGTACATGGCTCATAATAAAACATCAATAGCCTATACTGCGCACATTATTTGAAGGGCATACGAATGAGCGCTCAGAGGCTGCAACGGTGACAGGAAGAGTCAGAAATAAAAGGAGGGCGGTGCAAACCTCACTGAATGCACTGTGTTTACCAATTTCAACACTACGGGGTGCAACTATGTTAGTTTGTACATTAAGTCCTTCAAACGAACATGTAACTCAGAAACAAAAAAAAACATTAGGCGACATACTGTACATGGCTCATAATAAAACATCAATAGCCTACTGCGCGCATTATTTGAAGGGCATACGACGAGCCTTGCGCTCCACGAACTCCTCCACGATGCTCTGTATGTCACTGATTCAGTGATCTTTTAAGCGGTAGTCTCACGACCCGAATAGTAAACAATAAACATGGAGGACATGGAGTCGTTAGTGTTGCTGGTCTCGGTGCTGTGGCTTGTTGTCACCGACAACGCGGACAGATACTGGCAAGAGCGTATAGATGAGGCGAGGCGCATAAGGCTTCAGAAATTCTCGTAATTCATAATTATTCTTCTTCCGGGTTTGCGGTGTTTACAGATCCCAGCGCTCGCGGGGCGTGTGTGGGCATGTGAGGACACTCCTCCTCACCAATCAGTGCACAGGGGAGTGTCTGCTCACGCCCCCAACCTCAGTTGGCACGGTTTGGCTCGCTTCAGCCCCACTCCAAAACGGTGCGAGTTTTAGGGGCTAAGCAGGGCTGAAACGAGCTGAGTCGTGCTGGTTTTTGGTAGTCGAAACGCGAGCCGTGTCGGGCTGAAGTGAGCTGAAGCGAGCTGAAGTGAGCTGAAAAAGGGTAGTGGAAAAGGGCCATTACTCTATCATCATGATGATTTACCTTAGTGTTTACAATTGCTGTTACTTCTACAGAATATCACACTTGGTGTTATTCTGTCACTTGTTCATTTGGCACGAGAACTTTCTTGCCTTTGTGTATCTGACTATTGCACTCGTTGTACAGAGCGTCTGATAAATGCCTGTAATGTAATGTAATGTAGATTACATTACAGGCATTTAGCACATTCTATATAGAGGACTATATACAGGGGCGGTCCTGGGGGCGGTCCGACCGGGCAGCCGCCCGGGGCGGCATCCCAGGGGGGGCGGCACGAGTGCGGGCGCGAAAAAAAAAAGGTCCCAAAAAAAAAAAGGTCCCCCCAAAAAAACCCCGAAAAAAAAAACAAGACGGGGGGGGGGGTGAACATTTTGGATGGGGAAGCCCAATACCAAAGTTGCGCAGGTGACGTCATCATAACAAGAGGCGTCAATACCTGAAGTTGGTCAGTTCTTGTAGCTCAATTGTAATTAAGGGTTTGCAGCAGTGTTACACACACACAAGTGTAACATGCAGCAAAAGCCATCATGCGTCACGTTTGCTGTGGGCACAAAACCCCGTATAATTTAAATAACAAACCAAATATGGTGCCGCAATGCATAGGACACAAACTCAAGACGCCTCTCAAATGTGCAACCACATTACATTACACTGAGCAAACGCTTTTGTGTGTGCGTGTGCGCGCGAGAAAGAGGAGAGAACAGAAAAGCAGAACAATCCAAACAACTTCAAAACGGCTGTACGTTTGATTGTGTGTATGAACCGAATGAATTCCCAAGATTATTGTGGTCGTGGTGGTCAATTGGTCAAGTTGAAATGGTTCAGTCTCACCTCTCGCGTTAGGTGATCACCACTACACACTGACGGTGAGTTTGTGTTGGGGGAAGGCAGGGGGAATCATTCAGGAGGAGGTCGAATGACAAATAAACGGAGTCGTACTCGGAGATAGATCTGGTGTTGGTGTTCTCAGCGTGATCTCAGTAGTTATGGATTTCTGCCAAATGTAGTGCTTTGTTCCAAGGCCAAAAAGTGCAGGATTTGATATGGCACGCGACTCTTCCATAAATACTACATCATGTGGAAAAGTTGAAGGGGTGAATACTTATACAAGGTACTAGTCTGGCTAACGTGACTTCAAAGCTCTGCGAGCATTTGGTCTGGCAAAGATATTAAGCCCAACTGTTTCCCAAAGTGCGTAGTTGACCCGCCTCCCTGAAATGCCTCAGTTTGCTACTGGTCGAAGCCAGAAAAGGCTGTGACGAAGCTTAAACCAATCACATCACTCTTTCCTCTGACGTATGTGACGCGACGGGGCTAACTGGTAGATTAAACTCTTACCGAAGCCGGTCGGGAGCAAGGCGAAAACGTCCTTCCTTTCAATAAATACCTCCAGGGCTGCTCTTTGCTCCGTTTTCAATGAGAACTTGCTCCATGTTTGTAATGTTTCTAGTGAATGAAGCGCTTCCGGCATAGATTCTGTAAACAATCTATGGCTTCCGGTCGCAGTTCTGCTACGTCAGTGCCTTGAACACGCCTCTACCCAGGACTGTTGGAGATGCTCAAAGTTGATTGGCTCCCGATTTTTCGGGAGCTTGGAAGAGCTGTAGATAGCTTGCCTGGCCAGACTAAGCTCGCAACAGGCCCTCGTGTTGTGTCACGCTTAGGATGGGCGGACCTAGGCTAACAAGGTACTGTCCTCAGGGATAAGAAACTATCATCTCTAAAATAACTCTCTAGATATTTACCTTTGCACTTTTGAATCATTTTTTATTATGGGCTTGTAAAAAATACAAGGTAGAGACGATATTAATTTTTTTGCGAGACCAAACCTCAGAAGTTTAACTCACTCGTTTAGTTTTCACAATATTCCCGTATGCCTTTAAAGGTGAGACCACTCGCGTTTCCAGCCTCTCAACCTACAAAGACACATCAGATACATAAGGAAAAGCAATGTTTTAAATTATATTTTTGGATATTTATTTTAAAATCAGCCATAAAAATGATATATTTAACAATATGGATTTAAAATGTTACATAATTCATAGCATGTTTGGTTATGGTTGTAGTTTTGCATAAAAATAGTTAATTTTTTTTAAATGTTGAATTTTTACATTTCATATGTTCACCATTATTTCTGTAAAGTTTTTTTTTTGGGGGGAGGGGCATCATTTGATCAATTGCGAATATAATAGAAATACCACACACACATCAATTTTTCAACATTTGAACTATTACATGGTATACCGCCATGCATTTTTACATATTTACATATATTCAAGGAATTACATTCACAATGAGATGAGATGAGATGAGATGAGATGATCAAATGCGATATACACTCCCTGGCCACTTTATTAGGAACACCCATACATCCACCTGCTGTCTGATGCAGTTCTCTAATCAGCCGATTGCTTGAGAGCAGCACGATGCATCAAATTGAGCAGATACAAATCGAGAGCTTCAGTTCATTTTCACGATGTTCAAACATCAGAACGGGAAAAATTGTGATCTCACAGTGAAGTGTGACTTTCTTTCACTGTGGCATGGGTGTTGGTTTGAGCACGATGAGTATTTTTGGTTTGAGTATTTCAGAAACTGCTGATCTCCTCCTGGGGGTTTCACACGCGACAGTCTTGAGAGTTTATACAGAATGGTGCGAAAAACAAAAAACAAGAGTGAGTGAGTGAGTGAGTGAGTGACAGTTCTGTGGGTGGAAACAAACGCCTTGTTGATAAGAAAGGTCAGAGGAAAATGGACAGATTGGTTCAAGTTTTTTTTTCCAGGAAGGATATAGTAACTCATATAATCACTCTTTACAACCGTGGTGAGCAGAAAAGCATCTCAGCATTCATGCAACAGCAGAAAGAACACATTGGGTTCCACTCCTGCAGCCAAGAACAGGAATCTTAGAATCAACCAGAAGTTCCTATTAAAGTGCCCAGTGAGTGTATATACACTATTTATCAATCTACCTTCATTTCAAGACTGTATTAATATATTTTCCATCATCACGTCACGTACAGGTCATTCGATTTTCATTTCCTCTCACCTCGGCCTGTCTGTAATCCTGCACCATGGCTAAATCTTCTGAGAAGTTCTTCAGGCAGATTCTGACCTCAGGGCCTTCAGTACTGGAGAATTCGTGCAGCTGCTGGACGAGTGAATCGGCTTTGTCTCTCAGTTTGGCCGTTTTGCGAGTGTACGCGGCGAGCAGTGTGCAGAACTGACCCATGTACTTCTCAGCATTGTTTATGGTCAACTCCATACTCTTCAGCTGTGCATCTCTGGGGAAAAAATACACTTATATAATTGGACAAGTCGATTTATAATAATAATAATAATAATAATGGGCGGCACGGTGGTGTAGTGGTTCGCGCTATTGCCTCACAGCAAGAAGGTCCGGGTTCGAGCCCCGTGGCCAGCGAGGGCCTTTCTGTGCAGAGTTTGCATGTTCTCCCCGTGTCCACGTGGGTTTCCTCCGGGTGCTCCGGTTTCCCCCACAGTCCAAAGACATGCAGGTTAGGTTAACTGGTGACTCTAAATTGAGCGTAGGTGTGAATGTGAGTGTGAATGGTTGTTTGTGTCTATGTGTCAGCCCTGTGATGACCTGGCGACTTGTCCAGGGTGTACCCCGCCTTTCGCCCGTAGTCAGCTGGGATAGGCTCCAGCTTGCCTGCGACCCTGTAGAACAGGATAAAGCGGCTAGAGATAATGAGATGAGATTAAGTTACATTTATATAGCGCCTTTCTCAAACTCAAGGTCACTTTACATAGGTCAAGAAAACAAAACAAAGAAAACAGAACACACACACACACACAAAAGGTTGGTAAAGTATTGCAGCAGCCAACCCTTGAAAAGCCCTCTAAAAAGAGGTGGTACCCCTCCAGGCGGTAGAACAAAGCGGGACCTGTTTTATTTGAAGGGTATGGGTGTCTACTTCATGAAAAACATGGTTGTACAAAATTAATATTGTAACAACATATGGATTAACCCTTATTTGCCGGACCATCTGCGAAATTCTGTATGGCCAAAGTTTTCTGTAATTTGAACCTAATTCTCATTCCAACTAAGGTAAGAGTTGTGGGAGGAAGGCCTATGGCCATCTTAATTACTTCATGCTGCATGCTGAACAGTCCTAAGCAGCAGTGTTGTGCAAGTTCACACTTTTTTTGAACTAGTTCAAGTTCAGTTCAAACATGTTAAAAGTGAACTGGTCACGTTCATAGTTCACAGTTTTAATTCTGAACTAGTTCAAAGTTCAGTTCATTTTACTTTTAGACGGGATATGAAAATAAAGACTAAAATCATATGCTATATTCTAGCTCAAAACTACTCACATATTATAGATATTATATTCTATCACAGGGCGGCATGGTGGTGTAGTGGTTAGCGCTGTCGCCTCACAGCAAGAAGGTCCTGGGTTCGAGCCCCGTGGCCGGCGAGGGCCTTTCTGTGCGGAGTTTGCATGTTCTCCCCGTGTCCGCGTGGGTTTCCTCCGGGTGCTCCGGTTTCCCCCACAGTCCAAAGACATGCAGGTTAGGTTAACTGGTGACTCTAAATTGAGCGTAGGTGTGAATGTGAGTGTGAATGGTTGTCTGTGTCTATGTATCAGCCCTGTGATGACCTGGCAACTTGTCCAGGGTGAACCCCGCCTTTCGCCCGTAGTCAGCTGGGATAGGCTCCAGCTTGCCTGCGACCCTGTAGAACAGGATAAAGCGGCTACAGATGATGATGATGATGAGATATTCTATCACACAAAATGGAAGTTATTGTACATACTATATATGGAAAAAGGACAAAATATTTTGATTTCTTCACTGACTCAACCACTGCACCAAAACGTTACACGTGACTTCAAACAAATGCTTTCAGTTTCAACTAACAGTAACTTCTAATAAACTAGTCTGATGAACGAGGATTTCTCAACTTTGCTTAGTGGTTGTAAATCTTCCACAATGTAGTCAATAATCAGTTTATCTACCTGCTGCTGGGAGACAGTGGTACTCTTGAAGGCTGCAGGCAGTGTGACTTGGATTTTGGGATTTTGGCAGGGGATCTTCTTGCCCTTTCCCTTCTGATCCTCGAGGACTTGCATATATGCTTTGAAACTGCTTCAACTCAATGTGTCGTTTCAAATTTGAGAACGACGTTGTCGATGTTCTTACTTGTTTTTTTCAGGAAAGGTGGACAGAGCTTACACAGAAAGGTAAGGTTTTTACCATTTGAGTCTTTGTGTGAAATTGTGTAAAATTGCTGTAAATAACCATGATGAGAATCCGTCTCATCTGTGTTCTCCGTGCCGCTACTTGAACTTTCACTGGCCATGTTGCTGTGAGTGTGCGCCGGCTGTGGTGTGCGCGCTGTCTGCTGCCTGTAGCTAGGGAACGCTGGGTTACGCCTACTCTGCTCTGCTGCATCATGGGTAACGTAGTATGGAGCCAAATCATAGAGCCATCCACTATCTCCGGCTTCACACTACGTTATCCATGATGCATTGCACACACGCGGCACCTCAGGGCAGTGAGTGACAACAACATCAGACTGACAGTGAAGTAGTAGAACGTAAAATATCTTGCAAGTAGACGTGCCACTCGATTCATCAGGTTTCATGTTTCATTCATCTTCATGTTTGTCGTTCATGTCGCATAATTTGAACGAATTCACGTTCAAGTTCTTTCATTACAAAGTTGTTGCGTTCAGTTCAAAGTTCATGGAAAAACGAGCGTGTTCAATGAACGCGTTCTTTTGAACGTGTTCATGCACAACACTACTAAGCAGCACATGGCTTCATGTACAATGAATGGAATTCTGTGTTTCTATGGGCAGCCAACGCTGGATTATGTAATTGCTGTGGCCACCAAACCTCAGTCTGGCCACTATCCCAGGTGAAAATGTTATCGATTCTGTAACTGATAGAGTGCATTTGAGCTTTGAGGTATTAACTAAATTCCTCTGAGTAGATCAGTAGGCCTATGCTGTTTTAGAATATGATGTTTGTGTGTCGGCAGGGCTCTTCTGCATTGACATTTGTGAGTGTGTTTCCTGTCCGAATGTCCCCCACGATCAGGAGACATTGGCAGAGATGTGAATGACATACAGCATGGCATTTTCTACATGAATCTCTACTTGACCACCCCTTGACATAATGAGTGAACTAGATTTCAACCTGAGAATAAAAAGGGTTATAATTATTGAAAGTCATGTTTGATCGAAATGAAGGCCTATTATTTACTAGTAACTGTTCAGGGTTAACAGCACAAAAGAATCCCCAGATCTGCACAAAATGAACAAAATATATTCTATTCGTTTTCGTGTTGTTGTACACACCATCCAAATAATATGTGTGTATTGTTTCAATACAAAAACATCAACAGGTTTTTATAGAAGAGGAAGCAGATGTTTAGTAAGATAGTGCTTTTCAAAAATATCTTATGCTAGCAAACCTAATTTCACGATCAAAGATGTCGGCAATGTTTTGTATGACCAATGACCCGATCAACCTGTATTAGCTAGGAAGGGGTTAAATTGCTTGAAAACATGTCTCAGACTACATTTGCATCTTTGAAATAATGATTTCTCTCCTTAGTAATGTACAACTCATCCATAGAGAAAATATCGGCTTCATTTTCTCAAATTGTGATTTCAACATTAAATCCGGGTTTATGCGCTGTCGCAAACAAAGGGTTAATTGGCAGTGTTGTACCCATTCTGAACAATTCAAACTGGTATTTTTGAATAAAAGACACCTAAAACTATAGAATGATATAAGTTTTCCCTTATTTTCCTGACAATTAATCATTTATAATTGAAATATTCAACGAACAACCTGAAAAAAACTCAAAAATATTTGGATTCTAAGGGGTTAATACACCCATAAATTGATGAAAATCAAATTAAACACCCAGAAAGGTTGCATTAGCATATCATGGACCTACTGTAAATGATTCAGTATATTGATGCCCACACATCAATATGTGCATTCATTGCAGAGGAAATGCCTCTGGTATAGCGATACAGAATTTTGCAGATGGTCCGGCAAATAAGGACCATATGTTGTTACAATATTAATTTTGTACAACCATGTTTTTTATGAAGTAGACACCCATACCCTTCAAATAAAACAGGTCCCGCTTTGTTCTACCGCCTGGAGGGGTATGCCCTTTATTTTCAGCTCCTCGCCACTGGTCTAAAGAGTGGTAAGTTTATGCAGTGGTGGAGGAGGAGAAGTGTTCATGAATCAGAAAGGTTTTGAGATGTGATTTGAAGAAAGGAAGGGAAGAGCCGTCAGGGAGGGGTTGTGGGAGGGACTTCCAAAGTTTGGGGGCCGTGGCACTGAAGGACCTGCCACCCAGGGTAGAGAGTCTGGTGCAGGGGGCAGCAAGGAGATTATGGCTAGACGATCTGAGAGAGCGGGATGGAGTGTAAGGGGTGAGGAATAAAGCACTTAGGGATGTAATCATCGACGGTGTGGTCAGAGTAACTTTGCTTCATCACACCACCCTGTCATGGATTAGTATCCTATAACAGCACAACAATGTGTGTTTTATAGCTTATAGTCCTGTATATCACTCAGCTCCAATAGATGACAAAAGATGTTAAGATAAACAGTGTCTTCAAGTGTTTCCATTTGAGGTCAAATTGAGATCCAGATGCTTTAGAAGCTGACTTGATATTATAGTGATCATTTACAGTGGTGCTTGAAAGTTTGTGAACCCTTTAGAATTTTCTATATTTCTGCATAAATATGACCTAAAACATCATCAGATTTTTATACGAGTCCTAAAAGTAGATCAAGAGAACCCAGTTAAACAAATGAGACAAAAATATTATACTTGGTCATTTATTTATTGAGGAAAATGATCCAATATTACATATCTGTGAGTGGCAAAAGTATGTGAACCTCTAGGATTAGCAGTTAATTTGAAGGTGAAATTAGAGTCAGGTGTTTTCAATCAATGGGATGACAATCAGGTGTGAGTGGGCACCCTGTTTTATTTAAAGAACAGGGATCTATCAAAGTCTGATCTTCACAACACATGTTTGTGGAAGTGTATCATAGCATGAACAAAGAAGATTTCTGAAGACTTCAGAAAAAGTGTTGCTGATGCTCATCAGGCTGGAAAAGGTTACAAAACCATCTCTAAAGAGTTTGGACTCCACCAATCCACAGTGAGACAGATTGTGTACAAATGGAGGAAATTCAAGACCATTGTTACCCTCCCCAGGAGTGGTCGACCAACAAAGATCACTCCAAGAACAAGGTCTGTAATACTTGGCGAGGCCACAAAGGACCCCAGGGTAACTTCTAAGCAACTGAAGGCCTCTCTCACATTGGCTAATGTTAATGTTCATGAGTCCACCATCAGGAGAACACTGAACAACAATGGTGTGCATGGCAGGGTTGCAAGGAGAAAGCCACTGCTCTCCAAAAAGAACATTGCTGCTCATCTGCAGTTTGCTAAAGATCATGTGGACAAGCCAGAAGGCTATTGGAAAAATGTGTTGTGAATGGATGAGACCAAAATAGAACTTTTTGGTTTAAATGAGAAGTGTTATGTTTGGAGAAAGGAAAACACTGCATTCCAGCATAAGAACCTTATCCCATCACTGAAACATGGTGGTCGTAGTATCATAGTTTGGGCCTGTTTTGCTGCATCTGGGCCAGGACGGCTTGCCATCATTGATGGAACAATGAATTCTGAATTATACCAGCGAATTCTAAAGGAAAATGTCAGGACATCTGTCCATGAACTGAATCTCAAGAGAAGGTGGGTCATGCAGCAAGACAACGACCCTAAGCGCACAAGTCGTTCTCCCAAAGAATGGTTAAAGAAGAATAAAGTAAATGTTTTGGAATGGCCAAGTCAAAGTCCTGACCTTAATCCAATTGAAATGTTGTGGAAGGACCTGAAGCGAGGAGTTCATGTGAGGAAACCCACCAACATCCCAGAGTTGAAGCTGTTTTGTCTGGATGAATGGGCTAAAATTCCTCCAAGCCGGTGTGCAGGACTGATCAACAGTTACTGGAAACGTTTAGTTGCAGTTATTGCTGCACAAGGGGGTCACACCAGGCACTGAAAGCAAAGGTTCACATACTTTTGCCACTCACAGATATGTAATATTGGATCATTTTCCTCAATAAATAAATGACCAAGTATAATATTTTTGTCTCATTTGTTTAACTGGGTTCTCTTTATCTACTTTTAGGACTTGTGTGAAAATCTGATGATGTTTTAGGTCATATTTATGCAGAAATATAGAAAATTCTAAAGGGTTCACAAACTTTCAAGCACCACTGTATATATGTATATAGCATGGAATAAAATGTAAACTGGCACTGCAGTTGTATACAATATGTTGTACAGTATCATGATATTAACTTCATGATCGTAGCTGCCAGCTTGAGCAGGTTTACGGAGAATTTGGCCTACTTTTCATTGTGCAAATGTAATGAAACATCTGCTGTGTATTTAATGATCTAATCTTATCCTCCATCATTCACACTGAACTGTACCTGGATAAGGCTGAAGAGGTCATGGTGGGATGGAAACTCTCGAATCTTCTTGATTCTTTCTTGCAGTGGTTTCTTCCTGCTTTTCTGAAGAACAGATAACTGAGCCGTTGCCGTGGAGATGACAACAAACCAACTCGTCATGTTGTATGACTTTCTTCTTCACCCCAAGATGGCAGCAGAGTCATTCTCGTGGACCTTCTCCTAGGTCCATGAGGTGGAGGGGAAAAACGTTCACGTGAAGCACATGGGATTGTTGTGCATGTTGAACCGTGCATTTGTTTGTATTGTATGATTCTTTTGCATTGTTATGTTTGTATATCAGTGTGTAATGATGATGATGATGATGATGATGGACAGGGTGTGGTGCTGAACCAGGTTTTGATGCTTGAGCTGAGTTTCTCTTGAGGACTGTTGTTGTGATAAACACTGAAGACTGGAAGCAACAGAGCCTCCCGAAGGTACAAATTAAAAGAGTCAGTTCACAAAAGTGTCCGTTCTTTTAGATGAACACTGAGAGCCGAGTCCAAACATATGAGCAGTTTGTTAAAGTAGATGTAAGGTAATAATAATAAAAGTAAATAAATTTAAAAAAATAATGATAGTAATAACAACAGCCATATCCCAGAATATTAAATATTTTCTTTCATTATTAGAAATAAAAAGATTCGCGGGACAGCCAGAAGGGAACCGTCAAGGCCTTCTAGGTCTTCAGAGAAGTCCCAAACATCTCAGCATTTCAAATGTTATATTTAATTTCTTTCATTCTTTCATAATTTCGTGATAATTATTCTCTTCTAATTCTAATTTGGCCTTATTTTTTATCAAATGTGCTTCAGAAATGAAAGGATTATTGTCCTGAAAACATTAAAATTGAGTTATCCGATGAGATTGTTTTGTTTGTTGTCTCTAGGCTGAGAAGAATTTAGAGCTGCTCACTCATTGGTTAGGACTTCATTGCTGGGACAGAAGGCCATGGCAGTGTATGTTTATCTAGGAAGTGACAGATGAATTAACCAATCAGATTTTGATTTATAGTGGGAGGGACCAAAAATTGATCACCCTCAGCCTTCTCGAAAGCCAACGCGAGCTTAACCGTGAGTCGGCGCCTTCAGTACAGCAGTGAAGTCACCTTCCAGCCAGTGTAGCGTTCATCAGTAGTGTTAGCGAATGCTACTAAAGCAGTCAAGCCAGTGCTTTCAAGAGCTACAGGCTAACGACCAAGAAACTCAGATTTCTGTCTCCAGACTCTTCTTCCACGTTTCACGCTACAGTATTTTTCACTCAGACTTAAGTATTCATTTCTCTATGTAATTTACTTAGTTACTTTTAAAATCAACATCGACAGCTACACACAACGGAGCGACCTCGCACCCTGCTGCTAATCCCTTGCAAAATCCTTTGCCCTGTTGCTTTTTTGGTGTCTGGCTAAGTTTTGGCTGAGCTCAAGTTCCAGCTCTAATAGTAACGGTTCGCTACTGGGGACAGCACATGCAGGACAGCTTGGAGACAAAGTGAGAGTAAGAGAGGCGAGATTGAGATGGTTTGGACATGTTCAGAGGAGAGGTCCAGAGTATGTTAGGAAAAGAATGCTGGAGATGGAGTTGGAGTTGGCAGGTAGAAGGAAATGCAGAAGACCAAAGATGCAATTTATGGATGTGGTGAAGGAGGACATGAGGATGGTTGGTGTGACAGAAGAAGATACGGAGGACAGGAGGAGATGGAGGGAGATTATCTGCTGTGGAGACCCCTAATGGGAACAGCCGAAAGAAGAATGGCAGTGACTCGTTCATGAGCTGAAAGAGTTGACTCTTAAGGCGATGATACACGGGTAACTTTTTGGGCAATGTTCCCAGGCAACAAGCAACCAGGTGAAATTTAAGATAACAGACAATTTGCAACAGCCAATCAGAGAAGAGCAAATCTATTGCCAGGGAGACAGACACCGCAAAGATGGACGCTGAAACATTTGCAGCTGTCACTTTTGTCTTGGCTTCAGCCTTTATTTTGCTCAAGTAAGAATCACTTCTGGAACAAAACTGAATAGATCCTCTATATGTGAATTAGATCATTCTCATCTCATCTCATTATCTCTAGCCGCTTTATCCTTCTACAGGGTCGCAGGCAAGCTGGAGCCTATCCCAGCTGACTACGGGCGAAAGGCGGGGTACACCCTGGACAAGTCGCCAGGTCATCACAGGGCTGACACATAGACACAGACAACCATTCACACTCACATTCACACCTACGGCCAATTTAGAGTCACCAGTTAACCTAACCTGCATGTCTTTGGGCTGTGGGGGAAACCGGAGCACCCGGAGGAAACCCACGCGGACACGGGGAGAACATGCAAACTCCACACAGAAAGGCCCTCACCGGCCACGGGGCTCGAACCCAGGACCTTCTTGCTGTGAGGCAACAGCGCTAACCACTACACCACCGTGCCGCCCTGAATTAGATCAGACGATAAATTAAACAATCTCTATTACAACTCAGAAAAAAAAATCATAAGCTGCCTATCGCTTTTAACTTGATGCAAGGGAGCTAACGTTATCCTTACATAGCTAGCGATAACTTTCAGCTATGTTCGCAAAAAACACCGCTAGTTCGCTAAATCCCATTCAGTTTCTATGGTGTGGTGGTTAGCAAATGGCAGTTTGCACTTAGCGAAAAAAAAATAATAAAATCGATGTCTTAATTACAACCTGAGCACATAAAAATAGACATCTGTTGTTTTTCTGAGCATTTGATGAGGTAAATTCACCACTTTGGGTTCACGCATAACATAAAAAGACAGAAGTTATCTCTCTTTTTCTTCACTCCACTGCAAGAGATGACGCCGTCTTTGTTGAAAATTTCAGAAGCTCTCAGGTGGTCATGTGATTCGCTTTTGCTGCTAGCACTCTGATTGGATGATTTTAAAAAGTTGTCCAAAATTGAAATCGTTCAGATAGAAATTATGTTGCCTGATCTCAATGGGAAAGTGTCGATGCTCAATTGCCCGGCAACGCTGCCCAAAAAGTTGCTCCGTGTATCATCACCTATATTTGTGAGCTGAGTCAAATGAGTCGACGAACTAAAAATAGCCAGATGTCTTGTCGCTACTCGACTTCACGTCAGGTTATATGACAGATTCCCTCACAAACGTCCTACAATCCCCCAAAAAGTCTTATTTCTGTTTTTTTTTTTTTTTTTAGATGTTTACATTTTGATCCAAAATATCTGAATTTGTTTCAAAGGCACTAAATCAGACACAAGTGAGAACTTTATGGGAAGCACCCTAGGTCCTGATTTTAATTCATAACCAAGGAATTCTTTAACGATTTACGATTTTGTCTCCAACATCATTATCATGATGGAAATCGTGCAACATCAAGCCAACATGGTGGATGTTAAAGGATTCGGTAAAAGCTTAACGTTAAATTGCTGAAAGATTTACGGACTTTATTAGAATCTTTCATTGAATTAGAAATGTTCAGAGAGGCATCAGGTTCTAATTCGAATTCATGCATATCTTATTTCCTTTTCTTTCCCTCTCATTAATTCCAGATCCAGAGCTTGGCCTCATGAGGATTCTTTATTTGCTGTAAGGCTCCCCAATCAGAGCGTTCACCTTCACCCTGACTCACAAGACAGGCAGCAGATCGTAACTCATCGCTGGTGTCTCGGCGTGGCTGCGTGTTGTTTTCTGTTCTTTCCTGTCCATCTCTCTCTCTCTCTCTCTCTCTCTCTCTCTCTGAGTCCATCCTCTACTCTCCAATGTTGCTCTCGGGGATGCAATGAGGTCAGAGCGCTTCCTGATGTGAGGACATCGGCTCTCTGATGACCGTGATGGAGGAGGTGTGTGTTTACAAATGAGGAGAGAGTGAATGCTTGCCAGACCACAACCATAATACAAGTCTAAGGCTATCCATGGACACACACTCTCACACACTCACATGTATGATCAGAACAGGCCAAAACCTCAGGCGCATTCTATGAGACTAAAGCATGCCAAAACTCACTGCAGTGATGATGTCAGGGATGGAGATTCAACCAAAACAATACAGCAGAGGTTCGGGTTATAATTAGGACTGAGGGACATCAATATAGAGACAGAAACGTCTTTTTATTAGTCAGAATAAAATCTGTTACAATTTTCTGCATGCACTTCACACCATTCTGCCTATAAAAATATTAAAAGTCACATTTTGCTATATATTCCAGATTATTCTATCCACATTCACTGGATATGACCAATCGTGCACTCTGATTGGCTATTCGACTACTAGGATATCAGCTCATATACTGTGAGTAGAGAAAAACAAAATGGCGGAGTGTGTTGCTGAATCAACCGAGGATGAAATAAAAACTCTACTTGAAAACAAAATATGGAATGAAAGTATATGACGGGAAAATCTTTTTTTTTTAATTTTCAAGAATTATTATTATCGCATTTTTCACAAATTGCTCCTGTCATTTCACAGTTTGTTTACATTCTAAGCAGAAATTATTTTGTCGGATGTTTTGTATGAAGTTTTCATTTATTGAATTTGCAAAAAAATAAAAATAAAAATGCTCTGTTTCTCAAAATCCAGTGAATGTGGATAGAATAAAACTACCGTTCAAAAGTTTGGGGTCACCCAGACAATTTTGTGTTTTCCATGAAAAGTCACACTTTTATTTACCACCATAAGTTGTAAAATGAATAGAAAATATAGTCGAGACATTTTTCTGGCCATTTTGAGCATTTAATCGACCCCACAAATGTGATGCTCCAGAAACTCAATCTGCTCAAAGGAAGGTCAGTTTTATAGCTTCTCTAAAGAGCTCAACTGTTTTCAGCTGTGCTAACATGATTGTACAAGGGTTTTCTAATCATCCATTAGCCTTCTGAGGCAATGAGCAAACACATTGTACCATTAGAACACTGGAGTGAGAGTTGCTGGAAATGGGCCTCTATACACCTATGGAGATATTGCACCAAAAACCAGACATTTGCAGCTAGAATAGTCATTTACCACATTAGCAATGTATAGAGTGGATTTCTGATTAGTTTAAAGTCATCTTCATTGAAAAGAACAGTGCTTTTCTTTCAAAAATAAGGACATTTCAAAGTGACCCCAAACTTTTGAACGGTAGTGTATTCCACTCAATCTCATCGTACATGGATTATAGCGCTATCAGCTCATGGACGCCTCGATTTCGTGGAATAACTGTTAAATGCAAAGGAATTAATCACTCAGTGTTGCACTGTTACAGGAAAATAATCAACGATGGAGTCCTGTGACGAAGCAAAGTGACAACTACCAAGCCAAAGTTGATTATTTTCCTATAAAAGCAGGTCTTGAAATGTTTTATTCATCTTTTTATATGACAGCAACTTACCAATGATAGCAAATTTTATTTCTGAAATGAAGACATTACTTTTTATCTCTTTGTCGTTATGTTTAATGTTGTGGAACGTCCATGAAATGAGTTACATCTTAAACAGCTATAAACAGGCTTTCTTTCACCTGCAGATCATTTTTTGTGGCTACTGCCTTATAGAGGCGAAGCGAGGCAGTAGCCATGATGTCATTGCATTGTAAGAATGAGTGGAACAATAGCGCACTGTGGATGCGCATATGCATAAGCATGACAATCACCAGAACGGCGAATTGTGATCTCGCGATACAAACAGTTGATCTCATGTTATCAAAGGTACACAAGAACAAATGTCAAAGCCATGATGTCATAGTGTTGTAAGAATGAGTGTAACAGTAGCGAAACTTCGTAACCAATCAGCACTTATCCTGATCAAGTTCGATTACCCGTTCATCTTCTTGATAAACTTCGGAGCCAATCAGAACCAGAAACGAAATAAGAGAAAGTTATAACTTTGTAGTATCGGAAGGTAATCGGCAGATAAAAAGATAAACAAAATTCCCCTCAGGCGGCACGGTGGTGTAGTGGTTAGCGCTGTCGCCTCACAGCAAGAAGGTCCGGGTTCGAGCCCCGTGGCCGGTGAGGGCCTTTCTGTGCGGAGTTTGCATGTTCTCCACGTGTCTGCGTGGGTTTCCTCCGGGTGCTCCGGTTTCCACCGCAGCCCAAAGACATGCAGGTTAGGTTAACTGGTGACTCTAAATTGAGCGTAGGTGTGAATGTGAGTGTGAATGGTTGTCTGTGTCTATGTGTCAGCCCTGTGATGACCTGGCGACTTGTCCAGGGTGAACCCCGCCTTTCGCCCGTAGTCAGCTGGGATAGGCTCCAGCTTGCCTGCGACCCTGTAGGACAGGATAAAGTGGCTACAGATAATGAGATGAGATGAGAAAATTCCCCTCATGGTTGGCTGTAGTGGTGTTTATTTTAAGAAAATGTACCTTTTGATTCTCACAGCTTTTGTTTGGTCCTTCTGAAAGGTCAATTGAAAGGTTTTGTAAGGTTTTTTTTAGATTTCTGGCAGATGTATTGAAAAGTCGATATCAAACTTCTGCTATTCGATTTCATTTTTGAATTTTATTTTTTTTATTTTAGAGTCTTTACACTACACTTGTGAAACAAAATGTGCTCATTAGTACTAAATAATGCTTCGAAGACAATTCATGAACAAGTGCTTTCTTTCTGACTATTTTGAAAATAGATCGAGTTCACAACGCTGGATTTTGAACAAAAGACAATAAACAAAATTGGTAACCAAAATACTCCAAGCCCTGATGCTGCTCACAGCTTGGTGATGCTTACAAGAGATGAGGCGAGTCTCATTGATAACATGTACAGTGGTGCTTAAAAGTTTGTGAACCCTTTAGAATTTTCTATATTTCTGCATAAATATGACCTAAAACATCATCAGATTTTCACACAAGTCCTAAAAGTAGATAAAGAGAACCCAGTTAAACAAATGAGACAAAAATATTATACTTGGTCATTTATTTATTGAGGAAAATGATCCAATATTACATATCTGTGAGTGGCAAAAGTATGTGAACCTCTAGGATTAGCAGTTAATTTGAAGGTGAAATTAGAGTCAGGTGTTTTCAATCAATGGGATGACAATCAGGTGTGAGTGGGCACCCTGTTTTATTTAAAGAACAGAGATCTATCAAAAACTGATCTTCACAACACATGTTTGTGGAAGTGTATCATGGCACGAACAAAGGAGATTTCTGAGGACCTCAGAAAAAGCGTTGTTGATGCTCATCAGGCTGGAAAAGGTTACAAAACCATCTCTAAAGAGTTTGGACTCCACCAATCCACAGTCAGACAGATTGTGTACAAATGGAGGAAATTCAAGACCATTGTTACCCTCCCCAGGAGTGGTCGACCAACAAAGATCACTCCAAGAGCAAGGCGTGTAATAGTCGGCGAGGTCACAAAGGACCCCAGGGTAACTTCTAAGCAACTGAAGGCCTCTCTCACGTTGGCTAATGTTAATGTTCATGAGTCCACCATCAGGAGAACACTGAACAACAATGGTGTGCATGGCAGGGTTGCAAGGAGAAAGCCACTACTCACCAAAAAGAACATTGCTGATCATCTGCAGTTTGCTAAAGATCACATGGACAAATCAGAAGGCTATTGGAAAAATGTTTTGTGGACGGATGAGACCAAAATAGAACTTTTTGGTTTAAATGAGAAGCGTTATGTTTGGAGAAAGGAAAACACTGCATTCCAGCATAAGAACCTTATCCCATTTGTGAAACATGGTGGTGGTAGTATCATGGTTTGGGCCTGTTTTGCTGCATCTGGGCCAGGACGGCTTGCCATCATTGATGGAACAATGAATTCTGAATTATACCAGTGAATTCTAAAGGAAAATGTGAGGACATCTGTCCATGAATTGAATCTCAAGAGAAGGTGGGTCATGCAGCAAGACAACGACCCTAGGCACACAAGTCATTCTACCAAAGAATGGTTAAAGAAGAATAAAGTTAATGTTTTGGAATGGCCAAGTCAAAGTCCTGACCTTAATCCAATGGAAATGTTGTGGAAGGACCTGAAGCGAGCAGTTCATGTGAGGAAACCCACCAACATCCCAGAGTTGAAGCTGTTCTGTACGGAGGAACGGGCTAAGATTCCTCCAAGCCGGTGTGCAGGACTGATCAACAGTTACCGCAAACGTTTAGTTGCAGTTATTGCTGCACAAGGGGGTCACACCAGATACTGAAAGCAAAGGTTCACATACTTTTGCCACTCACGGATATGTAATATTGGATCATTTTCCTCAATAAATAAATGACCAAGTATAATATTTTTGTCTCATTTGTTTAACTGGGTTCTCTTTATCTACTTTTAGGACTTGTGTGAAAATCTGGTGATGTTTTAGGTCATATTTCTGTAGAAATATAGAAAATTCTAAAGGGTTCACAAACTTTCAAGCACCACTGTGTATATGTGATATTTACTATATGGACATATTAACAGAAAATTATTTTATTTATAAGCAGTAGCCACATGGACCCATAGGGTACGTATTTTTTTTCTTTCTCATGAAGGTCTTAAGATTAAAAATGTCATGTTACTGAGAAACTGGAAAGGTCAAACTCCTCTACATTCGAGATTTTCCCGTGTCGTAAAACTTACTGACTGTTACAAAGAGCTGAGGTTTTTTTTTTTAAACTATCACACATGTAAGGTTTGATTAATGACAATGTCAGGCAACATTTATTTTCATTTTAGGGATCGTGACAATGGCCTTCCTGTGAATGAGAGTGTATGGTGGGGGGGGGGTGCCCTGGGATTTATGTAAGAAGTAATAAGGATTTAGTCGGCCAAAGTGGAGAGACAGACGGAGAGCAAGTCAGAGAGTCGGTGTTATAACCCAGTGGGAGTGATTATTCCGTCAGGAAGCTGTGTGTAATGCATTAAAAAGTGAGAGAGATTTATTTTATATGTGCGCTGATCAGTAAAACACGCAGCCCCATTACAATCATGAATTAAGAGCTGAACAGTAGAATATTAGATCTCTCGGATTGTAGTCTGGATCTCGCTGCTCACTTTATGAATATTGATGTACTGTGTGTGTGTGTGGGGGGGGGGGGACTATTCTCCACTTCACAACAAAGTACAAAGGCACCAGAAAATTGAACTTTTTTTTTGTCACCCAAAATCTACCAGCCCGCTGTTTCTAGAAGTCTGTTTCTGCCAGATTATGGGGATCAGAATATATTGTTTTTCACTTTATTTTTTGGAAGCAGCAACATGGAATGAGCTTCCATCTCATATTCAATGTACACAAAGCAGGTCTCTCTTCAAGTTGCTAGTCAAGCAGTTTTTATTCAGTGAACTTATTAACCAGGAACACAGTCCTTATGTATATTACTAGTCATTTTGATTTTATACTCTTTATTTTGTTTAATTTATTTTACATAATATATATTTTGTATATATAATTTGTATAATATTCTATTTTCATTTTTAGTCACTTGTTACATGCTAGTCGCTTGACCCAAGGACCACAATGGAAACAAGCGCTGTGCGCTTTATTGTGTTATCCTGGTATGATTATGTCAATATTTTATATATTTATTTATGTAAAGTTTTTACATGTTTATGCCGAATCAATCAATCAATCAATCAATCAATCAATCAATTCTGACTCATTATTTCAAAACTTTTTACGTCATCTGAATTTATTTCTGAAATTATCTCAAAATATCAGAAATCTGACTTATATCAAACTCCGACTTATCTAAAAATATCGGAAATCTAATTTTTTTTCAAAATCTGACTTGCCTCAAAATATCAGAATTCTGACTTATCTCAAAATCTGACTTGTTTCAAAATATCAGAAATCTGACATATCAAACTCTGACTTCTCTCAAAATATCAGAAATCTGACTTATTTCAAAATCTGATGTATGTCAAAATATCAGAAATCTGACTTCTCTCAAAATCTGACTTATCTAAAAATTTCAGAAATCTCATTTATATCAAAATCTGGGTTATTTAAAAATTTCAGAATTCTGACTTATCTCAGGGCGGCACGGTGGTGTAGTGGTTAGCGCTGTCGCCTCACAGCAAGAAGGTCCTGGGTTCGAGCCCCGGGGCCGGCGAGGGCCTTTCTGTGTGGTGTTTGCATGTTCTCCCCGTGTCCGCGTGGGTTTCCTCCGGGTGCTCCGGTTTCCCCCACAGTCCAAAGACATGCAGGTTAGGTTAACTGGTGACTCTAAATTGACCGTAGGTGTGAATGTGAGTGTGAATGGTTGTCTGTGTCTATGTGTCAGCCCTGTGATGACCTGGCGACTTGTCCAGGGTGTACCCCGCCTTTCGCCCGTAGTCAGCTGGGATAGGCTCCAGCTTGCCTGCGACCCTGTAGAAGGATAAAGCGGCTAGAGATAATGAGATGAGATGACTTATTTCAAAATCTGACTTGTCTCAAAATATCAGTATTCTGACTTATATCAAACTCCGACTTATCTAAAAATATCGGACATCTGACTTTTTCAAAATCTGACTTGCCTCAAAATATCAGAATTCTGACTTATCTCAAAATCTGACTTGTTTCAAAATATCAGAAATCAGACTTGTTTCAAAATATCAGAAATCTGACTTATATCAAACTCTGACTTATCTCAAAATTTCAGAAATCTGATTTATATCAAAATCTGAGTTATTTAAAAATTTCAGAAATCTGACTTATTTCAAAATCTGATGTATGTCAAAATATCAGAAATCTGACTTCTCTCAAAATCTGACTTATCTAAAATTTTCAGAAATCTGATTTATATCAAAATCTGAGTTATTTAAAAATTTCAGAATTCTGACTTATCTAAAAATCTGACTTGTCTCAAAATATCAGAATTCTGACTTATCTCACAATTTCAGAATTCTGATTTATCTCAAAATATCAGAAGTCCGCGTGGGTTTCCTTCGGGTGCTCCGGTTTCCTGGCGACTTGTCCAGGGTGTACCCCGCCTTTCGCCCGTAGTCAGCTGGGATAGGCTCCAGCTTGCCTGCGACCCTGTAGAAGGATAAAGCAGCTAGAGATAATGAGATGAGATGAGATGAGATGAGATGAGATGAGATGACACACTCAGAAAAAAGATCTAAATCTGTCTTATATTTCGGTCAACAAATATTTTACATTTCATCTCTGATATTATATAGATTTGCTGTCTGGATATTGGCACCAACCATTTTTAAGTCCTTTATTAATCAGTGTTTTTATCAGTAATTTATCTGGAGCTGATTTGTAAGGAATAAAACACTCCATATCACACTCTTAGAGGAAAATAATCAATGACAGAGTGTAGGTGAAGTGTAATGGAGTTACCGTTCACACTGTAAAGGATCAACAACATACAGTGCATCCATATGACTGACTGTATGTGGAAAGTCCACCATGAATGAGCCGTTACTATGGAAACAATAATGTTTTAGAATGAGAATGAGTGCTTTAATTATAAATAAAACTACGATTTGCAGCTGCGCTGCAGTCAGAGCTGCTGATATAGAAAACTAATCAACACCTAATGACCAGTCAGAATCCAGAATTTTGCTCTGGAATGAAGATGGACTCCAATCAGTTCTCAAACTTGGTGGAGAATCAAGTTCTCTTGGTTCTTGTTAGATCCAGGTCTTGTTTTCATACCGTATGTGAGATATAAAATATCTGTTTGTGTACAGAAACTAGTGCCATTTTTGCACGTGTGTGTCTCAGGACATGCAGCAGCTTTGTGGTTAATATATGGGGACCTATGAGTGTGTGTGTGTCCGCTCTACGTGTGTATGCGTGTCTAGGTTGGCGTCAGGGCCGGCGCTGTGGTCAGAGTCACCCTGCCAACAGTAACAGACTCTAAGAGCGTGTGTGAAAGAGAGCTTTTCACAGGTCACTGACACACTGAATGATTTCCTCGGCCTCCTCACATCCTCCGTCTGTCAGCCACTCACGGGTTCTCTTCTCAAATTCAGTTCTACAGAATGTTCCCTTTGGAACCCCAGACGCTTTCTCTGATTTATTTCTGAGTGTTAGTTCTACAAATACACATTTAAAAAAAAATTACAAATAAAAAGATCAAATCTAGAACCGTTTCCGGTTCTCCAGTGGTGTTTCTCTGGAGGAAACATTAAATGTTCTCCTAGTATCGTAAACGTTCTCCATGCAGAACCCTAAAGTGCAAAAAAGGGACACGTGACACAAACATGACGTGCGAATAATCACGTGATGTCCTTGTGAATTTTTAGATCATTCATATGTTATGTTGTACAGTGGTGCTTGAAAGTTTGTGAACCCTTTAGAATTTTCTATATTTCTGCATAAATATGACCAAAAACATCATCAGATTTTCACACAAGTCCTAAAAGTAGATAAAGAGAACCCAGTTAAACAAATGAGACAAAAATATTATACTTGATCATTTATTTATGTAATCATGTAGCTCATGTAAATTTATTAATTTACAAATCTCAAAAACTGATATTGTATTCACAATAGAACATAGACAACATATCAAATGTCGAAAGTGAGACATTTTGAAATTTCATGCCAAATATTGGCTCATTTGAAATTTCATGACAGCAACACATCTCAAAAAAGTTGGGACAGGGGCAATAAGAGGCTGGAAAAGTTAAAGGTACAAAAAAGGAACAGCTGGAGGACCAAATTGCAACTCATTAGGTCAATTGGTAATAGGTCATTAACATGACTGGGTATAAAAAGAGCATCTTGGAGTGGCAGCGGCTCTCAGAAGTAAAGATGGGAAGAGGATCACCAATCCCCCTAATTCTGCGCCTACAAATAGTGGAGCAATATCAGAAAGGAGTTCGACAGTGTAAAATTGCAAAGAGTTTGAACATATCATCATCTACAGTGCATAATATCATCAAAAGATTCAGAGAATCTGGAAGAATCTCTGTGCGTAAGGGTCAAGGCCGGAAAACCATACTGGGTGCC
This sequence comes from Neoarius graeffei, assembly GCF_027579695.1. Classification (NCBI taxonomy): domain Eukaryota; kingdom Metazoa; phylum Chordata; class Actinopteri; order Siluriformes; family Ariidae; genus Neoarius; species Neoarius graeffei. The sequence goes on from NC_083574.1 coordinate 5,558,405, forward strand.
CGTGATCTTCGGGCCCTTAGACGGCACTGCATCACATACAGGCATGCTTCTGTATTGGAAATCACAAAATGGGCTCAGGAATATTTCCAGAGAACATTATCTGTGAACACAATTAACCGTGCCATCCGCCGTTGCCAGCTAAAACTCTATAGTTCAAAGAAGAAGCCGTATCTAAACATGATCCAGAAGCGCAGGCGTCTTCTCTGGGCCAAGGCTCATTTAAAATGGACTGTGGCAAAGTGGAAAACTGTTCTGTGGTCAGACGAATCAAAATTTGAAGTTCTTTATGGAAATCAGGGACGCCGTGTCATTCGGACTAAAGAGGAGAAGGACGACCCAAGTTGTTATCAGCGCTCAGTTCAGAAGCCTGCATCTCTGATGGTATGGGGTTGCATTAGTGCGTGTGGCATGGGCCGCTTACACATCTGGAAAGACACCATCAATGCTGAAAGGTATATCCAGGTTCTAGAGCAACATGTGCTCCCATCCAGACGACGTCTCTTTCAGGGAAGACCTTGCATTTTCCAACATGACAATGCCAAACCACATACTGCATCAATTACAGCATCATGGCGGCGTAGAAGAAGGGTCCGGGTACTGAACTGGCCAGCCTGCAGTCCAGATCTTTCACCCATAGAAAACATTTGGCGCATCATAAAACGGAAGATACGACAAAAAAGACCTAAGACAGTTGAGCAACTAGAATCCTACATTAGACAAGAATGGGTTAACATTCCTATCCCTAAACTTGAGCAACTTGTCTCCTCAGTCCCCAGACGTTTACAGACTGTTGTAAAGAGAAAAGAGGATGTCTCACAGTGGTAAACATGGCCTTGTCCCAACTTTTTTGAGATGTGTTGTTGTCATGAAATTTAAAATCACCTAATTTTTCTCTTTAAATGATACATTTTCTCAGTTTAAACATCTGATATGTCATCTATGTTCTATTCTGAATAAAATATGGAATTTTGAAACTTCCACATCATTGCATTCCGTTTTTATTTACAATTTGTACTTTGTCCCAACTTTTTTGGAATCGGGGTTGTAAGTCAAAATCTATTTTCTCTGTCAACATTTGAAACATTTTTTTTTTTCAAAAATCCAAAAGAGCAAAAGGCACCAGTTGACCTGTTGATTGATATGTACACAAAGTTTCATGAAGATATCTTCAGTAGTTTTAAAGATGTGGCCTGGAAATGAAAACGTGGACGGACAGACGGAAGGAAGGAACGAGGGAACCTGTTTCTATATCCCCCGCCAAACTTCATTTGGGCGGGGGATAAAAATAATGGTGTGTGTTCTCTTGAACAGAACCGATACCACTGCTGAGTTAGAGGCGGTCTCGGTCTGCTTTGAAACCAACCCCAGAGAGGTTAAACTGCAGTGAGAACAGATTGGCTCGACCACAGGAATTAAACCAAATATGTTATGGGTGTATTATGGGTTGTGGGCACTATTATTTTTGACACGCAAACTGACACACTGTGTGCAGACCGATCCAGAACCATAGGCAGAACCATTGTCAGTACCACTGGACCTTATTTATCAATCATTTAGTGAAGCTGTGTATAAAAGTGCCTGTAGGCCAAACCAAACTAAAAATTTGCAAATGTTTCAGTGACACACACTGTACATTGACGTGTTAAGACACCTAAAGTATAACAGCACATCATACTTATTATCTGTTACGTTTAATGTCGAGGAACGTCCACGAAAAATGTTCGTTCCTACTTTCACTTATGGTAAATTATAGCAGCTTCTTCTTCTTCTTTTGGCTGTTCCCATTAGGGTCTCCACAGCGGATAATGTTCCTCCATCTCCTCCTGTCCTCTGTATCTTTTTCTGGAGCACCAACCGTCCTCATGTCCTCGTTCACCACATCCATAAATCACTTCTTTGCTCTTCCTCTTTCCCTTCTACCTGCCAACTCCATCTCCAGAATTCTTTTGCCAGTATACCCTGGATCTCTCCTCTGGATGTGTCCAATCCAAACCATCTCAATCTTGCCTCTCTCACTTTATCTCCAAGACGTCCTACATGTCCTGTCCCTCTAATATACCTATTCATTTCTCATCCTGTCCAAATTTGTCACTCCCAAGCAGCTATTTAACAGTTATTCTACGAAATCAAGTCATACATGAGCTGATAGCACTTTAAACCGTGTACGACGAGATTGAGTGGAATAACTGTTTTATTCAATCCACATTCACTGGATTTCGAGAAACAGAGCATTTTTATTTTTATTTTTAGCAAATTCAATAAATAAAAACTTCATACAAGCTCATTTAGAATGTAAACAAACCAGCAAAATGACAGGAGCAATTTGTGAAAAATGTAATAATAATAATTCTTGAAAAATAAAAAAAGATACATTCTTACCATCATACTTTCATTCCATATTTTGTTGCTTTTATTTATTTATTTATTTTTTATTTATTTTTTTTTTTTTTGGGGGGGGGGGGGGGGTTGTTTTCGAGTCAAGTTTTTATTTCGTCCTTGGTTGGTTCAGCAACACGCTCCGCCATTTTGTTTTTCTCTACTCACGGTATATAGCTGATATCGTAGTAGTAGGGTAGCCAATCAGAGCGCATGATTGCTCCTATCCAATGAATGTGGATAGAATAAAAGCGGTTATTCCCTCACCGGCCTCTCTGTTTTTCTCCCTCTTGAAGTTAATGAGATACAAAATGTCGCTTTTCCTGGTAACGAAGAACCGTAAAATCCTTTGTTCTGACTGTTACAAAGTCCTGACGCTAGAGATGATTCCTTCCATAAAAGCTACATCAGCGAAGCGTCTCTTAACAGGAAAATTCACTGTCAAAGAGTATAGATCTTTCTCAAATCCTCCATTGGAGTCCCTGTGAATGAGCTGTTACTATAGAAATGATAACGTATTAGAATTTATACTACACACAATTCCAGTCAAAAATTTGGACACACCTTCTAGTTCAATGTTTTTTCTTTATTTTTTATTAATTAAAAGTCACTTCTTCATGTCTTAAAGTAATGATGGATGTTGTTTCTCTTTACTTAGTTGAGCGGCTCTTGATGTAACATGGATTACTACAGTCGTGGTGTTGAATGGGACTATTTACTTATGGGTTGTTTTACAATCAGGGTACAAAATTTGTGTCACAGGGGTCCAAAATTCAAATTGATTCAAACTGGTTCTTGTAACAGTTTTTAAGTGAAGGATGAGTTAAAGAACAGATTTCAGGTAATTTTTTGACGTGTGTATGGTAGTTTTGTGTAATCTGCTATAAGATAAAGAAGATGAAGTGTAGCTTTAAGCAGGGCTGGGAGAAACAAATGAAGTGATTCTCGGAGAGGACTTTTTTTTGACAATTCAGAATCCGCTACTTCCATAGTGCTTTTAAATATAAGGCTGTAAGCTTTGTGTTAGTTGTCTCTAATATTTATGTCCCAATATCTTGACCACATTTTAGGATGAAAATAATCATTTTAGATACCGGTATGTTATTTTATATTGAAAAATTAGCCGTCTCGGAGAGGACATTTTTTTGACACAATTACATACTAATTTGATCAAAATAGTCTGAAAACTTACCGGCATTCAACATTAAAACTTAACTATGTTTCCAATGATATGGAACCAAAAATTTTTTTATGGTATAAAGAATGATTTAAGTGCATCCCTTTTGGAGCTACCTGTGGTCAAAAAAGCACTTTTTCTAAATGACATGAGTAATTTTGCTAAATATGACATATATTGCCATACATTCACCAAAAATAACGTTATCACCAATTTTTTTTTTTTTTTTTGCATGGTAAATAGAGCTATCACAGGGCTACAATAAACAACCAAGTTTATTTAGTCAAGCCTTTTGATATTGAAGATAATAAGTGTTAAAAGTGATTTTTAGCTTGCGTACCCTGATTGTAAAACAACTCTTATCTGAAACTCATTAAGAAGGCAAGAAACTTGTCCACTAATTAACTTTTGATGAGGCACTTGTTAAATGAAAAGCATTCCAGGTGACTACTTCATGAAGCTGGTTAAGATAATGCCAATAGTGTGTAAAGCAGCATCAAGGTAAACACCGGATACTTTGAAGAACCTAAAATATTAAATATATTTTGTTTTTTAACACTCTTTTGTTTACTACATAATTCCAGATATGTTCCAGATGTTATTTCAAAGGTTCGATGTCTTCAGTATTGTTCGACAATGTAGAAAATACAAAATACAGAAAAAACCTATGAATAAGTATTATAGGGGTGTACAAACTTTTGGCTGGTACTGTAGATTAATATCAACCTTCTGACCAATCAGATTTGGGAATTCAACAGTCACTAACTCTAGCAAGTTAACATATCTTACATTGGACACTCACTGGCCACATTATTAGGTACATCCGCTGTTTGATGCAGTTCTGTAATCAGCCGATCCCTCGACAGCAGCACGACGCATCAAATCATGCAGATACAAATCAAGAGCTTCAGTTAATGTTCACTTAAAGCATCAGAATGGGAAAAATTGTGATCTCACGTTGAAGTGTGACTTTCTTTCACTGTGGCATGGGTGATGGTTTGAGCCAGATGAATATTTTTGGTTTGAGTATTTCAGAAACTGCTGATCTCCTCCTGGGGTTTTCACACGCAACCAACAGTCTCTAGAGTTTACACAGAATGGTGCGAAAAACATTGAGTTGAGTGAGTGAGTGAGTGACAGTTCTGTGGAAAATGGCCAGATTGAGTGGTTCGGGCTGCCAGGAAGGATATAGTAACTCATATGATCACTCTTTACAACCATGGTGAGCAGAAAAGCATCTCAGCATGTGACAGCAGAAGAGCACATTGGGTTCCACTCCTGCAGCCAAGAACAGGAGTCTTAGAATCAAGAACAAGTTCCTATTAAAGTGGCCGGTGAGTGTATATGATACTGATGGTTATAACTCTCTTGCGTATGATCTATAGCTCAGCCAGTGTATTAATCTTTAATGTATTATGATGTGTTTCCCTGCGCTGACCTCTTTCTTCCTGCTCTGTTCCTCCTGCTGTGAAATGGCCTCTCCATCCCTCCTTCATTTTCTTCCTCCGCCCCTCTAATAATCTTCGCTTGTCCCTAAGTCCGCTGCCAAACCAACCTTACAAGTGTGTGTGTGTGTGTGACAGAGAGAGAGAGAGAGAGAGAGAGAGAACGGGAATCCTTCATGATGTTTCCACTGCTACTCGGATGAAAAGTTTCCCCTCGCCTTGGAGCCCCCACGACCTAAATAAACACTCCTAATTGGCTGTGGAGCCCCAGTAGTCTGGCATTTCGGAAAGTCTTGCAGAGAGAGACCTGGTCCAGAAGTGTCCTGCTAGTTTGGCAGAGTGAGTGAATGAGTGTGTGTGTGTGCTGTGGTTTTAGTGAAATCTTCAGCATGCATTAAATAATAGGTTTTGTTTATTCATACTTAAGCTTTTGCAATTAGAGGTCTTACAAATTCTTGGCGGAATTGTATGACACACTGTACGATAAAATGTCAGATTATACAATAAAGATGCTCTAACAATAGTCCTGCAATTGTTTTTACAGTCTGTTTTATATCATGAATCACTGGGATCTGATTCCTGCTTGTGCAGGAAATGAGCTTTTAATACCAGAAACATCCTTCAAAGTCGCCGAAGCTTGAGGTAATACGATGTTTTTCTAACCCATTAGCATGTTTTGTTTGCATTTTGCCATCATCACTACCGTATTTGTCGCTGTCCTGCTGCAAGTTTCTCATAAACCTATGCCAGGGGTGTCCAAAGTCCAGCCCCAGGACTAAATGCAGCATGTAGGGAGAGATAAATTGGCCCACAGCTGCTCTGAGAAGGTATGATCAGTGGTTCCCGCAAGCCAACACAATGCAATTTTTTTTCCTTTCACCTGATGGTGGCAGCAGGACTGTATTAACACAGTTAGCTAAAGGCCCGGTCCCACTGGCCGATGGACACAAAACGTATGCAAAAAGGACACAGCGGACGAGCAAAATTTCGGGGGTGGCGCTATCCGTTTTCATCCGCTCCAGAAATGGACAAAATTGGCGAAAATTTGCGAAAACAGAACGGAAAAGAACGGACGTGGGTAGTATATAGCGGGGATGTTAAACGCATGTTCATAGGAAGCCTAGCGGATGAAAGCGGATGGAAGTGGATGACAGCTCCGAAGGGGTTACCGGTGATAACTGAGAAGCGGACGCATAGCAGAAAGAGCGGATGCATAGCGGATGAAGGGGATGCATCATGTACGCCTAACGGAAACAAAGGGGATGTTGCGCGGATGTATATCGGATGCAGACCGTTCACTGCGCATGTGGGGGGTATGAATTGCGTCTGCTCCGCGGATATAAAGGGATGTAGCACGCACGCCGTCAGCATAAAGCGGAAAGACGTGCTGGCAGCTACATCGATACATCTCTACTACTAGATGATTTTCTCCCCCTTTTTATACAAAATATCGATTGTCCGCTAGGTGTCCTTCTACATACTCTAGACATACTCCAGACATCCTAAATATACGAGATACATCCCAGATATAAACGCTTTGTCCGTTTTGAATACTTTATATACGAGATGCATACGCTTACATCCTTTCTATTTCCGTGCTACTAACGATGAATAGACGTTTCATGTACCTTATCTTTCCTCCCTCTTTCCGTTTTCAGCTGCAGCGGATGTGAGTTGCGAGGATGCCCAGAGGATGCAGAGAGGATACAGCAGACGTTTAACGGATGATAACGGACATAGAACATTTGTTGCTCGTGTATGTCGCGGATTTACATCGTACACGGCGGAAAGTTCATCCGTTCTAAAAGTTTTGTGCAGCTCAAAACTTTTTGCGCGGATGAAATCACAGTGGACGGATGCTCGATGGATAGAGCGTATGAAGCACGTATGCAATGAGTACACAACGGATGCATAGCGTTTTCCAACGGATGTCAAAGATTTTTTTACGTTTTACATCCTCTTTGCATCCGTAAGTGCAGTGGGACCGGGCCTTAAACGGTGAGCAAGAACCTTTTCTATTCTCACTACTCCTGCAAATATTGAGTCATGCCAACAGACGAAAAATGCCAAGAGAACAGTGAGAAGGGTGATTTCAAAAGAACCTCAAACCATTAATCGTGGAAAATCTTTCATGGATTCATGAGTCTTGAACTTTGCAAGCAATTATTCAAAATGACAATTTCATTTATAATTATGTCAGTTTGGGGTGGCACGGTGGTGTAGTGGTTAGCACTGTCACCTCACAACAAGAAGGTCCTGGGTTCGAGCCCAGCGGCCGACGAGGACCTTTCTGTGTGGAGTTTGCATGTTGTCTGTGTGGGTGTGCTCCGGTTTCCCCCACAGTCCAAAAGGCATGCGGGTTAGGATAATTGGTGGCTCTAAATTGACCATGAGTGTGAATGGTTGTCTGTGTCAGCCCTGCAATGACCTGGCAACTTGTCCAGGGTGTACCCTGCCTCTTGCCCATAGTTAGCTGGGATAGGCTCCAGCTTGCCTGTGACCCTGTAGGACAAGATAAGTGGCTACAGATAATGGATGGATGTCAGTTTGTCCATTTACTTTTGGCCCATGACGTGTGTGTGTGTGGGGGCATGTTTTCCATCCATCCATCCATCCATTACCTGTCGCTGCTTATCCTGTTCTCCAGGGTCGCAGGCAAGCTGGAGCCTATCCCAGCTGACTGTGGGCGAGAGGTGGGGTACACCCTGGACAAGTTGCCAGGTTATCGCAGGGCTGAGGGCATATTTTTTATTTATTTATTTATTTATTTATTTTAAAGTGCCGTAATTCATATACCTTCACCTAGTTTTGGACATTATCCTCAAATTAAAGCTGAAAGTCTGCTCTTGGAGCTTATATTCACTTCAGCATACTACAGTAGGCGTATTTTTGAGTTACGATACTTTCTTCCTGTTAGGTTTGTTTGTTTGTTTGTTTGTTCATTATTGGATTTTTCTTTTAGAGTATAATTAGTTGTACAAGCTCCAGGAGTGAGGGATTGGCAAAGAAGGCTTCATTCTGGAGAAGTGCAGACAAAGAGATGAGGGGAAATAAAACTGGAGACTCTGGCAAGACCCACTGCTGTTCACTTTATCGCCCCCTTTTTTTTTTATAAGCCTAGTTTTATTGGCTTCATACAGCCACATAAGCCAGATGGAGGAAGATAGAGAGGATGAGGAGGGGGGGGGGGGTGTAAGTTAAAGCCCATGGTCAGGAACTTGACACTAATTGCACAGGTTGTCAATCTTATAAAGCCATCATAGGGGCTTGTTTGAATCTGTACTCATATTATAGAGTGACAGATTTAATGAGGTGTGAGAGACGAGAGCTTTAAGAGGATGAGGGGTTTAACTGTGTGTTTCATTACCAAGAATAAAAAAAGAATGGTTGTGTGTGAAAATGTGGGTGTGTGCTCGTATAAGTTGCAGTTATCACGCTTAACATACATATGTTTACACTACTACTGTGCTGAACTGTCCTTCACATACTAACACACGATATCATAACAGACAATGAGAAGGTAGTCATGTGTGTTTCTGGGGGCTCGCAACTCAAGGTGGCAAGAGGAAGGTCTTCTGAGCCTCAGGATGGCAAAACTAAGCTTGTAGAGCTTAAGGAAAGGTCTTAGAATTCAGGCAGGATTCAGTGCAATGGCAGGAGAAGGAGCTTGTATTTGACGCAAATCCAGAGCTCAGAGCTTGTGGGCCTTGAATGGCAAGAGTAGACTGAAGATGGCAGATGTAGGAACTTAAGGACCTTGTGGAAAATTAAATGGCAGGACTTCAGGTTAGCAGGAGGACGTCGTGTGGACCTCAGGATGGCAGGAGTGAGAACTTATTCACCTCAGAATGGCCAGATACAGAGCTCACAGGCCTTAGGATGGGAAGAATAGGAGCTAGTTGGTAGGATGGTAGGGGTAAGAGATGGTGTGGACCCTGAGACGGCAGGAGTAGGTGGTGTGGACTTCAGGATGGCAGGAATAAGAACTTATTCACCTCAGGATGGCCAGATACAGAGCTCATAGGCCTTCGGATGGGAAGAATAGGAACTGGTTGGTAGGATGGTAGGGGTAGGAGATGGTGTGGACTCTGAGATGGCAGGAGTAGGTGGTGTGGACTTCAGGATGGCAGGAGTAAGAACTTATTCACCTCAGGATGGCCAGATACAGAGCTCATAGGCCTTCGGATGGGAAGAATAGGAACTGGTTGGTAGGATGGTAGGGGTAGGAGATGGTGTGGACCTTGAGATAGCAGGAGTAGGTGGTGTGGACCTCAGGATGGTAGGAATAGTTGGTGTGTTCACCAGGATGGTAGGAGTCAGAGGTGGTTTACCTCATGATAGTCAGACATAGAGCTTGTAGACCTTAGACCCTGTCTGGGACTTCTAGTGTAAAAGACCTTGGAGTGATTATTGGCCCCAGTCTTTCATTCGAAACTCACATTGATAACATCACCCGGATAACTTTCTTGTATCTCAGAAATATTGCTAAGATAAGAAATTTAATGTCACTACATGGCGCGGAAAAACTAGTTCATGTTTTCGTTACCTCCAGGTTGGATTATTGTAACGCCTTACTGTCTGGATGTTCCAATAAGTGCATAAACAAGCTCCAGTTAGTTCAAAATGCAGCAGCAAGAGTCCTTATTAGAACTAGAAAATATTACCACATCACCCCTGTCTTATCCACACTGCATTGGCTCCCAATCAAATTTTGTATTGATTATAAAATACTGCTATTGACCTTTAAAACACTGAATGGTCTTGCACCACAGTACCTGAGTGAACTTCTGGCCCTCTATGACCCGCCACGCCTACTGAGATCAAAAGATGCAGGCTATCTGCTGGTACCTTGTATAGTGAAGGCTACATCAGTGGACAGATCCTTATCTTACAAAGCCCCACAGTTATGGACTAGCCTTCCAAGTAGTGTTCAGGAATCAGACACAGTCTCAGCGTTTAATTCTAGGCTGAAAACATATCTGTTTAGTCAAGCCTTGTGTTAATGGTGTTTATGAGGTAAAGGTGTAGATCTGGAGGGTCCTCAGACATAGCATTTTGGTAAAGTGGGATGTATGGATGCTGTCAGTCCCCCACTCACTTGCTCACTCGAGTTTGTTGACGGTGTAGTGGCTGGCTGCTTTATGTCCCGGGGCTCCCTCATGCCTGTGTTACCTTCTGGCTCTCCCCTTTTAGTTATGCTGTCATAGTTAGTTGCCGGAGTCCCTGCTTGTATTCAGTCCAATATGTATACTGTTCCTACTTATTCAGGTGACATTGGGCATACCTAACAACCTGTGTTCCCCCCCCCCCCCAATCTGTCCCTCTGAGTTACATGTCAGTCCTGGGATCGAGATGCTGACCTCTTCTGCTGCTCGGACCTGCTTGATCCACCCTGGTGCCTTGTGTCTGGTTGGAGTCTCATCGCATCACTCCTGTGGAGGATGGCCCCATGTGAACAGTTGAAAGTCACACCTGGAGGACACTCTGGACTCTTACAGTAATGCTTTTATGGCTGAGGACTACAGTTGACTTGCTAACTTTAGGACTGCAGTTGTCATGATCAGTTTTGCACTCAAGTTTCCATCAATGAAGAGTTTATAACATCAACAAAACTGACTTTATGTTAACACTGTTGATGTTATAGTCATGTTGTCTGTTGTTGCCCAAATGAGGATGGGTTCCCTTTTGAGTCTGGTTCCTCTCGAGGTTTCTTCCTCATGTCGTCTGAGGGAGTTTTTCCTTGCCACCGTTGCCACAGGCTTGCTCATTGGGGATAGATTAGGGATAGAATTAGCTCATGTTTTGAGTCATTCCAATTCTGTAAAGTTGCTTTGTGACAATGTTTATTGTTAAAAGCGCTATACAAATAAACTTGACTTGACTTGACTTGACTTAGGGTGGCAGGAGTAGGAGCTTGTGGAGATCAGGACACCAGAGTTATAAGTTTAAGAGCCTCAGAGTAGCAAGGGTAGGCACTTGTGGACCTCAGGATGGCAGGAGGAGTTTGTAGATCACAGGATGGGAGTAGGAGCTTGTAGACACCAGGATCACAGGAGTAGGTGGTGTGAACCTTGGAATGGCAGGAGTAGAAGCTGATGGGTCTCAGGTGGGAGGAGTAGTAACCTGTGGACCTTAGGATGGCAGAAGTATGAGCTGGTGAGTCAAAGGATGGCAAGAGTAAAAGTTGGTTGGTCCCTGGTTTGCAGAGATAGAGGCTTCTAGACCACAGGCACATGAGCTTGTATACCTGTGGCAAAAGATTTAATTAGCAGACCTTAGGATTGCATGAGTAGGAACTTCTACAATTCAGAAAAGCAGTATTAGAAACTTGTGGGTCACTGGGTTGTGGGAATAGGAGCTTGTAGAGGTCAGGATGGCAGGAGTATGACCCTGTAGAACCCAGGATTGCAGGACACAGAGCTAGTAGACCTTAGCATAGCAGGAGTAGGAGCTTGTAGGCTTCTGCACAGAAACAGGAGGTTGTGTGCCTCAGGCTGATTGAAGTAGCAGTTTGTAGGTCTCAACACCTAACAAAAAAGGATACAGATTCCTGCTTTCATTTCTGTTAGATATGACCTTGTGTTGGCCAGAGACAGGACTCATGATGGCAGTGTGTTACTACAGTATACTATTGATGTCACTGTGTTTGACTAAACTTGGCTGAGTGGCCTTTCCCAGCTGGCTCTCTCTTCTCTCTCCGTCCCTCTCTCCCTCCCACATCTCCTATGAGAAGCTCAGCCTGGCAGCTCTTGTCTTTTGTGTCCTGCTATGAGTACAGCCCTGAATAGAGCACGGAGACTGAAAAAGACCCTTTACTTCAGCCAAATGGTTTTTTTTTTTCTCCATCAAGTGGGTTTTGGGGTTAGCTCTTAAACTTATATCCCCATGGCTGCTGCTTTAGATTCTGTCATGAATGGAAAGGAGAGGGGGAAGAGTTTGGAGCTCAACCATGGGATGATTTTTTTTTTTCCTGTACGTGTGTGTGTGAAGGTTTGGACGGGTATGACTGCAGTGAAAGTGTTGACATTGTGGGGATGTGTGAGTGGTTTGTAATGGAGCAGGAACTGGCAGGTCATGCAGGCCACAAATTTGCTTCCTCACCAAGCAAAAAAAAAAACCAAAACTCTCTGGTTCACTGCATCTCTACAATAGGATTGATGCAATGAGGTTATGCTTTTTATGCATTAATATTAGTTGAACAGATGTCTATGGCAAGAGCACGGTAATTTAAAATGTATGAATGATGACAGTTTTGATGCAGTGGACCTGCATCATGATGATGATGATGACGACCTGCAGGTCAAGGACATAAGAGTTTGCTCTGTCGTACATTACAACAGCAGAATGTAATATTAAAACAGGACTACAGAGTCAGTTCATTGATATATGAAGAACAGCCTAATGTGATAGAATATTAAATAGAATACAAATCACATGCGGGGCATGTTCTCCCCGTGTCCGCGTGGGTTTCCTCCGGGTGCTCCGGTTTCCCCCACAGTCCAAAGACATGCAGGTTAGGTTAACTGGTGACTCTAAATTGAGCGTAGGTGTGAATGTGAGTGTGAATGGTTGTCTGTGTCTATGTGTCAGCCCTGTGATGACCTGGCGACTTGTCCAGGGTGTACCCCGCCTTTCGCCCGTAGTCAGCTGGGATAGGCTCCAGCTTGCCTGCGACCCTGTAGAACAGGATAAAGCGGCTAGAGATAATGAGATGAGATGAGACAAATCACATGCAATAATCTTTTAAAGTAATGATAAACATCCTGCACCTATAACAGTTTTTTTTCTCACATATAATTTATCAAGTATAATGTTTTTGGATGTTATCCAAATACTAGTATAGCTGATTCTGCTTTACTTGATATTTCTTTTCTTTTTCTTTCTTTTTTTTGACAAATCTGTGTACTACTGAATGGCATTTTCATGGCTGAATCCCATTTAAACCTAAATAAAGGGAGTAAAATTATATAGGAAGTCAGTAAAATCTTATGAATGCTATAGTAAAAGACAACTATCTCTAAATTCTTGCTACAGACAGACTTAAAAATTTTATGTGCCCATTATATCATGTTCACATCATGAAAGGAACTCCAGAGACACTCTAAACATGGCTATATAATCTGCTGTATAACACAAAGCGCATTTGTGGCCTCTCTATTTCACTCGCTCGCCTTCTGATCTTGTACCTCCATCGAAGTCTGGGTTCATATGTATCCATGTTCAACTGCTGGCAGATACAACATTAATTTTGTCTCTTTTTCAAAAGAAAAAATATTCCAGATGACGAAAGAAACTCGTCAGTTCAGATTAAAGCTGATTTAAGGCAGTGTTGCTTTGGATGTTCATCAAAGCGTCATTGGGGGACACTTCCATATTTGATTACTCGTGCTGTGTACATCTTATGGTGGCTATCCAGTGCCTTTGGATTTTAGTTACAGCCACAGTTGTCATTTAACATCGATATGTAAGTTATTTAGAACTGTTCAAAGGGGATCAGTGCTTTAAAATGTCATTTTCCTCCGCATATCTTTATCTGCTTGGACTTATTTGTCATCCATTTGAGTGCAATGTAGCATTTGTTCTCACTTTCGTCTTTGTTACTAGAGGTGTCCCTCAAGGCTCAATGTTAGGCCCTATGAAATTGTTTTAAAATTACACCACAATTTAGTTTTCTCCAAGTTCTTGGGAAACTGTTTCAAAATACTTCTCAAAAGGGCATTTTCACAATGCATGTGTTCACACCCAGGACTGATTCTTGGCTCATTTCAGGGAGTGGCTCATAATCGCATCATAATCAGAATTGTGGATTGATTGCGCAAGTCCATGTCACTTTTGTGTCCACAGATTTGCAAAATGTTAGGCACTAGTATTGTTTACAGTTATTTATTATTTTCCTTTGGTACCAACACACAAGCAGTGAAGTACAGTGCTTTTTTGGGTGCATGGCATATCTTTCCATAGGAATGCCTTTCTCAAATAAGGTTTTTAGCCATGCAGGGGATGACACGGTGATGCAGTGGTTAGCACTGTAGCCTCACAGCAAGAAGATTCTGGGTTTGATCCCAGTGGCCAATGGGGGCTTTTCTGTGTGGAGTTTGCATGTTCTCCCCCATGTGTTTGTGTGGGTTTCCTCCAGGTGCTCTGGTTTCCCCCACAGTCCAAAGACATGCAGTTAGGTTAACTGGCTACTCTAAATTGCCCAAAGGTGTGAATGTGTGTGTGAGTGCACAGAAAGGAACAAGCCATCCTACTGCTCCAATTCTGGACATCAACCAAACATAGTTCGCCTCAAACCCGGATCAGGTTCGGCAGTGACGATGATGATGAGACATGCAGGTCTGCAGGAGATGGGCATTTTTTGTGATGCACTAGTCCTATAACCCTTCCTCCATCATTACAAAAACTGAAATAGGAAGTGACATGATAAGTTTAACCAATCAGATTACCCTGCATGCAGTGCTGAGAGTGGACAGCTTTGAGACTTGATGTGGACCGCACCACAGTCCTGTTGAAGTGAACCCCACTGGACTGCTCCTGGTCTCAAAAAACACTTTCATATTTTACCAAATGCTCTGAAACAAAGCAAGTATGAAAACTACTTCAGTGTTTTTCTTAGAAGAAAGATTGTGGTGGGACAGCATAGAGCACTGTGCAATTTCTTTAACCATTGCATGACAATGATAATCTGAGTTTCTCTCTCTCTCTCTCTCTCTCTCTCTCTCTTTCTGTTGAGCTATACATGCTACTCTTGAGATACCAGTGATCTTCACCTGTTCTGCTCTCTGGACTCTGGACCTGCCTAATACATCCTGATAACCTACTTCTGGTTGGAGTTCTCATTACTTGGAACCACTTCCTGTTACTGAGGATAGCTCCATATGGACACCTTAAAGATCAATGAGATTACTGTGGATGGTACTTGGCACTTAGAAACCATAAAGACGGCTTCGGACTGCAATTGCTACCAACAGTTTTGCACTCAAGTCTCCCGTCATTGAACAGTTAACACTTTCAACAAAATAGACTTCAGGTTAAAACTATAATGAATTGTAATGAAATTCAGAAATAAGTCTGATGCTCATATTCATAAGTTGTTTACAAGCCCACAAGTTCCTGTTTACACAATTGCACTTTTTGACGAGTATACAGTTATCAAGTCAAAGGTCTTCCCATGCCAGGACCTGGTCTTCCCATGCAGTCTCCCATCCCAGAACTAACCAGGCCCTTAAGGCGCATTGGGTGGTGCCGATCTCCTCTTCTGTAGCCCTCGGCCTCTCACCTATACAGCTAGGGTTACAGTGGGGGGCTGGTCCTCTGGTAACCACGAGAGTTTGACTCCCCACTCACATCTATATTGCAGCATACCTTGCCAGACGGCAGTAGGTACCATTTTTATAATGGTCTTTTGTATGACCCGAGCACGAGTAGAACTCGCAGTCTCCTGATTGAGAGGTAGACACGCTAACCACTTAGCCAGCTCACTGTAGTATACAGTTGTAGAGGGGAATTATTTACGATCGCACTATCTGGTGTCACGAGCGTCACCACAGAATGAGACACCAGTGTCACCCTTTTGATTCTGGTTCCTCTCAAGGTTTCCTCCTGATGTCATCTCAGGGACTTTGTCCTCACCACTATTGCCTCTGGCTTGCTCTTTAGGAATACGTTTATAAGTTTAAATTAATATCTGGAATTTATATATTTCTGTAAAGCTGTTTTGTGAATTGAATTGAATTGTTTCTTCACATTCAGCAATGACTATATCCCTTTCAGACTCAGATTTTATTTTAATGTGGCATGAGTGAGCAGTCAGATATAAAGCTAGTGTGACAAAAAAAATTATGGAAACTTCAGAAGTACAGTCTAGTGTTTGTGTGTCTTTTTTGCATGTGTGTAGGAACGCTGATGTGAGGTTGGGGGGATGCTCTGAAGGACGCTGGGATTTTTTCCACAGACGACATCAAGTCATCAGTATTTACCCCAGCAACTGACTGTGAGAGAGGGAGAACGAACAGAGAACGGAGGGAGGGAACAGTGTGAGCTTCTTCCGAACGGGGCAAGCGGCCAACATCAACAGCCGACTCCAGTAGGTCGGCACAGGAAGAGAGAAAGAAAGCAAGAGGGGGAGAAGGCGAACGAGTGTGGGCCCAGAGCCTGATTTGTGTGCCTGCTTTTTTGTGTGTTGCGGTTTGTGTTCAGGCTCCATGGAACTCCTCCAGCACCGGCACACATTCCTTTCCCATTATCCCTCACTCTTTATGGGCACGCACACAATCACACATTCCAGCCTCTCTTCTTCTGATCACGGTTTGGCTACAGGGAGGGGATAAATTTGCAAAACACTGCTGGAAATTTATTGTTGTGCATAATGATGCCACAGAACATCAAATTTACTTGCTTCATTTTTATGTATCTGATTTATACAGCATGTACTACATATTTTCATTCAGGTCATGTGGGTCAACAGAACACTTCTTTGTAATTGATGAATATTCTAGCTTCAATAAAATATCTGCTCAGAAAGGAAACTTTGGTTTCTGGTCTCTATTTAGCTCCAGGCTCTGTAAAACAAATGATGAAGAAGCCCACCAACATCCAACCAGTCAACACAAGGAGGATCCCTGCTGATCAGGTTCCCTGTCAGTTCAGAAATGAACTGATTTGCCAAAACAGCTAGCAACATCCACCAAAATCTAGAACTGTACTTTTAATTATGCATCATTATTAATCTGAAAAACCTGCATGGAACAGGAAACGGAAATTTCTTTAAAGGGGGTAGTTAGGGTCCAAATGCCTGAGAACACAACTAAGAACAAGAAGATTTAACTCAAACCATTATCTTCAAGAACCCATTATTTCAAACGGAGTCCATAGCATAGGCATGAAAAAACAGACAAGCCTAACCTATACCCAAACACGAGAAAACAAGCAAGCATCAGAACCAGAAAGTAATTTCCTGGAACAACAGGAAAACATAGAAAGGTGGCAGTCATGAGGAATTGGCACATCATAAAACTAACTGGAAGGTGTTTGGAAATGCCACTGAGAGAAACTGGAGAAATTGCATAAAATATGGAAGAGGAAATGTTTATCGGCTTATTGTAGGAGCTGGGCATCTGGCTCACCTATAGGCCATAGTGATGATGTCCACCACCCAGCCTCAGCTTAGACAAGGGAGCACTTTGTGTCTTTGTGACAGATAAACAGATGATCTGAGGATTGGATGGTCTAAATAGTGCCATATGGTGTGTACCAGTCACAACAGGGACTGCTTTGCAGGCTCACCTTCAGGAATGCTGCATAATTGGGTGATATGGGCTTGCCCAGACATTCCAGATTGAACCAAAGGTTCATCCAAGAGTTAGGCCACTCGGTCATTAACTTCAACATCTTGCATGGGCTCAAAAGGGCAGCACAAGACGCGAGATCCCATGCCAGGCTCTTGGGGAATTCTGGCTTACAGAAAAATCATGTTTGTGACTACCCAGAGAGGTGCCATCCATAGTATTTTGAGTGGAATATACAGTACGTGGAGTCTTGCTGCTGCCTATCAGTCCCTGAAGAAAAGGAAATACTTTGGGAATCAGGCAATGCACCAGATTCAGTTGATGAGGTGCACACCATTTGTGGAACAGCTTCCATGCAAGAGCATGCAAGGCTTGTGGACCAAAGGCTGTTGCATTCAAGAGTGTTTCCTGAACAGTTAGAAAGCAGTCCCCAGTTTGTGATTCATTCTTAAGGGAATTGGGCTGGTGGTGTTAATTCTCTCTGTCCACTTGGGACAACAGATCTGCTCAGGCAGGAAACCACCAGAGTGTTCCTTCCACTAGTGGAAATTAAGGTCTTGCAGGTAGAAATACGAACAAGAGAAAGCAAACTTGAAGTAAGCCGGCATTGTGAAGTTCTGTAGCATTTCACTAGGAAAGAGCTTGCAATGGATAAAAAACATACTGTATACTCACCATGGTAGAACAGATGAGATGCATATTGTTTAGATTGAAGTCACAAAATGTTAAGTGGATAGCTTCAGATACATATTCCATGTGCATGTGGGCGGGCGGCACGGTGGTGTAGTGGTTAGCACTGTTGCCTCACAGCAAGGAGGTCCTGGGTTTGAGCCCAACGGCCGATGAGGGCCTTTCTGTGTGGAGTTTGCATGTTCTCCCCGTGTCTGCATGGGTTTCCTCCGTCTGGTTTCCCCCACAATCCAAAGACATGCAGGTTAGGCTAATTGGTGGCTCTAAATTGTCTGTAGATGTGAATGGTTGTGTGTATCTACGTGTCAACCCTGCAACGACCTGGCGACTTGTCCAGGGTGTACCCTACCTCCCGCCCATAGTCAGCTGGGATAGGTGCCAGCTTGCCTGCAACCCTGTACAGGACAAACAGCTACAGATAATGGATGGATGTACATGTGGTCAGTGACAGAATGGTAATTAAGGAGTAAAACTATTTAGGGTGAAATCTGATGCTGCTGCTGATGTTTGTCCTTTGGGGTCGAAGATGACCATGACTTCAATTTGGTGGGTGGTGGTTGTGGGTCCGGAGGTGACTGATGAGGCCAATCCAGGCTTTGAAGATGTGCCCATATGCTGGGCACATGTGGGTAGGTGCTGTAGTGGGGGTGGTGATAGTTTGAGCTTTTGGCACAGCTTGTTTCCTCTGGGCCTCGGCTATGCATTTCATCTCTGCTGCACGTACACCAGCTTTGCTCGCCATGCTGAACGATCCTGAGCAAGCGACTCCCAGGAGTTGAGATCGATTTCTTGGGTTTTGAGGGACACTTTGAGATTGTCCTTGAAGTGTTTCTTCTGCCCTCCCAGATTGGCACAGCTCAAATCTAATCATTAATACACTACTGATCAGACTACTGACTCTTGACCTTTTGAGTACTTGTTCTATTTCTCACCTGACCAAAACAATACAATTAGCTTGTTTGCTAGCTAACGATGATGTCAAGCAGTTGACTGGGTCATGATAAAGTTAGCTGTAAGTGTGGGGCGGCACCAAGGTGCACGATTTAGCACTGTTCCCTCACAGCAAGAAGGTTCTGGGTTTGAACCTCGTAGTCAACTGTGATATGCATGTATGGATGACCTTTTGCATGTCTTCCCTGTGCCTGTGTGGGTTTCCTCCAGTACAAAGACATGCAGGTTAGGTCGGCTGGCTACTCTGAATTGCCCTCGAGTGTGAATGGTTGTTTGTCTCTGTTAGTCCTGCGATGGATTGGTGATAGATTGCCTCTCGGGTGAAGTCAGGTGGGATTGGCTCCAGCTTCCTCAGTGACCCTGAAGGATAAGCGGTAGGGATAATGGATGGATGGATGGATGGATGGATGGATGGATGGATGGATGAATTGAATTGAGTGTTGTTTGGTTGTTGAGTCTGATGGTGTATAGATATTACAAAACCTTTTTTTGGGGAGGGGGTGTCTAAAATAAACAGGAACTACTGTTTGCTGTACTGCTCCAATGTTTGAATCAAATTCCACAATGACAGCTTTAGTAAGCTTTTCTCGCATATCCATAACATCCTCACACCTTTTGTAATTTCAGTCCAACAGTTCCAGTTTTAAATTTGTTTTAAATTGGAGTGTAGTACGGTATTTGGCCTCGCCGCAAGGAAACCGGGTCTCTGTTGTTGTTTTTCTCAATATAGAGAAATAAATTCTTGTCTGTAAGTTTCGGTTGAAAATCCTGGAGTATGAAAAAGATTGTGTGTGTGTTTGAAACGGAGGGGTGTTGGTTATGTGTGCCATGAGCAACTGCAGTGTGTGTGTGTGTGTGTGTGTGTGTGTGTGTAGCACATATAGGGGAGTTTTAACAGGCATAGCAGGAGAGTGTTCACTATTCATGTTTTCATGTCAGTGACACTGCTGTGTAACTCGATGCAGTAAATGTAAGTGCTTTGGCTGTACCACTAAGGGGTGTGTGTGTGTGTGTGTGTGTGTGTGTGTGTGTGTGTAAGTAAAACAGCCATTTCCAGAATGGAAAGCTGGTTTTTTTTAGCCTGGCTCCCCCATCCAGCTAACATCTGCTAGAGTGAACAGGTGTTATAGGCCCCAGCAGTGTGTGTGTGTGTGTGTGTGTGTCTCTCTCTCTCTCTCTCTGGTGGTGTCATGCAGAGATAACCCAAAATGACTGACACATACAGGTGAAGTGTGTGTTATGTGTGTGTGTGTGTGTGTGTGTGTGTACAGGATGTCTTTCATGTCCTCACCTCATTCCTTTGGCTCCAGCAGTCTTGCTATTCTTCACCTCTTTGGGGCAAATGTCAGCCTTCTGTGTGTGTGTGTGTGTGTGTGTGTGTGTGTGTGTCTTTCACTTTTTTGTGTGCAATTACTCAATGTTAAATATTTATGTACTTATTCAAGTCTTTTGTCTTCTCTCTGTCCACCTGTCTGTCTGCCTATCTGTTTGCCTGCCTGTCTGTCTGTTTGCCTGCCGTTCTGTCTGCCCGTCTGTCTGTCCGTCTGTCTGATTGTGCTTTGAGGTGTGTGCTGTGTCTGTGGTCAGATTGAAGTTTCCTGATCAGGAGTTTAAATGATGTGTGCAGACAGACAGTTTATCTGATCAGAGTGTCTTGTTCACGCAGGAAGGACGTGACATGTCACGTTTAACAGACGGACGAGTGCGTGGTGAACAGCTTTCTGTCAGCTGGATAGGATTGTGTTTATAAACCTGAGGGAATGTTTTCTCCTCAATCAACCCTGACCTTAGGGAGGAGAGAGAGCGGGAGGGAGAGAGAGAGAGAGAGAGAGAGGAAGGGAGGAATAATGCATGAATAAAGCAGCTGTATGATTCACAGCTCTCTGGCAGTTGACCTCTGTGCTTATTTTCTCACTCCTTTAAACAATATTTCAGTGAAGTTTCACAACTGTGAAATTTTTCTGGCTCTTGTGTGCGTCTCTAAATCAGCCAGGAGTCAATTCTCCAAACACTAATCCATGTGCTTGTTTGCTTAAACAGCAGAAATGTGGATTGTTGTTGGTGAGAGTGATGCTGAGGGGACGAGGTGGCGCTCGGTGGACATGCGGCTGGGACTCGCTGAACGTCCTGGTGAAAATAGCGTGATGGGTGAAAAAGGCGCTTCCTGATCTGGATCCTGAACCTGTGAACTGTGTGTGATCTGTACTTCCTACACACACACACACACACACACACACACACACACACGTATCCATCCAACCACAAAGAGAGAGATGTCTTTGTCCTCTTTTTGCCTCTCTCTCTCTTTACCCCCTGTCCCCCCCTCTCTCTGTCTCCCTCTCTCTCTCTTGCTCTCTACCCCCTGCCCCCCTCTGTCTCACACTCTGTCTCTCTCTCTCCCTCCCCTGCTCTCTCTCTCTCTCTCTGTCTCACACTCTCTCTGTTTGGCTGTCTCTCTCTCTCCCCCGCTCTCTCTCTCTCTCGTCTCTCTCTCTTCCTCGTCTCACACTCTGTCTGTCTGTCTGTCTCTCTCTCTCTCTCGCTCTCTTCCCTTTCTCACACTCTCTGTCTGTCTCCCCCACCCCCTCTATCTGTCTCACACTCTGTCTGTCTGTCTGTCCCCCTCCCCCTGCTCTCTCTCTCTCTCTCTCTCTCTGTGTCTCACACTCACTCTGTCTGGCTGTCTCTCCCTCCCCTTGCTCTCTCTGTCTTTCGTATCTCTCTCTTCCCCTGTCTCACACTCTGTCTGTCTGTCTGTCTCTCTCTTCCCCGTCTCACACTCTCTGTCTGTCTCCCCCCACCCCCTCTATCTGTCTCACACTCTGTCTGTCTCTCCCCCTCCCCCTGCTCTCTCTCTCTCTAAGATAAAACATCTGTGCTCAAGTGGACATGCCTTTGACCTCGCTCTCTCTTCACCCCGAACAGCTGGGACACATCAATTCAGCTCATCGTTTACACACACACACACACACACACACACACACACACACACACACACACACACACACACAGTCTTCCACCTGTTATTATCCGCTGTCATTCCCTCTCCTCTTGTTCCCTACTGGGGATCAAGTCCCAACCAAGAATAAGCGACTGCTCAAGGTATCTATGAATCTGATTTTCAGACACAAATGTGGTTTGAATCCTTTGTTTAAAGATTTGTCAGATCTAAGTGGGACTAAAGTTTAAGTAACTTTGTCGGATTTGTGTGTGTTTGATTCAGCAGCACGTGACATGCAGCTCTCAGCCACGAGGACTCATCACAGGTCCTGTGCTATAAATCTGAAGGCTGTCTAAAGTCTCAGAGAGAAACAGATCAGTGTGGAGCTTCAGGGATGAGTTTTATGGTTTCTCATCTTCTCTTCTGTGCCGAGGTTTCTGGAACGTTCTCCCTGCCTGGCTCAGGGCCACTACACCCGGACCTGCAGGCATGAGTTTCATAATAGCACTTTTGTTTGAATTTGCATGTGCTGTATGAAAAGTTAGGTTTGGGTAAGGGGCGGAGTTTATGAGCTTGTTAAAGGAGCAGTGTGTAATGTTTAATTGTCTGCAAGGTGAAATTACAAATGTAAAGAAAATACTGACAAGCCCATTGTCCTTCATCATAGCTGACCCCGCCCTTTCTGATGAAACTGTACATACCTTTAAAAGATCCCTTTCTACTTTTAAATGGGATAGTTCATTTACAGGCCAGAAAAAACATCAGTATGGAGACATGTAAATAAAAAAGAAAGAAAGAAAGTATTCACATGAGGACATAAGGAAGGATGGAAGGAATCAGTATGTATTTATGTAAGCATAAGGAAGGAAGGAAGGAAGGAAGGAAGGAAGGATTGAGTATGTATGTAAGCAAGTGAGAGAGGATGTAAAAAAGTAGGTAAGTGTGGAAGAAAGGAAGGAAAGAAAGAAGGATGTAGGAAAGAAGAAAGGAAATAAGTAGAATTTATATATGGACAACAAAGAAAGGAAGGAAGGATAGACAGAGGTAAGTATGGAAGGAAGGAAGGAAATAAGTAGCATTTATATATGGATGGAAAGAAGGAAGGAAGGACAGAGGTTAGTATGGAAGGAAGGAAGGATGGACAGAGGTAAAGAAGGAAGGAAGGAGTGAGTATGTATGTAAGCAAGTAAGAGGGGATGGAAAAAAGTAGGTAAGTGTGGAAGAAAGGAAGGAAGAAGGAAGGAAGGAAGGAAGGAAGGACAGAGGTAAATAAGGAAGGAAGCAAGGCTGGACAGAGGTAAATAAGGAAGGATGGATGGATGGACAGAGGTAAATAAGGAAGGAAGCAAGGATGGACAGAGGTAAATAAGGAAGGATGGATGGATGGACAGGTAAATAAGGAAGGAAGGATGGATGGATGGATGGATGGATGGATGGATGGATGGATGGATGGATGGATGGATGGACAGAGGTAAAGAAGAAAGGAAGCAAGGATGGATGGATGGATGATGGACAGAGGTAAAGAAGGAAGGAAGGAAGGAAGGAAGGAAGGAAGGAAGGAAGGAAGGAAGGAAGGACAGAGGTAAAGATGGATGGATGGATGGATGGGCAGAGGTAAAGAAGGAAGGAAGCAAGGATGGACAGAGGTAAATAAGGAAGGAAGGAAGGAAGGAAGGATGATGGACAGAGGTAAAGAAGGAAGGAAGGAAGGAAGGAAGGAAGGAAGGATGGCTGGATGGATGGATGAACAGAGGTAAAGAAGGAAGGAAGGAAGCAAGAATGGATGGATGGATGGATGGATGGATGGATGGATGGATGGATGGATGGATGGACAGAGGTAAAGAAGGAAGGAAGCAAGGATGGACAGAGGTAAAGAAGGAAGGATGGATGGATGGGCAGAGGTAAAGAAGGAAGTAAGCAAGGATGGACAGAGATAAAGATGGATGGATGGATGGATGGATGGAGGTAAAGAAGGAAGGAAGGAAGGATGGATGGGCAGAGGTAAAGAAGGAAGGAAGGAAGGAAGGAAGGAGTACAACATTAACCAGATAAATGTCTGATTCTCTTTAATAAATAAGAAATTGTACTCGTGGGCAGATTGATTGCTGTGGTATAAGCGGAATAAAACACTTGGGCACGTGCTGTTCTGCAAACACCGTCCACTTTTATTCCTCACTTTATTAAAGCCAAGTTCTGGGCGTGTCACTCGTCATATCTACCGCATTACAAAACTGTAAAGCAAAAACTGCAAGGTATAAAGTTTTATAAATTTTAAGTTTAGGATTAGAAGGAGATTAGATTAGAGATGAGACATTTTAAACATTACAAACTGCAGCTTCAGAATTTGTATTAATGTTGGAAACACGGGAGACGAGTATCATGGGATGTCAGGAGGACACAAAGCAGAAGAGATGTAACTTACCAAAGTGCGTGTGGGAGAGAGAGAGAGAGAGAGAGAGAGAGAGCGTACTGTGTGATGCTGTCTTATTCTGCAGACCAGCTGTTATCTAGAACTGTGGCCCAGGTGAAAAACCACTTAGTTTTAGGGAGAGCAGGACAGGGAAGCCGGTTGTTTGGCTTTTCTTCTATACCACACACACACACACATACACACACACACACATCTGAGCGTGTGCCAGCAGCCCTCCATATTCACTCTCTCCACAGTAAACACTTAAGAGGATTGCAATGTCTCACGATGGGAACAGACGGCAGAACAGAGAAGCTATGAAGAAACAAGAGGATAATCTTTCCCAGATGCTACACACACACACACACACACACACACACACAAAATACATGCTTTATATACAGCCTGTTGCCTATACACACATGTGATACATACTCTTTATGTATATGCAGTATAATATAAACACCTTCTATCAGTTCTATACAGAAAGACCCCTGATCACCACGACACACAAATGGTGTCTTGTAGTGTCGAATTGACATTCACATTTTTTTAAAGAAGTGTAACTCTGCATAAAAGGTGCAACTTTCGCTCTTAAAATGTCAAACTCTCAATTTTTCTCAAATCAAAGGTTCTAAACAGAACTCTATAATAGTGCTTTTGTATCAGAAAGACTTCTTAGATGTGAACAAATTCACTCTTTAATTATCTCATTAACATTTAAAGAACCGCTGAAGAACCCATGAACCCATTATTTCCTTCTTAGTACCCACGATTTGTTATTTAGCATTGAGCTAATCTGTCTTGGTGCTTGGTAAATGGGTTATTTCAATGATTTTAAAGAGTTTATTAGATAATTAAGGGTCCTCAGGCTCCTAAAATGGGTTTCGCTTTATTTTACACGGAAATATTTTGCTGTAGGATTCAACACTCATTACAGATGGAAGATAAAAACGATTAAAAAAATTAATCTCTCTCTCTCTGTGTCTGCCTAAAACCTTTATTTATTTACTCCACATGAAGGATTCAATCCAATCTAAAGCTTCAAAATGTGGAACGCTTAAGGGTTTCTCAGGTTTCCTTCTGAGGAAAAATTGAAATGTTCAGTGTAGACCGATAGAACAAACTAAAATGAGCAGTGAAAAACGATTTAATTAACTGAAATAAAATAATTATTCTATCTACATTCACTGGATATGAGCAATCGCATGCTCTGATTGGCTACTCTACTACTAGGCTATCAGCTCATAGACCATGAGTAGAGACAAACAAAATGGTGGCGCACATCAAGTCAGAGGCGGCACGGTGGTGTAGTGGTTAGCGCTGTCGCCTCACAGCAAGAAGGTCCTGGGTTCGAGCCCCGGGGCCGGCGAGGGCCTTTCTGTGCGGAGTTTGCATGTTCTCCCCGTGTCCGCGTGGGTTTCCTCCGGGTGCTCCGGTTTCCCCCACAGTCCAAAGACATGCAGGTTAGGTTAACTGGTGACTCTAAATTGAGCGTAGGTGTGAATGTGAGTGTGAATGGTTGTCTGTGTCTATGTGTCAGCCCTGTGATGACCTGGCGACTTGTCCAGGGTGTACCCCGCCTTTCGCCCGTAGTCAGCTGGGATAGGCTCCAGCTTGCCTGCGACCCTGTAGAACAGGATAAAGTGGCTAGAGATAATGAGATGAGATGAGACATCAAGTCAGATACAGTAGATCACTTTATCAAGTATTTAAAAGAAACAGAAATAGATAAAAGAATATAGTTTTTTTTCCCCGCCAATATCTACTGTTTCACACTCCAGCCCAGTCGGTGGCGGTAATGCACCTTTAAGTTGGTTTGCCAACCACCAAAAAAACCCTAAAGAAGAACAACAACAACAAAATGGTGGAGTATGTTGCTGAACCAACCGAGGCTGAAATAAAAACTCTACTCGAAAACAAAAACCCCAAAAATACACACACAAAAAAAAGCAACAAAATATGGAATGAACATAATTTGATGGTAAGAACGTATCTTTTATTATTTTCCAAGAATTATTATTATAGCATTTTTCACAAATTGCTCCTGTCATTTCGCCGGTTTGTTTCCATTCTAAGTGGAAATGATTTTGTCGGACGTTTTGTATAAAACTTTTATTTATCGTATTTGCCAAAAATAAAAATGCTCCATTTCTCAAAATCCAGTGAATGTGGATAGAATAAAACAGTTATACTTGGCACTACGCACCTCATCAGCTATCAGCTCATGTACGACTCAATTTCGTGGAATAACTGTTAAAAATGACAGTTAAAAAACCCTGAATACTAAATAAAAATTACAATGAACACTGCGGCACAAGCTAAATATTTCATTTTGCCCTCAGAACAGTAGCAGACTCCTTCCAGAAGGTGGTAGTAATGTGACGCTGGTTGCTGTAAAACTCCAAAGAAGAAGAAGAACCTTGCTGTGCAATACCTGAAAAACTAAAATGAACACGAAAACTAAATAAAATCTAAACTAAAATCAAATTTAAGCATTATAAAACGGGGTTTTCTTCTCAGAAAGGCTTCCAAGTAGCTCTTTTGTTTTCAAAGCTAAAATCTTAAAATATGAGTGAACCAAATTTCCTAGAACCAGTCAGAAGTTTAATATTAAACTAAACTATCTTGGTACTTGGTACCCTTAGGGGGAAAAAAAAAGTTCTTTAATGGTTCTTCAAGGGTTTATTGAATAATGGAAGATTTTTAACCTCCTAAAAGGGCTACAACATTTTCTAAAGAGCTCTAAAGTGTTTACAATTTGGTGTATATTTGTTGTGTATATATATTTTCTGGACAGGAAGGGTTCCATATAGCTTTTTTCCCCCAAGTAAAAAGCTGTTATTTATCCAGTTAGCCCTGAAAGAACCCTGGAAGAACCCTTTTGTAAGTGTACAAAAGCAGTTGGGCAAAATAAAGAGCAGTAATTATATATATATATATATATATATATATATATATATATATATATATATATATATCCTTAGAAAAAGGGTTCTTCAAGGGTCATTGAATAAATGTTTAGCCACTAAAAAGGTTCTGCCTACAGGGAAACACTCTGTCTTAGGGTATTGCATTCTGTAGAACTTTCACACAGTGGGATGATTGAAGAACCCTGGTTCTTAATGGGTTCTTTAAGGGTTTATTGGACAATGGAAGGTTCATAGCCCACTAAAATGGATAATTTATGGTTGATAAATGGTTCATTAGGGAGAAATATGCTGTCTTAAGGTACTGCATACTGTAGAACCTTCCCACAGTGGAACAATTGAATAACCCTTGTTTTTAATGGGTTCTTTAAGGGTTTATTGGATAATGGAAGGTTTGTTGCTTCCTAAAATGGTTATATTATGGTTGATTAACAGTTCATTAGAGGAAAACACTCTGTCTTAAGGTATTGCCCACTGTAGACCCTTCCCACAGTGGGATGACTGAACAACCCTGGTTCTTAATGTGTTCTTTAAGGGTTTATTGGACAATGGAAGGTTCATAGCCCACTAAAATGGATAATTTATGGTTGATAAATGGTTCATTAGGGAGAAATATGCTGTCTTAAGGTACTGCATACTGTAGAACCTTCCCACAGTGGAACAATTGAATAACCCTTGTTTTTAATGGGTTCTTTAAGGGTTTATTGGATAACAGAAGGTTTGTTAGCCTCCTAAAATGGTTCTATTATATGGTTGATTAAGGGTTCATTAGAGAGAAACATCTTTTCTACATAGAACCTTTCCCTGGAGAGACAACCGAAGAACCCAAAAAAGCTCTAAATTTTCTAAGAGTGCATGACTGAGAGTGGAATGTTGCTGCTTCACAGGTCCAGGGTTCCAGGTGTGAGTTTGATCCTGAGTTCAGGTTACTGAGTGTCACATGTTCTTGCTGTGTCTGTGTTGGTTTCCTCAGGGTTCTCTGGATTCCTCGCACCTCCCAAGAACATATTGTTTGGTGAATTGTTTATGCTAAAGTGCCCCTCAGTGTGAACGAGTGTGTGTGTGTGACGGAGAGAGAGAGGAATACTGTAGGCATCCCATCCAGGGAGTATTCCTGAATTACGCTCAGGGTTCGCGTGTGTCCACCTCACATCGCAATCTTGCCTTTAAATACCTCAGAACGTTTTGAAGTCGGCATAGACATAATTTAAAGTTGACTCACATTTTATTTCCACTTTGAGATTATTTCGCAATTCTCCCGTTATATTTCCATCCTGATTCTGAGTTTTGAGAATTCTCTGATGCTGTACACACACTTTACTGTAACACACCGCAACACAAAAGCACATAAATTTGTTCTTCCAGTCTGGCCAGCTCATTACTTCCAGCCTGGACTAAATGACAAAATTCTTGTCCTGTGCCAGGAAAATCTTTCAACCATAACACACACACATACACTCTCAGAGGAGAAGGCATCACGAACAAGGTGTCTCTTTAATGCCTTTCAGCTGCTCAAACAGGCAAAGTATTGTGTGTGTGTGTGTGCGCACCATGTCTGCTGAACTAAGATCATCAAAACTTGGACAGGTAACACCGACACATCTTTACCTGCTGCACACAGGCTTTGTGTTGTGTGTTGTCATGGATGCTGGATGTGCAGACAGAACTCTGGGTTAACAAGGCATCCAGGGATCATGCTGTCAGATTTAGGCGTTGAGACTCCCTCGACCCAAGCTGTCACCCCACCCACACACACACACACAGGGCATGACATAGTGATTCCAGCATGTCCAACATGTCCAATACATCCATGCTGTTCCTTTACACAGCTTCTGTGAGCTCCCATGATCCTGTCTGTGCTCTAAATGCCGTTTTCCCTGCAGTTTGGGCCGAAGCTGTGCCACCCGGAGCAGAACGATGGAACCATACAGCGCCTGCCTCGCCAGTCTTGGCAAAGAAAGTAAGGATTAGATGAAGAATGAATTGAGAAGCTGAGATAGAGACAAAGGACGGGGAAGAAGGATTGAGAAAGCTTTTCACAGCTGATCGGGTTCAGTCACATGACTTCTACGAGACAAAAGAGAATTATAAGGAACGGGTTGCAGGGCTTTAGAACGTTTACAAAGCAATTTGAAGATTATATCAGACTTTCCTTGGGTAAAAAATGTTAATATTATACAATGTAAACATGGCATTGTATCTAGTGTTGTAGTCGAATCACTAAACCGCAAGTCCGAGTCCGGTCTCAAGTCCCCAGTGTTCGAGTCATAAAAGAAAATTTCGAGTCGAGGCCGAGAACAAGACTCGAACCACACCATGTGATGGTGGCTGTTGCTGCCTTTACATGAAAGCGTCTCTGCTGCTGTGTCGGACTAATGTTCCTGCTCGACTGCCCCGTTTTAGTTAACAGGCTACAGATAAAAAGCTTGTTCATCGCTCAGCAAGCCCCGCCCACTATCAACAGGGCAAATAACATGAGAGAGGGTTAACACTAGCTAGTTCATCACTCAGCAAGCAAGCCCCGCCCACTATCAACAGAGCAATGAACATAGCGTGTCACTTCCTTCTCTGGGTGGAGTCTTGCCAAATGACGATTGAAGTTCGAGGTCGTCCCCGTCGTCTCCTCGATAGTTCTTCTACATATGGAACACATCGCAGTGCATTTTTTCCCACTGCACGAGGAGTCTGTAGAAGCAAAGCGGGCAATCCTAGGGGCGTCGCTCCAGGCATTTTAGCGCCGTTAACGTTAATTTGTTCCTGAACATGACGTATGAACACAAAATTAATGTAGATATAAATATCTTCTGTCAAATTATTATGGCATGTTACAAAAAATAAAGAAAAAATCCGAGTCATCGTCTCCAATTTATGAGTCCAAACGCAGTTAATGCACGAGTCCGAGTAATCAGTGCTCAAGTCCAAGTCACAAGTCCTTAAAATTAGGGCACGAGTCAGACTCGAGTCCGAGTCCTGGATTTGAGTACCACAAGCCTGCATTGTACCTTTTCGTGTAGAAAAACCTGCATTTTTCATACAAAATCCATCACGGATCTGAGTGACATATTTAAATAATTTTGGCTGGCGTTGAGTGGTATATCAGATATATTCCATTCAGCTAGCATGATACTGAACGAATCGAAGACAAGTAGCTGAATGGAATATATCTGATAGACCACAAAAAAAAGCCAGCCAATATTATTATTATTATTATTATTATTATTATACATACACATTCCTTTCGGGTGTTCGACGCGTCTTTCTCTTTCAAAATTCTCTCAAAATCTCATCATTCATCTCATTATCTCTAGCCGCTTTATCCTTCTACAGGGTCGCAGGCAAGCTGGAGCCCATCCCAGCTGACTACGGGTGAAAGGCGGGGTACACCCTGGACAAGTCGCCAGGTCATCACAGGGCTGACACATAGACACAGACAACCATTCACACTCACATTCACACCTACGCTCAATTTAGAGTCACCAGTTAACCTAACCTGCATGTCTTTGGACTGTGGGGGAAACCGGAGCACCCGGAGGAAACCCACGCGGACACGGGGAGAACATGCAAACTCCACACAGAAAGGCCCTCGCCGGCCCCGGGGCTTGAACCCAGGACCTTCTTGCTGTGAGGCGACAGTGCTAACCACTACACCACCGTGCCGCCCTCTCTCAAAATCTTCCGTATTTAATAAAGCAAACCTGGCGGCCATGTCTGTTTACAAATTGTCCCAGTCGCCCGCTAGCACGGAAGTTTTACATCTCTGACGTGTGATGTCATCTCGTCTTGACAACCGTGCAATATCATAAAACATATTCAACGCTCATTCTCCATTGGGTAGAGTGATGTAATACACGTAGGATAAGCGATATGCTAACAATATTGCATGCTATCAAACCAAATGAACAAAACCTGCTAGAAGGGAATAGAAGACATTTTTATTCCTTCAAAAAAAGTGTCCTAATTCCTGATATTTCCCTCCAATGACGTCACTCCCAGTGTTTTCCTGCTAACTAGACGCGCATTGTCAACTTGCGTATTTTTTTTTTGTGGATGTGTCCATATAACATAAAGAACATTACATGGTGGCACGAAGATATGAAGTTTATTTTCTCGTGTTGAAAAATGAATGGATGGACAGATGAATGAATTATATATAAATACAGCACACGTAAGTCATATTTGCAGAGCTTTAAACGTAACATAGCACCATTTTGAATGATTTTAGAGCGATTCTAAGATTATATCTGACCTTTTTGGCTGAAAAGTTGAAGTTAAAAAGCTGTATCTGTTTTAATCTTCTTGTTCTTCTCATTAAAGCCAGTATCTCACTGGGCTGCGACAGCCTGCGACTAGTTGGAGACACAACAATTGCGACAAAATATGCGAATTCGCAACAATTTTCACTTGGAATCACACTGAATTGATATTCGCATATTTTATCGCAATTGTTGCGTCTCCAACTAGTCGCAGACTGTCGCAGCCCAGTGAGATACACTCGCACTTCCTGTCTCACGGAAACTGACTTGAGAAGGGTTCGTGACGGCTTTGCGACACCAGCGACGCATTTACGGCTATTTTGAGAGAAATGTTGTCGCGCAAATTTTTTGAACATGTTCAAAATTTCAGCGACAAAGGAGCGACGCTTTGCGACTCATGCGAGGAAATTGAGAAGCCCCGCGAATGTTTCAAGACACTTCAAGAAACTCTCTCGCGAATGACGTTCACAAGCTGTCGCAGCCCAGTGAGATACTGGCTTAAGAGTTAAACCTTTATGTCTCAGGCCCTGTTTACATTATTTTGAATCAGCGGATCATCAGATTAACGTTTTTAAAACGATTCGCGTACACACACAAAATTTCTGTGCCCGCAACAAAACCGTTCCCCGTGCACACAGCAACGCCAATACACGGATACGCTAATCACATGACTAATTAGACGGCACGTCACATGATCCCAGTGCATATCGGGCACGCGCAAGTCACTCACCACTTGCAAGTGGAAGGATGGCAAGCCTAAAGACCATTTTTTCATGGATGGACGAAGAGGTCCAATTGTTACTAAACGTAACATTGGATTATAAAACAACGTGGCATGACCAACGCCAGCGAATCAGGAAGGTGGATGTCACAGTGACGTTGTCCAATGACGACGTCAGCTAGAGCTCAGCACTGCGTATCCTCGTTCCTCAATGTTTACACAGCAACGGATCAGATACGTACTGGGTTGAATACGTGGGCCCTGGCGGATTCAAATTGTTCTGCCTGTGGAGTCGTTTCCCGGCGTTTTAATGTGCATGGACAGTGCATCCGCAACGAAAACGATACGGATACGGTCTAATGTAAACACCACCTCAGTATCTTAACTTTACCCCTTGAAAGTGCCCTTAGGGAAGAGATTGCATGCGGCTTAATAGTCCATTAGGGGTAAAGGGTTAAAATCACATCTTAATTCTTTTATTTCTATTTCTGCTCTTTTCTTCGATTCTCTTCTTTTTTTGATTCTGATTCCTATCAATGTTTCTTCCTCATGTCCTCTCAGGAAGGTTTTCCTTTTTCTTTTATTTCTGTAAAGCTGCTTTGGGACAATGTCTAGCGTTAAACGTGCAGCAAGCAAAATTAAACAGGGTTGGAGTATAATTCAAAGGTGTGAAATGAGGAGTGACATGCTTTATTCTAATGTCCTGATAGTTTCTGGACTCTATAAATATCAGTGTGAAGCTCAGTAACAGTCCATATGTTGTGTGTGTGTGTGTGTGTTTGCAATAACCAGACTGTATTTGTAATTTCATACATTTTCCAGCAGAGGGCAGTGTAACAAATATGGCCCATTAAAAAAGCACGTTCTATTAGAAACTGAATACATACTCTGAGTCATAGGTCAATCTACAGAAGAAAAAAAAAAGAAAAGAAAAAAAAGCCTCAAGTCACTTTATACTACATGTGTCTTAATGGAATTAATTAAACTTGCTTTTATTTATTTATTTCATTTTGATGTGATCATACTTATCATCTAACCATCACACTTATTTCTGGCTGCATTTACATCTAGTATCTAAAATGACTTAAATGATATAATTCAAGCAAAGAGCTTTAAATATACAAACATAGAACTAAAAAAAGAGCTGGAATGCAGAGATATTGATGTATCAGGAAATAAATATATTTTATTTTCATAAAGAAATAAATACGTCAGGTGAGATCAAGTGTGAGCTCTTTTGTATATTATTTCTGAAAATAGAGATTCAGTATTTTATAAAGGATTTAAAAGTATAAATTCATGTCAGCTCTGAAAAAGTGGGCTGACGTGGGGCAAGGAGTGGCTGAGGGAGGCAGAGAAGGGAAATCGCATAAACTCCTGTGAAAGATGAGTCTCGTTCAGCATATATTTGAAAATGAGTAGGGATCACAGTCAAGGGCGGAGCTAGGGGAGGTGACAGGGCTGCCCACATGAGATTAGAACACATAGACATTTTAAAAAAATATAAACTTCATGAAATAGACAATCACAAATGGTTGACTCTATAGAGATCTTGCAGTCACGTGACCGGAAAGTACACAGCCGCCATCTTGTCGGTAAAAAACACCGCTGAATACTGCTGCACTCGTGTACAAAATGGATCAATTTCAACCGACGGACTACACGGCTCATTTTTCTAATGAACAGATAACTAGATATATGTCTAAAATAAACGACCTACAGATTAGTGACCCTTATCGATTACCGGACGGAGTTTTCACGACCGTGTCAGTGGATATTGAACTGCCAGAGGCGGAATACCCAGACGTGTATAATTACCTCATCAACTTTCCCTCGCTGTTCAGTGGTGAAGCACTGCGTGCT
Organism: Neoarius graeffei; assembly: GCF_027579695.1. Lineage (NCBI taxonomy): Eukaryota > Metazoa > Chordata > Actinopteri > Siluriformes > Ariidae > Neoarius > Neoarius graeffei. The sequence goes on from NC_083574.1 coordinate 5,592,449, forward strand.
TATAAATCTCTGGACAGTTATCTTTACAGAAATTCAGGATTTGTCAGCCCCCCTCAGATGTGGCATCTTGTAAACAAGAAAATAACAATCCTCATTGGACGGGTAAGTCACTTAAGTATTACTAGTACTGATACTAGATATATCAGTAGTATCTAGTATAGCACTGACCAGCCGATTATAGAATAGAATAAGGTAATTCCAGCTGTAATTCCAAATCGTCTGTCTTGTTGGAGAGGTAGAGGCTTGGCAGTGGAGGTTTGAGTGGCTGTTTTCTGAGCTTAGTCAACAGGTCGGCTCTGCAGCCTCGCTTTTGCTTCCTCTCCCGACGCCGCCTCCTTCGCCTGCCAGACCCGATAACAATCCACAGAGACCCCGCTGGTCTCGCTATCTCATCCGGAATGTTGTGCATGCGATGGAAATCACTACAAACCGTCGTTTTCTGCTGGAAACCAATGTCCAGTAAGTCCATACGGTTGTAGTGGATATTGAAGTCCGGTACAGACGAACAACACGCAAAAATACACACAAAAAACATAAAAAACGTGCACAGGTAGGGAGAGCTTGTAGCCGCAGCCGTTGTAATAGAGTATATAGTAGGGTTTTCCAGAACAAAAGGTAGAAGTACAACCAGAAGTAGAAGGCGGAAATATGGTGTTTGACCGACAAGATGGCGTCTGTTACAATCTGGATCGGCTGTGATGTCACATGCAAGATCTCTATATCAGCATCGGCCTTGCAAGTTTCAGGATGATTTTAACCACTAGATGGCGTTTTGAGCCATTTTCAACCCATACAGTCTTGATTTTCATTTTAAAAATGGTCGTTTTATCAATATTACCACGAGCATTGATGCGTTTCATCGCAGCCCATCACAGTCATATCATTTAGTTTACGTCTCAAGAACACATTTAAGTGTGCAGCACCTCTTTAACGCCTGTTATGAGGTTTTACAAAAGTCAAAATCTTTCAGAAACAATTTGGCTTACTAAATGCCGTATGAAAAATGTCTTTGAAGACTATCCATATTTCATCCCGGCTGAAACTCGACGTGTTGCATGCTCGCTGCTGCGCTCCAGATGAGTAGCTGTTGACCAGCTGTCAAATCGTGCAACAACGTTGTTGGGGGGGAGGAATGCTGAAAACAAGACGACTGGCTTTTCTCCACGCGAACACACAAAGAACCAGAACTCACACTGAGCACTGAAGTGTTTCCTTTCCACGTCCATGTTCAGAACCAGAATTCCAAGCTGGGAATTTTTTCTGGATGAGTTTAATTTCTAGGGCTGCAGAGCGACGCGTGGTGGTGTCATCAAACTTTATGGAGGAGATGATGAGGATGAGATTCAGTGATTCGTCAGTGTTTGTCTTACAGCTCATGATATCTTTCCTCACATTAATGTTTATAATTATGACGTGATCTTCTTCCACGGTGACCAAGAGTTATTTTGTACAACAGATATATTTAAACTTCCTTCAGTGACATGTTGGTCCATTTTCATTTTGCTTAACCCACAATGCTGTTTGATTACCTGCTAATAGCGGGATTTAGTGATGCAGCAGTGCTTTAGTGTTTCATTTACTCTCTCTCTCTCTCTCTCTCACACCTCATCATCTGAACACTCTGCTCAAACAGATCAGCTTCCAAAGTGTTAACATTCATACTAATTCTGCCATCAACACCATCGCTCGCATCTTCTCATAGATCATAGATCACTAATTAGCTGAGGCTCAGTTGCTGGAAAATGGCGAGTGAGGAAGAAAATAATGCTCTTGAACTAAAATGATAAAATGAATCCTGAGTGTTATCTGTTACATACAGTATATCTGAGAAACTTGTTCTCTATTATACTATAAATGCTCAAGCAATAAATAGGTTTGTTGAAGTTGTACCGCGACATCAGAGTTAGCGATACACAACCGTTAAGCTAACGTCTCACAGGAATCAGAAAAATACAGCACCAACCAACAAATCAGCACCAGGATCAGAAAATTTTCACTATAAATCATCTTGTCTTTAATATTCTAATACGTAAACGGCATTTAAGCTCCAAGACTGGAAACATCTTCATGCTTTATTCAGTCTACCGTTCTAAACTCTAAAAGAAATGGCTTGTCCACACGTCTCCATGTGTAGATTCATTTCGTAAAGGCATGTGCTTCTAGGGTTGAGCCGAGACTGACAGTTCACACTCTTGCATAGCACAAGCCTTCATTTTCTTCTTCCGTGTGTGTACGTATCATATAATTTAGCTCTTCTGCTTCTATATGTTTAAATACTGTATATGGTTTCTGACCTCAGCTCATAATGCAGCATGGAAACCAGAAAAACAACGACACCCTTCAGAAAGTCCAACGCAGGGCAGCTAGGTTCGTCAAGAGTGATTCCAATCCCAACTCAAGTGTGACGACAATGCGAGAAGACCTCAACTGGGACAGTGTCGAAACAAGAAGACAAGTCCAAAGTCCAGACTGGTTATCCTGGACAAAAAGCTTTGCAGCAAGATAGATGTTTGTTTCACCCTCCATGTACATTCAAAATAAGCCACAGAGGAGCAGACGTACCCGTGATGAGCAGTTCTGCACCTACAAATGTTCATCAACACCTTTCATGCAGTCATTCTTCGCAGAAATTGTCCAGCTTTGGAATGGTCTATCCCAGTCCAAACTTGCCCTCCAGCAAAATAACTACATTTTAGCACACTCTCCAGTTTTGCCTGACTGCGAGTTGGCCTAGTGGTTAGCGTGTCCGCCTCTCGACCGGGAGATCATGAATTCTACTCACAGTCAAGTCATACCAAAGACCATCATAAAAATGATACCTACTACCATCTGGTGAGGCATGCTGCAATACAGATGCGAGTGGGGAAGTCGAACTCTTGCGGTTACCAGAGGACCCGCCCCCACTGTAACCTGAATTGTATAGGCAAGAGGCCGAGGGCTATTGAAACGGAGATCGGCGCCGCACCCATACGTCTCAAAGAGCTGGTTAGTACCGGGACAGGAAACTGCCTAGGAAGATCAGATTCTGGCGTGATAGGAACTTTGATTTTGACCCGCTCTCACCTGCATCTGAACTTCCAGTTACAGTCTCCTTTGACCTTTTGGAAGTGATAAACACAAGGTATAACATTCGCATTCTTTTCACATTGAAGCGTTCTATAGGAACATCTCAATCACAGGGACTTGGACTGCAGACACTTTACATAATCTAAAATAATCTGGGGAAGTTTTCTGGAAGTGGGAGGAGTCTCCAGTGTCAGTGCATCTTCTGATATTTTCAGGATGGAGGAGTTTCCTCCCACCCTCCCCTTCAGTTCCTCTGTAACATGACAAAATGGAATATTTTGTTTGATTAATTTCAAGACCGAGGAAAAAAAAAAATGAGGCCGGTGAAGAACTGACTGTTTATAGCTGCTATAACATCAGTGAGAGCAGGAACTCACTGGTTTTACATTACGGGCATTCAGCAGACGCTCTTATCCAGAGCGACGCGCAACGTACCCAGAGCAGCATGGGGAGCCGTTAGGGGTTGGGTACCTTGCTCAAGGCTACTTCAGCCATTCCTGTTGCTCCAGGGAATCGAACCAGCAACCTTTTGGTTTTTCCCACAGCATCTTCTCTAACCATTAGGCCATGGCTTCCCACCACAACATGAATCTAAAGTGATGAAAAGGACATCATTTAAAAATATATTTAATTAAAAATTTTAATCTCCGACAAATTTTTGTTGTATAAGAGGAATAAAACACTTCTGGATGTGCTGTTACAGGAAAAATAACTTGGAAATAAATTTGTAACAGCAAATCGGTTGTTGATTACTTGTCTGGAGTGTTTTATTCCTTCAGTTCTGTTCAGTTTTTTTTTAAATATTGTGCTTTCAATAATGGATATTGTAACAAAGCAAGAAAATGATGGAGGCTGCATTTTAGATAGGCTTTAAAATACGATAAATTTTAAATCTATTTAACAGTTATTCCATGAAATCAAGTTGTACATGAGCTGATCGCGGAGCACCAAGTTGCCTATAAGCCATGTACGACGAGATTGAGTGGAATAACTGTTTATCCACATTCACTGGATTTTGAGAAACGAAGCATTTTATTTTTATTTCTTTTGCAAATTTGATAAATAAATACTTTATATAAAACGTCCGACAAAATCGTTTCCGCTTAGAATGTAAACTAACTGGCGAAATGACCAGGAGCAATTTGTGAAAATAATAATAATTCTTATTTTTAAAAAATTAAAAAAGATACGTTCTTACCAGGGCGGCACGGTGGTGTAGTGGTTAGCGCTGTCACCTCACAGCAAGAAGGTCCGGGTTCGAGCCCCGTGGCCGGCGAGGGCCTTTCCGTGCGGAGTTTGCATGTTCTCCCCGTGTCCGCCTGGGTTTCCTCCGGGTGCTCCGGTTTCCCCCACAGTCCAAAGACATGCAGGTTAGGTTAACTGGTGACTCTAAATTGAGCGTAGGTGTGAATGTGAGTGTGAATGGTTGTCTGTGTCTATGTGTCAGCCCTGTGATGACCTGGCGACTTGTCCAGGGTGTACCCCGCCTTTCACCCGTAGTCAGCTGGGATAGGCTCCAGCTTGCCTGCGACCCTGTAGAACAGGATAAAGCGGCTACAGATAATGAGATGAGATGAGGTTTTGTTGCTTCTTTTTTTTTTCAGCCGAGTTTTTATTTCATCCTCAGTTGGTTCAGCAACACGCTCTGCCATTGTGTTTTTCTCTACTCACGGTATATGAGCTGATATCCTAGTAGTAGCCAATCAGAGCGCACGATTGCTCATATCCAGTGTATGTGTGTGTGTGTATATATTTCTAGAATTCCTGACACATAGGATCCATTTTAATATATTTGATTGAATGCTTGGATACTGAAAGACAAACTATAAATAGACAAAAAAAAAAGATATTTGTTGATAAAATGAACATTTTTGTGTGGGTGGGTGGGTGTTATGTCGTATGTCACGTGCTGAGAACATTTCCTTCCAGCATGCACTTGAAAAAGGAAAGTAGGCTAACTTTTACAACATATCATAGTCATACTGTGATTTATAGAAATGGATCTATGACTGATAATGCTTGTATGTCCTATAAGGACTAAATGTAAAAGTAAACATGTAAATACTGGACGAGACTTTTTAAAGTTTTATGATGATGTGAACTGAAATGTAAGAACAAAAGGGAACAAAGAGAAAGTTTGTTTGAGGTGGGATTTAATTTAATGCCCAAACTGAATATGTCACTGTGATTGATATCCAGAGGAAAAACACAAAGTTTGGGACTCGGTGGATTAAAGAAAGTCGGTCCAGTAAAGTTCCAGGTTTCATGGCCCTGTTGAGAAAGCACCGTGTGAGGAATACAGGGATGCAGGATTTGCCCACATGTTTCATTTCCTAATATCTGGTGTCCTTTTACAGCACAGATGTTTTGAGGCACTGGCCGTGGGAGCCTGAGCGCGTTTGGAGATGGCGCTGTCTGTGCGCAGAGTGAAGCAGCCCGAGGTTCCGCGCAGCGCACACTGAGAGTTGGCTCCGAACACATGCACACCTCGAACACGGACTGGGTTTTCTCCTTGGATTACATTACTGCAACATGCACACACTGGACTCGGAGTGAGACAGGACGTGTGTGTGTGTGTGTAAAGGAGTGAACTTTGCTGAAGTTTTCTTTCTCTTTTGGATCGCAGTGACTTTGTGAGACGGATGTTTTCCCCAAGCGGAGAATGAACGAGGCCGGGGATAAGGACGCGGTTGCGGTGCCGCGGAAGCACCGACTCATGTCCGCGGTCCACGGAGGTGCGTCTCCCGGTGTGACGTGCAGACCGGGTCGCGTGCCGAACGGCGTCTCGTTGGTGCACTGCTTCGTATGCGGCAGCGGAGTGACGCCGGGAAAAGAGCTGCAGCTGCAGGTTAAGTACCGGCACGGGAGCGCACCTTTCTTTCCGTTCTTGCAAGGCCAGGAACCGGCACCGGGCGCCGCGGAGGTCGGTGCCGACGGTTACGCGGTCGTGTGCGCAGTGTGCCACTGTTTCCTGCGCGAGCAGTGGAACGCGTTCGAGCGCAGCCGCACGCCACTCGACAAGCGCGTGTACTGGCTCAAGAGACCGCACCAGTGCGACACGCGCCGCGCGCCTCGGGACTGGAACGCAACGCGAGACGCGGACGCCCGACCCGCTACGAGCGGTCAGAACGGCGACGGTGACGACTCGGACTTCTCGTCGTTCTCGGACAACGAGCACGCGTCGGATCAGGACTCGGATGGTGGAGACGACCAGGGGAAGTGCCTGAAAGTCCCCGCTGCCGGTAAAGCGTGCAGAGACGGCACCGATTCGCAAAGCGCTGCGCGTTACCGGGTCACTCAGGACGCAGAGAAGTCTGAGAGCGCGCTGCTGTCCGGCTCGGTCATGATGAATCACGTGTCCCACACGACGCTGGCATTGGCACGGCTCCACAGGAACCTGGCACGGCCTGATTGTGAGAGCCCTTCCGGTGACACACCCACCCAAGACGGAGGGATTCTAACGCGGGACAGGCGAAGCGGCTGGAACTCCAGGCTCCAGCAGCTGCTCTTCAGCCCTGCTGAGGATCTTGCACATGCCAAAGAAGCTGGTCTGAACCACTCGGATGCATCTGATGGCAATGAGATTAATGTAACAAGTGATGAAGATCAGGAGGATGAGAGGAGGAGGAGACAACAAGCTGGGTACCAGGTTATGTCCAGCCACGTGTGCTACATCTGCGGCAGTGGACTTCGACCAGGTATCCGCTTCGAAGTGTGTGTACAAAAGCAGGAGAGAGCTGCCACTGAGCCTTTCTTCCCCTTCCTGTGGCTGCACACACCTCCGCCAGGTGCTCTGCCGATAAGCCCAGGGGGACGCACTCTGGTATGTGCCAGCTGCCATGCGTCACTCATGCAGCAGTGGCAGGGATTCGAGCTGGCTGATGTACCTGTCCTGCAGCGTCTTTACGTGGTCCCAGTTAACGTAGGCTCCAAAACGTCACCTGATATGGATGGCATCGGATCTTTACCCAAAATTCGCCCCGTCCCTTCTATGCATCCTCCCAGAGAGGCCTGCTATTTATGCGGGAAGGACTGTGCCCAGGATATCAGGGTGGCATATTCCCGTGCCGGGGTAGGCAAAGCCCGTGGCGCCATGTACTTTCCGTTCATCAACCTGCTTCCGTGCCCACCTAATGCCCAAAGCATGCAAGATGGCCAGGTACATTGCTGTGCCACCTGTTACACCATCTTAGAGGACATCTGGGCGGCATACCGTCTCTGCCTTAGTGAGGAGCTTATCACATCCATCAGCACCTTCCTTGGGAGATACCACCAGACGAGTACCGCAGGAGGAGTCTCGAGCAGCCTCGTCAGAGCACAGCAGAACCTTTCTGCTTCCGTTCACCACACCTCCGTGTGTTACCTGTGCGGGGCAGAGCTCTCTGCGGGCACAGAGTACCAGCTTCATGTTAATCCTCCTGGACGATGTGGAGAAAAAGAACCCTTCTTTCCTTTCCTCACCGTGCATACGCCGGCTCCTCGTGCTCGCCCTGCGGATGCCACTGGCCTGGTGGCTGCTTGTTCCCTGTGCTATCATGACCTGCTGGCTCAGTGGGCGCAGCATGAGGCTGCAGGATCAGGGCCCTCGAGCAGCCCCTGGTCGCGTCAATACAGCTGCGAATCTTTCGTCTGCTTTTTCTGCAGGCAGGAGAAGAGGCGGGCGCCAGGGTTAAGGGCGGTCAACGTGGCTCGGCTGCCCGTCTTCCTTTATGCCCCACGGGTTAGCCACACTCTTGTGGTCGATGATGGGAAACAACTTACAATTGGCTCGTGTGTGGAATGTAAATCCATGGTGTTGGCTGGACAGAACATGCAGCAGGATGGCACACTGGACCGTGGAAGACCAGCAGGGACGAAGCAGAAGGTAAGGATATGTGGACGCTTTTTCGTTTCTTCTTCGTCTCTGGAGAAGTGTTTTCCCGGCTCAGAGTTCACAGTCGGTGCTAACAATGAATGTGAGGTTTTCCCTAAGAATGTTTGTTGATTGCTACAGTTTCCTGAAGAAGATCAAGGTTTGAGAAATGGTGCGTTAATAATGAAGCCTGATGGCACATCAGTGTATTTTCCATCTGTGGAGAGAGCAGCAACTCAGCCAGGTGGTGGGGGTGGCGATGGGTAGATAAAGCATGGAGCCTGTCGCATTAGAGAAATAAATAAACATTTGGAAACGGGCAGCTTTCCTCCAACCGCTGTTAAAATGCAGCCCTCACGGCCAAGGCAAGCTTTGTCTGATTCCTGTGGGGTTTGTGCGCGGGAGGAAACAGAGAGTTTGTTCATAGAGGAATCCAGGTAAGAAATCCTGATGAAGTGGGGGTCACACAGTTTATATAAGACGGACAGTGGGTGTGTGTGTGGGAAGAGGAGGAGGTTGTGTGTGCTGTAAAGGATGAGCCTGTTTTGTTGTTTACTCACTCCGTGATCTGGTAAACTTTCCACTCTGATGCCCTGGAGCTTGGCAAAGCCTTTGCTGGTGCTGTGGATGCTCGGCTCTAGAGCCTTGACATCTGAGAAAGGGATGGGTGACTACATGAGGTGAGATATGATGATGGAACATACCGTAACATCAAGCAAGGGTCAGAGGGTTCACTCAGCAGGGAAGAAGTGTGTGCAGCAAGAATTGGATACAGGGTAGAAATAATTCAATAATATTGGCAGGGTCTTTTTCGTGGTATATCAGAGATGTGTTCCGTTCGGCGAGCATGATAATGAACAAGTCGAAGACGAGTAGCTGAATGGAACGTATCGGATATACCATGAAAAAAGCCATTTATTATTATTATTATTATGCATACATAATGGGCAGCACGGTGGTGTAGTGGTTAGCGCTGTCGCCTCACAGCAAGAAGGTCCTGGGTTCGAGCCCCGGGGCCGGCGAGGGCCTTTCTGTGTGGAGTTTGCATGTCCTCCCCGTGTCCGCGTGGGTTTCCTCCGGGTGCTCCGGTTTCCCCCACAGTCCAAAGACATGCAGGTTAGGTTAACTGGTGACTCTAAATTGAGCGTAGGTGTGAATGTGAGTGTGAATGGTTGTCTGTGTCTGTGTCAGCCCTGTGATGACCTGGCGACTTGTCCAGGGTGAACCCCGCCTTTCGCCCGTAGTCAGCTGGGATAGGATCCAGCTTGCCTGCGACCCTGTAGAACAGGATAAAGCGGCTAGAGATGATGAGATGAGATGAGATGCATACATAATTCCTTTTGGGTGTTCAACACGTCTTTCTCTCAAAATCTTTCGTATTTAACAAAGCAAACCTGGCAGCCATGTTTGTTTACAAGTTGCTTGCTAGCGTGGAAGTTTTACGTCTCCGATGTCACGTGTGACGTCATGTTGTCTTGACAACCAATGCAATATCATAAACCATATTCGACGCTCGTTCTTCATTGGGTAGAGTGATGTAATACACATAGGATAAGCGATATGCCAACAATATTGCATGCTATCAAACCAAATGAATGAAACCCGTGACTTTTCTGTCTCTAAGCGTTTTTGTTCTCCGCTCTCGACCATCCAAACACCAATTGTCAAGCTGTTTGGCTGAGCTGCTAATTTCTGCTCTCACTCAAAAGCCTCGATTAAGTTATTCCTGAGACTGACCCCAATGGATGAAAAAAAAATTGTTACTGGAGGAAGTTATGTCTTTTGCTGGGGTGTTTAGTTTGGAGTATAGACCAGTAGATTGATGTTATGGAACACTGAAAATGTAAAAGGAAAGTGTGCGCTCTTTTTGGAGACACCATGTTGATGTTTTAATTTATATATTTTTTTAAATTAGAGGCAATGAGAAGGAAAGAGAGGCATATTTTTGCTCCCAGCTGTATGATAGAAAGCACTTTACACCCACTAACCCTCTCATGTTCCTACTCCGATCCAAACACAGCCATCTGAACGTGTGGAATCAAGCCAGAAGTTTTTTCGTAGGGTGTGATTGTGGGAATGGGGTTTTCCTGGACGGCAAGGTGTTCCTGCTCGGAGCCAAGTCATGATCTCATAGCTAATGTTGGTGGAGAAGGAGAGAGGAGGAGGAAGAGGGATAGTAATGGCTCCTGTGGCGAGAGAAACAGGTGTTGTGTCCTCTAGTGACATGCGAGCTGTGCTTAAGTACCAATTTCCTTGTGTCTCAGGGTCAAGACAGAAGTCTTTTCTCCTCTTCTCTCAGTTTGATGTTTCTAATCAGGTATTCAGTCCAGATTCTTCTGCATATGCAAACGTTTAGCCTTTCTCACTTTCCTTTGCTTTGGCACTGTGAGATAGTGAAGTGTAAATTGGGTGTCAGTTTGTTGGCCACATCCAAATTAGCTGGTGTAATGGGAGATGCGCTGGTGCGAGTCAGACGCTTTATATATAGAGTTTATATATATATTTAGAGAGAGAGCTGCTCTTCAGCTGGAATTGCACCACAGTTACACAAACGTCCAAAGTGAGAGCACTTCACCCAACTCAAGGTTTCACTGAGATGCTTTCCTGCTCACCATGTTTGTAAAAAGTGTTTATTTATTTAAATTTTTTTTTTTTTTTTGGGGGGGGGGGGGGACTCGCGCTCATCAATAAGGCGTTTCTGCCTGGAGAACCGCCATTTGCTGGGGGGCGCTTTTTGTTTTGCACTCCATTCTGTCTAAACTCTTCAGACTATTCTGTATGAAAATCATAGAAGGTCTGCGGTTTCAGAAATACTCAAACCAAAACAATTATGTCAGGTTCAAAGTCGCTGAGTAAATGTATGTTATTTACCAGCTGGGAGGTCCGTATGGTGAAATACCGTGACCGAGGTCTTGAAAGTACTGAGCGAGGCCCTCTGGGCCGAGGTCAGTATTCAAGGCCGAGGTCACGGTATTTCACCATACGGACCGACCTTAAGCTGGTAAATAATATATTTATTTTTTTCTTTACCAAATTCTAACAGAAAACGAGAGCGCCCGAAAGAGAAAAACGAGCCGAGCGCCATTTTGAATCCTCATTCACGGCTGTAATGCAAATGGCTTCCTCCTCGGTATACAAGTGCACTTCCATGGCAGGAAAACAACTACATTTTGTCGCCTATGTAGTCCCCTATTTATACAAATAGGAGTCATTCAGGATTCAGCCATGTTTTTGCTTTACGTTAGCAAGTTACAGGTTTTTAGCTTTCTCCCAAAATGTTTTCTTTTATTTCTTCTTCCTCAGGGTAGTAAAACTCGCTTTTGCTGTGAACACTGTCGTTATCGCTATCCATGCTGTAAAATTAATGCTATTCTCCTGAGAAATGTGAAAATAAATGACAAAAATTGCTACTATGTTTGTTGTTGTTGTGAATGAGCGAGTCGCCAGAGGTCTGTAACCAGGGTCTGTAATTGGGGTCCGTACCGTAGGATACGGACCCGCTCGCCAGCCAATCAGAGAGCAGGATTTGGACCGTGAAAAAAATACATTTACTGTATTCTGTTCATTCTGATGTTTGATACGAACACTGACTGAAGCCCTTGACCTGCATCCACGTGATTTATGCACGACCATATAATTGGTGGCAGCACGATGGTGTAGTGGTTAGCACTGTCACCTCACAGCAAGAAGGTCCGGGTTCAAGCCCAGCGGCCGGCAAGGGCCATTCTGTGTGGAGTTTGCATGTTCTCCCCATGTCCGCGTGGGTTTCCTCCGGGTGCTCCGGTTTCCCCCACAGTCCAAAGACATGCAGGTTAGGTTAACTGGTGACTCTAAATTGAGCGTAGGTGTGAATGTGAGTGTGAATGGTTGTCTGTGTCTATGTGTCAGCCCTGTGATAACCTGGCGACTTGTCCAGGGTGTACCCCGCCTTTCGCCCGTAGTCAGCTGGGATAGGCTCCAGCTTGCTCGCGACCCTGCACAGGATAAGCAGCTACAGATAACAGATGGATGTGATTAGCTGACTGGATGATTACATGAATGTACAGGTGTCGTGAAGTGACTGAGTGTTGAGTATGTGTGTGTGTGGGGGGGGGGTTTACAGGTCAGAATTGTAGGTCAGGTGGAATTTTTCAACATAAATTAGAATGTTTAACCCAGTTCATAATTTGCTACTTGTATTATAGAGGCTTACTTTTCTCGGGTTAGGATTTGGGAAGACTTTGTATTTTAAATTACTTGATGATGTAATAAGACTGGACTCAATACGTTCAAAATAAATATCGCTCCTTCAGAAGAATCAGAAGGTTCTGAGTTTGAATCCTGGTTAAGAATGAAAAAAGATTTTTTTTAAAAATGCTAATTAGGTAGATAGGAACAGACAGACGAGAGGAAATACTCAGTAGGTGTAGACAGAGAAGAAGTGGATGGAAGAAAGAGAGAAAAAAGAAGTGATGGAAAATCCCTTTTAAGAATCTTAGATAATCCAAACATTTTCCGAGGTTGGAAATTATGAACTAGGTTAAAAATTTCAACCCAGGTAAAAAAAAACAACAAAAAAACACCTACACTACCGTTCAGAAGTTTGGGGTCACTTTGAAATGTCCTTATTTATTTTTGAAAGAAAAGCACTGTTCTTTTCAATGAAGATGACTTTAAACTAATCAGAAATCCACTCTATACATTGCTAATGTGGTAAATGACTATTCTAGCTGCAAATGTCTGGTTTTTGGTGCAATATCTCCATAGGTGTATAGAGGCCCATTTCCAGCAACTCTCACTCCAGTGTTCTAATGGTACAATGTGTTTGCTCATTGCCTCAGAAGGCTAATGGATGATTAGAAAACCCTTGTACAATCATGTTAGCACAGCTGAAAACAGTTGAGCTCTTTAGAGAAGCTATAAAACTGACCTTCCTTTGAGCAGATTGAGTTTCTGGAGCATCACATTTGTGGGGTCGATTAAATGCTCAAAATGGCCAGAAAAATGTCTTGACTATATTTTCTATTCATTTTACAACTTATGGTGGTAAATAAAAGTGTGACTTTTCATGGAAAACACAAAATTGTCTGGGTGACCCCAAACTTTTGAACGGTAGTGTATGTTGAAATATTTTGACCTGTAACATGTACATACTGTTTCCCCCTCCTTTTCAATCACATCTACTTCCAGAGGTTTAAAAAGTGTATGTATCATGATAATTTATCACAATACTGATATTATATTGTCTTATCGCTCAGCTTTAGCATCACAGAGGAATCATGTGACTGAAATGCAAGGCTAGTACACCATTCTATAAAATAAAATGAGGAATTGTGTTGAGTGTGTTGTAGAAACGGGTTCCGTCCGTCCGTCCGTCCGGTCACATTTTCGTTTCCGGGCCATATCTTTAAAACCCCTGAAGATATCTTCATGAAACTTTGAAAACATATCAAGCAACACGTGAACTGGCGCTTTTTGCTATTTTGGATTTTTGAAAAAAAGTATTTTTCAAATTTTTACATAAAAAAAAATAGATTTTGACTTGGTTTCTAAGAGCAATGTTGGTTTCCGGTGCAAAACTATTCGTGATACGGATTTGAAACTTGGTATACATGTTAACAAGGTGACGTACGGTAGATGTGCCTTTTCATACTAAGAAATTTTGAAAAATTAAAATTTTTTCATGTTTCCATGGAAACAATTTCAGACTCAGTCTCTCAGGTTAGTCTTAGGTGGGGTTTACATTAGACCGTATCAGCGGATCATCAGATTAACGTTTTTAAAACGATTAGCGTGCACACAGCAACGCCAATACACGATTCGCGTGCACACAGCAACGCCGATACACGGATACGCTCGGCTCCGCAGGCATCCTGCGCTCCAAATCACTCCGCCCTGAACAGCGAGTGCCCTCTGGAGGGTGCGCACTCCGGCCCTGCGCAGCTCACAGAGCGCGCGAGTGAAGCGCACGAGCAGTGATTCGGGACTGAGCCGCTGTGTGTGTGATCCCAGTGCATGTCGGGCATGCGCGTCACTTACCACTTGCAAGTGGAAGGATGGCAAGCCTAAAGACAATCATAACTACACAATGGGCAGTATTTGCATCAGTATTTGCAGTATTTTCATACTTTTATACTCTTTAATGAAAGGTGATACAAGGCAGAAGTCCGCGCCGTTTTTCAGCAGTCGCGTCACATGACCAACGCCAGCGAATCAGGAAGGTGGATGTCACAGTGACGTTGTCCAATGACGACGCCAGCTAGAGATCAGCACAGCGTATCCACGTATCTCAATGTTTACACAGCACCGGACCAGACACGATCTGGATTGAATACGTGGACCCTGGCGGATTCCCGTTTCCCGGCGTTTCCAGGCGTTTTAATGTAAACGGACAGTGCATCCGCGAAGAAAACGAGACAGATACGGTCTAATGTAAACTTGGCCTTAGGGGCAGGTTTTGTTTCCGGAGCAGAACTTGAAAACTATGAGTGGTATGGTCTTGAAAGTTGGTCTATGTGTTGATTATGTAATGTATATGTGCCTTTTGGTACTGAGAAATTGTCATTTTTAGCTCAGCTAAAAATGAAAAGGTCCGGTGGGTTTATTATGCCATGGGCTGCTGAGGTCAGTGTAAAGAGGTCGGGTTGGTTTCCTGCAGCAGAACTTGAAAAATGTGACAAATAAGATCTTGAAACTTGGTATACAGTTGGTATATAGGGCGGGGGATATAGATGACTCTGTCTTCATTTTGATTGCAGAGGTCGTCGTCGTCTTCTGCTGCTGCTGTGATATTGTGTTTGAATATTTACTGGTCTACATCCTGCTCCTTTTGGTTCTCCTGGTAGCCTGGCAAGAGGAACCAAGTTCATCATGAGGACTTGGCTACAGTCCAGCTTACTTAGCAATGGAAATAAGGGTTTTTAATGGCAGTATACTGTTGTTATTAGTGTATAGAGCAAAGCTAAAGCCTCTACAGGCTAACGCTAGTTATGGTACAACAGCAAGAATACACTAAGCATCACTCATGCTAGCGTAAGCCATGTTTTCTGGGTCATGTTAGCGAGCTAAAAGCTTGTGTGTGTGGGTGGGGGGGGATTCTTTCTAAGAAGCTACAATACAAAGAGGTACTGAACACGTAACACTTTCATCTGTGTGTATTTTCAGTGTTGCATGTCGAAATGAAAATACCCGTTCCTCTGAGAAGAGAGAGGAGAGATGAACTCTTCAGGAATAAGCAAATTGTACATGTTTTCAGAAACACTGAAGTATCCTCATGAGTGCAATAGTGTGTGTGAGAATGTGACCAGATGGATGATAAGGGGGATGGCGTCAGGAATCTGTTTGCATGCGAACATATTTTACTTGTAGATGTGTGTGTGTGTGTGTGTGTGTGTGTTCTGTAATTAGAGTAGTCCCTCTGAATACACAGTCTGCACTGGATGAGCTATTTGGAATCGCAACAAACCCAACCATGCAGACATTCGGCGAGTATTTTTTGAGCGAAGTGATAATAACACACACACACACACAGATGTGTTTCTCAGCACGCGCTGACACACAAAGACCTTCCAGACTGTGTTTCATTCACATTGTGTTCAATTCCGTATGTAATATAATACACACCGGTGCTGGGTATGTGACCTCGCGCTCATTAATGTCGCACGAACAGACCCAGTGCAGGAAATACTACATTTCCCATGAGGCCTTGTTGAGGGCCACATCACCACACTCAGAACCAAGGGTCAAACCTGGAGCAGGGAATCAGCTTGTAACCCAGTTCCACTGTTTACTTTAGTGTGTTTGTGTGATTAGTGAATACTTTGAGGGTTTTCAATTTTAGGTGGCGCAGATGACAACAGTCGTGTTGACAGGAGACAGTTTTGAAGAGAAACAGTGTGTTGAATATTACTGCGTGTGAAATCGTGAAACATGACCGAGGGTTTGAACCCAGGCAAACAGGGATGTTTTGGCTGTGATGCGCCAGCTAGTGAGTGCTGCTCTTAATCCTCCAGAAGCATACAAGATACATAAGCGAGTGTGTGGACAGTGCTAATCATACTGCCAAGTACAGTGTGTATTCTTGGGTTTCAGTCACGTGACTTTTCTTAGCGATTTCACTTCCGGTGGTCTAGCAAACCAAAAACAGCTGTAGTGCAAACAGCTAGCGATAATTTATCAGAGTACGCTCGTAATCTAGAAGCCACTGTTGGCTTTAGATATATTCAGAAGATTGCTATGTGCAATGGAATCGACCCCGACAGTCTGGGAAAGAAGGATTTGTCATACGAGCTCGAAAACTACCCTTCAGTCGAGTTCCCCGACATCTCGAACTATCTGGTGTTGCAGACGTCCTTCTACACCACAAAACCGATGAAAGCGTGGAAGAGTATGGAGGCTTACAACTTTTTCATACGTGGCTGGGTAAAGGACCTCGCTATCAAGTCGCTGCCCAGTGAATCCTGGATTGTTTTTGCCCGCGTACAGTAAGTATCTTTTTTTTTTTTTAAGCTTTTTGTTCGCGTCTTTACCACGAAGTGCTGCAAGTTGAAGTGTAAACAAACAGTTGGCTTGATTCTCACTCGTGTTGGCTCTTATCTCTCAGCTAAATCATTCACAAAAATCATCAGAATCCCCTTTAAAGACCTGGATCTTAGTTAAACAAGACGGAGAAGAAGTGATCACGGCGCATTGTACGGTAACTGTACGGCTGGGGAAGAATTTTGTCGCGACCTTCATGCATATGGACTTTGTGAGGAGGAAACAAAGGAACAGCTGGGGACTTTAGCTAAAAAAAAAAAGTGACTAAAAATGTACCGTAAAATAACGACATGTAGCAAGAAAGGTACTTGGAAAACACTAAGGACAGAGCTGAGAGGGAAATACAAACCTTTCACCAAGTGAAACTCGAGCATGCTTCGACTCGGCTCCCTTCGATTCCACTGAGAGGTTCAAAGCCACCTTTCTCCATGGCTTTTTGTGAAATCCTGTGTTCGTTCACCCTTTTTTATTAGTTCACGAGGAACCCTGAAGAAAGTTTTATCAGTTTCACGACTTGATCAATTCGAACAACCTAAAACAACGCAAGCGTGAGGCATTTTTCATGTGAGTAATGCACCTTCTCCATACAAACGCTTTGTCAACTGAGCTTTAGGGCCTCTGCATGCTCGTGCGACAAGGCTTTCGCAGATAGCTTTTCGCAGACAGTTGTAATTTATCGTTGAGCGGGGAGTAATAGGCGTGCACGATGTTATTCACCGCCACAACGCAAGGGGGCGCAAAGTCACGAAATCACTAGGAGTAGTTGGTGGGTGTGGTTAGTGGAGTGTTTATCCTCCGGTTACTTATAATGACTAGAACCGGAGTCGTATAGATGTATGTACTTCCTCGATCAACCGCTCTTCGTGCTGCTCCATCTTCGCTCGTGTTTTTAAAAATGGCGGTAGTGAAAACAAACTAAACCGGGAAAGTCGGGAAGCGGAAGTGCGTGTACAGCGGATGTAAAGTGGACCAATCAGAGCCCTCTTGTCTGCAACGCTGTCTGCGAGGCTTCAGGCCAATTTATGCTGACAATGCAGTCCTCGCAGATGGTGTCGCAGATGGCGTCTGCATAGCCCCCCTCCCCTTCGCAGACGCTCTGCGCGCACCTCCCAAAAATTGTGACCACCGCAGAAGCCTCACAGACAGCGTTGCAGACAAGAAGGCTCTGATTGGTCCACTCTACATCCACTGTACACGCACTTCCGCTTCCCTACTTTCCCGGTTTGGTTTGTTTTCACGACCGCCATTTTTAAAAACACGAGCGAAGATGGAGCAGCACGAAGAGCGGTTGATCGAGGAAGTGAGGAAGTACGTACATCTATACGACTCCAGTTCTAGTCATTATAAGTAACCGGAGGATAAACACTCCACTAACCACACCCACCAACTACTCCTAGCGATTTCGTGACTTCGCGCCCCCTTGCATTGTGGCGGTGAATAACATCGCGCACACCTATTACTCCCCGCTCAACGATAAATTACAACTGTCTGCGAAAAGCTATCTGCGAAAGCCTTGTCGCAAGAGCATGCAGAGGCCCTTCTGCGGTGGTCACAATTTTTGGGAGGTGCGCGCAGAGCGTCTGCGAAGGGGGGGGGCTACGCAGACGCCATCTGCGACGCCATCTGTGAGGACTGCGTTGTCAGCATAAATTGGCCTTTAGACCACCAGCTAAAGTTTTGAATAACTAATGAGGCGGCTGTGACATCATGTGAAACCCAAGAATATCCTGCTGCAGGATTGGATGTGGGCGGAGACAGATGTAATGCATGTACCATATATGGGGGCTGTGATGTACAAGAGTTATGGTTTGGGTTTGCAAAAGTCTGAGGCGCATGTAAAGAAACGCTGTCGACCAAAAATGGCTTAAAAAATAATGAAATGAAATCTCATCTCATTATCTCTAGCCGCTTTATCCTTCTACAGGGTCGCAGGCGAGCTGGAGCCTATCCCAGCTGACTACGGGCGAAAGGCGGGGTACACCCTGGACAAGTCGCCAGGTCATCACAGGGCTGACACATAGACACAGACAACCATTCACACTCACATTCACACCTACGGTCAATTTAGAGTCACCAGTTAACCTAACCTGCATGTCTTTGGACTGTGGGGGAAACCGGAGCACCCGGAGGAAACCCACGCGGACACGGGGAGAACATGCAAACTCCGCACAGAAAGGCCCTCGCCGGCCACGGGGCTCGAACCCGGACCTTCTTGCTGTGAGGCGACGGCGCTAACCACTACACCACCGTGCCGCCCAATGAAATGAAATGTTTCAACATTAATAAATACTCTAAACAGGAAGCAGTAAGCTGTAATAAATGAATAAATGAAACAAAGTCGATATTTGGTGTGAGATGACCCATTGCTTTAAAAAAAAAAAAATAGTAGTCTGAGGTCCAGTGAGTGCAGGTTTATGTGGAAATGAGCTGTAGGTTTTACTGAGCATCTTCCAGAACCAGCCCCAGTTCTTCTGGACACATTTGTCACAAACTTTTGCAGTAGCCTTCATTATGTTTTGTTTTTTAAACTAAAAAGTGGTCTCTTATGGAATATCCTGTTCAGATACAAACTTTTTTTATTTTATTTTATTTTCCTGTTGTAAACAGTTTGTTGTGGAGGTTGGTCCTCTCTGTCACATTTCAGTTCTGTTTGATGTTTTGGTCGTCATGGTTGTTTTGACGGCAGGCCAGATGACCTACTACGTCCTTGACGTTCTGGTTAATTAATTCAGCTGCAATTTTTTTTTTGTGAAAATTAACAAGTTTGCTCATTTCTGTTGACTAAAATGTAAATAAAACTAGGAGCTTAAAGTGGAACTGAAGTCATTTTTAAACTTGCTTTATTTCTTAATTAGCGTGTTATTCAATTGCGTTTTCGGTTTGAGTAACCTTATATCATGACTCGTATTAGCAACTAATTGCAATTAAATATTATACTTATCGGCCTGTTCGGTTTTTAGCCGTGTTGAATTTAGTTCGTTTGGTCCACGGCAGGCGTCGCTTATCCGCGCGATCTTCACAAGACTTGTGCGAGACTTCGAAACGTGACGTGTCAGCCAGGTGTCAGGGCTGCCATTTTGAAAACTGTTTTCCAAACGAAGTATTGCACAAAAACGAGTTTAAATGACGATTACTGCCGACTTTTTTCAAACTTTCCTGATTGCTATCAAAACAAACAAAACTTCCAGCTTCAGCATTCGAAAGAGGGCGCGCGCGTCTTTTGACAACCCCTGTGTCCGAAATCGCTCCCTACTCCCTATATTGGGCACTATATAGTGAGGACGCCATTTTGTACTGCTGTCCGAAACCTTAGTGAGGATTATTTACACCCTATATAGTGCACTCAAAGTATCCCATAATGCATCACAAAAAGTAGTGTACAACGATGGTCACTAACCAAGCAGTATATCTCATCATACATTGTGGTCACACTGAAAGAAATCAAATTAAAAGTCTCAAATTTGATTTAATAAAAGGCAGCGGCAAAGAAGAAAGTATTCAGCCTTGATTTAAAAAGAACTGAAAGATGCAGGGACTTTTTATTAATGTGGGAAATATGCTGAGTACAATATGGATTTATCACAAAAATACATACATGTGTTTATTATTTTGAAAACCAACCAGCTGACTGATCTGGCACGTTTTAATTGTTTGACAGTAATGACGTAAAAACCAGCACGACAGAGTAGTGTCCGAAAGAGTTTTTTCATTTTACCAATGAGCTCACTATATAGTCCTCTATATAGTAATTCCCTATATAGGGAGTAGTGAACGAGTGAGTTATTTCAGACACAGGGATGGTCACTTTGATTTCCGCTGTACGTTTTACTTCCGTCCTACGATGTCTCGCACAGGTCTTAATGAATCTCGTTTACGGCCATTGCTTTGACATATGGACTGATATATTACAGAGCATATTTCAAACACTCAGAACTTGCTATAGCAGCGACAAAATAGCTGTCAAAAACGCATTCCTATATTTAATAAAATGAGAAATAGAATTTTGATAATAAAATATTTGCCTTCAGTTCCCCTTTAAGTTAAACCACCATGACTCTGGCCAGGCAGTTACTAATAATGAATGAATGAATGAATGAATGACACTGCTTTGAACATGGTCACTGTTTATCCCGTGAGTTTCGTATCTAATTGCTTGCATGATAGTAAGGCCATCCTTAAAAAAAAATCCGTTTCCTGTCCACTGGGTGAGCAAAAAAAATTTTCAGTAGGGAGGGAGGGATTTATATATATATATATATATATATATATATATATATATATATATATATATATATATATAAATAATTGATGGATAAGAAATCGCAATGCTGTGTTTGCTTTTTCTTTCAGTACTTTTTTTATTACAAAAGCAGACACATTTAATAAAATATGACGGTTTAATCAACTGAAACTTGTACAAAAACTTTAAGTTAGCATTTTAAATGCTGACTGCAACGTTTGCAAAACTTTTACAAAGGTACTTAAAATGTCCGACACACGGACTTTTTGTAGTTCTAAATCGAGCGTTAGGCCTAGTTCGGATGAAATTACACTATTAAAATGATCACTGAATGATTTGTTTTTCTGAATCTTTATTTTGTTGTTTGCTAGAATATGGAATCAATTTTGTGCCAAAATGTTCATACAATACTTTTGAAATATCAAACAAAAACGACAAATCAAAATACAAAAAAACAAAAAAAGTCAATTTTTTTAGACTGGCAAACAAATTACTCATGTAATCATGCAAAATATCAGCCTATTACTCTTCAGAAACCTTTTATTTTTGTTCCGCGTCTTTCTCAGTTTTGTTTGGCATAATTTATTTTGGTTGCGATTCCAGCTTTCTCGTTTGCACTCCCTGACTTTTTGCTTGCAGTTTTGGCACAAACTTCACATGTGGGTGGGCTGTCCAGGAATGCATTCCCATTGGCTAACTTGTGTTTGACTGACAGCTACGCTCAGCCATTCCCCCGGAGGCTGTTGCGGCCATTTCCTACTCGAATTCTGGCGGACTGTTTGACGAGTGACCGATCCATTGACGGCAAACAAGGATTGAGTGGACTTCAGTGGCGACTATGATATTGAATTAATTCAACAAAGTGTAAATTCAATATCATAGTCGCCACTGAAGTCCACTTGATCCTTGTTTACCGTCAATGGATCGGTCACTCGTCAAACAGTCCGCCAGAATCCGAGTAGGGAATGGCCGCAACAGCCTCTGGGGGAATGTCTGAGTGTAGCTGTCAGTCAAACACAAGTTAGCCAATGGGACAAATGTGTTGCAGTAGTGCACATTATGCAGGTGTGTTTAACGTTAGCAAGACAGCTATTATATTGGGTAGTGGAGCTAAGGCTAACATTTGACTTGCCATGAAACACGCCTGCATAATGTGCACTACTGCAACACATACAACACATTTGTCCCGCACTTACACTTTGTTGAATTAATTCAATATCATAGTCGCCACTGAAGTCCACTCGATCCTTGTTTACCGTCAATGGATCGGTCACTCGTCAAATAGTCCGCCAGAATCCGAGTAGGGAATGGCTGAGCGTAGCTGTCAGTCAAACACAAGTTAGCCAATGGGAATGCATTCCTGGACAGCCCACCCACACGTGAAGTTTGTGCCAAAACTGCAAGCAAAAAGTCAGGGAGCGCAAACGAGAAAGCTGGAATCGCAACCAAAATAAATTACGTCAAACAAAACTGAGAAAGACGCAGAACAAAAATAAAAGGTTTCTGAAGAGTAATAGACTGATATTTTGCACGATTACACGAATAATTTGTTTGCTAGTCTAAAAAAATTTACTTATTTTTTTGTATTTTGATTTGTCGTTTTTGTTTGATATTTCAAAAGTATTGTATGAACATTTTGGCACAAAGGTGATTCCATACTAGAATACCATTTTGCGATTTCACACTTAAGCAAATGTTTGAAAACTCCGGATCTCCTTCCTTCATGGTGGCTGCCGTTTTTTTTGTGCCGCACGGCGCATGCGCAGAGCTGATTCAATTCTATATTCTGCGCGGAATGCAGGGCTTTCCACAAGCGCCGGCTGCCGGCCATACAGCCGACTACACAATTAAGTCCAGCCGGCTACTTTAATGACTATTATTTTTGTAGCCCACAGGCTCTAAATATTAATTTTCGATTTTAATAAAATTAAATGTTTATCTAACGAACAGACAATAATGTCAAACTGAACCGCACTCATTTAA
Organism: Neoarius graeffei; assembly: GCF_027579695.1. Lineage (NCBI taxonomy): Eukaryota > Metazoa > Chordata > Actinopteri > Siluriformes > Ariidae > Neoarius > Neoarius graeffei. Next base: position 5,615,107 of record NC_083574.1, read on the forward strand.
GTTGTGATTCGCGCTGTTTGTACCGATAATAACCACAAATTCCTCACCAACTTCGTTGATCAGGGGAGAGTAACTCATCCGCGGCCCAGACATGCGGTGTGTGTGTGTGCGCACTCGGCGGAGGCAGTAGTGTGTCGGAGGGAACAGAAGCAGAGATAACGCTTATTTTGTCTCCGGTAAACCAGTCTTCTCTCGTTCAATTACGTGCTGGCATCAAAAGACACCGTTGGTTGTAAATGAACCCAAACTGAGTGGTTGGAGTGTATTTTCATACACAAATGGAGAAATGTTGGCTGAGTGTGTAATTGTGTAGCCCCACTGCAGACCGTTGTCGTTGTTAATTCATAGCATGCTCAGCTGCGTGAATGTGTCACGCACCGAAAATAAGAGATTTACAAGCCAGGAACGCCTCATGATGCAATACGCAAGAAAAGAAAGAAGATTTACTGCCATTTTACTTTGTATTTGAGTAAAGTGAATAAATAAATGGTCTGTGGAAAATACATTTAATCCTGGGAACTGCGTGCACAGGAGTTTTTGTGTTTACTCCCCCCGGCTGGCTACTTGTCATGGCTGGCTAGTATGAGTTTTAGTGGAAAGCCCTGGGAATGCGGAAATGTCAAGTTCGATTTTAGATTTATGAACCCGAAAAAAATGTCGAAAAACCGGTGTTTAAAAAAAAATTTCAACAGCACTCACCTGGCCGGTGGACCGGAAACAGAACATTTTTTAATAATGGCCTAACTATGAATCTTTCTGGCAAGCTTTCTAAAATACCCGTCCTCCTATTTGTATCTGTATTTATGTCCATGATATGAATAAAACCTGACTTTATCCTTTATTCTATTTCATGTGGGGCTTTTTTTGCATTTCGATATCCAGTATATAGATGACTACACGGCTGCTTAGCGCATGAGCTCACCAATGGCTGCCAAATATACCAACTATTCTACCAATGTCTTCAATGTTGAATCTCTCCTTTCACCAAGCTCTCTCTGAGCATGCTCAGTAAGCCTGCGGTATCTTATTACTGTAAAAGGATGTTTGCATTGGCATGGCGTTCCTCTCTAGCCGTGGTTTTAAATGTGCTGATTTTGTGTGAATGTGTTGATGTGAATGAAAACGATTTGGTGCAGACCAAGAGAGTAGGAATGGCGTACACCACTTTGTTTTCAGAAATGAATGGGCGTTATGTAACAGCAAACAGCTCTGTGAAGTTACACCATTGGAACAAGAACTCTTCAAGGCTTAAACCACAGTGCTGAGTGTTGAGTTATTGAATCTGATTGTACAGCAGACCATGCACAGACATTATGCTGAAAAATAGACAGACTAAAAAAACCCAACAACTATTTGATTAACTTCAAGAGAGAGAAGACAGAAAGGTTGGTGAAGGAACCAGGAACTTGGAAACTGGAACTTGTTTTTCGCAGACGTTCCACAACATTAAATGTAACTATAAACAGATAAGAATGATTTGTCATTCATTCATGTGTAAAAATTGTAATTGTTGGCAAATTGGTGCAGTATGAGAGGAATAAACCACTTTGTGTGAAGTGATGTTACAGGAAACTCATCAGCATGGGATGCAGAATACAACATGGGATGTTTTATCCCTTATGTAAAAATAAATAAATCATGTTGCCCAAGTGTGCTACTTTTGCTGAAAATGGTAATGTGAATGGTGCTGTGAACCAAACCATTTCATTTGTGCCAGTGTGGGATTTGTTATGCCGGGATCAGACCAGGGGCGCAGATAGGATTTTTGAACTGGGGGGGACTGAGCTGTCAGCAAATGATTCCATTTTGTGTGTATACTCATCATCTCTAGCCGCTTTATCCTTCTACAGGGTCGCAGGCAAGCTGGAGCCTATCCCAGCTGACTACGGGCGAAAGGCAGGGTACACCCTGGACAAGTCGCCAGGTCATCACAGGGCTGACACATAGACACAGACAACCATTCACACTCACATTCACACCTACGGTCAATTTAGAGTCGCCAGTTAACCTAACCTGCATGTCTTTGGACTGTGGGGGAAACCGGAGCACCCGGAGGAAACCCACGCGGACACGGGGAGAACATGCAAACTCCACACAGAAAGGCCCTCGCCGGCCACGGGGCTCGAACCCGGACCTTCTTGCTGTGAGGCGACAGCGCTAACCACTACACCACCGTGCCGCCCATATGTATGTATATATATATATATATATATATATATATATATTTATTTATTTTACCGTTCAGAAGTTTGGGGTCACTTTGAAATGTCCTTATTTTTGAAAGAAAAGCACTGTTCTTTTCAATGAAGATGACTTTAAACTAATCAGAAATCCACTCTATACATTGCTAATGTGGTAAATGACTATTCTAGCTGCAAATGTCTGGTTTTTGGTGCAATATCTCCATAGGTGTATAGAGGCCCATTTCCAGCAACTCTCACTCCAGTGTTCTAATGGTACAATGTGTTTGCTCATTGCCTCAGAAGGCTAATGGATGATTAGAAAACCCTTGTACAATCATGTTAGCACAGCTGAAAACAGTTGAGCTCTTTAGAGAAGCTATAAAACTGACCTTCCTTTGAGCAGATTGAGTTTCCGGAGCATCACATTTGTGGGGTCGATTAAATGCTCAAAATGGCCAGAAAAATGTCTTGACTATATTTTCTATTCATTTTACAACTTATGGTGGTAAATAAAAGTGTGACTTTTCATGGAAAACACAAAATTGTCTGGGTGACCCCAAACTTTTGAACGGTAGTGTGTATACATGTTATTTCACCTCCCTCAGTGCCATCACCACGAACTACCTGCAGGCCAGGACAATGATAACATTTTAACATAGCCTATGGAAATCCAAAGTTTACACATTATCATCACACACAGAAATTGCAAAACTGCAAAACTAGTTTTAAAACCGCTAAGTTCCAACTGTTAAACATAGCGAGAGGCTGGGCTACGTGTGTGTGTGTGAAGTGTAAACCAGTGCATCCTGACTTTCTAACTATGCCTGTGTGTTGCGTGAGCAGCAGTCAGTCAACAACTCTTCGCAAAGTTTCCTTATGAAACAATATGCTCGCTGAAATTATGGCAGGGAACGCCAGATTAAACATTAAAACTGCCTTCTGAGCACTGTATCTACAGGCTACCACCGAAAGAAGGAGGCTACCAGAAAGGCATCTCTACTCCGTACGATTTTACTTTCACTACGACATTACTTTGAACAGACTATCTAAAAATTGCAAGGTGATATGATAAAGTAAGGCACAGTTTACTTACAGTCGGGGTTTTTTTTTTTGAAAAAACGATGCAATCGTTTTCTGCCTTTTGGCGCCCTTCATCATGCCGTGTTGGGGTCCTGAACTAGGAGGAGCTGTCCCCGATATGCCTGTCAAACTTGTTGTGGGTAACCATAGCAACTAAGCTCGAGCTCGCAACCTGTGCAGTCTGCGCAGTTGCAACTATGTATGTACTGCTGTGCACCTCAATAAACCGAATGGTAATTAGTCTTTTGATTTTTCCGTGAGGTTTGCCTTATGCAAAGAAAGACAGCATAGATGTTTTTTCCTCCCTATAAGTGGGGGGTACCAAACAAGGTGAATTTAAATCTGGGTGGGACGAATCCCCCCCGTCCCCCCCCCCCCCCTCTATCTGCGCCCGTGGATCAGACTACACAATCTTTTTGTCTTTCACAATAGTCTCCATGTCAGATCAGGCACTCGTAGTGGCATAAATTTTTGGGAGATTGGCAACACTACAAGTTTGACCCTTACCAATCATCATTCATGTACTCGTGTGTCTTCAGGGAGGAGGGTCAAGGAATTATCAATCCTGGCTATCAAGGAACATGTGAGAAGATACAAAATATTCTGACTTTTGGGTAGAGTGTCATAGGGCACAGTTACGTCGCTGATCTGCGGTTATATCACGCTACAAGGTCGGAAATCAGGTTGAATTCATGTAGTATGCTCCCAGCATTGTTTTGCATGTTGAGCTCATTATTACCTCGTCCACTACGGAGTAAGCGGGGCGAGGTCTTGTTTTCAGTCGGGTTTTTTTGTTAATGATATTACGGGAAAACGGCTGGATCAATCTTCATGTAACTTTCAGGATAGATGGGTGTTGGTCTCAAATAGAACCTCCAACGTTTTGAGGGTCATCCGGTCAAGGTCACCAAAAAGGACAAAATCGTTTTTGTCGTGTCTACTGTCTCATATAGAGGCGCTAGCCATTACATCATCATGCTGTAAGCGTGTAACGATCACACACTGCACATGCGCATACACGTGTTCCGATTAAAATGGCTGGTGAGTGTATACAATTGGTTCACCATTCAAAATAAATGGACCAGACCAGGGCTTTTCAAAGTGTGGGGGGCGCCAGAGTTCTTCGGGGGGGGGGCGCAATGTGAGGAAAAATAAACCAGAATAAGTTACTATTGTGGACATTTAGCGAACTTAAGCTAGCTTTTGCCAGAGACAAAATGGGTCAATTTTTAGTACCTAAAGCTACAGTGAGTGAGGAGACAGAGTCTGGGCCAAGCAAAAAAAGAAGGAAGTATGACCACGATTATTTAAAGTTTGGATTTTCATGGACTGGATCTGAAGATGCTCCACTGCCACAGTGTGTTGTCTGCCAAGAGGTGCTAGCTAACGATGCTATGAGATGTTTAAAATATGTAAAACAAGATGTTTAAAATGTGTAAAAAAAAAAAAGTTTAAACAGCTGTGCTTTTTTAAAAATGTGTAAAAAAGATGTTTTAAAAAGTACAGATGTTTAAAATGTGTAAAAAAAAAGTTTTAAAAAAGCACAGATGTTTAAAATGTGTAAAAAAGATGTTTTAAAAAGCACAGATGTTTAAAATGTGTAAAAAAGTTTTAAAGAAGCACGTGTAAATTGTGTAAGAAAAAGATCTTTTAAAAAAGCACAGATGTTTAAAATGTGTAAAAAAAAAAAGGTTTTAAAAAGCACAGATGTTTAAAATGTGTAAAAAAAGAGGTTTTAAAAAGCACAGATGTTTAAAATGTGTAAAAGAAAAAAATAATGTGTACAACAACCATTTTTTTTTTAATACGAATGGAACATTAAGTATAGCAACAACAAAAATTGTAAGGGGGGGGCGCTGTTGTTTATTTGCTCTCTGAGGGGGGGCGGGGCTGACTCTCCCACACTTTGAAAACCCCTGGACTAGGCTAAAGAAATCGCTTTCAGACATGTTTATGCTTATTACAGAGGGAAAGTGCGTTCCACTGAGCTTTAGCGCCGGGCCATTTCCGGGAAATAAGAGTTTGGGTCGTGGCGACAGCGTGTGTATGTCAGCCTTGGTTCGGAGGTTTCAGTTTCTAAAACTGTAAGAGGTAAGAGTAGAATAATATAAAGTACAGACACTTGGTGTATTTTACTTCCGCAATTTATTATTATTAATAATTTTTTTAAATTGTTCATTTTTGGATTACGCTTCATTTTTGTGGCTACTGCCTCATAGAGTAAATATATACACTATATTTACTGTATGGACATGGGATCAGAAAACTATTTTATTTATAAGCCACATGGACCCATAGGGTACCTATTTTTTTTTCCCTATACCTTCCTTTATATTCATCGTAAGTGCTACCGGGCGAGGTTTGTTTTGCCTGGCAACACTTGGTTCCAAACTGAGAAGGAAATCCACAATGTTGTTTGGTCTAGAAAGGAAAAACAATGTCAACCCTAGTAATACACACCACACTCACCAGCCACTTTAATAGGAAATTGTTGTTGATTCTACGATTCCTGCTCTTGGCTGCAGGAGCAGATGTTCTGTTGTTGCATGCTGAGATGCTTTTCTGCTCACCACGGTTGTAAAGAGTGATTATATGAGTTCCTTCCTGGCAGCTCAAACTGCTCAATCTGTCCATTTCCCTCTGATCTCCTTTATCAATAAGGCATTTGTTTCCACCCACAGAACTGTCGCTCACTCACTCGACTCAGTGTTTTTTGTTTTTCGCACCATTCTGTGTAAACTCTAGAGACTGGTATGTGTGTGAGAACCCCAGGAAGGAGATCAGCAGTTTCTGAAATACTCAAACCAGCAGTCCATCTGACTCAAACCAACACCCATGCCACAGTGAAAGGAAGTCACACTTCGAGATCACAATTTTTCCCGTTCTGATGTTTGAACATTAACTGAAGCTCTTGATTTGTATCTGCATTTGATTTGATCTTGATTTGTATACGCTGAACTGAACTCATTTCTCAGTGATCTGTCTTGCATCTAATATTAATTTGCAGCCTTCTGGAACACTGTACATTCCTCATAAGACCTTTTTGAGCCAGAAGTTTTGGCTCCAGTAGTCACACTTAAACACCCCCACCCACGTACACACAACGACAGATGATTCTTCTCACACTTGACAGCATATCATAAATGAAAACCCAGTTTTACAGATGATGAGGATGATTGATGATGAAGTAAAGAACTCAGTATTCTGTCATAGACTGGTAGGAGGAGCCCAGTTTATGCCTGAAAAACACCAAAACAAAAAACCCATTATTCTCCAGGAGACAGTAAGTTATAGCGCAAACGAAAATACACAATGAATCCATTTCCATTTTATTTCCTAAAAACTGTTTTAAAACTGGACTCCTTCTTAACTGTTTCTACTAGTTTCACCACACAAAGTCTAGAAATCAAATATTCATGAGTCCGATTATGAAAAACCTCCAACTGCGGGACATTTCAGCATGAACAGAGCCGACTGTTTTATTCTTTGGCTGAGCTGTGTACACTGGAACCTTCTTCTGTTTTCAGGAAAGATTTGATAAAAATGGGATCAAAATATACAGAACCTTTTGGGAGATTAAAATTACGTTGCATTTCAGGCATTTAGCAGACGCGCTTATCCAGAGCGACACACAACGTACCCAGAGCAGCCTGGGGAGCAGTTGAGGGTTTGGGTGCCTTACTCAAGGGAACAGCTATTCCTGCTAGTCCAGGGATTCGATCTGGTGACCTTTTGGTCCTAGAGCTGCTTCTCTAACCATTAACCCATGCTCTCCAAATATTCTACAGGGTTTTTTTGGTTTGTTTATTTATTTTTTTAAATCACATAGTGGTCTATATTGGCAGAACATCAGAGAGTAACGGCTCGTTCATTCATCTCATCTCATTATCTCGAGCCGCTTTATCCTGTTCTACAGGGTCGCAGGCAAGCTGGAGCCTATCCCAGCTGACTACGGGCGAAAGGCGGGGTACACCCTGGACAAGTCGCCAGGTCATCACAGGGCTGACACATAGACACAGACAACCATTCACACTCATTCACACCTACGGTCAATTTAGAGTCACCAGTTAACCTAACCTGCATGTCTTTGGACTGTGGGGGAAACCGGAGCACCCGGAGGAAACCCACGCGGACACGGGGAGAACATGCAAACTCCGCACAGAAAGGCCCTCGCTGGCCACGGGGCTCGAACCCGGACCTTCTTGCTGTGAGGCGACAGTGATAACCACTACACCACCATGCCGCCCTCGTTCATTCATTTTATCCCAAATATGAATCTGAAATCATGAAAAACAAGCCAGAGAGGATTATTCTTTTTTTTAATATTTATTGTTTTAAAGCAAAAGAAACTGTTTAGAACATTTCATTTGCATACAGTTTTGTCTGCATACGGTACATGAACGCAACATACACGAACCTTGAAACGTATCCTACCGTATGTTCACACCAAACATGTCGAGAGCATCAAAACAACTCGAAGTCATTCGTTCTCTATGTGAGCCAGCATTTCTCAGGAGCGAGAGGGTTGGTGGCACATCTTGGGCTGTGGGGCATCAGAATAAAGATGAAATCCAGGCAAATTTATGGTAAAGAGCTATGATGCAGTCTGACAGCAACCAATGGTAATTTGGAAGTGCTCTGCTCTAAAGAGTCCCAGAGAACACATTTGTGTAAATTTTGGTTCCATTTAAACGGTTCCCAAGTCGCCTACCATGGAGGAGACATTGGTAATTGCAGTGGTGGGTTTCCTCTTTGTTTGTTTATTTTAAAAATTTTAAAAAAGAGAGGGAACTGCATGCTAACTAGCACCATAGCATGTTGGATGTTTACTTACATGTGACTTGAATGATGCTGTTGAACAGCACGTATTACAAGACGAGAGGTGTGTGTTGGATGTGTTAAAATGAAAGTTGTCACTTTTTTGCCAATTATTATTTTTTTTTTCTTTTGCATCAAGGCAAAAACCAAGTAAAAACAAAAAGTCTACCTAATGGTATTGTTAACCATTTTTCAACATTATTTTATTGTAATTGTTTAAATTTTTGTATTTTTAAAAATTATTATTATTATTATTATTATTATTATTATACCCCCGCTCTGAAGGAGATATAGCCATCCATATCTCCATATTTCCGTCCATCCGAAACACCCTTTTTCACAATAACCACAAATCATAGCCACTTGGTTCCAAACTTCAGCTTGGGGTTCTATACCGTGCATACTTCCTGTTTACCACCTGAATGTATTTACGAAACATATAGGGTGGATTTACAAAATTTTCGTCACACTTTTCTCAGCAACTACAAATCACAACTGCTTGATATTTGGTACCGAGCTTCAGCGTATAGGGAGGATACGTAAGTGGGCGGTAGCTCACAGTTGATCTTGTTAAAATGGGAGAAACCTGCACAGTGATTTGAAGGACATGCGACCCTTAACCACACCATCTTGGCCCAACATTGATGGTTGTCAAAATGAACAGAGTCAATGAAGGGCTGCAGAGGATTGGTGGATCCTTTATAGGAGCTTTCGTAAATACATTGTCAGTGAACAGGAAGTCAGTGTGTGACAGACCTGAACACGGTATAGAACCCCAAGCTGAAGCTCAGTACCAAATATCAAGCAGTTGTGATTTGTAGTTGCTGAGAAAAGTGTTATGGAATTTTTGTGAATCCGCCCTATATGTTTCGTAAATACATTCAGTTGGTAAACAGGAAGTCGATGTGTGACAGACCTGAAAACACTATATACGGTATAGAACCCCAAGCTGAAGCTTGGTACCAAGTGGCTATGATTTGTAGTTGCTGAGAAAAAGGGTGTTTCGGATGGACGGGGTAAAAAACCAGTATACCCCTCCTCCTTTGGAGCGGGGTTATAATAAAGTATGAATTCCTATAGTAATCCAGTTTGTGTAAATATGCATTTGAAGCATCTACTAATGCGATACAATGCGTTTTAATATCGTAGCTCTTCCTCCTCCATGATGATCTATGACTCGCCAGGACATGCGAGTCCAAATCATGCAAGACTTGGCCAAGAGATTTGATGAGAATTGGCCAGTGACAGCAGTGGAGATGAGAGTGTGTTTGAGAGAGAGTTTCGAGAGGAGAAATCAATCTAAATATAACATCATTGGTCAAAATCCATTGGTCGCATTTTCAAATCATAAAGACTGACATCCTGTACTAATAATTATATAGTAATAAATCGGATTTTTCCGATGCAAAAATGTTAGAAATGTGTTGTATCCGGTGCACAATTTTTTATTTTTTTTTTAATTGGGATAAATAAATGCATTGTGAACTTTTATGCCCGTGTACTGATCCGAATCGGTGAATCTTACAATCCTGATTCTACTCTACGGTATATCGCTATATCTATGATCAATAAATGTAAAATATAATTTCCATGTTAGTTGTCTCATTTTCTCTCTAGTTCCAACAGTTCCTGTTTAGGTGACTAGACTTGGTGTTGAAGATAAACTGAGAGAAAATGAAGGAATAAGTGAGGTCGGAGGTCGCACAGGTGGCGAGTGTCCACTTGACATCCTGTCTCACTCTGTTAAGTGATCAGTCTGCATTAGGGGTCACGGTTCCTTCTAAGCACTGTGCAACAAGTGAGCTCTGTTTCAAGGGTGGTCTTTAAGGGTGCTAGAATTTTCCCTGTGCGTTCGTGAGGACCTTTCAACCACAGGAACCTTTTTCCGAGGAAATGAGCAGAAGTTTGGTAGCTTTGACGCATGCAAGACGCTGGACCGATTTGAGTTCCTAAGCTTTTTCATTCCTAGGAAAACTGGTTTGATGTAGCTATCAAATATATGATTTTCAACATTTGCTTCGGAAAAACACACACTTCATGTTTGTTGTATCGATACACAGCATGGATAAAAGTACAGTTCGAATTTTTCAGATCTTCTTATTTTCAGACTCATCCAAAATAATTATCATAAGACCTGGCAGTTGCATGGTGGTCTTTCAGTCTGGTGTGTGAGAAAGAAACTGTGTGTAAGTTCCTGGCAGGTTTCAGCCTCGCTGCTGTTGTGTTCTGTTGAACTCGAGCTGAATTGCATAAATGAGGTGGTCCCGTGTGAACCCTGCTCTGTGCCACCCCGCCATTGTGTCCTGACCTGGGAGCGGCTCAAGGGGGTTTTGGGGAGGATTGGAGCACCTAGACGAGGCTTGCGCTCTTGGCTTGAACCCTGCGCTCCCAGACTGCAGCTCTGAGACTTGGCAGTTCAGCATTTAAACCCTCTGAGGACACCGTGCTGATTTCTCGAGCTGGCAGCGGGCCGAGAACATCCTTTGCTTTCTTTCTGTCTCCTCTCTAATTCTCTCCTCAGCTTATTGAAGACCATATCCAAAGGATACCAGAAATGAGAGAGGTTTGCTGGAGACGGTATTTAGGCCAGGGTGAGCCCTCACTCCGGGCTCCTATTATGCGAGAATTTGAAACCTCAGGCAATAGGAGCTAATGGAAGGACTGGACAAGTAGCAGGGGGAAAAAAAAAATCTCTGTATATTTTTCTTTGCGCTCTCCCTTTCTTTTCAAAGATGGATCTTTTTTCCCACACTGTCCTGTCGGCCCCAAGTTGACCTTCTTTACCTTTCACTTGTCTCTGTTCGATCTGACTCCCCTTGACGGCTCTTTTCTGCTTTAAGCACAGTGGTGTCTGATCACCGAAGAGCACGTGGTTTGACGCACTGTATTTCCTCCTGACTCTGACTCAGATTCCTACGTTCCCCGGATCAGCCAAAATCAAGAACTTTTAATGAAGCTTTGAAAGTGGTTTGGAAGGCCCAGTCCAAACAGGGCAGTACTGGAACTCTTTAATGGGTTCAACCTGACACATTCTAGTACAGGATGTGTAAGCAGTAGTCCTAACTCCTAGGAAATCCTTGTGGTGATGTTATGACTACAGAAACAACACTCGTCTGGAGTCTGGAGCCGTTTATGGATGGTGAAAAGAGGTCAGCGTGAAGTTTGTTTTATGTAGTAAAGATACAGGAAGCTGTAATCCATCTGCTGTTTCTTTATGTGCCATGTCCCTTTTTTTGCCCCGTCATGACAGAACCTTCTCTGCTGCCATAATTTAACAATCCACTGTTTTGTTTCAGTACGTTTGCAGCTCTGCCATGAGCAGGGGTTGAAAATTCTTGAGTAATTATTTATTATTATGGCTGGGTTCTTGCCAAACTGATAATTGCATCATCGGTTTTTCTTTTGGCTCATTGGACACAAGGTACGCCACCACACGTGCCAGAGCAGTTGGGGGTTCGGTACCTTGCCCAAGGACACTTGAGCCAATCTTGCTGGTTCAGGGAATCGAACCAACGATCTTTTGGTCATTAAAGCTGTTTCTCTAACCATTTGGCCATGGCTTCCCCAAATTTTGTGTAATTATTCTGCATTATACTTTCCTTAAAGGGAAATTTTAGGATTTTTTTTTTTTAACTTCGTCTTATTGCCATATCTTTTTGGGTCCAGATATTTACTAGGGACAAAAACGATTGAAATCATTCCACGCTATAACCAGCAACTGCAAAATGGGGCAATAATCTGCGTCAAACCCACTGACAGGCTCATAATGTTATAATAAGAGTCTGACAACATGGAAAGGATCCCTACAGAGATGCACCTGTGTCTGTTTACCTCAATAACTGTACAGAAACTCTAGAAAATAACCGTTTCTGCACTCGTTGTTTTACCTTTCTCTTCTGGTCTCTGACGCAGCATTCATTCAGCGCCTGTAGCTGATTATCGCAATACGGTACGTGTTTTCTGATGTACTGGCATAACCAGCTAAAGAGTTGGGCATTACTTTGGAAATCGGCTTCTTCACAAATTCTGCATGACGTCTCCTTTTGTAAACAGAAAAGTAAAACATTTTTCTAGAGTTTCTGAACCGTTATTGAGGTAAACAGACACAGGAGCATCTCTGTAGGTGATCGTTTCCATGTTGTCAGACACTTATAGTAATGTTATGCTTTTAAACATGTATGTCGGATATTACACGATAGCGCAAAGATATTAAGTTTATCTTCGAGTAGTGAATGTATATATATTTTTCAACATTAGAAGATAAACTTCATATCTTCACTCTACTGTGTAATGTTATTTATATTATATGGACACATCCCCACAAAAAACAAGTTAATCAAAAGAATTTTAATTTTGAACCGGTTCGCCATTTTGACAACGCACATCTAGTCAGCGGGACAGCACTGGGAGTGACGTCATCCGAGTGAAATATCGAGAATTACGATGCATACAGGACACTTTTTCGATGGAATAAAAACACGTGTTCTATTCCCTTCTAGCAGGTTTCATTCATTTGGTTTGATAGCATGCAATATTGTTAGTATATCGCTTATCCTACATGTATTACGTCACTCTACCCAATGGAGAATGAGTGTTGAATATAGTTTACGATATTGCATGGTTGTCAAGACAACATGACATCCCACGTCAGAGATGTAAAACTTCTGCGCTAGCGAGCGACTGGGACAATTTGTAAACAGACATGGCCGCCAGGTTTGCCCTGTTAAATAAGGAAAATTTTGAGAGAATTTTGGAAGGGAAAGATGTGTTGAACACCTGAAAGGAATGTATAATAATAATAATAATAATAATAATATTGACTGGCTTTTTTTTCGTGGTATATTAGATGTATTCCATTCAGCTACTCGTCTCTGACTCAATCAAGATCATGATAGCTGAATGGAATATATCTGATATACCACAAAAAAAAGCCAGCGAATATTATTTAAATGTCACTCAGATCTGTGATGCATTTCGTATGAAAAATGCAAGTTTTTCAACACGAGAAGATAAACTTCATATCTTCAAGCCAATGTGTGATATTTTCTTTTTATTATATTGATATATTCACAAGCCCTGTGATGACCTGGCGACTTGTCCAGGGTGTACCCCGCCTTTCGCCCGTAGTCAGCTGGGATAGGCTCCAGCTCGCCTGCGACCCTGTAGAACAGGATAAAGCGGCTTGAGATAATGAGATGAGATGAGAATTCATTGATTTCTTCACGAGTGACATATAGAGGTTTATATCACAGTTTTGGTTCTCCATGTCCCTGATGGAGCTTGTTTTGAAAAATACGCGTGGGGTCTTTCCCAGTAAAACACTCGTATACATATAATATATAAGATTATAACAGCTCTTATGGGCAGATAATTTTGCTCTTTTTTTATTTTTTAAAAAGAATTTATTTCTAGAAACAAGCAGAACTAAAAGGGGACTCTGTAGAGTTCATCTCTCTGCCAAGCCACATCTTCAGATTTGCATCAAAATCTAATAAATTGTTCCTTAACCCATGGCTCACCTTTCCACCAAATTTCATCAAAATCCCTCCACTACTTTTTGAGTTACGTTGGGAACAGACAAACCAACAAACAAAGTTTGCGGAAATAATTGCCGGCAAATACGTCGAATAAGCTTGGAATTAGTAAATATGACTATGAATAGGTTTAATGGTCTTGTATTTATTCTCTATCATGAGAAATATTAGATAACATTTACTTTGTTACTGTCACCAACTGTATCGGAGGAGGCTATGGTTTTGCCTTTGTTGTTTGCCCGTTTCCAACGTAACTCAAAAAGTAGTGAATGGATTTGGATAAGATTTGGTGGAAAGGTGAGTCAGGGGTCAAGGAACAATTGATTAGATTTTGATGCAAATCCGGATATGTATGCAGCTCTAGGACCCAGATATGTACAGTATGTAGATCCAGGATGTTTTTGCCTTTTCCCAAAGTTACTCAAAAAGTAGTGAACAGATTTGGATGAAATTTGGTGGACAGCTTTAACATTCTCCTAGATCCAAGTGAGTTGATTTTGATATTGTTAATATGTGGCTTGGCGGAAATATGGACTCTATCGAGTGCCCTTCTTGTTTAAGATATTTCTGCGTGCCAAGATGTCTTTTTTGCATGCTTAAAAAAAAGTGATGTGGAAATGTTTTTATTTGTGCTGCTTTTTCTAAAGTCAGTACCTCACTGGTCTGCGACAGCTTGCGACAAATTGCGAACGTCATTCGCAAGAGAGTTTCAAAAGTGTCTTGAAACATTCACAGGGCTTCTCAATTTCCTTGCATGAATCGCAAAGTGTCGCTCCTTCGTCGCTGAAATTTTGAACATGTTCAAAAAATTTGTGCGACAAAATTTCTCTCAAAATAGCAGTAAATGCGTCGCTGGTGTCGCAAAGCCGTTGCGAACCCTTCTCAAGTCAGTTTCCATGAGGCTTCCTCTACTTCCCTGCCTGCCGAGGGAAAGCCGGGCTGCAACAGCCTGCGACTAGTTGGAGACACAACAGTTGCGGTAAAATACGCGAATATCAATTCAGTGTGATTCCAAGTGAAAATTGTCGCTAATTCGCATATTTTATCACAATTGTTGTGTCTCCAACTAGTCACGGGCTGTCGCAGCCCAGTGAGATACTACCCTAACTGTGCCTTGCCATCTACCTAAGGAGCCAGTGTAGTAAACACAGCTGTAAAAAAGCAGTCTAAACATGTCCAAAACCTCACTGGCTAAGTGTGAGTTCCTCACAGAAGAAACGTCATAATTTGATTGAGTCCCAAACAGTAACAAAAGCCTAATACGCAGCTGTCAAAACATCTGTTTAGCTCCTGAGCCTCGGTCAGAATGAAATGAATGTTACTTTTATTTTTAAATGCTAGACCTTTACTTGTCGTTGACATGCATACAAAAGAAAAACACACTCCAGTTCAGGGAAACCTGTAGTTTTCAGAATGATAGCAGCAAATGTAATGGATGTAAAGGATTTTCACAGGATGACATGGATATATTTTATACCTTCTGCACTTATGAAACTGTGCTTTACTGCAGCTTTATGTTCGGTGATAAGCAGGTGATAATCCCAATATATGCTCCATGTGACAAATTACACGCACATAAACATGCACAAAGGCAAAGGAATGGCCCAATGTCATGTCAACTGTTAAATTCAGCCATCTGTAGAGAGAGTTCAGCGTGAGTGCGACAGCTGAAGAAATTCAGCCTCCCTCAGGCAAGTGGTCCAGTTCTACACGGTCAGGTTTGGAGCTGAAGAAAAGCCTCAGTGCGTTATCTGATCATCTGAGAGGATAGTCCGTCGTCTGATCTCCATCCAGGACTTCCAGTATCAATCCCCATGTGTGTCTAATACACAAAGAGAAAGCTTTTGCTTACTGTGTGGCTGGTGGCTGCTTCATTCTTAAAATAAAAGTAAGTTTATTTATTTATATTATTATTTCCCAGAGATTGAGATATGTAAAAGCTAAATAATATTAGTTATAATAATCGCAGACTGGGCGGCACGGTGGTGTAGTGGTTAGCGCTGTCGCCTCACAGCAAGAAGGTCCTGGGTTCGAGCCCCGGGGCCGGCGAGGGCCTTTCTGTGCGGAGTTTGCATGTTCTCCCCGTGTCCGCGTGGGTTTCCTCCGGGTGCTCCGGTTTCCCCCACAGTCCAAAGACATGCAGGTTAGGTTAACTGGTGACTCTAAATTGACCGTAGGTGTGAATGTGAGTGTGAATGGTTGTCTGTGTCTATGTGTCAGCCCTGTGATGACCTGGCGACTTGTCCAGGGTGTACCCCGCCTTTCGCCCGTAGTCAGCTGGGATAGGCTCCAGCTTGCCTGCGACCCTGTAGAAGGATAAAGCGGCTAGAGATAATGTGATGTGTGTGTAATCGCAGACTTGGATCTTTTTTTAATTTGTGACTGAACATGTCAAATGGATTAAAGGCGTCGTGCGGTAATTTCAGCAATCAGGCTATATCATGTGTCAAAATGTCGGGTTTGGTGGGTTATTCAAGCCCCTCGGTTTCCCACGATCTCAGTGTCATGATGCGCCCGCTACAAGCATTTAAAGTTGACGCGCACAGCCAAATTTAGGCAGCCAGCCGTTAACTAGGTCAACTTATGTGTGACGTCATACCAGTAACCTCCCTTGGGTGATGCTGGCCTGTCGCCATGTTTTCTCTATAGCGTGCGTTTACCAGAGTTGTTTACATTGCGGATTTTGTGGATTTATTCAGTTTGTGGATAGTTTTGAACACTCAAAACACTATGAAATGATGTATTAATATTCTGTGATACAAAATGCCTAATCGGTGTATTTTCACAAAACTCCAATTAAACCTCCATGATCTTGCAATATTATGTACAACACCCCATGTCGCTTTGAATAGGTCTAAGATCATCATGGGAGAGCAAAATAGATCTATAGGATAGAAACCAAAAGGCCAAATTTGGACTTGTGTCCAAATTTTACAGTGATTTATGCCACAGAGCTGCCTTTAACTAATAATTATCACTTATTACTGACGATTGTACGTTTACTAAACAATACAATACAAAGCTCAATACTCCCAGCCTATAACATACTGAATATCAAATTAAAATCAACCGCAATAAAAGGAAAATGATGAAAACTGGAATATCAAGGGGTCTACTGTATCAGAAGGCCCACTGCATTTCGCGAGATCGCAAGCTGTCAAGTTGCTAGAATTCAATCTTTCTAGCTATACTTTCACCCCCTACAGCTATCAGTATTACACATAATCATAGATTAATCACACAGCATTCTAATTCAAGTGAAAATGGTCTTTAAAAATACACACAAGTAGTGATTTAGTCAGAGAAACCAACCAAAACAAGTCTTCAAGTCGCCGGTCTTCTTCATTCTCGTCTTCGTTTCTGTCGTCGTCAGAACTGTCCTCATTTTCTTCTGAAGATGAGCGCTCAGGTTCAAATCTGTAATGCTGGATACCACCAGGACATTCAGCTGTCAAAATCTTTACTTGTGGGCCATTTTCTTCTTCTGTATCGGTAAAATCAAAGCTAATTTCCTCAGCATCGCTCCTATTTTCTGGTGTGTCCGCCATTGCAGCTGCACAGAGTGGTTACTGGTATGACGTCACGCAGCTGTTCCATTGACTGAGAGGGGGCGCTGCGAACGCGGGAAATTTCAAGTGATGGGCATGATCAAATAAGGACCGATTACAACCGCGGGAAGCTTTTGAAAAATCGACGGTCAATTTATTTCGAATCTCGAAAGCATTCTGGTGCAGAATAATGCGACTTTTATCGCCACTGCGTGACGCCTTTAAACCCAATTTAATCAAGTGTCTAGTCATAAAGGCAAACTCAATAATAAATATAATAATTTCTTTGATGATGGTGGATAGCAGATTCCTACAACTATAATAATAATAATAATAATAATAATAAAAACACAGATCCCTCGTCAGTGCATCATGGGCCCCTGAGAATCCATGGATCCGTCTTTGAAAACTACTGCGCTAAAAGATCCATATTTAATGTGAACATGATGTGTACGTGCCATTGTGTTCTGTCTGGTGTCTATTTAGTGTGTTATTTAAATCATATCAGATATGTTCCATTCAGCTAGCATGATATTGAACCAGTCGAAGATGAGTTGTTAGCTGAGTGGAATATATCTGATATACCATGGAAAAAAGCCAGCCGATATGATTATACCAGGGGCGATTTCTCAGAGACAACAAGGGAAGCCGAGCTTCCCCTAAAATTCTCTCCCCAAACTGCGGCGTCTACGACGTTGAATTCTCATTAAAACAATAACTTGCATAACATAATATATGCCCAAGATTGTATTTATGTTCATAACTATCCTGTAACTTATTTGAGTGATGTCTGATGAACTTGCAGTTCACTACGAGAATCACCTTTGCTGCCAGGCTGTAACCTTTCTTATTTCAACGGGCTCTATGGACTGGCAGCAGTGTTGCCAGATTGGTCAGTTTTAAGTGCATTTTGGCGGGTTTTGAACATATTTTGGGATGGAAAACGTCAGCAGTATCTGGCAACACTGACTGGCAGCCGGGTATCTGTTGCAGTCTACGAGACGGCTCTGAACAGCCAATTTCGGCTAGTTGTTATTGGTTAAAATCAGCAAAATCGTCACTTCCAGGGAAGCCGGGCTTCTCTGGGACTAAACGAGACAGTGGGAGGGACAAGAAGCCGGGCTGATAAAGGATTATTGGAGGTAGTGTTTGAAAGACATGAGGAGGGCGGTACTTTGGCGAGGAACACGGAAGTATGATCAGTCAGTCCCTAGCGGATGTCGAGAAAGTGCAGTCGTGTGCCAAAGTGCTGTCCGAATTTCTTTTCATATAAACGTTTCTTCTCATTGATGTCTCTGTACATTACTCTGTAAATAAATGTAAATATTACTCGTTGTGCTCTGTTAACTTTCATCCATTCTATCAGTTTGATCATTCGTGAATTCACTCGTTTATTTCATTTGTAGTTCAATCTGGTTGTAGGCTAGCTTGAGCCTTATTGGGATCTGCAGTGCTAGCTGCTAACAGAAATTGGTGAAGTCTCTGGAAAGCACAACCAGCTGGTATCACAGGGTCACAGACCATTTTCTGGAAAAGGAGTGGAGGGCAGAGTTTGTGTATAAATAGTGTTCATGTTCATGAATGTGAAGTGTGTATATTGTTCAGTAATGTTAAGAGAATGGTGGGCTCTGTGTTATAGGTTATACCTGGGTATGATATTCAAGGTTCTGTGTGTTGCATAGCCTACCTGGTTATGAATTTCCAGACTGTGTTGCAGAAGATGTTCAAGGATGTGTTGCACAGCTGGGTGTTGTGTTAAAGACTCTGTGTTGCATATCAGGGTATGATGTTCAAGGCTCTTCATTGAATAGCCAGTGATTTTTGGATATTTGATATTTTTGATTAAGGATATGAGGCACTAGCCTGGCAAGCCAGACTATAACATAAAATGTACAAGCAAAAATACTTTCTGCCACTAGGTAGGGTTGTATAGTTCACTATGCTAATGGGGCACACCTTTCTATGCTTTGATATCCGGCCTACAAGTTTTACGATGAATGCGTAAAATGGGCTTCCCCTGTTTTAAAAACCAGCAGCTGCTACTGGATTATACATATGCACTCTTCATATCAGCATTCTTAAAGGCCAATGTGAGCTTAACCGCGAGTCGGTGCCATCAGTGCAGCAGTGAAGTCACCTTCCAGCCGGTGTAGCGTTTATCAGTAGTGTTGGCGAATGCTGATAAAGCGATCAAGTCAGTGCTATCAAGAGCTAGTAGCACAGGCTAACAACCAAGAAACTAAGATTTCTGTCTCCAGACTTTTCTTCCACGCTGCACGCTCGCCACAGTATTTTTCACTCAGACTTAAGTATTCGTTTCCCTGTGTAATTTACTGAGTTACTTTTAAAATCAACATCAACAGCTACACACAACGGAGCGACCTGGCAGCCTGCCGCTAATCCCTCACAAAATCCTTTACCTTGTTGCTTTTCTGATGTCTGGCTAAGTTTTGGCTGAGCTCAAGTCCCAGCTCTAAGAGTAACAGTTTGTGACTGATTATAAATAAGAATATCTAATGACGTTTTGGTAGCCTTTCAGGTGTTCAACATGTCTTTCTCTTTCTGGTGAACAAAGAAATGCTTGTGTGCATGCGCAGCAGAAAACTTTCTCATTGGATATTCACATCAGCTCTGTTGTGTGACGTGATGTTTTCTTGACAACCATGCAATATCATAAACCATATTCAATGCTCATTCTCTATTGGGTAGAGTGATGTAATACATGTAGGATAAGCGATATGCTAACAATATTGCATGCTGTTGAACCAAATGAATGAAACCTGCTAGAAAGGAATAGAACACACGTTTTTATTCCATTGAAAAGGTGTCCTGTATTTTTATAATAATACTGTATCTGTCTTGTGAAGTATAACGAGATTAGGGCCAGTGACTGCTGGTAACCATCATGCTGTTGATTGATCAATACCTTCAGACAAGGACGTCTTATTTGGCTGGCTGTTTGACATTGGGACATTGGGTTCCTCTGCATCCTCCTCTCATTCTGTCCTTAAAAATAAGGAAGGAAAAGAAATAAGGAAGCACTATTTAAAAATATATAATCAGTGCATATCAGGATTTATAAAACTTCCCATGCAGGGATTGGCCAAGGAGGGTTAACATGACATAAAATGGTTCCACCCTTGATTAAGCAATGTATGACAACAAAAATTAACAAAAATGGATATGGTGTGAGTCAGTCATGGTATATCCTGGATATACCACAAACTGATGTCACAATTTCAAGCTATACGGCCAACTCGAGTCCCAGCTGTGGCTCCGTGAGCATTTCTGTGTGTGTAGATCTACGTATCATGATCATGCCTTGTAAGGCAAGCGATAGCATCGTACATTGCACATGTCAAAGGTCGCTCTGGCATAAACAACAAACATGGCTGCCTCCAGTGAGTTTATGCCAGGATTCAATCTTAGTACCATGCCAGTCACCTCAGAGAATCCAATTTGAACCAGCGCCTCTCAGTGCATGGTATATTTGATTTACTATATAATGAGAATCATCAAACTGAGGCCACACTGTCAGTCTGTAGGGATTGATTTGTTGGTGCTCAGACTCGGAGTACATCAGGAGACCACAGAGTGTTGACTCAGAGGGTCGTAGCGCCAGTCAGCTGAGCAGCCCACAGGAATTTCCCAGCTTTCTGCCTTTACTTGGCTAATTACATAGCTGTGTGCGAAGCAAAAAGAGCAAGCTACTGGCCCCATTGACTGCCAGCCAGATCTCCTACTGAGCTACAGAACCGCAGAGGAACAGGCTCTTAATACATGCAGGTAATAATGCTTGATGGATAGAAAGAATGAATGAATGAAAGAAGAAACGAGCAAACAGCATTTACCCAGAAGCCCATGACAGCAAAATTGGCTGTGTTGTCTGGATGCGAGGGATGCCTTACCCTCTCCCCTATCGATATTCCTTACACTAATTCACCAATCTAGTGGGAAGTGTTGTGTTGTTCTAGGAAAATAATCCACACCCAAGTGGTGTGACTTACAGTAACGCGAAGCAGAAGAGTCTGGTTTATACTGGTCACGTTATTTTTCATTAACATACAGAAGCAGCCGTAGTAACAGGAGTGAAATTATCACGTACTCGCCACATATCTAATCAATCAATCAAATAAATGTCTTTATTTCATTGGATAAAGGTACATATCAGATGTTCATAAGCAACACCGGCTGGAATTCTTTAATTCATTAAGACAATTGCAAATGTAAAGTATTTCCGAAACAGACCATTGGGTAGGTTTGAAGGCTACATGAGATTTTTAAAAGTCTCTCACACACACGCATGCATTCCGTTGACATCATTATTAATGCAGCTAATTGATGCCATGCTACACAAATCTAACTCTAAACCAGAAAGAAATTTTTAGCCTTATTTATTTATTTACGGTAACTATAAGATCATTTTTCCTCCTGGGGACCAGGCAAATGTCCCCACAACGTCAAAACTGTCATATCTTCTCTCTGTCGAAATGATTAAGATGACCCCAAAGCACAAGAAGATCTTTTAAATATGTCTGTATCAGGATACTCGTCATAGTATTACTTGGTATTGGCTGGAAAAGAAAATCAGTGGTGTCGCTCATCCTTAATACAGACGGAAATGGTGTGTGTGTGTGTGTGTGTGTGAGAGAGAGAGAGAGAGGGAGAAGCTCTGCTGATATTTATAATAGCATTCTCGTGTAGGATGTCCTCCAGGTGTGTGTGAGGAATAGCAGGTGGATCTCACACACGCGTGCACACACAGCTGGGCCTCGGCACAGCTGCACAGAGGGTGTTATTAATTGAATGTGTAGGAGAAGGAAGTGTAGTCCAGGTGTGTGGAAATGGTAAGTAATGTTCTTTTTCCTGTCATGGAACATGCATCCAAAGTTGACTTTACTGTGTGTGTGTGTGTGGGGGGGGGGGGGGGGGTAGTATCAGTGTATAGGCTGTCAACTGAATTCAAAATATTAATAATAATCAAAATGAGCAAATAAATAATAATAATAATAATAATAATAATCTCTCAGGCAAGCTGGAGCCTATCCCAGCTGACTACGGGCGAAAGGCGGGGTACACCCTGGACAAGTCGCCAGGTCATCACAGGGCTGACACATAGACACAGACAACCATTCACACTCACACTCACACCTACGGTCAATTTAGAGTCACCAGTTAACCTAACCTGCATGTCTTTGGACTGTGGGGGAAACCGGAGCACCCGGAGGAAACCGACACGGGGAGAACATGCAAACTCCACACAGAAAGGTCCTCGCCGGCCACGGGGCTCGAACCCGGACCTTCTTGCTGTGAGGCGACAGCGCTAACCACTACACCACCGTGCCACCCTAATAATAATAAGTCTTATAATCAGAAGTTATATTTAATACCACTCAACAAAATGTTTTTGATGAATCACAACTTTATTTGACAAATAGTGCATTGTGGGTAAAGTTTGGCCTGAAGTTTGAACTCAGAACTACAATTCGGAATTTGACGACAAAATAAAGATCACAAACGTAACGATTAATATGCAAGTTGTTCCAGAATGTACGTTATGCTTTAATATTTGAGTGAGCGCTCAGTGTGTGGGCATCTGCGATCTGTGCTTAAGTGTGTGTTTGTGTGTGTTAGGAGGCTGTGCTGTAATGGAGTGGAGAGATCCGTGCTCAGCGCCATGCCTCCCTCGGAGAGCTCGGCGCCATGGACATTCCTGCAGCAAGGGGGAAAGTTCGGCCAAAATAGCCCGGGCCAGGTGCTAATTTCACCCTCAGCTTGCCAGGACCATTTGAACAGCAGATAGCATTCTGCTGGGTGACTGTAGTGCATGTTGTACTGGAGTTATTCTCCACCCGATCCTCTCCACTCTGCTCCGCTTTCACAGCCACCTGGCCTCATACTGGAACAGCTGGCCATCTCGGGCGGCGCAGACCAGAGTCGCCTCGTAACGTCTGCCGTATGTTTACCACCATTTACAGCTGAGCCAGGCTTACAAGAGGATTTATCTCTCAAAATCAGATCAAAGTTGTGTAGAAAAGGTCACTAGGCAGGGTGTGGAGGTAATGCCAGGCTCATTTGGTTTGCATGGCGTCTGTAAACAGAGTGGCAATGGTGATTAGAATGGTTCCATTTTTACTTCATCAGCATGAAACTGATTGCAGTCTATTTGAACAGAACCTTGATTTGTTCTCCTACTTGGGCCAGTTCTTCAGGCAGGTGAGCTCACAGAGATCAATCACATTCACGTCCAAGAGTGAGGTCATCTCAGTCCACTTCCAAGTGACTCTCGTGCACTGAGAAAGTGATTCAAGTCTGAATTAACTCACCTGCTAGAAGTGAATCAAACTTTTTGTGGTTTGCAGAAATGACACATGTTCTGGAGATTCGGTTTGACAAGCCATAATAAAACTAGAAGGGCACTCGAAGAGCGCAGACCTCTGCCAAGGACGACAGTTGACTCTAGTCTTCCTTGGTCCATGTTACACCCTTCCACCAAGTTTCATGGAAATCGAGTCAGTAGGTTTGGTGAAATCCTGCTATGCAAACCACACCGGAAACAGAACCTCCTTGGTTGAGATGATAAAAACTAGATGTGGCCTACGAGGAGTCTGTGAAGGTTCTCAGTCATCCAGGTCATAGTAAACCATTGGTCCTAAAGAAAGCAACTGGACTTGTTTGAAATTCTTGAAGACGTTTCACCTCTCATCCAAAAGGCTTCTCCAGTTCTCTCTGACTAGTGGGGAGTTCCAGGTATCCTCTAGTGGACCAAAAGCAACCCTAAGGAGAGTCATTGCGGTCACATGGGTCCTTAAGTCATCCTGTAGGTGTAGGTCACTGGGGGCTGGATGTGAACGTTGTTAGCAGCCTCAACGACCCAGGTGACGTCAACGACTCTTCCTAGGGTTGCTTTTGATCCACTAGAAGATAAATACCTGGAACTCCCCACTAGTCAGACAGAACTGAAGAAGGTTTTTGGATGAGGTGAAACATCTTCAAGAATTTCAAGCAAGTCCACTTGCCTTCTTTAGCACCAACGGCCCACAAGGAGGTTTGCTTATACCATATTTCTCCATAATTGTATTTCTGACCAACATTTTTATTTATTTTTTCAATGCAAAGCCCATATGCTTCCAAAAACTCCTCTCACAACACTGCCCCCAGTGATGACCTCTCTGGATTTCCAAACTCCTACTCAAGTGGTGCACAGAAATCCAACAGACTTGATGGATAGGGAAGTTTCCCTGCAGTGACAACTTACTAGCTTGGTGGTGCCATCCATTGACCAGCACTTCGGTTCCTCCACATGCCACCAAGGTGGCTGTACCATTGACCCCAATGGATTCATCTGCCACAGACCACCATCAGACGCTCTCCTGCCGACATCCTCAACTGGGTGCAGTTTAACGTCATGCCCAGGACAATTGTATTTTAATTGTATTCAGTAGGAAACCAAATCGCAAACAAACCAAATGTACCAGTCAGATTCTGACTAATAGGTGTAAAAGTGCCCTGAGATATCCTGCTGATCTTTCTTCCAAACCAACTCTCACACACACAAGTGTAATGAATACACATTTCTGCTGTATTTTTTGGGACTTTCCAGATATTAGCATTAGTGTTAACGTTAACAGCTCTGGCTAGAATCAAAGCAAACTTAGTTTCACAGGTAGCAGCACGTGTGCAGGCTTTAGCAGGGTTGTACCGTGGAGCGATGCCAAAGCAGGGATCACACAGGCTTTGGAGCTTTGAAATAGTTTCCGACAGATTGGGCAGTGTGTTGACATCAGCGACATTCCTCGCAGACACAACTCTGAGCAGTGACAGAGCAGCCGTTCTGTTCCAGGCTGGTGAGCTGGGAAACGTATCATTTCATGCTAATGGTTTAAAGGGATACTGGAGCATTTTATAAAACTCATTCTCTACCTATTGGATCTGTAGAGTTTTTTTTTTTTAAACCACAGACATGAACTTTGTTGAAAACTTCATACAAAAACATCTTTACTTCAAATTCAAAGTCAAAACTACAGCTTTTACACCCTGATAAGGATGAGAGTGGTGTGAGAGAGCCTTACCAAGGTCTTTCCAAAGCTTTTTATGGATTTTGTCTCACTTTATAATCCGACACTAAAGCAAAACAGTGTAATGTGTAATCTGTAATGTGTAATCTTTAATGTAACACTAGTACAGGTAGTTATTGCCCGTGAACCTGATTTCCTCTGAATGGTGCTCTTCACAGAGGCTGTATTGGTCTGAGGGTTTGGTCATACAGCTACTTGGGATTGGTCAGTCTACCCGAGGAGTCGGGGTCAAACGTAACATTATCCATTTGCACATCAGAGTATAAACAATAGGTTCACAGTTTATCTGAAGCTGTATGTGCAGGGGAGCGAGTTTATATGAAGGATCTATCGCCAACTTTCAATTAAGAAGGTAACATAATCGACTGCTTTCAACTGGATGATGCATCGTCATACCATGTAGCAGTTTACATGTAGCGCCCTGTAAGCCTATTCGACCATAGAAGTCTCCGGCGAGGAGCGCTGATTGCGAAGTCCCGTACAATCGAAACTCTCAGGCGAGTCAGGGAGGGGATTCCCCGCTGAGGCTGCGTGCAGTGTCCTGGCACGAGCATGTAGCCTATGTGAAATGATAGTGTCTTGGATTAGCACAGTGCGTTAGCACGAGCACGTAGCCTCACTCCCCCTGTCTCCTCAGTGATGTAGGCTTGGCCGTAGCGGAAGTCTCCGGCGAGGAGCGCTGATTGCGAGGTCCCGTACAATCAAAACTCTCAGGCGAGTCGGAGGAGGGGATTGCCTGCTGAGGTTGCATGCAGTGTCTTAGCGTGAGCATGTAGCCTACAGGAAATGAATAGTGTCTTGGATTAGCACTAATCCCATGTTTTGGAAAATCAAAAATGTTGTTTTGGGCCACTCCGGGGTGTCACCTATCCATGTGCAAAGTATGGAGTATGTGCGTTCAGCCATGTCGATTTGCATCGGTGAATAAATAGAGATTATATTCTATTTTACGCAAATCAGCAACTGAAACTTGACGACTGACCACTGCTGATTTTTCATTTATACGGATAATCGAGTGCTTGAAAACACTTTATATGAAATGTGGTCCGGTCGCCCGAGGCGACTTAATTTGTCATTTGGCGGGTAATTCCTGTCACTAGCCAGCCCGGCTGGCTGGTTGAAAATAAAAAATATATATGAAGCGAGGATTCAGACACACCGTCAACTAAAGCCACCACATATTAAGCGCGTGCCGTGTCTGTGTTAATCGATGTGTTTATCGGCAGGACGGAAAATACCGAAGAATTCCAGATCATATCGTGTACGAGTCAGGCTGTTGGTTTTTTCACTACCGCACATGCATATAACGCATCTCGTTGAATATCGCGGTAATCACGTTATCAAATTCAATAGATGTGGCCACGTTATTGCCCATTTAAACACGTGTTTTTGTTGTTGTTTACATCTACATCTGCCAAAGCTACGTTGCGATGTGGAATTTTCTGAAAGGTGTACAGAAACCGCCAGAGACTGGGACAAAGCAACCTGGGTCTGAAGAGGAGAAAAAGGCCGCCGATAAAGCGTATGAGAAGGAGAAACGACAAAGGACTTATAAGCAAACATGGGAGCAGGGTAGGCCTTGGCTGCGATATGATTTTTATGGAATAATTAATTTTTTTCAAGTTGATTCCTGGTCAGTATGAAGCTCTGAATGCTTTCTCTCTCATAAATGGTGAAATACAGAAAGCATGTTGGACATATTTTAGGTGCTATAGTCATGATGGTAAGTATATTTGTTTTCAGTACTCATACACCAAGTTGCCAAGTTTTTCAATATATTATTATTTGTTGATATATTATGTCGCTCTGTGTTATTCTCATTTATGTATTTAACAACAGTATCAAAATACTCGGGTCTTGAAATAAATGCACATTAGTCATGAACAATGGGAACTACGGAAGCCGAGAGAGGCCCTTCATATAATCCTTTTTTTTATTCACCTCGTTATCCCGAGATAACGACATAATTAATTCAGGATCTCGAGAAAACAACACAACTAATTCGAGATCTCGAGAAAACAAAACCGTTATTCCGAGATCTCGAGAAAACAAAACAATTATTTCATGATCTCGAGTAAACAGCTGAGAAATGGTTCATTCAGGTGCGCCAAGAGACTTGTGATATGCTGACTTTGGGGCTATTTCTCATTCTGTATAGACGCAACTTTGGTCATTAGAATGTCTGGAATAATCTCATCTCATCTCATTATCTCTAGCCGCTTTATCCTTCTACAGGGTTGCAGGCAAGCTGGAGCCTATCCCAGCTGACTACGGGCGAAAGGCGGGGTACACCCTGGACAAGTCGCCAGGTCATCACAGGGCTGACACATAGACACAGACAACCATTCACACTCACATTCACACCTACGGTCAATTTAGAGTCACCAGTTAACCTAACCTGCATGTCTTTGGACTGTGGGGGAAACCGGAGCACCCGGAGGAAACCCACGCGGACACGGGGAGAACATGCAAACTCCGCACAGAAAGGCCCTCGCCGGCCCCGGGGCTCGAACCCAGGACCTTCTTGCTGTGAGGCGACAGCGCTAACCACTACACCACCGTGCCGCCGTCTGGAATAATCAATCACCTAATAAGGCGATATTTTGATCAGGGGTTGACACAGGGAGAGATTGCATTAAGTCTTTTAATAAGGGATAATTTCAAAATTAGTCCGCGGCACCTCCGCAGAAGACTGGCCCGGCTTCGTCTCTACCGACGGAGATACAGTGATCCAGCTGAGATCATGAAATAATTGTTTTGTTTTCTCGAGATCACGGAATAACGGTTTTGTTTTCTCAAGATCTCGAATTAGTTGTGTTGTTTTCTCGAGATCCTGAATTAATTATGTCGTTATCTCGGGATAACAAGGTGAATAAAAAAGGATTATATGAAGGGCCTCTCGCGGCTTCCATAGGGAACTACTCTCTTTTGTGTTATTTTTGACAGAAGTAAGCACGGTGGTGTAGTGGTTAGCGCTGTCGCCTCACAGCAAGAAGGTCCTGGGTTCGAGCCCCGTGGCCGGCGAGGGCCTTTCTGTGCGGAGTTTGCATGTTGTCCGCGTGGGTTTCCTCCGGGTGCTCCAGTTTCCCCCACAGTCCAAAGACATGCAGGTTAGGTTAACTGGTGACTCTAAATTGAGCGTAGGTGTGAATGTGAGTGTGAATGGTTGTCTGTGTCTATGTGTCAGCCCTGTGATGACCTGGCGACTTGTCCAGGGTGTACCCCGCCTTTCGCCCGTAGTCAGCTGGGATAGGCTCCAGCTTGCCTGCGACCCTGTAGAAGGATAAAGCGGCTAGAGATAATGAGATGATATATATGAAATGTGTTCAATAAGCAGCAGCAGTCCAGAGGATCCTTTCGGTCCTCTAGCTATGTTAGTTAGCTAGCTATGTGACGGGACAACTGCGAAGTCTGGGAAAACTCCGAGAGCAAGAATTGCCAATATTAGAAAAAGTTAATCAGTTGGCCAACACTCACTTGTCTATAATCCGATAATCCTTTTAATCAAATCAAACACTCTGGGAATTTTTAATCCACCCGAACGTGAAGAGACACACTCTTCACTTAACTTTAAATGTGTTGAGATTAAATACCAGCGTCAGGAAAATACTGTCCTAATTTAGCACGTTTTTGATAGTCGAAGTCAAATCAGCAGTTCAGAAAGTGCAAATCAGCAGGAGAAAGTTGATTTTATTATTCACAGTTTATTCTCCGTGTGAAAAATAAATGGTGCCCCTGAGGCGAGATCGCGCCCCACACATACAGACACACACACACATTAAATCTACTTAATAACCAAAATCAGTGTTAATTATGAGCTTCGTCTGAGTTCTATGGAATAATTAATTCATTTTCTGTCCTCAAAACCTCAAGAGCATGTTCTGGAGAGGCTCTGAACAGCTCCTCTGTGTCTGACTGCTTATAT
Organism: Neoarius graeffei; assembly: GCF_027579695.1. NCBI lineage: Eukaryota > Metazoa > Chordata > Actinopteri > Siluriformes > Ariidae > Neoarius > Neoarius graeffei. The sequence continues at coordinate 5,644,273 of NC_083574.1, forward strand.
AGTGATCATGTAGTTTTTAATTGGTCTTTGCGGGTCAGTGAATATGCTTGAATGCAGCTGCTATGGTGTGAGAGAGAGACTGATGGCTGGTCAGGATGTACAGTATGGCTCTGTACGTGATTTCTGAGGAAGAACGGAGCCAGAGCAACAGACAGAACTCGAGGTGGGGTGGATTTGGATTTTTTTTTTTTTTAAACACGTACTGTAAAGCTGACAGCACCGTGTGCACAAGCGAAGCCGCCAGGCAGTGAGCGAATGAAAGACGAAACCACGCATATGCACAAGTGTGTACTCTCACACGATGCTGTGTGTGCTCCCAAGGCAACTTTTAGCACGTCCTTTTTTAAAAGCCGCAGCTTCCAAGGCAAACACGATTATAGCCCGATTAAGCAATTGCACTCCAGATGCACATGACGGACCCCTAATTCTTCAAGGAGATTGAAATCAAGTGTGATCTTTTGTTTCGAGAAAAATACATGACCTGAGATAAAAGTTTTCATGTAACGTGTTAAGCCGGTTAGGGATAATTTGCGACGTTTTCTTTTTGCACCGTCAGACCTGAAACACAGAATAGAGCAGAGATTAATATACTGTCGTGACACATACGTTCTTATAGATACTGTGTATAGAACATACGGTGGAGATGATATGTGTTACAGGCGACATCAAAACATTACGTTCCTCTAGTGGAGCCGGTTCTCTCTCTCTCTCTCTCTCTCTCTCTTTCTCTCTCTCTCTCTACCCCCCCCACTCTCTCTTGCTCTCTGGGAAGGATTAGTGTGGCCACATGTTGGCCGGTGGAGGCCAGTGGTGGCTCCAGGCAGGCGCGCGGGCGGCGTTGCTCATGGTAACTCGATCGCTGGCGGCTCTGAGGCTGTTTGATTTATTCCCCAGGCCCAGCAGATGGCTGCAACAGGAGTTTGTTTAAGTTCGCTTCAGAGCCGGGCCGGCCGCCAGCACGGAGGAGGAGGAGGTGGTGGTGGTGGTGGAGTGAGAAGCAATGCCAGAAAAATGTTCAGCGAATACTTACGTCTCACCACCAGCACTTCCAAAAAAGACCCTTCACATGCAAATCCAGGTCTGAGCAGTGTCCGTCTCAATCAGCTTCCCTTTTCTGATTTCCAGCATACGGGTTCATGCTCATACTCCCATCACCTTAAACACCACCATTTTAAATAAAAAAAAAAATATATATATATATATATATATATATATATATATATATATATATATATATATATATATATTAGGGGTGGGTATTGCCAAGGACCTCACGATACGATACGCAGCACGATACTTGAGTCACGATACGATACGCATCACGATACTTGAGTCACGATACGATATTGCGATATTCTACATAGTTCACTGAAAAATGTAAACTGCATTATGCATCTTAAAATCCGAGTTGTATGTACATCAGATGATAGTGATAATTCATGGGACAAACTGAGTCAAAACAATGTAATTCAAATTATCCATGCCATTTTATTGTAACTATACAAGCGCAAGTTACAACATATTTGCAGGAACAGCACACTGTCTGGAACACATTGAAAAGTGCAGTGTGCATCTTAGTCTCCCTGAGCACAATTATGAAACAAAGTGCAGTGTGGGTCAGTGTCCACACACTGAAACTGAATTGAAACCTCAGTGAATCATGTTTCTTCTGAACTTTGAGTAAATACTCAAAATAAAATGCAGTGTCTCACACACACTAAAATTGAAAATGCAAAATAAAGTGCAGCTTCTTGCCTTTGGCCTTAAATGACAAAATTAAGTTCACAGTTACAGTAAGTCACACATCACTGAAGTAGACGGGAGGACTTTGGCGCTGTCCAGTGTAGTTTGCTTCGGGTCGGGTTTCAGCGGCTCCGGCTGAGCTAATATGTCGGGGTGGTGTCGTGCTAAGTAAGTTCGCAAGTTTGTTGTGTTACCTGAATATCTAATTGGAGTGAAACAGGTTTTGCAGAGTGCGTACTCTTTGTCCAGCTCAGTTTTTTTTCTCCTTTCCTTTGGAATCCAAAGTGCCTCCAAACATCTGCCTTAAAGTTCGGCAGCGTCTCTAGGTTTACGTTAACAGCCATGCTTGCTTGTTTTTTTTTTTCCTCACTGCAACCACCGGGAAAAAAAGAGAAGACGAAGAATGCCTTGCAGTGAGGTAGCGGCACAGCGACACCTTGCGGAGCGGAGGTGCGGAAGTCGTACTGGATTTACAACCCGTCTGAAACATGATTTATTATTTGAAAAAAATATCGATATTCAAATTGAGTATCGATATTGAATCGGAAGACAAAGTATCGCGATATATCGCCGTATCGATATTTTTGCCCACCCCTATAATATATATATATATATATATATATATATATATATATATATATGTATATCATCTCATTATCTGTAGCCGCTTTATCCTTCTACAGGGTCGCAGGCAAGCTGGAGCCTATCCCAGCTGACTACAGGCGAAAGGCGGGGTACACCCTGGACAAGTCGCCAGGTCATCACAGGGCTGACACATAGACACAGACAACCATTCACACTCACATTCACACCTACGGTCAATTTAGAGTCACCAGTTAACCTAACCTGCATGTCTTTGGACTGTGGGGGAAACCGGAGCACCCGGAGGAAACCCACGCAGACACGGGGAGAACATGCAAACTCCGCACAGGGGGGCCCTCGCCGGCCCCGGGGCTCGAACCCAGGACCTTCTTGCTGTGAGGCGACAGCGCTAACCACTACACCACCGTGCCGCCCATATATATATATATATACTAAAAACAACAGCTTTACTGTCATTATGAATACTCATTAATATGCAAATTTCAAACAGCTCCAAATAGCTAGCTGGGATTTCACCATTTGATTTATTTAACAATAACTACATTGGAACGTTACCATGACAACAAGGATTGATTTTGTCGAGCCACATGACCTCGCTAGATCGCTTGTATAGCACACAGGTCCTGTACCTTCCATATTGTACTCCTGTTATAATCAGCATATCAGGCATAATTGGTCCAAAGCCACAGAAGTTACTTTGTGACATCACAACTTGAGCTCCGCCCCGAATCAGTTTTCTGTTTCACTCATTGTTGTGCTTGTGTGGTTTATTCCTCAGACGTACTGTATAAACTTTGAGTGTATTTTGCATGCAAGGAATAGATTTTCACAGTCTGTGTGTGTGTGTGTGTGTGTGTGTGTGTGTGTGTGTACAGTATGTTCAGTGACCAGATGCCTCTTTTGAAGATGGCTGAGGTGTCTGCTCGAATGAGCGACCATTGAGCAGAAACATATGGCTGCTTCCTTCTTCTCACTAATTCAGTCAGATCTGCTGCTTATTCAAACCCATAACGCAGAACAGCGCAGGAGCAGCAGGAACACACTTGGACTGTAGCAGCTCTGTGTGTGAGATATCAAGAGCTCGAAGGCCAGCGCATTCCCAGGAGTGGATTTATGAATGGAGGTTGTGTTGTGAGTTGATTAACACTGGCTTCAGGTTGCAGATGAAACATGGTGAATAAAGCACACAGTTTTGTGATTTGCGACAACAATTACTTCAGCCATGTGCAGTTTCTGGAGCTTAATAGAAAGGAGCATGTGATTGGTCAAGGGCTTACTTACAAAATGGTGACAACTATCCATCCATCCATCCATTATCTGTAGCCGCTTTATGCTGTTCTACAGGGTCGCAGGCAAGCTGGAGCCTATCCCAGCTGACTACGGGCGAAAGGCGGGGTACACCCTGGACAAGTCGCCAGGTCATCACAGGGCTGACACATAGACACAGACAACCATTCACACTCACATTCACACCTACGCTCAATTTAGAGTCACCAGTTAACCTAACCTGCATGTCTTTGGACTGTGGGGGAAACCGGAGGAAACCCACGCGGACACGGGGAGAACATGCAAACTCCGCACAGAAAGGCTGGTGATAAATATTTTTTTTTTTTATGAACATAAATACACTGATCAGCCGTAACATTAAAACCATCTGCCTCTTGTAATATACGCCTTACAGTGCAACCCAGACACATAATCGGTGATAACCTGAGGTCATCGGGTGTTTCGGGTCTTTCAACATCATACGCCTTCGCCCAGGCAACCCAACCAGGGATGATCAGTCCCCAACTTGTGTCTGGGTAGCTTGTGTGATCCACGGATCGCCCTGTTTTAATCCACAGCCATCTGGATGCATTCTCCACAGCATCTGTGATGTTCTTGATGGTGTTCTTGTTCTGCAGTTCTCTGATCCCCAACAGCTTCAAGACTCTGGAGAGTGCCTGGCTGATGAATCCACAGCAGCCGACCTCAATGGGGTAGCAGTCGGTTCTCCATTCCTTGCTCCAGCATTCGGCTACAAGCTCTTGGTATTTGGCCCTCTTCCTCTCAAAGGCCTCTCCCATCCAGTCTTCCCAAGGCACAGTCAGTTCCAGCAGGGCCACCTGCTTTGATGCTTCAGACATAAGAACAATGTCTGGCCTGACTGTGGTCAGAGCAGTGGTGTCAGGGGAAACTTGAGCTGTCTAATATTGTATCAGTCCCAAATCAGCTCTGACCCATTGGGACCTGGACTCCACAAGCTCTCTGAAGGTGTGCTGTGGTATCTGGCACCAAGACATTAGCATCAGATCCTTAAAGTCCTGTAAGTTGTAAGGTCGAACCTCCATGGCACATCCCACAGACGCTCGATTGGATTGAGGTTTTGGGAATTTGAAGGCCAAGTCACCACCTTGAACTCTCTTGTCATGGTCCTCAAACCATTCCTGAACACTTTTTTGCAGTGTGTCCGGGCACATTATCCTGCTGAAGTGTATAATCGGGAATATTTTTTCCATGAAGGGGTGAACTTGGTCTGGTTAGGTAGGTGGTACAGTATGTGTCAAAGTAACATCCACATGGACCCAAGGTTTCCCAGCAGAACATCTCCAAGAACATCACACTGCCTCCACTGGCTTGGCTTGCCTTCCTCCCATAGTGCATCCTCTTCCCCAGGTAAGCTGTGGAGACGCATCTGGAAACATGAACATGATTTATCAGACCAGGCCACCTTCTTCAGTTGCTCCATGGTCCAAATCTGATGCTCACGTGCTCATTGTAGGCCCTGAGTGAGACACTTTATTGTGATGTCAGCCGTGTTTCCTGAGAGCAGAAACATAGTGGGAGACTATGTTTTTGAGGGAAGCCATGGCCAAATTGTTAGCGAAACAGCTTTGGGACCAAAAGGTCACTGGTTCAATTCCCTGAACCAGCAGGACTGGCTCAAGTACCCTTGAGCAAGACACCTAACCCCTAACTGCTCTGGCAAGAGTGATGTGTCTGATTAGCCAAAGAAAAACTGATGATGCGAGTATCAGTTCGGGCAAGAACCCGGCCATAACTAATATGTTTTTAAAATCAGAGCCAAGAATCGTGATGTAAAATGTCACATTGTGCTTTTGGGTGTCAGATTCGGAAAAGCGTTCATTGTCTGTGAGCTCGTACATACGGAAGTGGGCGAATAGCTCTTTCTTCAGAGTGTGTTTGTGTTACGTCGCCTACTCGTGTTGCATAAGCAGTAGTTTGAAAAGATGCAGTCAGCTGGCATGACATACCTCAGAGGAAGCATGTGATGACCTTTGCCCTTCCTGGTTGGTTAGTCGCTGTCGTGTGATTGGAGAGACTTGTCTGGTGGGTGGGACTTGACTACTTCTAAGTTCGGGAGAACATTTGATGGAAAAAATTCCTAAGAAAGTAGCTTGCTCACTTAACCCTAGCTTAATGCGAGCCTATAATGGACATGTGTATCTAGCTAGCTTCTAAATGAGTTTATGGTGTTTGTTTGGGCAGCACCTTGGCTTTCAGTGTCACGATGTCAGCTCACACAGCCATAGGCCGATGAGCTACTGCCATCACACAGCATCCGGTGTCTGTCTGCAATTCACAAAAATCGCTACTCCTCCCTGAGTTTTCAGTGGATTTTGATTCTAGTTATTTTGTTTGGAAGATCTAATCAGTCTGCACAATAGTTACCCCCTGGTTTTGTGATTGGTACGGCCGTGTGAGCTACTGCGTCGCTAATGCTCTGGTTGGGTTGTTTTTTGTTTTGTTTTTTCTTTTTTCTTTTTTTTGTAATCTGAAAGCATTACGGCTTGAACAACAAAGTTGTAATCAACAAGAGGCTTGTCTTCCTGCATTCATTTCCCTCGAGTAGTATGGAATCAATTTTGTGCCAAAATGTTCATACAATACTTTTGAAATATCAAACAAAAACGACAAATCAAAATACAAAAAAACAAAAAAAAGTCAATTTTTTTAGACTGGCAAACACATTACTTGGCTAACTTGTGTTTGACTGACAGCTACGCTCAGCCATTTCCTACTCGGATTCTGGCGGACTGTTTGATGAGCAAACAAGGATCGAGTGGACTTCAGTGGCAACTATGATATTGAATTTACACTTTGTTGAATTAATTCAATATCATAGTCGCCACTGAAGTCCACTCGATCCTTGTTTGCCGTCAATGGATCGGTCACTCGTCAAACAGTCCGCCAGAATTCCAGTAGGAAATGGCCGCAACAGCCTCCGGGGGAATGTCTGAGCGTAGCTCTCAGTCAAAGAGTCTTAGTCCCATTGGCTAACTTGTGTTTGACTGACAGCTACGCTCAGCCATTCCCCCGGAGGCTGTTGCGGCCATTTCCTACTGGAATTCTGGCGGACTGTTTGACGAGTGACCGATGCATTGACGGTAAACAAGGATGGAGTGGACTTCAGTGGCGACTATGATATTGAATTAATTCAACAAAGTGTAAATTCAATATCATAGTCGCCACTGAAGTCCACTCGATCCTTGTTTACCGTCAATGGATCGGTCACTCGTCAAACAGTCCGCCAGAATCCGAGTAGGAAATGGCTGAGCGTAGCTGTCAGTCAAACACAAGTTAGCCAATGGGAATGCATTCCTGGACAGCCCACCCACACGGGAAGTTTGTGCCAAAACTGCAAGCAAAAAGTCAGGGAGCGCAAACGAGAAAGCTGGAATCGCAACCAAAATAAATTACGTCAAACAAAACTGAGAAAGACGCGGAACAAAAATAAAAGGTTTCTGAAGAGTAATAGACTGATATTTTGCACGATTACACAAATAATTTGTTTGCCATTCTAAAAAAATTGAGTTTGTTTTTTTGTATTTTGATTTGTCGTTTTTGTTTGATATTTCAAAAGTATTGTATGAACATTTTGGCACAAAATTGATTCCATAGAGTAGAAGATATTTCTATGAGATATGTACACGATATACATTTCGCAACGGACAGGACAAGCCCTGAGGATCCTCGAGATTTGGTTTAAGCGTGTTAATTTAATTCTGTGTTTAATTTTACACCCCTAAACCTGTTTCTGTAGCTAAATTTAATGAAAGCAACGCAATTTTTTTAACCTTGTTAATATTTAAATGCACTCGAATGCCGAATATTTGAAGTTGTTGAAGGAGTTTGGCGTTGTAAGAGTTTACCAGACGCTCCAAACACAAGCAGGGGTTAATAATTTGTCATTTCGAATCTTCACAAAGTGATCCACAGGACACACTGCAGCACTTCCTGTACGAGCGAGAGGCTGAAAGGGCCTGGTGACTCAGCACATCGCTGATGACTGACACATGAACTTGGCCTTGAGTTTGCCACATCCCACTTTAAACACCAGAGAGAGAGAGAGAGAGAGAGAGAGAGATGTGGTAATGAGGAACAGATCCAGTGTGGAAGGACAGTGCTGCTTTTTTTTAAGCTTTACAGAAGTGTGACTAACGCGACCCAAATCTGTGACTCCACTGTGCGAAAGTAGCCTAATATGTGCGTGTGTGTGTGTGTGTGTGTGTAAATGTGACTAAAGTTTTCACTCATCACAGCGTGTTTACAATAAAGTTGTAAAGGTCATTTCTGAGAGCGCAACGAATTTACAAAAAAGCTTCAAACATTTTTTCCACAGAAAGTCAGATATTAAAAAAAAGAGAGAAAAGGTTTTTTTTTATTATGTACTTATTTATTTTTTAAATTAATGTGCATTGAAAGACGGATATAAGAACCATTTAAAAAAGTTCATTATATCTTTAAAAAATAAATATATATATTTTTTGTTTGTTTGTTTCAGCAAAAAGACAAACATTTTCTTTTTAAAAAAAAGGCCACACAATGACGGACGCAAGATTATTTGTAGTTATTTTTGATGTTTTAGGATTTTTTTTTAAACAATTAATAGATTTTTTTTTTTAAAAAGGCCACAGAAAGACACAGAACACAGACATAAAGGGTTTTGTTTTGTTTTGTTCTGACAGAAAGAACCACAGAAAGAATGGCATTTGCTCGACATGAGGTTTTGTTTTGTTTTTTATTTTATTTTGTTCTGCTGTCATGTTGTTTCACAAGAAAAAGTTTACAGAAAGATAGACAGAAGGTATTTTTGTTGTTTTATTTATTTTGTTTTCCTTCATTTGTTCGTTTCTTTTTTCAAGACCACAGGAAGACAGAACAAAGATGTACGCTTTAATAAAAAAAAGAAACTCCAGAGAAAGACATCAGAACCATTCTTCATTTCCTAAAGAACCCCCCCTCTCTTTGTCTGTCTCTTTCTCTCTCTCTTTGTCTCTTTATCTTTCTCTCTCTCTCTCTCTGTCTCTCTGTTTCTTTATCTCTTTCTCTTTTTCTTTCTTTTTCTGTCATTTTCTTTGTCGGTCTCTCTTTTGTTCTCTCTCATTCTGTCTGTCTCTCTCTTTTTTCTCTTTCTTTCATTTTCTGTTTGTCTCTTTCATCCTCTTTCTCTTTTTTTTCTTCAATTCTCTCTCTCTGTCAATTTTTTTTTTTACCATTTAGTGATTCACCCAAAAGCCTATGTTTTTATGAAGTTGAAGTGCATCCCGAGCTCAGAGAAAGGCCTCAGTCCTAATAAAGCTGATTGATGTCATTCCTGTACTTTCTCTCATGACCTCCGTCCCTCTGACGGCCTCCTGTCAGTAGTTGCAACACATCACAAAAAACGGGGGACAGCGGGGTGGGAGAGTGGGGGAGCAGTGTGCAGGGACGGGTGTTTTTCCAAAGCGAGAGAATAAGAAGTGACGTGCTGGCAGCCTGGGGGGAAGCGTGGTGCCTTATCAAAGCAGTGAGCTGATTTATGAGCGATGAAGAGGTAAAGGGGAAAAAGCTGCACGTGTAATCACATGGGCTGCTGGGAGCCGAAGTCAGGGGACAAATGCCCCGTTTCCTCCTGGGCCAGATTGTGGATGCTTGCTTGCAGCCCTTTCTGGACACGGTTCATATCCCGTGAGCTTGCTGAGGAGATGCCTGGATGGATGTGTAAATACTCACCAAAAAAAAAAAAAGCTATGTATACTTAACACTAACTTGTTGTCCTAAGGCTTTTTTGTATTTTATTTATTTACTAGCAGGTTACCCGGCATTACCCGGGTTTTGCAAAATTCTGGATTGCCCTCAGACTTCCATGTCAAATTTGGTGAAGATCCATCGAGAAATCATGATGTTAACCCAAGACAAACAAAAATCCAAACATCCACCTCCCAGGAGCCCACCGGGGACCCCTGAGGCCCAAATATGGAATTTCTGAGTTCTGCCAAATTGTGGCTATCTCCTTTACCTGTGTGCCAAGTTTAGTGAAGATCTATCGAGAGTTTGTGTTGAGAAATATAATGTGAAAGGCATTGAGGGAGGGGGTGGGTGGATGTTGTGACCTCCTTGTGGCCCGTACATGAATTTTTGTTTATATCTGCAAAATTCCGGGTCATCCCCGGACCTACTTGCCAAATTTGGTGAAAATCCATCAAGAAATGGCGACGTTAGCTCAAGACAAACGAACAAATTTTGTGCCTTATTATATAGACCCCTTCGCAGTAAACGTCATTCATACGTAAGCGGAAATTGCGCGTGCAGCCTGGACCCAAAAAAGACTCAGCGATGCCTAGTTGTTGTGTTGTCGGGTGTCAGAATCGTAGCAGTGATGGGGGTAAATTGTTCAGAATTCCAGCAGGATCTCACCCATTCCAAAAAAAATCGCCGACGTCTATGACTACAAGCCATCAAACGTGTAGACTGGGATGAAAGCACCATCAAAAATGCGCGGGTTTGCAGCGCCCACTTCATCACAGGTAAGATCAGGCTATTTATTAAATCTTTCTTTTTTATTCTTTCTAGTCTTCGTTTATTGATGTAGCAAAATACTTTGGTAACGTTTGTCTGATTAGCTGGGTCATAGTTACACAATGTAATGAATATTGTTAGCATGTAAACTTAGCTTTGCATGTAATTTTGTTTGTAGGAGAGGTCTCGCTTGACTCAAGCAGTCCAGATTTTGTGCCATCATTATTTGTGTATGCCGAAAATCACAATTTTAAAGCAAGGACGGAAAGGTAAAATTGTGTGCCCTCACTCTAAATGCCAACTTACGTTGACTGCTCTAACCTAGCTCCCGCCCCGTTCAGTTTCATTTCTGCTCTCTGCCTCTCGCTTTTTACGCAGCTCTGATTTCTCTTAGCTGCACTCTTTACACTATCATTCCTTTCATGCCATCACCTCCTGCAAATTGCTGTTTAGTGTTGGGATTTGCTGTTGTAGCTAAAGCCACATTGCCATCACATCACTGGCATAATTTGATTAAAACAAAATGAATATCCCATTGTTAATCAAGCTGTACATGCCTGCACATAACATAATTATATGCGTCTAAAGACTTGTAGGCACGAAGTTTTTCGTGGGTGTACACTGAAGTCTTGTCAATAAGGTACGAGTATATATCTGGCCATTGTATACCAGGGAACTTACTAACATCGTCCGTCCACTCTTTAATTAAATGCGGCTCCGGTAGGCGATGTCCACTTGTTAGAGTTAACTTATTTATGTAGCATTCTCGATCTTGTAACGACAATTGTTTGGAATAATCTGACAGCTCATAATGCCGGTCTATGGGCAGCGCCATTGTTTCTGAGTCCAGGCTGCGCGCGCATCCTGGCAACGGTCGGTTTGTTTACAAACATGCGAAGGGGTCTATAGATATTTTATTCATTTATTTGCCTTAAAAAAATGGGAAGTCCACCAAAAGACATACATGAGAGAGACAAGTTTTTTTTTTATGTTTTAGAGGAAAGTCCATGGAAAGTCAGATATAAAATGGACATAAATGTTTGTTTGTTTGTTTGTTTGTTTGTTTGTTTGTTTTTGTTTGTTTGTTTGTTTGTTTGTTTGTTTGTTTTAAAGATGCACCTTCGTCCTAAACCCTGTCTACATGTGTATAAATATTTTTTGAAAACAAAAAAGTCCATACGAAGTGCGGTTTTTGAATCAAATCATAAAAGGACAGAGCTGCCCTGTAGGTGGCGATAGTTCATCTTAAACTGCTGCTTCAAACAGCTGAAGAATAACACTAAGAGCTTCGTAACCGAGTGGTAGAGAAGACAAAATTGAGAAAAACCCTGAAAATACTTAAACGAAAACTTCATGCACTCGGATACATGTTCGTCAGGGGTTTATCCGAAATCTTATCCGAGCGGTCCAGAGCGTGTTGCTGATCCAACTGAGGACAAAATAAAAACTCGAGTCGAAAACAAAACCCCCAAAAATACAAAAAAAAGTAACAAAATATGGAATGAAAGTATTTGATAGTAAGAACATATCTTTTTTTCCAATAATAATATTATTATTATTATCACATTTTTCACAAATTGCTCGTCATTTCGCCGGTTTGTTTACATTCTAAGTGGAAATGATTTTGTCAGACGTTTTGTATAAAGTTTTTATTTATCGAATTTGCAAAAAATCAAAATAAAAGTGCTGTTTCTCGAAATCCAGTCAATGTGGATAGAATAAAATAGTTACTCCACTCAATCTCGTCATACATGGATTATACGGCAACTCGGTGCTACGCAACTCCTCAGCGATCAGCTCATGCACAGCTCGATTTCATGGAATAACTGTTTGAGTATAAATACGGAGGTGATTATCAGAAATCATGCACGCGGATTGGTCGAGAAATTCGTACTATTTCTCGATAATCACTTCGAGCGACTCGGCAAAATGGTGTCCAATCGCTTCGTCACCATAAATGGGGAAGAATTACAAATGATGAAAGAAAATGCTGTTCTTAAATAAAAGCATTAAAAATGCTACGAAGAAGTTTGGTCTAAAACTATATAAAGGTAAGGTGGGATTGTGATTTATTTTATCGATGTCAAAACAAAGTATTTTATGTGACTCGGCGTAGTGACAAGTCTGTGCCGTGAATTTTATTATATTTGCATAAATTAAAAAAAAAAAATTAATAATCACCTGTGTATTTATACTAAAACAGTTCTCCGCCTCAGGCCCAGTGAATATCAGAGAATAATAATCTCGACTTGGACTTTGTCTCACCAATATTCATTTCACCATCGTTGAATTGTTAAAGAATGTGATCTGCGTTTTAATGAATGATTTTGCGAAACACGTAATGAACGTTGGCCAGCGCTTGCTTTCAGTCATGCCTTGGAGAGTGGCTGCATATTAATCGCCTCATTCATAAAAAGTCTGTGGTCGGAACTGATACGAGCGATCCCACATAACACGGCTGAACCGAGCCAGAACCCATAAAGGGAAAAAAAGCAATGGGAAGAAAAATGCAGCTCCAGCGCTGTTGTCACTCTTGGCTTTGTGTTTCTGTAATTGCAATCAGACGACGCGTCCCGGTTTAATCACCGATGCTGGACTGATGGGTTTTGAAGCCTTGTGGTTGTCTAATCATACAGCGCTGCTGAAACAACTGGCAGCGGCCATGGAAACCACTCATGGCTCAAGCAGACCTCTCTGACCAGCCGAGAGCCCACACTGGCCAGAATTACAGTCATGAAAAATGCAGACCAAACCAAAAGCTTAGCTTAGCTATAACCGAGCCACCCGCCTCGCCGGTGGACCACTCGCCATCAGCCTGCTTCTACTTCTCAATTTTCTCAATCTGTATTTAATATTTGCGTGCGTTAGCGTTCTCCCTCGCTGGAGTGTGTTTCCGTTATATCAAAGACATCAAAGCACCATATTTTTCAGAGCACCATATGTGCTGTGAAAGAGTTGCTTTAAAAAAAAAAAAGACGCCATGCATTTGCCAGTCGAAAACGAGCGTCAGCACAGGTTTGCCACATTTAATGTGATTTAGCAACCAACGAAAGAGTGAAAAGCAAATAGAAATTGACTTTAAAAATACAGTGTCTTGCAAAAGTATTCATCCTCCTTGCTGTTTGTCCTGTTTTGTCGTATTACAAGCTGGAATTAAAATGGATTTTTGGTGGGTTAGCACCATTTGATTCTGATTTACACAACATGCCGACCACTTTAAAGGTGCAAATTGTTGTTTTATTGTGACACAAACAATAATTAAGATGAAAAAAACAGAAATCTGGAGTGTGCATAGGTATTCACCCCCCAAAATCAATACTTCGTAGAGCCACCTTTTGCTGCAATTACAGTACAGCCGCAAGTCTCTTGGGGTATGTGTCTATTAGCTTAGCACATCTAGCCACTGGGATTGTTGCCCATTCCTCAAGGCAAAACTGCTCCAACTCCTTCAAGTTAGATGGGTTGTGTTGGCGTAGAGCAATCTTCAAGTGATGCCACAGATTCTCAATTGGATTGAGGTCTGGGCTTTGATTAGGCCATTCCAAGACATTTAAATGTTTCCCTTTAAACCACTCCAGTGCAGCTTTAGCAGTATGTTCAGGGTCATTGTCTTGCTTGAACGTGAACCTTCGTCCCAGTCTCAAACCTCTGGCCGACTCACACAGGTTTTCCTCCAGAATTGCCCTGTATTTAGTGCCATCCATCTTTCCTTCAGTCCTGACCAGCTTTCCTGTCCCTGCAGATGAAAAACATCCCCACAGCATGATGCTGCCACCACCATGCTTCACTGTAGGAATGGTGTTCTCAGGGTGTTGGGTTTGCTCCACACATGGCATTTCCCATGATTGCTAAAAAGATAAATTTTAGTCTCATTTGACCAGAGAATCTTCTTCCATGTGTTTGGTGAGTCTGCCACATGCTGTTGGGCAGACTCCAAACGTGATTTCTGAAGCAATGACACTTTTTCTGGCCACTCTTACATAAAGCCCCGCCCGCTCTGTGGAGTGTATGGCTTAAAGTGGACCGATGGACAGATACTCCCATCTCCGCTGTGGATCTTTGCAGCTCCTTCAATGTTATCTTTGGGGTCTTTGTTGCATCTCTGATTAATGCCCTCCTTGCCCAGTCTGTGAGTTTTGGTGGGCGGGGCCTTCGCTTGTCAGGTTTGTAGTGGTGCCATATTCTTTCCATTTTGCTATAATGGATTTAATGGTGCTCTGTGGGATATTCAAAGTTTGGGATATCTTTTATAACCCAACCCTGATCTATACTTCTCCACAACTTTGACTCTGACCTGTTTGGAGGCTTCTTGGTTTACATGTTGCTTGTTTAGTAGTGTCAGAGTCAGGGTCCTTCCAGAACAGGATGATTTATACAGACATCATGTGACCGATCATGTGACACTTCGATTGCGCACAGGTGGATCTTAATCAACTAATTATGTGACCTTATGAAGTGAACTGGTTGGACCAGCTCTTATTTAGGGGTTTCATATGAAAGGGGGTGAATACTTATGCACACTCCAGGTTTCTGTTTTTTCATCTTAATTATTGTTTGTGTCACAATAAAACAACAATTTGCACCTTTAAAGTGGTCGGCATGTTGTGTAAATCAAATGCGACAAAACAGGACAAATATCAAGGGGGATGAATACTTTTGCAAGACACTGTAAGTGCAATATTCTGGTTGCACAAGTGCACATGGCCTTTAATAAGGGGTCATGTGACTGTGCTCAGCATCAACCAATCACATTTAAACTCATTTTCAAAAGGAATTAGCCATGGGATCTCACTGTCGAAGCAGGAGATGGGGCCAAGAACTTCTAATGCATTGGATGTTCCATGGAGCACCGTGAAAGCCATCAACAAGATATGGAACCAGGACGTCCATCCAGAATTGACGAAAGGACAAGATGAAAGGCTGCCAAGAGACCTCCAGCAACATTAAAGGAGGACTTTACTCACTCCCTGCATGTGACAACAATCTCTTTAATTCTTCACGTTTGGGCGATGGGGTAGGGCGACTAGACAGAAGTCATTCTTATGGAACAAAACATCCAAGCCCATTTAAATCACTCTAAACCATGTAGCGCAATGTGTTATGGTCTGATGAGACAGTTTTGGGAATAATTCTAAATAATACAGTATGTTTGGCGTGTGGGGGGGAAGACCCAAAGAACAGCATAACCATGGTGAAGCTTGGTGGTGGGAGCATCACGCTACGGTTCTGCTTTTCTCCAGCTGGAACTGGAGCTCGATGCAAGATGGAAGGAATCATGGATAGTTGTCTGATTACCAACTCGGTCAGACAGCTAGAGATGAAGAAAATGTTGACTTTCCAGCATGATGACAACCCAAAGCACAAATCCACGTCAACGAAGAAACAGCTTAAGGAGAAGATCTATGTTTTGGAACGTCACAGTCAGAACCCAGAGCTAAATCCTATCAGAAAGCTGTGGAGTGATTTGGAGAGGGCTGTGCACAGGAGAGCCCATCGATATTTATTTCATAGATTTTTGCAAGATAGATTTTTGGAGCATTTTTGTAAGGAAGAGTGGAATAAAATTTGCTAAATCGAGGTGAGCTGAGTTGGGAAACTGAGTGCTGTGTTACAAGCAAAAGGTGCTTTCACACGGTGTTAGTTCAGGGGTGTAAACACGGAACCAGGTTATTGGAAGCTTTTTTTTTTTCCCCCCTAAATTATTTGGAGGTTTTTTTTCACCTGAAAAACATTTTTTTTTCCCCCTTTTGTTTAAAGTCCACAGACACACAGAACAGGTACAAGAAAAACCATTTCTGTTTCTAATAGTTTCTAAATTCTTTCTAAACTGCTTTTGTTTGTTTGTTTGTTTGTTTGTTTGTTTGTTTGTTTGTTTGTTTGTTTGTAAAAGTCCAGACTAAGGCGGACATAAAATTGAAAAACTGAAAAATGTTAAGTGATTGATTTTTTTTTTTCAAGAAGGTCTGTAAAAAGACAGGCATAAGATCAATGAGTAGATAGTTACGGGTGTTTGTTTTTCCACTGGCCACTTTATTAGGAGCACCCATACATCCACCCGTTATTTTTGTTTGATGCAGTTCTCTAATCAGCCGATCCCTCGACAGCAGCACGATGCATCAAATCATCTCATCTCATTATCTGTAGCCACTTTATCCTGTTCTACAGGGTCGCAGGCAAGCTGGAGCCTATCCCAGCTGACTACGGGCGAAAGGCGGGGTACACCCTGGACAAGTCGCCAGGTCATCACAGGGCTGACACATAGACACAGACAACCATTCACACTCACATTCACACCTACGGTCAATTTAGAGTCACCAGTTAACCTAACCTGCATGTCTTTGGACTGTGGGGGAAACCGGAGCACCCGGAGGAAACCCACGCGGACACGGGGAGAACATGCAAACTCCACACAGAAAGGCCCTCGCCGGCCACGGGGCTCGAACCCGGACCTTCTTGCTGGTGAGGCGACAGCGCTAACCACTACACCACTGTGCCGCCCTGCTCAAACATCAGAATGGGAATAATTGTGATCTCACAGTGACGTGTGACTTTCTTTCACTGTGGCATGGGTGTTGGTTTGAGTCAGATGAATGTTTTTGGTTTGAGTATTTCAGAAACTGCTGATCTCCTCCTGGGGTTTTCACACACAATCAACAGTCTCTAGAGTTTACACAGAATGGTGCCAAAAACAAACATCAAGTGAGTGAGCGGCAGTTCTGTGGGTGGAAACAAACGCCTTGTTAAGAGAGAGCCGAGGAAAATGGACAGAATGGTTTGAGCTTTTTTGCCAGGAAGGATATAGCAACTCATATGATCACTCTTTACAACCGTGGTGAGCAGAAAAGCATCTCAGCATGTAACAGAATACAGAAGAACACATTGGGTTCCACTCCTGCAGCCAAGAACAGCAATCTTGGCATCAAAAACAAGTTCCTATTAAAGTGGCCAGTGAGTGTACGTACAATACAGATATTTTTATTAGCTCCAGCTGATTGAGTGGTGGTCTCACTGGTCACACTGGACTGTTGTTTCTGTATCTTCTTCTCACTTATCAATCACACTCTCAAAAACAAGCTTGGTAATAATTTTAAATATTCATCATTAAATATTTTCATTCATTTATCTCTCAAGCACGTCCCTGTCTGCCCTGAAGATTTTTTCTACTTTAATCCGTGTGTTTTGAAATCTCCCTGTGACTCTATCAGACGCTGATAATCTAACGTTCTTTTCAGAAAGATGAAGGGAGAAAAAAATCTAGTGGGGAAACTCCACCAAGCTGAAGGTGTATAAATCTCCACTCTGGTTCAGAGTACATCTAATCTCCGAGTGTATCTTTGTGGTGACAATAAAAAATGAAAAGGAAAATAGCGAATGAATTTAATGCATTCGTCTTCCTTTCATGAAGCTTTTCACTCTGACATTCTTTATCATGAGCTCGGATTTCCCAAGTTCTGATTCCCATCCCGGCGTTCCAGACGGATTCATGGAACTTTGTAACGTTATTCATTACTCAGAGCCCTAAACTGGTTTTCCTTCCTCATAGAGGAAGATTCCAGACTGCATTTATAAAGATGCACTTACAATAACTCTGTACTTCTTAAGAGTTCTTACATCTGGATAAAATGTCCATGTGTGCAAGGCATGTAACGGAACGCTTTAAACAAAGCATCTGGTTTAAACTGGAGGTGTGCGTTGGACTGGGAGCCAGTGTTGATTAACGTGCATTTACAGCGTATTTATTTAGTTATCATGGTTTAAATCAGGCTACTAGTGAACAAAGAATGAATCAAAGAGAGAAGCTATTAAGTAAGCAAAGAAAGAAAGAGCAAGTGAATGAACAAAATAAGTTACTAAGTAAGCAAAGTAAGAAAGAAAAAGAAGCCCCCAAGTAAGTAAGCAAAGAAAGAAAGAAAGAAAGAAGCTACCAATTAAGTAGGCAAAGAAAGAAGAAAGAAAGAAGCTACTAAGTAAGGAAGGAAAGAAAGAAAAAAGAAGCTACCAAGAAAAAAGAAGCTTCCAAGTAAGTAGGCAAAGAAAGAAAAAAGAGGAAAAAAGCTGCTAAGTAAGGAAAGAAAGAAAGAAGCTCCCAAATAAGTAGGCCAAGCAAGAAAAAAGAAAGGAAAAGAAGCTCCCAAGTAAGGAAGGAAGGAAAGAAAGAAACTCCCAAGTAAGTAGGCAAAGCAAGAAAAAAGAAAGGAAAAAAGCTACCAAGTAAAGAAAGAAACAAAGAAGCTACCAAGAAAGAAAGAAGCTCCCAAATAAGTTGGCAAAGAGAGAAAGAAGCTACTAAGTAAGTAGGCAAAGAAAGGGAAAAAGAAGCTACCAAGTAAGGAAAGAAAGAAAGAAGCTCCCAAATAAGTAGGCCAAGCAAGAAAAAAGAAAGGAAAAAAGCTACCAAGTAAAGAAAGAAAGAAAGAAGCTCCCAAGTAAGGAAGGAAAGAATTTAAGAAGCTCCCAAATAAGTAGGCCAAGCAAGAAAAAAGAAAGGAAAAAAGCTACCAAGTAAAGAAAGAAAGAAAGAAAGAAGCTCCCGAGTAAGGAAGGAAAGAATTTAAGAAGCTCCCAAATAAGTAGGCCAAGCAAGAAAAAAGAAAGGAAAAAAGCTACCAAGTAAAGAAAGAAACTACCAAGAAAGAAAGAAGCTCCCAAATAAGTTGGCAAAGAGAGAAAGAAGCTACTAAGTAAGTAGGCAAAGAAAGGAAAAAAGAAGCTACCAAGAAAGAAAGAAGCTCCCAAGGAAGGAAGGAAGGAAAGAAAGAAGCTCCCAATTAAGTAGGCCAAGCAAGAAAAAAGAAAGGAAAAGAAGCTACTAAGTAAAGAAAGAAAAAAGAAGCTCCCAAGTAAGTAAGGAAGGAAAGAAAGAAACTCCCAAGTAAGTAGGCAAAACAAGAAGAAAGAAAGAAGCTACCAAGAAAGAAAGAAGCTCCGAAATAAGTTGGCAAAGAGAGAAAGAAGCTACTAAGTAAGTATGCAAAGAAAGGGAAAAAAGAAGCTAGAAAGAAAGAAGTTCCCAAGTAAGTAGGCAAAGAAAGAAAGAAACTACTAAGTAAGTAGGCAAAGAAAGGAAAAAAGAAGCTACCAAGAAAGAAAGAAGCTCCCAAGTAAGGAAGGAAAGAAAGAAAGAAAGAAAGAAAGAAAGAAGCTGCCAATTAATTAGGCAAAGAAAGAAATAAGCTACTAAGGAAGGAAAGAAAAGAAAGAAGCTATTCAGTAAGCAAAGAAAGCAAGGAAGAAAGAATCTATTAAGTAAGCAAATAATGAATGAATGAATCTGCCAAAAGAGCAAGAGTGAATGGATGAACTAAAGAATGAAGTCACTAAGGAAGAAGATAAGCAAAGAATGAATGAATGAAGCTAGTAAGTGAGCAAATAAGCATGAATGAATGAACGAACAAGCGTTGCCAGATAAAACAAACCTCACCCGTCAGCACTTATTTTATACCTATATGTTGATAATGGTAATATTTCTCAACCATCAGCTGTCAGGTTATAGACCTATGAAAATCCATGACCTTAAGTTTAACATTTCAAAGTCATTCAACGTCAAAGGTCATGGCGGCAACTGAAAGCCCATATGGCACTTCCTATACGGTAAGTTGATAAGGGTAAATATCTGTCTATCATCAGCCGTTTTCAAGTTACAGCCCTCTGAAAATCTGTGACCTTGAGTTTGACCCTTTAAGGTCACTCAGGGTCCGAGATCATGGTGCCAAATGAAAGGCCATATGGGAGTTCCTATATAGTAAACATCTGTCTATCGGCAACTGTTTTTGAGTTATAATGGAAAATGTTATTTTGACCGAAAGGTTGACCTTTCCAGTGACCTTGACCCGATTACAGCCAAAATTTAATCAGATAATCTACAGACCATTGCCCACCTACCCTGAAAATTTGAAGTCAATCGGTGCAACCGTCTAGACGCTAGATTATTAACAGGCAGACCAGACACACAAACAAACAAACAAACAGCACTGATTACAATACTTCACCCCGCTTACTCCATCGCAGGTGAGGTAATGAATGAACGAATGAATGAAGCTGCCAAGAAAGAAAGAAACCCTCCTGGTTTAGGCCACACATACTTCTGGTTTACGCAAATTGATATCACAAATCTTAAAATAAAGTTGGCATGAACAAGCACATGGACTCCGCCTACAGAACACACTCAAATTTCCTTATATGGTGCATCATTATCAATATTAATAACTATTTAACCAATGAGCAACTAGTTGTGTTAAAATAGCTGACAGTGAGCCACTCGCCATCGGCCAGAAAGTTGAGATGACGTTGGAAACTGGTGCTGTTCTCAGATTTAGGCTACATCCACACAACGGCAACGAGAAGTTATTTAAAAAAATATCGCGTCCAAATGGGCAACGATCAGCAAAATATCAGGTCCATATGGCAACGCAACGCTGGCTGAAAATGATGCAATACACATGCCACACCTCTAGGGGCGCTGTAAGATGGTCCCTTTGGAGACACCAGAACAATAGAAGAAGTAAGGACGCATGCGCATAAACTATTATGCGCGAGACTTCATATTAGCCACAAAGTCAGAAAAATCTGTTCGTAAAATTACGTTATACTGACCAAATACAATGAAAAGTATTTTTCCAGTCTCACCTGTGAAAGGTAATCCCATGTGATCTCGTTTGGACGGCAAACCTGTTGGTACAGTTAAACGCAGCTAATCTTTATTCTCCGCTTTGACCTATCCAATATGGCGGCGAGGGTGACGTATGATTCTACGCGGAAGGCAGCGTCTTTAATGGTCCGGAATAAATTGAATGCTACACGTTGATGGATTAATTTGTTGTTCTACGCCCTTTTTGAGGAATGTATTGTAGGACTTAAACCAACATCTGAAGAGGTGAGATCGCTCCTTTTTTTCCCTATTTTTGCTGGCGGGATTGACTCTGCCCTAAGGGCTATTTTCTCTCTCTCTCTCTCTCTCTCTCTCTCTCTCTCTCTCTCTCACTTTGCACCATTACACAATAAATATTCACAGTGAAAATATTTTGTAAGCACGTTTCATGAACCAAGTTATAGGATTTGTTGACAACTCGCATCGAGTTCGTTACACTTCTACCCGGCATGAAGCACTCACAGTCATGTGGTTGTGACGTCATCGTAAACAAATCCGTTCTACTCATCCAGACGACTTTGCAACGGCAACGTTGCCAGATCTTTCCACTCTGGAACCCGTTCTCAAAAAGATTGCGTTTTGGGCACCCAAAACGCCTGTGCCGTGTGGACGCCAGGCCTAAACAATAAGCAATTGTATTGGAGTCACCTGAATCCGTTGCCATGTGGACAGGGCCTTAAAATGTTCTATAGAGCTGCTTCAGTGTGTTAATGAGCAGTTAACGATATTAGAGCAGCGAGGGACACTACTGGTAAGATGAGTTTTGGGGGGGGGTTTCTTCCGAGAATTTTTCTAGAAGCTCAGATGGATAAAATACAACACTGTATGACTAAAGTGGGCTCCATGTCACTAGCATGTGGAACTTGTGAAGCTTACTGTGAATTGCTGCACTTTTCAAAATAAAGAGAAACAAAATAGAGGAAGCAGAACTGCAGTAAATGGTGGAGATAAAAGTAAAATAACAAATAGTAATAAAAATAATAATCTAATAACACGGTCATGGTCATTAAAGATGTAGGATAAGCCGTAACGTAACGTAACGCTAGCACAACGTTACTTTGACGCACATGTGTCTGATCAGGAGTTGCTCTGTAGTTCACTGATCGTATTGATCCTATATGTTAGTTTGGATTAGGAATGCTAGTTTTTCCTGAAAAGCAGATGTTTCGGTATAATCCCTGTCGAGAGAGAAAGTAAAATACATCTATGTCTTATAATAATGAGGCATAATAAAGGCATCTGGGTAAAGCATCTGGAATTTAAGATCAGGTCTAATCGTATGAACAGTTTCTTCAGGTTTGCACTCAGGCGCTTGTGAACGAGTCGCTGTCACTCTCACTGTGCACTCAGGTGTGTGTGTAGAGCAGCAGGAGGAACACAGCGTGTGTGTGTGTGTGTGTGTGTGTGTGTGTAGTGAGCTCATGGTTAATGTAGCGTGAAGCAGTGTAGCACTGCGAGGGCAGAGAGAGAGAGAGAGAGAGGACCAAGTAAGAAAGAAAGAGTGAATGAATGAACTAAAGAAAGAAGCTACTCAATAAACAAATAAGCAAAGAATGAATGAATAAATGAAACGGCCAAGAGAAAGAGGGAAAGCATGAATGAATGAACAAAAGAAAGACATTACAAAGTGAGCAGATAAGCAATTAATTAATTAATTAATTAAGCTAGAATGAATGAATGAAATAAACAACTAAGTAAGCAATTAATTAATAAATACATACATGACGAAATATTTTGTATTTGTTTTGGGGTTGTGATGTAATGAAGTCTTTCATTTATGATCTTTAGGAAGGGTATTGGTTATGATGTCGCATATAAGGAGGGGCTTTGGTTATGATGTCATGCATTTGAAGGTGTTTTGTTCAAGTTGTCAGGTATAAGGAGTGGCTTCGGTTATGATGTCACGTATTAGGAGGGGTTTTGATTACGATGTCATGCATGAAGAGGGATTTTGGTTATGAAGTCACATAGGAGAGGTTTTCGTTATGATGTCATGTATTAGGAGGGGTTTTAGTTATGATGTCATGTATTAGGAGGGGGTTTAGTTATGATGTCATGCATTGGGAGGGGTTTTGGTGAAGGTGTCACATTAGGAGGGGCTTCGGTTATGAAATCACATATTAGGAGGGGTTTTGGTTATGATGTATTGTATTCGGAGGGGTTTTGATGATGTCATGTATCAGGAGGCGTTTCAGTTTTGACAGTGTATTGGACGGGGATTTGTTTATGATATAAAATATTTTTGAAGGGTTTTGTTTATTCTGTAATATACTTTCATGGAGTTTTGCTTATGACACAATGTCTTGGATGGAGTTTAGGTTATGACACAATGCTTTGAGGGTGGTTCCGCCAATGAAAATGAATGAAAAGGAGATATGGGTGTATTTAAACTTAAATAACAGGCTAAAATGTGTCCTGAAGTGATTTATACGGTCAAATTAAAAATTAGGTGTTATAAAAGTGTCGTTTTTGCACATAAAGTTGAATGATGATTCAAGAAGGATGACATTTCCATGAGGAAACAAATCCTTAGTGTTTCTCCCAGCTTATATGTCTGTTTTGGAGGACATATATGCACACACTAGGAGTGTGTGTGTGTGTGTGTGTGTGTGTGTGTGTCCCTGAAGATGAGCTGAGGGAAGATCAGGATCATTCCCAGTGGATTGTATGGCTCCAATTCAGCCAACAAATATTTAGATTTGTCCCTGGATGATTATTGCATGATTAAAGAGCCCTAATGGGGAACATTGTTTGGAGCGAGGAACATTCTCCTCCTTGAACAACTGGCACGCCTGGACATAAACAAAGTGGCACAGAAGTGTGCCAGATCTCCAGAAGTTCTTCTGCTTGTGTTATTTATTTCCTTTCCTTTCCTTTTTTTTTTTCAAATTTTAAATTCCAGACACCGAGCCGCTGCGCCACTTATTTGATTTTAATCTCCAGAGGTCGAAGGCATTATCTGGGCTTTGAGCAACTACATTCAGTAGTTGTGCATATTTCATAAGAGACATAAGAGCAATGACAGGGTGGTCCATATGTGTTTAAAATCCAGGAGGGTGGGGAGAGCACAATATTAGGAAAGGAATCACATATTTTGGCGCCCCCCTCTCCCTGTCAGCTATCTCCATCTCCCATCCATTCTCCAAATCTATTTGTCTCTTTCCCCCCTTTTTTTCCCGTTTGGTCTTTTACTGCTGTGCGTAAAAGGGAAGTGTCTAATAAAAGCCCGGTGCAGGGGGAATGACTGTAGCGCGTTCGGCCTTTTTTTCACAGAGCAGGAAGCAGAGTGGGAGCCTGTGCCAAGTCCGTACTGAATTCCTGCCAAGAGTCGACTTGTTTGCTCGTCTCGCTGGAGCCAGAGGCTGACCTTATTAGCTGCGAGGGCAGTCATCTTATTAAAACACATCTGGCGCTGAGGGAGCCCAAATAGTCCTCATATTGTCTTCCTGCTAGCTCCTGACCTTGCGTTACCTAGCAGGAATGCTGACAAGGGCTTCACGCATCTGTTGAAAGTTTCTGCAGCTTTCTTCCCTCCCTCCCTCTCTCCCCTTTCCTCGCTTCATTCCCTCCCGCGCTGTCTTCACTGGCGCCTGCACGGTAGCTCTGTGGGACCTGTTTTTCTTCCTTCCCCCGTTTTTTTCTCCTCTCACCCTTTCCCCCTGCCAGCTTTTCCCCTCTCCTCCTACCCCTACCCTCCCCCCGCTAACAGCTGTGATTTTTCCCCCCCTCTCCTAGCTCTTTTCCAGTTTGCTTCTTATCCCATTGTCAGTGTGTGTGTGTGAGATTTTATATATATATTCTTTTCTACATTACATTACAGGCATTTAGCAGACGCTCTTATCCAGAGTGACGTACAACATACCCAGAGCAACCTGAGGAGCAGTAGAGGGTTCGGTGCCTTGCTCAAGGGCACTTTAGCCGCATCCAGGGCATCGGACCGGCAACCTTTTGGTCCCAAAGCTGCTTCTTTAACCATTAGGCTTCCCCTTTTATTAGCAGCTACGGCTCGTCTTGTTATTTTTAAGTGCCTGGCACGGCTTTATTGTGCGCGAGAGCTTTTATGAGGCCTGTTTGGTAAGGAGAGGGTACACGCTGAACCTGGCACACCTCTACTGAGAGGATGCTTATGGGCTTATGGCCACCATATTTCAGGGGCGTCTGAGGGAACGTGGCGCCCTGCATCATTTCACATCGAGCTAGCGTATCAAACATTTGACAGAATCTGAGAAGGTTAATCTGTAACAACACAAAAATGAACCAGATTAACGAAGGCGAAAATGTCTTAATTGTTTTCATTGTTTCCCAAGTTGTGTGTTCAAGTGGGTCATGTATTGTATTAACCATATTTTCCTGACAAATAAGGCCGAATCCCATTTCACCCCTTGGACCAACCCCTTGGCCCTTCCCCTCCATTTTGCGCGTTCACGTGAAGGGGTAGGGGTATCCCAATCCCAGTTAACGCGGAGGGGTAGGGGAAGGGGTAGGGCTTCTGTACCCCTCCAAACGGAGATTTTCCTGGAGCTGACTCCGAACGAAGGGGTTTGAGTGATTTCCCACAATGCCATGCGGATTTCAGCGAGATTTCATGCGGATTTCAGAAAGATGGCGGTTCCCGCGGCGAAAGATTGTCATAAATGTATTTTCTCCATTATTTACGTGTTTTAAGTTGTTATCCAGAGGAAACACGCCGCTTGATTCGCTTTCGAGCTGAGAATGAGCAGCGATTTCTGAAATCCAAGCTGCTGCTAAAAAGCTTTGGGAGTGAGTATTGTTTTCGGTTGCTTGACTGCGTACGTTTTGTTCTGTTATTCTCGCTTTTATTGTTTACATGAGTGTTCTGACACCTCATTCTGTCGGATGTGGTGCACGAAGCGCCAAAGATATCCCATTCAGTGGTGTTAGTTAACAAATCACACCCTGCCAGCAGAGATTTCTGGTTCTGCCTGTAGCGGCTGGTCGTAGCCAACGACGCATTTGGTCGCGTTTTGCTAACATAAACGCTGACGGAGGTACGCGATAACGTATGCAATCGTTGAAGGGCTATCCCAATACGTAAGGGTTGAATTTCAAGCCCTATCCCTTGTAGCTCAGTTTCAAGGGGAAGGGCCAAGGGGAAGGGGGAGGGGGAGGGGTAGGGGTAGAAATTAGAATTGGGATTGGGCCTTTAAGTCACTCTTGATATTTAAGCAAGCTTTCTAACAGCACTGACCATGCTGACACATTTTCACACCATGCCACTGTTTCTCAACATGGCTGCCACAGCCCTCATAAATTCGGTTAGCAGTTGATGCTAAGTGTATCGATAGTAAGAATTCAGAGAACTTTACTAACATTTTACCAACACTTCTGAGGTAAATGTTGATATTTCTGATAGATTTGTCTCAGTTCCGCTGTCACAGAGCCTTTACTTTGTCCTTAACAGCTACATGTTGCCTAATGCTGCGTTCATGTGCTATGGGAAGATGATATTTTCCAGTTGGGAAGTGGTATTTACCAGTGTGTTGTGTTCACATGCTTTTGTTGTTGTTGACAAATTAAAGATGGTGGACCAGATTCAAGTTAGCAATACTTAGTTAGCTATCGTTAGCAATAGCGTCTGCTCTGGATAGGTAAAAACAAACCATAACAACACATTTTTAAAGGAAACGGATTTCTAACGTATTATATTACACTCGTTAATGACACAACATTGCATAGACACAAAAAACTACCCACTAGTACTAGTAAAAAAAAACTTTAGTAGCGTACAATGCTTAACATTCGAGTGTCTTGTACCGCTCGCCGCCATGTTGAAAAGGTTAAAGTTCATCTCATCTCGGCAACTCGTGTATCAAAATTTTCTACGAGTTGCCCAGTGGAAAATACCACACAAGTTCATGTGTGCTTTCCATGTCGGCGTTTGGTATTTACCATAATTCCCATAGCACATGAACGCAGCATGAATCTATAGCCTCAGTAATTAGCTGGCTTATGCTTAGCATCTATGTTTCTCAGTTGCCTAGCAACAGTGTTTTCTCAATTTTAGCCACTGGAGTGCAGCGGGTGATTGTTTTTTTTTTTCCTTTTCCATGTCAAAAGCACAATTTAAACACCATAAAATCATGAGAACTCTTGCGTCGATGTTTATATGACGAGAAAATGTATTTAATATATATCTCTCTCTTATGAGAAAAAAACATAAGAGAAACATAAGCTCCTAAAATCTTAACATTTTATTTGAAAAAAAAAGCTATTTAATGGTATATTATGATTTTGAGACACGCGCGCGCACACACACACACTTCCTTTGCATCCAGTAAGTCGGAGCGGAGGTAATTGCATCATGAGGCAACGTGCCTTCTGTAAATAAACAAAGCTTAGCATTGGGAGCTCTGTTTATTTAGACTCCTTTCAGCTGGAGATGGGCTTCAGGGGAAAGGCGACGATGATGTATCAGCCTGTGGACTGTGGTTTAATGGTCACACACATACAGAAAATGTTCTGTGTTTTCCATTCATCCTCTGACATCCTATTTATAGCCTATAAATACAGTTTATCATCCTATTAAATAGGACTATAATATTAATAAGGTCATAAATATTCCTTTAATATTATTACCCTATCTCTTAATCTTATCTTTAAAGGTCTGTAATATTTAACAGTTCCAGCATTTTAACCTTGAAAGAACTATGGTCATAATATTAACTTGCAATGGATTGGGGTAGGGTGGGGTTTTTTTTTTGTGTGTGTGTGTGTTTAAAAATTTCCAGCCCTGAAATTAGTCCCGCCCTGAACCAGAACAATTCTCATAAAATTGATGGTGAGTGTGGTGGGTCAATACAGTTTGCAAAATGATTTACCAATAAGTGTTCACTCACTCAGAGAAGTCACCAAGAAGCCAAAGGTAACAGTATCAACTTGATGCTACCGCCACCATGCTTCACTCCATTGATTGTGATAAGCAGTGCTTGGTTGTTGTTGTTGTTGTTTTCCCCTTTTCTTCCAGTTTGTAAATCTAAGGCCCACTTTATACGGGGACGGTCTGAAACAAAAACGCAAAAGTCCGTTTTCGTTCTCACTTTTTTCCGGGTCTACACGACCGTTTTCAAGGAGGAAATCTGCGTCTATACGGTGACGCATAAATGTGTGGAATTCAATCGGATGTGCATGCCAGGCGGCTAGGTGGTGCTGTGAAAGACCTCCGCTATGTCTGCACGCATGCGCAACGTCTTCCGTCTTGTCTGATCTGCACATCTGCGCCGCGAAAACTTTGACTACTCTGGCTATGGTAAGTAAAAAAGTAAGAGCATACTATACCCGCCTCTGTTCATTAACGGTATATGTGCAGATTCGGTATAGATGTTCGAAGGACTCCTGGACGTTTATTAAAGCTGCCAGAGCAGCTTGAAGGTCTGTTGGATCGATGTAATCAGACATGCTCTTACTTTTTTACTTACTTTCTTACTTCCCGGGCTGGCATGTACAGTATATGACATATGTATGACGTAAACGCGTACCCGACGTGAGCGGATCCGAGCAGAGTTTCGCGTATTGGGTAGTTTAGACGGATATGCAACGGGGGCTGTTTTTAACTTATCCACTCTGGAAGGTGTTTTCAATTTTTTCCGTTTTTCAGCCTCGGAAACGCCATCCTCGTGTAGACGAAAGGCACTTCCGATAAAATATTTAGTCGTTTTTACCCAACAGCGTCCTCGTGTAAACAGGCCCTAAGAGCTCCTATATTTCAGGGGAGGATAGTTCTCTGTGGTAACATGTTCCACAACTTCCATTGAACATGTTTTTAGTCTAAATGAAGTGACGTAGCATGTAATCCAACTCCTCAATAATGAAATTTGTTGCTATAATGGATCGACAAGCCGCTTTGGGACCAAAAGGTTGCTGGTTCTATTCCCTGGACTAGCAGGAATGGCTGAAGTGCCCTTGCGCAAGGCACCTAACCCCTAACTTTTCCTCAGGCTGCTCTGGGATGTTGTATGTTGCTCTGGATAAGAGCGTCTGCTAAACGCCATCAGTGTATTGTAATGTAACTGTTTTTATTATTAAATTTTATTGATGAATAAAATTTGCAGATCTAATTTAAACAGTGGTACAGTGGTTTTTTCTCCTCACACTTACGAAATGCATTGAAAAAAATGGTCCATTGGGTTTTTTCACCACTCATTACATTTTTTGTCACTGACTCCCTTTCTGCTACTCATTTCCACATCTGTGCGACCGTTTGCTCGCCATAGCCCAAAGATTCCCCCCCACACACACACCTCCTAATAAATCGAATCGGTGCCGTCAACGTCCATTTCTTGTGCAGAACTCATCGGTGAGCCAGTCCATGCGTGAGTGTGCACTGATTCATTCATGTTTTCCAGCCTGTTTGTTCTGCACGGCTCCCCGTGGGCCAGGTGCTGCCGCCGACTCCCTCTGCGTGAATGGGAAATGTGCTGTTGAGTTATGATGAAGAACAGGCCTGCTGCAGGACTCTCTCTCTCGCTCTCTCTCTCTCACTCACACACATATGTATACACACTTCCATAATATCCGCTCACAGTCACTCACCCCATTTAGTGCTGGAAGCAGCAAGAGCTGAAGTGTATGAGCTCTGAATGGTGAGGGAGGAACGCTAACTTTCACTGAAATAAAAAAATCTGGTGTTGCAAAGATTAGATTAAATTCAACTTTATTGTCATTACACAGGTACAAGGCAACGAAATGCAGATTGAGGAGTAGCATGCTATAGATGCACAATGGTGTAACATAGGGAAAAAAATAAAAAATTCAGGTTTTGATTTTATGTACTGAAATAACTATTAGGCACAATTTTTACAATATCTATATAAATTAGTTGTTTTTACCCATTTTAATGATTACCCATAATGCATTGTTTATCGTGCTAAAACAAGCAAAAACGTCATAGACAGTGGAAATACTACCTTTACTACCTTCACGTGGCGTCTTTCTCGATCGCACGTGCCTAGAAGCGTACCTTCTAGAACATTCCTGGGTGGTCACGGACTGTCACGTAGCCTAGTTCGGTTGTGAAACTCGCTAGGATGGAGTATTTCCGCAAGTTTAGTGGCAAACTTTTGCGCCGCAATTTCTCTATTCTCGAAATTTGTAACCTGAAACCCTACAAGAAATGTTTCATAATGTTTGGGATTTTGAAAAATGCTTCTAGCAAGTTTATTTCGCTGTATTTTTCCATGAAACTTGGCATAAATCATCCTTGAGTGATGAGCGTGACATTATTATTTTGGTACGGGTCACGGAGTTAGTTGGAAGCGGGAGAAATGAGAGTTTCTCAACTACAGCAGCACTTCTCACCATAGATGGCTGGCGTGTTTCACAGCGTTTGGGATTTACTAAATCGACTAAATCTCTAGATCTACTGAAGCTACGAGGATATAAATCACCAGGATTCTAATATACTGGGTGAGAAATATTATATATATTTTTTGAAAGGTTTATTCACGCTACAAGTCCATGAAAGTTGGAATTGTTCGTGAAGGGGTTAGTTAGATTTTGGTAGCGTGACGCACACAACAAGCAAAAGAAAAAACACATTTTCTTCCGAATTTCCTTGCTTTATCAAAATTATTTTTTGATACATTAAAAGACTGTGTGTTTTTATAATATTTAAGTGATTTTTTATTATAGAGAATATTTGATCAAAACTTTCAAAACAGCATTCAAAGTGATTTTTCACGGGTGTAAATGTTACGCGTGACGTCCATAATTACGTTAAATTTTAAGAACTAAAATTCTGTTAAAAATTCTAGATTTGTGCTATCATTCTGGAGTTTTGCTGAATAATACTTTAGGGCATTCTCTTACAATGCTGAAAATTCAATGAGTTTTGGTGAAATTCTAGAAAAGTTATTTACATTTTAACGCGCCTGATAGCGATTGTGCTCACACAGCGTGCTACTCATAATTGCATCTAACCAGAAGTGCATAGCAGTAAATAACGTAAGTGTAATATACAAATATAAATGTACAGGAATTACAGGGTATGGAATGGTATAATGATATGATAGATATTTACAGTATGTACAAATGTGCAATGTGCAAAACTTTTCTATAAATATATAGTTATTGTGCCACAGGTGATTGGTTTAAGTTTACGTACATGGGAAGCTGGGCCTTTCCTAAAATTTCATTAAAATGCAGTAATGAAATGTTTCTATATTGACGATGTCTATATTATCAAAATATTCAATAGTTCATCATAAGATAAAATACATTATTATAAATACAGGACATTTTTTTCCATGGAATAAAAGCATGTGTTCTATTCCCTTCTAAATGGGAGTTTGAATGGTTGTTTGTCTCTATGTGTCAGCCCTGCGATGACCTGGTGACTTGTCCAGGGTGTACCTCACCTCTCGCCAGTGGTCAGCTGGGACAGGCTCCAGCTTGCCTGTGACCCTGTAGGACAGGATAAGTGACTACAGATAATGGATGGATGGATATTGCACATTGTCAAGACAACACAACGTCACACATCGGAGCTCGTGCGAAGATCCAATGACAAAACTTTTCTGCTGTGCATGCATAGAACCATTTATTTGTCTGCTGGGAAAAGGCTAATCCAGTGCTACTGCTAGGATTAGCTATGCTATAATTAAGCACAAAATAAATAAACTGAAAACTGAAACTAAAGACACGCTGAACACCAGAAAGGTTACCAAAACTTCATTATATATACTTCACACATATTTACAAGAGAAAAACATACCAACGGACATCAAAAAACTGGAAAAGAGACACGTCAGAGACATAAAACTTCTGCGCTAGTGAGCAACTGTGACAATTTGTAAACAAACATGGCTTCATTAAAAACGGAATATTTTGAAAGAATTTTGGCTGCCAGGTCACTCCGTTGTGTGTAGTTGACTTTAAAAGTAACTCGGTTAATTACACAGGGAAATGAATACTTAAGTCTGAGTGAAAAATACTGTAGCAAGTGCGCAGCGTGGAAGAAGAGTCTGGAGACAGAAATCTTTGTTTCTCGGTTGTTAGCCTGTGCTACTTGCTCTAGATAGATAGCACTGCTTTGTTAGCATTCGCTAACACTTGATGAACGCTACACTGGCTGACTTCAGGTGACTTCACTGCTTCTCTAACAGCACCGAGTTGCGGCTAAGCTAGCACTGGCCTTCGAGTATGCTGATATGAAGAGAGCATGTATGAATAATAATCTCATCTCATCTCATTATCTCTAGCCGCTTTATCCTGTTCTACAGGGTCGCAGGCAAGCTGGAGCCTATCCCAGCTGACTACGGGCGAAAGGCGGGGTACACCCTGGACAAGTCGCCAGGTCATCACAGGGCTGACACATAGACACAGACAACCATTCACACTCACATTCACACCTACGCTCAATTTAGAGTCACCAGTTAACCTAACCTGCATGTCTTTGGACTGTGGGGGAAACCGGAGCACCCGGAGGAAACCCACACGGACACGGGGAGAACATGCAAACTCCGCACAGAAAGGCCCTCGTCGGCCACGGGGCTCGAACCCGGACCTTCTTGCTGTGAGGCGACGGTGCTAACCACTGCACCACCGTGCCGCCCTGAATAATAATAATAATTATTATTATAATGGCTGGCTTTTTTTCGTGGTATATCAGATATATTCCATTCAGCTAGCATGATATTGAACACGTCTTCGATTCATTCAAACTCATGCTAGCTGAATGGAATATATCATAAAAATAAGAAAAGGAAAAAGTCCCCCCTCCCCCCACCATAAATGCAAAAATCTCAATTTAACCATCGAGCGATAGTCTCCGATTAATGATTTCACATTTACTGTGACTGTTTCTGTGCGAGTCCAGTGCCACATTCCGTACCAGTGAGTGTTTGTGTGTGTGTGTGTGTGTGTGTGTGTGTGTGTGTGGCTGCGTTGCCTGTATATAGGGACAGACAGTCTTGTTATTTTCCCTCTTTGAAGTGGATGACGAGCCAGAGGTCAAAAACAGAACCCGGCTGAGAACAGCTTGTTTGTTTTCCTGACAAAAAAAATCTAGGAGAAGTGCTGTGAGGAAATTCCTTCAGAGGGAGTACATGAGAGTGTATGTATGAGGAGTGTGTGTGTGAGGGAAAAGTAGCGGACTCTGAAAGAAAGAGAAACTGTGATGGTTTTTGAGGGGAAATTCCCCAAACGGTGAAGACGGTTTTCCCGTCGCCATGCTGCCGAGGTGAAAGGTGAAAGGTTATGAGGGAAGCCCTCGTACCCAGGCGGTGATTAATCCACTCCTCCTCCTCTTTAAAAGGAGACAGCATGTCCATGTGTAGGGAACAGAGTGATGATGGAGAACCTTGTGATGGAAAGATGGAAAGACGTGTTGAGACAGCTGATGATGTCATTTACATGTGGAAACCATGTGATGTCGGAGGAATAAACGTGATTCCCTCCTTCTGGATGAGAAAGACGTTGTTGTTGTATGAGTCGGAATTCCAAGTTGGAATTTTGGGAGCTTTCTGACAGTATTTCCAAACACGCCATGTATTTGAAAGGAAGCAAAATTTTAAACTCGTAATGAATTACAACTGATAATTAAGAGGCTTTATTGTATCGTCCTGGGAACCAAGAAAAAAATGTGTCTCTCAGTTTCTCTTTTGTTGTGATTTCCTTACTAGGAATTTCCCAGCAACCCTCCTAGTCACATATCATTGGAAAGCCCAGGATGTACTCTTTACAAGACACCAGGATTCAAGTGAATAGCTTGAAAGAGTATGAAAGTGTGCACATAAAACAAATGCCAACTACAGAGGACACAAGTCTATGGGTTGGTTCTCAGGAGGATATGGTACGAGTTACTTCCGGTAAAATTGTGCGCTCTGATTGGTTCCTTGGTGGGTAGAATTTCCCCGTAATGCCTGTGGGCGATTACGGACTTTCTTTCCAAGGCGCTGGCTTTCAACGTTGCAAGATACAAACAAAAACAACAAAAAAAAAGATTAATTGGGAATCAAAAATGGCCGAAACACAAAAGACAAACAAGATTCAGCGAGTCATTCAAGAAATGAGCAATGAAGAGCCTCAGTAACCGCTAACAGAAATTCAGTTTTGAAACCGCTAGCTGTTTATTCTGTATGCATGACTCAGCTACGTTACAGACATGACGTGACTGGAAGCACCGTCACGCCTCGTGAAAATGACGTCTATTTTAATCTTAGAAATAAAAAAGCCATATAATAAACTCCTTATTAACCAAGCTTGCTTGGTCTTTACGGGAAAATATCAGACCGAGGTCTTTTTGTACGGACCGAGCCATACTGTCAAGACCTCAGTCTGATATTTACCTATAAAGACCAAGCAAGTAAGGTTAATAAGGTGTTAATAATGTTTAATATGAACACAGCTGAATGCTAGTGTTAGATAACATGAAATAAATAATAATAAAAAAATCCTAACATTTTTCTCGAGTAAAAAAAAAATGGCAGTGCGTGAACACTTGCAAATTGGAACCGGTAGTCTTTCCATCTTTCAGTATCAATATCATATATAATATTGTGATAAATTACATCACAATACACTTTGCTGAGGTATCACAGGTATAGTAATTTAAAAAGGAAAAAAACATCACAAACTCAGCAGCTGATTTCATCTCATCTCATTATCTCTAGCCGCTTTATCCTGTTCTACAGGGTCGCAGGCGAGCTGGAGCCTATCCCAGCTGACTACGGGCGAAAGGCGGGGTACACCCTGGACAAGTCGCCAGTACATCACAGGGCTGACACATAGACACAGACAACCATTCACATTCACACCTACGCTCAATTTAGAGTCACCAGTTAACCTAACCTGCAAGTCTTTGGACTGTGGGGGAAACCGGAGCACCCGGAGGAAACCCACGCGGACACGGGGAGAACATGCAAACTCCACACAGAAAGGCCCTCGCCGGCCCCGGGGCTCGAACCCGGACCTTCTTGCTGTGAGGCGACAGCGCTAACCACTACACCACCGTGCCGCCCTACTGTATTGTTTTATTGTATAAACATTAAAATTCATTATTTGTTCTCCTATTCAATATTAATGTCTTTTTATATTTGTAGATATTATTTTTTTAGTATTGCAATATTTTTTTTGTCGTATCGTCCACCCCGACCTCCTACATGACGTGAACGTAGCATTGAGAAACTTGTACTTTAGCGCTGATTAGCAAGCATGCTTATGTTTCCTCTGTAGATAAAATCAGAATAAATCTGATACGTTTTCCAAAAATAAAACAAAAAACAAGAGATGCTTCAAGAATCTGTGTAAAATTTCATTTTATTGTGATGTTAGCTTGTGTATGTTGTCTACTGTCTTGGAAAATGATCAGCTTTGTTAGCTAGCTGTTAGTTAGCTCTGTTAGCCTGCTAACAGATAATCAGTTTAGGTTCCTTTAATCCATGGTTTTATCGGGACTTTTTGTGTAATGTAATGTTTATTTTATTTTATTTTTTGCCAGAACACTAAAACACACAGTTAGCAATTCATAGTGTGTGACTAGCGTTTCGATTTTTGCTAACCCTCAATGTCTCACACACAGTCATAAGACACTGTAGTTAGACATTTTATTTATGATTTACAACCCCGATTCCAAAAAAGTTGGGACAAAGTACAAATTGTAAATAAAAATGGAATGCAATGATGTGGAAGTTTCAAAATTCCATATTTTATTCAGAATAGAACATAGATGACATATCAAATGTTTAAACTGAGAAAATGTATCATTTAAAGAGAAAAATTAGGTGATTTTAAATTTCATGACAACAACACATCTCAAAAAAGTTGGGACAAGGCCATGTTTCCCACTGTGAGACATCCCCTTTTCTCTTTACAACAGTCTGTAAACGTCTGGGGACTGAGGAGACAAGTTGCTCAAGTTTAGGGATAGGAATGTTAACCCATTCTTGTCTAATGTAGGATTCTAGTTGCTCAACTGTCTTAGGTCTTTTTTGTCGTATCTTCCGTTTTATGATGCGCCAAATGTTTTCTATGGGTGAAAGATCTGGACTGCAGGCTGGCCAGTTCAGTACCCGGACCCTTCTTCTACGCAGCCATGATGCTGTAATTGATGCAGTATGTGGTTTGGCATTGTCATGTTGGAAAATGCAAGGTCTTCCCTGAAAGAGACGTCGTCTGGATGGGAGCATATGTTGCTCTAGAACCTGGATATACCTTTCAGCATTGATGGTGTCTTTCCAGATGTGTAAGCTGCCCATGCCACACACACTAATGCAACCCCATACCATCAGAGATGCAGGCTTCTGAACTGAGCGCTGATAACAACTCGGGTCGTCCTTCTCCTCTTTAGTCCGAATGACACGGCGTCCCTGATTTCCATAAAGAACTTCAAATTTTGATTTGTCTGACCACAGAACAGTTTTCCACTTTGCCACAGTCCATTTTAAATGAGCCTTGGCCCAGAGAAGACGTCTGCGCTTCTGGATCGTGTTTAGA
Organism: Neoarius graeffei; assembly: GCF_027579695.1. NCBI lineage: Eukaryota > Metazoa > Chordata > Actinopteri > Siluriformes > Ariidae > Neoarius > Neoarius graeffei. The sequence goes on from NC_083574.1 coordinate 5,680,499, forward strand.
TACGGCTTCTTCTTTGAACTATAGAGTTTTAGCTGGCAACGGCGGATGGCACGGTGAATTGTGTTCACAGATAATGTTCTCTGGAAATATTCCTGAGCCCATTTTGTGATTTCCAATACAGAAGCATGCCTGTATGTGATGCAGTGCCGTCTAAGGGCCCGAAGATCACGGGCACCCAGTATGGTTTTCCGGCCTTGACCCTTATGCACAGAGATTCTTCCAGATTCTCTGAATCTTTTGATGATATTATGCACTGTAGATGATGATATGTTCAAACTCTTTTGCAATTTTACACTGTCGAACTCCTTTCTGATATTGCTCCACTATTTGTCGGTGCAGAATTAGGGGGATTGGTGATCCTCTTCCCATCTTTAGTTCTGAGAGCCGCTGCCACTCCAAGATGCTCTTTTTATACCCAGTCATGTTAATGACCTATTGCCAATTGACCTAATGAGTTGCAATTTGGTCCTCCAGCTGTTCCTTTTTTGTACCTTGAACTTTTCCAGCCTCTTATTGCCCCTGTCCCAACTTTTTTGAGATGTGTTGCTGTCATGAAATTTCAAATGAGCCAATATTTGGCATGAAATTTCAAAATGTCTCACTTTCGACATTTGATATGTTGTCTATGTTCTATTGTGAATACAATATCAGTTTTTGAGATTTGTAAATTATTGCATTCCGTTTTTATTTACAATTTGTACTTTGTCCCAACTTTTTTGGAATCGGGGTTGTATTTAAAATAAAGGAAAGATGTCCTCTGTGCAAACAAGAAACTATGCCCTTTGATTCTGTTACGTTTGTGAGACAAAAGAAAAGGTGCGTACACAAACAATTGCGCTCTCGTGTGTGTGTGTGTGTGTGAAAGTCAAGTGCACAAGACCTACTTCGTCAACCATTCCCCACATTCCTGCACTTCCTCACCAACTTCGGCCCATGTGAAAGAGCTGTTACTATAGAAACGATCACGTATTAGAACGAGCGCTGTTACAGAAAACTAATCAACACTTTCTGACCAATCAGAATCCAGAATTCAACGGTACTACTGTTCTCTGAAATTGACTCGTTATCACAACAGTTAAAATGATGTGAACGAACTGTCTTAGTGTGTGTGTGTGTGTGTGTGTGTGTGTGTGTGTGTGTGTGTGTGTGTGTAAATAATAAAACAAATGGATCTGCTTCCTGTCTTTGCTTTCTCCCTCATCCTGCTGTCTTTCCCAGCAGGAAACAGTCACCTTCACCAGACGGACAGACTTCTCTCTCTCTCTCTCTCTCTCTCTCTCTCTCTTTCACCATATCAATGGTGATTCACAGTGTAAGCAGCTGTTTTCCTACATGAATGGATGAGTGGCGAAGGAGTGAGATGAAAGTGTGTGTGTGTGTGTGTGTGTGTGTGGCATGAGCCAGGCGGGCCACACATGGGTCTGATTATCACTGTGTGACAACCTCACCACACACAGATACACACACTTGCATTACCCATAACCCCCTGCCCTCCAGCAGAGCCCGGCAGTGTGGCGGCAGCAGCAATTTGAACGGCTCGTCGGCTCGCTCTCATTCTCTCTCTCTCTCTCTCTCTCTCTCTCTCGTTTTTTTCTTTTCCTCATGTGTCTCCCTCTTTCTCAGTCTTGCACCAGTTTTGAAATATGCAGTGTGTAAATCAAATGCTGAGCCAGCTATGAGTGTTTGGCCAAAAGTGTGTGTGTGTTGATAGACATGTAGCTGCATTGGATCACATGCATACCTTTTGTACGTCTGATGCATTAAAAGTGACGTCCACTAGATGGCACTCATGGGTTTCTCGTCAATCTATAAAATATTGATGTCACATTGTCTTGACTCTGATTGGTCAGAAAGGGTTTGAGCTCTGACCCTATTCATGTCCACGTATGTGTGCGAGCTGCAATTTTGGCGAAAGTGACATTTAAATAAAGACGTCCTGAATTCTGTGCAGCATACTGATTCCTCGGACCAATCCTGTGCTGCGTTTAGTCGAACGTTTAAACAGATCCCGACTCACAACTTCAGTTCCTCTGTGTGATTAGTTCACATTTACCATCTGATGCACAAAATTATAAGAATAACGTATAACCACAGTTTTATCTTATCCTTATGTGTATAGAGACTTTACAGAGAAAAATAACGCTTGGAAGGAAGTCAGAGAGACTGTTGGTGCCTCTGGTGAGTATATGTTTGGTAGCTAGTTTCATTTGATAACTAGTTCGTTTAGTAGCTAGTTTGTTTTCCAGCTACTTTGTATGGTAGCTAGTTTACTTGGCAGCTAGTGTGTTTGTAGCTAGTTTGTTTGGCAACTTGTTTGCTTTGTAGCTAGTTGCCTGGTAGCTACTTTGCATGGTAGCTAGTTTCATTTGGTAGCTAGTTTGTTTGGTAGATAGTTACCTCACCCCGGGAGGTTTCGGTGGTGTTTCTTTGCTTTTTTTGTAAATGATATTATGGGAAAATGGCTGGACCAATCTTCATGAAACTTTCAGGATAGATGGGCGTTGGTCTCAAACAGAACCTCCAACATTTTGAGGGTCGTCCGGTCAAGGTTTTTGTGGCTACTGCCTCATATACAGTGTTATGGTGCTGTCAGAATGTAAGAGTGTAACAATCGCACAGTATGGTGTGTTCTGATTGGCTAAGAGCAGTAAGCAGTATGGTGTGTTCTGATTGGCTGAGAGCAGTACAGTGTGTTCTGATTGGCTGAGAGCGGTACAGTGTGTTTTGACTGGCTGAGAGTGGTACTGTGTGTTCTGATTGGCTGAGAGCAGTACAGTGTGTTCTGATTGGCTGAGAGTACAGTGTGTTCTGATTGGCTGAGAGCAGTACAGTGTGTTCTGACTGGCTGAGAGCAGTACGGTGTATTCTGATTGGCTAAGAGCAGCAGAGAATCAGAATCAGAACCATGTTTAGTGGTCAAGTATGTTCACACAGTCAAAGTCACCAAAAAGGTCAAGAACTTTTTTTCACGATATTTTCCCTCATATAAGTGCTACCAGGCGAAGTTTGTTTTGCCTGGCAACACGTGTTTGTTTAGTAGCTAGTGTTTTTTTTTTTTGACAACTTGTTTGTTTGGTAGCTTGTTTGATTTGTAGCTAGTTTCATTTGGTAGCTAGCTGCCTGGTAGCTATGCATGGGAGCTAATTTTTTGGTAGCTAGGTGCCTGGTAGCTAGTTTGTATGGCAGCTAGTTTGTTTGGTAGCTAGCTGCCTGGTAGCTACTTTGCATGGTAACTAGTTTGACTGGTAGTTCTTTTTTTTTTTGGTAGCTGGTTTGTTTTTGTAGCTAGTTTGTTTGGTAGCAAGCTGCCTGGTAGCTACTTTGGTAGTTTGTTTGTTTTGGCAGTTAGTTTGTTTGGTAGGTAGTTTCCTGGTAGCTACTTTGTATGGTAGCTAGTTTGATTGGTAGCTCATTTTTTGGTAGCTAGTTTGTTTTTGTAGCTAGTTTGATTGGTAGCTTTTTTTGGCAGCTAGTTTGTTTTGGTAGCTAGTTTGTATGGTAGCTACTTTGATTGTTTGCTAATGTTTTGGTAGCTACTTTGCATGGTAGCTAGTTTGATGGGTAGCTCATTTTTTGGCAGCTAGTTTCATTTGGTAGCTAGTTTTTTTGGCAGCTTGTTTGTTTGTTAGCTAGATTGCTTTGTTTTTAATTTGTTTCACAGCTAGTTTACTTGGTATCTAGTTTGTATGATAGCAATTTTGCTTGGCGGCCACTTTGTTTGACAGCTAGTGTGCTCAGGATCTAGCTTGTTTGGCAGCTAGCATGAAGTTCCTTTCTGTCACACAGGCACAGGATGTACAGACACCTTGGCCGTCATCTTTAACACCATTTTTCCCAGAAGATGTGAGGTTAGCGTTGGATAGGGCTCCAGCTTTTCTGCCTTTAATGGCTTGAAGCCCCAACGAACAGTGTGATATGTCATTCCTGTGACTCAGATTGTACCGGTTTTATGTTTCTCTCAGGGGGTGATGGCAGCATTGTGTGAATGTTTTTATATCCTAGTGGGGACTAAATGTCTGGGTTTTATTGATTGAGGTTAAGATTGGGATTAGAGTTACATAATGGTTCGGATTATAAACTACTTATTTGAGTCGACACATGCATATTAAAGGAATTAGTTCAGTGAAAAAAAGTGTCTCCGTTACCCCAAACGTCTTCATTCAACCAAGATGTCTTTGGTGTTTGGCGTCTACAATACGTCTGTCTCAGCCAAAATCCTTCCCATAAATATCTCATCTCATTATCTGTAGCCGCTTTATCCTGTTCTACAGGGTCGCAGGCAAGCTGGAGCCTATCCCAGCTGACTACGGGTGAAAGGCGGGGTACACCCTGGACAAGTCGCCAGGTCATCACAGGGCTGACACATAGACACAGACAACCATTCACACTCACATTCACACCTACGCTCAATTTAGAGTCACCAGTTAACCTAACCTGCATGTCTTTGGACTGTGGGGGAAACCGGAGCACCCGGAGGAAACCCACGCGGACACGGGGAGAACATGCAAACTCCACACAGAAAGGCCCTCGCCGGCCACGGGGCTCGAACCCGGACCTTCTTGCTGTGAGGCGACAGCGCTAACCACTACACCACCGTGCTGCCCTCCCATAAATATCTGCTTAAAATCTCCTCAACACATTTATTATCTTAAATAATTACAAATAGATTATCTTTTATGTTCATTTCATAATTGTCTATGAATAAGAAATATTCAATTAATTTGTACTTTTTTTCATCAAACACTTTCTTTAAAATATGACATCACTGTATCTTCCATGTCACTGAGTGATACGATGAAAAACACGACACACTGACAATTTTTAATTCAGCAGCAGGAATAATGTAGTTTTTATGACAAAAATGAGATTTTTTTCTCAAAGGACAAATTGTTGCAAAGAGAAGTAATGGAGTGTTTATGAGGGCTGGGTGATATGACGATATAATATCAATATCATGATAAATTATGCGTCAGCACACATTTCTGAGATATTGTGATATGTGTTTATTAAATGTATTTGAAAAATAATTTTAAAATGACTAAGTCGTTGTTAAAATTGGGTGCTTCATCCTTAAAATAAAAATGCAAAAATAATAATAACGATTATAAAAATAATAAATGTTTTAAAATATTATGATTATTTATTGTTTTTTGACGTTTTAGTGTTAAATATTTTTATTTATTTATGTTATACACAAATTATGTATGCAACAGTACAAATCATCTTTCATAAAAATGACTCGAAAAACTTTTTCTAAGCCATTTCTACAATTTCTATGATTTTTTTTTTCATATCATACCAACACTGATATGCTGAAACATCCAGGATTTCTTTCTCTACATGTGTAATGCAGAACAGTATTTGCTTCTACAGCTCGATACACGACTTTAAATTCTGGATGAATGGAATAGAATTGAACATAACGCATTTCTCAGGACTGTGAAAGATGGTGTGATTGTTTGTTTGTTTGTTTGTTTGTTTATGAATGATCTGAGGTTTTAGATATTATGATGAATTTCTATTCTGGTAACTTGGTGTTTGAATTTTTCAGAATTCATTTTGATTTTTTTTATGTTTACTGTGAAGGATGTCCACTAGGTGGCGGTAGTACTCCATTAAAGTAAGTTCCTCTCACCTAACTCTTGCTTCTGGGGACTTTTGATAATCATTTATTAAGTTAAGTATTTTTTAAGAAAGCCTTTTTTTGTAATAATTAATATTAACACATAATTAAAACAGGATACTGTGCAAATAAAACTACAAAAATCTAAATAAAATAAATAAAAAATAGTAAACAAAAGAAATATTATAATTAAAAAATGTTTTAAAATTAATAAAAAGTGACTAAAAATATTTACAATATTTTGCTCCATACTTTATATTGTTTTAGTGTGAAATGTATTTTAAATTTAAACCATGGCTGTGTATTTATAATATTTTAATATATACTATTTATTTTATAATTAATACACAGTCTCTAGGATTGATCTGTAACGGAATTTAAAGTTTAAACTTTTAGTTAACAGTTTCCTACATTACCCACAATGCTGTTCAACTACTTCCTGATTAGTTCTGTAGTCGGATTAATCCCTCATGTCATCTCTAACTAACGAGCGCGATGCAGCGGCGCTTTAGTGTTTAGCCTGCCTGTATGTAATCTCATTCAGTGGCGATCCTAGAGTGATTTACTCCCCGGGCAAAACCCCCTGCTGGCACCCCCGGCCCAACCCGACAACCACCTCCCACCCACCACCTAAGAAAACACTAACTTCATCCAGAACACACACGACCCCATACACAAACTCACAACAGCTATTTTCAAGAACAAATTTCCAGTTTTAATGACTAGTGCAATAAAAAATACAAAGATAAACAATAAAAGATAAACAATAAACAAAAAGACTCAATGACTTCGCATTACAGCTATCCACAGCTATTTAAGAAAGCACAACTGCACTACAGCACCACCCGATGGTCAAAATATTGCACAAGTCAGTCAGTTTTACCAACAGAGTGCACAATGAATTATCATAGAGTACCATTCACCATTATTATTAACAAGAAGACTTAAACCTCCATTAAAGTCGCACCATATAAATAACAAAAGAAGCCAAACAGTTAAACAATCACAATTACAGAATAACATGAAGTGACAAAAGATCTAAAAATACTATACATTAAAGTGGCAAAAAATGGTAAAACGCAATCATGTATCATAAATAAATGAACTAACGACAGAGAAGAGGTAAATCCTATACATATTACTGTACACATAAGAAGAAATAACAAACACTATTGTGTATCATAAATAACAAGAAGTAACAAATGAAGAAGTTAACACTCTTTAAAGTGGCAAAAATGGCAAACCACTATAATTTGTCATAAATAACAAGACGTGCAAAAGAAGTAAGAGGAAAACAGTCTATATACATTTAAGTGGTAATTATATTCAGGATGCAAAAGTGAAAGCAGAACCTAAAAGTTGGCTTTTCTGGCCTTCCTGGATGCAAATTCTTCCACAATGTCTTTATATGAGATTTGTTCCCCTAAGGCGTGGTTGATGCTGATCACAGCAAGGCCACTGAACCGTTCCTGTGACATTGTTGACCTTAGGTAAGTCTTGATCAGTTTTAGCTTCGAGAAGCTCCTCTCTGTCTGAGCCACAGTGACAGGCAGAGTGGCAGCCTACACTACTATGACATTACACAGAGTCTTAAGTAATACATTACGACTTGATCATTGCCATTCTGGTAACAGCAAATTTATAACGGGCCGTGTCCGCGACGTACAACACACGACGAGAAATGTTTAAACGACCATGTAAAGCGGTTAACGTTCTGTTGGCTAATACAGAGCCCAACGTTAACCCAAGGCAATGACAGCAATAACTTTAAACGTTTTGTTGCAAAGCCTAATCGTTATGCTGAAATTAATTTCGTGTTGGGGGGCACGCCAGGCCAGGTCGTCCGACTTAGCAAGCATCAATAATATAAGGCTAATTAGGGCACTAATTCATGTCACTCACTGAAATTGATTCATAAAGCATACCTTTTTCTTTTGCTCGTTTCTCCTCCTCTTCTTTCCTTTTCTTCCGGAATTGGGCACCTGATGGCTTTGACCTTTTCCTATTCTCATTTATTTATTTATTGAGGATGCCAACGTCACAGAGTGATTTACAGAAGGGTCCTCGAATTGATAAATAACGAAGAAATTAAATATAAACTGTAAAAGTAATACAAAATAAAATATGAAAAACACAATTTTAAAAAGTGGTTTACATCAACCCATGAATAATGAGTGAACTGAGGGGGGAAAAAAACAGGTCCAATCAAAATCAATAAAAAAAAACAAATAAAAAAAATCTATGACTAAAGCATAATAGACTAAAAAGAATAGATTAAATTCGTTCATCGCTAGCTAGCCGAATTATACAGACGCATTGCATTCTGGGACTTTGCCTCCAGGTGTCTTTCAAACGTCTCCATAACTTCTCCGCAGGATTGATTATTATTAACATGGAAAATGTTGAGTGAGAAAAGAAGCTCTTGCGCTTTTGCATTTGCTTTCAGGAGCTGACAGTGAAACCTCAGTGTTATCGGTCATATTCGAGATTTTTCAACTGTTTCTCCAATGTAACTGCGCTAGCAATAATAGCGCCCCCTTGTGGCATCAGAGCAACACACCACCACGAACGTCTCACAAGAATAACAAAGATAAAAACACCAAAGAAAAAATTCGCACCATCGCTCAACAACACATCAGAAGTATTTTAAGTATAAACATATCATGTGTTTCAGGGTGGAGTTTTACGTTGATGGACGAAAACGGGGTTCTATGTACAGTAGGTAGAACTGTATAAATCTTTCTAGGTCAGTAGAACCCATTTAGGAAGCGAAGGAACCATTCAAATGATGCTTTGCACGGTGCCGTATGTATGGAACGGCGCTGCAGGATGTGTTTATTGTAGTGGAACACAGCTTTAGGAGATGAGGTCAGAGTTTCGTGTGTGTGTGTGTGTGGTCATTTTCTCTCCAGGCTGCCGACTCGGTGACGCTCCAGAGTTTTGGCTGAGGGCCTGGGAACAGCAGGGAGGGAAAGAGTGAGTGTGTGTGTGAGAGATCCAGGCCTCGACAGAGCTAGATTTAAAATGTTCTATAGCCAAATGGAACCACGGAACCATGTTACAAGCCACCCTTTGATACAAGAGAACTTTTTTGAAATGATATTACTTTGTTATATTTGCATACTTTTGAATATTAATGAGCTGCTAATTCTATCCTGCTACAGACACCGTGAACGTTACATGTGTCTGTGACCATGGAAGATGACATCTGTGGCATTTTATGACACAAATAATAGAAACATTAAACTGCGTTTAGACTCGTGAGTGACACTTCGCCTGTAGTTTGTCTTTTGTGGGCGTGTACCGAGTACTAATGTCATCATTTCCGTCTAGCATTTTTAGCTCATGAGAGAGAATAGTGGAGGAAATGTAGCGTAGTGTACGACAAAATGATTGATTTGTCTTTGACGTGTATTCAAATAAACTCTAAAGTTAGCGTTAATGTTAAGTGTTAGCATTGTTAGCAGATTAGCAGCTAGCTGTCCTAGCGAAATACTCTCACCAGAGGCCTCACCATATATATATACTCCTGACTAATTAACTAAACACCAATTAAATGCACTAATTAGTCTGAACAACGTCCGTTTGATTTATATGCTAGGCTTTGTATTAGCTATTATAGTATTAGATTAGCGGTACAAGCTAACTATGCTTGCAACAAATGCTAATACAGATTGTACTAGCAACCGTCGTTCAAGCTTTATTTTTCCTTTTAACAGCTCTGTATGCATTTAATGAGACATATGTGAATGAAAGAGGGAATGGACAAATGTCGTACCGCACTTTACCTAACTGTTGTCAACCCTAATTTGCATAAAGTTGAGAAAATCTTCGTAAAGATTAAAAGGCTTGTCGGAATGGTGTGATGAAGCAGAGTTTCTGATTGTTTCTCTATCCCAGCATTTTGTGAAGTGTTATATTTCTCGTATACCACAACCATTTGCCAAAGATTTCATTTTCTACACTATTAATGAAAGAATGATGTCATAGTTTTTATCCGTTTTTAGTTACAGTCAACGTTGTTGTTGAAACGTTCACGAAACAAGTTAGTTCTTGTTATCGCTTGTGTTCCAGCAGCTACAGATCCAACATCGTATCTTCACGCTTTGAAGTTGAACTTCAAAAACAAACAAATGCTTCAAATCCAATCACGATCCAGAATTCAGGAGTGGCGTGGTATCAGGTGTGTGACGCTGATAACTAATGTAATGATAAATATGTAAATATTTGTGGCAGCGGGAGCGTGGTCAAGCATCGGTTTGTGAATGGAGGGCGGGGCCAGGGAAGGTGAGTGACAACAGGTGTGATCACTTTGCCACTCAGTTTCTCTGGCCCCGCCCTCCATTCACAAACTGATGCTTGACCACGCCTCTCACTGACACACTATTCAAATAATCTGAAAAGAATCCAATATAAATAGAAATAGTTTGGGTTTTTTTTGTAATATTTGCTGTATCTTTAAAATGGATAGTATCTGGGAAATATCCAGGACGCTAAATACTGAATAATTGTTTGTTTGTTTGTTTATAGCTTGTGGTAATCCTGGAATTTTATGTTGATAATCTCATGCTCCTGATTGAAGGCTTTAAAAGGAAAAACCCAAGAGATTCATTGAGAAAGTGTGTGTGTGTGTGTGTGTGTTGGGGGGAAGGAGTGAAGCGCACAGCTGCAGGTTTTAAAATGGGCCTCACACCTGGAAGCACAGCTGGCTCTGAGCATGAACTCCAGACTTCATGGATTTAACCCCATGACCCCAGGGTCAAGTGTCGGGCTTTAATGCGGTGTCTCTTTTCCTCCCTCTCTTTCTCTCTCTCTCGCTCTGTTGAGTCTCCATATAGTGCAGAGTGATGGAGTGTGTATTTCATTACTAGCTTCACTGACAGTCTATTATGGCCTGTAAGGCTCCAGGTCTTCACCACACACACACACACACACACACACTCGCTCTCTCTCTCTCTCTCTCACCCCCGTTTTGGTTACCTGCTGTCGTGCTGTGTCGAACGGATTGGAGTGAAGGCTTTAATCGCTTTGGCCGAGCGTCTGCTCTCCCCGTGTGCTGTAAAATAGATTATAGTCTATAAAAGCAGATTATCCTCCTCTCCTCACTCCTGGATCCTAACCAGCACAACCGACGCCTGCCAGAACACACTTTTCAGCTGTGTGTGTGTGTGTGTGTGCGCGTGCGCTGGTGCATCTGTACTGAGCAGTTAGAAACATACCACTGATAATCCATCTATCCATGTGTCCATCTGTCTCTATCTGTATTCTGTCTGTCTGTCTTCATGGCTAAATCAGTCCCTGTCTGTCTGTCTGTCTGTCCAACCAACTGTCCACTGGTTTACCTGTCTCATACATGTCAACCTATACGGATTGTCAGGAAATTATACGGATTTTAGCTCATTTCAAAGGCGTACGGGCGTATAAACAAAGTCTTACGGATTTTCAGTATTTTCTGACCTAAATGTATTTTGTGTATCGTACTTGAACATCGTCAGCTGATCGTCGCAAAAACATACAAAAGCTCGATTTATAGACAAAGAACAGCGTGTATGCAGGGGCAGATAACCCAGACTATGTGAAACCGGATGTTTATTCCTCAAGCCTCGTGCGGTATCGTGACTGCGAGACTTCGCTCGTTCCGGTCATGCGCACGATCCGCATTTAAACGCAGCAAATGGTCATTGTTCGAACGATTTTCTCATTGTGCAGAGCGACATTGTTTACACCTGAGAGATTTTGAATAGCGTCTGCTGAGTGAAAGAATGGGAACACCGAGAAAGAAAATGAGATACGGCGGGCGGTATCTTCCTGAATGGAAGGAGACATTTTTTTTTTTTTTTAAAGATATTTTTTTGGGCTTTTTGCACCTTTATTGGATAGGACAGTGTAGAGACAGGAAATGAGCGGGAGAGAGAGAGACGGGAAGGGATCGGGAAATGACCTCGGGCCGGAATCGAACCCGGGTCGCCCGCATTCATGGTATGGCGCCTTAACCACCTGAGCCACGACGCCCCCTGGAAGGAGACATTTAATGGTGTCATTGTTCAGGCGAAAAATGAGGAGTACGCGCACTGCACAGTTTGTGTGCGAGATATAAAAGTTGCGGCGTCTGGAGTTTACAACGTGAGGGAACACATGAGGTCCAAATTACATCAGCGAAATTTGCACCAGAAACAGAATCAGCCGCAAATGACGATGTTTGCAAAGCCTAAGACCGATGATCAACCAACAAGTGTAATAAGAGCAGAAGTTACGATCTGTAGTTTTGTTGCTCAGCACAATTTGCCGCTAGCCGTTGCGGACCACCTGACAGAACTGTTGCCGCGAATTTGCACGGACAGTACGATTGCGAAATCTGTCAGCTGTCGGCACACCAAAATAACGCAAATAATCAAAACGAGCTTGGCCCCCGAAGCTACACTACCGATCATCCAGCACTGCCGGACGTCACCATTTTCCTTGATGATCGACGAATCCAATGACAAAAAGACGGACAAGCGACTGGCCGTTTTGGTGCGGATCTTCGACATAAACAGAGGGGTGAAGTCAAGAATCATAGACATGCCCGTGTGCAGTATCGGCACGGGCGAGGCGATTTTCGACATGCTGGACGAAGTTCTCAGGCAAGTTATATTTACTTATTTATTTATTAAGTTTGGTGCAATTCGAAGGCTATAAGGATTTTATGTTGATTTTATGGATTTCTTCCTCTGATACTACAGATGGACGCCCAAAGGGGTTGACATGTATGCTGTCTCTCTGTCCATCTGTCTACCCATCCATTCAACTGTCTGCATATCAAGATCAGTGTCTGTCATTCCATGTCTTTCTACCTGTCTGTCTGTCCATCTGGTTATCCTTCCATTTTGTCTGTCTCTCTGTCTGTCCATCTATACACATGCCTATCTGTCCACATATCTGTCTGTATTAATGTCTGTTAGCTAATCTGTCTTTCTTTTGATCTACATCCATCCATCTGTCTGCCTGATCTATTCATCTCTGTCTGTCTGGTAACCTGTCTGTGTTTTAGTGTATTTCTATCGTTCAGTCTGTCCTTCTACCTGTCTGTCTCTCCATCTGTCTGTATGTCTGTCCATGTGGTTATCCTTCCATTTTGTCTCTGTCTGTCCACATATGTCTATATTAATATCTGTTAGCTAATCTGTCTTTCTCTCTATCTACATCCATCCGTCTGCCTGATCTATTCATCTCTCTGTCTGGTAACCTGTCTGTGTTTCTTAGTGTATTTCTATCTTTCAGTCTGTCCTTCTACCTGTCTGTCCATCATTCCAACCACCTATCTACCTGTCTGTCTCTCTGTCCATCAAATTGGCTGTCCATTCATCCATCTTTCCAACCACCAATCTACCTATCTACCTGTCTGTCTCTCTCCATCTGTCTGTATGTCTGTCCATGTGGTTATCCTTCCATTTTGTCTGTCTGTCTATACACATGCCTGTCTGTCCACATATGTCTATATTAATATCTGTTAGCTAATCTTTCTGTCGATCTACATCCATCTGTCTGCCTGCCTGATCTAGTCATCTCTCTATCTGTCTGTATTTCTTAGCGTATTTCAATCTTTCAGTTTGTCCTTCTACCCATCTGTTTCTCCATCTATCTGCCGGTCTGTCCATCCCTCTACCTGTCTCACGGTCTATACTAAAGTCTTATCTGTATGGACGTGCATAGACACGTGACAAATTTAAAGGAAAAACCGTCAGTTTCTTTAATCTGCATGAAAGTTTTCCGTCTTGTGATAAATTTCCTTGGTTCTTAAAAATGTCCCTGGAGGAAGAGTGTGCTAATCTCCAGAGCCCTGAGAGAGACCCGTATACGGTGGCCCAGTAGGGAAAACACTTTAATTACTTTGTATTTATTCGAAGCAGGCAGTGTTATTTACTAATCCCACCCCTGCGCCAGCCACCCGTGAGCTCTGTTTTCAATTAAACGATCACGAACGGAGAGAAGGATGAAAAGGGAATTTCGTCTCTCCGACTGGCTGTAGAGCGACGTGATCACATGACTCAGCGCAGAACTGATCTCAGAGTGAACATGTTAAATAAACACTCAGTAGATACAGCGTGTACACAGCAGAGTCCACACAATTACTGTGCGTAATTATGTATGTAATTATGGCCACTCCTTTTCTTTTTCTGTTTTTATCCCAAAGGCAACTATAATTATGTAAAATGTTCTAATCTCAAAATATCACAAGGTCACATCATTCTTAAGTAATACAAATTAAAAATAACTTTGTTACTGAGTCATGTGCGGATTTTGGTAAATATTACACTCCATGGGCGCCGCCAGGGGGGGAAAGGTTAGAACAATTCTAGGGGCCCAGCCCTGCCATGGGCAGGGGCGTCACTAGACCCAAGACCATACTGGGGCACAAAAGGGGCACAGGAAATGTATGCGAAGCGCGCGAGCTAAAAATTTTGCACTATATTTATATTTATATTTATATTTTTTATATAATATATATTACATTTTATGTAATATATATTATATTTTATGTAATATATATTTATATATTGATATTTATATTTAGAAACGGCCTGCTTAAAACTAGTCACTAGAGCTGTAAAACTCAAAATGATTACGAGGACACTGAATCCAGGTCAATCATTTAATAATAACAGTATGAATATTTGCAACATTTGTGATAATAGCAATGTAATACTTATACTGTTGGTAATATTGTAAAAGAACATATTAACATACAATACAACACCGCCGAGTTTTTAAACTCAACCAAGAGTACTTAATGGCCAACAGTATTCACACTTGATACCTTTTAAATCACCAAACATATCTTTGTAAGCACACGCATTTTCAGCATTGAACATCTCTAAACACAATCCAAAAGCCTCTAAAAGCACCACTGTGTGTGTGTGTGTGTGTGTGTGTGTGTGTGTGTGTGTGTGTGTGTGTGTGTGTGTTACAAAAATGACAGTGGAATTACTGTCTACTAACCTGTAAACAGTTGAAAAACACGGAGAGATGGTTTCCCCTGCTCTGAATTTCATTGCATCTGAGGGCTGCTGGAGTCTGCGGTCCCCATAGCAACCAAGATGTTACTCATGTCACGCGCACACTTTTTTCACATTGCTTAGTGTGCGCGAGGCCAGCCAAAACTACCAATGTAAAAGCATTGTAGATGGTCTTCTTCGCGCATCGGTTAGCCTACCCCACGTTATGAATTAATTAAATTGCAGCTATTCCCAAGTTTAAAATTCAGAGCGTTTCGTCACTGGATTTTTTTTACTGGGGCACTACAGATCTATACTGGGGCACGTGCCCCAGTAAAATACCCCTGGCGACGCCGATGGCCATGGGGCCCTTTAAGGGGCTGATAATATGCTTTTAATGATTTTAATAAGACTTTTGAAATAACAACAATGCAATATTCCATCTGGTAAAATGAGCTAATTGAACAAGGTTGTCTATTTCTTGAGTTCTTCAACATATTGTCATTTAACCCTCCCCCTTTTGCGAAATGGTACGGTCCAGTTCTGGTAGAAGCGCGATGCGTTAAATCTGTGTGCTGATCAGTGCAACGCTACTTGCTGCTGTGTCGCGGTGCAGCAGCCAGCCAGCCAGCAGTGGAGTGCGTACAGTCTATGATCGCTAAATATGAAGAATGGCAGTCAAAAACGTAAAGAAAGGCAGCTGAAAGCTGAGAGGGGCCGGAGAGGCAGGCAACTGGTCACTCAGTTTTTCCCAAAGAAAGGTAGTCGCTCACGTGTGTGTTCAAAATATTAGCGAATGGTAAATGAACAGTATGAACGTGGTTGGATTAGCCTATCAAGAGAACACTTTTACAGTTTGTACAGTGACATTTTTTCCATTTTAATAACTGAACTGACTTGTGTGATAAACAAGATGAAATATTACGTTATGCTGGTGCTAATAACTAGTGCTAATAGCCAGTTTCATAACTAATGGGGTGCCCTAAATATGCACAGATTCAGCCTCAGGGGGGCCTCCGCCCTACCAAACCACTGAACCCCCCTTTGGAGAAGGAGGTAAGCAGCAATACAACCCATAAATGCTTTAGGATTGAAGTTTTTAATGAGCGAGAGCCATATACAGTTTGCTAGATTAAAGTGTTGCTTAGCAGTCACATCACACATTTCACTACCAATTGTCCTAGCACAAGAAGGCATGTGGCAAAATCTTGAATTTTCATTTGTGATTGTAAATGCACCAGAATTAGTCACTGACCAGTTTTCATCTAGTCCCTGGTAGGTTAATACATAAAATGTAATAACAAAGTCACAAACTCAAGGTCCATGGGCTATCAAAAGTCAAATAATGACAATAGTGCAATTGTGACGAGGGTGGGCAAAGTTGGGGGGCCCAAAATTCTAATCTTTCATGGGGCTCAAAATTTCTGGCAGCGCCCCTGTTACACTCAGCGGCCACTTTAATAGGAACTTGTTGTTGATTCTAAGATCCCTGTTCTTCACAGGAGTGGAACCCAGTGTGTTCTTCTGTTGTCTGTTGCATGCTGAGATGCTTTTCTGCTCACCACGGTTGTAAAGAGTGATTATATGAGTTACTATATCCTTCCTGTGAAAAAAGCCAGAACCAATCTGTCCATTTTCCTCTGACCTCTCTTATCAGCAAGGCTTTTGCTTCCACCCACAAAACTGTCACTCACTCACTCACTCACTCACTCCATGTTTGTTTTTTGTTTTTCGCACCATTCTGTGTAAACTCAAGAGACTGTGTGTGTGTGTGAAAACCCCAGGAGGAGATCAGCAGCTTCTGAAATACTCAAACCAGTCCATCTGGCACCAAGTGAAAGTCACACTTTGAGATCACAATTTTTCCCATTCTGATGTTTGAACATTGTGAACATTAACTCAAGCTTTTGATTTGTATCCACATGATTCGGTGTGAGTGTATATTATAAGTCCAGAAATATTTATTTTAGGTATCAACAAATCAGGGATTATGTCTAGAGACGTGTATGCTATTTTGTGAACGTCAGGTTTCCTAAGTTGGATCTCTGGCTTGGGTCAGATACCGGTACGGGACATTTAGGTGGAAATATTATGTAAAAGCAGTGCATGAACCTCTCTCTCATCTCATTATCTGTAGCCGCTTTATCCTGTTCTACAGGGTCGCAGGCAAGCTGGAGCCTATCCCAGCTGACTACGGGCGAAAGGCGGGGTTCACCCTGGACAAGTCGCCAGGTCATCACATCATCACAGGGCTGACACATAGACACAGACAACCATTCACACTCACATTCACACCTACGGTCAATTTAGAGTCACCAGTTAACCTAACCTGCATGTCTTTGGACTGTGGGGGAAACCGGAGCACCCGGAGGAAACCCACACGGACACGGGGAGAACATGCAAACTCCACACAGAAAGGCCCTCGCCGGCCACGGGGCTCGAACCCGGACCTTCTTGCTGTGAGGCGACAGCGCTAACCACTCCTATTAATACATATTACAGAAATCATGTTCATGTTCACACACACACACACACACACACACACACACACATGTATGTAGTTGTACAACAAAATTGCAAATGATTCTAAATGAACAATATGATATAAAACGTTCAGCAAATGTATTCCAAATATTATTATTATAAATCATTTTGAGATCAAGATATAAAACTGCTGATCTACTATATCCTATTACAGTGTGTGTGTGTGTGTATATATATATATATATATAAAATCATCTGATCCTTACCAGGTCCTAAAATTATGCAAATCTAACCTCAGGTGTAAAGCAACACACAACAGGTTCCACTATGTCATTATTTATTTAACAAAAATTAAGTGAAATTGCAGAATCCATGTGTGAAAAAATAAGTACACCCTATGATCCAATAGCTTGTAGAACCACCTTTTGCAGCAGTAACTTGAAGCGACCGTTTTCTGTATGATTTTATCAGTCTCTCACATCGTTGCGGAGGAATTTCGGCCCACTCTTCTTTACAACATTGCTTCAGTTCATTCATGTTTGAGGGCATTTGTTTATGCACAGCTCTCTTAAGGTCCCGCAACAGCATTTCAGTTTGGTTGAGGTCTGGACTTTGACTTGGCCAATCCAACACCTTGATTCTTTTCTTTTTCAGCCATTCTGCTGTAGATTTGCTGGTGCGCTTGGGATCATTGTCCTGTTGCATGACCCAATTGCGGCCAAGCTTTAGCTGTTGGACAGATGGCCTCACATTTGCCTCTAGAATACTTTGGTATACAGAGGAGTTCATGGTTGACTCAATGACTGCAAGGTGCCCAGGCCCTATGGCTGCAAAACAAGCCCAAATCATCACCCCTCCACCACCGTGCTTGATGGTTGGTATGAGGTGTTTGTGCTGATGTGCTGTGTTTGGTTTCCGCCAAACATGGCACTGTGCATTATGGCCAAACATTTCCACTTTGGTCTCATCTGTCCAAAGGACATTGTTCCAGAAGGCTTGTGGCTTGTTCAGATGCATCTTTGCAAACAAGCCATGCTGTCATGTTCTTTTTAGATAGAAGAGGCTTTCTTCTCGCAACCCTTCCAAACAAGCCATACTTGCGCAGTCTTTTTCGAATTGTACTGTCATTAACTTTAACATTTCACATGCTAACTGTGGCCTGTAGAGTCCTAGATGTAGTTCTTGGTTTGTTTGTTTTTTTGCGATTTCTCTGAGCATTGCACAGTCTGACCTTGGAGTAAATTTGCTGGGACGTCCACTCCTAGGAAGATTGGCAACAGTCTTGAATGTTTTCCTCTTCTGAATAATCTTTTTCACAGTAGAATGATGAATTTCAAATTGTTTGGGAATGGCCTGATAACCCTTCCCAGACTGATGTGCAGCAACAATTGCTTCTCTAAGATCATTGTTGATGCCTTTCCTCTTTCGCATTCATTGTGTTAACATACACCTGAGTGCTCCAGACCAGAAAACTGCCAAAACTTCTGCTTTTTAAAAGGTGGCCACACTGGCTGATGATCAATTAACCAAATTAATTTGATCAGCAACACCTGGCTGCTAACTGTCTTCATAATTTCCATGGAAGCAGTCAGGGTGTACTTAATTTTTCACACACTGCTACTGTATTTTTGGCTTACTTTGTGTTAAATAAATAATGACAGGCTGAATATGTCATGTGTTATTTGTCATCTGAGGTTGTATTTGCTTAATTTTAAGACCTGGTAAGGACCAGCTGATTTTTTATTATGTCCTGACACTTAAAACCTAGACTTGAAAGAGGGTGTACACACACACACACACACACACACACACACACAAAAGGCGTTTCAAAAAATTTTGATATCATTTCCCAATCTAATAACTTTGCCAATTCTCGTTCAATTGACCTCAAATTTTAAAAATGTGCGGAAACAGGTCAAAATTTTATGTTTAGTGTTTTTTGTTTTTATCTTTTTAGGTACAGAAATGCCATTCATTGGAAAAGAAAAGGCACCCTGAATAGAATAATAATATTACAGCACCATGAATGAACCACCGAATCGTGTCGTGTCTTGTTTTTCACGTCAATAAATTGCTGTATTGTCTTGTGACATTATTGTAAGACCAATAATGAGATACGCATCGCAGTTACGATACAAATTTATTCCTTTCTTTGACGACGCATGCCATGCACCAGAAACACCACCACCACATTTCTTATAGTGTGACTCTGCTGGGTGCCTGGTGGACAGCAGGGACCAGTGCTTTCACTTTGCATCACCACTGTAGAGTTATGATGGAATATTATCGCACATAACTCATCGATATGGATCTCGATCTGCGATAGGTTTAGATTATCGACAACTTAGGAACGATGCTCATAATCGCTATTAAACTGTAGAATAATTGTTTGCATGAGTGTTCAGAGGAAGAAATCGCTCAGGTAAAAAAGCAAACAGTACAAGCGTACAAAGAAAGATACGCTGCCTGCTATTAAAAAAAACAACAGTAGGATGAAAACATTCAAGAGAAAAAAAAAAAAACCTACTGGAAAACATCCTCCTTGACCGAATGCAGTGTTTGAGCTCCAAGGGTTCGAGCTGCGATCTTGATATTTCAAACAGTCATCTGGTTCCAAATTGTCCAACAAGCTAGTGGACTAATGAAACTGTTTTAACTCGTTTTATATGAAACTGCTGTGAATATTTTCTTTAAAATGTCTGAGTAAATAATCCCATGCTCATTATTTTTTAAAAAGCAAATTAAAAATAAGCGCTGGATAAAAACCCAAGTATTTTATGGAAATAAAGATGCAAATTTCGTTGCCTGGTCGTGAAGTGTTTATAAGATATGTTGCCTCGGATTTACGATCGGGTTCTCTGTGGTGGTACCCGGATGTAGTTCGTATGTACAGTCGTTGTACGGTCGCAAAAATTCAGATCGAGGGGGCGTTGTGGCTCAGGTGGATAAGGCGCCATACCATAAATCCGGGGACCCGGGTTCAATTCCGGCCCGAGGTCATTTCCCGATCCCTCCCCATCTCTCTCTCTCTCTCGCTAATTTCCTGTCTCTACACTGTCCTATCCAATAAAGGTGAAAAAGCCCCAAAGAATATCTTTAAAAAAATCAGATCGATGCATTACCATGTTCTCTGAAAGATAAATAAACCAAATCTGACCTATTTCTAGACATTTTTACTCACTTCAAGTTCTTTTCTAATTCAGATAATAAGACTTGATCGTTTTTGTTTCTTTCTTGAAACAAATGCTTCAAATTACGAAAATAATCTGCCCACAGAACAAGGTTAAGTCAAGCTTGAGAAAAGTAAAAATGCCTAAAAATAGGTTGGATAATTAGTTTATTCGAAGTTTACGGTCAGAAACAGTACATCGTTTGGACTTGATCCGATATCCGAGAGATTTTCATTTGAGAAGATGTCTGGGTTTTTTTTCCTTCATTGCATTATAGTTCATAAAAAAAAATAAAAACGAGCTCTCGCATGTTTTATCGCTTTTTAAGAGCCATACAGTAAATCTTTTGTTGGTGTTGCTCTTATACTCGAGGCTGATTAACAGTCGTGCCACGGATAATCCGTCCCCTGAACCGTCACGGCCGGTTAATTGCAACTTGCACATTGGGGCTTTATTAAAAAAACACCACTGTTTGTTTTTTCCCAGTCACATGAGTGGCGGTAATTATCTCAGATAGCAGGGTGTGAAGAGGACACACTGACTCGGATCTGTAAATACACTCACTGTGTGTGTGTGTGTGTGTGTGTGTGTGTGTGTGTGTGTGTGTGTGTGTGTGTGTTGGAATGTCTTCTTCCTCAGCTACAGCTGTATTATAATTCTAATTCCAGACCAGCTCTGGCCTACAAAACTCTCCCATGTCTCTACTGTTCTTATTATAGAGAGACGCCACTAATGTAAACACGGATCAGACATGACACGTGTGTGTTCAGGATAAAAATAGAACGCCGTTTGGTGTAAAAGGACACTGGGTTGTAATGTGATAGAAAGAATGCTGCCTGATCTCGTGTGTGTGTGTGTGTGTGTAATAGGATATGGTCCCGAAGGATTAACTGTCTTCACAGACTTGTAAAGCTGGTTGTGTTGAGGGCTCTGGATTGATTGTTCACCAGTTGACTGATGGAGAGGTGCGCAAACAACACACACAAAATAAACACACACGCGCACGCACACATTTGTCTTACAGCATTATAAGGACCGTCCATGAACAGCAAACGTTATCAATACTACACTACACCTAAATCTAACTCTAACCTTAACCTGAGGAACCAAAAGGATTTTATTTTCTTAAATACAGTGGTGCTTGAAAGTTTGTGAACCCTTTAGAATTTTCTATATTTCTGACCTAAAACATCATCAGATTTTCACACAAGTCCTAAAAGTAGATAAAGAGAACCCAGTTAAACAAATGAGACAAAAATATTATGCTTGGTCATTTATTTATTGAGGAAAATGATCCAATATTACATATCTGTGGGTGGCAAAAGTATGTGAACCTCTAGGATTAGCAGTTAATTTGAAGGTGAAATTAGAGTCAGGTGTTTTCAATCAATGGGATGACAATCAGGTGTGAGTGGGCACCCTGTTTTATTTAAAGAACAGGGATCTATCAAAGTCTGATCTTCACAACACGTGTTTGTGGAAGTGTATCATGGCACGAACAAAGGAGATTTCTGAGGACCTCAGAAAAAGCATTGTTGACGCTCATCAGGCTGGAAAAGGTTACAAAACCATCTCTAAAGAGTTTGGACTCCACCAATCCACAGTCAGACAGATTGTGTACACATGGAGGAAATTCAAGACCATTGTTACCCTCCCCAGGAGTGGGCGACCAACAAAGATCACTCCAAGAGCAAGGCGTGTAAGAGTCAACGAGGTCACAGGGTGACCCAGGGTAGCTTCTAAGCAACTGAAGGCCTCTCTCACATTGGCTAATGTTAATGTTCATGAGTCCACCATCAGGAGAACACTGAACAACAATGGTGTGCATGGCAGGGTTGCAAGGAGAAAGCCACTGCTCTCCAAAAAGAACATTGCTGCTCGTCTGCAGTTTGCTAAAGATCACGTGGACAAGGCAGAAGGCTATTGGAGAAATGTTTTGTGGACGGATAAGACCAAAATAGAACTTTTCGGCTTAAATGAGAAGCATTATGTTTGGAGAAAGGAAGACACTGCATTCCAGCATAAGAACCGTATCCCATCTGTGAAACATGGTGGTGGTAGTGTCATGGTTTGGGCCTGTTTTGCTGCATCTGGGCCAGGACAGCTTGCCATCATTGATGGAACAATGAATTCTGAATTATACCAGCGAATTCTAAAGGAAACTGTCAGGACATCTGTCCATGAACTGAATCTCAAGAGAAGGTGGGTCATGCAGCAAGACGACGACCCTAAGCACACAAGTCGTTCTACCAAAGAATGGTTAAAGAAGAATAAAGTTAATGTTTTGGAATGGCCAAGTCAAAGTCCTGACCTTAATCCAATCGAAATGTTGTGGAAGGACCTGAAGCGAGCAGTTCATGTGAGGAAACCCACCAACATCCCAGAGTTGAAGCTGTTCTGTACAGAGGAACGGGCTAAAATTCCTCCAAGCCGGTGTGCAGGACTGATCAACAGTTACCGCAAACGCTTAGTTGCAGTTATTGCTGCACAAGGGGGTCACACCAGATACTGAAAGCAAAGGTTCACATACTTTTGCCGCTCACAGATATGTAATATTGGATCATTTTCCTCAATAAATAAATGACCAAGTAGAATATTTTTTTTCTCATTTGTTTAACTGGGTTCTCTTTATCTACTTTTAGGACTTGTGTGAAAATCTGATGATGTTTTAGGTCATATTTATGCAGAAATATAGAAAATTCTGAAGGGTTCACAAACTTTCAAGCACCACTGTAAAAGCTGCAGCTTTTCTCCTGAGGATCATCCAAATGTCCCAAATCAAAACTCGCTGTTTTTTTAACCTTGTGGGGACATTTGGACGGGCCTCATAAATAAAACTCATCTTCACTAAGCTCAAATCGAGATCAAGACATTTAAATCGTATTTGAAAATGTATTCGTTGATTAATTCGATTAATTAACATAAATCAGTTCTGTTTAAGAGCATGCTGCTTCACAGCTGTTGACCTTTGAACCCAGTTTTCAACCTGAGTTCACTGAGTTAAAGTATCATTTTAAACAAAAATCGACGTGTGTGTGTAATAAATTATTTCGTGTACTTAAAAGTGGCTCTAAACCTTTACACTCATTATCAACACCATGAGTAATGAATATGCAAATGTGCCTTTTTAAAGCTTAAGCTTTAAAGCTATGTAACTAATTGTTAGCAAACCAGCTCATGGGTCGTCGTCGTCCCTCACCCCCCCCCCCCCCCCCCCCCCCCCCCGTTGCTGCGTTTGCCTGGGTCTTGATTAGCGTCGTCGTGTTCTCAGTTGTTTATCTGATCTGTCTAGAAATCATATTACCATAACAACCGTGATTATTAAAATTGGCTAGCTAGCTTAATACACGGCTTCTGTAGCTATGAATATGTGGTCAATATTGGACAGAAAAGTTTGCGACATCATAACCTGAGGTTATATAGTATGTCACCCCGCCTCACCTCTGAATGTTTAGTTGTTGTTTAAATGAAAAACAAATATAAAATCAATCCAATGTTCACAATTTCCACCCAAAAATCAAATAAAATATCTGATTGGTTAAACCAGTGGGCATGTTGTAAAATCTTTGATATATGCAATATCAAAGTTTATTCTTAACATAAGACATTACGTAGACGAACAATTATTTACCACTAACATTATTAAAAATAAATTTTACTATTTATTGAACACTTGATTTATTTTTTTGTGATCTTTGTTATTGTTTTTACATCATGCCTCTTTGCTTTTCGTTAAAGGCAGGCATTTCTGAGGCGCATTTTGATCCGTGGTCGTTCGTATGTGAGATTTATTTGTTAACAGGGCTCGCGGCTTGCGTCAGATTTACGTCAGCTGTTTTTTTTTTCAGGCCTCAGTGCTCCTGACCCTGAATTGGACCCCCTCGGTGAACTGTACGCAGCTCCCGTATCACAACACGGCTATTTAACGTTACACAATGAGGATACTGTTTCAGCCTGAGGCAGGAGTTTACTACTGATCTATACAGGATTAGCGCACACACACACACACAGTGGCACAAGAGACCATGCTAGTTAATGCTTGGTTAATGGAGCACACATGATGTTCCTGGCTGGAGGAGAACCCTTTAAGGAAAGAGATACGTTACGAGCCTTTTGACCAGCTCTCCCTGCAAGCCTGAGGTTTCCAAAACACGCCGGTCATTGATCAGATTGAATTTCTGAATCTGTCTATTTTGCGTAAGCTGTTTAAATTCGACAGGCCTGTCTGGGAAGTGATTACCGGACATGATGTATTGATTTTTATGTTTCTTTGCACAGTTAAAATGACTGTTGGTTTGTTCATAGACTTCGAATAAAATAAAACCACACGCAGCGAAGGAAATTAGCGCTCAATCGCTAGCGACATTTCGCCAGTTTTTATCCAAGCTAGCTTTTTAAACATGTGCCATCTGCCAATCATCCGGCAGCTCCAGCAGCAACAGCGCAATTCTTAAACTCAGTTAACGTTCATGTCAAATATCGACGACTTTTCAAATCTGACACGTACATTCACTGGCCACTTTATTAGGAACACCCACCTGCTGTTCCGTCTGATGCCGTTCTCTAATCAGCCGATCCCTCGACAGCAGCACGATGCGTCAAATCACGCAGATCCGGATCAAGAGCTTCAGTTAACGTTCACGATGTTCAAACATCAGAATGGAGAAAAGTGTGATCTCACAGTGAAGTGTGACTTTCTTTCTTTCACTGTGGCATGGGTGTTGGTTTGAGCCAGATGAGTATTTTTGGTTTGAGTATTTCAGAAACTGCTGATCTCCTCCTGGGGTTTTCACACACAACCAACAGTCTCTAGAGTTTACACAAACAGAATGGTGCAAAAAACAAAAAACACTGAGTTGAGTGAGTGAGTGACAGTTCTGTGGGTGGAAACAGACGCCTTGTTGATAAGAGAGGGTCAGAGATCAGAAAATGGACAGATTGAGCAGTTCGAGCTGCCAGGAAGGATATAGTGACTCATATAATCACTCTTTACAACCGTGGTGAGCAGAAAAGCATCTCAACATTCATACAACAGAAAACAGAAGAATGCATTGGGTTCCACTCTTGTGAAGAACAGGAGTCTTAGAACCAAGAACGAGTTCCTATTAAAGTGGCCGGTACAGTATGTTTAATTATTTTTTGAATGACTATTATCCACATATGACCTTTTTCTTTCTTTGGGACACTAACAGTTATGATCAGCTGGTCACACTTCAACAAGTGGTTTTGAGTAGGAAGGGAGAGACGTGTGTGTGTGTGTGTTGAAGGAAGGAGGGGTACTGTAATCCCATTGACA
Organism: Neoarius graeffei; assembly: GCF_027579695.1. NCBI lineage: Eukaryota > Metazoa > Chordata > Actinopteri > Siluriformes > Ariidae > Neoarius > Neoarius graeffei. The sequence continues at coordinate 5,706,047 of NC_083574.1, forward strand.
TTAGCGATGCAGCTCTCCACATGCCCAGTAGCAGCTGGCTGATTCGAAACGGGCCGATCCATCGCTCACGCCGAGAAGGGGGGAGGCTCATTCACAGCAAGGTTCATTTAAGGCCGTTAAATCCCCCAACCAAGTGCAACCCGACCCCATGCTGAAGGACATTAAAAATTAATTGATTCTTTTAATTCATGTTTTTAATTAAATATGAATAAAGAGTGCAGGATCTTTAATCGTGTTGATTGCGTGGTGGTGGTGGTGGTGGTGCGGCCTGACTGTGGCTCCCAAAGTGCCTTGAGCACACATTCATTATCTAATCTCCTCCTTTATGGTTAATTTACAAGCTTTGCTGCTTCGGCCATATGCTGCCTTTGTCTTCCGCCTGGTGCTTTGTGTCCTGTTTTATAGTCCAGAGAGACATACTTGTACACACAGTAAATACAAAACCACAGACGTGCACACAGGTATGCAAACACACACAGACAAGACAAGCTGAAAGGACAGAAAGTCCATCCTTTTATTATCAGAACAGCTGCTGCTTAGTCAGTATCATAGCCAAACCTTGGGCGTGTGTGTGTGTGTGTGTGTGTGTGTTTGTTTGTTCAGACCACTGCTCCCATTCTCATCTACAGTATAACACCATTCCCAGTGTTCCCAGTCAGCTGTTCCAGTACATTCTAGTACACTTTTAGGAATGTTCGAGTTGTCCTCTCGTACCTCCTATCTCCGATTATTCTATCCACATTCACTGGATATGAGCACTCACGCACTCTGATTGGCTACTCTACTACTAGGATATCAGCTCATACACCGTGAGTAGAGAAAAACAAAAGTGCAGAGCGTGTTGCTGAACCAACTGAGGACAAAATAAAAACTACTCAAAATCAAAACCCCAGTAAATACAAAACAAGAAGACAGAGTCATCTGTATCCCCCACCCTATATGGGACATTCCACCGAATGGGTGCCATTTGCTTGTTGTACCACTCCCAAATTAAACTTAATTTGTTATATCTTTTCAACACTGGTTATAATAACACACATATTTAACTATTCAAAATGTGTATTGGTCAACCTCAGGCTACGTTACAAGGTTTGGAAGTCAAAGATGGCTGCATTTTTTCAGTCCTTTTACCAAAACTCTGAAAGTAACAGGACTGAGTTTTTAGCCTAGGATTAGCTAATACATGGAATTAAGCCACATGGCATCATCGCTAATAGCATGACCACACTTAGCACTTTCTAGTGATTTACCAAAAATCTGTATTTTTAAAATAAACAAATATCATCTAAGAAATAATTTAAGTAACAGGACAGTATGTTGACATTGACTTTATCAGTCAAAGTTAAAAAAATCATCAAATATACAGAAAAGTAAATGAGAGAACTAACTTTTGGTCTTCCCATGGCCTTCAGAAGACACAACTGATGTAACTTCCTGTTGAGCATGTGATTTATGGAATGTTCCAAATTTGTCAGATGGGGTAATATGTTTGGGTAACAGGACTGAGTGAAAACCCAGGGACATGACTAAAATGTGTATTTTAACTAAGATATTGTGGATTTCTTATGAAAAATATATATATTTAAACCACGGATAGGATATGGAGTCTCACAACAGTGCAAAAGAAATACTGTTTCTGAAGGATTTTAATCATAATATTTCATAGTTAAGTATAAAGTTAGAGTGCGGGGACAGGTAACACATGCTATTTTTCAGTGTTTTAGGTAGTTTTTATTAATCCTTACAATTATATATCTTAAATTTGAAATCAGATCAATGTGCAGGACATTCTGCGTAATAAGGAAATGTATTTTAAAGTACATTTTTATGTGCATTTATACATATAATTTTCTAGGGACGGAAATGGCACCACTTCGGTGGAATGGCTCATATACTACTGTATATACCAAGTTTCAAGATATTATTTTCAAGTTCTGCTGCAGGAACCCAACCCGACCTCTTTACACTGACCTCAGCAGCCCATGGCATAATAAACCCACTGGACCTTTTAATTTTTAGTTGAGTTAAAAATTAAAAATTCTCACATTTCTTCGTATCAAAAGGCACATATACATTACTTAATCAACACATATACCAACTTTCAAGACCATACCACTCATAGTTTTCAAGTTCTGCTCTGGAAACAAAACCTACCCCTAAGACTAACCTGAGAGACGAAGTCTGAAATTGTTTCCATGGAAACATGAAAGATTAAAATTTCTCAAATTTCTTAGTATGTAAAGGCACATCTAGTCACCTTGTTAACATGTGTACCAAGTTTCAAATCCGTATCACGAATAGTTTTGCACCGGAAACCAACACTGCTCTTAGAAACTAAGTCAAAATCTATTTTTAATGGAAAAATTTGAAAAATACTTTTTTTCAAAAATAGCAAAAGGCGCCAGTTCACATGTTGCGTTATATGTGTACAAAGTTTCATGAAGATATCTTCAGTAGTTTTAAAGATATGGTCCGGAAACGAAAACGTGACCGGATGGACAGAAGGAACCCGTTTCTATATCCCCCGCCAAACAAAGTAAACAAAATCAACAAAATATGGAATGAAAGTATTTGATGGTAAGAACGTATTTTCTTTTAAAAAAAAATTCAAGAATTATTAGTATAGCATTTTTTACAAATTGTTCCTGTCATTTTTTCGGTTTGTTTACATTCTAAGCGGAAATGATTTTGTTGGCCGTTTTGTATAAAGTTTTTATTTTTCGAATTTGCAAAAAAATTAAAATAAAAATGCTCCATTTCTCAAAATCCAGTGAATGTGGATAGAATAAAACAGTTATTCCACTCAATCTCGTCGTACACGGGTTAAAGGAACAGTCCACCGTACTTCCATAATGAAATATGCTCTTATCTGAATTGAGACGAGCTGCTCCGTACCTCTCCGAGCTTTGCGCGACCTCCCAGTCAGTCAGACGCAGTCAGACGCGCTGTCACTCCTGTTAGCAATGTAGCTAGGCTCAGTATGGCCAATGGTATTTTTTGGGGCTGTAGTTAGATGCGACCAAACTCTTCCACGTTTTTCCTGTTTACATAGGTTTATATGACCAGTGACATGAAACAAGTTCAGTTACACAAATTGAAACGTAGCGATTTTCTATGCTATGGAAAGTCCGCACTATAATGACAGGCGTACTAACACCTTCTGCGCGCTTCGACAGCGCATTGATACGGAGCTCAGATATCAATGCGAGGACTCCCTAAAGTGAATGACGCATGAAATGGAATGATGAATGACAGGTAGTAAATTTGAACAATAAATGGTCCCTTGTCATTCAGATTCTTACAAATGGAATAACGATTGAAATCTTTAGTTTTAGACCTCCCTAGGATAAGATAAGTGGGTGCTTGGTGGGATATCAGCTTTTACAAATGGAATGACAGGGTTTCTATATGTATTGACTTACTTTGAGCTAATGTTGTCAGTGATATCACCTTTTACAAATGGAATGATAAGGTTTCTAGGTGGAATGACATACTTTGAGGCAATGTTATCAGTGATATCAAATTAACAAATGGAATGACATTGTTTCTAGGGTTAGGGTTAGGTTATAGGTGATATCACTGATAACATTGCCTCAAAGTATGTCATTCCACCTAAAAACACTGTCATTCCATTTGTAAAAGGGGATATCACTGATAACATTAGCTTAAAGTATGTCATTCCACCTGGAAACGCTGTCATTCCATTTGTAAAAGGGGATATCACTGATAACATAACCTAAAAGTATGTCATTCCACTTAGAAACAATGTCATTCCATTTCATGAGCTGAAAGCATGTCATTCCACCTACATTCCAATCGTTATTCCATTTATAAGAATCTGAATGACAAGGGACCATTTATTGTTCAAATCACTAGCTGTCATTCGTCATTCCGTTTCATGCGTCATTCACTTTAGGGAGTCCCTCAATGCGCTGCCGAAGCGCGCAGAAGGTGTTAGTACGCCTGTCATTATAGTGCGGACTTTCCATAGCATAGAAAATCGCTACGTTTCAATTTGTGTAACTGAACTTGTTTCATGTCACTGGTCATATAAACCTATGTAAACAGGAAAAACGTGGAAGAGTTTGGTCGCATCTAACTACAGCCCCAAAAAATACCATTGGCCATACTGAGCCTAGCTACATTGCTAACAGGAGTGACAGCGCGTCTGACTGCGTCTGACTGACTGGGAGGTCGCGCAAAGCTCGGAGAGGTACGGAGCAGCTCGTCTCAATTCAGATAAGAGCATATTTCATTATGGAAGCGGCCGTCAGCTCATGTACGACTCAATTTCGTGGAATAACTGTTAAACAGACCTCCTTGGACTCAAGATTACGTGATGTAGATTTGTCCAATTTGTTGTCAAATTTTTTGCTAATGAGTTTGTAACTAGGCCAAATTAATGAACGAATTTTCCAGGCCTCTCATGAGAATTGTATTTCCTCTCTGATTTCTCATCCGATTCCAGGTCTGATCAATGTTTTGGGTCGATCTTCCCATGAGGAACAAAACTCGGTCATTTGTTTGTTGATTTTCCTGTTGTAAACGATTTGTTTACAACTTTGTTTATTTTCAGGTAAATCGTGTCTCCTCCCTCCTTAAGTTCTCAATGGATTTCAGTTCTGATTGTTTTATTTGAAAGAACTTGAGCTTCTGTACAACACTTGGTCGTTGTATGGTCAATTTTTTGCTAACAAATTAGTAATCAGGTCAACTTCACATATTTTCTTCTGATTGGAATCGTATCTCCTCTCTCGTTGATCATGTGAATTCGGTTCTGATCGATGTTTTGGGTCGATCTTCCCTTAGGGAACAAAATTTAGTCCTTTGTTGAGTTTCCTGTTGTAAACAGTTTGTTGTGGAGGTTGGTCCTCTCTCACATCATCACATTTCAGTTCTGTTTGAGGTTCTGGTTGTTTCAATGGCAGGCCAGATGAGCTCCTATGTCCTTGATGTTCTGTTTTTTGGAATATTGTTCGCATTGAAAATGACAACTTGCTACCTGGCGCAGAGGATTCTGGGAAGGGTAGGAAGGGTGAACCGGCCCCTTTAACAAGGGACTGTAAATAAAGTGAACAAGCGATTACACCAGTGTTTCTCAACCACTGGACCGTGGCCCATTAGTGGGCCGCGAAGCACCATCTAGTGGGCTGCGGATTTAATTTTTTTCCAAGTTGAAGCTAATTTTTACTCGTAGTAGGGTACAATTGCTGGGTTGCATCAGACGTCACATCCGCCTCATGAAGCTACGGTATGGTCACACTCCAGCTCGCGATGCTTTGCGATGGGTTATCGGTCTATCTTGTAGTGTCCTGATCCCCAGATCTTTAACCCAGCCACATATAAAAAGCTCTACACCTCCAGGCTCTTTCAGGTTTTCATCTGTGTGTCCGTGCAGAACGATGTCTGCAGCACCAGGTAGTTTGAGATGTCGGGGAACTAAACAGATGGATAATTTCCCAATTCATAGGAAAAATCCTTCTTTGTTAGCATGTAAGGATCTAATCCCATTGAGTAGTTTCTATATCCACTTCTTTTGAGTGTACTTTTTGGTTTTAATATCTTGCTTGTTTGCTGAACACAAACATGGCAATAAGTTCTTGTGTTAATGGACCGGACTCCACTTTTGGATCATTGATCCCTTTTGAGTGAGAATGCCCTGCATGCATGGTTTGGCTTCTGGCACATCCGTACAGTTTTAAATATGATACCTACAATTAAAAACAGTTTTTTATTGCATTTATTTAAAGTGCTGATGACACGCACATGACTCTATGCAATTTCTTAAATAAACTATACAACATGGCAAACATGTTAGATTTCTGTTATAATTACATGAAAAGAAGCTGTTGTTACGCAAATATCCAACTTTTAATTGCACAGCGCAAGAAAACTGGGTCCGTGGCTCGCGGCCATGTTGTGACGTCAGCGGGAGAACACGCTGCGGTTCACTGGCTGTTCTACTCTGGTTCTACTCAATGGAAATGGCGCATGAAAACGCCGGTGAACTCTCTAGTGCTAGCTCTTCCTCTTCTGGGAGTCTAGAATTGTGTTGATCTCTTCCGAATAGAATCTATGATAGCCTACCCTCTTTACCCTTTGCCTCTCGTTGCTAGGCGGCAGTTACATGAAAGCCGCAAGCTTTCACAAGCAAATACATGACTGATATCACGCCGACTTTATGATTACATTTATGATTATCATGTAGAATCTATAGCTCTACGTACCTTTATCTTATGTCGTTTCACAACACATGTTCTGACAGGAGGACTGTCTTTGGATCCGGCATAGCTACTAGTAGACCCCCTCCGGAATACTGGCAGTGTTGCCAGATTGGGAGGAATCCCGCCCAGTTGGGCGGTTTCAAGTGCATTTTGGTGGGTTTTGAACATATTTTGGGCTGGAAAACTTCAGCAGTATCTGGCAACAGATACTGCTGACGTTTTCCAGCCCAAAATATGTTCAAAATGCACTTGAAACTGCTCAACTGGGCGGGAAACCTCCCAATCTGGCAACACTGTGTAGGCACTGCTGATGGTAGTAACACACGTTTGTGCTGAACTGAACACCCAAGAGATTCTTTTAAGCTGGGAAGGGTGTCAAAACAATCCAAATCGAAGTGTTCAGAGCACAGGACGGATGTTGGTGAGGGCTCCCACTTGTCACGAGTGCGCCTGACTTGCTTCATCCACTTCGCATGCAGCTCGGGATCTCTGGGAAACTTGAATAAACTTACCCCATCCTTGTAGGTTTTGGAGCAAAAGCCGGCAACACAACGCGAAGGCATAATAACTAATATATATAATGATGTATAATAATAATACTAATAATGACAAACTGAACACCTGTCGCATCAACAACAAACTGGTAAGTGAGGAGGAAGGTTCTTTCGCTGACGTCATATAGCTCCTCCTCCTCCTTCGTCTCCTGGGTGCTGCAGCCCCGTCAAATTTGCCCAAATAGCCGCGTTTTTTATCATAACTTGTAAAATAGGCGCCTTCGTGAATTAATATATGGATCATCGGGAATTACTTTTTATGTTATAAAACATCGCCAAAGATGTCAAAAACGTGTCATCAGCACTTTAATTCCTGGGCTCCCATCTGTAACAGGAAGTGATGTTGCATCCCATTAATACACTTTACAATAGATTATTAGATTCTAATAGAATAGAGGAGCCAAAATAATTCGGGGTCTTTTTTAATGGGCCCCAACTTGGTATGAATAGGTGGGCCTTAAAGCAGAAAAGGTTGCGAACCCCTGGCTTAGATCACTATAAATGTGAAATGATATGAACTAGGAATACATGTGCTGTAGTGAACAGCAGCAAAGATACTGATTGAATAGCGCAAAATTACTGTGTGTGTGTGTGTGTGTGTGTGTGTGTGTGTGTGTGTGTGTGTGTGTGCGCGCGCAGCTGAATGCCTGTCAAACCTGGATGTATTTTAATAATTCTTTTATGGAGAAATGCCCCACTACGTTGTTCTCTCTCTGGTCGAGCTCAACAAGGTGAAGGTTTGCCTTGTAATGCTATATAAAGCCTTGGAAAGGTCTGTAAGAACACACACACACACACACACACACACACACACACATATATATATATATATATATATATATATATATATATATATATATATATATATATATATATATGGACACACAAAACACATCACAGCCCAAAAAGTATTGATTTAAAGAGAAGTGGGAAAGGTTAGCAGAGATCGATGGTGCTAAGCGAGTGAACACGTGCTCTGGGCGAGTTTACGAGGAGGAGAAGAACAAAGGGAGGATTTATCTCAGAGCAGAGTTGGAGAAAAAGGAAAAAATGGAGGGATAGGAGAAAGAAAAGCCTTTTGTAACGCAGTTATGAGGGCATTGCTCCGAGTTTATGTGATTCTTCAACCGGGCTTTAAATTGCACAGGGAGCCACGCTCAGATTACTACCAGGTGTGAAAGAGAGAGAGAGAGAAATGAGAGACAGAGAGAGACAATGAGTGAGAGAGAGAACATGAGAGAGAGACAGACAGTGAGAGAATGAGAGAGAGAGAGAGAGAGACAGTGAGAGAGAGAATATGGTGAGGGGGAATAGAGGAAAGAAGTGGAAGTGGTTTTCTCTCAGCATGGCTCCAGATGTCTGTGTATAGAAGTGTATGGAAGTGTGCCGTGTGTGTGTGTGTGTGTGTGTGTGTGTGTGTGTGTGTGTGTGTGTGTGTACACACTCTGGAAAGAAGCAGTAGTCATTTTTACAAGCACATCTTTGTGGAGAATGTCTTAACAAAACAAGCATGCAGTAAAAAAGAAAGAAAACCACACAGCTTAGCTGGTTAGCTGGCTATCGCACAAAACTCTCTCTCACTCTCTCTCTCACACACACACACACACACACACACACACACAGTGATTATCGGTAGCATGCTCAAAGTCAGCTGGCACTGACAAAACCACATGGCGGATGGAGACAGATTTCCTCCTCTGCCTGGCACGCCTTGTCTCACACACACACACACACACACACACACACACACACACACACACACACACACACAGAGTTCATAGTTTGCATTTCTTTTTCTGTATCATGTTCTTTGTGTGTGTGTGTGTGTGTGTGTGTGTGTGTGTGTGTGTGTGTGTGAGAGGGGTGAACGAGGAAGTGGGTGTATGTTGTTGTTGTTGTATACAAAGGCCCAAACCATTATAAATGGAATAGTTGAAATTCCAAACATTTCTGAAACATTCCTCACGACTAGAGGTGATATGCTATTTTTATATATATATATATATATATATATATATATATATATATATATGTGTGTGTGTGTGTGTGTGTGTTGTCCCCTGCAGTTCAGCCGTTTCATTAGCCACTGTGTGCATTTGGTTTCCATTTAACAACAGCGTGTCTCTGGAAGTAATTTGGCTGAGTGTACAGACTCAGCGGCACCAGTGGACTGAGAGCAGGTGTGTGTGTGTGTGTGTAGCACAGCTGGGATGGTGATAACAGCATGTGTCCGGGTCAGCTTTAATAGCGCTACCATGTGTTTCATAGGCATGACCAACACCTGCTTGCTTGTATAGTTCAGTTTGCGTTTTACACACACACACACACACACACACATACACACACACGATATCAAATTATTTCTAATAATTTATTGTTAACTTTCAAATGAGACAAGCTCAGAAGCTCTTTTTTCAGGACCTCAGGAACTTGATTCACGTTTCTAGAAAAATCTGGATCCGTTTTATTTCCTGGCTTGAGGTTCCAGGAACCTTTTTAGTTCCTGTTCCAGATTGAGATCATTTATACGGACCTGGAATTGATGAAGTGACTGGATTGAATGCTGCTGATTGGTCAAACCAAGAATGATCAGGATGTTTACCTGGATTTTTTGTTTTTCTTCTTAAAGCATGAAGCCGGTTTGGCAAATTAACACAATATTAAATGAAATGAAAATAAATGAATTTAAACTCACGGGAAGATGTCATATGGGTTTCTCTGAGTGTGTGTGTGGGCTTCATTCTGAGCTGAGCTTCATTCATTCCAGGGGAAAAGTGTGAAGATTTCACCAAACAAGATTAATAACATGATCCGTTGGAACACAAAACACCGTTCTCCTGATGAATCAAATACTTTAGAAAATTGACTCCGCCCACCTGTGTGGTGATTGGCTACTGCTGTTGTATGAGCAGAGATGGGAAGCAGTGTAGCGTAGCTTTCGATTCATTTCTAGTTTAGTTTAATTTGGTTTCACACCACACATGGTTCAATCAACAAACCAAAAAAAAAAAAAACACGGACTAAAAACATATTCGTAAATTTCATTTCATTTCATTTCATCAAGCGTTTGTTCGATCGTCGCTGTCATATCACCATTTAATACGTTTTTGTGTCTCAAATCAGTGTTTGTTTTTATTTTCTCTTCTAGTTCATCACAGTTACAGCTCGTGCTTTGGATCAGTTCATCAACTCACATCTAGAGAAAAAAAACAACACACCATGTGTTCGAGTCCCTTCCTGCAGATGAGTTGATCCGAATCATGCGTCAAATCATTTTCTCATTGCGCTGGAGTTCTCTTACGTCAAAGTTTGTAGAACTTTCTGTCCCTTTCCATCAAGAGATCATATTAGGTCTGAGTAGACTTTGGTGCTTGGACTAGGCTTGTACTGTAGTACTCATCCAGGACTCGTGACTTGACTTGGACTAGAGCACTGATGACTTGGACTCGGACTCGTACATTAACTGCATTTGGACTCGTAAATTGGAGACGAGGACTCGGATTTTTTCTTTTTTTTTTGTAACATGCCATAATAATTTGGCATCAGATATTTGTACCTACATTAATTTTAGTTTTAAAGTAGCCAATCAGAGTGCACGATTGCTCATATCCAGTGAATGTGGATAGAATAAATATCGTTATATCAAGGAGGTCTTATATAAAACATATTAAATTTTAAAAAATAAAATAATTAAAAGTCAAAAATATCACAAATATGACATTTGTACTAGTAAGATTTGTTTTCTTTATAGCGCTTTTAAACTTGATTCAAGAATCAAGATGTCTCAGTTCTGGAGGGAGATTGTTCCACATCCGAGTCGCCAAAGTTCGTCCCACTGATGGCTGTGGGAGGGGCTACCACAAGAAATTCGCTGCCTACCCATCACGTGGAACGCAATCATCGTTTGGTATGAACGCTCTTCACGGTCGCTACACATAAACAAGATTCAAACGCAAGCTGTGATGACTTTACAAGTAATTTTGTAAAAAGTAAAGTAAAGCAGATTCATTCTGTTCACCATTATTTTTTCCTGGAAATGTTACCCAGGTAACAGTTCACTGGATGTAACATTTGTTTCTCAAACCAGACAGAATTGGATCCACAGAGCACCATCTTGGCGGAAAGGCGGATTTTGAGAACCAGTGGTGTCGGCCATGACGTCACGACACATAACAGATCTATTCATTTAACTCCATTAACTCCCAAAGCATGCAAACGTCAATTCTACCTTCAAATACGAGCAGCTGCTTCCCAAAGAAAGGCCCAGACATCATGTAGCCTTTGGATTAGAACACAAAAATGGAAATCCCTTGTGTTATTTTCAGTTTCACACAACAAGGAAAGACATAAAGACTGCTAAGACCAGCTAGACTGTGAGGTTCTGGATCTTTGTGTGTGTGTCTATTGCCCCTTTTCCACCAAAGCAGTTCCAGGGCTGGTTCGGGGCCAGTGCTTAGTTTGGAACCGGGTTTTCTGTTTCCACTGACAAAGAACTGGCTCTGGGGCCAGAAAAACCGGTTCCAGGCTAGCACCAACTCTCTGCTGGGCCAGAGGAAAGAACCGCTTACGTCAGCGGGGGGGCGGAGTTGTTAAGACCAACAACAATAACAAGACCGCGAAAGATTGCCATTTTTAAGCGACGAGAAGCAGCAGCTGTACAAACGCGAAGTCATCCATTATTATTATTATTGTTGTTGTTGTTGCTGCTGCTGCTGCTTCTTCCGTGTTGTTTTTGCTTCGATATTCGTGCCAAGGTTTATGCAAACGTAGCGACGTAACTGACGTATACAGCGATGTAATGATGTATACGGCGACGTAACTGACGTATACAGCGACGTAATGACGTGTCTTCCCTGAGAACCGCGAGCTATGGAAAAGCAAACTGGTTCTCAGCTGGCTTACGAGTTGTGAACCAGCACCAGCACCGGCCCCGAACCAGTCCTGGAACTGATTTGGTGGAAAAGAGGCATATGAGTGTGAGTGATCTTACACCATCCTGGGCTACTATGAGCTCTGGATGCACCCTCATAAATCGATCACATCACACCTGACATCTCCCTCTCCACCAGCTGCTCCTTGGGCTCAGATGCACGTTGCTAGGAGACGGGCAGGCGGGCGGGAAAAGGAGAAACGAGGCTGCGTTGGATGGGCGTGAAAATCACACAGCGTGATGAAGATGGACTGCACGGACCTTTGACGAAGAAGCACTAGAAAAGCGAGAGTGTGGAAAAGTAGCCACACACACACACACACACACACACACGGTGAGGAGTTCACAGAGCATATGGTGAGGATGGTAATGTGTGGAGGAGGTGATAAAGGAAGTGAGCTACGTTATGACACTGTCTCTCCTCAGGCAATCTGCTGCTTATGAGGAACCTCTGTGTGTGTGTGTGTGTGTGTGTGTGTGTGTGTGTGTGTGTGTGTAAAAAAAGCTATTTAAAGCTACAACAATAACAACCAACTTTAGGTCAAATTTATTTATCATGACCAGAAATCTGTATTTTTCTTCGTACTTTTGCGTAAAATGTATTTGTGGGCGGGACTATGTATGAGCTCATTTTGTACTGTTTCATTCATAAACTCATAATACGCTGCAGACTGATTGCTTCTGAGATTAGAAGATAAAATTGTCACTTTGAACTTAATTCATGCGCTAAACCAGATCTCTACAGTGCTGTAAAAAAGTATTTGCCCCCTTCCTGATCTTTAATGTTTGTGTCACAGTAGTTTCAGATCTTCAAACAGAAGTTAATATGAGACAAAGACAACCTGACTGAATGCAAAATACAGTTCTGAAATTATCATTTTGTTTAATTTCATCTCATCTCATTATCTCTAGCCGCTTTATCCTGTTCTACAGGGCTGCAGGCGAGCTGGAGCCTATCCCAGCTGACTACGGGCGAAAGGCGGGGTACACCCTGGACAAGTCACCAGGTCATCACAGGGCTGACACATAGACACAGACAACCATTCACACTCACATTCACACCTACGCTCAATTTAGAGTCACCAGTTAACCTAACCTGCATGTCTTTGGACTGTGGGGGAAACCGGAGCACCCGGAGGAAACCCACGCGGACACGGGAAGAACATGCAAACTCCGCACAGAAAGGCCCTCGCCGGCCACGGGGCTCGAACCCGGACCTTCTTGCTGTGAGGCGACAGCGCTAACCACTACACCACCGTGCTACCTTTGTTTAATTTGTAAAAAAAATAATAAAACAAGAGAGAAAAAAGTTATCCAACACTAGCTGACCCTGTGTGAAAAAGTAATTGCCCCCTTAGTTACTCAACCAGCCAGTTAACAAAATTTCATTGATCATTGTGTTCAGTTTTAGAACACACACCCAGGCTTGATTAAAACATAATGGAACATTTTCTGCAAAGTGAAGTGGGATAAAAGGTCTCGCAATATAAAGCAATGGAAGGACATTCAAGAAGTGATTAGAAAGAAAGTTATTGAAGCATATCAGTCTGGAAAGGGGCTCTAAAATTCCAGAGAAACATAGTAAATCTTCCCATTATCTCAAAATGGAGAAAACTTGGAATGGTCACGAATCTTCCCAGAAATGACCAGCCTGCAAAGATTCCTCACAGAATACATCAGTGATTCATTCAGGAAGTCAGTCAGACGAACATCCGAGGAACTCAGCCCTTGCTATTCTGGAAGGGGGCAAATACTTTTTCACAGCACTGTAATTTAGCTGTTTGATGAATGGAGTTAAGGTTACCAACCAAAGGTTGGTTGATTTATATATATATATATATATATATATATATATATATATATATATATATATATAAAATAAAACATCACGTCTTGAAGTGTTTTATTTCTCTTATACCACAGCAATTTGCAATAATTACACTTTTTACTTATTAAACAAGAACTTTTTATCCATTTATCATTACGTATAAGGGACATTCCACCGAATGGGTGCCATTTGCTTGTTGTACCACTCCCAAATTAAACTTAATTTGTTATATCTTTTCAACACTGATTATAATAACACACATATTTAACTATTCAAAATGTGTATTGGTCAACCTCAGGCTACGTTACAAGGTTTGGAAGTCAAAGATGGCTGCATTTTTTTCAGTCCTGTTACCAAAACTCTGAAAGTAATAGGACTGAGTTTTTAGCCTAGGATTGGCTAATGCATGGAATTAAGCCACATGGCATCATCGCTAATAGCATGGCCACACTTAGCACATTCTAGTGATTTACCAAAAATCTGTATTTTTAAAATAAACAAATATCATCTAAGAAATAATTTAAGTAACAGGACAGTATGTTGACATTGACCTTATCAGTCAAAGTTAAAAAATCATCAAATATATAGAAAACTAAATGAGAGAACTAACTTTTGGTCTTCCCATGGCCTTCAGAAAACACAACTGATGTAACTTCCTGTTGAGCATGTGATTTATGGAATGTTCCAAATTTGTCAGATGGGGTAATATGTTTGGGTAACAGGACTGAGTGAAAACCCAGGGATACGACTAAAATGTGTATTTTAACTAAGATATTGTGGCTTTCTTATGAAAAAATATATATTTAAACCATGGATAGGATATGGAGTCACACAACAGTGCAAAAGAAATACTGTTTCTGAAGGATTTTAATCATAATATTTCATAGTTAAGTATAAAGTTAGAGTGCGGGGACAGGTAACACATGCAATTTTTCAGTGTTTTAGGTAGTTTTTATTAATCCTTACAATTATATACTAGTACATCTCAAAAAATTAGAATATTGTGAAAAAGTTCAATATTTTCCATCAGTTATTTAAGAAAGTGAAAATGTTATTATAGACTCATTACACATAAACTAAAATGTTTCAATTTTTCTATTTTAATTTTAATCAGTATGGCATACTGGACAGTACAAAAACATAAAAAAAACATCTCAAAATATTAGGATATTTCATTTTGAGTTTCAGTAAAACAGTATGAACACAGTGGTCTACACACAACCACATTCATGGGGAAGACTGCTGACTTGACTGTTGTCCAGAAGATGATCACTGATGCCCTCCACAAGGAGGGTAAGCCACAAAAGGTCATTGCTGAAAAGGGTGGCTGGAAAAGGTGCACAAGCAACAGGGATGGCCGCAGTCTTGAGAGGATTGTCAAGAAAAGTTGATTCAAGAACTTGGGAGAGCTTCACAAGGAGTGGACTGAGGCTGGTGTCAGTGTATCAAGACCCATCACGAACAGACATCTTCAAGAAAGGGGATACAACTTTCGCATTCCTAATATCAAGCTACTCCTGAGCCAGAGACAATGTCAGAAGTGTCTTATCTGGGCTAAGGAGAGAAAGAAATGGACTGTTGCTCAGTGGTCCAAAGTCCTCTTTTCAGATGAAAGTACATTTTGCATTTAATTTGGAAATCACGGTTCTAGAGTCTGGAGGAAGAGTGGAGAGGCACAGAATCCAAGGTGTTTGAAGCCCAGTGTGAAGTTTCCACAGTCTGTGATGATTTGGGGTGCCATGTCATCTGCTGGTGTTGGTCCACTGTATTTTATCAAGTCCAAAGTCAACACAGCCATCTACCAGGAGATTTTAGGTCACTTCATGTTTCCATCTGCTGATGAGCTTTTTGGAGATGCTGATTTCCTTTTCCAGCAGGACTTAGCACCTACCCACAGTGCCAAAACTACTACCAAATGGTTTGCTGACCATGATATTACTGTGTTTGATTAGCCAGCCAACTTGCCTGACCTGAACCCCATAGAGATCTATGGGGTATTGTCAAGAGGAAGATGAGAAACACCCGACCCAAAAATACAGATACGCTGAAGGCCACTATCAAAGCAACCTGGGCTTCAATAACACCTCAGCAGTGCCACAGACTGATCACCTCCATGCCACACCGCATTGATACAGTAATTCATGGTAAAGGAGCCCCAACCAAGTATTGAGTGTATAAATGAATATACTTTTCAGAAGTTGGACATTTCTGTATTGTAAATCCTTTTTTTGATTGATCTTAGGGAATATTCTAATAATTTGAGATACTGGATTTCTGATTTTCATGAGCTATAAGCCATAATCATCAAAATTAAAACAAAAAAGGCTTTAAATATTTCACTTTACATGTAATGAATACAGAATATATGAAAGTTTACCTTTTTGAATTTAAATTATGAAAAAAAAAGGAACTTTTCCATGGTATTCTAATTTTTTGAGATGCCCTAGTATCTTAAATTTGAAATCAGATCACTGTGCAGGACATTCTGCGTAATAAGGAAATGTATTTTAAAGTACATTTTTATGTGCATTTATGCATATAATTTTCTAGGGACGGAAATGGCACCAATTCGGTGGAATGGCTCATAATGTTTCATAACGTCTGCGAAATCAGTTCATGTCACAGCAGCTACAAACAGTTGTTCCTTCACCAGCCTCCATTTTGGTTTCTATCTTAAAGTTGTTACAAAACACTGACACCATCCTTATTCCGTTAATGTTAAATAAACATCTCACAGAAAACGTTCACGATTACAAACGTTTTTAAGTCATTTACATGGAACATCAGGTGGCAAATCCCTATGAATGCGCTGTTACCATGGAAACTATAATGTATTAGAGCGGGTGCATTAATATAAACCTGTGAAACACCTTTTGACCAATCAGAATTGAGAATTCAACAGCACGAGGGTGTCAGGTGAAAGGATACAGGTATGCTGTACATGGCGTCGTTAATAAGGTGAAAGGTGTAAAGATCAGATATAAATCAATTAATTATTCTATATACATCATATCAGTGGTGTAAAAATGAATATTTCCAGGTATATTATGATTTATTTAAAAAAAAAAGTGTTTACATGTTTTCCTTCCCCAAGTGTGTGTGTGTGTGTGTGTGTTCAGGGTTTGATCAGAAGGGGGCAGTGTTTATCTCATATTGTTAATTACCTTGTAAGATTGGAGGCTTCTGTGTCCAAACAAAATGACAGACTTTTGGTATTTCGGGCTTGAAATATTTTGTGTGTGTGTGTTGCGGCCTGTCTGTTTCCAGATTAACAGCCCTCACCTAAAGCACACGCCTAAAGCTGCTTCTATATACGGAGTAAATGAGCCTGAGATAAAGACTTACAACACGCCTGATATTAAAGTACAGTGTGTATACGTGTGTGTGTCTTGGCAGAGAGAACACAGCTGTGTTTATTCTATCTTTGTTGTGTTTATTGTTGCTCTGGCTGGAAGACGGAGATGAGATGTGTGTGTCTACACACACACAATGTGATAGTTTACAACTTGCAGATCTGTACATAAATATATCAAACCAGCCTGTTTATAATCATTTTAGCCATTTAAATACATTTTATTAGCATTTATCAAAGCAAAACTACCTGTCCTGTATTAGCATTTTGAGCGTAGCATCTCATCTCATCTCATCTCATTATCTGTAGCCGCTTTATCCTGTTCTACAGGGTCGCAGGCAAGCTGGAGCCTATCCCAGCTGACTACAGGCGAAAGGCGGGGTACACCCTGGACAAGTCGCCAGGTCATCACAGGGCTGACACATAGACACAGACAACCATTCACACTCACATTCACACCTACGCTCAATTTAGAGTCACCAGTTAACCTAACCTGCATGTCTTTGGACTGTGGGGGAAACCGGAGCACCCGGAGGAAACCCACGCGGACACGGGGAGAACATGCAAACTCCACACAGAAAGGCCCTCGCCGGCCACGGGGCTCGAACCCGGACCTTCTTGCTGTGAGGCGACAATGCTAACCACTACACCACCGTGCCGCCCCGTTTGAAATACTTTTTCTTTGATTTTATGTATTAACATGTTTTGTAATGTTTTTTGTCAACCTTTATTAGTGTTTAAAATAGATTTTAGCATAGCTTAATTAGCTTTCATGTATTAGCGTGTTTGTAGTGTTGTTTTTTTTTAGCTTTCATGTATTAGTGTATTTGTAATACTTTTTACACCTTGCTACGGTATGAATTCAGGAACTTAGCTTTCCTGAATTAGCAGTTTTACAAACATTTTCAGCAAACATTATTAACTTCTATGTATTAGCATGCTTGTGATAATTTTTTTTGCATAGTGAAATTAGCTTTCCCATATTAGCGTTAGGGCGGCACGGTGGTGTAGTGGTTAGCGCTGTCGCCTCACAGCAAGAAGGTCCTGGGTTCGAGCCCCGGGGCCGGCGAGGGCCTTTCTGTGCGGAGTTTGCATGTTCTCCCCGTGTCCGCGTGGGTTTCCTCCGGGTGCTCCGGTTTCCCCCACAGTCCAAAGACATGCAGGTTAGGTTAACTGGTGACTCTAAATTGACCGTAGGTGTGAATGGTTGTCTGTGTCTATGTGTCAGCCCTGTGATGACCTGGCGACTTGTCCAGGGTGTACCCCGCCTTTCGCCCGTAGTCAGCTGGGATAGGCTCCAGCTTGCCTGCGACCCTGTAGAAGGATAAAGCGGCTAGAGATAATGAGATGAGATGAGATATTAGCGTTGTTTACAATTAATTTTATGGCATAGTGTATTTAGCTTTCCGTATATTAATGTATTTGTACTTATTTTTTAACGTTCATGTATTAGCATGTGTGCGGTACATTTTTAGCATAGCGCAATTAGCTTTTATGTACAGTATTAGCATGCATATTGGTCGTCATACTTTTTAAATTTACTAAAAACAATTCGAAGCCAAACTGTTCATTTTCATATATTTGGCTTCAGTTCATTAAAAGCTACATCACAAGCTCTAATTATAGAACCGTTAACATCTGACTGCCGGCGGGTTTTGCCGATTTGAATCCGATTCCTGCACGGAAACTGATTCCTGGGTTCTACAGTTCTTATAAAAGGAACCAGCGCCTTTATCTCTCTGGCTCTCTTTCTCTTTTCTCTCTCTCAGTAGGAGGTGAAGGCCTGTGGTGATGAAAGTGGTGCCTGGACAGAGATAACATTGGTGCTGTAATGCAGTCCAAACCCCCAGTGAAGAGACCAGACACACACACACACACACACACACACACACACACACACACACACACACACATATTAGCAGCACTGTTTATGCCTGTTATTCCTCTGAGGTCAGGTTTAAACATCTTGTGTAGACCTCAAATAATCACACACACACACACACACACACTGATAGGCCATGGAGTCTCGACAAATCTTGGCCTGCCAGTGCTCCCTATTGTTTGCCTGTGAGTGTTTTCACACAGCGTGACTCCCAACAGATGGTCAGCAGTGAGCTCTGTGTGTGTGTGTGTGTGTGTGTGGTGGCCTTGCCTGAGGCCCCCGTTCACAGGGGACCGTTGGGCTCTTATCTCACACAGAACATATGCAGCATGTATGGCCATGGTCACCAAACGGCTTACGGAGGAGGGGGGAGGGGAGTATGGTGTGAAAGAGAAGTCTGTCCTCTGTCTTTTCTCTTAGACAAAAAAAAAAAAAAAACAGCTCCATGCCTTTTTTTCCTTTCTTGGAGCTGTGTGATAGAGAATACTAACAGAATGCCCTACTGTCCACTTTATTAGGAACATCTGTACACCTGCACATTCATGCAGTTATTGAATCTAATCAACCAATCACGTAGCAGCAGCCCAATAAAATACATGACGCAGATACAGGTTAAGTTGCAGCTTCAGTTAATGTTCACAACAAACTTCAGAATGAAGAAAAAGTGTGATCTCTATGACACAGAACAGTCTCTAGAGTTTACAAAGAATGGCGCGAAAAACAACAAAAAAAACCCCATCCTTTTCTGGGTTCCCACAGAAAGCCTAGGTCACAACCAGACGTGCGATTTTTTTTTTTGGCCGTGCGATTTTTGGCGTTTCCCAAATCGCTGCGTTTTTTTTTTGTTCGTGGAGAAAGACGCACGTTGGCCGTAAGTTTGTCTTGCAACCTGAAAAAAACGTAAGCGCCCGTAGAGTTTGTTTGACATGACAAAGAACCTCTGCGGCCAGTCTACGGCTTGAAAATCAGCATGTCACACGCGCGCCCTCCGTGCATTTCACGCGCGCCCTCCGTGCGTTTCTTGCGTTTTTTGCACGTAGACCGGCCGTAGGAGCACATACGGCCGGTTGTGACCGAGGCTGAAGGAAGTACAACTGGCGAAGTCTTGAAGAAGACATGTACTCATTTTAAGACCGAATTTCACCCTGGTAGTTCATGGTCCTTTTTTTTTAGACTGGAGGAACTTTTTAATAGTTCTTAGAACTGTTGGAGGAAGTTCCCCCTTTTTTTCTGTGTTCAGAAAAATAGAAATGTTTGAATGAACAACCCAAGAACTTTAGTCCTGTTTCCCATTCCTGGTGAAAACGAGGCTGACTGTAGTTCCTCAGACATTCCTGACTCCAAGGACATTTTTAGTTCTAGCTCCAGACTAGGGACTCTTTAGTTGCTTTCAGATCAAACAGTCTAATAATGACCTGCGGTGTTCGAACCAAATGTTCGAATGGTAGAAAAAAACTGGAGTGCGGGAACTGAGAACGATTGTAGTTCTAAGAACACTGTTTTGAAGGACTTTTTTACCCTTCAGGGTAGGTTCTCTCCCAGCACAAGAGGAACCATGAGTGATGTAAGTGTACGTTGATTTGTCCAGAAGTAAGGGTACATTGATTAGTCGGACATGAGCCAATCCAATGCAGCACCAGCAACCGCCATGTTTAAAAATCAGTTTAAAATGTTAGCCTTGTAACCAACAGTTCTTAAAGTTAGTGTTGGACCAACAAATGGACCAACAGAGAAGTCCAGGCTTTACTGAGTGTATATGTGATGGAGGAAATACAGCACAATTTTGATGCATCTCAGCAAAATATAAAAATCTTCGCTAGCATTTCCTGCTTATGTCATTCTCGCAAGCTGGCTTACATCAATTCAGCGTTCCTACTGGTGGTGCAGATGCAACAGAAAAAAAGCCCTTGAAGGTATGTAGCTCCCAATAAGTCCCTAGAACTGTTTGAGCTGAAAGAACCTAAAGGGTACCTACTCTAGAGCTAGAACTAAAACAGTTCTTGGAGGGAGGAATGTCTGAGGAACTTATGAATTGTTTCACCATGAATTGGAAACAGGGTTAAAGTTCTTGGGTTTGTCCAAAAGTTTCTGAACATTACAGGCATTTTGCAGACACTCTTATCCAGAGCAACATACAACATACCAAGAGTCAAGTCAAGTTTATTTGTATAGCGCTTTTAACAATAAACATTGTCGCAAAGCAGCTTTACAGAATTTGAACGACTTAAAACATGAGCTAATTTTGTCTCTAATCTATCCCCAATGAGCAAGCCTGTGGCGATGGTGGCAAGGAAAAACTCCCTCAGACGACATGAGGAAGAAACCTCGAGAGGAACCAGACTCAAAAGGGAACCCATCCTCATTTGGGCAACAACAGACAGCATGACTATAACATTAACAGTTTTAACATGAAGACAGTTTCGTTGATGTTATAAACTCTTCATTGATGGAAACTTGAGTGCAAAACTGCTTATGACAACTGCAGTCCGAAAGTTAGCAAGTCAACTGTAGTCCTCAGCCATAAAAGCATTACTGTAAGAGTCCAGAGCATCCTCCAGGTATAACCCTCAACTGTCCTCATGGGGCCGTCCTTCACAGGAGCGATGCGATAAAACTCCGACCAGACACAGGGCACCAGGATGGATCAAGCAGGTCCGAGGGGCAGAAGAGGCCAGCATCTCGATCCCAGGACCAACATGTAACTCAGAGGGACAGATGGGGGGAGAGAAAACACAGATTGTTAGGTATGCCCTAAAAATGACACAAGTATTAAATCTGTGTGGTAGGCTCGCAGAGAAGAGAGTCTTGACATCAGGCATAATACACAACAATGGCATGTTAATATGGTTAAAAAATATCATGACCTGCTCTGTCTGGATGCTTGATTGGGTGATGGGAGCACACTCCTCAGCAATGATGAGATGCAGATGGGACCCTTGGGGCTGGCCAAGACAATTCAATTACATTTCACTGGGTCTGGGACATGTGACAGAATGTCTGACGGCCGATTCCCTGCAGGCTACGATAGCCAGTCGAGGTCTCCACCCTCTCCACCAAAAGATTTCCTGTTGACTCCATGTAACTCAGAGGGAGCATTTTAGGGAGCAGTTGGGGTTAGGTGCCTTGCTCAAAGGCACTTCAGCCATTTTTGTTGGTCCAGGGACTTGAATTGGTGACCTTTTGGTCCCAAAACTGCTTCTCTAACCATTAGGCCATGGCTTCCCAACAGGTTCCTGCAGTGGAAATTCACCAATGTTCAAGTGTTCTTGCAAAAACTAAGTCGTCAGGTGTGGCAGAGCTTGACTTTGTAACATGCAATACTTTGGTGGTTTTAGTGTATGTTGTTTACACAAGGAAAGTGGTAATGTGGCTTGAACGTTGGCCTCGACGAATGACTTCATGTAAGTGTGTGAAGTTCCAATGATATCTCTAGAGGTTAGCATACAAACTTGAACTAGATCTGACCCATGAAGATATGGCACCATGAAGAGTGTTGTAAAGTTTGTCCTTTAAGGTGAGAAACATCTGGAAAAGAGGAGTTGTGTTGAAGATTTCAAGAGGTATAAGCTGATCTTGGTGTTGCACAGATCAGGAGGTTGGTTCAGCATGGGGTATAAAGGTCAGCTGGTTGTTGATTGTTACCGAAAAGTTATTGATTGTGAAAGTAGAGATGATGACCTGAGTTTGATGTTGAATTGTGACAGCATTCCTCATTTCTCTGCTCTCCTCTCTATTGTTTTTTTCCCTTCGATCTCTCTATCTCTCTTTTGCTCTCTTCTTGCACAGGAAAGATAAAGAGGAAGTGGCACAGGAGGGTGGCCGCCACTGTTTCCACATGACCCTCCTCCAAAAAAACACAGTAGCTCTTTGTCAAAGCCTCCTCTGTCTTCCGTGTGTGTGTGTGTGTGTGTGTGTGTGTGTGTGTGTGTGTGTGTAAACCACTTACCGCTACCCCCAGCTTGAGCTCAAACCAACTGTGAGCACTCGACCGAGAACCAGCCAAGGATTAGCAAAGGCTGTGAGAGGTTTAACACACACACAGACACACACAGAGAGGCCGCGGATGGTTTTTTTGTTTAATACGTATTCACATGTGCAGACCTATGGTCTTTTGTATAGATTTCATATATTTGTACACAACACACATTTCATTTACACATAGTTTTAATTGTGAGGCATTGCACATTGTATCAAGCAAACACACCTGTGATCAAACCTCCTTGAAGATACAACTAAATATAAGTAATGTTTAATGTCCATCTATATATTTTGGATGTGGGGGAGAGGCTGGTGTGTAGACATAACTATATCACCACCTATCATACCCCAACCCTTCAACCCCCTCCTTGCCTCCCTTCTCTCTTTTTCTCACCATCTAACTGGTTCAATCAATAACCCTGTGAGCATGCAGAGGCCTCTCCTGGCTTCTTTCCTCCATAGAACTGTGCTATTGCTGAGAGCGAGAGGGGAAAAAAAAAAGAAGGGGAAGTTGAAGCAAAGGGAAATGAGCAGACAGACAGTCTCTATTGACTGCACCCAGTGCAAGGCTCTTTACAGGATCTGTTTATCAGCCAAGACAAGCACAACAGTGGAGCACAGTGTGAATACTACAGCCCCAAGCAAGGTTCATACAACACGCTATCACATGAGACAAAATGTTTTTCTGTGTCTCTTTGTTATGCACACATACACAGTCTCATGTGAGGGAGCAGGGCATCTATTACTTAGTTAACCCCTGGCTTGCAGTGCTGTAACCCCTGTTGAGTGAGTTACATGCCTGTGACTAATTATATGCTTTTTTGTGCACATTCTCCTGCCTCTGGCAATGTTCCACTCATTGCCTGCCATAACCCAGGCTCTGAGTGTAACGGTTCACCCAGCACCTGCTAAAACCAAACCTCTGTGCCCAATTGTGCATTCACTACACACCATAGCCCAGCTTCTGAAACGAATACTGCAGTGAATGCCTATCAAATCCCCAGTACTACACCCGCTACCCACCATATCCCAGCTTCTATATCAAATACCCCATCCAAATCTAGACCGTGTACCCAATACTAGACTTACTACCCACCAAAATCCAAGAGTTGTTTCCAATACTGTGCCCGCCACTCATCAAAATCTAGACTCTGTATCCAATACTCTAGCCAACCGCATCAAAATCTAGCCTCTGTACCCAATACTAGATATACTACCTCCCATGTCCCAGCTTTGGTAGCCAATACTATACACACCACCTACCAAAATCCAGCCTTTGTACCCAATATTAAACTCACTGCCCACCATTATTAACTACTACTGTACCCACCACCCATCAAAATCCAGGTTTTGTCCCCAATGCTAGACATACCATCCCCATATCCCAGTTTCTGGAACCACTACTACATCCACCACCCATCAAAATCCAGTTTTTCTACACCATATTAGACATACCACCCCATATCCCAGTTTTGGTAACCGTTATCTGTAACTGTAACGTGCAGAGTCGTGGGCAAACTGGAGCCTGTCCCAGCTGACTATGGGCGAGAGGCACCCTGGACAAGTCACCAGGTCATCACAGGACTGACACAATCAGTGCAAGGCTGTCACCAATCAAAATCCAAATTTATTTCCAATAGTCAACTCATTAACCACCAAGCTTTGATAAACCAATACTATACCCACCACCAATCAAAATCCATCCTTTCCACCCTTTATACAAAATTCACTATACACCATATTCAAGCTGTGATAAGTAATACTGTACCTACCACATGTCAAAATCTCTGTACCCAACTACAGACCCTATGCCAGCTTCTGTATTCAAAACTGTACCCACCTACCATTCAGGAAATTCCAGTCATTGTACCAAGTATTCGACTCACTACCTGCCATATCCAGGACTTGTACCTAATAACGTATGTACCACCCATCAAAATCTAGCAAGTACCCAACAACAGACTCACTACCCACTGTATCCCACCAAGCATCCATTAAAAATCCAAATTTGTTCCCTGTACTAGACTAACGGCTCACTATATCCTAGAGTCTGTATCCAATACTCTGCCTAACCCATCAAAGACTAATCTGTGTACCCAATATTACACTCACTACACACCATATCCCAGCTTCTGTAGCAAATACTATACCCAATCCAGGTTTCTACTCAATCCTAGACCCACTACACACCATATCCCAGCTTCAGTAATTAATAATATACCTACCATCCATCAAAAAACAGTTTTTGTGCCCAATATTACACTTAATATCCATCAAATCCCAGCTTTGGTAACTAATACTACAGTACCTACCTCCTGTCAAAATCTAGTCTCTATACCCAATAAACTCACTACTCATCATATCCCAGCTTCTGTATCCAATACTCTACTCAACCCCATCAAAATCAAGGCTCAACCCAATACTAGATTTGCTACCCCTCATATTCCATTTGGTAACCAATAATGTGCCCACCACCACCATCTTGATAGCTAGACTAAAATCTCGACATTGTACTCAATAATAGTTTTACCACCAACCCAATCCCGATTTCTATAACCGATACTGTACCCCCCTCCACCACCACCTACCACCTATTAAAATCTACCCTTTATAGCCAATGTCCCTAAGACAGACCTCCGTACCAAATGCCCCACTTGTAGTCCAAACTTTCTGCCTAATACATCCTAATTCATCATGACATAGCCCAGCCTCTGTGCCTGATTCTCGGTCTTTATGTCAACCGCTCCCCATACCATTTGCCAATACCTAAAAACTAATCCACCACCCACCATAACATGCAGTAGATGTCCAGCTCGTTTCCTTCTCCACATGTTTACCCAGCCTGTAAATACCAAGCACTCCACCCATTGCCCAGAAAACTCCAGCATATCTTCACAATCCCTATCAATACATGCTCTAGGTCCTGTACTCCATCAACTCTGCCATCCTGCACTCTACGCACCCTTTTCCTATTGTCCAGACCGCAGCGTGCTGTTACACATTACCACTACATTAAACATTTTCATTCTGTTCTCCGCAAACCGACCTGCCTCACCCTTCACTGAAGGACTGAATGCGTTATTACCTCTCTTTCTCTTGTACTGAAATATCAGTGTATATTTCAGTCTGTCTGCCTCTGCCCTCTGGTCTCTGCTAGCTTATTACATGTGTCAGAGTAGAGAGAGAGGAAGGGAGAGGCCTGCAGGTTCGATTATTAGAGGGCAGCTTGTCCATTTGAGGCTGGACAGGCTGTAGCCATTGTAATCCAGTGTCTCATGATATGCTGAGAGGCTTTCTGCATTAGATTTCCTTTTATGAATACCTAATGGCCATGGCTCTGTACCTATGTGATCCCAATAAATGAATGCAGCCGGGGAATTAATGAGAACACGTATATTATTTGTGTATTTCATATCATTTCATTGGTGTCTAAGGAGCTAGAATGTTGGTCAAATTATGAACTGGATGTGAGAGAGAGAGAGAGAGAGAGAGAGAGAGAATCTGCACTGAATTCCAAGGATAGCATCCCTTTCATTCAACACAGTTTGAATAAAAAGTGTGTCTAGTGGTGTGTAAGAGCTCAAAAGATACTGCAGAGGTCTCAGATTTCTAGCCTTTATGTGCATCCTGTTGTAATGTTTTTTTCTCTCTCTCTCGGCTCTTAACTGCGCTGTGACTTGCTGGTGTGTGACGGCGCCCTGCTGGGTCAGGAGTATTGATCAGTGCTGAACGTACACCGATTTTGCATTTTATACACTTAGATCTGCCTGCATAGCACTCGCTGACCTCGCACAGGCCCACCTATGCTGATTTCCTGACCTAACACAAAGTCAACCAGTTTCGCAGTTCCACCCACACTCTTAGTGTATTCACAATTTAAAAACCCAGGACATTATAGGCATGCGTGTACCGGCTTTCATTTGAATTTTAAAGCCTTGAAATATGTCTTCACTTAAAATACATTACTTGAACTGAGCTTTTAATAATTGATATTTTTCAGAATTTTATATGAATGATATATTTTATAGCTAAGTAATATTTTATTGTTTTAATATTACACTACCGTTCAAAAGTTTGGGGTCACCCAGACAATTTTGTGTTTTCCATGAAAAGTCACACTTTTATTTCCCACCATAAGTTGTAAAATGAATAGAAAATATAGTCAAGACATTTTTCTGGCCATTTTGAGCATTTAATCGACCCCACAAATGTGATGCTCCAGAAACTCAATCTGCTCAAAGGAAGGTCAGTTTTATAGCTTCTCTAAAGAGCTCAACTGTTTTCAGCTGTGCTAACATGATTGTACAAGGGTTTTCTAATCATCCATTAGCCTTCTGAGGCAATGAGCAAACACATTGTACCATTAGAACACTGGAGTGAGAGTTGCTGGAAATGGGCCTCTATACACCTATGGAGATATTGCACCAAAAACCAGACATTTGCAGCTAGAATAGTCATTTACCACATTAGCAATGTATAGAGTGGATTTCTGATTAGTTTAAAGTGATCTTCATTGAAAAGAACAGTGCTTTTCTTTCATCTCATCTCATCTCATTATCTGTAGCTGCTTTATCCTGTTCTACAGGGTCGCAGGCAAGCTGGAGCCTATCCCAGCTGACTACGGGCGAAAGGCGGGGTACACCCTGGACAAGTCGCCAGGTCATCACAGGGCTGACACATAGACACAGACGACCATTCACACTCACATTCACACCTACGCTCAATTTAGAGTCACCAGTTAACCTAACCTGCATGTCTTTGGACTGTCGGGGAAACCGGAGCACCCGGAGGAAACCCACGCGGACACGGGGAGAACATGCAAACTCCACACAGAAAGAAAGGCCCTCACCGGCCATGGGGCTCGAACCTGGACCTTCTTGGTGTGAGGCGACAGCGCTAACCA
The DNA here is from genome assembly GCF_027579695.1 of Neoarius graeffei. Taxonomy (NCBI): domain Eukaryota; kingdom Metazoa; phylum Chordata; class Actinopteri; order Siluriformes; family Ariidae; genus Neoarius; species Neoarius graeffei. The sequence goes on from NC_083574.1 coordinate 5,733,698, forward strand.
CTACACCACCGTGCCGCCCATTATTATTATTTAAATTTTTTTTTTTTTTTTTTATTCTCTGTTACTTCTTTTCTGTTGCACTTTATAAGAGTCTGCCTGGGATATAAGACCTCATCCTCTTTCCTGAGAGGTTTCAGCTTCCTGCTCACACACAGCCTGCCTTCATGGTAATTTCCAAGAATTGTCCTTGGTCTAGTCTCGGTATGTGTGGAAATAAAATTTGTATATCATTACAGTTATAGACAAAAATATCATATCACTATGCACACTATGTATCACAAGCATGTCATGTTATGTCCTGTACTAGTACGTTTCCTAACAAACGGCCAGCAAAGCATTAGTGAGTTCAGTGCATGCTTTTATTTACTGTAATATCCAAAAATAAAAATATTCAGCACCAAATATGAGGAAAGATTCAGTACAAATTTATTATCTAACCTGCTACTTCTGATCAGGTTGTCATTGTTATAATGCAAAAAAAAAAAAAAGTGGATTGTGACAATTTATCATATTATCATGATAATGCCCAGCCCCTTATAACTGTTTACCTTTATATTGTGGTTCACATTTGAAGTTTTGAAAAATGCTGAAATGAGAAAGAACAGATTTATGAGATTTAGAAAAGGAAAGAATTTAACTTAGAAGCACAAACACACCTTAGTGCATGTTGCTCATGAATGGAATTAAATGTCCACACTTAATATTGCCATGAAAGCCATGGCCTGATGATTAGCGAAGCAACTTTGGGACCAAAAGGTTGCCGGTTCAATTCCCTGGACCATCAGGAATAGCCGAAGTGCCCTTGAGCAAGGCATCTAACCTCTAACTGCTCATCAGGCTGCTCTGAGTATGTTGTATGTCCACTCTGGATAAGAGCGTCTGCTAAACGCCATTAATGTAATGGTTTGTTTCTGTCTCGTTTCGTCCCAATCGATTGCTCTGTCACTCTTTGTGGGATTTTGCTGATATTTTGGCTTGCATTCGGTCACACGGTCATCCCTTGATTAATTACAGTTTGCATAAAGGTGTATGTTAGGCTGAGCAGGTGTGTGTGTGTGCGTCTGTGAGAGAGAACCTAGGCTATCGATTCTCTGACCTTGCTGCTGCACCAGTGTATTTCCCCTGACTGTTTAACTTCCTGATAGGATCCCGTAACACTGATAACACACTCACACTAGCACACTCTCTTTCTGAGTGTGAGATCCAGTGAGCTGTGATCTGTGAAGGTGGATGTGTGTAAGGTGTGCGTCTGTGCTTGTTTTTATTAGTGTTGGTCATTTCGCTGTCGCGTGCTGTTACTTTCCCAGCGTCTGCTTCCTTTTTCTGTCTTTACCAACAATTAATCAATGCATGCTCCGTGTGCTTTGTCGAAATGACACAATCGTACAGCTCTTTAAATCGAGTAATTGCTCAGTTTTTATGCAGAGAAGGTGTCCGCTTTCCACCTTGAAAAGAGCCTTTTATGTCCGTTGGATTGGTAATGAAATGAAGGGGGCGGGAGAGGAGCTGGATCCTTCGCCAGCCGTTTGTTGTCCATCTCCTCCACGTGTTTGTGATCCTACAGTGGAACGTGAACATGATTGCTGAGCTGAGAAGGCTTTTCTAACCTCCCCCATGCTAAACCCCTGTGTTCACTGGGAATCTTTTTTTTTTTTTAGTTGTTATTGTTGCTGGTGTAATTTAAATGCCAGTGTAGATGTATTCATCGGCCTGAAGCGTGCAGATGCCCGTCGCAGAATGTCACCGAGATACAGATAACAGGAGCCGACATAGAACTGCTCTCCAACGAGAAAATGTCACACTTTGAAAAAGGGAAAGAGCATTTTGACTTCAGATCCTGCCTCCAGTTAGCATGTATTGTTCCAGTCCTTATGGTTTTTCTGTCTGAAAGGTTCCCGGATTCTCTGTTCAGTAACAGAACATTATACAGTATTATAATGATTCATGGATGGTAAAGCACATTGTATGGCAGCTAATGTGATCCTTTGCTGTGCATGCTAAAAGACGTGATCTTATTTCAGGCCTCCAGACAGGTGTCTGATTTGGGTTTTTCTCAACGCTGTTCTGCTTTCAGCCAGCAGAGGGCGTGTGGAGTCTGTTTAAGAATGAGAAACGCTGTGCATGAAAAGCACAGCAAAGATCTCGTCTCATTATCTCATCTCATTCATCTCATTATCTCTAGCCGCTTTATCCCGTTCTACAGGGTCGCAGGCAAGCTGGAGCCTATCCCAGCTGACTACGGGCAAAAGGCGGGGTACACCCTGGACAAGTCGCCAGGTCATCACAGGGCTGACACATAGACACAGACAACCATTCACACTCACACCTACGGTCAATTTAGAGTCACTAGTTAACCTAACCTGCATGTCTTTGGACTGTGGGGGAAACCGGAGCACCCGGAAGAAACCCACGGGGAGAACATGCAAACTCCACACAAAAAGGCCCTCGCCGGCCACGGGGCTCGAACCCAAACCTTCTTGCTGTGAGGCGACAGCGCTAACCACTACACCACCGTGCCACCCCACAGCAAAGATAAAGGAAACAAAACATTCCAGTTTTCATCTGTCTATCTGCTTGTCATGCCTGGAGGAAACAAAACTTGTTTTGACCCTGTCTTGCACTGATTCATCTTCAATAACCATTTTATCCTGGTTACACTGGAACCGGAGCCTGTTCCAAGGAAAACTGGGTGTGTGGCAGAAATACACCATGCCATCACATGGCACCATGCACACACTTATTGAGACTTAAAGGAACAGTCCACCGTACTTCCATAATGAAATATGCTCTTATCTGAATTGAGACGAGCTGCTCCGTACCTCTCCGAGCTTTGCGCGACCTCCCAGTCAGTCAGACGCAGTCAGACGCGCTGTCACTCCTGTTAGCAATGTAGCTAGGCTCAGTATGGCCAATGGTATTTTTTGGGGCTGTAGTTAGATGCGACCAAACTCTTCCGCGTTTTTCCTGTTTACATAGGTTTATATGACATGAAACAAGTTCAGTTACACAAATTGAAACGTGGCGATTTTCTATGCTATGGAAAGTCCGCACTATAATGACAGGCGTACTAACACCTTCTGCGCGCTTCGGCAGCGCATTGATACGGAGCTCAGATATCAATGCGCTGCCGAAGCGCGCAGAAGGTGTTAGTACGCCTGTCATTATAGTGCGGACTTTCCATAGCATAGAAAATCGCCACGTTTCAATTTGTGTAACTGAACTTGTTTCATATCGCTGGTCATATAAACCTATGTAAACAGGAAAAACGCGGAAGAGTTTGGTCGCATCTAACTACAGCCCCAAAAAATACCATTGGCCATACTGAGCCTAGCTACATTGCTAACAGGAGTGACAGCGCGTCTGACTGCGTCTGACTGACTGGGAGGTCGCGCAAAGCTCGGAGAGGTACGGAGCAGCTCGTCTCAATTCAGATAAGAGCATATTTCATTATGGAAGTACGGTGGACTGTTCCTTTAAGGGCAATTTGGATCCACCAAGAGGAAACTGTAGAACTTGGAGGAAACCCACATGGACAAGGAGAACATGCAAAATTCCATACAGATAGTAACACAAGAAACCAACTGGGGACCTTGGTGCTGTGAAGCAACAACCTTTCTCGGTGTATCGCCATGCTACTCATGAAAAACATCCTGTCTTTGCGGAGTTTCACATGTTCTCCTCATGTCTACATGGGTTTCCTCTATGTTCTCCAGTTTCTTCTCACTCCCAGGTGTGAATGAGTGCAAATATTATATTTCCACCATGCACCCAGATTTCCCAGCATTGGTGTTGATTCAGGATTAATAAATGTTTCCAAGCAGGTTCATTTCCCACTTTAATTAAACATTAAGCTCATCGTTAACGGTTTTCGGAATGCCAGTTCAAAGTTAAACAGTATAAGTCAAGTTAGCAGCTTTACTTCTCATCTCATTATCTCTAGCCGCTTTATCCTGTTCTACAGGGTCGCAGGCAAGCTGGAGCCTATCCCAGCTGACTACGGGCGAAAGGCGGGGTACACCCTGGACAAGTCGCCAGGTCATCACAGGGCTGACACATAGACACAGACAACCATTCACACTCACATTCACACCTACGCTCAATTTAGAGTCACCAGTTAACCTAACCTGCATGTCTTTGGACTGTGGGGGAAACCGGAGCACCCGGAGGAAACCCACGCGGACACGGGGAGAACATGCAAACTCCACACAGAAAGGCCCTCGCCGGCCACGGGGCTCGAACCCAGGACCTTCTTGCTGTGAGGCGACAGCGCTAACCACTACACCACCGTGCCGCCCGCAGCTTTACTTATTCAGTAAAAAAAAAAAATCCAATCTAAGATGCTAGCCAAATCAAAAGGAGCTCTTGTTAGAGTTATGCTAGACGTAACAGCATTAGCATCAGTTCAAGCTAGCTAACCTGGTCTATCCTCAGTGAACAGGATCAATTCTCATTTAATTACTGGTGTATGGAAGAACAGCAACGTTACCAGGCCTTGAAACCCATAAGAAGCATGAGCATCAATTCAGGCATTTTTAGAATGCTAAAACATGTTAGCAAGCTATGTTTACAAACTGTGTTGTCGTCGTTGGTGTAGCTTGAGATCGAGTATCCTTTCCAAGATGAAGGCGCAGGATGCTTGAAGCGGAGATGACTTGAGAGCCCAAGATGCGAGTGAAACAGTCGAGGACCATGAGGGCAAGGGGTAGTAGGAGGTGGACCAATGCCGATTGTTCTCGAAGCTTTCAGCAGTGGCATTTTTCATCAGCATGATGTCTCTTATCGTTTCCAGCCTTGATGGAGCCAGAAAGACAGGACGATCTCCAAAGCCTTCAGTTTTCTACGACCACTTCCCAGTTCTTCAGGTTGATAAACGCTATCAGAGATCTTTTGATGCGGTCCTTGAAGCACTTTTTGGGTGCCCTTCTCTTTCTGTGGCCTTCAGTCAGTTCAGTGTAGAGGACTTGTTTGGGGAGTCATTTGTTTGGCATCCTTTGGAAATGGCCGAGCCAGCGCAGTTGGTGGCGTTAGATCACCATCTGGAGGGAAGTCCAGCTCTTTTGAGGACTTCTGTATTTAGGACATGATCTTCCCAAGAAATGCCCAGAATGCTTCTCAGCTTACAAACTGTAAACATGCCTATATCGGGGCTCTTAGGACATAAATTGTTTAGGAGCTGTATATGTAAGCAATATCCCACCTCCTAATGTCCCAGAGAAGGTCTGGAGTGGAAAGTTTGTCCTCCTTAATGTTACGTTATATTACAGGCATTTAGCAGATGCGTTTATCCAGAGCGACATACAACGTACGACCCAGAGAGCAGTTGGGGGTTAGGTGCCTTGATCAAGTCATTCCTGCTGATCCAGGGAATCAAACTGGCGACCTTTTGGTCCCGAAGCTGCTTCTCTAACCATTAGGCCATGGCTTCCCCAGAATGGATTGACCACAGAGAGATGACTCTTTTACAACTTTGTGTTAATAGCTGTTCCACCAAACAAGGTTGATTAAACAGTGACCTTACCATGAATTGATACTAGGAAGAAAAACTGCGTGAAATAAAACAAGACAATCAAAAGATAGCTCACATTTCATCATGTTTCATTAGCATACAGAAGGAGTGATATTCTTTGCCTTTGCTAGTTTAATTTCATCCAGAGGTTAACTGTCAGTCAAACTCATTACACAGTGAATATACTGTATGTGTACTGCATCCGCAACTGAATTAAGAATGAATGGGCTTTTGGAAATCGAGAAAACCATTAGACCTTGATTGGACCATTCCGGGACTGTTCTCATTGCGAACCAGCAGAGCTCAGCAAGGTCATGCTTGTGCAGCAGGAGCGAGCAGTAACTCTCGAGAGTCAGTATGCCGCATGATGTTGCGCTGTCAACATCAGGACCTGGGTTACACGTGTTTTTATGACAACGTGCACGTGCGCATTTGTAATTTTACCTTGGGCCAGAGATCAAACATCAAATTCTGTGTCAAACTCAGGGAATCAGCAACAGAGACCCGAGAAATGCTTCCGAAAGCCTACGGCGGTGAAGCAATGAGCTGGGCAAGGTGTTTTGAGTGGCATTCGTGCGACAAGAGGGGCAGAACGTCTTCCTCCAGTGACCTCCTGCCCCTCTTGAAGTGTAAATGCCACTCAATACCTCGCCCAGCTCATTGCTTCATCGCCGTAGGCTTGCTGAAGCATTTCAAGGGTCTCTGTTGCTGATCTCAAATGCTCGTGCACATAAATATTGTCACAAAAATGAGTGGAAAACGGATCCTGATGTCACATGGGATACTGACTCACCAGAGTTACTGCTCGCTCCTGCTGCACACACATTACCTTGCCATGCTCTGTTGGTTCGCAACAGGAACAGTCGCAGAACTTTCTGATCACACCTTGTTGGACTTCATTGCTAGAAGCGCACAGCAGCAACCAACAGGAACGGAGCTAAATAAATAAAATGTTCCATGGTGCCCCTGATTGATTATTGCTCAGTAGGTTGCTCATTAGCTCGTCTGGCCATAAGGTCGATGAGCTGTTGCCATGGCGTGGCGTCTGTCATCTGTCCGTCGTCCACAATTCAGTTAAATCATATCCCTTCTGGCAATTCTCCACAAATTGTTTTGCGTAAAAGAACTCCTCACAAAACTTGGTTGTTGTTTTGTCAAAATGTTTTGCTAATGAGTTCGTAATTATGCCAAATGAACAAATTTTCCAGGTCTCTCACTAGAATTGTATCTCCTCTTTCATTTCTCATCCGATTCCAGTTCTGATTGTTTTATTTGAAAGAACTAGTCCTTCTGCACAAAACTTGGTCATTGTATTGTCAAATTTTTGATAACAAACTGCTAATTAGGTCAACTTAACGAGTTTTGGGACTTCTCACTAGATTTGTATCTCCTCTCGCAGTTCTCACCCGATTTCAGTTCTGATCAATGTTTTGGGTCGATCTTCCACCGCGGAACAAAACTTGGTCGTTTGTTTGTTGATTTTCTTGTTGTGAACAATTTGTTTACAACTTTGTTGATTTTTCAGTTAAATCGTATCTCCTACCTCCTTTCAGTTCTCAATGGATTTCAGTTCTGATTGTTTTATTTGAAAGAACACGACCTTCTGCACAGCACCTGGTCATTGTATTGTCAATTTTTTGCTAACAAATTAGTTATTAGGTCAACTTAACAAATTTCCTTCTGACTAGAATTGTATCTCCTCTCTCATTGATCATGCGAATTCAGTTCTGATCGATGCTTTGGGTCGATCTTCACTCGGGGAACAAAATTTAGTCCTTTGTTGATTTTCCTGTTGTAAGCAATTTGTTGTGGAAGGTTGGTCCTCTCTCACATCGTCACATTTCAGTTCTGTTTGATGGTTTGGTCGTAATGGTTGTTTTGATGGCGGGCCAGATATGCTACTATGTCCTTGATGTTCTGGTTTTGCTAGTATCTGTATCAATGACTACTAAAAAAGGTACTGTCAGGAATAAAGGATATCAGTGCATCCGTAGTGAGGGCTACAGTATGTGTCAGTTATAAACATTATGCCTTCACTAAACATGTACTCCTCTGGATTATTTAGAAAATCTCTATACTTCTATACCTGTACGTCCTCACCCTCTTCCTGCGTGTCATATTGTCTGTTCTTGTCCTTCACATCTTCTGTTAGCCTTCATTAATGGAAGGGGCCTGTTGTGATTGTTTTGCATAATACCTCAATTACCCCTGTGCCCTGGCTATCAGTATAGCAGTGGGTGTGGTATGTCTTGGTCCACCTTCGCCTCACAGAGCTTTTATTAGAAACGACATGGCCATTACAGAGAGCCCCTGTGCACAGGTTCCTAACGAGACCCTGAATAGAGCGGCCATTAGAGTGTGTACTGAGAAAATCGATGCGGAGCAGTGCAGAGGAGGACTCGCTGAGGGTTTGCTGGATTTATAGCTGTATTAGTGAAGAGGAAGCTCATGTGTGGGATGTACACGCCAGGATTTGTAGCCCAATTTGATTTCCGATTTGCCCTTTCAAAAGGGCAAGTGCAGAGTGTGAGAGAGGGTAAATGATTTGTCTTAGGCTTTCCGGTCTCGCTCATTTGATTTGGATTTCACACATTTGATTTGTATGACTGAAAACTCGTAAACAGTGCTGAAATTGAGGATCAGCTTTCACAACCACGTATCCATCCACAGTTTGCATTTTCACTTATGTTACTCGTGTGTCCGGAAACATGTGGCATCTTTATTTTTTGTAACAGGATTTGTTTTGATTTTTCTTATTTAAAGATTTATACTGTTACAAAACTGCATACTCTCTGATGATAAAAGTTGAGAAATTATGTTTAAAATATATCTTAAAGGTGTAATCAGTGATTTTAGCTGAAGCTAACCTAAAACGAGAGGCGGGACTTGCTGAATTAACAAGTCAGTGAGAGGCAGTGCTTACTGAATTGACAGGTCAGTGAGAGGCGGGGCTTACTGAATTGACAGGTCACTGAGAGGTGGGGCTTACTGAATTGACAGGTCAGTGAGAGGCGGGGCTTACTGAATTGACAGGTCAGTGAGAGGTGGGGCTTACTGAATTGACAGGTCAGTGAGAGGTGGGGCTTACTGAATTGACAAATCAGTGAGAGGCGGGGCTTACTGAATTGACAAGTTAGTGAGAGGTGGGGCTTACTGAATTGACAAGTCAGTGAGAGGCAGGGTTTACTGAATTGACAAGTCAGTGAGAGGCGGGGCTTACTGAATTGACAGGTCAGTGAGAGGTGGGGCTTACTGAATTGACAGGTCAGTGAGAGGCGGGGCTTACTGAATTGACAGGTCAGTGAGAGGTGGGGTTTACTGAATTGACAGGTCAGTGAGAGGTGGGGCTTACTGAATTGACAAGTCAGTGAGAGGCGGGGCTTACTGAATTGACAAGTCAGTGAGAGGCGGGGCTTACTGAATTGACACGTCAGTGAGAGGCGGGGCTTACTGAATTGACAAGTCAGTGAGAGGCGGGGCTTACTGAATTGACACGTCAGTGAGAGGCGGGGCTTACTGAATTGACAAGTCAGTGAGAGGTGGGGTTTACTGAATTTACAGGTCAGTGAGAGGTGGGGTTTACTGAATTGACAGGTCAGTGAGAGGCGGGGTTTACTGAATTGACAGATCAATGAGAGGCGGGGTTTACTGAATTGACAGATCAGTGAGAGGCGGGGTTTACTGAATTTACAGATCAGTGAGAGGCGGGGTTTACTGAATTGACAGGTCAGTGAGAGGCGGAGCTTACTGAATTGACACCTGTTTGATTTGAATGGTTGGCTTCATTGAGGATTTTATTCAGTTTCTGAGTTTTATCTTTTTTTTTTCCTGAGAAATTTAATTGAACATGGCTGAAAGTGTGAGGAAATTCATCAAATATTACAAAATGATTTCTGATGGCACCTTTAGCTGTAAGACGCACTTTCTTTTCTTTTCTCTCTTTTTTAAATCGGTTAGGATGTTCTTTGTCTGGTGTTTGCCAAGCTCAGCCCTGTGGTTTTGAAGTACGCAGCATTAGTTGTGAACTCGCTGAGTAAAAAAAACCTCAACAGTCAGTCTGTGTCATCAGTCGAACACGCCCTTTTATGCAAACACAAAGCTTTTTTTGTCAGAACAACTGAGCAAACATTCGTGGATTTGAACTGTCACATAACAGACACCTGAGCACATGTCCTCTGAATCAGTGTGTGTGTTTAAGATAAGATCTTAACGGTTGGAGAAGCAAACAATGCCTTCACTTCCTTTTATAACATTGATATGGCTCCTTTATACTTCCTACTTGGCTCTCTTCACTTATACCTACACACACACACACACACACACACACACACACACACAGTGTCCATGGTCAGCTGAGGTCAGGGCCGTGCTGGGAGGCAGACAGTTAAGCAGTCAGCTTACCCCACTGTGACTACCCAGCTAGGCAGGAAGTGCAAATCGATTGCACTTACCCTTTTCCTGTTCCTGCTTTCCCGGGGTCACGGGCTACAAAGCATTGAGGGCCATAACAGCGGAAGAAACGATGAAAGAACAGGAATCAGCATCTCAGATCTTTAATAATAATAATAATAATAATAATAATAATAATAATACAGTGTTATCAAGACCCTTTAATCCATTTTATAACCTTGATTTAACCCTTTTGTTGCAGCAGACAGTAATTCGACGTTGGGGATCTTGCTGTGTCTTTAAATAAAAACATACAGCGCGCATGGGCATGGCCAGAGCTGGGCAGTGCCACCCTAGTGTGAAGCATGGCCACCCCATGGTTTCCAGTGTCCTGTGAAGACATTTCCTCAGTTTGTTTTTAGCAAACGGTATCAAACTCATAAAGCTAGCATACGTCATTTCATTTCATTAATATTATTTGAACTATGACTTTGTTTCTTGCCTATTAGATGACAAGCAAATGTTTCGTCTCCTGTATTTTACTGAAATGTTATAATTTGCTCTCACCCCTTAATGCTCTGAAGTTGGAAGGAAAAAAAAGTGATTTTTAAATCAGAAATCTTTGTAATATTTCAATAAAATATGATATCTGCTTCAAAGAGAAACTGATCTCAGTAGAACCACCAAGTGCAGGAAGAATATTGATATGGACCATCCTGAAGCTACCATAGAACTAGTGTCCCTGCTGGCTGGTTGCAGGACAGTTTTTAGCCCCGCCCATCCCCATGAGTTTCAGTGACAAAAAAATGGCTTTTTTCCATGTCACTTTTCTCGTCTAAACTGTCTTTTTTTAAGAAAAAAAGAAAGCACAACTTTATTCATCACACACTTGTGAAATTCCTCTCTGCATTTAACCCATCTGAAGCAATGAGTACACACACATACCCAGAGCAGTGGGCAGCCATGCTAACAGCACCCGGGGAGCAGTTGGGAGTTCGGTGCCTCGCTCAAGGGCACCTCAGCTCAAGGCCGTCCCATATTAACCTAACCGCATGTCTTTGAACTGTGGGGGAAACCGGAGGACCCGGAGGAAACCCACGCAGACAACATGCAAACTCCACACAGAAAGGCCCCCGCCGGCTGCTGGGCTCGAACCCAGAACTTTCTTGATGTGAGGCGACTGTGCTAACCACTACACCACCGTGCTGCCCATCTAGTGTCTAATTCGACAAGTACGGTAAGTTTTCCCTACGCTGATATCTGCACATTTTTATTTCCCCCCAGAATTTTTTTAAAATCGTTATTCTACTAGTTTAGTATATAATTTATATATAATAGTTATTCTATAATATTTAAATAATTATAATAAGTCGAAGCTCTAACAATAAAAATGGTACAAGTCCAAAAAGCCTGAACAACAACCCAGCTTATATACAAGCTATATACAGGGTGACAGTTCAAGTTCACAGTTACTTTTGGTCGTAGTTAATTGTCACATTGCAGTTGTTCAAAACAAAAGGGTTTTGCTGAGTGAAGTCCACGAGTGAAGTCCTCTTGTAAAAGTCTCTGTCACTTTTCCTCACCTCCAAGTAGAACTTTGACAATATTTCCGCTATTGCTCTCTTTTCCAGTTTTTCGATGTCCATTGGTCTGTTTTTCTCTTGCAAATATGCGTGAAGAACATCCAGTGAAGTTTTGGTAGTCTTTCAGGTGTCCAGCACGTCTTTTTAAAGGAGAACTGAAGGCACATTTTTTTATTATCAAAATTCTATTTATCTCATTTTATTAAATATTGGAATGCATTTGTGATCGCTATTTTGTCGCTGCTATAGCAAGTTATGAGTGTTTGAAATGTGCTATGTAATACATCAGTCCATATGTCAAAGCAATGACCATAAATGAGATTCGTCAAGACCTGTGCGAGACATCGTAGGACGGAAGTAAAACGTACAGCGGAAACCAAAGTGACCAACATCTGCTAACGTTGTCAAAAGACGCGCGCGCCCTCTTTCGAATGCTGATGTAATCAAGCCGGAAGTTTTGTTTGTTTTGATAGCAATCAGGAAAGTTTGAAAAAAGTCGGCAGTAATCGTCATTTTAACTCGTTTTTGTGCAATATTTCATTTGGAAAACAGTTTTCAAAATGGCGGCGCTGACACTTAATATTTCAAAGTCTCACACAAGTCTCGTGAAGATCGCGCGGATAAGCGACGCCTGCCATGGACCAAACGAACTAAATTCAACACGGCTAAAAACCAAATAGGCCGATAAGTATAATACTTAATTGCAATTAGTTGCTAATACGAGTCACGATATAAGGTTACTAAAACCGAAAACATAATTAAATAACACATTAAGAAATAAAGCAAGTTTAAAACTGACTTCAGTTCCCCTTTAAATCGTCGGCTTTTAACGAAGAAAACCTCACAGCCATGTTTGTTTACAAATTGTTGCAGTCACTCACTAGCATAGAAGTTTTGCATCTCCGATGTGTCTCTTTTCCAGCTTTTTGATGTCCGTTGGTATGTTTTTCTCTTGTAAATATGCATGAAGAATATCTAATGAAGTTTTGGTAGCCTTTCAGGTGTTCAGCACATCTTTAGTTTAAGTTTTCAGTTTATTTATTTAGTGCTTAAACCGAGTACTGGACTAGCCTCATCTTTTCTCTTTCCCGGTGGACAAAGAAATGATTCTGTGCATGCACAGCAGAAAAGTTTTGTCATTGGATCTTCACATGAGCGCCGACATGTGGTGTCACGTTGTCTTGACAACATGCAATATTATAACAATATTGCACGCTCATTCTCCATTGGGGAGAGCAGCGTAATACATGGAGGATAAGCGATATGATAACAATGTTGGACGGGAATAGAATGCATGTTTTTATTCCATGGAAAAAGTGGCCCGTATGTATAATAATAGTTGTTATCTAATAGTTATTCTACTTTTTATCACAATTCTTGTTTTTAGCACTATTAATGCACATTCACATGTACAAAGCACATACATGGATATATTTTTTTATCGTTACATTTTTATCTGTATAGTTTACAGTCGGCTTATTCTTGCAATCTTTTTTCCAAAAAAGTTGGGACAAAGTACAAATTGTAAATAAAAACGGAATGCAATGATGTGGAAGTTTCAAAATTCCATATTTTATTCAGAATAGAACATAGATGACATATCAAATGTTTAAACTGAGAAAATGTATCATTTAAAGAGAAAAATTAGGTGATTTTAAATTTCATGACAACAACACATCTCAAAAAAGTTGGGACAAGGCCATGTTTCCCACTGTGAGACATCCCCTTTTCTCTTTACAACAGTCTGTAAACGTCTGGGGACTGAGGAGACAAGTTGCTCAAGTTTAGGGATAGGAATGTTAACCCATTCTTGTCTAATGTAGGATTCTAGTTGCTCGACTGTCTTAGGTCTTTTTTGTCGTATCTTCCGTTTTATGATGCACCAAATGTTTTCTATGGGTGAAAGATCTGGACTGCAGGCTGGCCAGTTCAGTACCCGGACCCTTCTTCTACGCAGCCATGATGCTGTAATTGATGCAGTATGTGGTTTGGCATTGTCATGTTGGAAAATGCAAGGTCTTCCCTGAAAGAGACGTCGTCTGGTTGGGAGCACATGTTGCTCTAGAACCTGGATATACCTTTCAGCATTGATGGTGTCTTTCCAGATGTGTAAGCTGCCCATGCCACACACACTAATGCAACCCCATACCATCAGAGATGCAGGCTTCTGAACTGAGCGCTGATAACAACTTGGGTCGTCCTTCTCCTCTTTAGTCCGAATGACACGGCGTCCCTGATTTCCATAAAGAACTTCAAATTTTGATTCGTCTGACCACAGAACAGTTTTCCACTTTGCCACAATCCATTTTAAATGAGCCTTGGCCCAGAGAAGACGTCTGCGCTTCTGGATCGTGTTTAGATACGGCTTCTTCTTTGAACTATAGAGTTTTAGCTGGCAACGGCGGATGGCACGGTGAATTGTGTTCACAGATAATGTTCTCTGGAAATATTCCTGAGCCCATTTTGTGATTTCCAATACAGAAGCATGCCTGTATGTGATGCAGTGCCGTCTAAGGGCCCGAAGATCACGGGCACCCGGTATGGTTTTCCGGCCTTGACCCTTACGCACAGAGATTCTTCCAGATTCTCTGAATCTTTTGATGATATTATGCACTGTAGATGATGATATGTTCAAACTCTTTGCAATTTTACACTGTCGAACTCCTTTCTGATATTGCTCCACTATTTGTCGGTGCAGAATTAGGGGGATTGGTGATCCTCTTCCCATCTTTACTTCTGAGAGCCGCTGCCACTCCAAGATGCTCTTTTTATACCCAGTCATGTTAATGACCTATTGCCAATTGACCTAATGAGTTGCAGTTTGGTCCTCCAGCTGTTCCTTTTTTGTACCTTTAACTTTTCCAGCCTCTTATTGCCCCATCCCAACTTTTTTGAGATGTGTTGCGGTCATGAAATTTCAAATGAGCCAATATTTGGCATGAAATTTCAAAATGTCTCACTTTCGACATTTGATATGTTGTCTATGTTCTATTGTGAATACAATATCAGTTTTTGAGATTTGTAAATTATTGCATTCCATTTTTATTTACAATTTGTACTTTGTCCCAACTTTTTTGGAATCGGGGTTGTACAGTGTGCCTTTTTCTTTTCGCATGTCTGATAATTTGCTGCTGCAACAAAACAGTTTCCCAGCTTGGGATCAATAAAGTAAATCAATCTAACCATTTATAAAATAAGAAGGCGTGGATACACTTGGGAATAACTTAACGACAGAATTTACCATCATATATCTGCTTATTTTAACTTTTCTGGACACATGCACTAACAGACTGTTAGCCATTTCGATACGCATTGAGAGGTTTAATAGTAAAAATGCAAGTTTAATCACGCTAGCTTAAACATGCTAACGCATATAGCCGCCATGATCATGCATGTCAACCTTTGGTCAATCAAAACTGTATAACCAACCTTCAAAATCCTTATTTCCCTTATAAAATCCTTATAAGATGCAAATTAAAATAATTTACCTAAAATTTGAATGATAATTAACAATGATATATCCCAGTTACTTTTTATTCAATATTAATAACAATAAACCTTCAGAATGAATACAAAGCTCCAATGTTGAACAAAAACACAAAGTGTCACTCTAATGTTCTGAATTGTACTCCATGACAGCTTTTTTAGCACTCTGCACCAATACCTCACTAGGCTGCATGTCACAGCAAGTGTCTAGCTGTGTTGCTCTTACACTGCAGTAGGCCAGGTCAGTGTGTCTGCATTCAGGTTCGTTCTGCTCTCTGTGCGTATCTTCCTGACTTGAGAGAAAACTCTCTCACAGTCAGCATTACTGTGGGGTAAACAGAGCACTGCCTAACTTGAACTAAAACTCCCACTACCTTGTGTTTTCTGTCTTTTCCAGTTGTTGGCATATCAGTTTTTGAGCGCGCAAATACTGTCATCAGTGGCTGATTTTGCCTTTGGCTTGCATTCCACTGATGTAGTTTCGATTTGAAATGTTCTTTCACAATTCATACATTCCCGATGCTGCAACTTTGATGTCACGCATACACAGTGTGCAGTGTGCGTATTCTTCGTTTTTGGAGGCTGCCGGTTGGATTATGCCATTGAAAAGGTCCTTCCATTCAGGGAGAAACCTACTGCTGTATTGTGTTTTGAATTTCTTTGCCGGAGTGCCCATTCAGAATCTTTTCAGTTGCTACTGAAAGTCGGTCAGGTGGCAGGATTCTTGCAATGCGGTGTGTGCATGATCAAAAGTGGAACGAAGTCTCGCTACCACAAGATAACGCGCGATTTCATAAGACTCTTTACTGGCTGTTTGTGCTTTCTGTGGTTGTACAGTACGTTTGTAAATGTGATGCGGTCTTTTATCATCGTGGGAATTGATTATAGCTCTAAATAAATATTGAAGGTTTTTTTAAAGAATCCATATTACTTTATTTGTACGCCCGTATACTACGTTTATTGAATCAAATCCGTATAAAATACGGACATTCCGTATAGGTTGACATGTATGCATGATAGCAATATTATTTCAGTATTAACAACGTCCAGCCAACAAGCTCTCGAAATCTGCATAAAATACATTTGTTCATCAGTGAACACACATTATCGATAAAGACAAGGATGGATTTTATAAGTCGGTGTCCAAAATCATACATTTTTAACTCACTACAGAAAGCAGACTGCGGTTTAAACCAGCTGCTCTTCCTGAAACCACAGTTAATCTGTCCAGTTCATGTCCTACTGATAAATGTCCTGATTAAACACATCGGTATCAGCGAAATATCTCCAGCTGAAACTGTTTAAACTCTCCGGATCGATGTAAGACTGATTACCAACGTGAACACCTTCTGCAACATACTGGAAAGGAGCGGGGTACCAAAGGATTACAGGTGTACCTCATGTTGCTTCTCGTTTCGAGAAGGACAAAGTCTCTACTGTGCATACTCAGGTTGCAAATTTGTCAACAGATTTTTGCCGAGGTATTTTTGCTTCATTTCTTTAGAATGGGAGCAAACAGGAGCGAGTTGTCTATTTTTATCCCCCGCTGGATGAAAGGCCCGAAGGGAGATTATGCCGTGGCAACGTCTGTCCATCCATCCGTCCCGGGAAGGGTGCTCACCTTCTGAAATCAACTCCTCTCACAATTTTTGGAGGAATTTCACGCAACTTGGCAGGATTCTTTGTTATATGTCGGTAATACACATATTGCAATTTTGTTAAATTGGGTTGCATTTTAGCAGAGTTGTGGCCCTTGATTAACAACCTTGTACTTTCACAATTTCATGAAGGTGTGTTTGCCTTCTGACATCAACTCCTCTCACAATTTTTGGACGAATTTCTTGAAGCTTGGCAAAAGGCCTTGTTATATGAAGGTAATACACATATTGCAATTTAATTTTGTATGTGAAAATTTTTACCAGAGTTGTGGCCCTTGATTAGCAAAATAATACTTTGACAATTTCATGAGAGTGTGGAAATTGACTCCTCTCACAATTTTTGGAGGAATTTCACAAAACTTGGCAAAAGGCATTGTTGTATGTCAATAGTACGCATATTGTTATTTTGTTCAATTCGGTTGCATTTTACCAGAGTTGTGGCCCTTGATTAACAACTTTGTACTTTCATAATTTCATGAAGGTGTGTTTTCCTTCTGACATCAACTCCTCTCACAATTTTTGGACGGATTTCTTGAAGCTTGGCAAAAGGCCTTGTTATATGACGGTAATACGCATGTTGCAATTTAATTTCGTTTGTGAAACTTCTCCCAGAGTTTTGACCCTTAATTAAATAACTTGTACGTTGACAATTTCATGAGGGTGTACGTTCTTCTGAAATCAACTCCTCTCACAAATTGTCGAGGAATTTCACCAAACTTGGCAAAAGGCTTTGTTATATGACAGTTATACAGTATGTGTATATAAATTTCGTTGAATTTGAGCAAATTTTACCAGAGTTATGCCCTTGATTATTAACAAACTTGTACTTTGGCAATTTCATCAAGGTGTGCTTGCTTTCTGAAATCAACTTCCCTCACAATTTTTATCCCCCACTGGCTGAAAGGCCCGAAGGGGGATTATGTTGTGGCGATGTCTGTCCATCTGTCCATCTATCTGTCCTGGGAAGGGTGCTCACCTTCTGAACTCAACTCCTCTCACAATTTTTGGAGGAATTTCACGAAACTTGACAGGATTCTTTGTTATATGTCAGTAATATGCATATTGCAATTTTGTTCAATTCGGTCGCATTTTACCAGAGTTACAGCCTAGTTGCCAGCAGGGGATATTGTGCTCTCAGAGCGCTCTTGTTATACAGTTGATCATATGGATTATCGAAATACAATCACATGGTAGACAACGCGGTGGGCCTGCATGCTTGTAAGCAAGCGCTGCTTCTTGCACTGTCATGCAGATGTGTTTTTATGGGGCGGGGTTTTGGAGGGAAGGAAAGGAAGTCCAGTAAAATTGTAGATTGCACCTTTAAAAATGCAACCGTAATTCAGTAGAAATTCATACAAGCGCGATGATCATCAAACATCGGACAAATGTGTGAAACATACTGTAGGCTAACACATCTCGGTATTATAAAGAAGAAAAAAAATAAGGCAAAGGTTGAAAAAGCTTTGTAAAAACGTCACACACACGGACAGATACACTACAATTGCCATGACGGTAAAGTTCACATATTGTGTCCTATACTGTATATAATTTCTTTCTGTATAATTCAAAATAATACACTTATATTAAATTAAGACGTTTAATTGCAGCATAAACATTTTATATAAAACATAAGGTGATGCAGAATGAAATCAACACTGAATTTTACATTTCACATCACTTTAAAGGTTTTCTTGTAATTCATTACATTCCAACATGAGCACATTTCCATTTACAATGGACCATTATGATCTGATCTAACGTCTTAGACGCCCTGATCTAAAACAATCATCAGAAATTCACTTCTCCTCCTGTTTCCTGCAGTATAAATACATTTAATTTAAATAATTTTTCAGATTCTCCTCACAAATCCTCGGTATTATCTCACCGATGCACGTTCCCATGTTAAAGGTCACATCCTTGCGTTCCCACTCACGTCCTGTGATTCATTTCTCTCTCTGTATCTGCAGTGAAACCTGAAGTCAGCAGACTCTCATTAAACAGCACTGCAGAAATGGTCACCCGAGTGAACGAGTCCCGAACTCTCTGTGCTCGAGCAGCTCTTGCTGTGCTGCAGACGCTTGCATGGGACAGCATGGGGCTAGAACTGGACTCGGAATTAATCCGTATGTTCAGCTCAGGTCAAAATGTTCAATCTAAATATAGAAAAAAAGTATGCAACTTTTTTTAAAATCAAAGTTTCAATAAATTGCTTGGGTCAGTTTATTGTAATCCGTTACAAATTATAAATAACAATACTATAATACTGCACGGAGGGGTGTCGTTTATTTTCAGTTGAGAGTGAAATATGAAACAAAAACAATTTTAGATTCTAGTTCCTGTCATATGACCTTCAGAAGATGTTCTTAGAATGATGACTGTGAAGAAAAAAAAAAAACATGGACGACGTGGCTCCAAGTCAAAGTCAGAGATACACATTCACTTGACTCCGCCTACTTTATCCCAACACACAAATTCCAGCGTTAAAGCGATTCGGCCTTTCGATTTCATAAAATCAGTGAAATTTAGTTCCGTCTGAAATGTGCTCATTGTGATGTTTATTTCTGTAATAGCTCACAAAATATCAGGCCATTCTGTGGCTGGGAAGTTATTTAATTTGAGGGGATTAAAACAAATAATGTGCATGAAATCGCTCGCTTTGCGCAGTCAAGCAGACAGAGGAAGTCCGTGTGTGTGTGTGTGTGTGTGTGTGCGCATGCGCAGGTTTACCTTTGACATCATTTTGTCGCTAAACGAACAGCTGATCACACCGAGGTGCTCGCTGAGTGCTGATATTTATTAGTTTGATATTTCCTGCGTTTCCTTTCCTTCGTATATAACATAACGTCTTTTCTTCTCGCTTTCTTTCCGTTACTGTAGTCGCTCTTTCACGTTTCATTCACACACTCACGTCCTCCATTTTTCTCTCCTGTTTCAAATTTGTATCCCACAATGCCTTGCGCGAACGGGGAAAACCTACCACGTGATGCATGACATCGTATCTTGAATCGGGTCATGGTGAAGCAGGAAAAAATAGTGGAGAATTTAGGGCCACATGGCCTTAAAGTGCATATCACGGGTAAATTCAGGAACAAGATCAATGTAATTCTCCTATTTTATATTAAACTTTGGTCAAATATCTGTAGCATTCTGCATTCTCTGCTATTTTTTTTACCTTGTGCAATACCAGAAAAATTCAGTTGAAATCAAGCCATTTGAGGCGAATTGGTCCGCCTCTGAAAAAACTTGGCATTTGGATTTCCCGGCAAACACTGATTTTCGTGACATCACGTGCGGGACGCCTCCCTCTGAATCCTACGTCAGCGCTGGTTTGTTTATGAGAAAATGACCTGGTGGTTTTCTGCAAATTTCTTCAACGTTATCACGTAATTATTAAAATGGTTAACAGATGTATCGTAGGAGGCTGTAGCAACACCAATTTTGATGGGATTAGTACTCATCGTTTCCCAAAAGACCGGACAATGAGAGAGAAATGAGAGCGCTTGGACTACACAGGCTGTGCACTGAAACTGCGCAAAGCTCTCGTAGCCTGCTGGCGCTTCCGCAGGTAACGTCACGATTCTGCCTCCAGAGTCCCTTGGGATTTTTCCAGATGCGTTTTGTTATTTTATTTTTTTTCTGCTGTAGACAGATGACCTTGTGCAAAATTACCCTTCTGGATGAGTGTGTAAAGGGACAAACTTTCATATAAAAAAACGAAATTGTTCCA
Organism: Neoarius graeffei; assembly: GCF_027579695.1. Classification (NCBI taxonomy): domain Eukaryota; kingdom Metazoa; phylum Chordata; class Actinopteri; order Siluriformes; family Ariidae; genus Neoarius; species Neoarius graeffei. Next base: position 5,754,047 of record NC_083574.1, read on the forward strand.
GAATATGCATTTTAAAATAATTAATTATTCTATTTTTTTTAAATAAATAAATAAAATTGGAAGTCTGTGATTCAAATTCAGTAGCTTTTGGTCCACTAAATAAAAATAATTGGGTATCGGGGAAAATTCTTTTTATGACCTACACTTGAAAAAATCTGAAAGGCAGTCAGCAATAATTTAGACGCGATGTATCCACTAGATCTCAGCCTTGGTAAGGCATGTAGCATGTAAGGGATGTAATGATGTGTGCACAGAGTGTGATATTTGAACCTTGGATATTGTGAGATGTCAGCGCCCAGGGACATTGTTTTTCTTTTAAAATAAAATCTGTATACAGGGACAAATATGAATAAATGAGCACGCGAACATGTCTTGTACGGATATTATCTGTCAGTGTAAAGAAGTTTATTTTTGGGTTTTGTTAATCTTGAAGAACCGACTGCCTGGGTGTGGACTATATCCAGAATATGGTGCTGTGTTCGGAAAGGGGGATGAAGTGTCTTGGGAAAACGAGAGAGAGAGTGAGAGAGAGAAGAAATGGCTGTGCCCAGATAGGAGTGAGATGTCGGAGTATGTCAATACACTCGACCAGCCAGCCTTCAGTCTCCCTCTCCTCTCCTCTCTCTCTCTCTCTCTCTCCTCCTCCTCTCTCTCTCGCTCTCTCTCTCTCCCCTCTCCCTCTCTCTCCTCCCTCTCTCTCAATGTCCCCTCTCCCTCTCTCTTTCCTCCTCCTCTCTCTCTCTCTTGCTGTCTCTCCCCTCTCCCTCTCTCTTCTCCCTCTCTCTCTCTCTCTGTCCCCTCTCCCTCCCTCTCTCGCTCTCTGTCTCCTCTCCCTCTCTCTCTCCTCTCCCTCCCTCCCTCTCTCTCTCTCTCTCTCTCTCTCTCGCTCTCTGTCCCCTCTCCCTCTCTCTTGCTCTCTCTCCCCTCTCCCTCTCTCCCTCTCCCTCCCTCCACCCTCTCTCTTCCCTCTCTCTCTCACTCTTTTCCTCTTTCCTGCTCCACCTTGTATTATAAATGCAATACAAGCACTATATACAGTACATATACATTCCAATCCATTAAACACTTAAGAATCACGAAGGATGAATAACGAACAGTGTTCCATCTCCGAGTACGTAACTGTTTCACAACTCCATTTGTACCATTAGTTATGATGGAAGTTCTGTGATGTTTTGGGGCTGTTTTTCCTCCAAAGACCCTGGAAACCTTGTTAGGGTCCGTGGCATCATGGACTCCCTGAAATACCAGGACAATTTAAATCAAAAGCTGGCAAATTCCTCTGCCAGGAAACTAAAACTTACAGCTATCATATCGGACAGAACTGTGACTCTAAAGACACAAAATCACAAAATAGTATCGCACTTTTCATCAAGGACGGACGCAAATTTTTTCCAGCTTAATTCCAGTTGTTCGAAAGGACCTCAGATCAAAATTTGCATTAACAGTGAAGTGGCTCAGTAAGAAATGCCTGAGTAAAGAATGAGTGGGATTTTTTTTTCAGTAGGGATAATACTCTAAGGGTGTTTTCACACCTGGTCCCCTTTAAAGGAACCAGACTCAGTCCTCTTTAAGTGGACCAAAAAGTGAACCAACAGAAAAAGAACTCAGTTCTTTTTGTGTTCACACTGTGAATTTATTACAAAGAGGACTGGGTTCTCTTTCTGGTCCAGTTAAGCTTTGATGGGGCCTCAGTCCTCTTTCTGTTCACACCAGGTCCTCTAGAGCCCTCAGACCCCCAGTGCACGGAATTCTGGGTAATTTTCTCTTGAATCAAAATGTCTGCTGCCATGCTTGCCCTGCTGTATTCTTTGATCAAAATAGTGCGGATTAAGGAAATAAATTTATTATATTATATATTTATATATTTATTAATTATATATATATATATATATATATATATATATATATATATATATATATATATATATATATATATATATAATATAGTTATATTATTGTGGCCGACTCGTCAGTCAGTAAGTTCAGAGAACTGTAAAGCGGCTGTGGTAAGTTCCAAAAGGAAGTTGAGTTTCCCTGCTACAGTCACGTGACCAACTACGGCAAACGAAGAAGGTTAAACTACAGTGAAAAAGGCGAAGTGAACCCGGTGCGCTTTTTGTTCACAATGCGCAGATTAGGCGAACCGTACCGTTCATTTTTAGTGAACCGTACTGAGACCACCTCCTGAGGTGGTCTCAGTTCGGTTTGCTTTAAAGGGGTCTGGGTACGGTTGGAGTGTCCACATATGCGCAAAAAATGCTGAGTCATCGATCTGAGTTCGGTTAGATGGCTGAAAGGGACCAAGTGTGAAAACACCCTAAATCAACAGAGTGATGAAACAGTACTGAGAGAGCACAGGTTCATCATGTGAAAGAGGTTTCCTGCTTTAGGAAATAAAGACAAGCTCATAGTGAGATGCTCGTCCGTATTATTATGTCGCCAATATGAAGTCTACTCTGAGTAAACATACAGTGGTACTTGAAAGTTTGTGAACCCTTTAGAATTTTCTATATTTCTGCATAAATATGACCTAAAACAACATCAGATTTTCACACAAGTCCTAAAAGTAGATAAAGAGAACCCAGTTCAACAAATGAGACAAAAATATTATACTTGGTCATTTATTTATTGAGGAAAATGATCCAATATTACATATCTGTGAGTGGCAAAAGTATGTGAACCTCTCGGATTAGCAGTTAATTTGAAGGTGAAATTAGAGTCAGGTGTTTTCAATCAATGGGATGACAATCAGGTGTGAGTGGGCACCCTGTTTTATTTAAAGAACAGCGATCTATCACACAGTTGGACAGATTGTGTACAAATGGAGGAAATTCAAGACCATTGTTACCCTCCCCAGGAGTGGTCGACCAACAAAAATCACTCCAAGAGCAAGGCGTGTAATAGTCGGCGAGGTCACAAAGGACCCCAGGGCAACTTCTAAGCAATTGAAGGCCTCTCTCACATTGGCTAATGTTAATGTTCATGAGTCCACCATCAGGAGGACACTGAGCAACAATGGTGTGCATGGCAGGGTTGCAAGAAGAAAGCCACTGCTCTCCAAAAAGAACATTACTGCTCATCTGCAGTTTGCTAAAGATCATGTGGACAAGCCAGAAGGCTATTGGAAAAATGTTTTGTGGACGGATGAGACCAAAATAGAACTTCTCGCTTTAAATGAGAAGCGTTATGTTTGGAGAAAGGAAAACACTGCATTCCAGCATAAGAACCTTATCCCATCTGTGAAACATGGTGGTGGTAGTATCATGGTTTGGGCCTGTTTTGCTGCATCTGGGCCAGAACGGCTTGCCATCATTGATGGAACAATGAATTCTGAATTATACCAGCGAATTCTAAAGGAAAATGTCAGGACATCTGTCCATGAACTGAATCTCAAGAGAAGGTGGGTCATGCAGCAAGACAACGACCCTAAGTACACAAGTCGTTCTACCAAAGAATAGTTAAAGAAGAATAAAGTTAATGTTTTGGAATGGCCAAGTCAAAGTCCTGACCTTAATCCAATGGAAATGTTGTGGAAGGACCTGAAGCGAGCAGTTCATGTGAGGAAATCCACCAGCATCCCAGAGTTGAAGCTGTTCTGTACGGAGGAACGGGCTAAAATTCCTCCAAGTCAGTGTGCAGGACTGATCAACAGTTACCGCAAACGTTTAGTTGCAGTTATTGCTGCACAAGGGGGTCACACCAGATACTGAAAGCAAAGGTTCATATACTTTTGCCACTCACAGATATGTAATATTGGATCATTTTCCTCAATAAATAAATGACCAAGTATAATATTTTTTGTCTCATTTGTTTAACTGGGTTCTCTTTATCTACTTTTAGGACTTGTGTGAAAATCTGATGATGTTTTAGGTCATATTTATGCAGAAATATAGAAAATTCTAAAGGGCTCACAAACTTTCAAGCACCACTGTAGTTATACAACACAGGTATGATGACCTATCATTTGTCTTTTTACATTTTCTAATCACTCCACATGTCTGTTCTGTCTTTATTGGCCTCAGTGACCTTTGCCGCATATAATTTTGCCTTTTCTCCTTGTCACTTGAGTGTAATATGTACAGTAATATTGGATCTGCACGGCTCCCGCTGTCTCTAGCGAGTTTAATTAAGCGGGTGAGTGGTGAAAGCTGAGTGGCGAAGGCCGAGAGGCGTGCAGTTGTACTGAAAGACTGTCTTGAGCTTGTGGTGTCTGGAAGCTGCAGGGAAGAGGACATGGCAGAGGTAGGTGGTAAGGGACATGACCCATGTCGAGCTCTTCTGTTCTCATTAGAGATGGCATGGAAGCGGCTGGTGTTTGTCCCTCACAGGAAGTTCAGTGCTAATTAGGCTCAGGAGGCCGGCTCGACGGGTCGATGGGGTCGGTACCGGCAACGACTGGCCTCCTGTTTGAGCATATTTACTCATCAGCTTTTAACCAGAGCAGAGTGTGTGCGTGTGTGTGTGTGTGTGTGTGTGTGTGTGTGTGTGTGTGTGTGTCTCACTTTCACATCAAAATGCATCATCATGCAGGGATTTGTGTTCAAACGTGTGCCTTCAGTGCTTGTCTACAAAACTAATTGGCTTTATATTGGACTCTCTCAGCCACTTCCCATTAATCAGCAGTCAGAAATTCTCTCAAACAGCTTTAAGGCAAAATTAAAAAAAACTTATACAGCTGATAAATTGCTTTCTTTCAGCACAACCCCAAAGCCCTGACTTTTAGCAATGTCTCGAACACCTAACATTTAATATTGTTAATTATACCTGTCTTGAAAACCCTGTTAAAGGTGTAGAAATGGACTTAATGCATTCTTGGCTGTTTGCCTTTTCTTTTTTTTTTTAACCCTAATCGTTCACATCATTTTTCTTAGACCACCTGACAGCTTCTTTCTTCCTTTGTACAGTCCATCATGATCGCGGAATTGAATTCGGTGCGGATACTTGTGTACAAGTTTGCAAAATATGAATACAAATATAGACCAAGTGACTTTTTTTTTTTTCTTCGAGCCCATCCACTTTAACGTTCAACCTGAGATGCTTTTCTGCTCACCACGGTTGTACAGAGTGATTATTTGAGTTACTGGAGCATTGTTGTCAGCTCTGGTGCTACTCCTCTGTCCTCTGTTTTTTTTTTCCAAAAATTCTGTGTGTAGAGACTGCTGTGTGTTCAAATCCCAGGAGATCAGCTGTTTCTTAAATATTCAAACCAGCCCATCTGGCACTCACCACCATGCCACGGTCAAAGTCACTGAGATCACTGAGAAGCTCTTGATCTCTATGTGCATGATTTTGCATGTTGTCCTGCTGGCTCGAGATTCGTTGATTGGATAATTGCACGAATGAGCAGGTGTAAAGGTGTCATATGCAGCATATAGCAGGATATTTAACAGTTATTCCACGAAGTCGAGTCGTACATGGGCTGATAGTCATGTACAACAAGATTGAGTGGAATAACCGTTTTATTCTATGCACATTCACTGGATTTTGAGAAACAGAGCATTTTTATTTTTTGTAAATTCGATGAATAAAAACTTTATACAAGATGTCAGACAAAATCGTTTCCACTTATGTGAACTTCTTAAAAACCTATCGATGGCTATACAAATTGACTTTAGTGTTGTTGTTGTTTTTTTTTGTAGAAAGTGCCATCTTGCTGTCATGCTGTCAAGGTATAGAAAAGCTTTAGACATTTATTTCATTCTTCCTTGGACATTTCAGTTCTGTAATTTTCAAACTTCTTTGAGCTTTTGAACCAGTCTAAAAAAAAAAAATCAACACATTTTAAAGCGAGACTGCCTTTCAGATTTTTCAAGTGTAGGTCATAAAAAGAATTTTCCCCGACACCCAATTATTTTTGTTTAGTGGACCGAAAGCTCTTGAATTCGAATCACAGACTTCCAATTTTATATATAGAACAATTAATGAATTTAGAGCCACGCGGTCCTAAATTCTCCGCTATTTTTTTCTGCTTCACCATGACACAATACAAGATACTACGTGGTGGGTTTTCCCCGTTCACGCAAGGCACTGTGGGATACAAATTTGAAATGGGAGAGAAAAATGGAGGATGTGAGTGTGCGAATGAAACGTGAAAGACTGACTACAGGAACTGAAAGCGAGAAGAAAAGACGTTATGTTCTATACGAAGGAACGGAAACGCAGGACCAAACTAATAAATATCGGCGCTCAGCGAGCACCTCGGTGTGATCAGCTGTTCGTTTAGCGACAGAATGATGTCAAAGGTAAACCTGCACATGCGCACACACGGACTTCCTCTGTCTGCTTGACTGCACGAAGCGAACGATTTCATGCACATTATTCGCTTTAATCCCCTCAAATTAAATAACTTCCCAGCCACAGAATGGCCTGATATTTTGTGAGATATTAGAGAAATAAATATATATCACAATCAGCAAATTTCAGCCGGAACTAAATTTCACTGATTTTGTGAAATTGAAAGGCCATCTAGCTTTAAAGGGGAACTGAAGACAAATTTTTTATTATCAAAATTCTATCTCATTTTATTAAATATCGGAATGCATTTTTGATCGCTATTTTGTCACTGCTACAGCAAGTGATGAGTGTTTGAAATATGCTCTGTAATATATCAGTCCATACGTCAAAGCAACGGCCGTAAATGAGATTCTTTGAGACCTGTGCAAGACATCGTAGGACGGAAGTAAAATGTACAGTGGAAATCAAAGTCACCAACATCTGCCAACGTTGTCAAAAGACGCGCGCGCCCTCTTTCAAATGCTGAAGCCGGAAGTTTTGTTTGTTTTGATGGCAATCAGGAAAGTTTGCAAAAAGTAGGCAGTAATCGTCATTTAAACTCGTTTTTGTGCAATACTTCGTTTGGAAAACAGTTTTCAAAATGGCTGCTCTGACACGTCACGTTTCGAAGTCTCGCACAAGTCTCGTGAAGATCGCGCGGATAAGCGACGCCTGCCGTGGACCAAACGAACTAAATTCAACACGGCTAAAAACCGAATAGGCCGATAAGTATAATATTTAAGTTAGTTGCCAATACGAGTCACGATATAAGGTTACTAAAACCGAAAACGTAATTGAATAACATGTTAATTAAGAAATAAAGCAAGTTTAAAAATGACTTCAGTTCTCCTTTCATGCTGAAAGATGAAGAATGTAAACAAACCGGCAAAATGACAGGAGCAATTTGTGAAAAATGCGACAATATTAATTATTGAAAAATAAAAAAGATACGTTCTTACCATCAAATACTTTCTTTCCATATTTTGGGGTTTTGTTTTCGAGTAGAGTTTTTATTTCATCCTCGGTTGGTTCAGTAACACGCGCCGCCATTTTGTTTTTCTCTACTCACGGTATATGAGTTGATATCTTTGTAGTAGAGTAGCCAATCAGAGCGCGCAATGGCTCATATCCAGTGAATGTGGATGGAATAAAGCTGTGTGTGTGTGTGTGTGTGTATATATATATATATATATATATATATATATATATATATATATATATATATACTAGTGCATCTCAAAAAATGAGAATATTGTGAAAAAGTTCAATATTTTCCATCAGTTATTTAAGAAAGTGAAAATGTTATATATTATAGACTCATTACAAACTAAAATGTTTCAAGCATTTTTCTATTTTAATTTTAATCAGTATGGCATACAGTACAAAAACATAAAAAAAAATCTCAAAATATTAGAATATTTCATTTCGAGTTTGAGTAAAACAGTATGAACACAGTGCATCTCTCGGTCTAGTTCAGTCCACACAACCACAATCATGGGGAAGACTGCTGACTTGACTGTTGTCCAGAAGATGATCACTGATGCCCTCCACAAGGAGGGTAAGCCACAAAAGGTCATTACTGAAAAGGGTGGCTGGAAAAGGTGCACAAGCAACAGGGATGGCCGCAGTCTTGAGAGGATTGTCAAAAAAAGTTGATTCAAGAACTTGGGAGAGCTTCACAAGGAGTGGACTGAGGCTGGTGTCAGTGTATCAAGACCCATCACGAACAGACATCTTCAAGAAAGGGGATACAACTTTCGCATTCCTAATATCAAGCTACTCCTGAGCCAGAGACAATGTCAGAAGTGTCTTATCTGGGTTAAGGAAAGAAAGAAATGGACTGTTGCTCAGTGGTCCAAAGTCCTCTTTTCAGATGAAAGTACATTTTGCATTTAATTTGGAAATCACGGTTCTAGAGTCTGGAGGAAGAGTGGAGAGGCACAGAATCCAAGGTGTTTGAAGCCCAGTGTGAAGTTTCCACAGTCTGTGATGATTTGGGGTGCCATGTCATCTGCTGGTGTTGGTCCACTGTATTTTATCAAGTCCAAAGTCAACACAGCCATCTACCAGGAGATTTTAGAGCACTTCATGCTTCCATCTGCTGACGAGCTTTTTGGAGATGCTGATTTCCTTTTCCAGCAGGACTTAGCACCTACTCACAGCGCCAAAACTACTACCAAATGGTTTGCTGACCATGATATTACTGTGTTTGATTGGCCAGCCAACTTGCCTGACCTGAACCTCATAGAGAATCTATGGGGTACTGTCAAGAGGAAGATGAGAAACACCCGACCCAAAAATACAGATACGCTGAAGGCCACTATCAAAGCAACCTGGGCTTCAATAACACCTCAGCAGTGCCACAGACTGATCACCTCCATGCCACACCGCATTGATACAGTAATTCATGGTAAAGGAGCCCCAACCAAGTATTGAGTGTATAAATGAATATACTTTTCAGAAGTTGGACATTTCTGTATTGTAAATCCTTTTTTTGATTGATCTTAGGGAATATTCTAATAATTTGAGATACTGGATTTCTGATTTTCATGAGCTATAAGCCATAATCATCAAAATTAAAACAAAACAGGCTTTAAATATTTCACTTTACATGTAATGAATATAGAATATATGAAAGTTTACCTTTTTGAATTAAATTATGAAAAAAGGAACTTTTTCATGGTATTCTAATTTTTTGAGATGCACTAGTGTGCATATATATATATATATATATATATATATATATATATATATATATATATATAAACTGTATTAGCATACATATCATGTGTGTCATGACAGTATCTTCAACTATAGTGATACTGTATATTTTGCGATATCTCCTACACACTTAGCATTTTCTATCCACCCATTTGTCCTTTAGGTCTTTTTTTTCCTACTCATCTCACTCACACACTCGCTCTGTGCAGCCGCTGCTGTCAATTCAGTCAAATTAATTCTGTGGAAAGAGAATAAAGACTTCATCTCCGGTTAGGTAACACTTTTATCTAGTTTCTTTTATCATAACCTCGTGTCTGGTGACTCACCGAGTCCCCTGAAAACTTCTCATCTTCGTGAAAGTTGTTGGAGGAAAGGTGACGGAATCCAGTCTTAGCACTTAGCGGCTGGTCGAGAAGAAGTGCGGACTGTTAAGTTGTGTGTTTGTAGGTGGATTCCCTTGACACGCACAAACTGGAGCGTTTACCTGCAGATATTTATATGGAAAGGTTGAAGCCCTGTGTGTAACGCAGTCACGGTGTTGCTCGCAGCGTTGTGTGGAGGTTGTGTGTGGAACGTGGAGATGATGTGGTATCTGAGAGCCTGCAGGCTAAAGGTGACCGTGCAAATTTCTCCCACATTGGTCCATCTTCTGAATATTTCTCCTACATCGGTCCATGTGCTAGTTGTAAGCACAGCTCCAGTCGATTAGAAACACTGGATGATGTTCAAGATGATGTTAAGAGCCAGTTTCAGTGTCAGGAACCTGTCGTATGAATCCTGATTCGACAAAATAATTTACATTGATCTACGACTGGTTAAGAGATTGAATTATTTGGGGGCGTGGTGTGATGTGGCCTGATAAGAAACATACAGTAGTTACTGTTACCACCCCGAAGGTGATGACCTTCCAATAACAGCACGCCCTGAAGTGTTTTATTCCTCTTCTACCACAGCGGTTTGGTCGGGATTGCAATTTTTATTCATTATGAGCTCATCCGGCCGACAGGCAATGAGTTTACGCCATCATGTGTTGTCCGTCATCCATCCAGCGTCGTCCACATTTCATGAAAATCTCCTCTTCTCTCTCAATTCTTCACTGATTTTTATTCTTTTTGGGAGGAAGGTAGATCTGCCTGGGGTGTATATACAGTAGCTTCTACTGTATGAAGTAATTAATCAATCCCTAACGAGCAGTTTCCATACAAATAGCTTCTTCTCCCTCAATTCTTCACTGGTTTTGATTCTTTCCAGCATGAAAGTAGGGGTACCTAGGGTGAATATAACTTCTACCCAGATTTGCTTAATTACAATTATTAATGAAGGTATGGACTAATTAAGCCTTAACAACAAAATCACTTCTTCTCGGTCAATTCCTCGCCATTTTGGATTCTTTCTGGTAAATAGGTCAGTATTTCTAGGGTGGATATCGCTTCTATATATAGCTTGTATATAGTGTATATAGCTTGTAACATTTATTGTGCAAGGTGGCCAACTTTAGATCGTTCCTTCTGGACTAGACGGGGCCGGAGTGAGCTACGCCATCATTACGTTACATTTCATGCTTGGGAACATCCACGAATCAAGTTCCTTTTCTCACTTGTTCTAGCAGATATAAACAGTTGTTCTCTAAACAGCCTCGATTTCTTTCTCACTTTAGAGGTTAATAGGGTGAAAAAAAAACTCAGCTGGTCATCATGCTACCAAGAAACCAGAAAGTGAAAAAAATTGGCCTGAAGACATTCTGAGGTCAGAAATCATAAGAATTAATCATCATCATCATCTTCTGACCAATCAGAGCATTACATTACATGCATTTAGCAGATGTTCTTATCCAAAGCAATGTACAAGACCCTGACATACCCACAGTGAGCAACCTGGGCAGCAGTTGGGGGTTCGGTGCCTTGCTCAGGGCACTTCAGCCACTCCTGCTGGTCCAGGGAATCAAACCAGCAACCTTTTGGTCCCAAAGCTACTTCTCTAACCTTCAGGCCATGGCTTCCCCAAGAGCAGAGACATCAGCAGTGATGTTGTGGTATAATTTTACAGTGGTGCTTGAAAGTTTGTGAACCCTTTAGAATTTTCTATATTTCTGCATAAATATGACCTAAAACATCAACAGATTTTCACACAAGTCCTAAAAGTAGATAAAGAGAACCCAGTTAAACAAATGAGACAAAAATATTATACTTGGCCACTTATTTATTGAGGAAAATGATCCAATATTACATATCTGTGAGTGGCAAAAGTATGTGAACCTCTCGGATTAGCAGTTAATTTGAAGGTGAAATTAGAGTCAGGTGTTTTCAATCAACGGGATGACAATCAGGTGTGAGTGGGCACCCTGTTTTATTTAAAGAACAGGGATCTATCAAAGTCTGATCTTCACAACACATGTTTGTGGAAGTGTATCATGGCACGAACAAAGGAGATTTCTGAGGACCTCAGAAAAAGCGTTGTTGATGCTCATCAGGCTGGAAAAGGTTACAAAACCATCTCTAAAGAGTTTGGACTCCACCAATCCACAGTCAGACAGATTGTGTACAAATGGAGGAAATTCAGGACCATTATTACCCTCCCCAGGAGTGGTCGACCAACAAAAATCACTCCAAGAGCAAGGCATGTGATAGTCGCCGAGTTCATAAAGGACCCCAGGGTAACTTCTAAGCAACTGAAGGCCTCTCTCACATTGGCTAATGTTAATGTTCATGAGTCCGCCATCAGGAGACCACTGAACAACAATGGTGTGCATGGCAGGGTTGCAAGGAGAAAGCCACTGCTCTCCAAAAAGAATATTGCTGCTTGTCTGCAGTTTGCTAAAGATCACGTGAACAATCCAGAAGGCTATTGGAAAAATGTTTTGTGGATGGATGAGATGAAAATAGAATATTTGGTTTAAATGAGAAGTGTTATGTTTGGAGAAAGGAAAACACTGCATTCCAGCATAAGAACCTTATCCCATCTGTGAAACATGGTGGTGGTAGTATCACGGTTTGGACTTGTTTTGCTGCATCTGGTCCAGGACGGCTTGCCATCGTTGATGGAACAATGAATTCTGAATTATACCAGTGAATTCTCAAGGAAAATGTCAGGACATCTGTCCATGAACTGAATCTCAAAAGAAGGTGGTTCATGCAGCAAGACAACGACCCTAAGCACACAAGTCATTCTACCAAAGAATGGTTAAAGAAGAATAAAGTTAATGTTTTGGAATGGCCAAGTCAAAGTCCTGACCTTGATCCAGTTGAAATGTTGTGGAAGGACCTGAAGCGAGCAGTTCATGTGAGGAAACCCACCAACATCCCAGAGTTGAAGCTGTTCTGTACGGAGGAACGGGCTAAAATTCCTCCAAGCCGGTGTGCAGGACTGATCAACGGTTACCGCAAACGTTTAGTTGCAGTTATTGCTGCACAAGGGGGTCACACCAGATACTGAAAGCAAAGGTTCACATACTTTTGCCACTCACAGATATGCAATACTGGATCATTTTCTTCAATAAATAAATGACCAAGTACAATATTTTTTGTCTCATTTGTTTAACTGGGTTCTCTTTATCTACTTTTAGGACTTGTGTGAAAATCTGATGATGTTTTAGGTCATATTTATGCAGAAATATAGAAAATTCTAAAGGGTTCACAAACTTTCAAGCACCACTGTATATGAATCTCAAAGCTTCATTCATTTGTATGGGCAAAAAATCAGTGGAAGGCAACGGAGGAAAAAAGGGATGCATGAAAATCAAGGAAAAGACGAGTGTATTTTTCAGATGAGGGGATGGATATGCGGGGGGGATTTGACCTGAGGTTGGTATGTTAGCCTTAGCATGTTACCATGCTAGCTGTTATCCATTAGCATATTAGCTTGAGCATATTAGCATGCTAGCAGTTAACATGTTAGCCTTAGCATGTCAGCATGCTTGCTGTTAGCATTAGCATGTTATCCATATTACATTAGTGTGTTAGAAAGCTAACTATAAACATGTTATCCATTAACATATTAGCATGCTAGCTGTTACCATGTGAAATGTTAACATGCTAACTTTAGCATGTTAGCTTGCTACCTGTTAAAATGTTAGATGTTAGCATGCTAGCTGTTAACATTAGCCATTAGCATATTAGTATGTTAACTATTGCCATATTACCCTTAGCTTATTAGCATGCTAACAGTTAACGTTAGTCATTAGCATGTCAATATACTCACTGTTAGCATATTAGCATTAGTATGTTAGCATGTTAGCCATAGTATGTTAGCATGCTAGCTATAAACATGTTAGTCATTAGCATGTCAGCATGCTCGCTAAACATGTTATCCATTAGCATATTAGCATGTTGGGCGGCACGGTGGTGTAGTGGTTAGCGCTGTCGCCTCACAGCAAGAAGGTCCGGGTTCGAGCCCCGTGGCCGGCGAGGGCCTTTCTGTGTGGAGTTTGCATGTTCTCCCCATGTCCGCGTGGGTTTCCTCCGGGTGCTCCGGTTTCCCCCACAGTCCAAAGACATGCAGGTTAGGTTAACTGGTGACTCTAAATTGAGCGTAGGTGTGAATGTGAGTGTGAATGGTTGTCTGTGTCTATGTGTCAGCCCTGTGATGACCTGGCGACTTGTCCAGGGTGTACCCCGCCTTTCGCCCGTAGTCAGCTGGGATAGGCTCCAGCTTGCCTGCGACCCTGTAGAAGGATAAAGCGACTAGAGATAATGAGATGAGATGAGATATTAGCATGTGAACTGTTAGCAAGTTAGCCTTAGCATGTTAGCATGCTTGATGTTAATGGTTTGCTGTATCGGCACAATCACACTTTGAGCTCAGCCATTTAAAATAGATTTTAAGGTGTGAGGTCTGATTTCTGATCCAGTCAGTTACTGTTGGTGACCCTCTGGTACAGCTGAGTAAGCACACTTTGCATTTTCTCTGAGGAAACGCAGTCGAGTTTGATATGAATCTCGCTACCGTGTTGTTTTATGTTGCTCAAGAGACGCTGTCACTAACGTTGCATAATAATCTCATACAGAAATTGAGTTTTTGTTGTACCCAGACTTGACTTACCGTATGGATGTAGCGTACAGTAGTTTATTTGTTCAAGCAGTTCAAACAAACCAAAAAACTGGAGCTATGTTTGCAGTTGTATTTACAGTTAGCCTTTAATGAAGTTCTTTTCTGAGCCGGTGTGTCAACCAAAACATGCTGCCAAGCAACTCGCACATCAAATATATCACTCAGGAATTTGGTATCTCCCCATCTTGTCCTTCTCAGTCTGTCTACAAAGCCTGTGAAAAACGCCTGGCTCCTCAGGAGAAGTAATTAGGGCCGGTACGTGTTTATTTTTAGGCACCTGTGTGCATCATGTGTTTTTGACAAAATGCAGAAGAGTTACAGTGTCACTTCTGAGTCTCACGGTTTCTCTGTCTCTCCGTATCCGGGAGGAAGTCATGTTTATTTCATCAGCCCAGGGTTTTCCTTTTGTCGTGAGAAGGCACGGCAGATCGGCTGCCTATCTCTCTGCCACTCGTCAATGGCACAGCCATCACCACCACTTTTAACTCCTCTCCCCCCCACACATCCATCCCTGACAGCTCCTCCTGTTAGATTCCTGTTATGTTCTTGCCTTTTTTTTCTGTCACAGTCATCCCATGTGTCTGTCTTCACTGCTTCCTTCTTTCTCTCTCTCTCTCTTTTTCTTTCTTTCTCAACCTTTCTTTTTTCTCTCCTTTGAGGAAGCATCCAAAAGCTTGCTGTTGTGCATCAAGGCCTCGTGCCTCATCCCTCCTGCCAAAGGACGAGGTTAACACTTTTTTTTTAAAAGTGCTGGATCTCGTTTTTGCTTTTTTCTTCTTCTTCTTCTTTACTCTCATCAAAAGAGAGATGGTTGCTAAAAATGGTGTCGGAGATAACAAAGTGGAGTCAATCTCTGATGCCGTACCACTGGTGGAGTAACAATTAAGTGTGCCATGATAGGAAAATAATCAACGATGGGATGGTGTGATGAAGCAGAGTTACTGTTCCCACCTCGATGTTGATTATTTTCATATCGCAGCATGTCCTGATGTGTTTTATTCCTCTTACTTATACAACAGCAATTTTCCACGTTTTATTTTTATACTTTTTATCCCTTGATAGTTACATTAGTTACATGTTGTGGAATATCCACGAAGCAAGTTATTTCCTGTTATCGCATACTTTAAGCACTCATTCGTTCACCGTCATCAATGACATTATTATTTTTCTAATATTTGTGTTACTAATCATTTTTTAATTTATTCATAGCCTGATTGCTTGTTTAGAGTCACGCATTGATAGTCATAGATCTAAAGTTCTATGGATCTACAGGTTTACGGTGGTGTGTGTTATCCGTTGCAGAGCTCCACATTGGAAGAATTGGCCGGGAGCAGTAAAGAGGACGCTCGACAACTGACTGCACCACTGAGGGAGGTTTCCAAGCATGTCCACGCTCCATCTGGGGAATCTGGGATCACCTTCACAAGTTCTCATCTCTCGAGCGAGGACAGAAATCGATCACCTTCAGGTGAGTCCATGCGGTTCTTCTTCATTCTCTATCCTCTTTGTGCTCTCCTCTCTGGTTTTCAGAGGTTTAGCCTGGAGCGTTTTTCCTTCAGCCATTCATTATGCTGAATTTTTCCTGATCCTTTTACACCTACACCTTGAAACTCATGGATACTCACAGATGGCACCATCATCATCATAGAACCGAACAGCACTTCTAAATACAACGGTCTGATCATTCATGAATCAAAATCGGTCTAAAATTGTTACTCTACAGTTTAAGAACAATATTGGAGGTTGAAACTTGACCTATAGTTATTTAAATAATGGTTCTTCAAGCATTGGACCCTTCTCTGACAAGGTAACACTCTGTTCTAGGGTTTTTCCCAAGAATGTGTATGCAAGATGACAGACTTAGTGATGTACAACAGCATTAGAAATGAAGAACCCAGTTTGGGTTCTTCTACAAGTACCCCTTTTCCACCAGGGCAGTTCCAGGGCCAGTTTGGAGCCAGTGCCTAATCTCGAATCAGTTCTTTGCATTTTGAAAGCCAAAGAACCTGCCCTCGGCTAGGAAAACTGGTTCCAGAGGAGAACCAACTCTTTGCTGGTCTAGAACCAAGAACCGCTTACATCAGGGCTGGGGGAAGGATTATTATGACCAAATCAAGTTTTGTGACTGCAATTTTTTTTAAAAACAGAGCTAGTGTAGTGTCTAGTCTGACTATTCTAAAGGAGAAGAAAAGACGACGATGTCTGTCATTGTTGTGATTGACGCTAGCAGCGCTAGCATAGCGGGCTAGCAGCTCTAGCAGGACGGGCTAGCGGCTGTGAAAGTGGAGATATATCCAGTGACGTAATGCTCTCTAGCCAGTAGAAAAGCAAATCAGTTCTTAGAAGGTTCGCAAGTTGAGCCAGGTCCAAACCAGCACTAGCACCAACACAGAACTAGCACCTGGTTCATGTTGGTGGTAAAGGACAACCCCCCCCCCCCCCCCCCCCCAAAAAAAAAAATTAATGGTGCTAGATTTAACCTTTTTTTCTGCAAATGTTGGATAAACTACTAAAACAGTAAGCTTGCATGATGCAGCATGGTTTGTGCATGTTCCTGACGGGTTCTAGGATAATTAAAAAAAAAAAAAAACCTGTACGGTTCTAGATTTAACCTTTTCTCTCCCTGCAAGTCCAGGTTTGTAATTTCTCTCATTCCTTGAGCATTCCTCAATAGTTCTTTGAATGAAAGATGAACAAATTTTTAACTTTCTAAAGGGGTTCATCGGACCTGGTTAAGTTCTTCCTGGAACCTTTCTGGGTTTAAGACAAGCTGAAAGTGTGCTACATAGAACAAAGAATAAACTCCTCTTTAGTTTAGTTCCTTTTGCCAGTCTCATTTTTCTCTTTGCCGTAAACAACAAGGAGTTCTGTCCGAAATCTTTCCTTAAGAAACCCAACGACACATCAGCAGCGTAAAAGAACCAACATTATCAGAGATATCCAGTTGAGCGATAAGAAAGAACAGGTTTTGGCAGGGTTGTTTTATCCGGCCTTCAAGTGCTTCTCGGAATTTCATGCTTATGAATTCGGAGGTTGTAATTACGTGGCTTTGGCCAGAAGAAATGGATGACGTGAGAATACTTCTTGCGATGAAATGTTTATATTGCTTGACTGTAAGAAAATAAAGAGGTGGCTAATTATCACATAAACCTTGCCGTATGGCGTAGACATCGTGTTCGTATTGGCGCTATGACTTTTGGTTATTGGCTCAGAAAATCTGGGTTCATAGAAAAATACGAGTTCCCGAGTTGTAATTACGACGCCGTGGTGCTGTTCATGTCATAATTATGACATTTACGACGTAACTTAAACGGATTCAACAAAAGCAACTGGTTTTTAATGCACTTTGCCACAAATCAGTCTGACGTGTCAGCTACTTCCTAACTGTACTTCCTGTGTCTTTTCTTAGCATATGCTGCTATCCAGTACGGGTCTTGTCTCCATCCTGCGCTGGAAAGAGAAAAAGAAAAAGCCGAATGAGGCAAGTAAATGAGGAAAACCGAGTGGTTTTAAAAGCTCAGGGCTTATAATTGGCGGGGAATACCAGTACTGAGTTACAGGGAAACTGGGATGTCTGGTGCTTTCCAGTGCAATATACTGTAGCTAAGATGCTATGATAAGCTTTTATGATAAGTGATTTTTGCACTTTTGTGGTCTAGATGGCCTTCTAGTTCTCATCTGACACACAAAAAATATGGAAACGTAAAAGGATGGGGTCTCGATTTGACTAAAGTTAGCTCCTCTAGCTTATCTCTCGGATATTCCAATATGCTTGTGAAGCAGGACAGAGAGAGCGGAAACAGCTTGTCAGCTCCTGTTTGTTTTAATCATCGTCTACCTGCCGAGTGGCGCATTAAAGCACTAAGAGCCAATGCACTCTGTACAACCCCGAGCAAATAAACTCTCCCTTTACAGCGGCGGATATGAGTCCAAATGTGTCCTGATGACAAGAGTCTTACATCATGCTGCCATCCTGAGTGCTTCAGAAGCGCAGAAGATGAAAGTGTGGCGTAGATAAGAGATGAATCTACTTGATCATGTCTGGAGTTTTCTGTGAAAGAAAATGTTTTTGTTTTGTTTGCTTGTTTTTGCTTAATCTCTGTCCAACACGTGCATAGCGAATGTCTGATTAGCATAGACAAAATTTCGACATGTTTCCCTGAAAAAAAAAAAGCACAGAAAATAACCCTGTTCTCTTTAAAGTCAAACAAAACCCAAAAATAAACGCTGGTTGCCGAGCACAGCAAGTGCCCTGATGTGCCCTCTGCACGGTTAAACTAAAAATAAAACTTTATAACAGTTTATCTATTTTAAAAGTTATGATATTTCTAAAAAAAAATAGGCTTACATGGATGCAACCATTTGCACTGAAACTGGATATCTGCCTGTGATTAGTACACCGTTTCCCTTCATTACACAGAGCCACCAAATACAGGCTTCTAACGCTTTAAAAAAAATCCCCAGGCGCCACCGTTCTCTCTCTCTCTCTCCCTCTATGCATGTTTTCACTGGTGTATTGCCCCACCCCTATTTCAAACCTTAATCATGTTGAGCTCCACCTCCTCTCTCTCTTTATCTCCGTGTTTTCACTGCTTCAGCAGGGTTAAATACAGAGAAAGAACTTCACGCTACTGTAATGTATATGTGACAAATAAAGGCTTCTAATTCTGAAAAAAAAAATCCCCAGGTGCCACTGCGCTCTCTCTCTCTCTCTCTCTCTCTCTCTCTCTCTCTCTTTCTCTCTCTCTGTGATTTTTACTGGCAGCAAAATCCACGAATCAACAGATTTCACTTTTATGAAGTTTAAATCTCACGTGGCTCGATAACACATGTGCAGTACTGACACAGATACCAGTAAACAGTGGTCAGTGTCATAGCAACAATGCAATTCTTGCCATCTAAAAAGATCGCTTTTCTCAGTGAATAAAACCATTTATTCATCTCATCTCATTATCTCTAGCCGCTTTATCCTGTTCTACAGGGTCGCAGGCAAGCTGGAGCCTATCCCAGCTGACTACGGGCGAAAGGCGGGGTACACCCTGGACAAGTCGCCAGGTCATCACAGGGCTGACACATAGACACAGACAACCATTCACACTCACATTCACACCTACGCTCAATTTAGAGTCACCAGTTAACCTAACCTGCATGTCTTTGGACTGTGGGGGAAACCGGAGCACCCAGAAGAAACCCACGCGGACACGGGGAGAACATGCAAACTCCGCACAGAAAGGCCCTCGCCGGCCACGGGGCTCGAACCTGGACCTTCTTGCTGTGAGGCGACAGCGCTAAACACTACACCACCATGCCGCCCTAAAACCATTTATTCATTCATAAAAACAGAGTAACACTAACATGAATAACATTAACTTTAGCGTAATCTTGCCAAATAAACAGAATGTAGAAATCTACTGTAGTAACATTAGCTACCCAATATGATTTTATGATTTTGAGTTTGAAAAGAGTTTGCTAGCACGTCAGGTGGAGCTTCACTGACTAGCTAGCTTAACATTAAACCACCATGATTCCACAGGCAGATTCATTTGTGCATTGTACACACACGAGACCTGTGAGATGGACAGTATTGTCCTAGTCAGTCGCAACAAATTTACCGACTAGCTTGTAGAACCTGTAGAATAAACATTCTACCAGGTGTTTATTCTACAGGTTCTACAAGTTAGTAAATCCAGTCGGTTGCTTCAGAGGAATTAGGTTTTGTAAGCGTTGTGGCAATAATACAACAATGTGTTGACAGAAAATGTACTTTTAATACGGAAGTATTTTTATAAGCAAGTACTTCAGTACTTTAACTGAAGTAAAACTTTGACTGGACAACTTTCACTTGTACCGGAGTAGCATTTCACCTGTACTTTGACTTAAGTAATAAACTTGGGTACTTTGTCCACCTCTGGTTATTATGATGTTGAACGAATGATGAGTTAATATAAACACGCGTTTGATCAGATCAGACCATCCAGATTGGAAAATTCAGCAGTTCTGTGGTATAAAGTGACATCGTCACCGCACGTGTTTTTGACATTTTTGACAAAGATTGACGCGGTGCTCATGAACGTGTTATAAACGCCCCGTGTAGGTTTCAAATCATTACCTTTAGCACTGTTTGTTGCAACTTCCTTCGTTCTGCTCTGGTTTTGGTTGGTGAAGCGTGTGGGAAAGCTGGCAGAAGCGTGTGGTCGAACGAGAGCTTCCACAGCACTGTGGTTAAGCGGCTTTAAAGCGAAAGAGAAACAGATGAGCAGTTCCACACAAAGCAAGCTCCGTCTTTCAGAGGATGGGGACAGAGTGCCTGCTGGGATTGCAGGAGAGAGTGGAAATGCAGTTGAAATCTGAGCGAACAAGCTTCTCTCTCACACACACACACACACACACACACTATTATTATTCTTTTTTTATTTCTTGAAAATGCAATTTAGGTGAAAAGGAGGCCAGTTTCACACAGGAAGCAGAGCTGGAGAGGGGATGGGAGGAGACGTATGGGTATCTCAGACCTTACTGACCACAGCCGCAGCACACTTCTGCTAACTGAAGCTGCACAAGTGCATGTCGTGTACACCGTTCACGAATCCTCAAACACCGAGACGGCAAAAACTAGCCTAGAAGCGTACCGAGAAGTGACCCGAGTTAGGCGTCCCGATGAACGAAGACAGGAGGATCCAGCCGGGTGGTAAGACTCTGTGACAGATCTGTTCATATCGAATGTAATAAAGCTGATTTGCCTCAAAATCGTACCATTTTATACAACGTTTGCCAAAGCAGATGGTTTCCAAATAGCATCTGACGAGGCCTAGAGCTCTCCAGCTTGTCTGCCTTTTTGAAAACAGCTTGAGATATAGAGACGACGGTTGTTTATGTGCCCCCCCCCCCCCCCCCCTTCCTGATGAGCCAATCCTGCTTAGGTCACCGTAATCAGGTGTAGCGAAGGTTGTAGATGTGTGTGGGCATGAGAGGAAAGGAGAACTGAAATGGGAGGAATTTAACTCTGTAGATACGTCTTACTGAATCATTTCGTATAATTTTTTACGTTGGTTTTATTGTCCTGTCGCACTTCATCGTAACTACGAATTATGATCATTTAAATTATCTTTATGCAGCTTGTTATCATGCAATAGTACTAAACATACACGCAGTTACTCAGATTGCTCACAGGTTCTATGATGCTCGCTAGTGGGTGTGGCCTATGTTTTGTCTACTTTCAGTTGCCATGGTTGCATCGATAGCACCATGCTAGTGCGATAGCCACACGAGCTCACTCTAGCACATACTATACTGTATATAGAGTACAACAACCTACAGTATGTGATTTAAAAAAAAAAAAAACAATCCTGGAAGGAACTCTCTTGACGTCTTATTTGCATAAATGTAAATGAGATTAGTTGCATCACTTGTATTGCACATTTGAGTTCATGAGCGTCCTTTGGCCAGAAATTGACAGCTCTTTTTGAGAATTGATGACAAACAACATCAAAAACCGCATGTGATTTTCACAGGGATTTTCAGTTGACGAAAAAACGTTGCACGTGTTTTTGTGTGTTGATGCAGTTTACAGTTTGTTTTTGTGCGTGTTAGAATGGAGGGAGGTGTTAAATGAGCGTTTAGGGTGTCGCACACAGAGCCGGCTGCCTCGTTTGTGGAGCCGGCCGTCTCACAAGCTCAGGAGAGGAAT
The DNA here is from genome assembly GCF_027579695.1 of Neoarius graeffei. Taxonomy (NCBI): domain Eukaryota; kingdom Metazoa; phylum Chordata; class Actinopteri; order Siluriformes; family Ariidae; genus Neoarius; species Neoarius graeffei. The sequence goes on from NC_083574.1 coordinate 5,775,771, forward strand.
AAAGGGAAGCAGGGATGGAGAGGGAGGATGAAATGAAAAAGGCAGCACACAGGAGGAGCGAACTCTTCCTCCCCCCATCTCGGCGGAGAAGTGACGGGAGAATAGGCCAGCTGCGAGTGACAGTGATGAGCTCGCGGCGGCTGTTGTGTAGCTGGAGCAGATGGGAGTGTGTGTGTGTCTGAATTTCATAGTATACCTGTCATTTTCTCCTCTGTGTGTGTGTGTGTGTGCGTGTGTGTGTGTGTGTGTGTGTGTGTGTGTGGCGATTAAAATGCCAGTTGAGACTTCTTTTGAGTGTCTTGGCCAAGCCACACTCGGTTGAATGTTAATTCGCTGCCCTCCTTTTCCCCGTTCCTGTCCCTGTTCTTCAGAAGTACCTTCAGAAATATTTGCATACTTGCTGGTCATGATCCTGTGTTCTGCTTTCATTCACCAGCTCCAGAGTTATTAGCATCATTTATAAAAACATATTAATGGTTAATTAGCTTTATCTCACAACTCACTCACTTTCAGTAATCGCTTTATCAGGGTGATACACATTCACAGCCGTTCACTCCCAGGAGCAGTTTACCGTCGACAATCTGAACACTGGCATGATTTCTGGGAGTTAAAGAGGAAACCAGAGAATGCGGAGGAAACCCGCTCAGGAACCGGGAGAACATAATCAGAGTGAGTTTAATCTGTCGCTGAAAACATGACGACAATCTCATCCTGAACTGAAGTGCAGTTATTCATTTAAATTTAAAAAAAAACTCTTCTCATGACTGTGTGAGGAAGTTTCTGAAAAGTCCAGAATGTTCGCTCAGGACTCGTTTCTCCTGATGGAGGAAAAGATCTCTGAATAAATCAGTGTGGTTTCAAGCTTTATGTGTTTGGGTGAAGAACAGAAATCTCAGTCTAATAATTAAAACAGGAAACTCACAGGATCTGTCAGAGAAACAAGAACAAGCCGAGATAGATGGACGGACGGACGGACGGACAGATAAATAGACAGACAGATAGATGGATGGACAGATAGATATGGATGGATGGATGGATGGATGGATGGATGGATGGATGGATGGATGGATGGATGGATGGACAGACAAACAGATAAATAGAAAGACACGAATGGATGGATGGATGGATGGATGGATGGATGGATGGATGGATGGATGGATGGACAGAGATAGATAGATGGAGGGATGGAGGGATGGACGGATGGATGGATGGATAGATGGATGGACAGACGGATAGCTAGATGGATGGATGGATGGATGGATGGATGGATGGATGGATGGATGGATGGACGGACGGATGGAGATAGATAGATGGTGGGATGGACAGACAGACAGACAGATAGATAGATGGATGGATGGATGGATGGATGGACAGAGATAGATAGATAGATAGATAGATAGATAGATAGATAGATAGATAGATAGATGGTGGGATGGATGGACAGACAGACAGACAGACAGACAGACAGATAGATATGGATGGACAGACATACAGACAGATACATAGAAAGACACAGATGGATGGACAGACATAGATAGATAGATAGATAGATAGATAGATAGATAGATAGATAGATAGATAGATAGATAGATAGATAGATAGATAGATAGAACCCCGATTCCAAAAAAGTTGGGACAAAGTACAAATTGTAAATAAAAACGGAATGCAATGATGTGGAAGTTTCAAAATTCCATATTTTATTCAGAATAGAACATAGATGACATATCAAATGTTTAAACTGAGAAAATGTATCATTTAAAGAGAAAAATTAGGTGATTTTAAATTTCATGACAACAACACATCTCAAAAAAGTTGGGACAAGGCCATGTTTCCCACTGTGAGACATCCCCTTTTCTCTTTACAACAGTCTGTAAACGTCTGGGGACTGAGGAGACAAGTTGCTCAAGTTTAGGGATAGGAATGTTAACCCATTCTTGTCTAATGTAGGATTCTAGTTGCTCAACTGTCTTAGGTCTTTTTTGTCTCGTATCTTCCGTTTTATGATGCGCCAAATGTTTTCTATGGGTGAAAGATCTGGACTGCAGGCTGGCCAGTTCAGTACCCGGACCCTTCTTCTACGCAGCCATGATGCTGTAATTGATGCAGTATGTGGTTTGGCATTGTCATGTTGGAAAATGCAAGGTCTTCCCTGAAAGAGACGTCGTCTGGATGGGAGCATATGTTGCTCTAGAACCTGGATATACCTTTCAGCATTGATGGTGTCTTTCCAGATGTGTAAGCTGCCCATGCCACACGCACTAATGCAACCCCATACCATCAGAGATGCAGGCTTCTGAACTGAGCGCTGATAACAACTTGGGTCGTCCTTCTCCTCTTTAGTCCGAATGACACGGCGTCCCTGATTTCCATAAAGAACTTCAAATTTTGATTCGTCTGACCACAGAACAGTTTTCCACTTTGCCACAGTCCATTTTAAATGAGCCTTGGCCCAGAGAAGACGTCTGCGCTTCTGGATCGTGTTTAGATACGGCTTCTTTGAACTATAGAGTTTTAACTGGCAACGGCGGATGGCACGGTGAATTGTGTTCACAGATAATGTTCTCTGGAAATATTCCTGAGCCCATTTTGTGATTTCCAATACAGAAGCATGCCTGTATGTGATGCAGTGCCGTCTAAGGGCCCGAAGATCACGGGCACCCAGTATGGAGCCAATATTTGGCATGAAATTATAAAATGTCTCACTTTCGACATTTGATATGTTGTCTATGTTCTATTGTGAATACAATATCAGTTTTTGAGATTTGTAAATTATTGCATTCCGTTTTTATTTGCAATTTGTACTTTGTCCCAACTTTTTTGGAATCGGGGTTGTAGATAGATAGATAGATAGATATGCATGGATGGATGGACGGACAGACAGACAGACAGACAGATAAATAGAAAGACAGACAGGTGGATGGATGGACAGACAGATAGATAGATGGATGGACGCATGGATGGATGGACAGATAGATAGAGGGATGGATGGACAGACAGACATACAGACATAGATATGGATGACAGACAGACAGACAGATAAATAGAAAGACATGGATGGATGGATGGATGGATGGATGGACGGACGGACGGACGGACGGACGGACGGACGGACGGACGGACGGATGGATGGATAGACAGACATACAGAGATATGGATGGATGGATGGATGGATGGATGGATGGACAGACAGACATAAATAGAAAGACAGATGGATGGATGGATGGATGGATGGATGGATGGATGGATGGATGGACAGACAGATAGATGGATGGACGGATAGATAGATAGAGGGATGGATGGACAGACAGACATACAGACATAGATATGAATGGATGGACAGACAGACAGACAGACAGACAGATAAATAGAAAGACAGATAGATGAATGGATGGATGGACAGACAGATAGATGGATGGACGGATAGACATACATACAGAGATAGATATGGATGGATGGATGGACGAACAGACAGACAGATAAATAGAAAGACACAGATAGATGGATGGACAGACAGATAGACATACAGACATAGATAGATAGATAGATAGATAGATAGATAGATAGATAGATAGATAGATAGATAGACAGACAGACAGCTAGGTAGCTAGCTAAATAGACAGACAGACAGACAGACAGACAGACAGACAGATGGATAGACAGACATTTTGAAGCATTAACATGATGACAACATGATGACATCACCTTCTTATGAGTTTCTTTGCTCAAAAAACAAAAAAATTTTTTTTTTTTTACAGTACTCCCTGATTTATGTGAGGTGTAAAGACAGACTCCTCTTCAGTCATTAATACTCGAATGAATACTTACTTTTCAGTATTTAAAATTCAAACTCATTTTTAAAGACCTTTGATTATCTCTGATTATGACCTCGAGAAATCGTTTCTCTTTCCCATTCTTAATAAAGTACGCTCCATTTTCCTTATCCCTAAGTATTTTTCCTGCAGAATCTTGTGTGTGCGTGTGTGTGTGTAAAGTGTTTCTGGTCAGAGTGTGTTCTGTGGTGCGCCGTAGCCTGAAGTTAGAGGAATTAAGCAGGAGACAGTGGCTTTGGCGCGATGCCCCTGCTATTAATCTCACGCGGGGTGGCCTGGAGGTTACGTTCCTTCCACACTGAAATATGTGAGGAAATGTTAGTGTGTGTAGAAGACTGTGGTATGAGGTTTTGTCTGTCCTCTGAACTCTGTGTGTGTGTGTGTGTGTGTGTGTGTTAAGCTGCAGGCCCAGTCACAGGCGACTCTGTGGCTCTTAAACGTGCCGAGTCTCCGCTGATCCGTTCTCGGATGGATCTCCTGATTGGATCCCAGTGTCCATGATAACATAATCTAGCCAATCGAAGCAGTGCCCAGAGCATAAAACAGCGCATTTTATTTGTACCTGGATTCCACTCTGGGTTGGTGTGTAATGTCATGGTGTTTGGATTGATAGACTTCGCTCATGTGGGAACGTTCCTGGTTTGTTTTTAAAGCGAGCGGTTTTCCAGTTGAGGCTCTGAGGACCATGTTTGGCAGCAGTAAGCTGTATTTAAAGTCCACTGACTTGTAACATGTTTACAGTGAGTTTCACAGCAGCTAATTATAGTTTAAAGTGAAAGCCAGTAGAACAGAAGTGTCTCGCAATATTGGATTTTTTGTAGTTTTGATGCATGGCATTTTTTTCCCCCACAGAGACATCTGTTTTCTGAATCAGTGCACAATACAGGGTTTACTGTTACTTACACAATTGTTAATTTGCGCTAGCAGCGCTGGCGCAAATTGTTACTTTCATTCAGGATTTTTCTACTTTATTATTATTATTATTATTATTATTATTATTATTTATTATTATTATTATTATTATTATTATTCTCCTAATGTTTTTTAGGATGCTATTTCTCCCTCAGTTTTCAACCAATCATGACCAGTTTTCACATGAAGAAGAATATCTCTGGGCTGAATTACATTGCTGCTGATCTAGATCACTGATCTGGAATAATCCATGAAAAACAGGATTTTTTTTTTTAATCACTTATAACTTTGTCAATTTTCATGATTTTTTCAATCAGCTTTTTTTTTTTTCAGGATGGCAGGGCGCAACTTTTCCTCACTAACATCATTATCTATCTCTTACCATTCCGGATCTATAGGGTACAGTAACCAGACATCCCGGTTTGTAACAGCTAGCGTAAATTACTGTGACTTTAGTCACAGTCTCTATCTAGTCATTACTCTTTTTTTGTTTGTTTTTTGGATATTTGATACCTGAATTAAAGTCGCGGTGTATAAAAGGTCATCGATTCTGCCATTTTGTAATTGGATTCAGAGGAATGGGATGAGCTCTAAGGAACGAATCATCCATCCATCCATCCATCCATCCATCCATCCATCCATCCATCCATCCAATATCTACACTGCTTATCCATCAGGGTCATGGAGGAAGCTGGAGTCAATCCCAGTTGACTTCAGGTGAGAGGCGGGGTTCACCTTATGCCGCTTTTCCACTACAAACACGGCTGAGTTGGGCTGAGCCGTGCCGTGCTGAGTCGGGCTGAGCGGGGCTGTTGGAGTTGCATTTCGACTACAACCGCGCTGAACCGTGCTGGCTGGAAGTGGGTGGACACATTGGGTGGAGTTAGCGAAAGTGGGTGGACGTCACGTGATGTCGTTAAGCAGCGCAAACAGTGACATCAGTGAGCTTTTAAGCGGTAGTCTCACAACCCGGATAGTAAACAATAAACATGGAGTTGTTAGTGTTGCTGGTCTTGGTGCTGTGGCTTGTTGTCACCGACAACGCGGACAGATACTGGCAAGAGCGTATAGATGAGGCGAGGTGCATAAGGCTTCAGAAATTCTCGTAATTCGTAATTCTTCTCCTTCCGGATTTACGGTGTTTACAGATCCCAGCGCGCTCGCGGGGCGTGTGTGGGCATGTGAGGACACTCCTCCTCACCAATCAGTGCACAGGGGAGTGTCTGCTCACGCCCCCAGCCTCACTCGGCTCGCTTTGGCTCGCTTCAGCCCCACTCCAAAACCGTGCGAGTTTTAGGGGCTAAGCAGGGCTGAAGCGAGCTGAGTCGTGCTGTTTTTTGGTAGTCGAAACGCGAGCCGTGTCGGGCTGAAGTGAGCTGAAGCGAGCTGAAGTGAGCTGAAAAAGGGTAGTGGAAAAGGGCCTTTAGAGAGGTCGCCAATCTACCACAGGGCTACATGGAGACCAACATCCATTCACACTCACAGGCAACTTTGAGTCACCAGTTGACCTAATCTGCATATCAGCATATCTTTGGACTGTCAGAGGAATCTGGAGAACCAGTAGGAAACCCACTCAGGCACTGGAAAGACATGAACTTGCACAGAAAGACCTCAGTGAGCTGTGAGGTTCGAACCCAGAACCTTCTTTCTGTGAGGCAATGATGCTAACCACTGCAATCTTAAATGTATAAGATCAGTGTAGTTTGTTTCCGCACGTATCTTCTCACAGGCTCCACCCCCCAGCTCCGATCTGTGAAGTGTGATTGCAGTCGTAGTGTGTCTGGACTGGAACGCCGTGATCTGTTTTGCATTGTGGATGTTCTGTGTGTGTAACTGTGTGCCAGATAAGAGCGAGACGATGCCTGGGAAAGGAGAAGTGTATGAATGATTTAGCGTTTTCCTTCTCCGCGCTTCGTCATGCTTATCTCACCTCTGAACTGTTAACTTCTGCTTTTCGTAAGGGCGGGGCTTGCTTGTCAAACTGCCTCGAACCTTACCTCACATCAGCCTCGCTCTCTCTTGCACACAAGGCTTAACAGCTTTTCTGGTGACACCAATTAGTCGTATCACCCTTAATAACGCTCAACAAACTTCTGTAGATGCTTCTCGCTCTTTTCACTTTGCTACTCCTTTTTGCAAACATCTTCACACGTTTTCATTGTGGCACTTAGCAGAAGTGTGTGTGTGTGTGAGAATCACTAAGGAGTGCTCCGTTAGTTTATTTCGAGGCATTTCTTGAGCGAGCTCGGTTTGTTTGCAGCGTAAGTCAGTCTTCGGTAAGCATGCTTTGAACCACAGACACGTTTAATTAATGTAAGCTAAGAAACCTGGCAAACAGCAATTAAGCCTTCCAGTTCTATTCACCTCGGTGAGACAGGCTGTCATTAACCACGCAAGAATCACAACAGCTCTACTTTCAACTTCAAACACACACACGCACACACTTAGATTCAGTGTACGAGGAGGAATATTGAGGCTAAGCACCACTGAGCTCTATATAAAATCTGGAGAGCTCAGAGCCTATTCCCCGCTGTAGAGATGAGCGAAGCCATCTGGCCGCCATCTTACCACTCACATCACGTGTATTTGGTTTACGTGTTAAACCGTCGTATCCGATCAAACTTGCCCCAAGAAAAGTATCTCCTGACTTTTTTTCCCCTTTCACTACCTGCTCTTATTTTCTCCACTTTACCCCGATTCCTCACATATCTGTATAGCGCTCCACTTCACTGTTATTGTTTTTTCCTTTTCCGGTTCAGTCTCTGATCTTTTTTATTTTTTGGAACGGCTCTTTTACTACTATAATTATTTTTACGGAGATTATTTCAGTTTTTCTCTTATACAGTGTATCTTTCTCTTTCATATAGTTCTTCTTCATTCCTATCTATCTATCTATCTATCTATCTATCTATCTATCTATCTATCTATCTATCTATCTATCTATCTATCTATCTATTATACAGTGGTGCTTGAAAGTTTGTGAACCCTTTAGAATTTTCTCTATTTCTGCATAAGTATGACCTAAAACATCATCAGATTTTCACACAAGTCCTAAAAGTAGATAAAGAGAACCCAGTTAAACAAATGAGACAAAAATATTATACTTGGTCATTTATTTATTGAGGAAAATGATCCAATATTACATATCTGTGAGTGGCAAAAGTATGTGAACCTCTGGGATTAGCAGTTAATTTGAAGGTGAAATTAGAGTCAGGTGTTTTCAATCAATGGGATGACAATCAGGTGTGAGTGGGCACCCTGTTTTATTTAAAGAACAGGGATCTATCAAAGTCTGATCTTCATAACACATGTTCGTGGAAGTGTATCATGGCACGAACAAAGGAGATTTCTGAGGACCTAGGAAAAAGTGCTGTTGATGATCATCAGGCTGGAAAAGGTTTCAAAACCATCTCTAAAGAGTTTGGACTCCACCAATCCACAGTCAGACAGATTGTGTACAAATGGAGGAAATTCAAGACCATTGTTACCCTCCCCAGGAGTGGTCGACCAACAAAGATCACTCCAAGAGCAAGGCGTGTAAGAGTCAACGAGGTCACAAAGGACCCCAGGGTAACTTCTAAGCAACTGAAGGCCTCTCTCACATTGGCTATTGTTAATGTTCATGAGTCCGCCATCAGGAGAACACTGAACAACAGTGGTGTGCATGGCAGGGTTGCGAGGAGAAAGCCACTGCTCTCCAAAAAAAACATTGCTGCTCGTCTGCAGTTTGCTAAAGATCATGTGGACAAGCCAGAAGGCTATTGGAAAAATGTTTTGTGGACGGATGAGAACAAAATAGAACTTTTTAGTTTAAATGAGAAGCGTTATGTTTGGAGAAAGGAAAACACTGCATTCCAGCATAAGAACCTCATCCCATCTGTGAAACATGGTGGTGGTAGTATCATGGTTTGAGCCTGTTTTGCTGCATCTGGGCCAGGACGGCGTGCCATCATTGATGGAACAATGAATTCTGAATTATACCAGCGAATTCTAAAGGAAAATGTCAGGACTTCTGTCCATGAACTGAATCTCAAGAGAAGGTGGGTTGTGCAGCAAGACAACGACCCTAAGCACACAAGTCGTTCTACTAAAGAATGGTTAAAGAAGAATAAAGTTAATGTTTTGGAATGGCCAAGTCAAAGTCCTGACCTTAATCCAATGGAAATGTTGTGGAAGGACCTGAAGCGAGCAGTTCATGTGAGGAAACCCACCAACATCCCAGAGTTGAAGCTGTTCTGTACGGAGGAACGGGCTAAAATTCCTCCAAGCCGGTGTGCAGGACTGATCAACAGTTACCGCAAATGTTTAATTGCAGTTATTGCTGCACAAGGGGGTCACACCAGATACTGAAAGCAAAGGTTCACATACTTTTGCCACTCACAGATATGTAATATTGGATCATTTTCCTCAATAAATAAATGACCAAGTGTAATATTTTTGTCTCATTTGTTTAACTGGGTTCTCTTTATCTCCTTTTAGGACTTGTGTGAAAATCTGATGATGTTTTAGGTCATATTTATACAGAAATATAGAAAATTCTAAAGGGTTCACAAACTTTCAAGCACCACTGTACCAATGCAAAGGCTGTACAATACTTACTTTCTGTTTAGGGCAGTTGTTGAAACAGGATTATTCTCTCATGTTATTTGCCATTTTCAATTCATTCTCACAGTCATGCTTTAGCAGTATTTATTATTAAAAGTTATGATATTTCTGAAAAAAAAAATAGGCTTAGCTGGACGGAACCATTTGCACTGAAACTGGATATCCACCTACGTATGACTAGTACACCGTTTCGCTTCCCTACACAGAGCCACCAAAAACAGGCTTGTAATTCTAAAAAAAAAAAATTCCCAGGCGCCACCGTTCTCACTTTCTCTCTCTCGCTCACTCTCTCTGTAGTTTGTGTCTGCACACGTAAAATGGAGAAAATAAGACAGGTTCCATTTGTGTGGAACCAGGGGCAAGACAGAATCAAGACGGCTGGAGCCAAGTCAGGATACAGTGGATGGCCAACAGTGATCTACGTGTTGCACTGTGCCCTGATTGCGCTCCACAAACACTTTGCTTCATCAGCCTTCCTGCCCGTTGAACCCCCAGGTGGTGGTCTCCTCCGCACAGTCTGTCGAGTCCAGTCTTCGGTCATAACCCTGACCAGGGGGAGTGAGGGGTTGCTGGTGCTTGCTCAAGGCACTACCCTTCCCAGGCTAGTAGAGGGAAGGAGACGCCTTACTACTCCACTGCATGGTGGTCAAGGACGGCACATGCCCACATTAGGATAGAAACTCTAGCGCCAATGAGTGTTTTGGTGGTGTAATTGCAGAGCGACGCAGAAACATCAGCGCATTCGTATAAATGCTCGCAACAGCATAGGATCTTTATTCGTAGAGCATTTCTTCAGCATTATAGGTTTTTTTTTTGGACCATAATTGTTCAGGAAGGCACGGAGATGGGACAGTCGTCCCTGTGGGATTGTCTGTGCAGCGGGATTGTCTGTGTGACGGTGTGTTTCAGATCAGCGAGTGTTTTGTTCCGCTTGGTTCGGTTCTCCTGAGCCTTCCTGTGGTGCGGCGTGTGCTTGTAAGAGCACCGTACGGTTGTTTGTCAGACTCTCGATGGGCTGCTAATTGTTTCTCGGTACAGCTGTGGGGTTAGAGCGTGGCCTGTGAGCGCAGAGGAGAAGGAATTTATAGAAACAGAACAAGTGCAGTGTGTTTGTGCTGTCTCACACACACACACACAAAACTGTCACGCTCTGTTCAAAAATTGCTAAATGCTGATACACAGATAGGGTTTGTTTGTTTTTGGTTTTTTTTTTTAATCATCAGAGATCTGAGAATAGACATGAACGACAGAGCCGAGGTTAAGTGGCTCGGGAGCACTGATAGATTTCGACACAGCTTGTTAACCCCCTTCCTTTTATTTTGTTCTTATCGTCTGTCGTCTCTTCAGGATTAAGTGATTTTCCACGTCCTTGTCGGCACAGGAATTTTTAAAAAGCACGCATTCACAATCGATTTGACGTGAGCCAACTCTCATATCCATCGCCCTCGGGCCAGCTCTGGTAGCACGCCAGAGATATTAGTTTCCTGTTCGACAGCTTTGTGCGAAGTGTGTGTGTGTGGGGGGGACATACTTACACACACACAAACACACACACAGAGCTCATTTGTCAATCAGACATGCCTTCTTGCAGACTCAGAGACTGTGATGACTGAAAGCTATCAACAAGCCATCATAATGTGTGTGTGTGTGTGTGTGTGTGTGTGTGTGTGTGTGCGTGTGCGTGCGTGTACGTGCGCGCATGTGCATATGCATGTGGAACACATTTCACAAAACAAACAGCTCTGAGCGTTTTCTTTTCCCTCCTCATGTAAATTTATTGAGTTTAGCTGTACTTCAACCTCCATCTGCAAAAGATCTGCACACACACACACACACACACACACACACACACACACACACACACACACACACACACACACACACACACTCTCCTCCATCTCCCAGAACAGACACTGCAGGTGTAGCGTTCTCATCATGTGCTGTTTTTTTCCTCACTGTGTTCTCTCTCATTACTGTCACTGTTTATACGTTCAGGAAGCAGTGACCATCTTATCTGCATATCAAAGCGTGTGTGTGTGTGTGGGGGGGGGGGCGCGAAAACAGTTCAATCGTGTTGTCCTCGGTGTAGACCGTAGAGTACACCATGTTCACAATTGGTTGATATTCGTTATGTATAATTCGTTTATGATGCTTTATAACACCTGGGGTTATTAAGCTTTATGATGTTATAAAGTTTTGAATGCATCATATACAATAATATATAAAGGTATTATTCTGTCCACGTTCGCTGAATAGGAGCAATCGCGCGCTCTGATTGGCTACTCTACTACTACGAGGATATCAGCTCATATACCGTGAGTAGAGAAAAACAAAATGGCGGAGCGTGTTGCTGAACCAACCAAGGACGCAATAAAAACTACTGTAAAACAAAACCCCCAAAAATAAAAAAAAAAGCAACAAAATATGGGATAAAAGTATTTGATGGTAAGAACATGTCTTTTTTTTCAAGAATTATAATTTTTCACAAAATGATTTTGCCGGGCATTTTGCATAAAGTTTTTATTTATCGACTTTGCAAAAAATAATAAAAATGCTTTGTTTCGCAAAATCCAGTGAATGTGGAGAGAATAAAAGAGTTATTCCACTCAATCTCGTCGTACATGGCTTATAGCGCTATCAGCTCATGTACGACTGGATTTTGTGGAATAACTGTTACAGTATTATATCGTATATTGCTGGGTTTCAGTCACGTGACTTTTCTTAGCGGTTTTACCGGAAGTGAAATAGCTGGTGGTCTAAACGGCTGCCGTAGTGCAAACAGCTAGCGATAATTTATCAGAGTACGCTCATAATCTAGAAGCCACTGCTGGCTTTAGATATATTCAGAAGATTGCTATGTGCAATGGAATCGACCCCGACAGTCTGGGAAAGAAGGATTTGTCATACGATCTCGAAAACTACCCTTCAGTCGAGTTCCCCGACATCTCCAACTATCTGGTGTTGCAGACGTCCTTCTACACCGCAAAACAGATGAAAGCGTGGAAGAGTATGGAGGCTTACAACTGTTTTGTACGTGGCTGGGTAAAGGACCTCGGGATCAAATCGCTGCCCAATGAATCCTGGATTGTTTTTGCCCATGTAAGTATTTTTTAAACTTTTCGTTCATGTCTTTACAACGAAGCGCTGCAAGTTGAAGTGTAAACAAACAACAGTTCACTTGATTCTCACTCGTGTTGGCTCTTATCTCTCAGCTAAATCATTCACAAAGATCACCAGAAACCCCTTTAAAGACCTGGATCTTAGGTGGGGTTTACATCAGACCGTATCAGCGGATCATCAGGTTAACGTTTTTAAAACGATTAGCGTGCACACAGCAACGCCAATACACGATTCGCGTGCACACAGCAACGCCAATACACGGATACGCTCGGCTCCGCAGGCATCCTGCGCTCCAAATCACTCCGCCCTGAACAGCGAGTGCCCTCTGGAGGGTGCGCACTCCGGCCCTGCGCAGCTCACAGAGCGCGCGAGTGAAGCGCACGAGCAGTGATTCGGGACTGAGCCGCTGTGTGTGCGATCTCGGTGCATATCAGGCATGCGCGTCACTTACCACTTGCAAGTGGAAGGATGGCAAGCCTAAAGACAATCATAACTACACAATGGGCAGTATTTGCATCAGTATTTGCAGTATTTTCATACTTTTATACTCTTTAATGAAAGGTGATACAAGGCGGAAGTCCGCGCCGTTTTTCAGCAGTCGCGTCACATGACCAACGCCAGCGAATCAGGAAGGTGGATGTCACAGTGACGTTGTCCAATGACGACGCCAGCTAGAGCTCAGCACAGCGTATCCGCGTATTCTCAATGTTTACACAGCACCGGACCAGACACGATCTGGATTGAATACGTGGACCCTGGCGGATTCCCGTTTCCCGGCGTTTCCAGGCGTTTTAATGTAAACGGACAGTGCATCCGCGAAGAAAACGAGACAGATACGGTCTAATGTAAACTTGGCGTTAAACAAGACGGAGAAGAAGTGATCACGGCGCATTGTAACTGTACGGCTGGGGAAGAATTTTGTCGCGACCTTCATGCATATGGACTTTGTGAGGAGGAAACAAAGAAGCAGTTGGGGACTTTAGCGCTTCGTGATGAATAAAAGTCCCTTAAAATAACGACACGTAGCAAGAAAAGTACTTGGAAAACACTAAGGACAGAGCTGAGAGGGAAATACAAACCTTTCACCAAGTGAAACTCGAGCATGCTTCGACTCGGCTCCCTTCGATTTCACTGAGAGGTTCAAAGCCACCTTTCTCGATGTCTTTTTGTGAAATCCTGTGTTCGTTCACCCTTTTTTATTAGTTCACGAGGAACCCTGAAGGAACTTTTACCAGTTTCACGGTTTGACCGATTTGAACAACCTAAAACAACGCAAGTGTAAGGCATTTCTCATGCGAGCAATGAACCTTCTCCGTACAAACGCTTTGTCAACTGAGCTTTAGACCACTAGCTAAAGTTTTGAATAACTAATGAGGCGGATGTGACGTCACGTGAAACCCAGGAATAGTCAGGAAAGCCATGGCCTAATGGTTAGAGAAGCAGCTTTGAGACTAAAAGGCCACTGGATCGATTCCCTGGACCAGCAGGAATGGCTGAAGTGGCCTTGAGTAAGGCACCTAACCCCGTCCTGGGCCCCAGGCTGCTCTGGGTATGCTGTATGTCGCTCTGGAGAAGAGCGTCTGCTAAATGCCTGTAATGTAAATGTATACAGCATTATATATAGTACTGTGAAGTAAAAGTCTCAAGTGCATGCAAAGAAATACAGTCGAGTAAAAATGCCTTGAAATTAAACTATACTTTTATTTTATCTTGTCTTGTTTTATCTTAGCATCTTATCTTTTGTCTTCTCCTCTCTTACCTTTGTTATCTCGTCCTGTCCTGTCTTGTCTGATCTTATCGCCCTGGAAACAGGGGAATCTACTGACAACACCATCGTGATATATAAATGATAACAGCAGATATCACCTCGCAGCGCTCCTGCTCCTGCATCACACCAAGACACCACGTGGAACCTTCTGGAAAGTGTTCTGTCTTTTGTCTAATGTGTCTCAGTAACATGTTCACTGTTTCAGAGCAGTGATGTCTTTTCCAAGTCAGGAAACTGTTACTTGACAACAGAAAGCAGATAATACTGGATCAGATTTACTCCAGTTTTTCGGAATATGGAAAATAATTCCCACATGACAAAAACCTCATGATTGTCTGATAATACTCATTCTGTCATTGTGTGTGTGTGTGTGTGTGTGTGTGTGTTAGTTATTGCATTTCACCACTGGAGGGAGATGAAAACGAGAATATCTCTCTCTCTCTCTCTCTCTCTCTCTCACACACACACACACACACACACACACACACACACACACACACACACTACCCAGTAAGCTTCTCTCGTTAATGTAAATGGATCAGAAAAAGGTTTTGCTGTTTTGTGAATGAACCACAGGTCACATGACCCTCACCGTAATTTCACTAAATGACGCCGCATAGGGAGCTGTGAGAATCGTGTGTGTGTGTGTGTGTGTGTGTGTGTGTGTGTGTGTGTGTGTGTGTGTGTGTTTAATGGCGTCAGTGGTGAGTGTGTGTAGAATCAGGGTGGATGGAGAGTGACGTGGTCTGGTTTGGATCTTCACCTCCCTGGGTCTTGTTGGCTCCGGCCGGGCTGATGAGGACCAGCTGAGTGCAGGAGAAACACACACACACACACACACACACACACACACACACACACACACACACACACTCCTTTTTTTCACTCTCTTCTCCTACACTCTCACACATTGCCCTCGTTCCTTGATTACTCGATCACAGCACTTGAAGAGACACTTCTGTTGTTTCCCTCCATGGTGTTTCCTTCCCCACAAATAAATAAACAAAAAAACAAACAAAGAGGGATGAGAGAGAGAGAGAAAGAAAGAAACGGTATACCCTTTATGCTCGTTCGCTCCCTCCTTTTCCTCTTCTTTATTCTGCTCCTCTCTTTCCCTCCATCCCTACTTTTCTCCTTCTTTATTTTTCTCATTCCATCCTTTTCTCATTCTTTCTTTTTCTCCTCCCCTTCTATTTCTCCCCTTCTCCCTGGCCCCTTCTTCTCACCTTTTCTCCTTGTCTCGTCCTCTCTTTCTTTCCCTTTCTCTTCCCTCTTTTTCACCTTCTGTCCTTTTCTCCTTTCCTTCTTTCCCTCCATCCCTCCTTTATTTTTCTCATTCCATCCTTTTCTCATTCTTTCTTTTTCTCCTCCCCTTCTCTTTCTCCCCTTCTCCCTGGCCCTTCTCCTCACCTCTTCTCCTTCCCTCTTTCTCTCTTTCACTCCTTTTTTCTTTCCCTCTTTTCCTCCTTCCGTCCTTTTCTCCTCTCCTTCTCTTTCTCTCTTTCCCTCCTTCCCTCCATCCCTACTTTTCTCCTTCCTTATTTTTCTCATTCCATCCTTTTCTCATCCTTTCTTTTTCTCCTCCCCTTCTATTTCTCCCCTTCTCCCTGGCCCCTTCTTCTCACCTTTTCTCCTTGTCTCGTCCTCTCTTTCTTTCCTTTTCTCTTCCCTCTTTTTCACCTTCTGTCCTTTTCTCCTTTCCTTCTCTTTCCCTCCATCCCTCCTTTCCTCCTTTATTGTTCTCATTCCATCCTTTTCTCATTCTTTCTTTTTCTCCTCCCCTTCTCTTTCTCCCCTTCTCCCTGGCCCTTCTTCTCACCTCTTCTCCTTCCCTCTTTCTCTCTTTCACTCCTTTTTCCTTTCCCTCTTTTCCTCCTTCCGTCCTTTTCTCCTCTCCTTCTCTTTCTCTCTTTCCCTCCTTCCCTCCATCCCTACTTTTCTCCTTCTTTACTTTTCTCATTCCATCCTTTTCTCATTCTTTCTTTTTCTCCTCCCCTTCTCCCTGGCCCCTTCTTCTCACCTTTTCTCCTTGTCTCGTCCTCTCTTTCTTTCCTTTTCTCTTCCCTCTTTTTCACCTTCTGTCCTTTTCTCCTTTCCTTCTCTTTCCCTCCATCCCTCCTTTCCTCCTTTATTTTTCTCATTCCATCCTTTTCTCATTCCTTCTTTTTCTCCTCCCCTTCTCCCTGGCCCTTCTCCTCACCTCTTCTCCTTCCCTCTTTCTCTCTTTCACTCCTTTTTTTCTTTCCCTCTTCTCCTCCTTCCGTCCTTTTCTCCTCTCCTTCTCTTTCTCTCTTTCCCTCCTTTTCTCCATCCTTCCTTCCCTCCAGGTTTCATTCCCTCGCTCTCTGCAGCAGGATCGTCAGGACGAAAGGGAGCGGCGCTGCTGTGTTTTTTAATTAGCGCCCATGACAACGAGGCGGTGTGGTGTAATTAATTAGAAGCGGAGAAGATGATCCCTGCTAGTTGTCAAATAATTAGGTGCAGAGAGCGACTGTGATGATAATAATAATAACACTCGTTTTAATCGACTGAGCTGAAATGAAATTATTCTGCACTCTCGAGGACACGTTCCGAACCAGTTGTTATGGTGTACTGGCATTCCTGTGGGTTTCTCTAGAACAAAAGAAAGAAAGAAAGAAAGAAAGAAAGAAAGAAAGAAAGAAAACGTGCCTGACTGAACTTGTGCAAAGAAGGAAGAAAAGAAAGAAAGAAAAAAGTGCACGATTAAAGTGATAGAAAGAAATCAAAAGAAAAACAAACAAAAGAAAGAAAGGTGTCTGATTGAAAGAAGTAAATTAAATAGATATTTTTCTTAAAGAACAGTGAAAGTGTTGTAACTATAAAGGTAAAATATAGACAGAATAAAAGAACTGTTGTCTTTTGTGTGATTTAAAAACTTTTGTCTTTGACCTCCATCCAAAATCATATAGATAGATAGACAGACAGACAGACAGACAGACAGACAGACAGACGGACGGACGGATAGTAGATAGATGGATGGATGGACAGACAGACAGATGGATAGACAGAGATAGATAGATAGATAGATAGATAGATAGATAGATAGATAGATAGATAGATAGATAGATAGACGGACGGACGGACAGACAGATAGTAGATGGATGGACAGACAGACAGATGGACAGACATAGATAGATAGATAGATAGATAGATAGATAGATAGATAGATAGATAGATAGATAGATAGATGGATGGATGGATGGATGGACTCTACAGATAGATGGATGGATGGACAGATGGACGAATAGATAGATAGACGGACGGACGGACGGACGGACAGATAGTAGATAGATGGATGGATGGATGGATGGATAGATAGATAGATAGATAGATAGATAGATAGATAGATAGATAGATAGATAGATAGATGGACACAGCCAGATAGATAGATGGACAGATGGACGAATAGATAGATAGATAGATAGATAGATAGATAGATAGATAGATAGATAGATGGATGGATGGATGGATGGATGGACAGAGACAGATAGACGGATGGATGGACAGATGGACGAATAGATAGATAGATAGATAGATAGATAGATAGATAGATAGATAGATAGATAGATAGATAGATAGATAGATAGATAGATAGATAGAAGAAGCCTTTATTTGTCACATGCACACTCAAGCACAGTGAAATTTCTCCTCTGTATTTAATCCATCTGAAGCAGTGAACACACGAGCAATGAGCGCGCACACACACACACACACACACACACACACACACACACACACACACACACACACAGCAGTGGGCAGCTACACTACAGCGCCCGGGGAGCAGTTGGGGGTTCGGTGCCTCACTCAAAGGCACTTCAGCCCAAGGCCACTCCATGTTATCCTCACCGCATGTGTTTGGACTGTGGGGGAAACCAGAGCACCCGGAGGAAATGCACACAGACACGGGGAGAACATACAAACTCCACACAGAAACGCCCCCATCGGATACTGGGCTCGAACCCAGAACCTTCTTGCTGTGAGGCGACAGTGCTAACCACTACACCACCGTGCCGCCCAAGATAGATAGATAGATAGATAGATAGACAGGTAGATGGATGGATGTTCACACAGCAATGCATTTTTAAACAGTAAAATAGCATACGCAAAAATTAATGCTGCCTTCACTTGCTCCCTGAACTTTCCTGTTTCCTAAATGAAAAGTTGTTATTAAGAACAGTGCTTTTAATTCCATCACTAGTGTTTCATGTCTTGGTATTCATGTCTTTCTACCATTTCACTGTGCTGTAAAATTATTCGTAATGGAGCCAGAAGTCTGAGATTTCAGCTGAACTTGTACTTGTGGATGATTATTGAGAAACGTATCTGTACATCAAATCCTGGAGCACTTGAATGCAGCATCTGACTTAAACTACATTGTTTCTGAGAATAGGGTCATATACAGCCACCAAATATATATGCGTATAGGTGTGTGTGTGTGTGTGTGTGTGTGTGTGTGTGTGTGTGTGTAAGTAAGAGAGAGCGAGAGAAGGTAGAGAGTTAGCTTGTGTGTAAACACAGGTGAGTGTAAAACACTCTGTTTGAGCTTTCACCTCCCTGGTCATCTATATTTAAACATGCATACTTGCAAAAAAAGCCTTCTCATTTTCACTCTCACACACACACACACACACACACACACACACACACACACACACACACACACACACACACATGCCATAAATACATACACAGCACAATTTGGCATCCTGTCTCATGCACACACATCTTATACTGTTTACACAGCACACACACACACACACACACACACACACACACACACACACACACACACACACAGAGTAACCTGATAACTTAATGGCCGCTCAGAGTTGTCCTGAAGGCTCATCAGCTTTGGCAGCACAGGCCTGACAGTTTTATTGCCGTTTTGGCAATGTCACGGGATATAGCTGGCTATTTACAGCAGCGAGGCCGCCTCAGACAATTCACATAAATTCACTTGAGGGATCGCTCGATGTTCGGCGGACGCCATGTCACCGCCATGCTCTCCTCTTCCCTCCTGCACGTTCTCTCGGTTGCATTAAACGCTGCTGAGCTTTTTATTTATAACCCGCTGCCATTGCATTTACGACAGACACTCGCTCTCCTTGTCTCCTCCCTCCCTCTTCCCCTTCAACTCTCATTTAGCTTTACGAGTCGCTCTAAAACTGAGGGCCACATCGTTCATGCCACCGTTTTACATCCTGATATCGATACCGGCTGTAAGTCACACTCGACTGGGCGGGATCTGAGGAAGAGGCCTATCGGAGCGGACGATGATGGCTGCTGATGTGAGGAGGGAAAAAAGCTCAGTGGAGAGAGGAAGATGGAGGGAGGTGATGTGTGAGAGAGAAACAGAGTTCTTCTACGGTTCTTGACAGCAATCACCTGTAAAACACGTGTCGTACGGTATGAAGGGGCTGGAATCTGGATGTAGCTGCGTGTAGTTTGGAGTGGTTCTCGGAAGAAAATCGTTGCCTCTAGACAGACGCAATAGACGGAAGAGAGTTCGCACTGAGATCATATGTTTGAATCCCGATGATGCTACATCCGTACACGGTGCTCTCTGGGTGAGAGGGGCATCCATTCTGTCTGAGTACTAAAATAATGCTCATGCACATCTGTGAGCTCATGTATGTGGAAGAGGGTAGATAGCGCAGTGTGACAGACAAACAGCTACCGGTTGTCCAGTTATGAACTGTAACTGAGGATGAGTCAGAATTCTGTGTAACATAGGACGAAATGAGGAAGAAAACCCGGCTACATCCTTCTGGTTTGATGGTCATCCTGGAAATAAGTGAAATCCTAAAACGTTCCACACTTTCAGAAGATCAATTCTGATGAAGCATAAACCAGACGCTCGCCTTAACCCACATGCACGACATTATCTTAGCAGATTGACTGAACCTGTCTATTTACACCGCTGCAGCTATAAAGATCAGCTCCTCAGGGTCCAATGACTCACTTCAGCAAAGACGTTACACTTTAAAAACCGGCCAATAAAATCCTCGGCTCAGAGCATGAGTGTGAGCGTGAGCTGGAGACAGCCGGGACTGCAGTGAGAGCTTTTAAACTTGTCTATAAAAGCATCCTCAGCTGTTAGGCCGCTGTTGGTGTGTCAGCGTCGTGCTTTTCACGCTGAGCGTCTTATTCAGACTGTTAAAACATCCTGAGCTGATTGGGCTGGAGCTGCAGATGCAGCGGTGAATAAAAAGTGTAAATCGATCCAATTTCATCTTGTAAATTCTTAAAAGGACTTGTGTGTGTGTGTTAGTTAATTGAAAAGCAAGCTAAGAATTAGTTTATAGGTTGTCTTGATTTTCGATGAACATTTTAACGCAGGTGGGATTATAGAATTGGTCACATGACCAAAATCATTCAGAGCAAGAGCTCTAGCAAATAAAGGTAAATAAAAATGTAATAATAATTAATAATAATACGACCGTATTTGTCATGTAGACACAATGGTAATGGATTCATTACGGATATTTTTACTAAAATGATGCACCATCATCATCATAATCTTAACCCCCAATATACAAAAGCTATGGTTGACTGTAAATATTTAATAATAATAATAATAATAATTTTAGATGTTGAAAATTATGAGATACTGTGTATCAGAGAGATGTTTCTAAATGTAATTGTAATTTTTTATCATTTATTTTTTAAATTAATTTTAACTTTATTATTTTTACTATTGTAATTAAATTCATCAGTCACTGAAAAGCGCGAGCAAGAATTAAACATATTTCCATGAAACTTTTACGATTATTATTATTATTATTCATTATCTCTAGCCGCTTTATCCTGTTCTACAGGGTCGCAGGCGAGCTGGAGCCTATCCCAGCTGACTACGGGCGAAAGGCGGGGTACACCCTGGACAAGTCGCCAGGTCATCACAGGGCTGACACATAGACACAGACAACCATTCACACTCACATTCACACCTACGCTCAATTTAGAGTCACCAGTTAACCTAACCTGCATGTCTTTGGACTGTGGGGGAAACCGGAGCACCCGGAGGAAACCCACGCGGACACGGGGAGAACATGCAAACTCCGCACAGAAAGGCCCTCGCCGGCCACGGGGCTCGAACCCGGACCTTCTTGCTGTGAAGCGACAGCGCTAACCACTACACCACCGTGCCGCCCTATTATTATGATTATTATTTATTTTTATTATTATATCAGTAGTAATTAATTATTAAATAATAATAATAATAATGTAGTATTATAATAATAATAATAATAATTTTAATTATCTCCTTTAATGACGACACTAAAAAAAACACTTAGATTATAAAAAAAATGGATCCACTCCTTTCATCTCATTATTTTTTCTCAAAAGATGCACACAATTTTTTGTGTTCGTTTTTTTTTTTTTTAATTAACACGCCATTTTTATTTATTTATTTATTTATTTTTACTTTAATCCAAAAAAATTTTTCAGTGTAGAAACCATGAGCAGGTCCAAACTTAACATTCCTTTCTCCCATGATCGTGCATCTTTCTGATTCTGTTGGTCGTATAGTGAGTGAAGAATCGGCTGTGAGATGAATAAGAGGGTAACACTGCGTGCGTTTAAGCGCTTAATTGGTTTTCTAATTGGATTATTTTCTTTTCACTGAAGATGTTCATCCTATAGTGTTCTGTAACGCAGTATGTAATTTACCATGTATATGCAGTTTGGATAGTGTGTGGGTGTGTGGGCGTGCCTGATAACACTAATCTATCACAGTCATTATGAACCATCTGCCACAGGCGTGATGACAGAGGGTGGCAGTGCCATCGCAGAGGGGGATAACAACACCTGTAACTCGTTAGGGCATGTTGATGCACTGCTGCAGGGTGTGAACGCGGTATGCAGAGTCACACACACACACACACACACAGAACACTCATAACCTGCTCATTTCACTCGTCTATCTCCTTACAACCTTGTTGAATCCATTCTCTCTCTCTCTCTCTCATATATATACACTGTGTGTGTGTGTGTGTGTGTGTGTGTGTGTGTGTGTGTGTGTGTGTGTGTGAGCTGATCTCAATTCAGAACTTTATGATATGACATGGTATTATAGTGTTCTCTGGCCTATACACCGGACGGAGCTCTGTATCACCATGGAGAGCTGAGCATTATTTCAGGACCGATCCAATCTCTCACACACACAGAGAGAGAACAACCCTGATGCTGAACATTACAAAAAGAGATTTGCTGTGAAGCCGACTGAGAGGCAGCCAGAACGAGCCTGAAAAGAGAAGCCTGGAAACATAATATGAAAATGTAGTGATTCAGGATTCAGGATGAGATCAAATTGCCGTTATTACATTATGATTGCTTCTACAGAATTACCCTAAGTGAAATCTCTGGTGCTTTAGACACTGCAGCAGTGACTGATGCGAGCCGAGCGCACCGAGCATACACAGCGACAGGAAGAAGACAAAAGTGTTGAAACGGGACGAGAGCAGAAACATCAACCTGGGCCGAGATTCCGTAAAAGCATCGCAGCAGAAAGATCATGCTTAAATGGTAGATTGAGCGTCATGTCATGCAATCTGTAACGTGAAGTGAGTAGAGACATGACACAAGTTTGCCAAACTGCTGTTTATTTGGAGGAATCCAGTAATCAGAGTGAATTTTCCAGGCAGGGAGCAAAGAACAGGAAGACGACGTTAAAAACAGGAATAATCCGTGTACAGAAAACGCAAACACGGACAAGCGTCAAAACCAGGGAATACTTCACACTAGAGATGAATATCGAAATAGCCAGGAAAAAAAACCATCGATTGGATATCAGAGAAAACATCAGATCCCGTACTACACAGCAAAAATTGGAATTGAGTTTGGAAAAGAAATGTATTTTTGGAATTGGGATAGAGGATATTAGACAATTGCGTGAAGATATGAAGTTTAGCTTCGAGTAGTGAATATATTTTGAAATATTTTCAACACGATAAGAGAAACTTCATGTCTTTGCTCCACCGTGTAATGTTCTTTATATTATATGGACACATCCACAAAAAACACTGGGAGTGACGTCATCGGAGTGAAATATCAGGAATTATGATACATCCAGGACACTTTTTCGATGCAATAAAAACATGTTCTATTCCCTTCTAGCAGGTTTCGTTCATTTGGTTTGATAGCATGCAATATTGTTAGCATATCGCTTATCCTATGTGTATTACGTCAGTCTACCCAATGGAGAATGAGCATTGAATATGGTTTATGATATTGCATGGATGGTTGTCAAGACAACATGACGTCACACATCAGAGACGTAAAACTTCCGCGCTCGTGAGCGAGCGACTGGGACAATTTGTAAACAAACATGGCTGCTAGGTTTGCTTCGTTAAATACGGAAGATTTTGAGAGAATTTTGCAAGAGAAAGACGCGTTGAACACCCGAAAGGAATGTGTATTATAATAATAATAATAATAATATTGGCTGGCTTTTTTTCGTGGTATATCAGATATATTCCATTCAGCTACTCGTCTTTGACTCATTCAGTATCATGCTAGCTGAATGGAATATATCTGATATACGATGAAAAAAAGCCAGCCAATATTATTTAAATATGTCGCTCAGATCCGCAATGTATTTCGTATGAAAAATGCAAGTTTTTCAACATGAGAAGATAAACTTCATGTCTTCAAGCCAACATGTGATTTTCTTTTTATTATCTCGACACATTCACAAACAAAAAGTCCCCAAATTTATCGAAACAACTCATTCATCGATTTCCTCACGAGCGACATATAGAGATTTATGTCACAGTTTTGGTTCTCCCTGTCCCAGATGGAACTTGTATGAAAAATACGAGTGGCGAATTTCCCAGTAAAACACTCATGTCCATATATATATATTTTTTTCGCAGTCCGGTTTCCATCAAATCCTGCGCTCTGATTGGCTGGCGAGCGGGTCTGTATCCTATGACACGGACCCCAGTTACAGACCTCTGGCGACTCGCTCGTTCACAACAACAACAAACATAATAGCAATTTTTGTCAATATTTATTTTCGCATTTCTCAGGAGAATAGCAATGATTTTGCATCATGGATCGCGATAACGACAGTGTTCACAGCGAAAGCAAGTTTTACTAGCCTGAGGAAGAAGAAATAAAAGAAAACATTTCAGGAGAAAGCTAAAAACCTGTAACTTGCTAACGCCGAACAAAAACATGGCTGAATCCTGAATGACTCCTATTTGTATAAATAGGGGACGACATAGGCGGCAAAATGTAGTTTTTTTCCCTGCCATGGAAGTGCACTTGTATACCGAGGAGGAAGCCATTTGCATTACAGCCGTGAATGAGGATTCAAAATGGCGCCTCGGCTCAGTTTTCCCTTTCGGGCGCTCTCGTTTTCTGTTAGAATTTGGTAAAGAAAAAAAATATATTATTTACCAGCTTAAGGTCGGTCCGTATGGTGAAATACCGTGACCTCGGCCTTGAATACTGACCTCGGCCCAGAGGGCCTCGCTCAGTACTTTCAAGACTTCGGTCACGGTATTTCACCATACGGACCTCCCAGCTGCTAAATAACACAGCATGCAGTTATCTAATCAGCCAATCCTTTGACTGAGGAAAATTTGGCAACTCCACTTTGTGCGTTAGCATGAGGCAGCTAACATGGAGCTGCATGGTCGCTGGTGGATATGAATGTTTGATAAGCAGGTGACTGACAGACTGAAAACTGGGAAGAGAGACACAGCAGCCCAGACAGACAGCTCGCACAGACTCTGTCTCACCTCGTTCCTTCGTTCCTTAGCTATTTATGAGCACTGTTCTTTTTCACTCTGTTTCCATATTCAATCCATATCCATCTATGCTCTTTCTATCCTCGATCCTCTCTCTCCTTTTTCTTTGGCGAGAGGCAGTGAGTCCTGGATATCACAAGGTTGCATTAATAAGTTTGGAAGTCACTTTTCACAAGGCAGAGCGACAGGGAATTGAGAATTGTGTACCACGGTTCAGTATTCGAGCTAGAAAAACTTACTTATTCTATATTAAAGTATCCCAGAACATGTCATTTTAAACCACTAAAATAATGTATGTCGAAGAAACAATGCCAGGATGCTACTAGCTAAATACAGTAGCACTAGAATTAGCTAGTATATTCACTCAGCTAGTTAGCTGCTAACAAAAAAAAGAACTAGCGTGCATCTACTGTCACAAGTAAACACTGAGATTTCAGGAGCAAATTTCTTTAACAGCAGACAAAAAAATTGTCAAAGTATATTCAAGCAGTCAGAATGTGTTCTTCAGAAATGCTAGCCAAGTTAGCATGGTAGCTAGCATGCTTTAAGGTCAGGGGGGTTAGTTTTGTACGAGTGCTCGGAACATTCTCTACCACACCAGACTAAATAAATAAATAAAAATATGTAGTTATGAATCCCAGCTCAGTGCTTCAGTCAGGTACTGAAACTATTTCAAATAAAGACATGAACAGGTTCTATTTTCTAATAATGTCTAATTTATATTGTAGGTTGCTAGTTCGCTAACTGGCACGCTGCTAATTATGCTAGTCAGTTTTTTTTTTTGTACATTATATTTCTGTTGTTTCATAACTTGTTCAGTAAACAGTGTCTGGAACAGAGCACCTGGCCACTAACCCTCCTGTGTTGTAGATCAAAGATTGGTCTCTATCTTACACACACACACACACACACACACACACACACACACACACACACACACACAACTGAATCTGTGTTTTGCGAGAGGCTGTTAATGTTGCTCTCTGTGGTTTTCTGGTTGCTCTTTTGCCTTGCTGTGTGCCCTGAGGCCATTTTTGAGCAGGCAGAGATGAGCACCGCGGGGGCGGCCATCTTTAATATTTCAGTCTAAAGCTAATACACACACACACTGATTAGATCTGCTTCTGCACCAGAGACTGCTCTCTCGAATCCCCCCACCCCTCTCTCCGTGTGTGTGTGGGGGGGGTATGTGTTCTAATGCAAGCAAGCATACATGTTCACTGAGATCTTTTCACCTTTGCAGGTGATGTGTTGAATTCAGGGACGTTTACATTAAAGCTTTAAAGTTTTAACCACAGAACCGAGGTCAGAGCCGAGATATTTATCCAAGACATAATGACTGATAACAATAACCAAAGATAGACCTGGGTACAAGGAAGGAAGGAAGGAAGGAAGGAAGGAAGGATGAAAAAGCATGAAAGGTGGGACAGAAAAAAGGAAGGAGGAAAGCATGGAAGAAAGGAAGGAAGAGAAAGAAAGTGAGAAATCATGGAAGAAAGAAAGAAAGAAAGAAAGAAAGAAAGAAAGAAAGAAAGAAAGAAAGAAAGAAAGAAAGAAAGAAATCATGGAACAGAAAGAAAGAAATTATGGAAGAGAAGGAAGGAAGAGAAAGAAAGTGAGAAATTATGGAAGAGAAGAAAGGAAGGAAGGAAGGAAGGAAGGAAGGGAGGAAGAAAGGAAGGAAAAGAAAAAGTGAGAAATTATGGAACAAAGAAAGAAAGAAAATTATGGAAGAGAAGGAAGGAAGAGAAAGAAAGTGAGAAATTATGGAAGAGAAGGAAGGAAGGAAGGAAGGAAGGAAGGAAGGAAAAGAAAAAGTGAGAAATTATGGAACAAAGAAAGAAAGAAAATTATGGAAGAGAAGGAAGGAAGGAAGGAAGGAAGGGAAAGAAAGTGAGAAATTGTGGAAGGGAAGGAAGGAAGGAAAAGAAAAAGTGAGAAATTATGGAACAGAGAAAGAAAGAAAGAAAGAAAGAAAGAAAGAAAGAAAGAAAGAAAGAAATTATGGAAGGAAATTATGAAGGAAGGAAGGAAGGAAGGAAGGAAGGAAGGAAGGGAAAGAAAGTGAGATTATGGAAGGGAAGGAAGGAAAATAAAAAGTGAGAAATTATGGAACAAAGAAAGAAAGAGAAAGAAAGAAATCATGGAAAAGAAAAAGAAATTATGGAAGGGAAGGAAGGAAGAGAAAGAAAGTGAGAAATTATGGAAGAGAAAAAGAAAGAAAGAAATTATGGAAGGAAGGAAGGAAGGAAGGAAGGAAGGAAGGAAGGAGAAAAAGTGAAAAATTGTGGAAGAGAAAAAGAAAGAAAGAGAAATTATGAAAAAGAAAGTAAGAAATTATGGAACGGAAGGAAGGAAGGAAGGAAGGAAGGGAAAGAAAGTGAGAAATTATGGAAGGGAAGGAAGGAAAAGAAAAAGTAAGAAAGTATGGAAGAGAAAAAGAGAAAGAAAGAAATTATGGAAGAGAAAAAAGAAAGAAAGAAAGAAATTATGGAAAAGGAAGGAGAAAGAAAGTAAGAATGTATGGAAGAGAAAGAAAGAAAGAAAAGTAGAAACTAAAAGAAAGGAAAACTTGTAAGAAACTAAGACACTTAAGACATTTGTACTTATTTCTCTTTTTGATTTAATTTCTCTTTATTTATTTGAATAATGCTGTAGTTAGAAATATTATAATTTTATAAATGAGCTGTTTTACTTATTAAAGCGTTTCTTTTTTGCACTGAAGTGATTTGAGTAAAACAGCAGATCAGACAGCAGGTTCAATAATCAATCCCTCTTCCACAGATCAGCTTCATTCATTCATTCATTCATTCATTCATTCATTCATTTGTTTATGTAAACCCCCTCACCCGCCCCCTGCCCCGACCCACCCCACTGTTTCAGCCCATAATCCCCGCTCTGTTTTATTCGCCCCTATTGTCACTCAGGACAGCAGGATTTGACAAATGCTCTGGGGGTTTTGGTGACAGGGTCGTGCTTGTCCTCGCACCCTTTTACCCCGGGCACCCATCAGCGCCTGCTGACAGCTTCATCAACACACTCACCCCTCCTCCACCCTTCCCTCCTCCCCGCGTTCCCTCCTCTCTGTTTTTGAGCGTTTGTTCCTAGCATCTGTTTCGCCTGGTGATTAATTGCAATTAGCGAGAGGGTTGAAAGCCCGTGGAAGAATGCAGCGGTGAGCAGACACATCAAGATTAATGAGGGAAGGCAGTTGTCAGAAGGACGCACGCCTGCGATGGCAGGGCACCTGGGGGGAGGAGGAAGAGGAGGAGGAGGAGGAAGGGTGCATTTGTATAGGGCAGAAGCGTGCGTGTGTATGTGTTTGAAATACCCTCAGCATGTTTACTGCTTATCATATCTCAAGGCTTTTTCCTCCCAGCGAGAGGCAGTATGTCCCTGCAGGAAGAAGAATAGAGGAGAGACAGAATGAGACAAGAAGAGGGTGAAGGGAGGGAAGAAGAGAAGAAGAAGGGAGGCGAGAAGAGGAGTGCAAATGCAACCCCGGGGGGCTGATTAAATATGGAAATTTTAATTGCTAATTGACCTTTATTAATCAGAGCACAGAAGTGTATCTTTTGTACTTACTATGGCTGAGATGTGAGTGTATCTGAGAGAGAGAGAGAGAGAGAGAGAGAGAGATCATGAAGGTAAAGGGTCCTAGCCTATTCATTTTTTCTGCTCACAAATGAGAGAGAGAGAGAGAGAGAGAGAGACACTGTACTAAGCCATAAGGTATACTACACTATCTATCTATCTATCTATCTATCTATCTATCTATCTATCTATCTATCTATCTATCTATCTATCTATCTATCTATCTATCTATCTATCTATCTGTACTGTGCAAAAGTATTAGGCACATGCTAAGAAATGCTTTAGAGCAAAGATTCCTTCAAAAATAATGTCATTAAATGTTTCTACATAAAAAAAACTATTAAAAATACAGTAAACTGTAATAAATGAAACAAAGTCGATATTTGGTGTCACAGCACTTTAAACAAATATCAGTCTCAGGTTTATAAGGAAATGAGGAAATGTACGTTTTATTGAGTATCTTATAGAACCAGCCACATTTCTCACACTTGCTTCTTATTTCTGCCAGCAAAGCCTTCATTATGTTTTTGGGTTGAAAAGATAAGTGTCTCTGATGTAATATGCTGCTTTCTTTATTGACATAAACATTTTTCTGTAACATTTCGTTTTGTGCTGGAAAACTAGAATATTTTATTCTACCCACATTCACTGGATATGAGCAATCACACGCTCTGATTGGCTACTCTACTACTAGGCTATCAGCTCATGTACCATGAGTAGAGAAAAACAAAATGGCGGCGCATGTTGCTGAACCAACCGAGGACGAAATAAAGAAAACAAAACCCAAAAAAAAAACAAGTATTTGATGGTACGGACGTATCTTTTTTTTTTTTTTTTTTAATTTCAAGAATTATTATTATTTAAGGTTTAACCTTGCCCCGGGACGGAGTCCACCAGGGGGCGAGGTATTGTTTTCCGTCGGGTTTCTTTGGTTTTTTGTAAACGATATTACAGGGAAATGGCTGGATCAGTTTTCACGAAACTTTCAGGATAGACGGGCATCGGACTCAAATAGAACCTCCAACATTTTGGGGGGCATCCGGTCAAGGTCAAGGTTTTTGTGGCTACTGCCTCATACACTCATATGTACAGTAAGAGTGTGGCAATCGTGATGTGCACTGCGCATGCACATACACGTGTTCCGATTAAAATGGCCGGTAAGTGTATGCAATTCGGTTCACTGTTTGAAATAAATGGACTAGACTAAAGAAATCGCCTTCAGACATGTTAATGCTTATTACAGAGGGAAAGTGCGTTCCACTGAGCTCTAGCGCCGGGCCATTTCCGGGAAATAAGAGTTTGGGTAATTGCGACAGCGTGTGTATGTCAGCCTATGTTCGGAGGTTTCAGTTTCGAAAACTGTAAGAGGTAAGAGTAGGATAATATAAAGTACAGACACTTGGTATATTTTACTTCTGTGATTTTTTTAAATTGTTCATTTTTGGATTACGCTTCATTTTTGTGGCTACTGCCTCATAGAGTAAATATATATGCTATATTTACTGTATGGACATGGGATCAGAAAACTATTTTATTTATAAGCAGTAGCAACATGGACCCATAGGGTACCTATTTTTTTTTTCGCGATATCTTCTTTCATATTCATCCTAAGTGCTACCGAGCGAGGTTTGTTTTGCCTGGCAACACTTGTTGTTATTATGATAGCATTTTTCACAAATTGCTCCTGTCAGTTCCGCTAGTTTGTTTACATTCGAAGCGGAAATGATTTTGTCGGACATTTTGTATAATTTTTTTATTTATCGAATTTGCAAAAAATAAAAACGCTCTGTTTCTCAAAATCAAGTGAATATTGATAGAATAAAACAGTTACAGGTATTCCACTCAATCTCGTCATACACAGCTTACAGCTGCTACCAGCTCATATACGACTCGATTTCGTAGAATAATTGTTAACTATACTGTTGTGTAGTTATACTAAATTGTACATTATACATGTATATGCCTCATTCTCGACTAAAAATAGCTTATAAAAGATAAAGGACCAGATGTCACCAAGAGTAAATAAAGTGTAACTGTACACTATTTTTAAAAAAATATGATGTAGCTTATTTCATATTAAACAACCTAATTAAGGTTAATTAGGGCTTAATCGGTTGATTTAATTTAACTCATGACAGCAATATAAATGAACTTTCTAGAATTCTTGAAAGACAAGCCCATTTTTTTTTTCCATGTTCTTTTATTATCGATTTTGCTGAAAGACAACAGCCATTTTTTCATTAACCTGACTGAAATTGGGAACAGGTCAATTTCGAGAAAACAAATATCACCAAAAAAAAAAAGTTAATACACTCGCATGAGATGTTTGGTTTTGTTTTGGTTTTTCAGATGATTTGACAAAGCGATATTTTGCAAAATTGAAACGGAAACACATTTTTCGCATTTAAGTCACATGACATGACATGAACAAAACCAATATCAATATGAATATCACCGTTCCAACACTTATGAGGTCTTGGAGATCTGCCACCATGTTGAACTGGAATGACTATCGCGAGAAGAGAAAACACAGCGTTAATCGAATGACATCACTCAGTGTTTTGTGTTTTGTCGCATTTTTATTCTTTTTTTAAGCTTCTATTTTGCGTTAAAACTGGAATGGAAAGCTGCCTACTGACTGTTGCTTGGATTCCTGCTACAAATAGTTATTATATATAAAAATAATTACAACAGGGGATTATTAACGACTTTGTTCTTGTTAGATAATCGAAAAACGTAGTGTGAAAAAAAAATCATCGAATATACAGATACGTAAAATCCAAACAGAGCTACAATCGCAAAATAATTGCGCTTCCGACTTCGCGTTAGTTCCCGTTGGTGCCGATGTCAGGCAGGAAACAAAAAACAACCAAGTACTGTATGTAGAACCTTTGGGACAGGAAAGCGCTAGTTAGGTTGCATACATGTCGCTCCTGAAAGTAAATCACTCACTCTTCCTTGGACTGATAGCTAAAGCTAGCTGGCACTAAAAGTACTGGATCTCTGGACAATGGAAAAATGCTCATAAGTTCATTGTGTGCGTGTGTGTGTGTGTGTGTGTGTGTGTGTGTGTGTGTGTGTGTGTGTGAGACACTGCTTAGTGCTGATTTCTCCTCGTTAGCCTCATGTTGGCTCTGGTCAGGGCTGTCAGATCACTGAACATCCAATTACTAAAGCCCTAAGTCGATTAAGTTGAATTTGATTTAGTCAGCAGTGGTTAGTGGGCTGTGTAATGCACACCGGCGCTGGCCACAGTGCACCCGGATACAGTCGTGTCTTACACACTTACACACACTCTCTAATGATGCGTGGCTTAGAGAAGTGAAGCCGTGGAATGGCTGATGGGGAATAAAATGGAGGAAAGTAACAAGCACAGCTTGTTACTCAGGATCAGTAGAGATCCACAGAGTCCATGTTTTAATATTAAATAATTAAATAATATTGGCTGCCTTTTTTCCTCGTATATCAGATGTATTCCATTCAGCTAGCATGAGATTGAATGAATTCAAGATGAGTAGCTGAACGGAATATATCTGATAGACCACGAAAAAAAGCCAGCCGATATTATTATTATTATTATTATTATTATTATTATTATACATACTATACACATTCCTTTCGGGTGTTCAACGCGTCTTTCTCTTTCAAAATTCTCTCAAAATCTTCCATATTTAACAAAACAAACCTGGCAGCCATGTTCGTTTACAAATTGTCCCAGTCGCTCACTCGCTAGCGCGGAAGTTTTATGTCTCCAATGTGTGACGTCATGTTGTCTCGACAACCATCCATGCAATATCGTAAAGCATATTCAGCGCTCATTCTCCATTGGGTAGAGTGGCGTAATGCACGTAGGATAAGCGATATGCTAACAATATTGCATGCTATCAAACCAAATTAATGAAACCCGCTAGAAGGGAATAGAACACGTTTTTATTCCATCAAAAAAGTGTCCTGTATGGATAATAATATTCGATAATTCGATATAGTTTTGAACTACAGTACATCCGTTAAATGAAGCAGACCTCGAATTCTGAAGTCTGAACATCAGCTTTCGGATGAGGTTTGAAATTTTAATCAGTTTTTCTTGCATCGTTTATCAATGTGCTGCTTTTTTTTATATAAATTAGACTCACCGGCCACTATAATAGAAACTTGTTGATGATTCTAAGACTCCTGTTCTTGGCTGCAGGAGTGGAACCCAATGTGTTCTGCTGTTGCCGAGATGCTTTTCTGCTCACCACGGTTGTAAAGAGTGATTATGAGTTACTATATCCTTCCTGGCAGCCCAAACTGCTCAATCTGTCCATTTTCCTCTCATCTCTCTTATCAACCAGGTGTTTGTTTCCACCCACAGAACTGTCACTCAGTCACTCACTCACTCAGTGTTTTTTGTTTTTCGTACCATTCTGTCTGTGTAAACTCTAGAGACTGTTGGTTGTGTGTGAAAACCCCAGGAGGAGATCAGCAATTTCTGAAATACTCAAACCAAAAATACTCATCTGGCTCAAACCAACACCCATGCCACAGTGAAAGAAAGAAAGTCACACTTCACTGTGAGATCACAATTTTTCCCGTTCTGATGTCTGAACATCTTGAACATTAACTGAGGCCCTGTCCACACGGCAACGGATTCAGGTGACTCCGATACAACTGCTTATCGTTTAGGCCTGGCGTCCACACAGCACCGGCATTTTGGGTGCCCAAAACGCAATCTTTTTGAGAACGGGTTCTAGAGTGGAAAGATCTGGCAACGTTGCCGTTGCGAAGTCGTCTGGATGAGTAGAATGGATTTGTTTACGATGACATCACAACCACATGACTGTGAGTGCTTCACGCCGGGTAGAAGTGTAACGGACTCGATGCGAGTTGTCAACAAATCCTATAACCTGGTTCATGAAACGCACTTACAAAATATTTTCACTGTGAATATTTATTGTGTAATGGTGCAAAGTGAGTGAGAGAGAGAGAGAATAGCCCTTAGGGCAGAGTCAATCCCGCCAGCAAAAATAGGGGAAAAAAGGAGCGATCTCACCTCTTCAGATGTTGGTTTAAGTCCTACAATACATTCCTCAAAAAGGGCGTAGAACAACAAATTAATCCATCAACATGTAGCATTCAATTTATTCCGGACCATTAAATATGCCGCCTTCCGCGTAGAATCATACGTCATCCTCGCCGCCATATTGGATGGGTCAAAGCGGAGAATAAAGATGCCTCATTCATGTGCTGCGTTTAACTGTACCAACAGGTTTACCGTCCAAACGAGATCACATGGGATTACCTTTCACAGGTGAGACTGGAAAAATACTTTTCATTGTATTTGGTCATTATAATGTAACTTTACGAACAGATTTTCCTGACTTTGTGGCTAATATGAAGTCTCGCGCATAATAGTTTATGTGCATGCGTCCTTACTTCTTCTATTGTTCTGGTGTCTCCGAAGGGACCGTCTTACAGCGCCCCTAGAGGTGTGGCATGTGTATTGCATCGTTTTCAGCAAGCGTTCCGTTGCCATATGGACCTGATATTTTACTGATCGTTGCCCATTTGGACGCGATATATTTTTAAATAGCATCTCGTTGCCGTTGTCGTGTGGATGTAGCCTGAAGCTCTCGATTTGTATCTACATGATTTTATGCATCATGCTGCTGTCAAGGGATCGGCTGATTAGGCTGGCCGGTGAGTTGTTCATATTTATAGTAATACTCTATTTAATTTACGCAGGATGTATCCTAGTTCTATAACCATTAGACCAATTCTTATGAGTTATTTTTTGGCATTAATCAGACAAAGTCAGGTTGGTTTTAGAGTCAGTTTTGGGTTTCAAAAATGCTCTTTGGTTGATGAAAGGGTTCCTATGGTAGAAATGCACCTAAAGATCCTGGGTACACCATCCATTCATCCGTTATCCATAACCGCTTATCATGTGCAGGGTCGCTGGAGCCTATCCCAGCTGACTATGGGCGAGAGGCGGGGTACACCTTGGACAAGTCGCCAGATCATCGCAGGGCTGATACATAGGGACAAACAACCATTCACACTCACATTCACACCTGCTGTCAATTTAGAGTCACCAGTTAACTTAACCTGCATGTCTTTAGACTGTGGGGGAAACCAGAGCACCTGGAGGAAACCCATGCAGACACGGGGAGAACATGCAAACTCCGCACAGAAAGGCCCCTGTTGACCACCTTCTTGCGGTGAGGTGACAGTGCTAACCACTACACCACCGTGCTGCCCCATTCTGGGTATACATTGGGGGGGGGGGGGGTGAATGTTGTTTCTTCAAGACTACCATTGTCAAGTCCAAGACCAGGAAGATTGAGCCAAAACCGTGTCTTAACAGGGTCGAGGCCAAATCAAAACAGAGTCCAAATAAAAGTTAGACTGAGTCGAGAACAAGACAGAAAACCATCAAATTATTTTTGAGCCAAAGCCTTTATTTCAACTAGCTGGCTTCATTCTTGCACTGTCTCAATGATTAGGCTACATTGTTTTCTGGATGAAGGATTGGCTTCCTGTCAAACATTCTGTATCCTATAAGAAAAGACAACACAAACATTATTTTTACAATCTCTCAGTTGAAACCAAGACCATGTTTAACAGGATTCCCAACACCCAAGATCATCAATAAGTCAGAGACAAGTCCAAGTCAATATGTCTAGAGATCAAACTCAAATCCTTCAGCTCTAGTATGGTGCAATACGCAACAGTCGCGTTTACAATTCACAAATACACAGGACCGTGCTAACTAGACAGCTCTCGGACTTTAGTAATTATACAGTGAATCTGAGTGAACGCATGTACTGAATCCTTCCCATGTGGATGTTTGAGAAGAATGGTGGCTGTAGTCACTGTTGACACAGGAAGCCTCTTTCTGTCTCTTTATCTCTCTGTTTCTCTCATTCCCTCCTCCTGTCTGTCTCTCTCTCTCCTTTCTGGAGGATCAGACTAAAAACGTTTCAGCTCGGTTAATCCTGTTAGCTGAGCTCCCGTGTTCAGACAGGACGGCTGCGGGCTCCTCTGAGGCCTCCTCTCTTTTTTTCTCTCATCCCTCCATCTTTCATAGCTTTGCGGAACACTGACCAGGACCCTCAGCCTCAGTCTCAGAGGCACGACCTGACGCGCAGGGGGGCCGAGCGGTTGAAAGAGAGAACACTGAGCCGCTCAGGCATGAGAGAGCCAAACCGAACCAGCCTTCTAGATGGGGCTGGATTTAGCATAACAGTACACACATACCGTATACACGCGCAAACACACACACACACACACACCATCTGTGCATACAAACATTCACACACACTCTCTAAAGCCTTCACATCAGGGGTGAGAGCGATTTTTTTTTTTCCCTGAATCAGCACTGCGCTCAAGGCCTTAAAACAAACACCCTGGCTCATGCTGGATCCTACTAAACCCCACCCCAAAACAGGATATAGTAAACACTACGTTAGCATGAATGCTTCCAGTATGTTATATGCACACGCTGGTTTGGAGGATGTAGTACTAATTATTCGGGCAGAGTAATCTTCACGTTGCACAATGCATGGGATATACATAGAAACATTTCAAATCCAAACTAACAGTGGTTTCATTTTTATCCAGTAGGGGGCGTGTTAATTTATGCACCCCTTGTGTCCTAGTCTAAAGACAGCTGATTAACAGTCCAGCTGATTTCATTACTAAGAGCAGGACAGTCAGAGCATGATAGTTTACGGTTGTTGATCAGTCCCGCGCTCGTCATATGGTGTGTGTGTGTGTGTGTGTGTGTGTGTGTGGTTCCTGAGGGATATCTGATTGAGTTCTGTGCTATAAAGCTGTCCATATGCCAGACGCTGCGTCTGAGAGGCGAAATGCTGAGATGCAGGAAACGAATGATTATCTGTCACAAGGCAGTGCGCTGCTTTCACCATGTGCTATATCTTCCTCAGTTAGCATGCTGGGTGAAATATAGCGCAGCTTTTTTTTACAGCCCTACACACCGTCCGAGGCCCTCGGACAGTTCGCTACGCACTAAACTGCCGTAGTTTATCCTGATCGGTCCCGTCTGTCTATGCTCACTGCATAAAGCTATTACTTTGCAGTGTTTGTTACTAAATTAATTACAGCATGGTGCATTAGCAAAACACCAAAACATGGGCTATGAAATCTGTAACTTTTTTTTTTTAATAGACAGTGTTTCATATTGGTTTTAATTTAATTTAATTGGTTTTAATTTAATTTAATTTAGTTATTTCAGGGCATTTGTCTGCTGCATATTCACAAACAAGAACTGGCCCAAACAGGAACTCGGGGTTCTTGTTGATTTTCCAAAGAGAACTGCATTACAATACTCTGATTAGCATGAATCATAATATGTCTGTGAAGGTTCTCAGTCATCCAGATCATAGTAAACCATGGTTGGTAAAGAAGGCAACTGGACTTAATTGAAATTCTTGAAGACGTTTCACCTCTCATCCAAAAGGCTTCTTCAGTTCTGTCCTGCCCCTTTTCCACCAAAGCAGTTCCAGGGCTGGTTCGGGGCCAGTGCTTAGTTTGGAACCGGGTTTTCTGTTTCCACTGACAAAGAACTGGCTCTGGGGCCAGAAAAACCGGTTCCAGGCTAGCACCAACTCTTTGCTGGGCCAGAGGAAAGAACCACTTACATCGGGGGGATGGAGTTGTTAAGACCAACAACAATAACAAGACCGCGAAAGATCGCCATTTTTAAGCGACAAGAAGCAGCAGCTGTACAAACGCAAAGTCATCCATTATTATTATTGTTGTTGTTGTTGCTGCTGCCGCTTCTTCCGCGTTGTTTTTGCTTCGATATTCGCGCCAAGGTTTATGCAAATGTAGCGACGTAACTGACGTATACAGCGACATAATGACGTGGCTTCCCTTAGCACCGCGAGCTATGGAAAAGCAAACTGGTTCTCAGCTGGCTTGCAAGTTGAATGAGTTGTGAACCAGCACCAGCACTGGCCCCGAACCAGCCCTGGAACTGATTTGGTGGAAAAGGGGTATCTGACTAGTGGGGAGCTCCAGGTATTTATCCTCTAGTGGACCAAAAGCAACCCGAAGGAGAATCAGTGATGGCAGAGAAAGCCAACAACCCACAGATCATCCTAACAACCCTCTAGGCTGCTAACACTGTTCACACCCGGCCCTCAGGGACCTACACCTACAGAATGACTCAACGACCCAGGTGACCTCAGTGACTCTCCTTAGGGTTGCTTTTGATCCACTAGAGGATAAATACCTGGAAAGGCTTCCTCAGTTCTGTCTGACTAGTGGGGAGTTCCAGGTATTTATCCTCTAGTGGATCAAAAGCAACCCTAAGGAGAATCATTGATGGCAGAGAGAGCCAACAACCCACAGATCACCCTAACGGCCCTCTAGGCTGCTAACACTGTTCACACCCGGCCCCCAGGGACCTACACCTACAGGATGACTCAACAACCCAGGTGACCTCAGTGACTCTCCTTAGGGTTGCTTTTGATCCACTAGAGGATAAATACCTGGAACTCCCCACTAGTCAGACAGAACCAAAGAAGCCTTTCTGATGAGAGGTGAAATGTCTTCAAGAATTTCAAGCAAGTCCAGTTGCCTTCTTTACCAACCACAATAATCATAATGTTATAACCAATAAGAATGAATGTGGAAAATATAGGTACCTATCCAGGATTTTTTCGAACCCAGGAATGTTTTCAGAACCCCACAAACTTTAAGCAGAAACTGTAGGAACATTATAAGGAACCAGGAGCATTTCCACCAAGCAACAATTTTAAGAACCTAAGAAGTTTGGGCAGATTTCTCAGACAGGAACCTTAGCAGAACCCAGAATATTCTTTTGGAGTCTGGGAACCTTCAAATTTCAGGCACATTTATGCCACACCACACTATGTATCTATCCATCCATCCATTTTCTTCCACTTATCCAAAGTCTGTTCACAGTGGCAGCAGGCTAAGCAGGGTATTTCAGGTATCCCTCTCCCCAGCAACACTTTCCAGTTCCTCCTGGGGGATCCCAAAGCGCTCCCAGGCCAGATGAGATATATAATTTCTCTAGCGTGTTCTGGGTCTACCCCAATGTCTCCTCCCAGTTGGATGTGCCCAGAAAACCTCCAAAGGAAGGTGCCCAGGAGGCATCCTAATCAGACGCCCGAACCACCTCAGCTGACTCCTTTCAACATGAAGGACCAGCGGCTTGACTCCGAGATCCCCCCCCCGGATGTTTGACCTACTCACCCTGTCTCTAAGGGTGAGCCCAGCCCCACCCTATGTAGAAAGCTCATTTCAGCCGCTCATTTGTATCTGCGATCTCATCCTTTTGGTCACTACCCAAAGCTCATGACCATAGGTGAGGGTTGGAACGTAGATTGACTGGTAAATCAAAAGCTTTACCAGGTTGGGAGCGAGTTGCTGCCCCAAGTGAAGGAGTTCAAGTATCTTGGGGTCTATTTATCTATCTGTCTATTTATGAAACATTTTTGCAACCCAAGAACTTTAAGCACCATTCCAACACAGGAACCTTTTTAGGAACTCAGATCCCAGAACTTTAGGAACCCAGGAGCATTTCCAGCAAGGAACATATGAGTCATATTTTTATGACAGGAACCTTATTAGAACTCAGAATTGTAAAAAAAAAAATTTCTGGAACCCATGAACTTTAGATTTGAGAACCCATTAACTTTAGGCCCTTTTCCACCACATTAATTTTCTTTTTGTACTTTCTTTTGTACAAGAACTCTGATTTCTGAAACCTTTTGTTAGGAAGCCATGAACTTTAGATACAATTCCATGACAAACATTTTTTGGAACCCAGGAGCGCTTTCCACCAAGGAACCTTTCAAGAACATGGAGATTCTAGGGCCCTTATTAGGATTGCAGGAACTTTAGGTGTATTTCTGACACAGGAACCATTTCATGATCCCCTGAGCAGATGTCTGAGCACATCTTCATGAACCATTACAGGAACTCAGGAACATTAGACCCATTTCCATTAGAGGAACCTTATTAGGAGCCTGTGCTTTTTTTTTTTTTTCTAGTACCTGGGAGCTTCAGGCACCTTTCCAACACATGAATCTTTCTAGGAATCCAGTAACCTGTTAAAGATCTTGGAAAAACATTGTAAGGAATGTCTGGCATGTTGAATGGTGAAACTACTGTAGATTAACTATTAGTTCCTGAACCATAGGGACATAGTGTGTAGTTTCTAAATTTCTCCACTGCTGATTGGTCACACACAAGCTTCAGAAGTTCTGGTACTTTGTGTCCTTAGGTAGAAGAGCTGAATTCACAATTTGCATTCTGTCCTCTCACGGAATGTGCAAGGACAATGAGGCAGACTCTGATTGGCTTTCTAATGATGCAGTAGTGCTGATTTATGTTTCAAGGCCAGGAGTCATAAGATCAGGTCAGAGGTCATGCAGGGTCATGATTGGGAGGGAGAGTTTTATGGCACTGACTGGACAGGACTGTGTTTAAGATGGCATGTGTGTGTTTGTGAGGAGCCGAGAGGGGTAGTTAGGGGTCACTGGGAGTCAGAGGTCTTGCCAAGATGGACCTCCTTTGACCTGTATTGTGTGTGGGGAGGAGGAGGGTGTTAGGCTTCACCAACACTGACAATTTCCTACTTCCTTTGCTGGTGCTGAGCTGATTATTTTTCTTCATAGGTCACCAATCAGCAATAAACAGCGTGACAATACAAGCACTTTTTTACCACAGGAACCTATTCAGGAACCCATGATTCATTTATGGAGCGCAGGAACATTTTTAGGAACCTACAAATGTACATCTCCAACCTATTTCTGAAATCAAGAAATTTCAAGCAGTTTCAGGACCCCCTGAACACTTTTAAGAAGCCAGAGACCCAAGAACGTTAGGCATATTTTCATAACAAGAACCTGCAATCATTTTCAGGAACCCAGGAACCTTTTCTTTTTTCATTTTCAAAACAGACCAAAAAAACCCACCTTTCTAGAAAACCAGGAAGTTTTCAGGAACCCAGGAACATTTTCAGGAACATTATTCACATTTCCATATTTCATTTTAAAGCTAGACGGCCTTTCGAGTTCATAAAATCGGTGAAATTTACAGTGGTGCTTGAAAGTTTGTGAACTCATTAGAATTTTCTATATTTCTGCATAAATATGACCTAAAACATCATTAGATTTTCACACAAGTCCTAAAAGTAGATAAAGAGAACCCAGTTAAACAAATGAGACAACATTATTATACTTGGTCATTTATTTATTGAGGAAAATGATCCAATATTACATATCTGTGAGTGTCAAAAGTATGTGAACCTTTGCTTTCAGTATCTGGTGTGACCCCCTTGTGCAGCAATAACTGCAACTAAATGTTTGCAGTAACTGTTGATCAGTCCTGCACACCGGGTTGGAGGAATTTTAGCCCGTTCCTCCGTACAGAACAGCTTCAACTCTGGGATGTTGGTGGGTTTCCTCACATGAACTGCTCACTTCAGGTCCTTCCACAACATTTCCATTGGTTTAAGGTCAGGACTTTGACTTGGCCATTCCAAAACATTAACTTTATTCTTCTTTAACCATTCTTTGGTAGAATGACTTGTGTGCTTAGGGTCATTGTCTTGCAGCATGACCCACCTTCTCTTGAGATTCAGTTCATGGACAGATGTCCTGACATTTTCCTTTAGAATTCACTGGTATAATTCAGAATTCATTGTTCCATCAATGATGGCAAGCCGTCCTGGCACAGATGCAGCAAAACAGGCCCAAACCATGATACTACCACCACCATGCTTCAAAGATGGGATAAGGTTCTTATGCTGGAATGCAGTGTTTTCCTTTCTCCAAACATAACGCTTCTCATTTAAACCAAAAATTCTATTTTGATCTCATCTGTCCACAAAACATTTTTCCAATAGCCTTCTGGCTTGTCCACGTGATCTTTAGCAAACTGCAGAAGAGCAGCAATGTTCTTTTTGGAGAGCAGTGACTTTCTCCTTGCAACCCTGCCATGCACACCATTGTTGTTCAGTGTTCTCCTGATGGTGGACTCATGAACATTAGCATTAGCCAATGTGAGAGAGGCCTTCAGTTGCTTAGAAGTTACCCTGGGGTCCTTTGTGACCTCGCCAACCATTACACTCCTTGCTTTTGGAGTGATCTTTGTTGGTCAACCACTCCTGGGGAGGGGAACAATGGTCTTGAATTTCCTCCATTTGTACACAGTCTGTCTGACTGTGGATTGGTGGAGTCCAAACTCTTTAGAGATGGTTTTGAAACCTTTTCCAGCCTGATGAGCATCAACAATGCTTTTTCTGAGGTCCTCAGAAATCTCCTTTGTTCGTGCCATGATACACTTCCACAAACATGTGTTGTGAAGATCAGACTTTGATAGATCCCTGTTCTTTAAATAAAACAGGGTGCCCACTCACACCTGATTGTCATCCCATTGATTAAAAACACCTGACTCTAATTTCACCTTCAAATTAACTGCTAATCCTAGAGGTTCACATACTTTTGCCGCTCACAGATATGTAATATTGGATCATTTTCCTCAATAAATAAATGACCAAGTATAATATTTTTGTCTCATTTGTTTAACTGGGTTCTCTTTATCTACTTTTAGGACTTGTGTGAAAATCTGATGATGTTTTAGGTCATATTTATACAGAAATATAGAAAATTCTAAAGGGTTCACAAACTTTCAAGCACCACTGTAGTTCCGTCTGAAATGTGGTCATTGTGATAATTGTTTATTTCTGTAACATCTCACAAAATATCAGGCCATTCTGTGGCTGGGAAGTTATTTAATTTGAGGGGATTAAAGCAAATAATGTGCTTAAAAATGCTTGCTTCACACAGTCAAGCAGACAGAGGAAGTCCATACCGTATTTATCCTAATAAACGCGCCCGGGCGCAATGCAAAACATGAAGGGGGAGCGTCAGTTTTGACCCTTAAATGACAAAAATCGAACATGACAAAATCATCGGAATTTAAAACATTTATTTTGAAACACATGAAAATACAGTTATATGTCCAAAAAGTCAATTAAACAATGTCCAGCTCGCTTATAAGGATAACATTGGTAAGTAAACTATTTGTAGTGACGTCACAATTCGCGTCATCGTCGATGTTTATGAGCTCACAAAACAAAATGTCGTCCTCAAAATGATCCTTCACCGCTAGTTTTAAGTTAAAGGTTGTAGAACTGGCAGAGCAGAAAGGCAAACACTTAGCTGCAAAAACATTTAATGTTCACCGTAAACGTGTACAAGAGTGGTGCAAACAAAAGGTATGTCTCCACCCGTATTGATATCCGCAGCAGAGTGAATGTCCGTATTTTATACTGTCCATGTTTACTAACGCGATTTCCGGTAAAAAAAAAAAATTAGCGGTGAAATTGAACGTCTCTGTTGTGGTTTGTTGGATTTAAAGTTTGTTAAATGATGAAAATGGTTGGTAAATACTATTCTAGCTCTGAAAATCGTGGAGGCGTGTCAAATAGGGAGGGTGCTTCTATAAGGATAAATACGGTATGTGTGTGTGTGTGTGTGTGTGTGTGTGTGTGTGTGTGTGTGCAGGTTTACCTTTGACCGTGCATTGACAGTTCCATCATTCTGTCGCTAAACGAACAGTGGTTCTCGCTGTTCTCAGAGGTGCTAGCTGACCGCCGATATTTATTAGTTCGGTCCTGCGTTTCCTTTCCTTCGCATATAACATAAAGTCTTTTCTGTAGTCAGTCTTTCACGTTTCATTCGCGCACACACGTTCTCCATTTTTGTCTTCTGTTTCAAATTTGTATCCACAATGCCTTGCGTGAACAGCAAAAGCCTACCACGTGATGCATGACGTAGTATCTTGAATCGGGTCATGGTGAAGCAGGAAAAAATAGCAGCAAATTTAGGGCTACGTGGAGATAAATTCATTAATTGTTCTGTTTAAAAAAATGAATAAAATTGGAAGTCTGTGATTCAAATTCAGTAGCTTTCGGTCCACTAAACAAAAATAATTGCGTGTCTGGGAAAATTCTTTTTATGACCTACACATGAAAAATCTGAAAGGCAGTCTAGCTTTAACTTATTTTCTTGAAGAAACTTTTCAGGACGCTGAGAACCTATTTTCAGGAAGCTGCAATCTATCTCAGAAACTTGAGGTCCATGAAATTTCGATGCGTTTTCACTCCAGGAACTTATTTGGAAAAACTTACAGAAAAACTTGAATGGGATCCAGGAATATTTTTGGGACCTGTAAGCATTAGACAGGATTCGATAATACAGAACCCAGGAACTTCAGGTGCATTTTTACCCGAGGAACCTTTTCAGAAAAACAGAAGCTTCAAGGAAGGACATTTCCATTGCAAGAATTTTTTTTGAATCAAGCAACTTTTCTGAAACCCAGGAACTTTCTCAGGAATCTAATCTCCAATACAGGAACTTTATTTGAAACCAGGGGATGTTTTCTGGAATCAGAGAAACCAGAGGAAACATTAGTTCCTGAAAGGTGGTTCCACGGGTTGTAGTTTTGATATTTAGAAACAATTAGGGCGGAGCTTGCTGTATTGAATGATTGGTCAAAGGCAAACTTCTGACCAAGTATTTTTGGGTTAAACTAATGACCAAAAAGCATCATGGTTCTGACATAAAACAAAACGTCAGAGGAACCTTGTTGGAAAATATGGAAAGTATGTAGGAGACCCCACGAGGGGGCAGCAGGTGGAACAAGAGGGTCTGCTGAGCTTCAGCCAGGATGGAGGCCTCACTGAAGACTGGCGTAGACTCAGGCAACATGGTGAACCAGACAGAGTGTGTAATCAGACAGGAGGAGCATGTGTGTGTGCGCGCGTGTGTGTGTGTGTGTGTGTGTGTGTGTGTAGCTTGCCACAGCACTGAAGATGAACACAGCCATCCTGTGAGACAGACACTCTGCTGCACACACACCTGGGTCCTCAAATCTGTGTGTTTGTCATCCAAAATGTGCGAATGTCACACTTACACCCACACAAGCACGCGCAAACACAGTCTTGTGTTGCTTATCAATCCAAATGTTGCTGTCAGTGTTTCCTCACTCGCATTCCCATTTACATTTCCTTCCAAACGTTAGCAAACAGATGGCAGCCAATAGTTTAAAATATAATTAGTCGCGAACAAATGTGCTACTTCGCTGGAGGAAAAGTCACATGTGCACATTCCAAACAAGGATTTCTCTGCGGTTTGAGTTTGAAACGAAACGAAATGCGGTTTCTGTGGGATCTGTTTGGAAAATCAGGGCCGCAGACTAAAGACTGATGATGAAAAAAAACAT
Source organism: Neoarius graeffei (assembly GCF_027579695.1). NCBI lineage: Eukaryota > Metazoa > Chordata > Actinopteri > Siluriformes > Ariidae > Neoarius > Neoarius graeffei. The sequence continues at coordinate 5,820,650 of NC_083574.1, forward strand.
GAGTTCAGAACGATGCATCAAGATTCGACAATTATATTGAGCACATCCACAACAAAAAGAATTTTAATTTTGATTAACCATTTTGACAATGCACATCTAGTCAGTAGGAAAACACTGGGAGTGACGTCATCGGAGTGAAATATCAGAAATATTATCCATACAGGACACTTTTTCCATGGAATAAAAACATGTTCTGTTCCCTTCTAGCGGGTTTCATTCATGTTTTGATCACATGCAATGTTGTCAGCGTATCGCTTATCCGACGTGTATTACATCACTCTACCCAATGGAGAATGAGCGTTGAATATGGTTTATGATATTGCATGGATGGTTGTCAAGACAACACGCTGGAGACGTAAAACTTCTGCGCTCGTGAGCGAGCGACTGACAATAATAATAATAATAATAATAATAATAAGTTCAACTTATATAGCGCCTTTCAAGAAACCCAAGGACACTTTACAATTATAGACAAAAAAAATAATAACAATAAAAAATAATAAATAAATGAATAAATAAATAAATAATAAAAAATAAAAAGTCCACCAAGTAGGGTCAGGATGTAATTCCAGTGGTGTAGCAGCCACAGTCCCACCAAAAGGCGCATGAAAACGAGTCCCACATCTCCAGCACAGCCGCCGTGACGCCGTCAGCCACATCGCTCAAACACCACGCCGTGGATCCACACAGCAAGCAGAGAAGCTCCGCCACGCAGAGCACTGGTGTGTCCCAAACCGCCTGCACAGCCACCGCGACGCCACCGAGCAACATCGCTCGGAACATCACGCCAAGCGTTAAAGCGCAGAGCGCTGGACAACCACGAATGTTAAATGAGCAGCGAGCTCACTGCAGTCCACAGCTGGGAGCGCAGGCACAGCGAACCAAGGCCTAGAGGGAACCAACGCCCAAAACTGGGTCCGGAGCTACACCACAACTGGCGGACAAAACACTCAAACAAACACCAAACTACACAAACACACAGAAATAAAATGAAAATTGAAAAAGAAAGAAAATAAAAATAAAATAAAATAAAAAGCTCTGGTGAGAAGCGGCAGCCAGAATGCGCACGACGTACTCTCAACCGGAAATGGAAACAAAAAAAAAAATTTGTAAACAAACATGGCCGCCAGGTTTGCTTCATTAAATACGGAAGATTTTGAGAGAATTTTGAAAGAGAAATACACACTGAACACCTGAAAGGAATGTGTGTGTGTGTGTGTATAATAATAATAATAATAATAATAATAATAATAATATTGGCTGGCTTTTTTTCATGGTATATCAGATATATTCCATTCAGCTACTCATCTTCAACTCATTCAATATCATGCTAGCAGAGTGGATTATATCTGATATACCACTCAATATTATTTAAATATGTCACTCAGATCCGCGAAGTATTTCGTATGAAAAATACGGGTTTTTCAACTCGAGAAGATAAACTTCATATCTTTAAGCCAACGTGTGATTTTCTTTTTATTATCTCGACACATTCACAAACAAAAAGTCCCCAAATTTGTCAAAACAACTCACTCATCGATTTCCTCACAAGTGACATATATATGTTATTTATCAGCTGGGAGGTCCGTATGGTGAAATACCGTGACCGAGGTCTTGAAAGTACTGAGCGAGGCCCTCTGGGCCGAGGTCAGTATTCAAGGCCGAGGTCACGGTATTTCATCATACGGACCGACCTTAAGCTGGTAAATAATATATTTATTTTTTTCCTTACCAAATTCTAACAGAAAACGAGAGCGCCGAAAGGGAAAACCAAGCCGAGCCGCCATTTTGAATCCTCATTCACGGCTGTAATGCAAATTGCTTCCTCCTCGGTATACAAGTGCACTTCCATGGCAGGAAAAAAACTACATTTTGCCGCCTATGTAGTCCCCTATTTATACAAAATTGAGTTATTCAGGATTCAGCCATGTTTTTGCTCGGCGTTAGCAACAGTTAGAGGTTTTTAACTTTCTCCTGAAATGTTTTCTTTTATTTCTTCTTCCTCAGGGTAGTAAAACTCGCTTTCGCTGTGAACACTGTCGTTATCGCTATCCATGATGTAAAATTAATGCTATTCTCCTGAGAAATGCGAAAATAAAGGTTGACAAAAATTGCTACTATGTTTGTTATTGTTGTGAACAAGCGAGTCGCCAGAGGTCCGTAACCGGGGTCCGTATTGTAGGATACGGCCCGCTCGCCAGCCAATCAGAGCGCAGGATTTGATAGAAACCGGACCGTGAAAAAATAAAGAGATTTATGTCACGGTTTTGGTTCTCCATGTCCCGGGTGGAGCTCGGATGAAAAATACGAGTGGTGTATTTCCCAGTAAAACACTCATGTCTGTATGATATATAATGAGAACTAATGGAATGGGGCGATAAAGCAATACAATTTAGATTCAATATCATTATCGCACCATTTCATTGGCTCTCGGTCTGGGTTGAGCCAATCGGTAATGAGGTCACAAAGCCATCTGTAATCTTCAGGAGGAAGCCGAAAATAATGGATCGTTTCATACAAGTACTGTATACTGTATACTCTATAGCGTCAAATATTCACTTACTATAACTATTTGACGCAATATAGCTACTTGTGTCTTGTGTCCTGAAAATAGCTGAAGCGAGATCAGAAGAGCGAATCCAAGAGTGATTGTTAGCTCATCCGGCCAACAGGTGATGAGTTTATACCATCATGTGTTGTGTTGTCTGTTGTCCGTCCAGCGTCGTCCACATTTCACGAAAATCGCTTCTTCTCTCTCAATTCTTCACCGATTTTTATTCTTTTTGGCAGGAAGGTAGATCTGCCTGTGGTGTATATACAGTAGCTTCTACCCAAATTTCCATAATTGCAATTAATCATGAAGATATGGAGTAATCAATCAATCCATAACGAGCAGTTTCCATACAAATCGCTGCTTCTCCCTCAATTCTTCACCGATTTTGATTCTTTCTGGCATGAACGTAGGGGTACCCAGGGTGCATATGACTTCTACCCAGATTTGCATAATTACAATTATTAATGAAGTTAATAGTGGACTAATTAAGCCTTAATGAGCAGTTCAACAAAAATCACTTCTTCTCGGTCAATTCCTCGCCGTTTTGGATTCTTTCTGGTGAATAGGTCGGTATTCGTAGGGTGGATATCGCTTCTATATATAACTTGTATATAGTGTATATAGCTTGCAACATTTATTGCGCAAGGTGTCCCACTTTAGATCGTTCCTTCTGGACTAGACGGAGCCGGAGTGAGCTACATCGTCATTGACGGTCTCGTTTTGTAATATGGTATTTTTTCGAACTAAACCGGTAGACTACTGTAAGAATCATTAGAGTTGGCAAGTATAAATTATAGCGCTAGCTAAGCTGATTTGGTTTGCTTTACATGTTAACTCCTATACCAATGGTTTTGGTACTAAACCTAGTCTGGCTAACGCGACTTCAGAGCTCTGCGAGCATTTGGTCTGGCAAAGATATTAAGCCCAACCGTTTCCCAAAGGCGTGGTTGACCCGCCTCCCTGAAATGCCTCAGTTTGCTACTGGTCGAAGGCAGAAAAGGCTGTGACGAAGCTTAAACCAATCACATCACTCTTTCCTCTGACGTACCGTATGTGATGTGACGGAAACTGCTTGAGTAACAGGAAGAAGATAAATACCTCCAGGGCTGCTCTTTGCTCCGTTTTCAATGAGAACTTCCCGTTGAATGCTTTCAATACAGCATCTACCGCTGTGTCAAAGGCTTGCCGCTGCTCCATGTTCATAATGTTTCTAGTGAATGAAGCGCTTCCGGCATAGATTCTGTAAACAATCTATGGCTTCCGGTCGCAGTTCTACTACGTCACTGCCTTGAACACGCCTCTACCCAGGGCCGTTGGAGATGCTCAAAGTTGATTGGCTCCCAATTTTTCGGGAGCTTGGAAGAGCTGGAGATAGCTTGCCTTGCCAGACTAAGCTCGCAACAGGCCCTCGTGTTGCATCACACTTAGGATGGGCGGGCCCAAGCTATACTAAACCCACTATTTGATGCTAATCAGTGTCTCAGGTTTGTGATTGGTTGATTGAATTGAACTGACTCAGGGATCAGTTGACGAAATCAGAACGTGTGTGTGTGTGTGTGTGTGCGTGGGGCCACAGGCTTTTAGTATAACATCACGTATCAAACCTTGAGAGAGCTTTCAGCACATATGCGTCTTCTGTCTCGCTATATCCCTCTTTATTCTCTTCTACACTCTTAATTCATTTCTCCTGTGCTTTCATTTCTTGTTTTCCATCCCGTCTCCTCTTCATCCCATTCTTCTAGAACGCTGTTAGATTTGCATAACCTCTTAGCTGGTCCCTGCGTGCTGATGGACCGGAGCTCATGTTTATTAAATGTTTTGCTGATGATAGCAGACATTTCTCTCTCTCTCTCTCTCTCTCTCTCTCTCTCTCTCTCACAATCTCTCCTTTTCCATTACTTTCTCTACCGTGATATTAGGGGCTGTGTCTGTGTGCCATCATTCTTTCACGCTGCTGTGTTGTGCTGAATGCAGCTCCTCGTCCCTGTTGCTCTGAGGGTCCCGCTCTGAATGGAAATGAGGGGACTCTATAATGAGTTCCACTCATCCTGGGTTCCTGACCCTGCTGGCAACTGTGCGTTAAGAGGGGATAGAAAGGGAAAAGAAAAGGACAGGGGAAGGCTAGAGGCTACAAGGCCAGAGGAAAAAAGAAAGTGTTTTTTTTCCTCCCTTTTTTAAGTGTTTTATTTTTTTACCTTCTGTCTCACTCAGGAAGCCGGGATTGCTGAGTAACTTCCATGTTCTGTGATCATTTCTGTTGAACTTTGCTTCATTCTTTGAAATTCATTAAAGCCACCACATTTCAGCTCAAATTCTGAATTTGGATTTAAATTAAACCCAGAGGTGTGTAGCTTGAGCCCCATCATTCAGTCTTGTTTCACCTTTGGCATCATATTAGATAAAAAAAAAAAAATTCTTTTCTCGGAAACCTCCGGAAGAAGAATGCCACAATTCCTGAATGAGTCCCTGTTCTGTATTTACACCACACTCACATGGACCATGAACATTTAAAAAATAGCAAGTAAGTAATGTCCCAAAGTGTGAGATGGTTACAGCAAAGCATAGCAAACATGAAAGATGCTAAGACATCTGCTTTACAACCAATCAGCAATGTTCAGAAGAGAAAGCTCCACTCCTGTAGCTCCTGGTCTGTAGAAAAGTACTGACTTGAAAGCAGAACTACAATGCAAGAGGAAAAGTACAGGCTCAGGAACAGGAAGTCAAATGGTCTAGGAACTACAATTCAGGAAGTACTGACCTGGGAGCAGGAAATAAAATAGTCTAGGAATTGCAATTCAGAAAGTACTGACCCGGGAGCAGGAAGTAAAATGGTCCAGGAACTACAAATCAGGAAGTACTGACCCGGGAGTGGGAAATAAAATGGTCTACGAATTGCAATTCAGGAAGTACTGACCTGGGAGCAGGAAGTAAAATGTTCCAGGAACTCCAATTCAGAAAGTACTGACCCAGGAGCAAGAAGTAAAATGGTCCAGGAACTACAATTCAGGAAGTACTGACCTGGGAGCAGGAAGTAAAATGGTCTAGGAATTGCAATTCAGGAAGTACTGACCCAGGAGCAGGAAGTAAAATGGTCCAGGAACTGCAATTCAGGAAGGACTGACCCGGGAGCAGGAAGTAAAATGGTCTAGGAATTGCAATTCAGGAAGTACTGACCTAGGAGCAGGAAGTAAAACGGTCTAGGAACTACAGTTCAGGAAGTACTGACCCAGGAGCAGGAAATAAAATGGTCTAGGAATCACAGTTCAGGAAGTACTGTCCTGGGAGCAGGAAGTAAAATGGTCTAGGAACTACAATTCAGAAAGTACTGACCCGGGAGCAAGAAGTAAAATGGTCCAGGAACTGCAATTCAGGAAGTACTGACCCGGGAGCAGGAAGTAAAATGGTCCAGGAACTACAATTCAGGAAGTATTGACCCAGGAGCAGGAAGTAAAATGGTCCAGGAACTACAATTCAGGAAGTACTGACCTAGGAGCAGGAAGTAAAACGGTCTAGGAACTACAGTTCAGGAAGTACTGACCCGGGAGCAGGAAATAAAATGGTCTAGGAATTGCAATTCAGGAAGTACTGACCTGGGAGCAGGAAGTAAAATGGTCCAGGAACTACAATTCAGGAAGTACTGACCCAGGAGCAGGAAGTAAAATGGTCCAGGAACTGCAATTCAGGAAGTACTGACCTGGGAGCAGGAAGTAAAATGGTCCAGGAACTACAATTCAGGAAGTACTGACCCAGGAGCAGGAAGTAAAATGGTCTAGGAATTGCAATTCAGGAAGTACTGACCTGGGAGCAGGAAGTAAAACGGTCCAGGAACTACAATTCAGGAAGTACTGACCCAGGAGCAGGAAATAAAATGGTCTAGGAATCACAGTTCAGGAAGTACTGTCCTGGGAGCAGGAAGTAAAATGGTCTAGAAACTACAGTTAAAGTAGTACTGACCCGGGAGCAGGAAGTAAAACGGTCTAGGAACTGCAATTCAGTGTGGACACAACCCAAGAAATAAATGTTCATAAAATTTTTCACTTGGCACAATAGAAGTTATTTCTTCTTAGTTCTCATGAGAAATATTTATTTTTTAAAAATGCATTTTCTCTCAGCAGAGGAATCACAGCACGACCAAAAAAGCGCAACATTTCTGTGATATATTTGTTTTTACACCAGTGGCAAGTCAAAAACGTGGGAGTGTTTGTGTGTACATGCTTTTCATATCAAACAGCAAAACCAGCTCAAAGCATATCTCATGTTAAAAAAAAAGCTAAATTAATGCCTCCTCCGTGTTCACTGTGCTGAAATGCCACATTAATCCAGAAAGAGTGTCATTCTGGTTCCGGAGCGCAACGTGACCACTGGAGATGGAGGGATTAGTGTTTGAGTCGGTGTTTGAATGAGACATGATGACTCTGAGCAGGCGATATTTACTCAGCGGAATCTCAGCACCCACTGGATTTGAACCAGTTCCTGCTCCTTTTCCCTTTTCGCCACACATTCCACCTTTCCTACGCAACAGAGGCACCAGTGTGTGTGTGTGTGTGTGTGCGTCCATAAAATACCTCTCCGGGCATAAAGTCGAGGAATGTGACCAATGGAGTGGATAATGGCTACTCACCATGACCTCTGCCCCGTAACGGCCAAAGAAGTCCTCCTCTGTTTCTGCTCACACTGATTACAGGGTCAGGCCTTACTCTGGCAGCTGTATAAAACACACACACACACACACTGTATAACGATAGAGCTTCTATCCTGAAAGATAAACACAGATCTAGGAAGAGAAAGCAGGACTGGATATAATAAAAGTCAAGCTAAAGAGAAAAATCTGGACTGGTTATGAATCCAGAACTTTCCTTACCCTTCTTGACTACCTCTGTCTCTTTTCCATCACCGTAACGGTATGAAAGCAGTCATGGCTAGAGAGAGAGAGGTACAAACAGAATTAACACAAAATAAGAACAACAAGAAGCAATGAAGCTTATTTTTATGATAAATACATATTTGGTGATGTCGCTTGTCTACGTCACAGAGTGGACTCACATGAGAGGGTGCCAATACTTTAATCTTAGTGGAAAATATAAGGAGTTGCGCTATTTATGCGGTTAAACCTGACCTATGTTCTGGACTATCTTGTGTAGTGAGAACACACAGTGAATAAAAAGACATTTGAGATTTTAAATCAGATGTCGTACTGGATTGATAAGCAGCAGGGTGTGTTGGGGGGGCAGTTGCCACCCCGTGCCACCCTGTGCTACGTGTATTGTGCTTAATACTGTATATGTGTCCGAGTTGAAGAAGCAGAGTGATGGTTGGGAAGAAGGAAGGAAGCAGTTACCATCCAGTGCCACCCTGTACCACCCAGCAGCCACCCTGTGCCACTCTTTAGATCCGCCCTAGGAAAACATATCCAGCAAGGAATGCATAAACACGACAACACAGACCAACAGGGATGAATAGAAGGAAAGCGAATTTATTTTTAATTCTTTCTGTCTCAGTTTTTCATTCCTTATCCTTTGCTTCTATTCCCATTATCTCTGAACAAGATAAAGAAAAGGTTGGGAGGATGGTGGTGAATGTAGGAAAAGGCGGAGGAGAGGAATGGGAGAGATGGAAAAACAGGGAGAACAGGGGCTGGTATGTGACTAAACCCGGAAAAAAGTGCCAGTGATAGAGATAGTGCTGACCCGTGTAAAGGGGCGGTGCGAGAGGCATGCATAATGGATATGCCTTTGTGGAGAAGAGAGAGAGAGAGAGAGATAGATAAGAGGATAGAGAAGGGTTAGGGAAAAGGTCAGAGGATGAGAGTGAAGTGTATGAAAAATGCATTGTTTGGTGTCAGTGATTTTGCAAACATATATGCGAGGCAGAGAGAGAGAGAGGGGTCTGTGATCTGCCTTGTAGGCCACAATATCAAAGATAAACCAGGTATTATGGATATAAAACAAAAATGTGATCAAAAGCAGTCGATGTTGAAAATTAGCTTGCATGCTTGGTGACGTTGCTAATGGTAGGGTTGAGATATTACGGCGTGCACCTATTAGTAGGTGTGCCATTACAGAAAACTAATCAACAACAAGCTTGCGTGATGCGGCCCAACATGAAGCAGTGTTACCTACCACCAGGAATATTTCCGATACCACGCCGTCCCAAAGTGTTTTATTGCACCGCTTGGTTCATAATGAGATGTTTGTGTGTCTATTTTATTTCGCTTGACTTTTTCAGATTTCAAAGGGCGTGGCTAAGGCGGAGTCAAGATCATCTCATGCTCGACCTTTTGATCTGGTCATCCCTTGCGTCCACCACCTGCTCACCTCGGTACAGGTGGAGCTCAGGACGAGGTCAGAGGTCAAAGGTCAGCCCTGAATGTGGCAACACGGCAGACGAGCCATCTGAAAGCACAAAGGGTCACAATGCCGACCTCTCGCATCCTGTACTCGCTTTCTTTTGCGGAAATGCATGTGAATATTCCATAAACCATGTTGCAGTCAGCATGTAAAAATTGCACTCTTCAAGTTTCACATGCATGTCATAGCATAGCATAGCGCAGTGCGGTGCCGCGCAGGGCGTGTGATGTGTTTATACTACGTGTGAGTGTGTGTACATGGAGAGGTCGTAGGGTCGGGATGTGCGAGACATGGGGGTGGACGCAGACTCTGATGTGTTATTTAAAGGTTGACCTCTGACCTCACTGAGCCAGGGGAGGGAAGTGATGGTCCCTTGGGGGGAGGGGGAGGGGGAGGGTGTGCATGTTGCGTCCGGGAGGAGGTCTGGACAGCGACGGCGAGGACGGCGGTGTGTCTCAGACTGGAATGCGGTTCTGCTGTTGTCCTGCCATTAAGTAAACAGAGACAGACAAGGAAGAAATTAGACGGAAAAATAAATAAATTATAAGATTTAAGGGCATGCGGGGGGGTAGGAGTTTAAAAGGAAGTAGGAATTAAGAGTTAGTAAGATAGTGAGAGGGGAGAAAAATAACCGTAAAGTGTATAAAAATAAACAAATAATTAAATAAAATAGAATTGTAAACGGTCCTAAAACTGAGCCCTGAATAACATCGCTTGCATTTTTGTGCCTTCTGGTTTCAGGAGGCCAGAGATTGGTTTTATAAGCTAAACCTAGATGCCAAAGTAAAACTCCTTTGAAGATTTTAAGTGTATGTAAAAATACAAGTAAACGATGTTGTTAGGTTTAACAGTTGTTTACGGCGATGTGTAAAAAAAAAAAGACAAATAACCTTGACAGAATTGTGTAACCAAATATGATGTATCATATTTTATTGATATTATAGGTATTTAATCTGAGTGTATAGCATCTCCAAGGAAGTTTTGCTAATGTTAGCATTAGCATTAGCAGCATCGCTCCTGTTTAGGTTGTTGCAGCTGCCAGGAAAATGGTTGCTTCTCCTTCATACTGCTCATGTCTTATCTAATCGCCGTCATGAAAATAGCCTGTTGTGATGGCAACGAAACGATGCCGAGTCCCAGACACGATCCGTTCCCGTCTTGATTCCAAACAAAGATGGTTTGAAAAGAGACAGACCACTGCTTAAAATATGAACGAAGCTGTGTGTAACATTCAACACAACAGCTGTATTATGTCACCGTAACTCCCGCCCCTTCATCACAGAGAGCCAATCGCCTTGTTGCAAGAAAACACCGAGCCTATCAGAGAGACTGAAGTGCAGACTGCAGATTGAGGTTTCTTTGCTGCATTAGTTATGAAGAAACACACGTGTGCAGCATCTGGACGAATCTTCTTGTATTATTTCAGGCATTTTTCTTTTTCAAATCTGTGTTTGAAACATCATATCATAAGTATATATAAGCTTCTTCTTACTTGTATGACTGAAAATAACTGCCCGGGAGCGTTGCCAAGATGGACGCCGAGTGGGTAGCAGACGTTTCCACACAACCAGCCCACTCTTGTGGTCTTCACTACTTTGAAAGTCAATATTTTCTTAAAACTTCGTGTTCACATATTGTAGTGCAAGTTCAATGTTTCTCAGTGTGGAAATCTGGTTAATGGTTGACGCTAAGTGTGAAAACAGTGTAATTCTAGTCAAACAATGCCATTTTTAAAACTAATTTACCAATACGTCTGAGAAAAATATTATCAAGTTACATTCATGGCATTTAGCAGACGCTCTTATCCAGAGCCGCCTGGGGAGCAGTTGTGGGTTAGGTGCCTTGCTTAAGGGCACTTCAGCCATTCCTGCTGGTCCAGGGATTCGAACCAGCAACCTTTTGGTCCCAAAACTACTTCTCCAACCATACATGCATACATGCTAGCTAGTTTCTCTTATTATCTACCTAAAGGTCAGGTGTCAAATGTTTCCTGGTTGCCTAGCAACGGTGTTTTTATGACTCGAACAAGCGTATTGTGTGCATCGAGAGCACAAATTCATGACATGGGTTCAAACCTGGTGCATTTTTATGATGTTAAAGGACAGAGAAGTTTACAGAAGCAGAATGAAGGGGGTAGTGTAGTTAGCAAAAAGAGACCTGCAGAGACGGGGAGGGTGAGTACAGGGGGAGGTTCTCGCCATTGTCAGGACTCAGTCAGAGGAATCTGGGCCAGTGGAGGGTGAAAGAGCTTCCAATTAGATGATGTGCTTGAGCAAGCTGGAGGCGAGGCACTCGAACTGTCGCCACCCCGCTGTAATTAGTGACTGCGGATCAAAGGTCAAACACAACTCTGCCGTCTGCACAGTGGGGAGGAGGGGGGTTTCGGGGAGATCGGGGTTCTACGAAAAGTTTTTAAAAACAGAGAGGAGACAGCAAGGGGAGAATATCGTGTCCATGGCGAGGGTGAATGCACACACAGACTCTCTGTCTGCCGAGCGGAAACCCGAGAACGCATAAAAACCCGGGAGAGTGTGTTGGTTTTGTAGCGGTTATCTGTTTAGACTTGTGTATGCATTTGCAGATTGATGGAGGTGTGCGCGTGTGTGCTGAGGAGAATGACAAATCCGAAGCATCGCTCACTCAGTGATAGGTTAAGCTCCTTCTAAACACAGTGAGTGGAAAGGAATCAGAAAGGACATGGAAAGGAAGGAGTGAAACAAAAGGGAGGAGCTGTGGAGAAAAACGACAAGAAAGAAGGATTAACTGAGGGAAGGAAAGAAACAAGAAGAAAGAGAAAAGGATATCGACAAAAGAAGAACGAAGCAGGAATAAAAGCTACATCAGAAAGACAAAGGCCTGCTTTCAGTGGAAAAAAAAAAAAAAACGCCTTTTCCACTGCAAAAGTTTTGACACCACAAATCAAAATTTCACTGATGAATTATTGGTCCAGTACCCAAGATTCCAGTTGGATAGATTTTGGGTTTTGGTACCTTCAGGAATTTGTGGTACTCAGAGACGTATCTAATTATCGAGTCATGTACAGTCATTTAAAACGAGACCATCAGTGACGGCGTAGCTCACTCCGGCCCCATCTAGTCCAGAAGGAACGATCTACAACCCCGATTCCAAAAAAGTTGGGACAAAGTACAAATTGTAAATAAAAACGGAATGCAATGATGTGGGAGTTTCAAAATTTCATATTTTATTCAGAATAGAACATAGATGACATATCAAATGTTTAAACTGAGAAAATGTATCATTTAAAGAGAACAATTAGGTGATTTTAAATTTCATGACAACAACACATCTCAAAAAAGTTGGGACAAGGCCATGTTTCCCACTGTGAGACATCCCCTTTTCTCTTTACAACAGTCTGTAAACGTCTGGGGACTGAGGATACAAGTTGCTCAAGTTTAGGGATAGGAATGTTAACCCATTCTTGTCTAATGTAGGATTCTAGTTGCTCGACTGTCTTAGGTATTTTTTTGTCGTATCTTCCGTTTTATGATGCGCCAAATGTTTTCTATGGGTGAAAGATCTGGACTGCAGGCTGGCCAGTTCAGTACCCGGACCCTTCTTCTACGCAGCCATGATACTGTAATTGATGCAGTATGTGGTTTGGCATTGTCATGTCGGAAAATGCAAGGTCTTCCCTGAAAGAGACGTCGTCTGGACGGGAGCATATGTTGCTCTAGAACCTGGATATACCTTTCAGCATTGATGGTGTCTTTCCAGATGTGTAAGCTGCCCATACCACACACACTAATGCAACCCCATACCATCAGAGATGCAGGCTTCTGAACTGAGCGCTGATAACAACTTGGGTCGTCCTTCTCCTCTTTAGTCCGAATGACACGGCGTCCCTGATTTTCATAAAGAACTTCAAATTTTGATTCGTCTGACCACAGAACAGTTTTCCACTTTGCCACAGTCCATTTTAAATGAGCCTTGGCCCAGAGAAGACGTCTGCGCTTCTGGATCATGTTTAGATACGGCTTCTTCTTTGAACTATAGAGGTTTAGCTGGCAACGGCGGATGGCACGGTGAATTGTGTTCACAGATAATGTTCTCTGGAAATATTCCTGAGCCCATTTTGTGATTTCCAATACAGAAGCATGCCTGTATGTGATGCAGTGCCGTCTAAGGGCCCGAAGATCACGGGCACCCAGTATGGTTTTCCGGCCTTGACCCTTACGCACAGAGATTCTTCCAGATTCTCTGAATCTTTTGATGATATTATGCACTGTAGATGATGATATGTTCAAACTCTTTGCAATTTTACACTGTCGAACTCCTTTCTGATATTGCTCCACTATTTGTCGGCGCAGAATTAGGGGGATTGGTGATCCTCTTCCCATCTTTACTTCTGAGAGCCGCTGCCACTCCAAGATGCTCTTTTTATACCCAGTCATGTTAATGACCTATTGCCAATTGACCTAATGAGTTGCAATTTGGTCCTCCAGCTGTTCCTTTTTTGTACCTTTAACTTTTCCAGCCTCTTATTGCCCCTGTCCCAACTTTTTTGAGATGTGTTGCTGTCATGAAATTTCAAATGAGCCAATATTTGGCATGAAATTTCAAAATGTCTCACTTTCGACATTTGATATGTTGTCTATGTTCTATTGTGAATACAATATCAGTTTTTGAGATTTGTAAATTATTGCATTCCGTTTTTATTTACAATTTGTACTTTGTCCCAACTTTTTTGGAATCGGGGTTGTAAAGTGGGCCACCTTCTTTGCACAATAAATGTTGTAAGCTATATACACGCTATATATAGAAACAATATACACCCTAGGAATACCAACCTATTTGCCAGAAAGAATCCAAAACGGCAAGGGATTGACAGAGAAGAAGCAGTTTTTATTGAACTGCTCATTAAGGCTTAATTAGTCCATAACGTTATTAATAATTGTAATTGTGCAAATCTGGGTAGAAGTTATATGCACCCTAGGTACCCCTACCTTCATGCCAGAAAGAATCAAAATCGGTGAAGAATTGATGGAGAAGAAGCGATTTGTGTGGAAACTGCTCGTTATGGATTGATTAATTAATTATTCCATATTTTCATTAATAATTGCAGTTATGCAAATGTGGATCGAAGCTACTGTATATACACCCCAGGTAGATCTACCTTCCTGCCAAAAAGAATAAAAATCGGTGAAGAATTCAGGGAGAAGAAGCGATTTTCGTGAAATGTGGACAACGACGGATAGATGACAAACAGCACAGCACATGATGGCATAAACTCATTCCCTGTCAGCCGGATGAGCCAACAATAAAGAATAAAAAAAAAGAAATAAAAACACCAATCTAAAAGTATGACAATGTTTTCACAAATTGGTATATTTTCTATATCATTGGAATTATTATTTAACAATTATTCACTGAATGTGTAGTGAATATCGGTGAATAATAACCGAGACGCAGTCGATATTCACTGAGCCTGACGTGGGTTATTGTTTTAGTATAAATACACAGGTGATTATTTTTTAAAGGGGGAACAGAGGGCAATATATAGAGTAAATATAACAATAAAACACACATTAACGAACCTTATTCAAGACTTACAAAAGTTTTTTGTTCTAAGGTTGGAAAGTTATAGTGTTTTGAAAGTAACTCGAGCAAACTATTTCCGCAGTTTGAACAGCCCGCCATGATATTAATTTTATCCAATCAGAATGCACGTTCATTTTCTCTGCGTAACACTCATGACGTATGTATGTGCCCAGTTTTGTTGGCTCATTGAGGTTGGGAATAGCACGTGTGAATCGGAAAGTAGGATGAATTGTAAGTGATCGGCTACACAATGCCACAGTGTGTTGCTTTCGGGTGTAGTAACAGGACCGATGGAAAGCATAACGATCCTCCAGACGTGTCTTTTCACTCGTTTCCGCTGAAAAACACCAAACGAGTTCGAGCTTTCTTCTCTTCTTTCGTCATCGCCGGAGTCGAGAGTACCTCTCCTAGGTTCAAACTGGTACCCTTCTAAGCCATAGCCTGCTTGCAGTGTGTCTTGCGGGATCTCTTCGTATGATTCGACAGAGCTGTCGCTTTCACTTTATGCGCCCGACGCCATGATTACACGCTTCTCTCCTAGTGCAGTGGGTAGGGCTGACGTCATGGTCTTTTAAAAATGGTGACTCTTGTGCCGTTTAGCGTACCGACTATTATATTTACAATTACCAAGATATTTCGTTGTTTTCTCGTATATAAATTTGATAGAATACTTAAGAATACGTTACTTTGTCACATCAGCAACTGTATATATAATATTTGGTACCCCTTTAAAAATTTAAAAATCATATTTTAAAAAAATCATTTATTTCAAACGTCAAAAGCGGCATGTAAATGTAATAAAGTCGCAGCACAGACTTGTGTCACTTATAAAATACTTTGTTTTGAAATCGATTCAATAAATCACAACTCCACCTTTCCTTTGAATAGTTTTAGACCAAACTTCGTAGCATCTTTAGTGCTTTTCAGAACAGCATTTTCTTTCATCATGTGTAATTCTTCCTCACTTACGGTGACAAACCGATTGGCCACCATTTTGCCGAGTCGCTCGAGGTGATTATCGAGAAATAGTCTGAATTTCTCAGCCAATCAGTGTGCGTGATTTTCTATAATCATCTCCGTATTTATACTAAAAATTATTATTACATTATAAATGTTCCTGCAGGGGCGGCACGGTGGTGTAGTGGTTAGCGCTGTCGCCTCACAGCAAGAAGGTCCGGGTTCGAGCCCCGTGCCCGGCGAGGGCCTTTCTGTGCGGAGTTTGCATGTTCTCCCCGTGTCCGCGTGGGTTTCCTCCGGGTGCTCCGGTTTCCCCCACAGTCCAAAGACATGCAGGTTAGGTTAACTGGTGACTCTAAATTGAGCGTAGGTGTGAATGTGAGTGTGAATGGTTGTCTGTGTCTATGTGTCAGCCCTGTGATGACCTGGCGACTTGTCCAGGGTGTACCCCGCCTTTCGCCCATAGTCAGCTGGGATAGGCTCCAGCTTGCCTGCAACCCTGTAGAACAGGATAAAGCGGCGAGAGATAATGGCTGGATGGATGTTCCTGCAAACTTGTCATGAGTACCGATATACACACTAACTCCATAAAAGGCAAATTTGAAAATGAAATGAAAAAGCGACAGCCAAACGGTTTAAAGAGCGTCCCTTAAGCATGGCACGTGCTAAATCTTTAAGCCTTTGCACCAAGATGCGTCCTTTATGCGATGGGGTGCTATTACTCGTGTCCTAATTGTACAGCTTGTTTAATTTGCGTTCATTTATCGAACTCATTAAGACGGTATGAAACACAAAATGCTCATTAAACTGGTGTGTGTATTAAAAATTAAAGTAAGTGAGTTTAACAGTTGTGACAGTGTGAATCTGAAGATAATAAAACAGAAGCTGTGGATGAAACCGCTAACTACACGCGATCAAGCTGATCATTTGAGGTTCTGGAATTTCTCAAGTGAACGTAGGATACGGAGACATGAACACAAGCAGTTTGTAGCGCAAATGATTTATGAATAAATAGAACGTTTGTGCTTGATTTGGCTTTTGTCTCATGTACACGGACGATCTGTTCCAGTAGAACTTGAAGGATGGAAGATATTTGACGTTTATCGCTCATGCGTGGTTGTGAGCTGCTGTAGAGGACGAGTTACGGTGTGTGTAACACAAAGGACAACAGCGGCGGCTGTGTGTGGTGTACTGTATGTGCTTTCAAAGCAGTACTGTAGGGGTGTGTGTGTGTTAGTGTTGTTCTCTCCTCTCCTCAGGGGAGAGCGCCAGTCACACGACCGTGTTCAGCTCATTAATCATCCATGTACCCATGATCCTCTGGGCTGTGCGCTCCGCTCCTGGCCAGCCGTTGCGGTGTGGCCACCATTCGACCCTGTTTCGATCAATTTGTCAACAAGAAGTGAGCAGGATTAAAGGAGTACGCCAGGATTTTCCTAGCTAATCTGTATCCGGAATAAAACAAATGGACACTGAGGAAAAAAGTCAACCTAGAAACCCTGTTTACACCTCTTTATTCACTTATAATCCAGTTGTCGAAGTCCGTCAATGAATAATCGATAAATAATGTGACTTTCGAAAACAACAACTAGGCGTACGTCTTTTACTACGGAAGCCGAGAGAGGCCCTTCATATAATCCTTTTTTTTTATTCACCTTGTTATCTCGAGATAACGACATAATTAATTCAGGATCTCGAGAAAACAAAACCGTTATTTCGAGACCTCGAGAAAACAAAACAATTATTTCATGATCTCGAGTAAACAGCTGAGAAATGGTTCATTCAGGTGCGCTAAGAGACTTGTGATATGCTGACTTTGGGGCTATTTCTCATTCTGTATAGACACAACTTTGGTCATTAGAATGTCTGGAATAATCGATCAGCTAATAAGGCAATATTTTGATCAGGGGTTGACACAGGGAGAGATTGCATTAAGTCTTTTAATAAGGGATAATTTCAGAATTAGTCCGCGGCACCTCCGCAGAAGACTGGCCCTCTCTCTCAAGGCATCGTAAAAAGCCATTTCTGCTCTGCTACATGTCCGCCAATTTCTAAGTCTTCGTTGTCTGACCCACAGGGGGCGCAGCTGTGCTACAAATCTCAGCTGTTTTTTCGAGATCACGGAATAATTGTTTTGTTTTTTCGAGATCACGGAATAATTGTCTTGTTTTCTCAAGATCCTGAATTAATTATGTCGTTATCTCAGAATAACGGTTTTGTTTTCTCGAGATGTCAAATTAGTTGTGTTGTTTTCTTGAGATCCTGAATTAATTATGTCGTTATCTCGGAATAACGGTTTTGTTTTCTCGAGATCTCAAATTAGTTGTGTTGTTTTCTCGAGATCTTGAATTAATTATGTCGTTATCTCGGAATAACGGTTTTGTTTTCTCGAGATCTCAAATTAGTTGTGTTGTTTTCTCAAGATCCTGAATTAATTATGTCGTTATCTCGGAATAACGGTTTTGTTTTCTCGAGATCTCGAATTAGTTGTGTTGTTTTCTCGAGATCCTGAATTAATTATGTCGTTATCTCGGAATAACGGTTTTGTTTTCTCGAGATCTCAAATTAGTTGTGTTATTTTCTCGACATCCTGAATTAATTATGTCGTTATCTCGGAATAACGGTTTTGTTTTCTCGAGATCTCAAATTAGTTGTGTTGTTTTCTCGACATCCTGAATTAATTATGTCGTTATCTCGGAATAACGGTTTTGTTTTCTCGAGATCTCGAATTAGTTGTGTTGTTTTCTCGAGATCCTGAATTAATTATGTCGTTATCTCGGAATAACGGTTTTGTTTTCTCGAGATCTCGAATTAGTTGTGTTGTTTTCTCGAGATCCTGAATTAATTATGTCGTTATCTCGGAATAACGGTTTTGTTTTCTCGAGATCTCAAATTAATTGTGTTGTTTTCTCGAGATCCTGAATTAATTATGTCGTTATCTCGGGATAACAAGGTGAATAAAAAAAGATTATATGAAGGGCCTCTCGCGGCTTCCGTATGTTACACTCTTTAAAAAAAAAGTGTGAGGATGAGAACGAGACAAAGTCTTAGCGAGTATTTTCTTCTGGAATTTTATTCATATTTCCAACACCTAAAGCTAGTGAAGCTAGTTAAGCTAGCTAGGTGATGTAGGTAAGCTTTAGCGCTATATTACTGAACTAAAACCTTAATTTATTTTATTTTACAGAGTAATGGCAGGAAACTACCAAGCCATTTTAGTATCTGTGAATGTTTAGCTAACTGAATGACAGCACCTCTGTGTTTTGCTACCCAGCTAGTTGCATTAGCTGTCACTATTAGCAAGCTAGATGCTACATTTAACCAGCTAGCGATGTTTTAGATCTTATTTTAAGGTTTGCGCAGATTACAGGGAATATTTACCAACAAGCAGTGCTAGGTAGCTAGTTTTAGTGAGTAGCTTCCCAAATTTTTATTTTTATTTTTCTGTTCATGAAACCTGAGAGGACTAGCGCAGCCAAAAGCTAATTCTAAAGCTTCCTGAGTGTCTGCGGCATCAGATCCATACAGTTGTGCTAGGAATAGTGTTCTGGGATAGCAAAGAGATTCTTCTGAGAAAATGCTAAATTATACAGATTTCAGGAATGAGAATTTTCCGCGGATCTGCGGAATTCCGAGTTTTTCCCGCTGAAAATGTCATTTTTGTGAAACGTGTAAATCCGTTGAGAAAATTTCGGGGGAGGGGTCAGCGCGAGGCGAGGCTTGTGGTGGCACAAGCAGGCAGGACCGACCGCCCGCCAGCATCTTTCGGCAACGCTCATCGCAAAATTAGTCGCAACTGTGATAACGGAAATCGTCATTGCTTTCTTCAATATTTATGCTAACGACAACTCACGACGATTTCCGGCAACGTTTTGGAGCTAGTTTCATCTCACTTCTACAATTCACGGAGAAACAAGCTATACGTACACGGTTTTGATCACTTCTTAAGTTCTAGTTATTTTGGTTAGTTTTCAAAGTTACTTCGCCAATATGGCGAAAGTTTTGGACCGCAAAAATGAGGATCGTGCCAGGGAAATCGATAAATCGAACGGGATAAAGAACTGTTTCCGATGGGCATGGCTCGATAGTAGCGTTACCGTGCAGATAGGGACACAAACTGTGACGACGTGCCTGACGGAACATATCCGAAAAGTGGACGTGCCGGGAAAGGTTCTGTGTATTCTGTGCTCAGATATGATCAATTATGGAAACAGAGGAGCTAGAAACATCCAGGAGCACATCAAAACAAAAAAGCACAAAGGTACGTTTTACTGAAATTGCCAAAGATAGAGTCAGGAGGAATCTAATATATCGTTACGGTCACCTCCATTATCGCTCACAATATATATTTATTTATTTATTTATTATGTGGGAAAGTTGGCAGACATTTCAGAGGTTTTTTTTTAAATGTCCCATTCTCATCCCTGAGATTTAGATTTAGTTTTCTTTTGCTAATGCGTTTAACGAAAGAAAACCAAGCAAAATTCATGACCTGGTTTTTCTTAACGTCCATTTTAAGTTCGGAGTCATTTTGGAGTGTGTTGGAAATGTGTCGGAATTCCTTGTTGTCCGTTCTTTCTTTCTTTCTTTCTTTCTTTCTTTCTTTCTTTCTTTCTTTCTTTCTTTCTTTCTTATTTGGTATTCACTCACACACACACACACACACACGCTATAGATACAGTGGATAGAGGTGAAGCTGAACGATGCTGGAGATCTCCTTAATAAGGATTAAATTGAGGACAGGTGAGGAGGTAGGAGTGAGGGAGTGTATGAGAATACAGTCACTTGCCTGGAGATTTCCCCAGAGGAGCGCGCACACACACACACACACACACACACACACACACACACACACACACATCCATATGCCTAAATTGCCTCTCTAACAGTCATGCTGACAAGCATTGTCATCATTACTGTGTGTGTGTGTGAGAGAGGGAGAGAGAGAGACCCCTACCGTATCTATCTAATCACCTCCATGTCCTTTCCCGCTAAAGCAGAATGAACTGCTGCCAACCGAGACACAAAGTCTTGCCTTTTCTGTGACATATGGTAATCTCTCTGTGCACATTCTTCAAAGATGGCATCTGTTGACACACTCTGTGCGTGTTAGCACGCGCGCTTGAGTTTGTGCCGCATTTCTAAGTAAACTGTACATCTTTGAGCGAGAGCGTAACAGGCCTGTCGCAGTGTGTTGGCGGGTGTGTGTCTGTGTGTACGTGTGTGTGCACATATGTGCGAGAGCATCCTGCCGATCAGAAAGTCAGCTGCGTTTGTGCCAGCTGGCACGGCGCCCCCGCTGGCAGCGCGGCTCGTTTCAGTGTGCCCGTCTCTCCAATCAGGCCACCTGTCTCTCCGCTGAGACTCAGGAGCTGGCGACACGGAGCCACAGAGACACGGAGAAGGAGAGCGAGAGGGGGATACCCTCACTCAGGGAAAGACAAAGGAGGAGAGAGAAGAATGGATTCTCTTTCATATCCACAGGATGCTGTGGCGCTTGATCCCGCTCGCTCAGTGGGTGTTCAGGAATTTGAAAAGAACCGGCTGGACCAGTATAATGTGCGAGACAGAAGAGATCACGTCCAACACTGAGCTTGACCTTATTCTTAATTCATCCTGTGTTAACTAAAACCAAGGCCAGCGTAGCTAATAACGAGGGTTCAGAACATGATTCATTTCATTTCTTAACCCACTTTATCGACTCTGGGAGCCTCGTGGTGCCTCTGTTCATGTTCTTGCTCCAAGTCTGAATTGATGAAATCAATTTTTTCTTCCATGTATAGCCTGAAAATGTTTGGATAGTCAATTCAAAACTGTTTTTTTTTAGAAAAATATAAGATGTAACTCACCTCCAAATCATTTTTTATTTTCCGTAATTACTGCCATTTAACATCAATCAATATCCTGATTTCTCAATACAACACGTCTCTGGTGTATACGGTATATATTTTTAAATCAAGCGTAAAAAAAATATGCAGTATTATTTTTTTTTGTGCCAGACTTCAATGAAAGTCATTATTTTTTAAGCACTATTTTAAAAAAGTTTTTTGTTTTAAATATACCTGATATCATATTTATTGCTACAGTATATTTTGTCCAAAAGTTATATTTCCATCAACATAAAATATTTTAGATTTGCATTGTCATTAATTTTATCCGTAAAAACACTGGATGAATTTCCATTTTATTTCTCTCATGAGATTCCCACACATAGATGGATAATCCTTTTTAAAAAGTCAGTATTCATCATTATTAGGTAATAAAAATGTTATTCATTAATAATTAGCCTTAGATTGTAATACAACAAATAAGTGAATGTGATGTTACTATAGAAATGGTATTATATTCGAACAAGGGCATTAATAGGCTATAAACCTGTTTGTATTACAGCCGGAACACCAATCAGAGCTGCTGGTAATTAACAATTATTCACCGATTCACTTCCAAACCGATTGGAAGCCATTTTGCCGAGTCGCTCGAGGTGATTATTGAGAAATAGTCTGAATTTCTTGACCAATCAGCACGCGGGATTTTCTATAATCACCTGTGTATTTATACTATAGAAAATTAATCAACACGATGTGGTAGAAATGACATGAGCATTAGCAGGTTGAGATGTTTGTCGGTATTCCTAAGGATGGATGGATGGTAGATGGCTGTATATATGGCTGTTAAAGAAGAAAGAAAGAAAGAAAGAAAGAAAGAAAGAAAGAAAGAAAGAAAGCTTCTTGTACTTCCTGTAAGCGAAGCTTCATGTTAACAAGCACCTGATCAATTATTCACTTCAGCGTGCGGGTCCCAGGAGTGGGCCTGATTACATAACGGAGGAGCTCCCGGGCTACAGGGGACGAGTCTTTTATTACGAGCCCTTAACACCTGTAATAGTGCAAAAGACAATTACTTTGTAATTAGATTAGTTTTGAGTCTGCACACATAGTGTCATAGTGGAGATGATGGTGATGGTGAACATGATGACGATGGTGATGGTGAAGATGATGACAGTGATGGTGGTGATGATGACGATGATGATGGCAATAATGATGGTGATGATGGGAATGATGATGGTGACGACGATGATAGTGATGATGAAGAAGATGACAATGATGGTAATGACAATAATGGTGATGGTGATGATGGCAATGATAATGGTGATGGTGAAGATGATGATGGTGATGATGATGGCGATGATAATGATGATGACAACAATGATGATAATGGTGATGAAGATGACAATGATGGTAATGACGATGATGGTGGTGGTGGTGATGATGGTGATAGCAATGATGGTGATGATGATGGTGATGATGAAGAAGATGGCGATGATGATGATGATGATGATGGTGGTGATGATGCCGATGATGATGGTGGTAATAATGATGGTGATGAAGAAGAAGATGACAATGATGGTGATTATGATGCCGATGATGACAATGGTGGTGATGATGATCATGGTGATGATGAAGAAGATGACAATGATGGTGATGATGCTGATGATGGTGGTGATGATGATGGTGATGACGATGATGGTGATGATGACGATGATGATGGTGATGAAGATGATGACAATTGTAATGGTGATGATCAAGATGAAGATGATGACAATGATTGTGATGATGATGAAAATGGTGATGGTGACGATGATGGTGATGATGGCAATGATGATGATGATGAAGATGACAATGATGGTGGTGGTGATGATGGTGATGAAGAAGAAGATGACAATGATGGTGATTATGATGGCGATGATGATGGTGATGATGCCGATGATGATGATGGTGATGATTAAGATGATGACAATGATGGTGATGATGATGCCGATGGTGATGATGATGGTGATGATGCCGATGATGATGATGATGATGATGGTGGTGGTGGTGATGATGGTGATGAAGAAGAAGATGACAATGATGGTGATTATGATGCCGATGATGATGGTGATGATGAAGATGACAATGATGGTGGTGGTGATGATGACAATGGTGGTGATGATGATCATGGTGATGATGAAGAAGATGACAATGATGGTGATGATGCCGATGATGGTGATGACGATGATGGTGATGATGACGATGATGATGGTGACGAAGATGATGACAATTGTAATGGTGATGATCAAGATGAAGATGATGACAATGATTGTGATGATGATAATAAATGGTGATGATGATGGTGATGATGAAGATGACAATGATGGTGGTGGTGATGATGGTGATGAAGAAGAAGATGACAATGATGGTGATTATGATGACGATGATGATGGTGATGATGCCGATGATGATGATGATGGTGATGATTAAGATGATGACAATGATGATGATGCCGATGGTGATGATGATGGTGATGAAGAAGAAGATGACAATGATGGTGATTATGATGACGATGCTGATGGTGATGATGCCAATGATGACGATGGTGATGATGATGATGGTGATGATGCCGATGATGATGATGATGGTGGTGGTGATGATGGTGATGAAGAAGAAGATGACAATGATGGTGATTATGATGACGATGATGATGGTGGTGATGATGACAATGGTGGTGATGATGATCATGGTGATGATGAAGAAGATGACAATGATGGTGATGATGCCAATGATGGTGGTGGTGATGATGGTGATGATGATGATGATGATGGTGACGAAGATGATGACAATTGTAATGGTGATGATCAAGATGAAGATGATGACAATGATTGTGATGAAAATGGTGATGGTGATGATGATGGTGAAGATGATGATGAAGATGACAATGATGGTGGTGATGATGGTGATGAAGAAGAAGATAACAATGATGGTGATTATGATGACGATGATGATGGTGATGATGCTGCTGATGATGATGATGGTAATGATTAAGATGATGACAATGATGGTGATGATGATACCGATGGTGATGATGATGGTGATGATGCCGATGATGATGGTGGTGGTGATGATGGTGATGAAGAAGAAGATGACAATGATGGTGATTATGATGACGATGCTGATGGTGATGATGCCAATGATGACGATGGTGATGATGATGATGGTGATGATGCCGATGATGATGATGATGATGGTGGTGGTGATGATGGTGATGAAGAAGAAGATGACAATGATGGTGATTATGATGACGATGATGATGGTGATGATGACGATGATGATGGTGGTGATGATGACAATAGTGGTGATGATGGTCATGGTGATGATGAAGAAGATGACAATGATGGTGATGATGCCGATGATGGTGGTGGTGATGATGACGATGATGATGGTGACGAAGATGATGACAATTGTAATGGTGATGATCAAGATGAAGATGATGACAATGATTGTGATGAAAATGGTGATGGTGACGATGATGGTGATGATGATGATGACAATGATGGTGGTGGTGATGATGGTGATGAAGAAGAAGATAACAATGATGGTGATTATGATGACGATGATGATGGTGATGATGCCGATGATGATGATGATGATGATGGTAATGATTAAGATGATGACAATGATGGTGATGATGATGCCGATGGTGATGATGATGGTGATGATGCCGGTGATGATGGTGATGAAGAAGAAGATGACAATGATGGTGATTATGATGACGATGCTGATGGTAATGATGCCGATGATGACGATGGTGATGATGAAGATGATGCCAATGATGGTGATGATGCCGATGATGGTGATGATGATGATGATGGTGATGATGACAGTGGTGATGATGATGGTGATGGTGATGATGAAGATGATGACAATGATTGTGATTATGGTGATGATGAAGATGGTGATGGTGATGATGAAGATGATGACAATGATTGTGATGATGGTGATGATGAAGATGGTGATGGTGACGATGATGGTGATGATGGCGATGATGATGATGATGATGATGACAATGATGGTGAGGATGATGGTGATGATGATATCCCAAGGAGAAAAAATTACATTTGAATATAAATTGCTGTTCAAATGTATTGCTGGTTTGAGTTTCTTGAAGTCATAATGAGATTAGTGTTGAGGAACGGGTTTGGTCGTGTGTGTATGTGTGTGTGTGTGTGTATATACTGTGTGTGTGTGTGTGTGTGTGTGTGTGTGTGTATACACATACACATATATATACACACACACACACACACACACACACACGACCAAACCCGTTCATTTATTTATTTATTGTGTAGTAATATGTTCTGGTATTGAGGAGCTTTTCTGTTATCTTGTAATTCCACTTCTTACTAAAAGCACTGTTTTTAAGACTTCATAACTCTGGATTGAGTTCAGCTCATCAATGCATAAAAGAGTGAGAAGCGAACGAATAAAGGCGCTCAGAGAGAAATATGTGCTGTTTACTCACATCCAGCAGCCATTTTATTTATAGCACCTCTTTTCGCTCTATCATTTCTCTCCCATTTTTTTTCCTCTCAATGTGTGTGCACTGAGCACATTCTTTCTGGTTGCCATGGCGCCCGAGGTCAGAGGTTACACACTATCAAAGCTTCTCGCTGTCTAATCATTATGGATGTGACTCAGGGTGTTTATAAGCCTGCACGTGACCTCATGACCTTCTCCTGACCCTGGAGTTCAGTCAGACGTCTAAGCCGCTTGACCTGGAGTGGTCAGTGACCCTAAAGGTCAGGACGGGTCAGACCATCAAGAGCTCTATGTACTTTAACTGTTTGGGTTGGTTTTGTTTTATTTTTCTACAGAAACAAAAAGGTATAAAGAGGAAGATTTGTTGTAGCATTCAGTTGATTTTTAAGGAGGAGATTTGTTTCTTTTTTCAACCTTGTTACGATGGATATTATTATTATTATTATTATTATTATTATTATTATTATCTTAACCATTAAGAACTTTAACCTGATCTTCACACTACATTCACACTCGTGACTGACAAAGCAGCAGGCGACTTTTGATCTGCAATTTCAACAACAAATCTACACCTTCGCAGCTAAGATGGAATTTAGAGTCAAAAACTCACTTATAGTCATGTTTTTGGGAGGTGGGAGGAAACCGAAGAACCCAGCAGAAAGCAATGGTGGGGTCCAAAGGTTTGAGACCACGTTGAAAATCTTGGGATTTTTTTTAATTTTATTTTTCTTTAAAGCTAGACTGCCTGTCAGATTTTTCAAGTGTAGGTCATAAAAAGAATTTTCCCTGACACCTAATTATTTTTGTTGAGTGGAACGAAAGCTACTGAATTCGAATCATAGACTTCCAATTTTATTAGTTTTTTTTTTTTTAAATAAAGCAATTTACCACATGGCCCTAAATTCTCCGCTATTTTTTCCTGCTTCACCATGACCCAATACAAGATACTACGTCATGCATCACGTGGTGGGCTTTCTCCGTTCATGCAAGTCAAACAACTGTGGGATACAAATTTGAAACAGGAGAGAAAAATGCAGGACGTGAGTGTGCGAATGAAATGTGAAAGACCGACTACAGTAACGGAAAGAAAGCGAGAAGAAAAGACGTTATGTTATATACGAAGGAAAGGAAACGCAGGACCAAACTAATAAATATCGGCGCTCAGCGAGCACCTCGGTGTGATCAGCTGTTTGTTTAGCGACAGAATGATGTCAAAGGTAAACCTGCGCATGCGCACACACACACACGCGGACTTCCTCTGTCTGCTTGACTGCGTGAAGCGAGCGATTTCATGCACATTATTTGCTTTAATCCCCTCAAATTAAATAACTTCCCAGCCACAGAATGGCCTGATATTTTGTGAGATGTTACAGAAATAAACATATATCACAATGAGCACATTTCAGACGGAACTAAATTTCACCGATTTTATGAAATCAAAAGGCCGTCTAGCTTTAATGTTCAGGATTCTGCACTGTTTTTAGGTCGCGATTTAATTGCAAGCAAATGTATGGTTTTGCTCATGTCTAATCTCTTCTATTGAAGCTTATGATCAGACGACACTTTGATTTGATTTAATCTAAAATGGATCATAAGCTTTGTACAAACTTGTGAAGTCCATTTAGCTTGAGTTCACACCGTCATTAAAGCAAAAACAGGACGAACTCAGAAATCCATGTACCGGTAAATATTGCTAAAATTCTACTTTTCACTCAAGTCCGTGTCAGTAATATAATTTGTAATGAAAATTGCTGGATTAAATCAACAGCTTTAGGCTCTGTATCTATAAGTGCCTAATTAGATTAATTAGATTATTCTAATTTCTCATGTTGCCTAGTTTGCTAAACATTAACAATCAACATTGTTATTGGTTTTCTTATTGCTGTTGGTTAGATTTTGGGATTTTTGAGTAACTTTTGACACATTTGCATAAAAATAATAGGCTAAAATATACCCTATTGAAAATCTCTTAGCAGCTCATGGAGAGTATATTACAAGTTTGAGTCGAAAGGGTGAGAAAAATCTTAAAAGTGTGACACAAATGACACTGATTAATATTTGCACTGAATAAAATGAAGATTCTGTCGAAAAACGATGCACTTTTGTGACACGTCGACTTGTATTTGCATTAGGCTATGCAAAATAATAAAAACATTTTCAACATTTTCATTTAGAGTTAAAGATGAACAGATTGTTAATGTGATGCTCTTAAAAATACAGGTGCTCAAAATATGTAAAGCTTTATGGTTTTTACGTGTAATAACGGCTATTAGTATAAATATGGAGGTGAGTATAGGAAATCCCGCGTGCTGATTGGTCGAGAAATTCGGACTATTTCTCGATAATCATCTCGAGCGACTCTGCAAAATCGCAGCTGATCGCTTCATCACCGTAAGTGAGGAAGAATTAGAAATGATGAAAGAAAACGCTGCTGTGATTTTATTTACAGATTTACGCTGTCACGTTTTATTCACGTACTTATTTAAAATTTGAATAGACACACCAGTTTAATGAACATTTTGTGTTTCATACTGTGTACCGTAAATGACTTGAAAGAAGTCGATAAACAAAGACAAATTAAGCACGCTGTATAATTAGGACAAAAGTTATGGCACCCCATCCTATAAAGGACACATCTCGCTGCTTAATTAAAGGAGAATGGAAGTTATTTTTAAACTTGCTTTATTTCTTAATTAACGTGTTGTTCAATTACGTTTTCGGTTTTAGTAACCTTATATCGTGACTCGTATTGGCAACTAACTGCAATTAAATATTATACTTATCGGCCTGTTCGGTTTTTAGCCGTGTTGAATTTAGTTCGTTTGGTCCACGGCAGGCGTCGCTTATCTGCGTGATCTTCACGAGACTTGTGCGAGACTTCGAAACGTGAAGAAGTGTCAGCCAGGTGTCAGTGCCGCCATTTTGAAAACTGTTTTCCAAACGAAATATTGCACAAAAACGAGTTTAAATGACGATTACTGCCTACTTTTTTCAAACTTTCCTGATTGCTATCAAAACAAACAAATCTTTCGGCTTGATTACATCAGCATTTGAAAGAGGGCGCGCACGTCTTTTTTTGCGGTCGTGCTGAAATAAATCAAATTAAAAGTCTCAAATTTGATTTAATAAAAGGCAGCAGCAGAGAAGAAAGTATTCAGCCTTGATTTAACAAAAAAACTGAAAGCTGCAGGTACTTTGTATTTATTAGTGCTGTCAAAAATGTCGCGTTATTAACGCGTTAACTTGACTCAATTTTAACGGCGATAATTTTTTTATCGTGAGATTAACGCTGTGTGACATGATGCCACGCCCCGCACAGCCAGAGTCCTCTGCCCCCCCCCGAAGAGCCATGGTGCTCGGTTAGGTTTCGTTTTCCCATTGGCGGCTCCAGCCCCACTTTGCAGTGGCTGTGACAAGACATGTTATGCTCTGCAATAAAAAAAAACATTGGTACAACCAGTGTTCGAACTATGCCGATATTTTCGGGGGGTCCCTTATTTTCCCTTGGGGGGGGGGGGGGGGTGCTTGCGCTTGTCTCAGAGCGCGGATCTCCATCGTGCGCTCACTTCGGATATGCAAATGCTTCCTGTTACACACGATTGCTATGTCAATAAACATCATTTTGCCAATATTTTAGAGACCCCCCAACATTTCCCAAATCATGTTTTCAAGGGATCTCATGTCTGTTTCAGGGGATCTCGGATCCCCCGAGTACCCCCGTAGTTCGAACGGTAAGCAAGCCCATTCACTTTTTTATGCTGATAAGAGAATTACAATGGTTTTTCATGTGACAAAAATGTGCGATTAAATTGCGATTAATCGCGAGTTAATTATGACAGTCGCGACATTAATCGCGATTAAATATTTTAATCGCTTGACAGCACTAGTATTTATTAATGTCGGAAATGCGCTCAGTATAATATGGATTTATCACATAAACACATGCATGTGTTTATTATTTTGAAACCCACCAGCCGACTGATCTGGCATGTTTTAATTGTGCGACAGTAATGATGTAAATACGAGCATGACGGAGTAGTGTCCGAAAGCGTTTTTTTCATTTTACCAATGAGCTCACTATATAGTCCTCTATATAGTAATTCCCTATTTAGGGAGTAGGGAGTAGTTAACAAGTGAGTGATTTTGGCAGATGTCGGTCACTTTGATTTCCGCTGTACGTTTTACTTCCGTCCTACGATGTCTCGCACAGGTCTCAACGAATCTCGTTTACGGCCATTGCTTTGACATATATATTACAGAGCATATTTCAAACACTCATAACTTGCTAGAGCAGCGACAAAATAGCAATCAAAAATGCGTTCCGATATTTAATAAAAAGAGATAAATAGAATTTTGATAATAAAAAAATTCCCTTCAGTTCTCCTTTAAAGATTTTGTACATGCCATGTTTCGGAGATGCTTTTTAACCATTTGGCTGTTTTTTTTTCATTTCATTTTCAAATTTGCCTTTTACGGAGTTAGTGTGTGTATTGGTAGTCGTGACAAGTTTGCAGGAATATTTATAATGTAATAATGTTTAGTATAAATACGGAGGTGATTATAGGAAATCGTGCTGATTGGTCGAGAAATTTCTCGATAATCACCTCGAGCGATTCGGCAAAATGGCGGTCGATCGGTTCGTCATCGTAAATAAGGAAGAATTACGAATTATGAAAGAAAGTGCTGTTCCTAAATAAAAGCACTAAAGATGCTACGAAGAAGTTTGGTCTAAAACTATCCAAAGGTAAGTTGGGATTGGGATTTATTTTATCGATTTCAAAGCAAAGTATTTTATGTGACTCGGTGTGGATAAATGACACAAGTCTCTGAGCGCCTTTATTACATTTACATACCGCTTTTGAAATTTTAAACAAATGATTTTTAATTTTTTTTTTAAATAATCACCTGCGTATTTATACTAAAACAGTTATCCACTGGTGATATTATTCACCGATATTCACTTCACCTTCAGTGAATAATTGTTAAATGCTCATCAGGGAGTTAATAATGATTTTTCTTTGACTGTATGACATTTCAAGCAGTTTTTCTGTTCTCGGAGTGACGAGTGGAAGCGTGACTCGTCTACGAGTCACTGCTGTTCAGGTTGGAGGTTAATATTTAAATGGCAGTGGGTTTATCGTTGATATAAATACCTCGTCGTGTTTTGATCCACCCAAACCCGTACTATTCCTCAAGCTCCACTTACTGTCCGTTCATTGACACGCTGCCCTGATACTGTGCGTTTTGAAGCCTACTTTCTTTTCTTTTCATCTTATTTAATTGGCATTTCCTTTCTCTCGTCTCTTTCCTGCTCTCTTACGTACGTATTTTACGTCCTCTGTCTCTGTCCTGACTCGCTGTTCACCCAGGCACGAGAAGCTCCATGCCTGAGACAGAGAATGAGACTGAAGAAGCAAGGGATGAAAGCAGGAGGAGGGGGTGATCGCGTCTCTTAATCCAGGCCGTGTTGCTCTCAGCTTATCTTTTGCGTGGTAATTGATGAGAGTGCTGCTGGACAGAAGATTCATGGCCTAGACCTTGGCTTTCAGAGTCTGAGCATCAATAATATGTCTCCTGTTTTCCTGCATCCCAGATGTCTAATATTCATCTGACCTGGACCTCTGTTCATACACACACACACATTACGAATTCCTGCATTAATGCATCCTGAACCAACTGCATTATATATAACGACTGGGAGCTTTTTTTTTCCATCAACTTTGTTCTCCATGCTCTCTCATCTTCTCTAATTATCATAACACATATTTCATAATCATCAATTCACATTAGAGCTGAGAAATACACCGATGCAAATGATATCGACATCATGAGTAATGTTTCAAAGCCCAGCGTCTCTGTAGATACTACAAAAATAAATGAGCTTTTTAGAGGATTATTAATTTTAGTGCTACCACTTGATGACGCATCATGAACTAAGTTGCATTAACTAAGTTCAGAAATTGCATTGTAAAGTGTGTGGTTTTTTTTTTTATGATTCCGTTTAAAGGAAATATCTCGCAAATAAACAGATTGAGCTAAAAGTCAGTCTTTATGTCTGTCCTTTATAAAAACAAAAGCTGCACGTTGAATTTGTTCTTAGCGATATAACCACTGAAGTGATGAAACTAGACGGGAATATTTTTTGTCAGGGAGGCCGCTATAACTCCATCGTGCGTGACGTCATTTTCCACAAGCACAGCAGAGGTGTACAAGTCCATGCTATATTAGGCCCTGTCCACACGGCAACGGATTCAGGTGACTCCGATACAATTGCTTATCGTTTAGGCCTGGCGTCCACACGGCACCGGCGTTTTGGGTGCCCAAAACGCAGTCTTTTTGAGAACGGGTTCCAGAGTGGAAAGATCTGGCAACGTTGCCGTTGTGAAGTCGTCTGGATGAGTAGAACGGATTTGTTTACGATGATGTCACAACCACATGACTGTGAGTGCTTCACGCCGGGTAGAAGTGTAACGAACTCGATGCGAGTTGTCAACAAATCCTATAACTTGGTTCATGAAACGCGCTTACAAAATATTTTCACTGTGAATATTTATTGTGTAATGGTGCAAAGTGAGAGAGAGAGAGAGAGAATAGCCCTTAGGGCAGAGTCAATCCCGCCAGCAAAAATAGGGAAAAAAAGGAGCAATCTCACCTCTTCAGATGCTGGTTTAAATCCGACAATACATTCCTCAAAAAGGGCATAGAAGAGCAAATTAATCCATCAACGTGTAGCATTCAATTTATTCCGGACCATTAAAGACGCCGCCTTTCGCGTAGAATCATACGTCATCCTCGCCGCCATATTGGAGAGGTCAAAGCGGAGAATAAAGATTCATGTGCTGCGTTTAACTGTACCAACAGGTTTACCGTCCAAACGAGATCACATGGGGTTACCTTTCACAGGCGAGAAACAACAAATTAATCCATCAACGTGTAGCATTCAATTTATTCCAGACCATTAAAGACGCCGCCTTCCGCGTAGAATCGTACGTCATCCTCGCCGCCATATTGGATAGGTCAAAGCGGAGAATAAAGATTAGCTGCGTTTAACTGCACCAATGAGATCACATGGGATTACCTTTCACAGGTGAGACTGGAAAAATACTTTTCATTGTATTTGGTCATTATAATGTAATTTTACGAACAGATTTTCCTGACTTTGTGGCTAAGATGAAGTCTCGCGCATAATAGTTTATGCGCATGCGTCCTTATTTCTTCTATTGTTCTGGTGTCTCCGAAGGGACCATCTTACAGCGCCCCTAGAGGTGTGGCATGTGTATTGCATCGTTTTCAGCAAGCGTTGCGTTGCCATATGGACCTGATATTTTACTGATCGTTGCCCATTTGGACGCGATATATTTTTAAATAACATCTCGTTGCCGTTGTCGTGTGGATGTAGCCTTAGACTATAGGCAGTATTGTAGTCGAGTCACTAAACCTCGAGTCCAAGTCCAGGCTCGAGTTCCCAGTGTTCAAGTCTGAATCATTCAAGAAAATTTTGAGTCGAGTCCAAGAACAAGATTCCAACCGCACCATTTGACGGTGGCTGTTTCAGCGCCATTAACATGTCGTATGAACAGGTGAATGTGCTTCTCTTTATCAGGGAGTGTGAAGTATTCTGTCAGAGATGGTTGGGAGATGGATGTAAGTGCAGAAGGTGTGTTTATTAATACAAGTGAAGACGGTAAACAATCCAGAACAGCAGGCAAAATCGTAAAACAGTGAAACGGGCAATAGGTCGAGCGAGACACAAACAGGCTATCGTAGACTCGGCAGAATCAAAGACGAGAAACGAGAAATCAGGGATCAGGAAACCAAACAAAGAAATACGGCTTGGTAATGTGTCAGCAACGCAACTCAATACTTCGCAAAGTAAATGCGTTTTCACAGTTTTATATCTGATGCACGTGCCAAGGCGCACAGGTGTGACACTTTTGTACGAAATTAGTATAAAATGAATGTAGATATAAATATCTGATGCCAAATTATTATGGCATTTTACAAAAAATAAAGAAAAAAATGGGAGTCCTCGTCTCCAATTTACGAGTCCGAATGCAGTTAATGCACGAGTCCAAGTCCAAGTCATCAGTACTCAAGTCCAAGTCGAGTCACAAATCCTTAAAATTAGGGCACAAGTTGGACTCGAGTACTACAAGCCTGACTATTGTATAATATTATGGTCTAGTGTGACTTCTCAGTCAATTTGTTTGCATTTCTCCACAAAAAAAGAAAAGGAATCAAAATAAAGTAGTGGCTAGTTTATTGCTTGTTTATATATATATACAGTGGTGCTTGAAAGTTTGTGAACCCTTTAGAATTTTCTATATTTCTGCATAAATATGACCTAAAATGTCATCAGATTTTCACACAAGTCCTAAAAGTAGATAAAGAGATCCCAGTTAAACAAATGAGACAAAAATATTATACTGGGTCATTTATTTATTGAGGAAAATGATCCAATATTACATAATGGAGTGGCAAAAGTATGTGAACCTCTAGGATTAGCAGTTAATTTGAAGATGAAATTAGAGTCAGGTGTTTTCAATCAATGGGATGACAATCAGGTGTGAGTGGGCACCCTGTTTTATTTAAAGAACAGGGATCTATCAAAGTCTGATCTTCACAACACATGTTTGTGGAAGTGTATCATGGCCCGAACAAAGGAGATTTCTGAAGACCTTAGAAAAAGCGTTGTTGATGCTCATCAGGCTGGAAAAGGTTACAAAACCATCTCTAAAGAGTTTGGACTCCACCAATCCACAGTCAGACAGATTGTGTACAAATGGAGGAAATTCAAGACCATTGTTACCCTCCCCAGGAGTGGTCGACCAACAAAGATCACTCCAAGAGCAAGGCGTGTAATAGTCGGCGAGGTCACAAAGGACCCCAGGGTAACTTCTAAGCAACTGAAGGCCTCTCTCACATTGGCTAATGTTAATGTTCATGAGTCCACCATCAGGAGACCACTGAACAACAATGGTGTGCATGGCAGGGTTGCAAGGAGAAAGCCACTGCTCTCCAAAAAGAACATTGCTGCTCGTCTGCAGTTTGCTAAAGATCACGTGGACAAGCCAGAAGGCTATTGGAAAAATGTTCTGTGGACAGATGAGACCAAAATAGAACTCTTTGGTTTAAATGAGAAGCATTATGTTTGGAGAAAGGAAAACACTGCATTTCATCATAAGAACCTTATCCCATCTGTGAAACATGGTGGTGGTAGTGTCATGGTTTGGGCCTGTTTTGCTGCATCTGGGCCAGGACGGCTTGCCATCATTGATGGAACAATGAATTTTGAATTATACCAGCGAATTCTAAAGGAAAATGTCAGGACATCTGTCCATGAACTGAATCTCAAGAGAAGGTGGGTCATGCAGCAAGACAACGACCCTAAGCACACAAGTCGTTCTACCAAAGAATGGTTAAAGAAGAATAAAGTGAATGTTTTGGAATGGCCAAGTCAAAGTCCTCACGTTAATCCAATGGAAATGTTGTGGAAGCACCTGAAGTGAGCAGTTCATGTGAGGAAACCCACCAACATCCCAGAGTTGAAGCTGTTCTGTACAGAGGAACAGGCTAAAATTCCTCCAAGCTGGTGTGCAGGACTGATCAACAGTTACCGCAAACATTTAGTTGCAGTTATTGCTGCACAAGGGGGTCACACCAGATACTGAAAGCAGAGGTTCACATACTTTTGCCGCTCACAGATATGTAATATTGGATTATTTTCCTCAATAAATCAATGGCCGAGTATAACATTTTTGTCTCATTTGTTTAACTGGGTTCTCTTTATCTACTTTTAGGACTTGTGTGAAAATCTGATGATGTTTTAGGTCATATTTATGCAGAAATATAGAAAATTCTAAAGGGTTCACAAACTTTCAAGCATCACTGTATATATATATATATATATACTGTATATATGCTTATCTTCCATCCTTTTGACGGTATGCTGTCGTGCTGTCAGTGTTTTGTAGTGAAACAAAGTCAGGATCGCGTCTGGCTTCAGTTGTCGTTTCTGCCTCATGTCTCGCTTCTTCCCAGCGATTTTTTTTTATCCAAGTCCTCCACAAATCTACAATCTTTTTTTTTTTTTTTAAAGATATTTTTTTGGGCTTTTTGCACCTTTATTGGATAGGACAGTGTAGAGGCAGGAAATGAGCGGGAGAGAGAGAGACGGGAAGGGATCGGGAAATGACCTCGGGCCGGAATCGAACCCGGGTCGCCCGCATTCATGGTATGGCGCCTTAACCACCTGAGCCACGACGCCCCCATAAATCTACAATCTTCTGTAAAATGCTCTCTGCACAGTTTGCTGCTTTTTCCAGGAGTCAAGTTTTCTCGCTTTACTTGATGAAGCCACTCGGCCAAACGTCTTGGATCCAGGACAGAATAAAGAAGACGTCCGGAATCCTACAGCACGCAGTGCCACCCTCGTTTTCGTCTCCTAATACAGCCATGTATCTGACTAATCCAGTACGGCCACACCCGGGGAAATGGCCCAACGGACTCATGTTACAACATTAATGTTTTTTAAGCTGCTTAATTTTTTTCATCTAGAACATCTTGTATTAATAATGATGACATTTCATAACTTCGTATTTTCAAAATTTCCCGGTTAATCACTTTAAAGGTGTCTTGTGTATGGAACCCTACATCCGGGAACTCTGCGTTCACAAACAGTTTCAAGTATAAAGTGGACACCATTTTAGAAAAAAAAAAAATCTCTCTGTGGAAAGTTACACTCTCCAGGACTCCATATGTTTTGACATTTATCCCTTTCTCAGATCTTTTTATTTACACCTGAAAGAGGTTAAAGTGTTAAATTCTTGCTTATTCTGGCTTTAAAGTCACAGTCACATGGACGTGAGCACAAATCGTAACCACCGAGCCACCACTTCCTCACATTCCTGACAGAACCACACTATATGTGTGTGTGTGTTGCAGAGCAGAGCTGGCACCGTGGATCAGAGAGCCTGTATGTGAGGATGACAGACAGCTCGTTTTGTATTTCTCAGCATGCAGGAGAGCTGTGTGACAGCAGCACACACACAACCACACACTTACACACCCACACACTCTGCTTTGAGGCCGGGCACCATGCAGTTCCAGGGCTGCGTGAAGCTCGACACGCTGCTGAACGTCACTCCCGACTTCGGCGCACGATGAAAGAGCGCTTCATTTTGTTCTGCTTCTAAAATCCAATTAGGGCTTCCTTTTTCTCACCTGCCTTTCCTCAACGTCCTCTTCGTTTTCACTCTCGTTCCAGCCCGAAGCAAAGGCAAGAGCGCTCCGAAATGAGCTTTCACTGACAGATGGTTAGCCGTTAGCTCACTTGGTAGAAGGGCCTTGCTCGGCTTTAATGCAGTCGGAGCAGGAAGCAGAGTTTCGACTTCAAAAGGCCTGTTGCATCAGTTTTAAAGCCGAATCTCTGAAGGCGAGGCCGGAGTTCTCTCTTTCAAGTCCACTTAGCGCTCTGCTAGGCAGTGCTAAATGTGTTTGGATGGAGTTGGGGGGGTACAGGATACACTTTGGCTCTGGGCTTTAGCCTGTAGTTGGGCATGCGATGGCTTTTTGTGTGAGATGGGAATTGGACCACATACCCACCTGTCATACTAACCATCATATAAAAGACAGGAGGTTTCATCTCTGCTCTATTGTATTGTACAAAGAAAAACATAAATTTCAGTGGGTTTGTAAAGCTCTGAACTCACTAATTAACATTTTAACCCCCATACACACTTGCCAGGCACTTTATTAGGAACACCCATGCATGTACAAATCAAGAGCTTCAGTTACAGTTGTGCTCATAAGTTTACATACCCTGGCAGAATTTTTGCTTTCTTGGCCTTTTTTCAGAGAATATGAATGATAACACGAAAACTTTTTTCCCCACTCATGGTTCGTGGTTGGGTGAAGCCATTTATTGATAAACAACTGTGTTTTCTATTTTTAAATCATAATGACAACAAAAAACATCCAAATGACCCTGATCAAAAGTTTACATACCCCAGTTCTTAATACCGTGTCTTGCCCCCTCTAACATCAATGACAGCCTGAAGTCTTTTGTGGTAGTTGTGGATGAGGCTCTTTATTTTCTCAGATGGTAAAGCTGCCCATTCTTCTTGGCAAAAAGCCTCCAGTTCCTGTAAATTCCTGGGCTGTCTTGCATGAACTGTGCGTTTGAGATCTCCCCAGAGTGGCTCAGTGATATTGAGGTCAGGAGACTGAGATGGCCACTCCAGAACCTTCACTTTGTTCTGCTGTAGCCAATGACAGGTCGACTTGGCCTTGTGTTTTGGATCGTTGTCATGTTGGAACGTCCAAGTACGTCCCATGCGCAGCTTCCGGGCTGATGAGTGCAAATTTGCCTCCAGTATTTGCTGATAACGTGCTGCATTCATCTTTCCTTCAACTGTGACCAAGTTTCCTGTGCCTTTGTAGCTCACACCTCCCCAAAACATCAGCGATCCACCTCCGTGCTTTACAGTAGGAATGGTGTTCCTTTCATCATTGGCCTTGTTGACACCTCTCCAAATGTAACGTTTATGGTTGTGGCCAAAAAGTTTAATTTTGGTCTCATCACTCCAAATTACCTTGTTCCAGAAGTTTTGACGCTTGTCTCTGTGCTGTTTGGCATAAATTTTTGTTGGTCTACCTGACCGTGGTTTGGTTTTAACAGAGCCCCTGATTTTCCATTTGTTAATCACAGTTTGAACACTGCTGACTGGCATTATCAATTCCGTGGATATCTTTTTGTATCCCTTTCCTGTTTTATACAGTTCAACTACCTTTTCCCGTAGATCCGTTGACAATTTTTTGCTTTCCCCATGACTCAGAATCCAGAAACATCAGTGGTTGGATGAAAGATGCGAGAGTCTGTCTGGATCCCAGAAACTCACTCAGCTTTTATGCACACACACTGATTACAAGCAAACAGATCACAGGTGAGGATGTTACGGTACCTTTAGTAGCCATTCAAACCCATTTGTGTCAACTTCTGTGCATGTTATCAGGCCAAAATCACCAGGGTATGTGAACTTTTGATCAGGGTCATTTGGGTAGTTTCTGTTGTCATTATGATTTAAAAAGAGAAAACACAGTCGTTTGACAATAAATGGTTTCACCCAACCACTAACCATGAGTGGAAAAGATGTTTTTGTGTTATCATTCATATTCTCTGAAAAATGGTCAAAGAATCATAGATTCTGCCAGGGTATGTAAACTTATGAGCACAACTGTAATGTTCACAACGGGGAAAATTGTGATCGCAAAGTGTGACTTTCACTGTGGCAGATGGACCGCTGGTTTGAGTCTTTCAGAAACTGCTGATCTCCTGGGGTTTTCACACACGCAACAGTCTCTGGAGTTTACACAGTCAGAATGGTGCGAGAAACAAAAAACGAACATCGAGTGAGTGAGCGACAGTTCTGTGGCTGGAAAAAATGGACAGATTCGTTCAAGCTTTTTTTTGCCAGGAAGGATACCGGAACTCATATCATCACTCTTTACAACCGTGGTGAGCAGAAAAGCATCTCACCATGCAGCAGACAACAGAAGACCACACTGGGTTCCACTCTTGCAGCCAAGAACAGGAATCTTAGAATCAAGAACATGTTCCTCTTAAAGTGGCCAGTGAGTGTAGATCATAAAGACAAACATTTGCAGGATTGTTTGAGGGTTAAACATTTTTTATTTTGATGAATAATTCTGTTACTAAACACTGAAATGTTTCTTGGTCTTCTGAACACCCCTATTATGGGTCATATCAGTTGACACTGTCGCTAGATTTAGCTACTTTTTGACTTCGTGACTTCTCGCAGTATTTATATTTTGTAGGTATTTGTATATATTCTGAAGATTTTACATCGATATTTGAAACCGTTTTGTGTTGACGAGCTCTCATCAGCTGTTTGAAATGAACCTTGTGGCTATGGGAACGCATTACGAGACCAGGGCTGCATCCGAATTCTCAGTACAGTGTTTACCAACAACGATGAAAGTAACTATTACGCAACCGTAACTGTAGAACGTTCCATGAGAATGCGAGCGAGACACAAGTAAAGTAAAGACACAATTCAGATGTACTCCGCCGCCATCTTACCCATCCTCTGACCCAGATGTACACGTGGAGGCAGCCATGGCCTGAAGGTTAGAGAAGCAGCCTTGGGCCCAAAGGTTCGATTGCAGGTTCGATGCCTGGGACCAGCAGGAAAAATGTGAGTGGAGTTGAGTGACTGAACAGCACTTTCCCCTCCCTCTGTATCATGGCTGAAGTGCCTTTGAGCAAGGCACCTAACCCCCAACTGCCCCTTGGGCGCTGTAGCCTAGCCGCCCACTGCTCTAGGTATGGTTGATGAAGGAGCCTATGGCTGCCGTGCATGATATTCAGGTGACATTTAACTAACTCTGGCCAACCATGAACCGAATTTTCAGTTCTCTATCTCGAACACACATGCTTTTTACTCTGCAGAGGGAGAACAGGGTGACGGGCAGAGATGGAGAGAGTGTGTGCTCGAGGGAGGGTGTGTAAATCAGGCTGACGAGGGGGCTGTGTGATACAGAGAGATTTAGTAGCTGAGAAGTCTGAGAGCAGGTTTAGTGGTGTGTGTGTGTGTGTGTTTATGCCACGACCTCCGGCCTGCCCCGCTGTGTACATTCCCATCATTCCCATGCTGGTTTTGTCCTCTAGGCCTGCTCAGCCCTGACTCACCTCCTCAATTTAATGCCACACATCCATCAACAGTGTGTACACTACAGGGCGAGATCGCCGTGACAACCCCACCGACCAGTTTGATTCTGGGCGATGTTTTCTGGTGCCATGGCAACACCCATTTCCTGGAGAAAACACAAGATCTGTGCGGTTTATAATAATGGCTTTGATGCACAAAGCACACGTCGTGTGTCTCGTATCGTTAGCGCTAGTCGAGACGTCAGCGTTAATTTGGGTGTGTTGTGGTAGCCGTAAATCGAGCTCTCTGATTGGCGAGAATAGGAAGCTTCTGAATCCTGCTCTTTTGCTCCAGCTATTTTTTTTTTTACCGTAGTTCTGTAGCGAAAGTGGTATGAAAATGGTAGCTAGGCAAATTTCATTAGCTACGTCCAAAAATTGCTTCTAAACAACGTCATATTATAGTCAGCATATTATTTTGATGTATTATAATACACGTTGTGGATTGCTTTCCACAGCCATAGGTCTTACGACTTTCTTTTTCGATTGTAACTACAGACTACTGCCCCCTTCTGGTAGAAAGAGGTGCTTCCTGTTTTTCACGTATGTTTAATCGCACCAATACCTTGGATTGGGATTGGTTTTCATGATATTCAGTTTTCCTTTAGGTAGGAAAATGTATTATTTGGTTTTCTGAAGTTTGATGTGGAATGAGACGTGATCTCATTGACACGTAATGAAATGTAACCAAGCTAGCCTTGCTTAGTGCTAGTAAGTTTGTCATTGTTCTCTTGAAGTACCACAGTAGAAAAACGACTCCAAAAGACGGAGCATGAAAGAAGGTAAACATGCTGGTCATTTTTTTCTTGTTGTCATGCGAGCCTCCTGTTGTTTTTTCCATGCCAGCATGGCACCAGATTAACAACTGCCTTTTTTCCCCCCCTCTGCTCTATAATTAACCATGTTCCTCAAGAGAGTTTCTGACCCTTGAAGTTATCCTCAGTCATCACACACTCCACATGACACAGGCCTACACTGCCCCTGAGAACACCCTGCTAATTAGCTGCCATCTCTCCCCCCTTCACATCCATCCTGCAGCTCTCAAAGCTCTTCCATTCAGCCATAAACAGCGATGGTATGTTGCATTTGATTATACACAAGTAGTGAAGCTTGTGATTCATCTACATACAGTACTGTATTTGTGTTGTGGCTTCTGTAGTGTGCCAGCTGATACAGTATCCTGCCCTCCTGCCAGCTCGAGGTACAGCGTTAACAAGCAGAAAGATCCCCCCCTACCAAGAGCTCAAATTAGCCGATCTGGCAACCTGCTCCTTCCCGTCCAGCAGGCTGTGGAGAAACCGTGTGTAACTGGTGCGCTGTGGGAGAGCATGGACCTCCACAGCAGGGTTCCATAGCAATCCAGATGAAGGGCTTACTTGTCTCTGTCTTGTGTGTTCTTGAACATCTCTCTATTGGAGAACATATCCTAAAGGGTACTTGCGGTAGCTAGGTAGGAAGGTTTGTCCATCTTGGAAACCTTTTGACAGTGAGTTTCCCTGTTGAATTCCTAGATGAACCATTTTCTAAAGCTAGAACCTTTAATGATCCACAAAACATTGAAGAACCCTCGGTTTTAAAAGTCAGTCGTGGGAATTGGATGTTCAGTTGTCTTCAAAATGGGCGCATTTTAGTAACTACCTTCAGTTAGCTATGGTGCTCTGCTTACAGACTGTTTAATCTAAACTGCACACAAGCAACACTTGAATTGACATATTCCCATCCATCCATCCATCCATCAATTTTCTTCTGCTTATCTGAGGTCAGGTTGCAGTGGCAGCAGGCTAAGCAGGGTATTCCAGGTGTCCCTCTCCCCAGCAACACTTTCCAGTTCCTCCTGGGGGATCCCAAGGCACTCCCAGGCCAGATGAGATATATAATCTCTCCAGCATGTTCTGGGTCTACCCCGAGGTCTCCTCCCAGTTGGACATGCCCGGAAAACCTCCAAAGGAAGACGGCAAGGAGGCATCCTAATCGGATGCCCGAACCACCTCAGTTGAATCCTTTCGACACGAAGTAGCAGCGGCTCTACTCCGAGATCCCTCCGGATGTCTGAGCTCTTCACCCTATCTCTAAGGGTGAGCCCAGCCACCCTACAGAGAAAGCTCATTTCAGCCGCTTGTGTCTGCAATCTCATCCTTTTGGTCACTACCCAAAGCTCATGACCATAGGTGAGGGTTGGAACGTAGATTGACTGGTAAATCAAAACCTTTGCCTTCCGGCTCAGCTCCCTCTTCACCACAATGGACCAGTACAACACCCGCATTACTGCTGATGCCACGCCAATCCGCCTGT
The DNA here is from genome assembly GCF_027579695.1 of Neoarius graeffei. Classification (NCBI taxonomy): domain Eukaryota; kingdom Metazoa; phylum Chordata; class Actinopteri; order Siluriformes; family Ariidae; genus Neoarius; species Neoarius graeffei. The sequence goes on from NC_083574.1 coordinate 5,863,442, forward strand.
CTATCTCACGCTCTATTTTACCATCACTCGTGAACAAGACCCCAAGATACATGAACTCCGTCACTTGGGGCAGCAATTCACTCCCAGTCTATTCTCAGTTCTACGTAAATTAGATATGACATGGTAAAATGGCAAACCGAGGCACATTTGAATGATTACTCAGACCAATCCTCCAATGCATGTGGTCCAATCAGTTCCCCGCTTCAGTTCCCCGCTTCCAACTTTAGCTCCAACCTGCAGTTAGTTCCCTTTTAATGTCTGATTTACAAAATAAAATATACAACCTCTCAAAGAAAAAAGCTAGCATGAACTACAGTGACCAGACCTCCTGGTTTGTTCAGGACTGTCCCAGTTTCGAGTTGCTCACTTAGGGCACCTTTCCCTACCATCTGGTATTCTTCTTAAAGGTATCTTTCTTTAAAGGCGCTTTTGTGGTTTGTTGTTAGCAAGGTGCAATAGTGTTTTAATGTTTTGACATTTTATTCTTTGTAAACTCGCCATTTTTAAGTTAATTCTGTGAAACTTAAGCATTGGAGAGCAACAATGTGAGGAAGCGTTGTGAGGAAGTAAGTTAAAGTTATTTTTATGTGATAGATAAAAACTGTGAAAAGAAAAACTATTTTAGCTACCTATAGGTTATTCTAAGATATTTGTTCGTTTTGTTGAAAAAACAAAATCTGGCAGCCAGCGCTTGGGCACACTTTCAAATACTTTACGCTATATACCTTACATCAGAGACATGGAGAACTACAAAGACATCTAGCAACAAGCTACAAACCTTTATTAACACCTGTTTGAGAAGAATTCTGAAGATAAGATGGACAGACAGAGTAACAAATGAAGATCTTCGGGAATGATCAAGTCAGGAACCCATTCAAATACAAATCAGTCGGCATAAATGGAGATGGATTGGCTACACCTTGAGGAAACATCCAGACAGTGTTACAAGGCATGCTTTAAAATGGAATCCCTCGGGCAAGCGGAAAAAAGGATGCCCCAAAAACACCTGGAGGCATAATGTTGAGGCTGTGATGAAGAGCCGAGGCCATACCTGGAACACGCTTGAGAGGCTAGCCCAAGACAGGACAAGATGGAAGAGGGAGATCGTCGATGGCCTATGCTCCAGGAGGAGCTAAGGGCTTAAGTAAGTAATGTTTTGAAAGGTTTTCGAGTATCAATAAATATATTATATTACACCAGTGTAACCCTTTTGTTTTGTGTTTACTATAGAGTTATGATGTAGTTTTCAAATAAGCTATGTTTTCGTGGATGATGTTGAAGGGTGCAGTAATTAGCTGTGCTAAGCGCTGAAATGATTGTCCCCCATCCTTTTGAAAACGCCAATGGTGCATGCACAAGTGCATGTGTGTGCGCGTGCATGAACACACGGTACACTGAAGGGTCCCGGTTTTGGGGTTTGAAAATGTGGTCACCCTGGCATGAAACCTAGCGCATAGCATGATATTCAAGCAACCATTTTTCACACTGATGAGTGCTTTATTTATTTTGTGTTTAACTAGTTTCCTTTAGAAGCTGTGTTTATGCATGCTTTATAGCCATGTTACAAACACGACCACTGTCTTGCAACAGAATTAGGTCTAGTTGTCGTGTAAAGATGGTGTAACCAGCTACGTACATCAAGGCCAATTTGAATAATAATAATAATAATAATTTCTTAAAAACGCATATTCACAGAAATCTCAATGCTTTTTACAGTAAGAATCATAAAAAATACTCAAAAAATGATACGAATAGAAAAAATAATAATCATGGTGGTTAATCACTTACAACCCCGATTCCAAAAAAGTTGGGACAAAGTACAAATTGTAAATAAAAACGGAATGCAATGATGTGGAAGTTTCAAAATTCCGTATTTTATTCAGAATAGAACATAGATGACATATCAAGTGTTTAAACTGAGAAAATGTATCATTTAAAGAGAAAAATTAGGTGATTTTAAATTTCATGACAACAACACATCTCAAAAAAGTTGGGACAAGGCCATGTTTCCCACTGTGAGACATCCCCTTTTCTCTTTACAACAGTCTGTAAACGTCTGGGGACTGAGGAGACAAGTTGCTCAAGTTTAGGGATAGGAATGTTAACCCATTCTTGTCTAATGTAGGATTCTAGTTGCTCAACTGTCTTAGGTCTTTTTTGTCGTATCTTCCGTTTTATGATGCGCCAAATGTTTTCTATGGGTGAAAGATCTGGACTGCAGGCTGGCCAGTTCAGTACCCGGACCCTTCTTCTACGCAGCCATGATGCTGTAATTGATGCAGTACGTGGTTTGGCATTGTCATGTTGGAAAATGCAAGGTCTTCCCTGAAAGAGACGTCGTCTGGTTGGGAGCATATGTTGCTCTAGAACCTGGATATACCTTTCAGCATTGATGGTGTCTTTCCAGATGTGTAAGCTGCCCATGCCACACGCACTAATGCAACCCCATACCATCAGAGATGCAGGCTTCTGAACTGAGCGCTGATAACAACTTGGGTCGTCCTTCTCCTCTTTAGTCCGAATGACACGGCGTCCCTGATTTCCATAAAGAACTTCAAATTTTGATTCGTCTGACCACAGAACAGTTTTCCACTTTGCCACGGTCCATTTTAAATGAGCCTTGGCCCAGAGAAGACATCTGCGCTTCTGGATCATGTTTAGATACGGCTTCTTCTTTGAACTATAGAGTTTTAGCTGGCAACGGCGGATGGCACGGTGAATTGTGTTCACAGATAATGTTCTCTGGAAATATTCCTGAGCCCATTTTGTGATTTCCAGTACAGAAGCATGCCTGTATGTGATGCAGTGCCGTCTAAGGGCCCGAAGATCACGGGCACCCAGTATGGTTTTCTGGCCTTGTCCCTTACGCACAGAGATTCTTCCAGATTCTCTGAATCTTTTGATGATATTATGCACTGTAGATGATGATATGTTCAAACTCTTTGTAATTGTACTGTCGAACTCCTTTCTGATATTGCTCCACTATTTGTCGGCGCAGAATTAGGGGGATTGGTGATCCTCTTCCCATCTTTACTTCTGAGAGCCACTGCCGCTCCAAGATGCTCTTTTTATACCCAGTCATGTTAATGACCTATTGCCAATTGACCTAATGAGTTGCAATTTGGTCCTCCAGCTGTTCCTTTTTTGTACCTTTAACTTTTCCAGCCTCTTATTGCCCCTGTCCCAACTTTTTTGAGATGTGTTGCTGTCATGAAATTTCAAATGAGCCAATATTTGGCATGAAATTTCAAAATGTCTCACTTTCGACATTTGATATGTTGTCTATGTTCTATTGTGAATACAATATCAGTTTTTGAGATTTGTAAATTATTGCATTCCGTTTTTATTTACAATTTGTACTTTGTCCCAACTTTTTTGGAATCGGGGTTGTAAACAAAAATGTCTTTAACTTAGATTTAAAACTATCTATTGAAAGAGAGTCTTTTAGCTCAGTAGGGAGAGCATTCCAGAGCTTTGGTGCTATTACAGAGAAAGCACGATCTCCATAAGTTTTTGTATATGTGCGCGGAACAGCCAGGAGATTCTTCGTAGTGGACCTCAGACATTGAGTTGTAGAGTAATCGTTCAAGAGATAAGTTAGGTATTGAGGTGCAAGGCCATTACGTATTTTATACGTCAGTAACAGGATCTTGTAGATTATTCGATCTTGAACTGGAAGCCAGTGTAACCTCCTCAGAATATCTTGGATATTATCATCAGGCTTTGGTCTTGCAACAACTCTGGCAGCAACATTCAGGACCCATTGAAGCTTGTCGATCTCATAAGCAGGTAAGCCATACAACAAGCTGTTACAGTGGTCCACTGTAGAGGTGACAAAAGCATGGACCAACTTTTCAGCTTGGTCTTGATCCAGATATCATCGAATCTTAGCAATGTTACTCAAAGCCCTAAAAGACGCTTTGCAACAATTAGTAATCTGACCCTTTAGAGATAGATTATGGTCAAAGAGAACACCAAGGTTGCGAGCCTCAGGCTTGGGTGCTATAATTTTATCGCCGACAGCAATTCCAGGTAAGGTAGAGAGTGACCAGGCAAACTTTGAGTGAATATGCAAGAGTTCAGTTTTGCCATCATTCAAAACAAGCTTGTTGGCAGAACACCAGGACTTGATATCACATATGCAGTTCTCAAGAGTAGATTGTGCAGAGTCTTGCTGATGCTTCTGGATAACACAATACAGTTGTGTATCATCAGCATACGTCATAGACGATATTTCATGAGATGTAAATTTGTCTTCCAATGGTGCAACATAAAGGCAGAATAAGACTGGTCCAAGAACAGAACCCTGTGGGATGCCAGATTCCAGTAGATAGTTGGGTGATAAGAAACTATCAATCTTGACGCACTGAGTCCGGTTGTTAAGATAAGAATGAAACCAAGAGATAACAGTGCCAGAGAACCCAAAACGCTTTTCAAGACATTGGAGAAGTAGACAATGATCGATCGTATCAAATGCAGCTGAAAAGTCTAGCAAAATCAGGAATGCCTCATTGCCTTCATCCAGAATTCTAAGAAGATCATTTTGTACACGGAGTAGTGCAGTCTTGGTACTATGGCAAGAACGATAAGCAGATTGAAATTCAGGATACAGATTATTCTCATACAGATAGGACAGCAGTTGAGGAAGAACAGCGCGTTCAAGAACTTTTGAGAGAAAACGTAAATTGGAGATAGGTCTATAGTTATTCAGTATGTTAGCGTCCAATTTCGGCTTCTTAATGCAGGGAGTAACCAAAGCAGACTTGAAGGCACTAGGAACAGATCCAGCGGCCAGAGAACTGTTGATGATAGACATTATAATAGGAAGCAAAACATCAATGCATTCCTTTAACAACACGGTAGGCACAGGATCCAAACTACAGGATTTAGAAGGCGATCTCATGACAATTGAGCGAATTTCATCAGCATCTGGCAAGATAAATTCCGTCAAGTGTACAGAACATGTGTTTTCAGGAAGAGCAAATAGATGTTCAGAGTCAGTAGTGGATGATCGAAGATTGTCAACTTTGCTTTTAAAATGGTCACCAAAAGCAGCTGGCAAATCAGACTTATCAATGTCAGTCGGTAGAAACGTGGCCTTTCTTCCGTAGACAAGCATGTCGACTTCTCTGAATAAAGCTTTTTGGTCAAGATCTTTCAACTTGTTGTTATGATAAGTAGACTTGGCATTCTTGAGTAGCTGTTGGTAAATTGCACAGTATTCACGATATATTTGGCGATCTACTTCCAAACGAGTCGAACGCCATTTTCTCTGTGTCTGATTGCTCAAAAAATGTGTCTGATTGCTCAAAAAATCCTTCAGAAACATGTAGCGACAAAACCTGTATGTTAAGCTAGTTAGCTATATACAGTGGTGCTTGAAAGTTTGTGAACCCTTTAGAATGTTCCCTATTTCTGCATAAATATGACCTAAAACATCATCAGATTTTCACACAAGTCCTAAAAGTAGATAAAGAGAACCCAGTTAAACAAATGAGACAAAAATATTATACTTGGTCATTCATTTATTGAGGAAAATGATCCAATATTACATATCTGTGAGTGGTAAAAGTATGTGAACCTCTAGGATTAGCAGTTAATTTGAAGGTGAAATTAGAGTCAGGTGTTTTCAATCAATGGGATGACAATCAGGTGTGAGTGGGCACCCTGTTTTATTTAAAGAACAGGGATCTATCAAAGTCTGATCTTCACAACACATGTTTGTGGAAGTGTATCATGGCACGAACAAAGGCGATTTCTGAAAACCTTAGAAAAAGCGTTGTTGATGCTCATCAGGCTGGAAAAGGTTACAAAACCATCTCTAAAGAGTTTGGACTCCACCAATCCACAGTCAGACAGATTGTGTACAAATGGAGGAAATTCAAGACCATTGTTACCCTCCCCAGGAGTGGTCAACCAACAAAGATCACTCCAAGAGCAAGGCGTGTAATAGTCGGCGAGGTCACAAAGGACCCCAGGGTCACTTCTAAGGAACTGAAGGCCTCTCTCACATTGGCTAATGTTCATGAGTCCACCATCAGGAGAACACTGAACAGCAATGGTTTGCATGGCAGGGTTGCAAAGAGAAAGCCACTGCTTTCCAAAAGAACATTGCTGCTCATCTGCAGTTTACTAAAGATAACATGGACAAGCCAGAAGGCTATTGGAAAAATGTTTTGTGGATGGATGAGAACAAAATAGAACTTTTTGGTTTAAATGAGAAGCGTTATGTTTGGAGAAAGGAAAACACTGCATTCCAGCATAAGAACCTTATCCCATCTGTGAAACATGGTGGTGGTAGTATCATGGTTTGGGCCTGTTTTGCTGCATCTGGGCCAGGACAGCTTGCCATCATTGATGGAACAATGAATTCTGAATTATACCAGCGAATTCTAAAGGAAAATGTCAGGACATCTGTCCATGAACTGAATCTCAAGAGAAGGTGGGTCATGCAGCAAGACAACGATCCTAGGCACACAAGTTGTTCTACCAAAGAATGGTTAAAATAGAACATAGTTAATGTTTTGGAATGGCCAAGTCAAAGTCTTGACCTTAATCCAATCGAAATGTTGTGGAAGGACCTGAAGTGAGCAGTTCATGTGAGGAAACCCACCAACATCCCAGAGTTGAAGCTGTTCTGTATGGAGGAACGGGCTAAAATTCCTCCAAGCCGGTGTGCAGGACTGATCAACAGTTACCGCAAACGTTTAGTTGCAGTTATTGCTGCACAAGGGGGTCACACCAGATACTGAAAGCAAAGGTTCACATACTTTTGCCACTCACAGATATGTAATATTGGATCATTTTCCTCAATAAATAAATGACCAAGTATAATATTTTTGTCTCGTTTGTTTAACTGGGTTCTCTTTATCTACTTTTAGGACTTGTGTGAAAATCTGATGATGTTTTAGGTCATATTTATGCAGAAATATAGAAAATTCTAAAGGGTTCACAAACTTTCAAGCACCACTGTAAGTTAACTAATATTAGTGATAAACAATCTTGGCTATCGTTTAATAACTTGTCCAATAAATGACAATGCCAATAATTAGTGAAATCCTAAATATCTCTACCATGAAGGTTGCTAACTAGCTGTGTAGCTCTTCATGCTAGCACAAGGACATGGAGATGTTTCCAAACTGCACACTCATGCATATTTCTAGCTCCTTGTAATGGGTTCCTCAGTCATTTCAATGGTTTCTTTGCTGTTAAGAAAAAAAATCTTACCCTTGTCCAGTGACAGCTGTGTGATGGACAGAACTAGCTTGTGAAAAGAAACTAAAAAACGGCTTTGGATAAAATGAAAGAAAATCACCCCAACTTGTGTAAATATAGAAAGCTCTTTACCAAGCTCCTGTTAAAAATAGTCTTGGAAATCAAGGCTAATCTAACTGCATGTAGTAGCATTTCATTAGCTTCATCTTTTACGCTGATGAGTCGTATGTTCTATGAAGCAGAAAGTCTATATGGCACCTGAGAAGCAGTCATTAGCACAGCGCTACAGATGCCATAGTGCTAATTCATCAGCAGTAGTGGCCATTACAGGGATACGCTCAATAGATTAGGGATTATGAGCTCTACACTCATGTAGCAGACTGTTAAGTGCATTTTTTTCTATCATTAGGCTGTCTAAAGGTCTCGCCTCACACTCTCGAAGGTCTGAGTGAAAGCAAAACCTGCTATCGTGTCTCCTCGGTGCTCCTCCACTGCGCTAACTGTACCCTGTTAATTAGCCTTGTGAATTATGGCATTATAGCATTACACTTCCTGTGCTTCGGAGAGAGAGGCAGGCTTGATGGGATTCAGAGAAAGAGCAAAGCTTAGGACAACAAATAAAAACCTGCTATTATACCGATATGCTCAGATGGCTCGATGAGTCACACCACTCTTCCTAAACAAAATATTTCATTTTGTTGTTCTGCCGCCTGTTATCATTTTGGATGCCCGATAGCAGTGACTGTATGTAATTGGATTAGCCGTTATGTGCATCGTCTCATCGTCTGGTAAATTAGGTGGCATCTGGAACTGACTGTATTTAGGATATGTGAACTGAATATCCATCCATCAAAAGACGCAGTATACGAATAGTATCTATATTTTTTACAAGATACTTGTTTTGGGGCATTTGTGATTTATATATATATATATATCTATATACAGTACTGTGCATCATAGATCATCATAGATGCTTAAGAATGACCTTTTAAGCAAAAATGGCTGAGCTCAATAGATCTGTTCTGGTTGGGGGTAGAGCTAAATAGTCAAGTCCTTCCTGTGTCACAAGGCACATCAGGCAGCACCGATCTCCATTTCAGTACTTCTCACCTATTACATACCGTAGCTAAGGTTACAGTTGGGCTGGTCCTCTGGCAATCGCGAGAATTTGATTCCCTCCTCGCATCACATCACGAGAATACTACTTCCCTACTGGAGCAGCACGGTGGTGTAGTGGTTAGCACTGTCGCCTCACAGCAAGAAGGTTCTGGTTTTGAGCCCAGTGGCTGACGGGGACCTTTCTGTGTGGAGTTTGCATGTTCTCCCCGTGTCTGCGTGGGTTTCCTCCGGGTGCTCCGGTTTCCCCCACAGTTCAAAGACAGTGGTTAGGTTAACATGGGGCAGCCATGGCCTGAGGTTGGGCTGAAGTACCCTTGAGCAAGGGCACTTAACCCACAACTGCTCCCTGGGTGCTGTAGTGTAGCTGCCCACTGCTCTGGGTATGTGTGTGTTCACTGCCCCAGATGGGTTAAATTTCATGGTGTGCTTAAGTCTGTGCTTGAGTGTACATGTGACAAATAAAGGCTTCTTGGCTTTTGTATTGTGGCAGCTCATGAAACAGCAGTAGGTACCATTTTTTTTATGATGGCCTTTGTTATGACCGGACCAAGAATAGACCTCACGATCTCCCGGTTGAGAGGTGGACATGGTAACCACTAGGCCAACTCGCGGCTCAGGTGGTGCTAAAGCAGGAATGGAAAAAATAAACCTCAGCCTAAAATAAGGCAACTAGAGAAAGCCATTGAACAATATTGCATCAGTTTTTCAAAGGTATCCTTGGACTTGCAGGATATGATTATTACATTACCACCATGGAAAATGTATGCTAAGATCTCGGGTGCCGAGTAATACAGGTTTCCATTTTTCCTTCTCTTCCTCCCACCTCCTCACCTCTTCATGTGTATGCATGGCTGTTCACCTCCTCCTACTAGGCAAAGTGTGATTTGTCAAGTGATCCAGGTTCTTGCAGCCAATTAAAGGCTGTACAAATGAGTATTAATCTTCAGGAGCGAAGCCGCTCAAAGGCGACCTCCCACATCCGGACGTATGGATTTCCATTCTGCGGCCAGGGGCGTGCGTGAGCTTCGGCACAGAGCTTGCAGCCTCGCCTCTGCCAGCTAATTTGTTTTCAGTAGCTCAGGATCAATGGGTTGGGCTGTTCCTGGGAGAGCAGGGACACTGCTCTGTTAATTGTCCAGAATAAATCGTAGTGTTGTAAAAGGCTAAATAGCTTGTGTCAGGTTGTAACTAGCTGTGTGTATGACTCACGGAAAATGGTGTGCATGTATATCAGGACTGTGCTGTGCACATCCTAGTGTGCTTGTTTATTACCTCATTTCCTCAAATCGAGTGAAGCTGCAAGACTTGCTTTATTGCCCTGATTTGAAAAGGTCAATTCCCGGAGTGCTTAAATAGATCTATTTTCTTGGACCGTACCAAAGAAAGGATGTAGTGCTGTGATCTTTAGCCGAGGCCAAGACATTGGTGCTCATTCAGAGGCCATTTCTTTCCTCTTGTAGCCATGACAACTCGACGAAAGGATAGACGTATAGGCACTTCTGTGTTGCGGCTCTGGTCTCTGCATGCTCTGTTTCCATCATCCGCGAATAAGGCTCTCTTAATGACAGTGCCACTACCACCTCTTGCTCTCCTTATTCACCTGAACAGAGCCATCAGGCAAGATCCCCGGGGAGTCACGGGTTAGATTACCACTCCTGACCTCCATCACTCAGCTCTGGCAGACCTTTACATGGGTATCCTGCTGAGGAGCAAATCCAAAGCTTCACACCTGACAGACCGAGACCTGAGTCATGGCACAGCAATAATTCCCCTTTTACTCCATGTGCTCGAATATCCTATTATTATCCCAGCATAAAGAAGTCTTCAGTGTAGTCCTCTCAGCTTGTCCCAATCACATTACCTGGGCCTTTGGTCACCGAGTTGTCAGCAATTAGGCAGGATTACTTTTGATTGCGTTGCGAGTACTAACAGGAGCTGCGTGACTCGAGAGGTAATGACTTTATAAAAAGGCGTCAGTACTATGAATCATGTATTAGCACTCTCAGAGCTGCTAGATCAGGCTGAAATGAGATGTTTGTACACTTGATTGATCTCTCGATGCGAAGTCCTTGGAATAAAAACAAAGCAAACTGACTGTTAAAGGATGTTTGTTTATATGTATGTGGAAATTATTATCCAGTAGCTTTCTCGGCTTGAACGATGACGGATAATCTTTTTTCCTGCATGGGTGTCCATGAGCTTTTCACTTCAGGTGCAAGGTCAGACCAGACGAGAGGAGCTTGTCGATATAGCAAGCGTCAGGGGGCGCTTTTTATTATGTCTGCTTTGAAAAAAGCACCCGACAAGTGAGATCTCTCACTTTCTGAGTCCTGAATGTTACCTTGAACACAGACGCAAAACCCTGTTGTGTAGTTGTAAGGCATTGTCAGCGCCAAAGACAGGCCACCTTTGAAGCCACTCAGCACACACCTGCTTCACAGCCTTCTTTATTTATGTGAAGATGACGTTTTGATGAGGAGACTGATGGATGCTTGGATCTCTCTCTCTCTCTCTCCCTCTCCCTCTCTCCTTCATCCTGCTTGTCGAAAGGCAGGTGATCATTTGTCACGTGTCAAGTGTGCCTGTGGACTTTGTTTGGCTGTTATCTCAGGGAGATGAATCGTCCCTATCATCACCGTGTCAGAAGCGATGGCTAGAATTTGCAGCATGCAGAGTGTTAGGCAGTCGCTGGGTGTAAATTCAGTGACATCACTGGCAGGCTAGAAATCAATGCGACACCCGGTTTACTCACACAGCTCTGTGGTGGTAAACACTGTAGCATCAAATGATTTTCAGCATGCATACCCCTAATGGCTTATCTGTTCGGTTTGAGCAGCAGAACAGTGTATCAATCAAACACCCTCACCTCACCACAGCACACACCAACACGGAGACTAGATCCATCTACGGAATTTATTTCCTGTCAAAATTAATGATGCATAAATGCAACAATGAAATAGCAACTTTATGACTCGTAATTTTTTAACCTGACTTGTAACAAATTCTATTTAAGAATTATTGTTTACAATAAATTTGTACTTGACATCTCACCCGCTACATTATGCCATAACTCATAAACTGAATCCAAATACTCAAACTGCCTTATATTTTGCGTATATACTACGTCATAATCCATAGGGTTTCCGAATACTCTGTAGGCATCTAATCATAGTCAAACAGTACCCAGATGATCTGCTACTTGTATATCCAGAGTGTGCAAATGTACTACAGTACAATATCCCATAAGTCTGATGAAGCCCAAAAAACTGAAGAAGAATTCCAGTGGGAAAAATAGAAAGATGATGACATATCAAAGAAAAGCCCGTTGTTGCAGCATCCAAGGGGTGTCTCTGACCATGTAGAAATGAAAGTATCAGGGACTGTTTGACCACTTCTGCCATGGAAGAAATAAATTGTTTACAACCCCGATTCCAAAAAAGTTGGGACAAAGCACAAATTGTAAATAAAAACGGAATGCAATGATGTGGAAGTTTCAAAATTCCATATTTTATTCAGAATAGAACATAGATGACATATCAAATGTTTAAACTGAGAAAATGTATCATTTAAAGAGAAAAATTAGGTGATTTTAAATTTCATGACAACAACACATCTCAAAAAAGTTGGGACAAGGCCATGTTTACCACTGTGAGACATCCCCTTTTCTCTTTACAACAGTCTGTAAACGTCTGGGGACTGAGGAGACAAGTTGCTCAAGTTTAGGGATAGGAATGTTAACCCATTCTTGTCTAATGTAGGATTCTAGTTGCTCAACTGTCTTAGGTCTTTTTTGTCGTATCTTCCGTTTTATGATGTGCCAAATGTTTTCTATGGGTGAAAGATCTGGACTGCAGGCTGGCCAGTTCAGTACCCAGACCCTTCTTCTACGCAGCCATGATGCTGTAATTGATGCAGTATGTGGTTTGGCATTGTCATGTTGGAAAATGCAAGGTCTTCCCTGAAAGAGACGTCGTCTGGATGGGAGCATATGTTGCTCTAGAACCTGGATATACCTTTCAGCATTGATGGTGTCTTTCCAGATGTGTAAGCTGCCCATGCCACACGCACTAATGCAACCCCATACCATCAGAGATGCAGGCTTCTGAACTGAGCGCTGATAACAACTTGGGTCGTCCTTCTCCTCTTTAGTCCGAATGACATGGCGTCCCTGATTTCCATAAAGAACTTCAAATTTTGATTCGTCTGACCACAGAACAGTTTTCCACTTTGCCACAGTCCATTTTAAATGAGCCTTGGCCCAGAGAAGACGTCTGCGCTTCTGGATCGTGTTTAGATACGACTTCTTCTTTGAACTATAGAGTTTTAGCTGGCAACAGCGGATGGCACGGTGAATTGTGTTCACAGATAATGTTCTCTGGAAATATTCCTGAGCCCATTTTGTGATTTCCAATACAGAAGCATGCCTGTATGTGATGCAGTGCCGTCTAAGGGCCCGAAGATCACGGGCACCCGGTATGGTTTTCCGGCCTTGACCCTTACGCACAGAGAATCTTCCAGATTCTCTGAATCTTTTGATGATATTATGCACTGTAGATGATGATATGTTCAAACTCTTTGCAATTTTACACTGTCGAACTCCTTTCTGATATTGCTCCACTATTTGTCGGCGCAGAATTAGGGGGATTGGTGATCCTCTTCCCATCTTTACTTCTGAGAGCCGCTGCCACTCCAAGATGCTCTTTTTATACCCAGTCATGTTAATGACCTATTGCCAATTGACCTAATGAGTTGCAATTTGGTCCTCCAGCTGTTCCTATTTTGTACCTTTAACTTTTCCAGCCTCTTATTGCCCCTGTCCCAACTTTTTTGAGATGTGTTGCTGTCATGAAATTTCAAATGAGCCAATATTTGGCATGAAATTATAAAATGTCTCACTTTCGACATTTGATATGTTGTCTATGTTCTATTGTGAATACAATATCAGTTTTTGAGATTTGTAAATTATTGCATTCTGTTTTTATTTACAATTTGTACTTTGTCCCAACTTTTTTGGAATCGGGGTTGTATATTTTCACAGTATACATGAATATATGTCATCTGTGAACATCTGGATCAAAGGACAGGTAAGATGGTGGTGGAGTACGTCCAAATTGTGTCCTTACTATTAGGTCACATACCTATAGAACATATTACAGTAACAGTTGGGTAGTAGGTTCTTAACCAACATTAATACATGCTGAGTATTTGGATGCAGCCATAGTCTGTTTCAGCCCCTCCCCTTCAGCTTTCTGGAGCCACTCACCTGACCCTAGACCCTCTGTTCCTTAGAGCCACCCACTTAGCCCCAACTTTTCAGTAATCCAGATTCATGCACCTGGCCACAGGCTTTGCATGCTTTGGAGCTACCTACCGTACATGGTCCCACCATTTCCTTTCTCTGGGTCACCTGTTTGGCTGCATCCTTTCCATGCTTTGGAGCCATCCATCTGACCCTGACATCTCTGCTCTCTGGACCCGTCCACCTGACCCTGATGTCTCTGGAGTCATCCACCTGACCCTGATATGTCTGGTCTCTGGAGCCACTCACCTGACCCTAGACCCTCTGTTCTTTAGAGCCACCCACTTAGCCCCAACTTTTCAGTAATCCAGATTCATGCACCTGGCCACAGGTTTTGCATGCTTTGAGCTACCTACCTGGTCCCACCATTTCCTTTCTCTGGGTCACCTGTTTGGCTGCATCCTTTCCATGCTTTAGAGCCACCCATCTGGTCCTGACATCTCTACTCTCTGGAGCCACCCACCTGAACCTGATACCTCTGGTCTCTGGAGCCATCCACCTAACCCCACCACCTGTGTGCTTTCTGGAACCACCAACCTGACCCCATCCCCTCTGTTCTCAGGAGCTACCCATTTTGTCCTGCCCTTTCTGTACTCTGGATCCATTCACTTTGTCTCGACCTTTTCATGCTCTGGAGTCATGTACCTGGTGCTATCCTCTCAGCACTTTGAATCCACCCACTTGGCCTCAACCCTTTTAACATTACAATGGTGAGAGCTTTAAATCCAAACCATCGATTTGTAATCATTTGATTTAACAGTGTAATTCTTAAAACAGTAAGTGAATAAATTTATTATAATCACATCCTAGACACTGTAAAACTGAAAATTTGTATCTATTATTTGAGGGACATTTCCAATCACAGTTGTAGATTTCCAGGTCAGGTTATCTGATTGCTATTCATAAATTTACATCCACAGAGTTGTGTTTACATGCCAAGAAATGAACTCTGTGGAGAACAAATAAAGTGAGGACGCTTGAGAATGCCAAAGGGCAACATCTCTGTCTTTTGTCTTGTCACGGTGAGATCCCTTTCCAAGTTTAGACATGATCAATAGCCTCTGTTCTCCCACACTTCTCTATTCTCTCACTCCACTTGGTGCTCCGACTGTCGGAGAGGAGACACATGGGCAGGCTCTGGGTTTTATCTGTATTGGGTGGGAGAATGAGCTGAAGGGCCAGCCAATGAGAACATAACTACACACTCACCAGGGAGGTAAAGACACTGAGAGATCTTATAACATTTTATGGGATCAGAGCTGTGCTTTGTGCTCTCTTAATTCTCTTAACATCCTCTAAATGTTTGGGCAAAGCTGATTACTGCACTCAGTGCAATGAACCACACTCGAGTACTCTACTGACAGAAAACACACACAAAGAAGAACACAAAATGCTGAAAACACATTTTCATTCCGGTCATATTTTCCTCTCTTTCTTGCATTACAAGATGTCTTGAACAGGAACACGTTATTCCTCTGCTCTTTAAGTGGTTTTGACAGGGAAAATTGATTAGTGTGAAAGCAGGGACATGTCAGGCCTTCATTTGCGTGCATCAGCAAATCTTTCAGCATCGCATGTGTTCAGCTCTCACACAGTTGCATGTCAGAGCAGCAGTTTTATGACCAAAATAGCTAAGTATTTTGCTGGACAGGAATGATATTAGGAACAGAGGGGTGCTGAAAGAAGAAAAGAAGAAAGTAAAGTGGTTTCCACTGGTTTAAAGACTCCAGGAACCTTCTCAGGAGCTTAGGAATTCTAGGAACATTGACAGAAACTTGGGGATCCTAGGAACCCGTTTCAGGAACTTGGAAACCCGAGGAACCTTTTCAGGAACTTGGGAATCCTAGAAACCTTTTCAGGAACATAGGAATCCTAAGAAACTTTTTGGGAACATTGGCATCATAGGAACCTTTACAGGAACTTGGGAATCCTAGAAACCTTTACAAGAACTTGGGAATCCTAGGAACCTTTACAAGAATGTAGGAATCCTAAGAAACTTTTCAGGAACATAGGAATCATAGGAACCTTTACAGGAATTGGGAATCCTAAGAAATTTTTCAGGAATGTAAGAATCATAGGAACCTTTTCAGGAATTTGGGAATCCTAGAAACCTTTTCAGGAACTTGGAAATCCTAAGAAACTTTTCAGGACCATAGGAATCATAGGAACCTTTTCAGGAACTTGGGAATCCTAAGAAACTTTTCAGGAACATAGGAATCATAGGAACCTTTACAGGAATTGGGAATCCTAAGAAATTTTTCAGGAACGTAAGAATCATAGGAACCTTTTCAGGAACTTGGGGATCCTAAGAAACTTTTTCAGGAACATAGGAAGCACAGGAACCTTTTACAGGAGCTTGGGAATCCTCAGAAACTTTTCAGGAATGTAAGAATCATAGGAACCTTGACAGGAACTTGGGAATCCTAAGAAACTTTTCAGGAACATAAGAATCATAGGAACCTTGACAGGAACTTGGGAATCCTAGGAACCTTTTGAGAAACTTGGGAATCCTAGGAACCTTTTCAGGAACACAGGGGTTCAGAAAACTTTTTCCGGGATTCAGGAACCATAGGAACCTTTTCAGGAAACTTTGAAGGACTCTACATTTCTACCACAGGAAGCTGTTCACAATCATAAACACTTTTAAGGAACATAAGACATGTTTCCACCAGAAAAACCTGGGCTGATTCTAGCTTCTGTGCTGTATACTTATGGGTTCTTTGGTTGTCCTTCCATGGGAAACTTTAGAGCTTCTATATAGAAAAATACAACAGCTTGCTGTTCTCTCAGAAAGGGTTCCAGGAAGAGCCATTTATTCCAAGACTATACAAAATAGCAAGACATTTTTAGTTTGAATTGATGTTGTAGGTATTAAGAAGAAAATAATGATGAATAATTTGGAGTTTATGATGTACACTTACTCAGTAATTTAAATTTTTTTCAGGGTTCATTAGATAATTAAGGGTTCTTAACCTCCAAAACTGGGTTCTACATATGTAGAACCTTTAAGGTTTTCACCCAAAGGGAAGACCAAACAAACTTAAGCATTCCAAATTTGGAAGAGTGTGTTTTCTTTTTCACTCCTGCTCTAGAGTTGGTGTTTTTCTATGAACCAGGGACTCTTGGAGTGGAGCTTTCTGTATTGATGGACAGAAAGATACCAGGTAATGATTCTAAAATACTGCAGACGGATGACAAATTAAAGGAATAACCAACATAAAGTGGGTTCGTAAGGAGTCATGTGACTTTGAGCTGCCAGAACAGCTTCAGTGCTCCTCACCACAAGTCTGTGGATGTGGAAATGTTCTGAAATGACGAACATCATTCTTCCAAAAGATGGTGTTTTGGTATTGGTGGTGGAGAGCGCTGTCTAACACATCACTCCAAAATCATTTTCATCCTCATTACATATCATTCGGTGAGCCATCGTGTCCTGTTGACAGGGGCGGAGTCATCCTGGTAGAGACCACGCCCATATGATAAAGGTGTTTCATTATAGAATAAAGGAAATCAGTCAGGAGAGCTTTGTTCTGATTTGAAGTGATGTTTTTCTCTCAAATGAACTAAACCTTGTGAGCAAAAGTAAATCCCCCAACAATAGGATATGATTAAAGAAGTCCAGGACACGTGGTAGCTCCTGATCAGGAGAGCTCATGTAGAAGGAAAGGACTGGTATGGTGCAGATATTGATGTAGTGTGTGTGTGTGTGTGTGTGTGTGCATCAGGATAGTCAGCTTAGACAGATTGGATGTCTGATGCCTGCCTGCCATTTTGGTCAGACTCCTATTTGTTGTCTCTATGTTGACTTGGATTTGTTTTGATTGCGAATCTTTTGCAGGAAAATGGCAGTGAGATTATCTTTCATCCTGTGTGTGGAATTAGTAATGATCAGCTCCTCTCTAAATATCAGTTATGACAAAGCAATAAATTGGGAGTGGACAAACACCAATAAGGACACACACACACCTGACTCCAGCATCTAAATGTCTCTGATAGGATCTCACTTTTTTCTTTTCTTTTTTTTTGGGGGGGAGGGTTGCGCCTCAATTTATGTGGCTTATGTGTGTTAATTTGAAGGGGTGTGTGTGTGTGTGTGTGTGTGTGTGTGTGTGTGTGTGTGTGTGTGTGTGTGTGTGTGTGTGTGTGTGTGCTTGAGAGAAAAAACGAGACATTGAAAGAGAGACAAAGGGCATCGTCTGGTGTTGGCAGTAGATGAGAAACTTGGTAATTCCATCGTTCTGGCTGACTGAGAATGAATTAGGGCTTGTGGGGGGGCGGTGCTTCATTTGGCACTGATCACTGTGACCTGCGTGCTGATTGGTCAGGATTCAGGCCCTTCACCCTCCTCTCGGGGCCCATGGGAAGCTGGGGACACTCAGCAAAACGATGAAAAAAAACCCCACAAAAACAATTGCACTTGAAAGTCAACCTCACGGTCAGGTGAACATTGTACAGAGATGATTCTAGAAACAAACAATAAAAATAAGAGAGAATAAATTAGTGTTTTTTTTTTTCCAGAGCGCCGTCACTGCCGCAGTGTTCGAGACCTGTACAGTCATTAACACCAGGATTAATAAAAACACCACAGACCTGAACGGGCCTGAGCAAAGTTCTTCACCTTAATTCACTCATCGCTAACTGTATCACACCCTGTCTTTCCTTATCTTTCTTTCCTTCCTTCTGCCCTCATCTTTTCATCATTTCTTCATTCCTTCTTTCTTTTTTCATCCTTCCTTCATTCCTTCCTTCTTTCTTTTCATCCTTCCTCCCTCCCTCATCTTTCCTTCCTTCCTTCTTCATCTTTTCATCATTTCTTCCTTGTTTCTTTTCATCCTCCCTCCCTCCCTCCCTCCCTCCCTCATCCTTCCTTCCTTCCTTCCTTCCTTCCTTCCTTCCTCATCCTTCCTTTCTTCCTCTCTCTTCCTTCCTTCCTTCCTTCCTTCCTTCCTTCCTTCCTTCCTTCCTTCCTTCTGTCTTTTCATCCTTCCTCCCTCCCTCATCTTTTTGTCCTTCCTTCCTTCCTTCCTTCCTTCCTTCCTTCCTTCCTTCCTTCCTCTCTCTTCCTTCCTTCTTCTCTCATCCTTCCTTCCTTCCTTCCTTCCTTCCTTCCTTCCTTCCTTTTCATCATTTCTTCATTCCTTCTTTCTTTTTTCATCCTTCCTTCATTCCTTCCTTCTTTCTTTTCATCCTTCCTCCCTCCCTCATCTTTCCTTCCTTCCTTCTTCATCTTTTCATAATTTCTTCCTTGTTTCTTTTCATCCTTCCTTCCTCCCTCCCTCCCTCCCTCCCTCCCTCCCTCCCTCCCTCCCTCATCCTTCCTTCCTCATCCTTCCTTTCTTCCTCTCTCTTCCTTCCTTCCTTCCTTCCTTCCTTCCTTCTGTCTTTTCATCCTTCCTTCCTCCCTCCCTCATCTTTTTGTCCTTCCTTCCTTCCTTCCTTTCTCATCCTTCCTTCCTTCTTTCCTCCCTCATCTTTTCATCTTTCTTTCTTTCTTTCTTTCTTTCTTTCTTTCTTTCTTTCTTCTTTTTCATCTATCTGTCCTTCCTTCCTTCCTTTCATGCCTCCTTTACTTTCCCCACCCCACAGACACACTCTTTCTTGCACTCTTTGGAAAAAGGAGTTCTTAAGCAATTTTTTTTAGCAGTTGATTGGATAATTAAGGGTTCTTAGTCTAAAGGGTTTTACTTGGAACTCTTTCAGACAGGGAAACGCTGTGGTGTGGTACAGTACACACTGTAGAACCGTGTTAAGGGTCAACCAGAAGAACCGTGTGGGTAACTGAAGAACCAAAGAACCCTTAAGAATGCAGTGACGTTCTGTAGCTCCACCTCTGACTGCGTCTCTGCTGGTAAGAAGGCAGACATGGCTTTGTGTCCAGGTAAAGCTGTTCAGAGAGGATGTTGAGAAACACACACGCGCACGCACACACACACACACACACACACACACACACACACACACACACGGGGTTCAATAATCAATAAATCACACATCAGAACACACAATGCTTCCTTTCACCTGGACTGCAATCTGCCTGCAATTATCCTGTATTTCTGTCGTTCTGCCTGCATCCCTGAGTGATTTGTTTTGAATTTCTCATTTTTGAACACCTTTTATACTCTCAGGGAGGGAGAGAGAGAGAGAGAGAGAGAGAGAGAGAGTACAAAAGCCTGAGTGCTGTATTGATCATCAGTGGCAGCGCCTGCTGCGTAATGAGGAGATGAGCGAACCCACAGACCTTCACTTCTCCCTCTATCTCTCTTTCTCTCCCTCTTCTCTTTTTTTTACCCTTTTGTCTTCTTTCTCTTACCTTTTGCTTACAAACTCCTCCTACCAATGTCACATCATTTGTTTGGAATAATGACTTTAACAGAAAAGCTTTGCTTTTGTGCGACAGGCCTGGGTTTATAGCTTAGTGTCCACATAAAGACAGGAATATCAGACACCTTTGACCTTGTGGGACTCAGGTACTGAAATACAAAATACTAAAATACAAAACGTATTTCAGTATTTTCAGATTTTTCATTTTTATAATTTCTGACTGTAGTGATTTGGAGATTAATTTAAATTTTATGTTATTTAACAAAAGGTATCATTGTGGTATATTGACATTCTTCAGCATATGAATACATTAAAGTGTGTGTGTGTGTGTGTGTGTGTGTGTGTGTGTGTGTGTGTGTGTGTGTGTGTGGTTTCTCAGCTCAAGCCCCATGGTAGACATCAGGGTCACACAACCCTGTTGTCCCCTCCCTCTCAGACATGACCCACTGTCTGACACATTCGCCTTAGGCAGGCACACACACACACACACACACAGCCTGTCGGTGTGTGTCGTGACAAAGCGGTGGGATGGGTTAGCGCTCCATGATCTGTGCGGCTCTCAGGCGAGTAATGAGCTGTCAAACACACTCTCCCTGCACTCGCTTCTCTGTGTGTGTGTGTGTGTGTGGCCTTATTTTAATATTTGTGTAGAAGATCTGTGAAATGGACACTAACCCTGTTCTATGATAATCCAGAAAAACTCACCCACTTCATGACCCCTGAGATCTCGGCTAACCTCAGTGATGGCTCTACAAAACACACACATAAAATTTTATATATATATATATATATATATATATATATATATATATATATATATATATATATATAATAAAATAACGATACACAGAATTTCAAATAACACGGTTGTTGTAGGTATTTTTAAATACTTAATTTTTAACAGAGTACAAAAGGTGAGTCGTTTTATCGAGCAAATATTTTTCTCCTCTGCGTGATCATGCTGTTGTGGAAATTTTCAGTTTCATAAAGTTGCCTTCTTTTTTTCATGATTTATTCCTTTCGCTTTGATAATCATTGTTTATTATTATTATTATTATTATTATTATTATTATTATTTTGTTATGTACAGATATTTTGTGACACTTTTTATTTGTTTATTTTTTTAAAGAAACAATATAAATTAATTCAGATTTGATTTTTATTTTGTTTCGGTTAGTTTCAGAGGCAATATTTACATCTGTGCCATGAAGTGATGCAAGCATTGTGTTTTTAGGTTGTCCGTTCATCCATCCATCTCTTCATCCATCCATCTGTCCATCCGTCCATCCATCTGCCCATCTGTACATTCATCCATCTGTCCATCCATCCATCCATCCATCCATCCATCCATCCATCTGCCCATCTGTACATTCATCCATCTGTCCATCCATCTGTCCATCCATCCATCTATCCATCTGCTCATCCATCCATCCACCCACCCATCCATCTATCCATCTGTCTGTCTACCCATCTGTCCATCTATCCATCCATCCATCTGTCCATATATCTGTCTGTCTACCTATCTGTCCATCCATCCATTCATCCATCTGTCCATATTTCTATCTTCCATCCATCCATCTGTACATTTATCCATCTCTTCATCTATCCATTTGTCCATCCATCCATCCATCCATCCATCCATCCATCCATCCATCCCGTATTCTTATTATCATGATGTCTCAAAAACAAGTGTTTGAATGTTTATGGGATTTATATGGTGTTATCACTGTAACCAGCAGGTGATCTGATTACATTTTGGAATCGATCAAAAATACATGAGTTACGATCACAATCAGGTCAGATGTCTGAAATAGTTTTTCTTCAAAATCTTCCTTCATGTCTCAAGTATATTTTTAAGGCTATTTGAGACATAAAAAGAAAGGATTGGACTTGATCCCCATCAGCGCTGTTGGTACTGGTAAAGCCGTGAAAACTGTCACTGCAGAGGTTTTGTTTTTTTTTAACAGAAAGAAAATAGCACAAGGCTCCGGCTAATTACAGCTCAGTTTATCGGACGCTTGCTGTACATGATGAACTAACTGCTTGTCTTATGTTATGTTACACTCGTTATTAATTTTATACAGTGTTTAGCTCCTCTTGAATATGACGCGGCTGGTCTTGTGGATGATTCTTTCAAAAATATGCATGAATCATATCCTTCCCATGTTGTGTGTTCTCTGGAATAATCATAGGCCTGTGTTTAGGAGATTATATGAGTCTGTGCGTGTGTGTGCGTGTGTGTGTGTGTGTGCGTGCGTGTGACCAATATGGTTGCATCAGTGAACGCAAGTTCACCAGCTTTACTTGTTCAATAACATGCTGACATTAATGTAGAAAGAAGGAACTGGCATGGCATTGGAAGAGCACGCACACGTGTGTGTGTGTGTGTGTGTGTGTGTGTGTGTGTGTGTGTGTGTGTGTGTGTGTGTGTGTGTGCGCGTGCGTGTGCGCGCGCAAATGCCTTATTCTGGGCACTCAGCCGGATTGCAGCAGATGGAACGTCGAGGTTTTATACCCTCCTTCACCATGGTGATGCCATACTGTATCCTCACAATGCCTAGGGTCTCTCCTACACACACACACACACACACACACACACATATAAATATACCCCTTCAGAAAGAGATGCCAGTTATTTTTATTCAAGACTAGATTTTTATTAAGGACAAGATATTCTATATATTAAGTAATAAATTGCTGATGTGGCATTTATACAACAATAATGCTGTTAGAAATTAAAAAAAATACACGAACATGTGTGCATTATATCCTGATTAAGAAATTCAGCGTCTATAACGATATACAACCCCGATTCCAAAAAAGTTGGGACAAAGTACAAATTGTAAATAAAAACGGAATGCAATGATGTGGAAGTTTCAAAATTCCATATTTTATTCAGAATAGAACATAGATGACATATCAAATGTTTAAACTGAGAAAATTTATCATTTAAAGAGAAAAATTAGGTGATTTTAAATTTCATGACAACAACACATCTCAAAAAAGTTGGGACAAGGCCACGTTTACCACTGTGAGACATCCCCTTTTCTCTTTACAACAGTCTGTAAACGTCTGGGGACTGAGGAGACAAGTTGCTCAAGTTTAGTGATAGGAATGTTAACCCATTCTTGTCTAATGTAGGATTCTAGTTGCTCAACTGTCTTAGGTCTTTTTTGTTGTATCTTCCGTTTTATGATGCGCCAAATGTTTTCTATGGGTGAAAGATCTGGACTGCAGGCTGGCCAGTTCAGTACCTGGACCCTTCTTCTATGCAGCCATGATGCTGTAATTGATGCAGTATGTGGTTTGGCATTGTCATGTTGGAAAATGCAAGGTCTTCCCTGAAAGAGACGTCGTCTGGATGGGAGCATATGTTGCTCTAGAACCTGGATATACCTTTCAGCATTGATGGTGTCTTTCCAGATGTGTAAGCTGCCCATGCCACACGCACTAATGCAACCCCATACCATCAGAGATGCAGGCTTCTGAACTGAGCGCTGATAACAACTTGGGTCGTCCTTCTCCTCTTTAGTCCGAATGACACGGCGTCCCTGATTTCCATAAAGAACTTCAAATTTTGATTCGTCTGACCACAGAACAGTTTTCCACTTTGCCACAGTCCATTTTAAATGAGCCTTGGCCCAGAGAAGACGTCTGCGCTTCTGGATCATGTTTAGATACGGCTTCTTCTTTGAACTATAGAGTTTTAGCTGGCAACGGCGGATGGCACGGTGAATTGTGTTCACAGATAATGTTCTCTGGAAATATTCCTGAGCCCATTTTGTGATTTCCAATACAGAAGCATGCCTGTATGTGATGCAGTGCCGTCTAAGGGCCCGAAGATCACGGGCACCCAGTATGGTTTTCCGGCCTTGACCCTTACGCACAGAGATTCTTCCAGATTCTCTGAATCTTTTGATGATATTATGCACTGTAGATGATGATGTGTTCAAACTCTTTGCAATTTTACACTGTCGAACTCCTTTCTGATATTGCTCCACTATTTGTCGGCGCAGAATTAGGGGGATTGGTGATCCTCTTCCCATCTTTACTTCTGAGAGCCGCTGCCACTCCAAGATGCTCTTTTTATACCCAGTCATGTTAATGACCTATTGCCAATTGACCTAATGAGTTGCAATTTGGTCCTCCAGCTGTTCCTTTTTTGTACCTTTAACTTTTCCAGCCTCTTATTGCCCCTGTCCCAACTTTTTTGAGATGTGTTGCTGTCATGAAATTTCAAATGAGCCAATATTTGGCATGAAATTTCAAAATGTCTCACTTTTGACATTTGATATGTTGTCTATGTTCTATTGTGAATACAAGATCAGTTTTTGAGATTTGTAAATTATTGCATTCTGTTTTTATTTACAATTTGTACTTTGTCCCAACTTTTTTGGAATCGGGGTTGTACAGTAAATATATATAAATACAAATGTATTTAAATATAAAAAAAAGAGCTAAAAAAAAACTAAAACAGAAAATAAATTATTTAAAATAAAACAAAAATATGTTTAAAAAAGAGAATAATAAAAAACAAATATAGAAGATAACACTAAATAAAATTCAAATAAAACCATGAAAATTCCAGATAAGCTTTCATATTTAAAAAAGCTCATTAAAAAATCAAAACACACCATTAAATTATTTAAAAGAAACACATATTTTCTAATATTTGTAATATTTAGGGCGACTTTGCATTGGCCTAAACACATCACACAGAGTTATTTATTGAAAGCGTGCGTATAAAACTGCCCGAACTCTCAGCTTCCTCTCAGCTCCTTTTTCTCAGGCTGTCAGTTTGTAGTCGTGTATTTGTAGCAGATCAGAGAGATTAACCCACTAAACAGCTTTGAAACACACACTCCTACACACACACATGAAGGAGGAAGCAAGATGAAGGAAGGCATCCTTTTTATTGAGTTAAAAAAAAAAGATAAGCCATCCAACGCCATCTAATCCCAATCCAATCAGATTGGGGAACTTTTCGCTCAGAGTGTCTCTGTCTCTCTCCGTTTCTCTATTCTCTAAGTACATCCTGTGTTATTGGTTGATTTGTTGAGAACGTTTCTGAACTGAGTGGCAGTGGGCGGGATTTGATGGATCTCTAAGCGGCTCAGTTGGATTCATGCTGCAAAGGTTGAAACTTGTAATTCCCAAATTCCGACCTGGAAAAAAAAACAAAGAAACCACCCTTTTAAGTCGGAATTCCTACTTGGAGAACTTAAGACGGCCTCCTCGACCCCGAGTTCAGCAAATGATGTCAAATCAACATGAATATTAAAAACACAGCAGCACTTCTTACCTTTAAAGGAGAACTGAAGTCATTTTTAAACTTGCTTTATTTCTTAATTAACGTGTTATTCAATTACGTTTTCGGTTTTAGTAACCTTATACCGTGACTCGTATTGACAACTAATTGCAATTAAATATTACACTTATTGGCCTATTCGGTTTTTAGCCATGTTGAATTTAGTTAGTTTGGTCCACGGCAGGCGTCGCTTATCCGCACGATCTTCACGAGACTTGTGCGAGACTTCGAAACGTGAAGCGTCAGCCAGGTGTCAGTGCTGCCATTTTGAAAACTGTTT
This sequence comes from Neoarius graeffei, assembly GCF_027579695.1. Taxonomy (NCBI): domain Eukaryota; kingdom Metazoa; phylum Chordata; class Actinopteri; order Siluriformes; family Ariidae; genus Neoarius; species Neoarius graeffei. The sequence continues at coordinate 5,888,984 of NC_083574.1, forward strand.
TCCAAACGAAGTATTGCACAAAAACGAGTTTAAATGACGATTACTGCCTACTTTTTTCAAACTTTCCTGATTGCTGCCAAAACACACAAAACTTCCGGCTTCAGCATTCGAAAGAGGGCGCGCGCGTCTTTTGACGACGTTGGCAGATGTCGGTCACTTTGATTTCCGCTGTACGTTTTACTTCTGTGCGGCAATGTCTCGCACAGGTCTCAACGAATCTCATTTACGGCCATTGCTTTGACATATGGACTGATATATTACAGAGCATATTTCAAACACTCATAACTTGCTATCGCAGTGACAAAATAGCGATCAAAAATGCATTCCGATATTTAATAAAATGAGAAATAAAATTTTGATCATAAAAAATTTGCCTACAGTGAAACTGTATGAGATAAATATTTACTTTCGATCAGTTAGCATACAGATATAACCACTTGTTAACTCTGTAACACCGACTACACGATACGGGTCACTGTTCTGATGATGTCATTACTGATATCACTCATGTTCACGAGATCGTTAACAAACACAGAGGACAGAGGCATCCACGGGTTTTTTTTCTCTTCACACTCTGTATCTTGAGGTCAGAAATGATGTTATTTCCGAGTTTCTGAAGAGCTGAGAGTAAAGAGACACTGAAGAGTTCACTGAACCAGTATAACCAGCATATCTGACTGGATGAACCTTCAGGGAAAGCAGCGTGGTTAGAGGATGGAGTGTTTTATTCTGCTTACACCACAGAAATCTGTTTAATGTTTAATTTATTAATGAACAACACCACACATGTCTGAGTTTATTATTATTATTATTATTATTCGTTTTAGTTTATTGTTTAAAATGGATTCAAAAATCATAATTTTCTCTGTTCGGAAAAGTATATATACACTATATACACACACAGTACCAGTCAAAAGTTTGGACACACCTTCGAATTCAGTGGGTTTTTTTAATTAATTAATTAATTAAAAGGCATTTCATGTCTTAATATAATGACTGATGTCGTTTCTTTTTACTTAGTTGAGCGGTTCTTGATAGAAATAGAAGATATTACACAGCTGCGTGAAGATATGAGGTTTATCATCGAGTGGTGTGTGTGTGTGTATATATATATATATATATATATATATATATCACGAGTGAATGAAGCGAACAGGTGAAATATTTTCAACATGAGAAAGATAAACTTCATATCTTTGCAACAGCGTGTAATGTTCATGTTATATGGACACATATATACAACCCCGATTCCAAAAAAGTTGGGACAAAGTACAAATTGTAAATAAAAACAGAATGCAATGATGTGGAAGTTTCAAAATTCCATATTTTATTCAGAATAGAACATAGATGACATATCAAATGTTTAAACTGAGAAAATGTATCATTTAAAGAGAAAAATTAGGTGATTTTAAATTTCATGACAACAACACATCTCAAAAAAGTTGGGACAAGGCCATGTTTGCCACTGTGAGACATCCCCTTTTCTCTTTACAACAGTCTGTAAACGTCTGGGGACTGAGGAGACAAGTTGCTCAAGTTTAGTGATAGGAATGTTAACCCATTCTTGTCTAATGTAGGATTCTAGTTGCTCAACTGTCTTAGGTCTTTTTTGTCGTATCTTCCGTTTTATGATGCGCCAAATGTTTTCTATGGGTGAAAGATCTGGACTGCAGGCTGGCCAGTTCAGTACCCGGACCCTTCTTCTACGCAGCCATGATGCTGTAATTGATGCAGTATGTGTTTTGGCATTGTCATGTTGGAAAATGCAAGGTCTTCCCTGAAAGATACGTCGTCTGGATGGGAGCATATGTTGCTCTAGAACCTGGATATACCTTTCAGCATTGATGGTGTCTTTCCAGATGTGTAAGCTGCCCATGCCACACGCACTAATGCAACCCCATACCATCAGAGATGCAGGCTTCTGAACTGAGCGCTGATAACAACTTGGGTCGTCCTTCTCCTCTTTAGTCCGAATGACACGGCGTCCCTGATTTCCATAAAGAACTTCAAATTTTGATTCGTCTGACCACAGAACAGTTTTCCACTTTGCCACAGTCCATTTTAAATGAGCCTTGGCCCAGAGAAGACGTTTGCGCTTCTGGATCATGTTTAGATACGGCTTCTTCTTTGAACTATAGAGTTTTAGCTGGCAACGGCGGATGGCACGGTGAATTGTGTTCACAGATAATGTTCTCTGGAAATATTCCTGAGCCCATTTTGTGATTTCCAATACAGAAGCATGCCTGTATGTGATGCAGTGCCGTCTAAGGGCCTGAAGATCACGGGCACCCAGTATGGTTTTCCGGCCTTGACCCTTACGCACAGAGATTCTTCCAGATTCTCTGAATCTTTTGATGATATTATGCACTGTAGATGATGATATGTTCAAACTCTTTGCAATTTTACACTGTCGAACTCCTTTCTGATATTGCTCCACTATTTGTTGGCGCAGAATTAGGGGGATTGGTGATCCTCTTCCCATCTTTACTTCTGAGAGCCGCTGCCACTCCAAGATGCTCTTTTTATACCCAGTCATGTTAATGACCTATTGCCAATTGACCTAATGAGTTGCAATTTGGTCCTCCAGCTGTTCCTTTTTTGTACCTTTAACTTTTCCAGCCTCTTATTGCCCCTGTCCCAACTTTTTTGAGATGTGTTGCTGTCATGAAATTTCAAATGAGCCAATATTTGGCATGAAATTTCAAAATGTCTCACTTTCGACGTTTGATATGTTGTCTATGTTCTATTGTGAACACAATATCAGTTTTTGAGACTTGTAAATTATTGCATTCCGTTTTTATTTACAATTTGTACTTTGTCCCAACTTTTTTGGAATCGGGGTTGTACACACACACACAAAACAAACAAACTCAAGGTAATCAAAAGAATTTTAATTTTGAACCGGTTTGCCATTTTGCCAACACGTGTCTAGTCAGCGGGAAAACACTGGGAGTGATGTCATCAGAGTGAAATATCGGGAATTATTATCCATACAGGACACTTTTTTGATGGAATAAAAACATGTGTTCTATTCCTTTCTAACAGGTTCCATTCATTTGGTTTGATAGCATACAATATTGTTCGCGTATCACTTATCCTACTTGTTTTACGTCGTTCTACCCAGTGGAGAATGAGCATTAAATATGGTTTACGATATTGCATGGTTGTTAAAGCACCATGACGTCACACGTCGGAGACGTAAAACTTCCATGCTAGCAAGCGACTGGGACAATTTGTAAATGAACATGGCCGCCAGGTTTGCTTTGTTAAATGCGTAAGATTTTGAGAAAATTTTGAAAGAGAAAGATGCGTTGAACACCCGAAAGTAATGTGCATGTATAATAATAATAATAATGATGATGATGATGGCTGTCTTTTTTTTCATGGTCTATCAGATATATTCCATTCAGCTACTCATCTTCAACTCGTTCAGTATCATGCTAGCTGAATGGAATATATCTGATATACCACTCAATGCCAGCCAATATTATTTAAATATGTCACTCAGATTCGCGAAGTATTGCGTATGAAAAATGCAAGATTTTCAACACGAGAAGATAAACTTCACATCTTTAAGCCAACATGTGATTTTCTTTTTATTATATCAACACATTCACAAACAAAAAGTCCCCAAATTTATCAAAACAGTTCATCGATTTCCTCACAAGTGACATGTACTGGTTGATTGAGTGGGAGGGCTGGATGGGAAAAATATTTGGCTCAAGGTCATGCCGTACGGACCGAGCACAGCAAATTTTATTATTTATATTTTTATTATTTACTATTTACTGTTTGATGATTTCAAACTCATTAAGAAGGCAAGAAACTTGTCCACTAATTACCTTTTGACGAGGCACCTGTTAATTGAAAAGCATTCCAGGTGACTCCCTCATGAAGCTGGTTAAGATAACGCCAGTGGTGTGTAAAGCGTCATGAAGGGAAACGCTGGATATGCTGAAGAATCTAAAATATCAAACGTGTTTTGTGTTTTTTAACACTTTTTTTTTTGTTTACCACATAATTCCATGTTATTTCATAGTTTAGATGTGATAATTTCAGAGCAATGTGATATTTTTAAAAACAGACTTTACCTCCTGACCTTGAGAGATGTTTATGATGAAGAACATAGCGTTACGCAGAACCTCTCACGTGTTCTTTCTGATATGTCTGATTATTTATTATTCATCAGCGAGACAAGTTTAGTTCCTGTTACTCCTTACATTATAGCAATGATAAGCAGTCATGCCTTCATCAGCCTCTCTCTCGAAGACTTTGCAAAATACCGTGACTCTTACAAACGTTTTTCGACATTAAACACCAACGTGTATTTTTCATCCAGCTTTCAAATCTTGTAAGCCCAGATTGCATTCAGTTCAAGTCCCAGAAATTCAGAGATGATCACGTTTTCTAAGAGGCTGTCCACACGGCAACGGATTCAGGTGAATCTGATAAAATTGTTTATCGTTTCGGCCTGGCGTCCACACGGCACCAGCGTTTTGGGTGTCCCAAAACGAGAACAGGTTCCAGAGTGGAAAAATCTGGCAACGGCGCCGTTGCGAAGTCGTCTGGATGAGTAGAACGGATTTGTTTACGATGACGTCACAACCGCATGACTAGAACAAGCAGCATTTGTATACAGCTTTTCTTTTAAATAAACAAGTAACTGAACCATTTCTTGAATTTCTTTTTTTTTTTTTATTGGATAAGACTGCTTTTCAAAATGTTCACACACAATATAAAAAGTTATATAAATTATATAAAAATGCTTTTCAAAATGTTCACACACAATAAGAAAATTAAGTTATATAAAACTATGCACACTAATAAAACTAATTTGTACACACAGAAGGCACGATTTCCTCGCGTAGTCGCAGCCATCTTCTTCTTGTTGTTGTGTGCTTGTTCCTGTGAGTGCTTCACGCCGGGTAGAAGAAGGGGTTTATGCGCATGCGTCCTACTTCTTCTATTGTTCTGGTGTCTCCGACGGGACCGTCTTACAGCGCACGTAGAGGTGTGGCATGTGTATTGCATCGTTTTCAGCAAGCGTTGCGTTGCCATATGTACCTGATATTTTACTGATCCGTTGCCCATGTGGACGCGATATTTTTTTTAATAAAATCTCGTTGCCGTTGTCGTGTGGATGTAGCCTCAGTCACATTTCTCTTCAGAGGTCAAAGGTTTTAGTATACAGGTAGAACAACACCAAGTATTCCCCTCAGCCCGTTATGCATACACTGTTACAGTCATTCAAATTCAGATTTAAAAAAAAAATTTTCTGCACATAATGAATATCAAAGACAGACACAAATCACGTGAGAGGTGATGAAATGGTGTGTGGTGCTGTTGTGTCACATGTGCACTAATGTGTTTGTGTGTGTTTGTTTGTTGGGACGTTAATGACGTTAGTGCCTGTGTTGTTGTCATGCCACATGAAGCACTATTTACTTACCGTCTCTAAAGTGGAAAGCTTTTAGCTTCTTTTTGCATAGCACGCACCTGGCTGCAGGCTAAACGCCGTACATTTGTTAATCAAATGAGACGTGCTTTTAAAAATCCAACTCATCCCTACAGTTAACCCCCACCTGAGAGAGACTTCCTGTTAAACGACTGATACTATGAAAGGAAAGTCAAGAAGAAAAAATACATAAAGACGCACTGACAAAGACAACGCTTGACCTTATGCAAACTTCAGGTGAGGAGTAGTGTGTGTGCTGGCGGACATTTTGGACATACAGCCAAAACCACAGCTATTATAGCATCAGCACGAGGCATTGTAGGAGATATTCTCATAGACAGAGAGTCTGGGATTCATTATTCTCTCGTCTCGCAACTGAACGTGTTTGTGCCTATAATTGTCTTGCTCTTAGTTTTTATGGGTTCTTAAAACAATGTTCTTGATTATCTCACCATATTAGGAAGGAATAAAACACTTCAGGATGTGCTGGTGATTATTTTCCAAACTCCCAGAGTGTTTTATTCCTTTTATACTACAGCAATTTACCAACTGCTACTTTTTTACATTAACCCTCATCCTACCATGCTATTTTACACCTTAATCTTACCATGTGGGGTCCGTTTGGACCCCAATACTTTTCTTTAAAATTAAAGATTATAAAGACAAAATCACCAGATAAGTTTTGTTCAGAACATCTTGTATTAATAACAGCAATACACTAAAGGGCCCAAGGCATAAAGAACACACTTAACCTTCATCCTACCAGCCGATTTTACATACACAAACTACCAGGCGGGGTCCGTATGGACCCCAGGAGGGAATACCTTGAAATCAATGCAGTAAGAACCAATTCAATGCAGCAAACAGACATAACTTTATTGAAGAACAAAATCCACTATGGCTGAATATCAGTGATGTATTATAAATGCAATAACATTGCAATAATATTGCAATAACTAGCATACATGTAGCAAATTATAGCGCCACAAAAAAATTGGCATTATATACATGATTTTTGCAGCTCACGCAGCTGTAAAACATTCTGGATTACAACTTAGGTCTTTTCTTACAGAATTTAAAACAAAAAAGTAATTGTAAAATAATTTAGGGCTTTTGTTTTGCAGCCTGTGCTTATTGCAGCAGTGGGGTCCACACGGACCCCAAGAAGGAATGCCTTGGTAGTTTCATTATGGAACATAAAAGAAATAAAAGAAGTTAACTTTCAGTGTGCTATTCAATTATAAAATGAAAGACAGATAAACTTTACTCTGGGGTCCGGTTGGACCCCAGTAACAAATTAATTATACCTTCACAATGCAAAAAGCTGATCTTCCAGTGCTTTAGTGTTTTAATTAAGACATAAATTCTGACAAATTCATAAAACGGTGAGGCAGTATGTCACATATTTTTAAAATGGCAAACAAACATATAGGTGCGGGGTCCAGATGGACCCCACTTGGTAGGATGAAGGTTAACAAGATGAACTGTGAGCTCCTGCTCACTTACGTATCCCCCCGCTCTCGCTTATATCAGAACGCAAGCGATCGAAGGAATAGGACACTTATTATTATATGAATGTTGACTTCAACAAATAATGAATTCTGAGACAAGTAAGTAAAGAGCAGCGTCTCTCCCCAGGGATTTCAAACAGCATCCTGGTAAACTGTCATTTTGAAATAGCGTTTTGATTCTTGAAATAGCGTCAAAATCCACCCTGTATGTTTCGTAAATATATTCAGTTGGTAAACAGGAAGTCGATGTGTGACAGACCTGAAAACGGTATACACGGTATCGAACCCCAAGCTGAAGCTCGGCACCAAATATCAAGCAGTTGTGATTTGAAGTTGCTGAGAAAAGTGTGGCGAAAATTTTGTAAATCCACACTATACATTTCGTAAATGCATTCAGTCGGTAAACAGGAAGTCGATGTGTGACAGACCTGAAAATGGTAAACACGATATACAACCCCGATTCCAAAAAAGTTGGGACAAAGTACAAATTATAAATAAAAACGGAATGCAATAATTTACAAATCTCAAAAACTGATATTGTATTCACAATAGAACATAGACAACATATCAAACGTCGAAAGTGAGACATTTTGAAATTTCATGCCAAATATTGGCTCATTTGAAATTTCCTGACAGCAACACATCTCAAAAAAGTTGGGACAGGGGCAATAAGAGGCTGGAAAAGTTAAAGGTACAAAAAAGGAACAGCTGGAGGACCAAATTGCAACTCATTAGGTCAATTGGCAATAGGTCATTAACATGACTGGGTATAAAAAGAGCATCTTGGAGTGGCAGCGGCTCTCAGAAGTAAAGATGGGAAGAGGATCACCAATCCCCCTAATTCTGCGCCGACAAATAGTGGAGCAATATCAGAAAGGAGTTCGACAGTGTAAAATTGCAAAGAGTTTGAACATATCATCATCTACAGTGCATAATATCATCAAAAGATTCAGAGAATCTGGAAGAATCTCTGTGCGTAAGGGTCAAGGCCGGAAAACCATACTGGGTGCCTGTGATCTTCGGGCCCTTAGACGGCACTGCATCACATACAGGCATGCTTCTGTATTGGAAATCACAAAATGGGCTCAGGAATATTTCCAGAGAACATTATCTGTGAACACAATTCACCGTGCCATCCGCCGTTGCCAGCTAAAACTCTATAGTTCAAAGAAGAAGTCGTATCTAAACATGATCCAGAAGCGCAGACGTCTTCTCTGGGCCAAGGCTCATTTAAAATGGACTGTGGCAAAGTGGAAAACTGTTCTGTGGTCAGACGAGTCAAAATTTGAAGTTCTTTATGGAAATCAGGGACGCCGTGTCATTCGGACTAAAGAGGAGAAGGACGACCCAAGTTGTTATCAGCGCTCAGTTCAGAAGCCTGCATCTCTGATGGTATGGGGTTGCATTAGTGCGTGTGGCATGGGCAGCTTACACATCTGGAAAGACACTATCAATGCTGAAAGGTATATCCAGGTTCTAGAGCAACTATGCTTCCATCCAGATGATGTCTCTTTCAGGGAAGACCTTGCATTTTCCAACATGACAATGCCAAACCACATACTGCATCAATTACAGCATCATGGCTGCGTAGAAGAAGGGTCCGGGTACTGAACTGGCCAGCCTGCAGTCCAGATCTTTCACCCATAGAAAACATTTGGCGCATCATAAAACGGAAGATATGACAAAAAAGACCTAAGACAGTTGAGCAACTAGAATCCTACATTAGACAAGAATGGGTTAACATTCCTATCCCTAAACTTGAGCAACTTGTCTCCTCAGTCCCCAGACGTTTACAGACTGTTGTAAAGAGAAAAGGGGATGTCTCACAGTGGGAAACATGGCCTTGTCCCAACTTTTTTGAGATGTGTTGCTGTCATGAAATTTAAAATCACCTAATTTTTCTCTTTAAATGATACATTTTCTCAGTTTAAACATTTGATATGTCATCTATGTTCTATTCTGAATAAAATATGGAATTTTGAAACTTCCACATCATTGCATTCCGTTTTTATTTACAATTTGTACTTTGTCCCAAGTTTTTTGGAATCGGGGTTGTAGAACCCCAAGCCGAAGTTTGGTACCAAGTGGCTATGATTTGTGGTTGCTGAGAACATATCTTGTGGGACGTATCTTCGTGCACTTTTTGGTGGGATTGTAGGTAGCTACACCATTGGAATTACATCCTAACCCTCTTTTGGTGGATTTTTTTCCCCCTCTAATTGTAAAGCGACCTTGGGTGTGAGAAAGGTGCTATATAACTTGAACTTTATTATTATTACTATTATTACAATATATGATATGATACAATATGAATAATATGATGTGATATGATATGACATGATACGATACAATATGATATACGATATATGATACAATACGATATGATTTTTTATTATATATATGGGCCACTTTTTCCATGGAATAAAAAAAGTGTTCTATTCCCTTCTAGCAGATTTATTGTTAGCATGCAATATTGTTCTCATATCATTTATTCTCCCTGTATTACACCACTCTTCCCAATGGAGAATGAGCATGCAATGTTGTTACAGTATTGCACATTGCCAAGACAACACGACATCACACGTCAGCGCTCATGCGAATATCCAATGACAAAACTTTTCTGCTGTACATGCACACAATCATTTCTTTGTCGTCCGGGAAAGTGAGAAGACGAGGCTAATCCAGTGCTAGGTTTAAGCACTAAATAAATAAACTGAAATTAAAGACGCGCTGGACACCTGAAAGGCTACTAAAACTTCATTAGATATTCTTCACACATATTTACAAGAGAAAAACATACCAACGGACATCGAAAAACTGGAAAAGAGACATGTCGGAGATGTAAAACTTCCGTGCTAGTGAGTGACTGTGACAGTTTGTGAACAAACATGGCCGCCAGGTTTGCTTCGTTAAAAGCGGAAGATTTTGAGAGAATTTTGGCTGCCAGGTCGCTCCGTTTTGTGTAGCTGTCGATGTTGATTTTAAAATTAACTAAGTAAATTACACACGGAAAATAATAATAATAATAATAATAATATTCAGCTTGACTGCACTAGCATTGTCCTTTGCTAACACTACACCAGCTGGAAGGTAACTGGACTGCCACGATAACAGCACCGAGTCGCAGGTAAGCTAGCGTTGGGCTTCACTAATGCTACTGCTACACCGGCTGGAAGGTAACTGGACTGCTACACTAACAGCACCGAGTCGTGAGTAAGCTAGCATTGGCCTTTAAGAATAAGGCCTTTTTTTCGTGGTATACCAGATATATTCCATTCAGCTACTCGTCTTCGACTCGTTCAATATCATGCTAGCAGAATTGAATATATCTGATAGACCATGAAAAAAAGCCAGCCAATATTATTTTAATAGCTTTCAATCAAAATGTGAGCCACTTTTTCCAGAATCTGATTTCGGCCTCCTGAACGACAATGAGGATGATTTTAACAGTATCAGAGAGCCTTACTGGCCTCTTAAATTATTTCTTTTTCCTTTTTTTTTTCCAACTAATCCAATTCCTAAATTGAAAGAAGAGGCTGCTGCTCTCTACAGGGAACGATGATGTATCCTTTAATTTCAGTAAACAGGTAATGAGGATCATTTACATATGAAATGAAGATGTACAGTACATATCCTGAATGTTCATTAACATCAAGTCCAGATGTGTATTCCTGACGTGTGTAGTATGTTTCCGTTGACTGTATTATTCCATTTAATGCCACAGACGAATCTCTTTGGAGAGAATTAGCCGAGTTATGTGCTTGATGACAAATTTGCATGCAATTAGAGATTGTAATTGAACAATCTGGAGGAGCTAGCGTGTGTGCTAGCGTGAAGTAAATGAGTTAAATAAGCTTGGCGGAAGCCGAATGATGTGTTTCTACATTCTCGACAGCTGTACAGAGAGGTTTTGATGTTATGTGATGTGAGTAGCACGTTGAAGGTTTAATGTGACGGTAAACCTGAAGCTGGGTGTAATCAGGACGTGAGATGTTGAGTGCGAATGTGACGGGTGAACGCCAGAACTCCAGCTGCTGAGCTGTTTTCAGACACACACACACACACACACACACACACACACACACACACACACACACTCCCTGTTGGAGTCAGGGAGTCATGCACACAATAGAGGAATATCACAATTTAAAAAGAGCAAGCAGCTGTTCCCTTTCAGCCTGACAGTTCTTCCTGGGAGTGTGAATTCAGCAAGATCAGATCAGATTAGATTAGATCAGAGAAACCCTACCTACTGCTCAAAGCCTCAGAATCCAGCCCTGTTGAACTTGTATCATAAGGTCACCTTAACTCGGTACTTCACGCTATGCATCCAGTCAGCCTGATCTCACATCAGAGCACTGTGGATGAATGACCTGGTGCTGTTGCTAAGAGACTGCATGTGGACAGGGTCCTGCCGTGTTAAATTAGATGCAGGCGAGTGTGTGTGTGTGTGTGTGTGTGTGTGTGTGTGTGTGTGTGTGTGTGTAAAACTGGAAAGAGTGCACAGATCAATAGATCGAATAATTACACAGTGGAGAGGAAGAGAAGGAGGTGAGTGAAGAGCTGTGAAAGAAAGGTGAGGGTTCCTCTCGCTCTATCGCTGGAGGTCACTAACCTCTGGAATCAGTAACAGTAACTCAAAACTTAAATTGATATTACTCTTTTTCTAACACGTAACTGCTCAGTTCAGAGGTTATGTCAGCGTTGTGTAGACTGTGCACTTTCAGCGTCGCCAATCTTCTCCTCTCCGGAGACAAAAGTCAGAGCAAACCTCGTGATCCGTGAGTATGAGATGCTGAAAAATTCCTGACAGGTTTACCGGCGCTGATTTCCTTCATAATCAAGTGTGCACAATCAAGCTGATAAAATCAATGAAAAAAGCATGACTCATACATGTCAACCTTTGGTATAACCAACCTCCAAAATCCGTATTTCCCTTATAAAATCCGTATAAGATGCAAATTAAAATAATTTACCTAAAATTTGAATGATAATTAACAATGATATATCCCAGTTGCTTTTTATTCAATATTAATAACAATAAACCTTCAGAATGAATACAAAGCTCCAATGTTTGACAAAAACACAAAGTGTTATCAGCGTAGTTACAGTACGAAGGAAATACTTCGTTGTTTGGAGACAGGTTTCACCGAGTGGCTATTACAGTATGCACGAGACTTCATATTAGCCACAAAGTCAGGAAAACCTGTTCGTAAAATTGCGTTATAATGACCAAATACAATGAAAAGTATTTTTCCAGTCTCACCTGTGAAAGGTAATCCCATGTGATCTCGTTTGGACGGTAAACCTGTTGGTACAGTTAAACGCAGCACATGAATGAGGCATCTTTATTCTCGGCTACTGTCTAGACGCTATACCAGAGACAGGTGAAGAATCTCCACTTTGCCATATCCAATATGGCGGCGAGGATGACGTATGATTCTACGCAGAAGGCGGCGTCTATGTTTATATGTCTATGACTTCACGGTTGGCGGGATTCTCGCAATGCGGTGTGCGCATGATCAAAAGTGGAACGAAGTCTCGCTAGCACAAGATAACGCGCGATTTCATAAGACTCTTTACTGGCTGTTTGTGGTGTACAGTACGTTTGTAAATGTTATGCGCTCTTTTATCATCATGGGAATTGATTATCGCTCTAAATAAATATTGAAGTTTTTTTTAAAGAATCCGTATAACTTTATTTATACGCCCGTATACTACGTTTATTGAATCAAATCCGTATAAAATACGGACATTCCGTATAGGTTGACATGTATGATGACTAAACAGTGAATAAGCGCCTCGTCGGTGTGCTAAATCTTCCAGTAATGGAGCTCAGCCTCCGCAGACACACACACTAACTCTTCCTGCTTTTATAGGGCGCCGTTATTTTTGCCCTAATTAAACGGATCGTCTTATTTGTCTGAATTTATTGGCTCGCTTTCATTAAATTTAAAGTCATTCATATGAGACAACTTCGATTCATGGGTGTATGTTTATTCATGAAATAAATGCGATTTAAACTTGACAGCGTAAACCGTATAAAAAGAAATCGCAGAAACTCATCACCAATGATACGATTTGAAGCTGATTAACAACAACTTACTGTGTATGTGACTTCACACAAACTCACGAGCAAGATATGAATGGGATACGAACGTTTTTCTGAGCTAGCGGGATTTTAAGGATTCCTAGTGTAAATTCTCTCGTGAATGATTTTTCAGGGGGAAAAAAAATCGCTCAGAGACTACGATGTCTCTGTATTTCCGTATGCACTATTATGATTTGACTTTCGGTGAAGCGAAAGTAGCTTAAAGTAGCCGTTTTGAAGATGTACGCTAATCTATTAGGCCTACGTCATAATGTAGCATGAACGCAAGTGCAAATGCGTGCGGAAGAAAAGAACGCTCAACAGGTTATTATTCATATATATGTTTTACTAGTGATACCCACAGCACTCTAAAATAAATAAACCTAAATAATATCATCGCAATTTATTATGATAGTGGAGCTCTCCGCTCACTGAGAACGTATCGATCTGATTTTTGACGGCTTGATCGTAGGACAAACGACAAATGTGTACCATCACTACAAGAACCCGATCATAAGTGCAAGGCAACGTATCACATAAATACTTGACCACCGGACAATGAAATTTGTATCTTTATTTCCATAAGATAGACGGGTTTTTATCCAGCGCTTATTTTTAATCTGCTTTTACGAACTTGGGATTATTTACGAACACATTTTACGGAGGGGCGGCACGGTTGTGTAGTGGTTAGCGCTGTCGCCTCACAGCAAGAAGGTCCGGGTTCGAGCCCCGTGGCCGGCGAGGGCCTTTCTGTGCGGAGTTTGCATGTTCTCCCCGTGTCCGCGTGGGTTTCCTCCAGGTGCTCCGGTTTCCCCCACAGTCCAAAGACATGCAGGTTAGGTTAACTGGTGACTCTAAATTGACCGTAGGTGTGAATGTGAGTGTGAATGGTTGTCTGTGTCTATGTGTCAGCCCTGTGATGACCTGGCGACTTGTCCAGGGTGAACCCCGCCTTTCACCCGTAGTCAGCTGGGATAGGCTCCAGCTCGCCTGCGACCCTGTAGAAGGATAAAGCGGCTACAGATAATGAGATGAGATGAGACATTTTACGGAAAATATTCACGACTGTTTCATATAAAATGAGTTAAAACGGTTTTATTAGTCCACTCGCTTGTTGGACAGTTGACAGTTTCTGTCATGTAAGGATGTAAGGGCGATAGACGGATATACACTACCGTTCAAAAGTTTGGGGTCACTTTGAAATGTCCTTATTTTTGAAAGAAAAGCACTGTTCTTTTCAATGAAGATCACTTTAAACTAATCAGAAATCCACTCTATACATTGCTAATGTGGTAAATGACTATTCTAGCTGCAAATGTCTGGTTTTTGGTGCAATATCTCCATAGGTGTATAGAGGCCCATTTCCAGCAACTCTCACTCCAGTGTTCTAATGGTACAATGTGTTTGCTCATTGCCTCAGAAGGCTAATGGATGATTAGAAAACCCTTGTACAATCATGTTAGCACAGCTGAAAACAGTTGAGCTCTTTAGAGAAGCTATAAAACTGACCTTCCTTTGAGCAGATTGAGTTTCTGGAGCATCACATTTGTGGGGTCGATTAAATGCTCAAAATGGCCAGAAAAATGTCTTGACTATATTTTCTATTCATTTTACAACTTATGGTGGTAAATAAAAGTGTGACTTTTCATGGAAAACACAAAATTGTCTGGGTGACCCCAAACTTTTGGACGGTAGTGTAAGTACAGGAAGTGTTTGATTGAAAACACGCTAGCAAACAGATCCAAAACGGAGGCCAAGGTACAGTCGAAAAACAGGTGGTGGTGGAGTGAGGCACAGACAGGATATCAGAGGGAATACAATACTCACAGTCCAATAACAAAACAAAATACAAGGCTTGGTAATGTCAGACGCAGGGCTCAGAGCGTATACTTCACAAAGTCTGTCCCTGTATCTGAAATCACTCACTACTCACCATATAGTGGACTATATAGCGAGTTCACCATTTTGTAGCGCTGTCCGAATGTATCGTGAGAATTATTACACCCAGTCTAAATAGTGGACTCATAGTATCCCACAATGCACTGCGAAAAGTAGTGTACCTTTAGATGGTCGCTAACCAAGCAATATATACCATCATGCATTGCGGTCGCGCTGGCATTTTCACAGAGCTGTAAAAGCTGTTTCATAAGGTCTGTTAAGTATTTTAGATTGAGTATAGCAGTAGTTTTTTCCTTAATGACAACGGGCATGAGACAAATTTATAAGTTGTGGCGCAAAAATGGCAATAATATTGCGGTGTATTGGGATGAAAGGACGTAGGAAGAAACGCATTATAAACTGACATTCAAGTCCGATTAAAAATAGTAAGAGAATAGAAAATAAGCTCAAATAGAATGAGATAAAATACAAGAATAAAAGTTCCAGTGCAGAGCGAGGAATTAATCAAAAGCCTCAAATTTGATTTCATAAAAGGCAGCGGCGAAGAAGAAAGAAAGGATTCAGCCTTGATTTAAAAGAACTGAACGATGCAGCAGACACAAAGAACTTTGTATTTATTAACGTAGGAAATACGCTCAGTTTAATATGTGTATTTATTATTTTGAAAACCCACCAGCCGACTGATCTGGCACGTTTTAATTGTGCAACAGTAATGATGTACAACCGTGATTCCAAAAAAGTTGGGACAAAGTACAAATTGTAAATAAAAACGGAATGCAATGATGTGGAAGTTTCAAAATTCCATATTTTATTCAGAATAGAACATAGATGACATATCAAATGTTTAAACTGAGAAAATGTATCATTTAAAGAGAAAAATTAGGTGATTTTAAATTTCATGACAACAACACATCTCAAAAAAGTTGGGACAAGGCCATGTTTCCCACTGTGAGACATCCCCTTTTCTCTTTACAACAGTCTGTAAACGTCTGGGGACTGAGGAGACAAGTTGCTCAAGTTTAGGGATAGGAATGTTAACCCATTCTTGTCTAATTAGGGCCCGAGCCCTATGGGCGAAGGCCCTATTGTTCTTGTAAGAGTTCACTATTATTAGGGCCCGAGCCCTATAGGGCGAAGGCCCTATTGTTCTTGTAAGAGTTCACTATTATTATTCTTCCGTCTTCTTCTTCTTCTTCTTCTTCTTCTTCTTTATTTTTCTCCGCTGTTGGGCCATTTTCGGGGCACTTGCCATGGGCGAAAACGCACGAAATTTGGCACCACTTCCGAGAATTGCCACCGCTACTCAGAACCAAAAGCCCAAACTTGGCCGGGGCTCAGGGCCTCTATAGCGCCCCCTAAGTCGTTGTGATTTTGGCCTCCCGCATTAAGGTGCCTGGTTGCCATGTAGTTTGTAGTACTGGCATGCCATTTGGTAGGCATATGTATCTCACTAAGCCGGACAAAAATGTAATGCCAATGCATTAGCCACGCCCAACAGCAAGTGAGGTAATTTCACTTTTGTGCGAAATGCATGGCCACGAACACGGCGCAACTCCTCCTAGACCGTTCATTGGAATGTCAGCAAAATTGATACACATGATCTACAGACATGGCTGACAAAAGATACTAAATACGTTTCACGTAGGATAAACCGTTCAGAAGTTATACGTCAATCAATTTTCACTTCAAAATTTTACATGCTAAAAAATTCATAACAAATCTTCTAATTGCTCAAAACTGCTCATACTTCACACGCAAATCACTCATTGGGCTTCTGACATGTTACCCAATTTCTGTGATATTTCGCCACTGGGGGCGCTATTTTTGGGCAAAAAATCCAATCTTTCCTCAAATTTGGTCAAACTTCACGGCCACCCTCTTACTACCTCCCATGTCATGTATAACGCATTTTGGGCATTTTCGTCCATGGGGGGCGCTGTTTTTGGCCGACGCAATTGCTCCAAAATGGGTTTTTGGTAAATAATTCCATAATGCTTTTCCTTCACACCACTACCTTGTGATAGTGCGTTCCTGTTGTAGACACTTATTTTTCCAACTCATAATCGCTCATGTACAGCATAGCGCCACCTTCTGACATGGGAAAAACCAAAAAATTTATTCTTCAAAAATCTATATCTCATCTTCTATTTACTCAATTGTCATCAAACTTCATAGGCAAACTCTTCATAGCTCACCTGACATGTACGCCAAATTTTGTGCACTTTCGCCACTGGGGGTGCTTGTTATGGTGGAAATGATATTGCAGCTTCTGATTTGTCAAACTTGGCAAGCAAACTCTTTTCAAGACCCTTATTGGGGCGCTTGCCATGGTCGACAACGCACGAAATTTGGCTCCTTTTTCTTAGACTGCCACCGCTACTGAGAACCAAAAGCCCAGATCCAGGCGGGCCTCAGGGCCTCTATAGCGCCCCCTAACTCGTTGTGATTTTGGCCTCCCGCTTTAAGGTGCCTGGTTGCCATGTAGTTTGTAGTAGTGGCATGCCATTTGGTACGCATATGTATCTCACTAAGCCGGACAAAAATGTATTGCCAATGCATTAGCCACGCCCAACAGGAAGTGAGGTAATTTAACTTTTGTGCGAAATGCATGGCCACGAAGACGGCGCAACTCCTCCTAGACCGTTCATAGGAATGTCACCAAAATTGATACACATCATCTACAGACATGGCTGACAAAAGTTACTAAATAAGTTTCACGTAGCGTAAACCGTTCAGAAGTTATACGTCAATCAATTTTCAATGCAAAATTTTACATGCTTAAAAATTCATAACAGATCTTCTAATTGCTCAAAACTGCTCATACTTCACACGCAAATCCCTCATTGGGCTTCTGACATGTTACCCAATTTCTGTGATATTTCGCCACTGGGGGCGCTATTTTTGGGCAAAAAATCCAGTCTTTCCTCAAATTTGGTCAAACTTCACGGCCACCCTCTTTCTACCTCCCATGTCATGTATACCACATTTTGGGAATTTTCGTCCATGGGGGGCGCTGTTTTTGGCCGACGCAATTGCTCCAAAACGGGTTTTTGGTAAATAATTCCATAATGCTTTTCCTTCACACCACTACCTTGTGATAGTGCGTTGCTGTTGTAGACACTTACTTCTCCAACTCATAATCGCTCATGTACAGCATAGCGCCACCTACTGACATGGGAAAAACCAAAAAATTTATTCTTCAAAAATCTATATCTCATCTTCTATTTACTCAATTGTCATCAAACTTCATACGCAAACTCTTCATAGCTCACCTGACATATATGCCAAATTTTGTTCACTTTCGCCCCTGGGGGTGCTGGTTATGGCACAAATGATATTGCAGCTTCTGATTTGTCAAACTTGGCAAGCAAACTCTTTACGGTATTTCGCGGGGACGCATGCCCCCGCCCCCCCTGGCCGCTGGCGCGAGGGCCCGTCGAGGCCGCTTGCGGCTTTAATTAGGGCCCGAGCCCTATGGGCGAAGGCCCTATTGTTCTTGTAAGAGTTCACTATTATTATTCTTCTTCTTCCGTCTTCTTCTTCTTCTTCTTCTTCTTCTTCCGTCTTCTTCTTCTTCTTCTTCTTTATTTTTCTCCGCTGTTGGGCCATTTTCGGGGCGCTTGCCATGGGCGAAAACGCACGAAATTTGGCACCAGTTCCGAGAATTGCCACCGCTACTCAGAACCAGAAGCCCAAACTTGGCCGGGGCTCAGGGCCTCTATAGCGCCCCCTAAGTCGTTGTGATTTTGGCCTCCCGCATTAAGGTGCCTGGGTGCCATGTAGTTTGTAGTAGTGGCATGCCATTTGGTACGCTTATGTATCTCACTAAGCCGGACAAAAATGTTATGCCAATGCATTAGCCACGCCCAACAGGAAGTGAGGTAATTTCACTTTTGTGCGAAATGCATGGCCACGAAGACGGCGCAACTCCTCCTAGACCGTTCATAGGAATGTCACCAAAATTGATACACATCATCTACAGACATGGCTGACAAAAGTTACTTAATACGTTTCACGTAGGATCAACCGTTCAGAAGTTATACGTCAATCAATTTTCGATGCAAAATTTTACATGCTTAAAAATTCATAACAAATCTTCTAATTGCTCAAAACTGCTCATACTTCACACGCAAATCACTCATTGGGCTTCTGACATGTTACCCAATTTCTGTGATATTTCGCCACTGGGGGCGCTATTTCTGGGCAAAAATTCCAATCTTTCCTCAAATTTGGTCAAACTTCACGGCCACCCTCTTTCTACCTCCCATGTCATGTATACCACATTTTGGAAATTTTCGTCCATGGGGGGCGCTGTTTTTGGCCGACGCAATTGCTCCAAAACGGGTTTTTGGTTAATAATTCCATAATGCTTTTCCTTCACACCACTACCTTCTGATAGTACGTTGATGTTGTAGACACTTATTTTTCCAACTCATAATCGCTCATGTACAGCATAGCGCCACCTACTGACATGGGAAAAACCAGAAAATTTATTCTTCAAAAATCTATATCTCATCTTCTATTTACTCAATTGTCATCAAACTTCATAGGCAAACTCTTCATAGCTCACCTGACATATACGCCAAATTTTGTGCACTTTCGCCACTGGGGGCGCTATTTTTGGGCAAAAAATCCAATCTTTCCTCAGATTTGGTCAAACTTCACGGCCACCCTCTTACTACCTCCCATGTCATGTATACCACATTTTGGGAATTTTTGTCCATGGGGGGCGCTGTTTTTGTCTGACGCAATTGCTCCATAACGGGTTTTTGGTAAATTATTCCATAATGCTTTTCCTTCACACCACTACCTTGTGCTAGTACGTTGCTGTTGTAGACACTTATTTTTCCAACTCATAATCGCTCAAGTACAGCATAGCGCCACCTACTGACATGGGAAAACCCAAAAATTTATTCTTCAAAAATCTATATCTCATCTTCTATTTACTCAATTGTCATCAAACTTCATACGCAAACTCTTCAACGCTCACCTGACATATACGCCAAATTTTGTGCACTTTCGCCCCTGGGGGTGCTGGTTATGGCAAAAATGATATTGCAGCTTCTGATTTGTCAAACTTGGCAAGCAAACTCTTTACAAGACCCTTATTGGGGCGCTTGCCATGGTCGACAACGCACGAAATTTGGCTCCTTCTTCTTAGCCTGCCACCGCTGCTGAGAACCAGAAGCCCAGATCCAGGCGGGCCTCAGGGCCTCTATAGCGCCCCCCGAGCACCGTACAGTGCGAGACCCTATTGTTGCCATGTGTCCAATTCTGTGCTTTGTCGCCATTGTGGGAGTAATGTCTCTTGCCGAAGAAGCTGTGGAAGGTATTTCGCGGGGACGCATGCCCCCGCCCCCCTTGGCCGCTGGCGCGAGGGCCCGTCGAGGCCGCTTGCGGCTTTAATGTAGGATTCTAGTTGCTCAACTGTCTTAGGTCTTTTTTGTCGTATCTTCAGTTTTATGATGCGCCAAATGTTTTCTATGGGTGAAAGATCTGGACTGCAGGCTGGCCAGTTCAGTACCCGGACCCTTCTTCTACGCAGCCATGATGCTGTAATTGATGCAGTATGTGGTTTGGCATTGTCATGTTGGAAAATGCAAGGTCTTCCCTGAAAGAGACGTCGTCTGGATGGGAGCATATGTTGCTCTAGAACCTGGATATACCTTTCAGCATTGATGGTGTCTTTCCAGATGTGTAAGCTGCCCATGCCACATGCACTAATGCAACCCCATACCATCAGAGATGCAGGCTTCTGAACTGAGCGCTGATAACAACTCGGGTCGTCCTTCTCCTCTTTAGTCCGAATGACACGGCGTCCCTGATTTCCATAAAGAACTTCAAATTTTGATTCGTCTGACCACAGAACAGTTTTCCATTTTGCCACAGTCCATTTTAAATGAGCCTTGGCCCAGAGAAGACGTCTGCGCTTCTGGATCGTGTTTAGATACGGCTTCTTCTTTGAACTATAGAGTTTTAGCTGGCAACGGCGGATGGCACGGTGAATTGTGTTCACAGATAATGTTCTCTGGAAATATTCCTGAGCCCATTTTGTGATTTCCAATACAGAAGCATGCCTGTATGTGATGCAGTGCCGTCTAAGGGCCCGAAGATCACGGGCACCCAGTATGGTTTTCCGGCCTTGACCCTTATGCACAGAGATTCTTCCAGATTCTCTGAATCTTTTGATGATATTATGCACTGTAGATGATGATATGTTCAAACTCTTTGCAATTTTACACTGTCGAACTCCTTTCTGATATTGCTCCACTATTTGTCGGCGCAGAATTAGGGGGATTGGTGATCCTCTTCCCGTCTTTACTTCTGAGAGCCGCTGCCACTCCAAGATGCTCTTTTTATACCCAGTCATGTTAATGACCTATTGCCAATTGACCTAATGAATTGCAGTTTGGTCCTCCAGCTGTTTCTTTTTTGTACCTTTAACTTTTCCAGCCTCTTATTGCCCCTGTCCCAACTTTTTTGAGATGTGTTGCTGTCATGAAATTTCAAATGAGCCAATATTTGGCATGAAATTTCAAAATGTCTCACTTTCGACATTTCATATGTTGTCTATGTTCTATTGTGAATATAATATCAGTTTTTGATATTTGTAAATTATTGCATTCCGTTTTTATTTACAATTTGTACTTTGTCCCAACTTTTTTGGAATCGGGGTTGTAAATAACGGCACGGTGGAGTAGTGTCCGAAAGTGTTTTTGTTTCTTTTTTTTTTTTAATTTACCAGTGAGCTCACTATATCGTCTTTTAAATAGAATTCCCTAGACAGTGAGTAGGGAGTAGTTAGTGAATGAGTGAGTGATTTCAGACACAGGGTGTGTGTTACTGAGAGTCCTTACATGTCTGTGCTGTGATTGAGCTCTAATCAGGAACAGGTGCATGGTCATTAGTCCTAATGGCGCTGTGCATGCATGTTGCAGTCTGCGGCTGCATGCTCCTCTTATTCTATTCAGGTTGATTTTGTGCATTGCAAAAAATTGAAAACTGAATTTGTGGAGAAAATGACTTAATGCTAGTGAAATGATCTTGCTGCAGGGACAAATATTTTTACTTGATAAGACATCTTAGAATAAGTTGGTTACAATCTAGAACTAGGTTTAATAATCTCAGAATTGGTGTCTTGTATTCTTCTAATAGGAAATGCTGGATCGTTTCAACTATTTTCAAGATACTTTCACTTGCTAAGATATCATTTTTTGCAGTGTGCCCTTGCAAATATTTTGCTCATATGATTATTAGGAGCTCCACGTTCAAGCAGTGCTTAAATATCTATATTATCAATCACTGTCATATCACCTAGCTCTTGTCAGAGTTGTTTACTGGGTAATTGTTTCTAACACTATTCGTTTTTTCCAAGGTTCTTGAATCTCATGCCTAAATATCCCAAAGTAAATCACTGATTTCTCCATCCTTCCACTGAAAATAGTAAATGCTGATGATGTTTGCTGTCCTCCATTTTGTTTTTTTTCCCCAAACTGACTATGCTGGATAAGGATGGCGATAGTGACGTGTATACACATCACAGTGCATTGGGAAAAAGACTCATTTATGTATTATGTGTGTATCTGACCATTCTCATTCATGTCACATGGCCACTTATTGGATACGTCTCCAATCTAAGGCCACAAACAAAAGTAGCTTGGGTCTGATTTGAAAAGATTGTTTTTTTGCTTCTAGACCTGTGTCGGATTAAGGCACAAACTCGGATTTGTGTCACTTCAACCTGGTAATGTGGATGTAGTCGTAGAGAACAGCCTTGGAACCTAACGGCAGGGAGTCTCCAGGGCACCACAACCCAAAAGGGAGATTGATGGTGTAAAAGGGAGAGGAATCCTCTCTAGACATCAGTAGCCAAGCCCCCCAGAGCATCCTCTGTTGTTTTCTGACTCGAGAAGACCCTAAAGGCCTGACTCATGAGAACACCAGTGTATAAATTACTGTGCAGCAATGTACAGGGTTCTAAATCAGCAAACACACAGGGACTGACCCTGACCTAAAGCCCTGGCACCATCTATAATCTCCGGGTTAGACGTATAGCAGCGCTCTTTATACTTTGTGTATTTGTGTTTGTGTGTATATGAGCGTTCTTTTACTCCTAAGAGGCGGATGGAGTGTTTCGGGGGTCAGTTCAAAGGCTAGGTAATTGGAGAACATGTTTCTGTCAAGCTGTGTGAGTTTGCGGTTAGGGGAAATTTCTAAAAATGTCTAAAGGCAACCATCTTGATTATTTCAAAACTGAGCAAAAGGTTGTATTACTTTTGTTTTTTATTTGTTTGCTAGATACGTGTTAGCGAAACTATTAGGGACACTTACAATTGTTTCCCTACACTAGGGTGTCACAGTGGTGTCGTGGTTAGCACTGTCGCCTCACAGCAAGAAGGTTCTGGGTTCAAGCCCAGTGGTTGACGGGGGCTTTTCTGTGTAAAGTTTGCATGTTCTCCCCGTGTCTGCGTGGGTTTCCTCCGGGTGCTCCGGTTTCCCCCACAGTTCAAAGACATGCAGGTTAGGCTAATTGGTGGCTCTAATGCTCTAAGACAACGAGGGAGGCTCAGCCTCCTCTAAAAATGACGAACATCGTGTAGGATGAATTGCGCTAGGCTTATGTTATAGCCGACCTTATAACATTGCTATTTCAGATCCAGAATCATAGAAATATATGTGCTCAACCCACTACAGTGCAAAATCATTCCATTATAACTTTCCCCAGTTCGCCTAATGTGTGCATGAGTTCTTCCCCCTCGTGACAGCGCAATGCAGCCCAGCCTCAGTGCACTTCAATGGCATTTGGGAGCTATGCGCTTTCAATCTCAAAATGCAAGACGATTATTGGACAAATACTGCGAAAACGCCCGCCCACGGAGTCTCACGGACTCCCAGCCTCACAGTGGGAGGGACATGGCAAAGCTTTCCGTAAGGAGACTGGTGATTGGTGAAAGCAGACGGATATTTTCTTTGATTGACAGCTCGTTTCAAATATAGACAGGCAACGGTGAATTTCAGTTCAGTCCCATGCAGATTCGCAAGTGCTGTGGTGTATTGTAAGAGATCAGCTTACATTTCGATTTCATTCATTACATACAGTTTCTACCAGCTTTTTTAGTTTGTATATATTTTCATTGTAAATAAAGTGTAAATATAGTGTTGTCAAGTTTGCTATCTTAGTTCCAGAAATTTCGTTTATTTGAGTGACTGAACTTGAACTTGAGGGGGCTAGTCAGCTAGCAAGAAAGCTGCGCACGGATGCCAAGCATTGCTGATTTAATTTTGGCGAAGCCATTTGCCAGTCTTCCTTTCGAGGAAAAAATTAAAATTAAAGAGCAGGGTAGACCAACGCCTCAAATTGACTTCGTGAAAAAGGTAGGGAATAATACTCGTTCCTTTCAGCTCTCCTGGTACAAGAAAGTGAATTGGCTAACAGCAAGTGACCCACATCAACAATAGTAAATAGGCTACTTTAGTAATATGTCATGGATGGACCAAAAATATAGAATCTATTTAAAATGTTTATGCTGAGTATATTATATTGGAATATATATATGTTTCTGGATATGAATTAAACACAGCTACAATTTGGAAAACATTTTTAAACAAAAACACAGCCGAGAACATTTCACACTACAGACCTGGATTAAAAGTGAAGGGTTATCAAAATTGTCAATAAAACATTTCTCAGTCAAAATAAGTAAAATATGGGGAAAGTGTCATTGAATGAAATGTGTGGCCCCCAGCTCTATGTTTGGCTCCCCAAGGTCAGTGCTTGTGCCTATTCCAGAACACTCTGCTGTTACTGCTGAGGTTCCTGACAAAGAGCTGCTTTCAATAATGATCAATTTTGAAACAACATGCCACAATTTTAAAATATAAAATGTTAAAATATACCCCTCTCCCCAACACCACCATCATGTATATTGGACAGTAGGCTAATGGGACAAAATAACCTGTTATTTCACACTTTGTGACCCTGCCAACAATCAGCCAGATCAGAGGCAAGAGTATGGGCAAAATTGATGTGTTTTTTCTTTTAAAATCTGGAAATATCGTAACCGACCAGCCTCCCCTGTTTGAAAGACTACCAGCCGCCACTGCTCTAAATTGACCGTAGGTATGAAAAAAAAAAAGTCCCTCCCATGCCAGGTCTTCTCGGGCAGTCTCCTGTTCCAGTACTACCCAGCTCTTTGAGGTGCATGGGTGTAGCACCAATCTCCATTTCAGCCTCTCACCTATTATATAGCTACAGTCGGGGGCTAGTCTTCTAATAACCGTGAGAGTTTGACTCCCTACTCACATCCGTATTGCAGCATGCCTTGCCAGATGGCAGTAGGTACCATCTTTATGATGGCCTTTGGTATGATCTGACTGCAATTCGAACTCTTGATCTCCTGCTCAAGAGGTGGACACGCTAACCACTAGGCCAGCTCATGGTGCATAAATCCAGGGTGGTAATGGTTAAATCATAAAACATACCATAGTAAACTGTATCTTCTGTCCTTTTGAGAGACAGATACTGTATAAAACTAGCATTTTAGTAACAGCAACATTAGTACCAGGTAGCTAATACTGATCATCTCAGCATTTTCACAGGAGCATCACAGTCTATTAATTCTTCTTCTGTCCACAAAGTGACATACAGCCTCAAGGTTTCCTCAGAGATCCATTTTAAGAAGGCAGAAGTCCTAATTGCTTAGTTTAACACAAAAGATTGATTTTGGAGGTCGTTTTTGCAGTTGTAAAGCGTGGTAGAGCGGTTTGGCCACGACGGCTGTGGTCCTCTCCCCTCTTGCTCTGCTACAGGCTGGAACAGCTTGGCTGGGTCACCCGGTCAGTGCCGGCCTCCTAATTACCACACTCCCTCTGCTGCCTCTGATGCTTAATGACACATTTGCAAATTAATTCTTTGAGCCTGACCACAATTAGCATACGGAGCAAGATTTACACCCGGCCACCCCCAGAGCAGCAGAGAGAGACGGTAATTGGAAAGGTCTGGCCAGATGTAGACGCAAACCTTGAGATGTTATGGGAGGACAGGGACCTTGTCGAATTGAGATGACGTAAAGGCTATTTTGTGTTCCCTTCCAAATTGTCTTTACTCGTAGTGATGGCTCTAGGTATGGAAATTGGCTTGGACTTTCTGCTGTGATGAGAAAGGCATTTAAGAAGACGTTGTCTGAAATCGTGAACCTCAATCCCTGCTAATAATTTACATTAGCAAAGCATTTTCTGGCTGTACGATGTTCAGTTTTTTGGGTGTTCCTAGAATGCTTTTATGAACCAACATTCCTATAAATGTAGAAGAAGTATTCTTGACTTTCTGGCGTAGCCAGTAGACGTTTCAGTTCGACAATGATTCTAAGTGTAATTACGGACCAGTTGTAGTCATACGAAGTCTTTTTTTTAATAATTCACCAACACTTCTGAGGTAAATGTTCGTATTTCCATCTGTTTTATCTAATTTTCATGGTTGCTGAACTGTTACTGGTCCTTACTAGCTAGCTAAAATTGTTAAGCTTAGCCCTTAGCTAGCTTATCCTTGCAGTCCATATTTTCTAGTTGCCTAAGAACACCGTTATCACAACTTTGACAACTTGAATGATGAGCATGACATTTGTATTAACTCATATGGTGTAGCCAATGGACATTTGGTTTACTGACGATGCTAAGTATTATTACGGAGTACCTGTAGTCATACTAAGCCTTTTTTTAGTAAGTCACCAACACTTCTGAGGTAAATGTTGGTATTTCCATCTGTTTTATCTAATTTTCATGGTTGCTGAACTGCTACTGGTCTTTACTAGCTAGCTGAAATTGTTAACCTTAGCCATTAGCTAGCTTATCTTTGCAGTCCGTATTTTCTAGTTGCCTAAAAACACCGTTATCGCAAGGTTGACAACTTGAATGATGAGGATGACATCTGTATTAATTCATATGGCTTAGCCAATGGACATTTGGTTTGCTGACGATGCTAAGTATCCTTACGGAATACCTGTAGTCATGCTAAGCCTTTTTTTAGTAAGTCACCAACACTTCTGAGGTAAATGTTGGTATTTCCATCTGTTTTATCTAATTTTCATGGTTGCTGAACTGCTACTGGTCTTTACTAGCTAGCTGAAATTGTTAACCTTAGCCATTAGCTAGCTTATCTTTGCAGTCCGTATTTTCTAGTTGCCTAAAAACACCGTTATCGCAAGGTTGACAACTTGAATGATGAGGATGACATTTGTATTAATTCATATGGCGTAGCCAATGAACATTTGGTTTACTGACACTGCTAAGTATCATTACGGAATACCTGTAGTCATGCTAAGCCTTTCTTTAAAGGAATTTACCAACACTTCTGAGATAAATAGCGATTTTTTGACTGTTGTATTTCATTTCCACAATCACTTGGCTGTTACTTTGATTATATTAACAGATATTTTCTACCAATATACAGTAATTTGTCCGTTTTCCAGTTGCCTAGCGACAGCGTTCCAACAACTTTGACAATTTGAACAATCAGCATGATGTGATCACCTTCTCATGTTAAATGAAACAACACAAATTAACAAGTTCTATTTGAATGCACCGTAAAGGCCAATTTATGCTGGCAACCCAGTCCTCGCAGATAGCGTCGCAGACAGTGTCTGCGTAGCCCCCCCCACCTTCGCAGACGCTCTGCGCGCACCTCCCAAAAATTGTGACCACCGCAGAAGCCTCGCAGACAGCGCCGCAGACAAGAGGGCTCTGACTGGTCCGCTGTACACGCACTTCCGCTTCCCTACTTTCCCGGTTTGGTTTCTTTTCACGACCGGCATTTTTAAAAACACGAGCGAAGATGGAGCAGCACGAAGAGCGGTTGATTGAGGAAGTACGTACATCTATACGACTCCAGTTCTAGTCATTATAAAAAAAAAAAAGTTCTAGTCATTATAAGTAACCGGAGGATAAACACTCCACTAACGACACCCACCAACTACTCCTAGCGACTTCGCGCCCCCTTGCGTTGTGCCGGTGAATAACATCGCGCACGCCTATTACTCCCCGCTCAACAATAAATTACAACTGTCTGCAAAAAGCTATCTGCGAAAGCCTTGTCGCACGAGCATGCAGAGGCCTTTAGCCATGACTAATTTCTTAGAGATTGTTCTGAAAACATTTCGAGGTAAACCATGATTACAATATCACAACGTCGCAGGAATGTTATTTTTGCAAACCTTGTAATATTCTCTCAAATATATTAGTGAATTAACATTTTCCTTTCGGACTTTCTCATATGACTGGTTCCTATTTATTCGTCCGCCACCACAGTTTGAACCTCCTACTGTTATGGAAAAATCTGGATCTTTCCGGGTCTTCAGACCTACCTGCTCTTTGGATGTGCCTACTGTCTACCTGTTTTACTCATCCTTCTCATCACTTGTCCTTGGTTACTCTTTGCCTCTACTTGAAACTCCACTGTCCTGTCCTCTTTTCATCTAAATCACGCTTTACCCACTTCTCCCACTCTCTCTGCCAGCCTTATTCACATCCTCTTATGTCTGATGAATTCCATGCTCTCCCTCCTTGATCATTTGTGTGTGTGTGTGTGTGTGTGTGTGTGTGTGTGTGTGTGTGTGTGTGTGTGTGTGTGTGTGTGTGTGTCAGGCATGAGTGCTGCTCTCCAGAGTCTTTTTAAGGCCTTTGAATCACTGTCTGACTCATTACACACATCCACAGGGGCCGCTACTGCCTCCAGCCGGCAGGGGAAAGCAGTCGATCACAGACTGCAGCTCACTGTGTGCTACCTACTGTATCTCTTCACACCGATTCTTTATCAAACATCATCTTTTCTCAGTAATTTTATGAATTAGCTTCTTGCTAATTCATTCAGAAGCTTCTTGCGCAAACTGGGACTCCTTGGCCAACCTGAGACCTATCACCCAACCTCAGGATTCTTGAACAACAAAGAGCTTCTTGCCTAAAATTGGGTCTTCTTGACCAACCTGAGGCTTCTCAACCTATCTGGGGCTTCTTGACTTTTATGAATTATCTGACTTTTATGACCAACCTGAAACTATCTGAGACTTTTATGAAATATCTGAGGCTTTCAACCCAAACAAGGTTTTTGCTTTAACTCTCAGGGTTCTTGACCAACCTGAGGCTTCATGATCAACCCAAGGGGTTTCTTGCCCAAATCTAGGTTTATTGCTTAATCTGAGGCTTCTTGACCAATCTGGGAGGCTTCCTACTCTTTCTGAGGTGACTTGTTCAATCCTGAGGCTGTTCACCCAACCTGGTGTTTCTTGACCACCCTGATGGATTCCTTGCCCAGTTTTTTGCTTCCAGCCCCGCTTGGGTTCTTGCTTAATTAAGGTTTCTTGACCAACCTAAAGCTTCTTGCTTAAGCTAAGGCTTTTTAACCAATAGAGGAGGATTTTTATCCAACCTAGGGTTACTCATTCAATCCTGAGGCAACTCAAACAAACTGTGGGTTCTAGTCTACCCTGACAGGCTTCTTCCCTAGCCTGGTTCTTCCAACCCAACTTTGGTTCTTGCTTAATCTAAGGCTTCTTGGCCAACATGGATGGTTTCTGCACATCCGAGGCTACTCGCCCAACCTGGGGCTTCTTGACCAACCTGGGGATTCCATCCCAATCTGAGGCTGTTTCTTGATCACATATCTTCCCACTAATCTTAGGAATTATTGTACCTGGTATTTCATGTGAAAGAAGATTTGTAGTGTTTGTCATCTGTGCTGACTATATTTTTTAGCTCATTTTGGTTTTCATTCGGCTCAGTAGAGGTGGATGAGGAAGCATCCAGAGGGAACACACAATACCGATCCCATTTAACAGGTTGTGACACACTTCAGCACCTGGTTCACTGAGTGCAGTGTGTGTGAGAGAGAGAGACTAGAGCAGGAGTAGTGGTAGCTGCAGACCCACTGACTGACGCTGTGCAGCTCCAGACTGGACAAATGAAGTGCTTTCACAACAAAAGATTAGCATTCTATAACTAAGCTGACGTTAGCTAGCTAACACACTATTTATATATATATATATATATATATATATATATATATATATATATATATATATTAGTGCTGTCAAGCGATTAAAATATTTAATCGCGATTAATGTCGCGACAGTCATAGTTAACTCGCGATTAATCGCAATTTAATCGCACATTTTTGTCATATAAAAAACCATTGTAATTCTCTTATCAGCATAAAAAAGTGAATGGGCTTGCTTTGTACCAATGTTTTTTTTTTTTTTATTGCAAAGCATAACACGTCTTGACACAGCCACTGCAAAGTGAAACCTAAGCCGAGCACCGGCGCAGGGCTAGCAAGAGAACCATGAGTGAAATGATCTACTGTTCGAGTTAGTCTACAACTCTAATCAGAGAGATAGGTTACACAGTGACGGTAGGCTTGACATGCTTGATTATAATATAAAGTACACTATTATATTAAGTTTAAGTTGTTCGTTCATAAATATTGCATTGAATCTGATCTTTACTGTTTCAGCTCACTTAACACATTTTGTACTTTTACACTTTCTGCCTGTTGATGTGTCACGCTGTCCAATCAGAGGCGGCCAAATTTGCATATTACAGGAAGGATTTCTGGGATAGCATTGAGTTTACAGTTCAGAGGGATCTGGCTTCTTTAGATGCTGTCTTCTTAAAACTGAATAAATATTTAAAAAGAGCCAAATTAGCCAGTCTTTTGAACATCTCTTTTCAAAGAACGGATCACAAAGATGCGGATCCCATCAAAGAGCCATAAATCCCATCTCTACTAGCGTGCCCTGCCCGCGCTGGTTCTTTGGCGGGGCGGGGCGGGGGAGCAGAGGACTCTGGCTGTGCGGGGCGTGGCATTACAGTCTAGCTGCTATCGGTTTTCTAAGCAAAGTTTCTGTTCCAAGTTCCTGGCAGTTTCAAAAGCTTATGAAAAACCTACATCATGTCACAGAGCGTTAATCTCGCAATAAAAAAATGATCGCCGTTAAAATTGAGTCAAGTTAACGCGTTAATAACGCGACATTTTTGACAGCACTAATATATATATATAAAAACTGATTTTAGGTGAGTTTACCTTTTATGAAGCTAAAGTAGCCTAATATTGCTAGCTACTTTACCATGCAAGCTAAGCTAACTGCAATTAGTTAACTTCCATTTAATGTTAATAATAGCTACATTTACTATTGGTTAAACTGTGAGATAAGCTAACTCGTATTTAAGGTTAGGTACTAACAGATAAGTGAATGCTAATTAGTGGTTAATGTTAAATAACTTGAACCATTTTTTAAAAACATTTTCTATTTTTCTGTGTTCAGAATCATGTCTGTGAAGATTCTCAATCATCCAGGTCATAGTAAACTGTGGGTGGTAGAAATGGGCAACTGGGCTTGCTTGAAGATTCTTGAAAACGTTTCACCTCTCGTCCGAAAGGCTTCCTCAGTTCTGTCTGACTAATAGGGAGTATCAGATACTTTATCAGGCTTTATGCCCAACCTGATCAGGCTTTATGCCCAATATGAGGCTTTATGCCCAACCTGAGCCATCTCAACCAACCTGGGGTCCTTGTCCAAGCTTAGGCTTTATGCCCAATATGAGGCTTTATCAGATACTCCCTATTAGTCAGACAGAACTGAGGAAGCCTTTCGGACGAGAGGTGAAACGTTTTCAAGAATCTTCAAGCAAGTCCAGTTGCCCATTTCTACCACCCACTGTGTTCAGAATCACACTTCTGCCCAACCTGGGGCTTCTTGCTAATCTGAAGCTTCTTTCCCAACCTAGGGTTCATTAACCAAGCTGAGGCTTTATGCCCAGCCTGAGCCATCTCAACCAACCTGGGGTCCTTGTCCAAGCTGAGGCTTTATGCCCAATATGAGGCTTTATGCCCAACCTGAGCCATCTCAACCAACCTGGGGTCCTTGCCCAAGCTGAGGCTTTATGCCCAACCTGAGCCATCTCAACCAACCTGAGGGTCCTTGCTCAAGCTGAGGCTTTATGCCCAACCTGAGCCATCTCAGCCAACCTGGGGGTCCTTTCCTTGTGGTTTGCCACCCAACCTGGGGCTTCTTGCTTAATCTGAGGCTTCTTGACCTGAAGTTTTTGCCCAACACAGATCCAGCTGAGGCTCTTTGACAAACCTGGGACTTCTCATCCATCCTAAAATTTCTTGCTCAACCTGGGGATTTTTGCCAAACCTGGAGCTTCTTATGGTACCCGAGGCTTTACCCAGCAGAAGGTTCAAGCCTATGGAGCTGCACCTAGATGTATATTAAGAGGAGGTTCACCAACATCTCTAACAATGTCCCTTCTTTCATCCTCTCTCTCTCTCTCTCTCTCTCTCTCTCTCTCTCTCTCTGTGAGGCTGTGATGTCACCAATCCTGACACAAGTAGGGAAGAAAGAACAAAAGAATGTGTGTGTGTGTGTGTGTGTGTGTGAGAGAGAGAGAGAGAGAGAGAGAGATAGATAGAAATTTTTTGCTGTCTATTGGTGATGCCTCATAAATCTCCTCCTTTCCTCCCTGCACTTTCGCTCCTCTTTCTTCTCTTCACTTTTCTTCTCTCCTTTTCTCTCCTCTCATCTGCTCTATAATTTCCCTCACATTTTCTGTTTTTGCTTTTCTTCCCTTATCGTCTCTCTCTCTCTCTCCATTTCTCATTTTCTTCCTTTCATAATTCTCTATCTTCACTTGTTTCCCGTCTCTTCTTCTTTCTTTTCCTCTCCTCACATTAAAACCTCTCCTATCCTTCTTTATCTTCCCTTTTTACTCCTTTCCTTTCCTCCTTTCATCACGTCCTTGTTTCTCGTCTTGCTTCCTCTCCTCTTGTCTCTGCTGTCAGTGAGTGGTTTAAGAGCATGGCAACCTCCAGGGCAAGGGGGAAGCGTCAGAATCACCCCCTTCATCCATCCTCCCACCCGCATTCTCACTCTCCCTCCCTCCCTCCCGCCCTCTGTCTTTTCTCCGTCCTTTTTTCTGTCTCTGTATCCGAGCACATGCCTCTATCTCGGTCTCTGCATCCCTTTCTTCTTCTCTCTTCTCATCTTCCTCCTGCTGCTTTGAACTGCACTGCAGCCTCCATGGGATGGTTAACTCCCAACCCCTGCTGCTTCACAGGGCCACTGTGTGCCAGCAGTGTGTGTGTGTGTGTGTGTGTGTGTGTGTGTGTGTGTGTGCAGAGACTGGCAGAGAGAGGAAAAATGGAAGTGGGGGTGGTGAGTGAAACGAAAGAAAGGAGGCTTAAAAATGAGGGAGGGCGCATCTCTCTCTCATGAGGAGGAAGGCTCGCGCCTCTTCACGTTTTTCTCGTACACATACCCCACCGTCATGTTGCCCTTGAAGTGCTATCTGTGTGTGTGTGTGTGTGTGTGTGTGTGTGTGTGTGTGTGTGTGTGTGTGTGTAAAAGCCTGCCTGGTTAAGGTGTGTGTACCAGATTGCCCTGATGCCCAGCTGTGCCCCACCTTCCCTTCTGCCGGCCTTGACCAATCAGCTGTCACTCAGGCGTGATTCCAATTTACAGATAATGATTCTCGAGTGAGGAATCAGTGCTGGACCATCTTTCTCTCTCCTTCTCTCTCTCTCTCATCACTCTCTTCACTCGTTCCTTTCCTCTCTCCCTCCCTCCCTTGCCTGCTTGCTCCTCTCTCTCTCTCCCTCTCCCTCTCTCCCCCTCCCTTGCTATCTTCCTGTGTTGTAGCCTGAAGGGACTTCATTCTGCCCTCCTCCTCTCCGCTTCCAGTCGGCACTGAATGAGCAAGGAGGGAAAGAAAAAAAAGGGGGAAGACGAGATAGAGAGAGAGAAACAGAGAGGAGAGCTGGTGCGCTCAGCTCAGATCCTGCATTTTTTTTTTTCCTTGGGTTGCAGGATAAGAAGAAGACGAAGAAGCTCTCTGGGATTGTCTTTCGTCTCATTCTCAGCCTCTCAGGCTGGGAAGTCCATCTCTGGACTGTTATATCGTTTGGGTTTTTTTTTTCTTCTTCTTCTTTTCTGTATAGAGTGCCGGATTAGAGCGTGGACGCAAGCTGACCTCTGGACTTATCCACTCTTACACTCTGTGGGGGGTCTGATTTTTGAGCCCTGCCACACACACAAACACATGCACGCACACACACATCACACTAACAGAAACATACTGACCTTCTGACACAAACACTCCCCTCTGTGAGTCAGGGTGAATGGAGAGCAGAGATGCCATGCTGACTGGCAAGTCTCTTCTCTAGTCAGTTCAGCTTACGCCCGGGGGGCAACCTGGGGCAAAACCCCCTGACTCTGGCACTCTTCTCCCAGACGGGACTTCACGCTCCAGCCCTCATTTCTCCTTCTATCAACATGACGCTCTAAGCGCCATCATGTTCGGACTAAAGGCGCCTCTTTACTACCTGCCAGGTAAGCGTCTTCCTTTCTGGTTCAGACCGCGTTCCAGCTTTCTTTTTTCTGACCTTGTCTCCGTGTTCTAAGCAGACCCAAAGAGCGTCCCTGTGCAGCTCTAGTTCGAGGTTGGATTCGACTTGCGGTGCTTTGTGGTGTGATATGTACTGTATTATGAGAAAGACAGAGCAAGAAAGAGGTTACCAGCGGTCGGTGCTTAAGTGAGTCTCACGCCTCACTGAGCTCCCATTATGCAGAGGGCGGGCAAGCCACGACGCTCTAAGAAAAAAAAAGCGAGAGAGAAATATCGTTTCTTAGAGAGAGAGGGGAATAAGGATGCGTGTCAAGAAGCGATGGGCGATACCACTTGGAGCGATTTTCTTTTCTGTCCGATCACTACAAAGTGTGGGTATCGATCCTGATACGGTATACGATACTTGGAACACCTTTGCTTATATAAAAAAGGTGAAACCTGTGTATTTAAACACCGCAAAGGTTTTTATTAATGAATATTAATCTGTTTAATACATTTCCTTTTCAGCATAGCAGCACTGATGGATTCATGCAGCCGCCTTATTTATGATTGTGTGTGTTCCAGGAAAAGTGTGAGACTTTTTCTCTCTTTCTTTCTTTCTTTTACAATTTCTTTCTTTCTTTCTTTTACGATTTCTTTCCAAACATTACACTATTTAAATACAAAAGCAAACATTTGGTATCAATTTCATTCAAATATCAAATATGGGCTTACAAATTCCTAACAATTTGCGATTTGTGTGACTCGAGTTAAATATTGAGTGTGTGTGTGTGTATATATATATATATATATATATATATATATATATACACACACATACATACACATATATAGGTATATATACACATATATAGATATATATATACACACACACATTAATTAGTTAACATGTATTAAGATTACGATTAGAGGCGGAGTTCGAGTACGTAACTTTTTTTTATTTTACTCATACTCAGGACTTTCTGATGAAATCAGGTTCTCAAAGATTCATTCTCGAACTGATACAGATACATACTTCGGTATATTTATTTATTTATTTATCCATTCCTTAAATAATCGCAGTCTAGTTGAACACTGAACACATCTATACGCTATGTTAGCTTTAACGCGTCTATATTGTACGTAATCACAGACGCACAGATGATCGGTTTGCTCTCATTCCTTGTAGTTGCACAAGCAGGTACGAGTCTTCCACATTACTCTGGCAGTCATGCAGCGCTCGAATCCAGTCGCCGACTTGATAAAGAGATGCTGTGTTAAGTGATGTGCGAGGCTGACTCTACTTCCCCAGAGTGTATCATAAATCATATTCACTGCTCCGCAAAGCTCCCCCACTGTGAAATTGATTCTCTGTGAACGCTGTCTATTTTATCTCTCAAACCGAGCAGTCCCGGGCTGCTAAAGTTGCTGCGTGATTAATAGTCTGCCACGTGCGAACTTGGCATGTTTTTTAGGATGTGTGTGGGGTTTTTTTGTGTGTTCACTGGATGTATCTGACCTGCCGTGGTTTGAAGTATCACGTTCCTTCGACGCATTCTCCATTTCCTCCTGATTTCCATCGATTATCGAAAGTGTGTAAATGATGTGTGTATAGTACAGCACAGAGTTCAGGAGGTCCAGGGGACGTCACGGTAGGATGTCGGCACTGCCCTTTTGACAAGCAGGCTACTAAGCTGACACTTAACAAGCATGAATTATTCATCAGGCCGAGAGAGCGCGCGCTCACGGATATTAATAGACAAAGACGGATCTCACCGCGGATTCTCATACAGTATGGATGAACGGATTTGAACGCGTAGTGTTATATACAGTCTCGCTTTCTTGTTTGTCGGATGGATGAATGAGCACAGGCTTTGCGCTGACAAGCTGACGATATCCCAGCATGCACTTGGCCCTCGTGCGGCCTGTGAGGTCAGAGGGCAATGAAATGGGAACAAGAAACGTGGCTATTGAGAGACTAAATGGGCCAGAGGAGAAGCTTCTATGAGATGTGGAGTCCCTGATCGTGTGTGTGTGTGTGTCCCTTGGCTTGCCCTCTGCTTCTTTCTCCTCACCGGATCAGCCAGATCTGAAGTGCTGGGAGGGGCAGTGGCAGCAGCCAGAATGAGAGGTCAGTGTGTCAATCCAACTCGGGGAGCAAACACACACACACACACACACACACACACACACACGCGCGCACGCTTGTGAGCAGCTCTCAAAAGAGCAAGTGCTGAAAGGACACCTCATGAATCCACAGGCTTGTGATTTGTAAAAAAACAAAAAAAAAGAGTCTTTGTGTTACTGAGTGTGTGATCAGGCACAAAGCTTGTGTGTGTGTGTGTGTGTGTGTGTGTGTGTGTGTGTGTGTGTGTGTGTGTGTGTGTGTGTGTGTGTGTACGCCTTCACCGTCATTCACACACACAACTATCCCCCGCCTGCCTTCCCGTCTTAACTGCCGTTGCCTTGACGACGGTGTCAGACACATGCTAGTTTTTCAATGATTACTTGACAAGAAAAAAGGAGGGAAGCATTCAAGGAAGGGAAGAGTGGCACGGAGAAGAATGGAGGGATGTGGGAGAGAAATTGCTCGCTGACTGCACCAGGCTAATTACGGATGGGGGGAGGAGAAGATTGGGGTAGTGGGGGAAGGGAGGGTGATGTTGGTTTTGGTGGAGGGTGGAGGTACCAGTATCGGTGTCCTAATGTCAGGTGTGTTTCATTCAGCTCTTTAATGGAGATGCGCGTCAGGAGTAAAAAAAAAAAAAAAAGGCTTCCCATGAGTCCTTTTATCCGTCTCGTCATCCAGATCTTCACACAACGACACTCAAAGCGCATTTACACCACATTTTTGCAGCTTAGTTTTCAGGACCTGAGCGAGAAATGCAGAATTCTTGAATAAGGTTTCGTCAAATGTGCATCTTCAGCACTGTCACGTCACAGATTATTTTAAGCAGGACGTCCCACAAATAACCATCAGCGGGGAACCGTCAGGGCCTTCTAGGTCTTCAGAGACGGCCCAAACATCTCAGCGTTTCAAATGTTATATTTAATTTCTGTCGTTCTTTCATAATTTCATTATAATTATTCTCTTCTAATTCTAATGTGCTTCAGAAATGAAAGGGTTACTGTCCTGAAAACGTTAAAATCGAGTTATCCGATGAGATTTTTTGTTTGTTGTGTCTAGGCTGAGAAGAGTTTCGAGCTTCATTGGTTAGGATTTCATTGCCGGGACAGAAGGCCATCAGTCTGGTTAACACCAGACCATATCACACGTGAAATATGGTCTGGAATCCGCCTATTGAATTTCTCGTAGGGGAGGTGTGGTTTACGATTGTCAACGGCCGTTTATTGGACGTTGCGAATGTCTATCATTTGGCGTATACGTAGCCCATGGCCAATCATGGCAGTTGTACCCGGTGACGTAGTTAGAGCGACGAAGAGGTGAAGAAGAGAAGGAAAGAGAAGGCAAAACAAAAATAGGAAAACAATGGCACTGAACGATTACTGCCGTTTGTGCAAGACAAATATGAGAGAAGCTGGACCCTCCGTATTTGGACATTCAACGCCATGTTAAATGTGATCCGTAAACAGTCCCAAATAAACTACAAGCTTCCGTTTGTCGAGTAGTACGCGTCACCGTCTTTCCACCCCTCCCCACTCTCTGATTGGCTCCCTAACTCAGGCGAGCCTTTAGACCATAGTTTCCATGCTGTCTTTTCAGATTGTGCAAAGCAGCATGGGATTTCCCAGGCTAGAAGGCCATGGCAGTGTATGTTTATGTAGGAAGTGACAGATGACTGATTAACCAATCAGATTTTGATTTATAGTGGGAGGGACCAAAAATGTATCGTCCTCGTCCTTCTCGAAGGCTAACGCAAGCTTAACTGTGAGTTAGCAGTGAAGTCACCTTCCAGCCGGTGTAGCATTCTTCAGTAGTGTTAACGAATGCTAGTAAAGCGGTCAAGCCAGTGCTTTCAAGAGCTACAGGCTAACGACCAAGAAACTAAGATTTCTGTCTCCAGACTCTTCTTTCACGCTGCAGGCTCACTGTAGTATTTTTCACTCAGACTTAAGTATTCATTTCACGATGTAATTTACTGAGTTACTTCTAGAATCAACATCGACAGCTACGCACAACGGAGCGAGCTGGCAGCCTGACGCTAATCCCTTACAAAATCCTTTACCCTGTTGCTTTTTTGGTGTTTGGCTAAGTTTTGGCTGGGCTCAAGTTCTAGCTCCAATAGTAACGCTTCACCACCGATAACCATATACTGTAATATGACATGTAAACATCCCTTTTGAACAGTTCTTGGGACTTATTGAGAGGAACTTCTGACTAGAGAGCTGTCCTGAGGACCACATCTCTACAAGGGCTTTTTTTCTGTTTGCATTCGCACCACTAGTAGGAACACTGAAGTGACGTAAGCCAGCATGTTAGCATTACTTTAGCAGGAAATGCTAGTGAAGATTTTTATATTTTGCTTCGACACGTCAAAATTGTACTCTATTTCCTCCGTCGCATATACACTCAATGAAGCCTGGACTTCTCTGTTGGTCCATTTGTCCATTTTTTTTAACACGGACGATAAAAAGAGCTGTTGTTTACAAAGCTAAGGATTTTTTTTTTAAATGGCGGTTGCCGGTGCTGCATTGGTTCAGCTCATGTTCAAACACTGAACGTACATTTACATTACTCATGGTTCCTCTTGTCCTGGGAGAGAACCTACCCTGAAGTAGGAGCTAAAAACGAAGTGGTTGGAGAAGCAGCTTTGGGATCAAAAGGTCGCCGGTTCGATTCCCTGAAGTGCCCTTGAGCAAGGCACCTAACCCCTAACTGCTCCCCAGGCTGCTCTGGGTACGTTGTACATCGCTCTGGATAAGAGCTTCTGCTAAATGACTGTAATGTAATGTCGATTTAATATGTTTAGGGGAAGCCATGGCCTAATGATGAGAGAAACAGTTTTGGGACCAAAGGGTTGCCAGTTCGATTCCCTGGACCAGCAGGAATGGCTGAAGTGCCCTTGAGCAAGGCACCTAACCCCCAACTGCTCCCCAGGTTGTTCTGGGTATATTGTACATCGCTCTGGATAAGAGTTTCTGCTAAATGACTGTAATGTAAAAATAAAATTCATTCTAAGAACTACGATCGTTCTCAGAAACTTCCTCCAACAGTTCTAAGAACTATGAATAAGTTCCTCTAGTCTGAAAGTGCCACTGGGAAAAAAAAAAAAACTATTAATTACAGGACCAGACCTGTAACTAAACAATCCCCTTTATGAAAGCCATCATATTCCACTTGTAGGTTTATTTTCCACCATTAGATGTTCAGTGGGGGCAGCACGGTGGTGTAGTGGTTAGCGCTGTCGCCTCACAGCAAGAAGGTCCGGGTTCGAGGCCGGCGAGGGCCTTTCTGTGCGGAGTTTGCATGTTCTCCCCGTGTCCGCGTGGGTTTCCTCCGGGTGCTCCGGTTTCCCCCACAGTCCAAAGACATGCAGGTTAGGTTAACTGGTGACTCTAAATTGAGCGTAGGTGTGAATGTGAGTGCGAATGGTTGTCTGTGTCTATGTGTCAGCCCTGTGATGACCTGGCGACTTGTCCAGGATGTACCCCGCCTTTCGCCCGTAGTCAGCTGGGATAGGCTCCAGCTTGCCTGCGACCCTGTAGAACAGGATAAAGCGGCTAGAGATAATGAGATGAGATGAGATGTTCAGTAGATGCATGGCTGAACCTCATGCTGATCTCATCTTTAAACATTTTTACTGTACATGCAGTGTTGTTCATAGGAACTCCTCCAGGAACTGTGTTCTCTGTAGTAGCTCAAAAAATCAGAACGAGACTATGAACTCTCTGTCTTGTTTCCGTTCTCGCAGCGCACGGCCTCATGAGAGCAGTAAAAGAGTCTCCCAGGTTCAGCCTAATGTTTGGTTTGCATCGCCGGTTAGGACTCTGGAGAGCTGAGGAATCCCTGAAATGTTCAACAGAACGATGTCAGAGAAAAAGAGTCTTAAAGTAGATCAGGGATAAGTAACTAATGGCTTTAGTGATGCGCACACAAAGAAAATCTCAAAGAATGCTTCTGTGCTTTGTATTTAGTGATAAATCACTGCTTTGCTTTGTTACATATCACTAAATACATGGGCCTTTTAAAGCTTCCGGCTCCATCAGACCTGCAAAGCAAAACCTTATTATAACTGGAATTGCTTGTAATTTGACCCATCATTATTTCCTAACAAATTAGCTTGGTCTTTGAATAAACATTGAAGTATCGCATCACTCTTGCTTGTTAGCAGCATTAATCGTAATCAGTACAGGTTGTTTTTTCTCTCGGATTCGTTTGATCCGGTTGCTAATTAGAAACCGGCGTCCGAGACGTGTTTAACGTGTTTAACATGCCAATCCCTCCATGCTCTCGGAGTATTTCTAAATTG
Source organism: Neoarius graeffei (assembly GCF_027579695.1). Classification (NCBI taxonomy): domain Eukaryota; kingdom Metazoa; phylum Chordata; class Actinopteri; order Siluriformes; family Ariidae; genus Neoarius; species Neoarius graeffei. The sequence continues at coordinate 5,929,745 of NC_083574.1, forward strand.
TATCAGAGAGTGGTTAGGAGCTGACCTGGGCTTCTGCGTGGGTCATAAAGACACATGACAAGAAATCTATAGGAATGGATTAGTGTGGGAGTTTTCCTGTAAACACTGTCACCGTAGCTTTCTGTTTGTTCTTAACATCCAAGTCCTTTTCTTCAGATTCTCTGAGTCATCTTTATCATGGCAGTCGGCTTTGCAGCTTCAAAGGCCTGAGGTGCACAGACCGTGTCAGGTCACGCCAGCACTTAACCCTGGTGTCATAGTAATAAGTGTTATTTATTTACTCTCTACTCTATCTGTAGTAGGTTTTATTGTATACACACACAAATACACCAGTAACTCTGGCATGACTACAGTTTCTGTATGGATGATATATATTTACTTCATCAGGAGATCGCAGGTCTGAATCCTGAAGGCGAAACAGCCATCCATGTCAGGATAATACAGTACAATAATCTTTATTCGGTTCCCAAAATGGGATCTTCATACCTAATTTACAAGTGCTTATAAAAATAAATTACAAACTAGACTGCATTTCCGCAGAGAAAATGCAAAGTGTGCTTGCTGAGCTGGAGCAGAACAGCTATCATGCTAGCATGCTAAAAGCTAACATGCTAATGCTAACAGTTAGCATACTAACATGCTAACAGCTAGCATACTAGAGTAGAGGAGCTCCTTATGACATCATCACTCCAAAGTTCTACCCATTCATTTCAATGGCACGGAATTTAGCCGAAAAACGGGAATACCGAACGAACGACAAGGGGTAGTGCAACCATTTTAACAAGCACGCCATTCCAGATCGGGCCCTACGTTTCAGCGTTGGAATGGTGTCTCTATCTCGAAAGCCGTAGGAGGAGTAGTGGATCCAAAAAATGGGTGAAACGGAATAATAAAAATAAAACTTAAGAAGAACAATAGTGTGCTTTTGCAAGCACACTAATCATCTCATCTCATCTCATTATCTCTAGCCGCTTTATCCTGTTCTACAGGGTCGCAGGCAAGCTGGAGCCTATCCCAGCTGACTACGGGCGAAAGGCGGGGTACACCCTGGACAAGTCGCCAGGTCATCACAGGGCTGACACATAGACACAGACAACCATTCACACTCACATTCACACCTACGCTCAATTTAGAGTCACCAGTTAACCTAACCTGCATGTCTTTGGACTGTGGGGGAAACCGGAGCACCCGGAGGAAACCCACGCGGACACGGGGAGAACATGCAAACTCCGCACAGAAAGGCCCTCGCCGGCCACGGGGCTCGAACCCGGACCTTCTTGCTGTGAGGCAACAGCGCTAACCACTACACCACCGTGCCGCCCCCACACTAATCATCTCATCTCATCTCATTATCTCTAGCCGCTTTATCCTTCTACAGGGTCGCAGGCAAGCTGGAGCCTATCCCAGCTGACTACGGGCGAAAGGCGGGGTACACCCTGGACAAGTCGCCAGGTCATCACAGGGCTGACACATAGACACAGACAACCATTCACACTCACATTCACACCTACGGTCAATTTAGAGTCACCAGTTAACCTAACCTGCATGTCTTTGGACTGTGGGGGAAACCGGAGCACCCGGAGGAAACCCACGCGGACACGGGGAGAACATGCAAACTCCGCACAGAAAGGCCCTCGCCGGCCACGGGGCTCGAACCCGGACCTTCTTGCTGTGAGGCGACAGCGCTAACCACTACACCACCGTGCCGCCCCCACACTAATCATATAGAAATAAATTAAAATATTCTATGGAAGTATATCTAAAGTACTTCCCACGCCATGCCCTGGTCTTCCCAGGCAGTCTCCTGTCCCAGTACTAACCAGGGACGGTTAAGGCACATTGGGCGCCGCTGATCTCCGTTTCTATAGTCCTTGGCCTCTCACCTATTCTTTGTTTGCAACCATGTGACCAAAACTGCTTGCATCATTGACCACTGCCATGTTGGAGGATATACAATATGCATGCATATATATATATATATATATATATATATATATATATATATATATATATATATATATACACACACAGAGTGGTAAGAGTACAGACTGGAAGGTAAAGAGGAGTTACATTTAGAAGCTTGTAGTCATTTCTCAAATCTATTTTAAAAACAATCATTCTGACTGCTTTAAAAAGACAGGTATCTAACACACTATATAAACTTATTTACCGGTAGTTATAATAAAAGAGCACTCACCGGGCGACGAGGCCGTAGTATTTGAGGTTGTGGATTGACCTGAATCTTGTTCAGTTGACTCTGTGATCATTTGGGAAGATTCTTCAATAAATTTGCGTTTCTTTCTGCGCTCTGTAAGCCGAGCATTTCGAGCTATCACTTTAGTACCATCTTTGATTTTGTTGTGGCCCGTATTGTGTGTTGGAGCCCAGTCTGGATCTGTAAAATCGTAGAGATCAGCTGGTTTCCCTAATGGAAAGAAAAAGCAAAATAAAAGCAGCGTGGATCAAAAGTTATTATGCAGCTCTTTTTAAAATGAAATAATCGTAGAAGCCTTTGATTGTCGGATCACACACTCGATGTTCACGGCGAGTTTCTGCACGACCAGGCTATTAAACGATCCAATATTTCGTATATATTGCCATCTTTCATTAAGAACTAGCTAATTCGTAGCACTTACTGTTGATAAAATATTCACTGCAGACTCATGTGGTTGTTGCTTTCTCATCGCTTTGATCCTCCCGGTTTATGTTGGACACCCAGTGACGTCTATATTCTGCGGACAACTCTCTTGTTTTTTCTCCTTGATCATTTATAATTGCCTGGATTCTAAAGAACTTACAAGTCCCCTTGACTCAACTAGAATTGTGCTCACATCCAGTTACAGCACAAAGAGTGTAAAGGCATAGCGAAGAAACAAAAGGAATTCTTGAGCGTAACAACCTCTCAAGGATATCTTCTATCGTAAATGTGCACCACGTGAGTTTGTGTACCGTATATCCTTCAACATGGCCCACTTCCGGTCCAAAGCCTCATGCATACTTAGCTATGACGTCACGTGCAAACGAAGAATACAGCTTGGGTTACAGTGTGGGGCTAGTCCTCTGCTAACCACAAGAGTTTGACTCCCCACTCGCATCTGTATTGCAACATTCCTTGCCAAACGGCAGTAGATACCATTTTTACAATGGTCTTCAGTATGGCCCGACCATGAGTAGAACTCGTGATCGCGAGGCGGACACGCTAACCACTAGGCTAACTTGCGGTATGGAAGTATATAAAAAGGAGTTATTATCAAAACCTAATAAGAGTACTATTTACAACATTATCATCAAACTTATCAGAACTAGGTGTGCAGCCACCTCTCAAAATAATTCAACTTTAAGTTACGTTTAAAAATGATGACTGACAGAGACTTGGAAATTGCCTCTGAGAGTGAGTTCTATAAAGAAATTAGCTCTATGCTTTGACAATACGACACAGGGATATTCAGATTGTTACTCATCCTAGTATGCTGTTGATGTATACTGTAGTGTTTCCTGAACAAGCTAGTAAGATAATTAGGGGGTAGATTATTCATGCATTTATACAACCCCGATTCCAAAAAAGTTGGGACAAAGTACAAATTGTAAATAAAAACGGAATGCAATAATTTACAAATCTCAAAAACTGATATTGTATTCACAATAGAACATAGACAACATATTAAATGTCGAAAGTGAGACATTTTGAAATTTCATGCCAAATATTGGCTCATTTGAAATTTCATGACAGCAACACATCTCAAAAAAGTTGGGACGGGGCAATAAGAGGCTGGAAAAGTTAAAGGTACAAAAAAGAAACAGCTGGAGGACCAAATTGCAACTCATTAGGTCAATTGGCAATAGGTCATTAACATGACTGGGTATAAAAAGAGCATCTTGGAGTGGCAGCGGCTCTCAGAAGTAAAGATGGGAAGAGGATCACCAATCCCCCTAATTCTGCGCCGACAAATAGTGGAGCAATATCAGAAAGGAGTTCGACAGTGTAAAATTGCAAAGAGTTTGAACATATCATCATCTACAGTGCATAATATCATCAAAAGATTCAGAGAATCTGGAAGAATCTCTGTGCGTAAGGGTCAAGGCCGGAAAACCATACTGGGTGCCCGTGATCTTCGGGCCCTTAGACGGCACTGCATCACATACAGGCATGCTTCTGTATTGGAAATCACAAAATGGGCTCAGGAATATTTCCAGAGAACATTATCTGTGAACACAATTCACCGTGCCATCCGCCGTTGCCAGCTAAAACTCTATAGTTCAAAGAAGAAGCCGTATCTAAACATGATCCAGAAGCGCAGACGTCTTCTCTGGGCCAAGGCTCATTTAAAATGGACTGTGGCAAAGTGGAAAACTGTTCTGTGGTCAGACGAATCAAAATTTGAAGTTCTTTATGGAAATCAGGGATGCCGTGTCATTCGGACTAAAGAGGAGAAGGACGACCCAAGTTGTTATCAGCGCTCAGTTCAGAAGCCTGCATCTCTGATGGTATGGGGTTGCATTAGTGCGTATGGCATGGGCAGCTTACACATCTGGAAAGACCCCATCAATGCTGAAAGGTATATCCAGGTTCTAGAACAGCATATGCTCCCGTCCAGACGACGTCTCTTTCAGGGAAGACCTTGCATTTTCCAACATGACAATGCCAAACCACATACTGCATCAATTACAGCATCATGGCTGCGTAGAAGAAGGGTCCGGGTACTGAACTGGCCAGCCTGCAGTCCAGATCTTTCACCCATAGAAAACATTTGGCACATCATAAAACGGAAGATACGACAAAAAAGACCTAAGACAGTTGAGCAACTAGAATCCTACATTAGACAAGAATGGGTTAACATTCCTATCCCTAAACTTGAGCAACTTGTCTCCTCAGTTCCCAGATGTTTACAGACTGTTGTAAAGAGAAAAGGGGATGTCTCACAGTGGTAAACATGGCCTTGTCCCAACTTTTTTGAGATGTGGTGTTGTCATGAAATTTAAAATCACCTAATTTTTCTCTTTAAATGATACATTTTCTCAGTTTAAACATTTGATATGTCATCTATGTTCTATTCTGAATAAAATATGGAATTTTGAAACTTCCACACCATTGCGTTCCATTTTTATTTATAATTTGTACTTTGTCCCAACTTTTTTGGAATCGGGGTTGTACATAAGTACAGCGTCTCTTATGGTTAATAAATCAGACACGGCAAAAGCTTCCATTCCTTAAGAGTCGGTATTACTGTATGTGATCATATTTGCGCTGCCCAGGCAGCCATATTCTGGACGAGCTGTAACTTTTTTGAATATTTGAATTGCTGGTACCTGACCAGACTGTAGAATAATAATAAAAAAGCTTAGTAAAAATGAAAGAGTTAACGATTGTAAAGAGTGTCTGTCGGTCAAAAAGGTGACGGCTCCTACTTATCATTACTAGTTTGCTTATTTAGAGCTGCGGCTAGATTCCTGCATTGTCCTGTAAAATTGTTCGTGTTGTCTGTATGGGTGGAATGGTGGTACTTCCTGATCCCTCTTTGATCCATCCTGATGCCCTACTTCTGGCTGGAGTCTCATCACATCGCTCCTGTAGAGGATGGCCCCATAAGGACAGTCGAAAGTCGCACTTGGAGGACGCTCTGGACTCTTACAGCAATGCATTTATGTCTGAGGACTTCAGCTGACTTGCTAACTTGAGGACTGCAGTCGTCATGAACAGTTTTGCACTCAAGTTTCCATCAATGAACAGTTTATAACTTCACCAAAACAGACTTCATGTTAAAACTCCTGGTTACACAGTTATACTTTGTGAATCTATAGGACGCAGTTATAGGAGCAGGTTATTTATAGTCACGCTATCTGTTATCACCCAGATGAGGATGGGTTCCTTTTTGAGTCTGGTTCCTCTCAAGGTTTCTTCCTCATGTCGTCTGAGGGAGTTTTTCCTTGTCACTGTCGCCACAGGCTTGCTCTTTGGGGAAAGATTAGGGATCAAATTAGCTCATGTTTAAAGACTTTAATTTTCTGTAAAGCTGCTTTGTGATGATGTCTATTGTTTAAAGCACTATACAAATAAACTGACTTGACTTCCTTCCTGTCAATCACAGTGACACTAACCAATCGTGGATGTCTAAGAAGGTAGATAATGCTTTGCTTGTGATGGAGAACGAACAACAGAGTTTGAAAACATGTTGGAAAAGGGGGGCTAGTCTTCCAGGCACAAGATTATGTGCGCTTTTGTATAGAATCACAAATCCCAATTTAGTCCATTTCAGTTCCAGGATGTAACACTAAAAAGTGTTCAAAGGGGGGTGAATACTTCTGCAAGCAACTGCACATGCTGCTTGCTGTATATCTGTATCCCTATCTAGCTCTGTTTTTCCCCTCTGGAGCAATCAATCTCACCTTTTTAGATATATATATATATATTTTTTTTTTTTTCCAAGCAGTGCTTTTATATACAATATACTCTAGTTATCTCTTGTGGGCGGCCATTTTAGCCCTGTTTTGTTCTCATTATTCTGAATTATATTATATTTCCATCACAAGCTGTCTTCGCTTGCGTACAATTTGCAGGTTCAGTGGATTCAGGTATGTTATGCCTTTTCTTTCGTCCTGATTTGGTACTTTGTGTTAGCATGTGTAACATACAGCAGTATTTATAGGAAGCCACCCACCCACACACACACACACATATATATATATATATATATATATATATATATATATATATATATATATATATATATATATATACTAGTGCAGCTCAAAAAATTTGAATACCATGAAAAAGTTCCTTTTTTTTCATAATTTAATTCAAAAAGGTAAACTTTCATATATTCTATATTCATTACATGTAAAGTGAAATATTTAAAGCCGTTTTTATTTTAATTTTGATGATTATGGCTTATAGCTCATGAAAATCAGAAATCCAGTATCTCAAATTATTAGAATATTCCCTAAGATCAATCAAAAAAAGGATTTACAATACAGAAATGTCCAACTTCTGAAAAGTATATTCATTTATACACTCAGTACTTGGTTGGGGCTCCTTTACCATGAATTACTGTATCAGTGCGGTGTGGCATGGAGGTGATCAGTCTGTGGCACTGCTGAGGTGTTATTGAAGCCCAGGTTGCTTTGATGGTGGCCTTCAGCGTATCTGTATTTTTGGGTCGGGTGTTTCTCATCTTCCTCTTGACAATACCCCATAGATTCTCTATGGAGTTCAGGTCAGGCAAGTTGGCTGGCCAGTCAAACACAGTAATATCATGGTCAGCAAACCATTTGGTAGTAGTGTTGGCACTGTGAGTAGGTGCTAAGTCCTGCTGGAAAAGGAAATCATCATCTCCAAAAAGCTCATCAGCAGATGGAAGCATGAAGTGCTCTAAAATCTCCTGGTAGATGGCTGTGTTGACTTTGGACTTGATAAAATACAGTGGACCAACACCAGCAGATGACATGGCACCCCAAATCATCACAGACTGTGGAAACTTCACACTGGGCTTCAAACACTTTGGATTCTGTGCCTCTCCACTCTTCCTCCAGACTCTAGAACTGTGATTTCCAAATTAAATGCAAAATGTACTTTCATCTGAAAAGAGGACTTTGGACCACTGAGCAACAGTCCATTTCTTTCTCTCCTTAGCCCAGATAAGACACTTCTGACATTGTCTCTGGCTCAGGAGTAGCTTGATATTAGGAATGTGAAAGTTGTATCCCCTTTCTTGAAGATGTCTGTTTGTGATGGGTCTTGATACACTGACACCAGCCTCAGTCCACTCCTTGTGAAGCTCTCCCATGTTCTTGAATCAACTTTTCTCGACAATCCTCTCAAGACTGCGGCCATCCCTGTTGCTTGTGCACCTTTTCCAGCCACCCTTTTCAGTAATGACCTTTTGTGGCTTACCCTCCTTGTGGAGGGTATCAGTGATCATCTTCTGGACAACAGTCAAGTCAGCAGTCTTCCCCATGATTGCGGTTGTGTGTACTGAACTAGACCAAGAGATGCACTGTGTTCATACTGTTTTACTCAAACTCGAAATGAAATATTTTAATATTTTGAGATGGGTTTTTTTATGTTTTTGTACTGTATGCCATACTGATTAAAATTAAAATAGAAAAAGGCTTGAAACATTTTAATTTATGCGTAATGAGTCTATAATATATAACATTTTCACTTTCTTAAATAACTGATGGAAAATCTTGAACTTTTTCACAATATTCTAATTTTTTGAGATGTACTAGTGTGTATATATACACACATACAACCAAGACACACACAAATGGAGGGGTCATACAAGCCACCCCTCTGTTCTACAGTAAGTCATTAAAGCTCTGAAGCCTAGCGCAGTGCTAATTGCCTTTATTCGGCTCTGTCACCGCTAATCAAATTAAATTGGCTATTAAGAGAGAATTAAAATGTACAGCTGGCTACTCCTCCAATGACTTATTGTGCCTGGTTGGACCCTAATCTGCCAGGCAGTCTGTGTATGTCGTGTGTGTGTGTGTGAGATACAGATGGTTGCTGAACAGGTGTGACTTCCAGACATCTACAGCAAACGGGGTCAAGTGGAAAAAGCTATGACATTTCAGCCATGTTACTGGTTTGTAGTTTGAATCCAGTGTTAAATATGGCCGTGTGTGTGTGTGTTTCTGTTCCAGTATCATTAGCCACAGCTGCATTTATTCCTAGCTAGCTAAGAAAAACATGTTGTAGTGTTGTATTGACTCGACACATGTCCTTTAGACCCAGATTGTTTACATTGTATTCAACCTGTACTATGAATTACTGTTTCACGTCATGGTTATCAGACATGGTAAGTGGACAGTCATCCACAAGGCTAATGTTAATTACAGCCATTGAGATGGTCCTCATGGCGATTATCACCTGCTTCTGCATACAGACTTTTTTTTTTTTAAAGCTTTGGAGGTGAGTCAGGAAGCAAGAAGAACATTTTCTCTATAGGTTGCATTCAGTCACGTGACTTTTTTGCTTGTGAGTTTTACAATGAAGTGGTGGTCTGGCAAACCAAGAGCTAGTGAAACCATTTCTGGTTATTTTCACAGTTGAGAGGCCAATGCATAGTCAAGAAACCTTCAGAACGTTGCTGTTTGCGATGGGATAGATCCTAACACATTAACAAAGAAGGATTGTTCCTATGAGTTGGAAAATGATCAATCTGTTGAGTTCCCCGACATCTCAAACTACCTGGTGCTGCAGACGTCGTTCTGCACGGACACACAGATGAAAACCTGGAAAAGCATGGAGGTGTAGAACTTTTTATATGTGGCTGGGTTAATGCTCTCCTATGGCTTTGCTCTCCTATAATGAACTAAATTTCGTTGTATATTTGTGCAGTGACAATAAAGGCATTCTATTCTATTCTATTCTATTCTATTCTAAAAACCTGGGGATCAGGACACAGCAAGATGAATCCTGTGTCGTTTTTGCCCAGGTAAGGAGGAATTTTTGAGCTTTTTGTAGGCGTTTTTGTGATGGTTGCAAGGACGCTACATGTTTTAGTAAACAAACCACAGCTGCTCGATTCTCAGTCCTGCCTGCTCTTCTCTCCAGATAAATCATTCACAAAGATCCACAGAAACACCTTTAAAGACCTGGGTATTACGTGTATTATAGACGCGTTAGTTTACAATATGATGACCACAATCACATAGTAAACAAAAACACATCTGAGGACTTAAGCATCTCCTGAACTTCAAAACATTACAAAATGGTGAGAAGAGTCATTTGCGAATCCAAACAAAATAAATCAGTGGCATTTAGAAACCTTTCATGAAGCGATGACTGACTGCAAATTCGAGCATTCTGCGACTCAGCTCCCTTCCATCGCAGCGAAAGGTTCAAGAGCCACCTTTCCCATCGTCTTTTGGTAAAGTCCTTTACTTTTATCAGTTTCACGGTTTGTTCGATTCAAGCAGCCCAAAACAATGCAAGCGTTGGGCATTTTAATGACTAGCAAAGCACCCCAGCGATAGTAACGCTTTGTGAACAAGGAGCTTACATAGCTGACCACCACTTCATGTCTTGTATATCTAATGCAACCCACCTATAGAGGATGTGCAGTCACGTGACCCGTCCGTGTTTACTCCGCCATATTGGACGGCTTCAGGATTGTTTACCTTGCGCGAGCGTAATGGATCCAGGGAGTAATCCCCAACAAAATTCGGAAAATACCCCATCTACATCGCGTGATAACTTGTCTAAGTTTGTTCAGCATCTTGAAGGTGACGTGAGGCAGCGTTACGTGGAAAAGTGTTCCAGGTTGGGGATTGCAGATCTGTACAACTTGCCGCAATCCTTGTTCAGGGAAATTCGGAGCTGCGGTGCCGGCGATTTGCCTGATCTGGCCTACCACGACATTTACAATTTTCTTGTTAATCGTGAATCGTGTTACACTGGCAAAGCCCTCAAAGCTTACAAGAGCCTGGAAGCTTATAAATATTTTGTTGCGGGATGGATATCTCAACTACAGTGGTGCTTGAAAGTTTGTGAACCCTTTAGAATTTTCTCTATTTCTGCATAAATATGACCTAAAACATCATCAGATTTTCACACAAGTCCTAAAAGTAGATCAAGAGAACCCAGTTAAACAAATGAGACAAAAATATTATACTTGGTCATTTATTTATTGAGGAAAATGATCCAATATTACATATCTGTGAGTGACAAAAGTATGTGAGCCTCTAGGATTAGCAGTTAATTTGAAGGTGAAATTAGAGTCAGGTGTTTTCAATCAATGGGATGACAATCAGGTGTGAGTGGGCGCCCTGTTTTATTTAAAGAACAGGTATATATCAAAGTCTGATCTTCACAACACGTGTTTGTGGAAGTGTATCATGGCACGAACAAAGGAGATTTCTGAGGACCTCAGAAAAAGCGTTGTTGATGCTCATCAGGCTGGAAAAGGTTACAAAACCATCTCTAAAGAGTTTGGACTCCACCAATCCACAGTCAGACAGATTGTGTACACATGGAGGAAATTCAAGACCATTGTTGCCCTCTCAAGGAGTGGTCAACCAACAAAGATCACTCCAAGAGCAAGGCGTGTAATAGTCGGCGAGGTCACAAAGGACCCCAGGGTAACTTCTAAGCAACTGAAGGCCTCTCTCACATTGGCTAATGTTAATGTTCGTGAGTCCACCATCAGGAGAACACTGAACAACAATGGTGTGCATGGCAGGGTTACAAGGAGAAAGCTACTGCTCTCTCCAAAAAGAGCATTGCTGCTCATCTGCAGTTTGCTAAAGATCATGTGGACAAGCCAGAAGGCTATTGGAAAAATGTTTTGTGGACAGATGAGACCAAAATAGAACTTTTTGGTTTCAATGAGAAGTGTTATGTTTGGAGAAAGGAAAACACGGCATTCCAGCATAAGAACCTTATCCCATCTGTGAAACATGGTGGTGGTAGTATCATGGTTTGGGCCTGTTTTGCTGCATCTGGGCCAGGACAGCTTGCCATCATTGATGGAACAATGAATTCTGAATTATACCAGCGAATTCTAAAGGAAAATGTCAGGACATCTGTCCATGAACTGAATCTCAAGAGAAGGTGGGTCATGCAGCAAGACAACGACCTTAAGTACACAAGTCGTTCTACCAAAGAATAGTTAAAGAAGAATAAAGTTAATGTTTTGGAATGGCCAAGTCAAAGTCCTGACCTTAATCCAATCGAAATGTTGTGGAAGGACCTGAAGCGAGCAGTTCATGTGAGGAAACCCACCAACATCCCAGAGTTGAAGCTGTTCTGTATGGAGGAACGGGCTAAAATTCCTCCAAGCCGGTGTGCAGGACTGATCAACAGTTTCTTGATGTTTCGTTCTTCCAAACTTCATTATGTTTGTATTGTGCGGGTGACCGCAACAGAAAAGCCATGTGACCAAATAAGTTGTGCCATTATTTTCCGATATAAATCATACTCCATACACAGTGGGTGATTCAAACAAGACTTAAAAAGTGGTACCATGTACAACATCGGGCTTTATGTTTCTTAGCTTGTCCTCTCACTTTGCAGTAAATTTCACTGACACTCTCACATTTGTGAAAGTGCCCGTTGTTATCACCAGTGTTTGAAAGCTTCTAGATTGCCGAGTGCCATTTAATCCAACCGGTTTCCTTTGCATTTAAGCATCCGTGAAGCCATGGCTAAAGGGAATGGGGGAGGGAGATGCACTGAGGGAGAGACTTAAAGACCAGAAGGAGAGTTATAAGGCTAATCTGCGCCCTCCTCCTTCTGTAATTAGGAGCAAATGGCAGCAGAGAAAGTCGTTACCACCCGCTGGGCAGGGAAATGGCAATATCAGGACTTGACTCTTATTTTTTCCCTCCAGCAAATAAATCACCGACTGTTGAGAAGCGTTTAAAGCAGAGCAGCTTTGAGTCCCGTGTCTTCAAAGTATTTTAAAGCAGGCCAAACTTTTGTGCACGTGTGTGTCTCTGCTTAGTTTTGAAGCTGGTAAAAAAAAAAAAATCTATGTCCCCTTTATTTCACTCTGAGAGTCGAGCAGTGGGTGGCTGTTAGGCGAGGGTGCAAGCGTCTGCTGGACGTCCTCCCAAGCGTGGAGAAACAGCCATGTTTTCCTTCATCACTTCCTGCGCTCTCAGCATGACGCCGACGTGCGAAGAGACAGAGAGAGAACCGTGGGCTGGAACTACAGCTGTAAACATCTCACTTCATGTCCTGCTGACTGCACTTCTGCATGCGTGTGTGTGTGAGCGTGAGCTTTGATTTAAAAACGAAATTCGAAGTCACTGGCATTCACATTCATGATACGCAGGTATTCTCGGCAAATTTATTAACCAGCTAGATAAAATGTCTGACAGAATATGTCATATCCTGGATGTTCATAATTTTTACTGCGAATACTGATTCAATGGTCAATCAGTGAATGGTCTTTAATTAAATAAGACAAATATACACATCTTATTTTACATAACAAGGTGGAAGACAAAATATATACAATAATAAACACTAAAAATTCAAAGACACCAAGGATCAAAAAACACTTAGAAATTCTATACGCTAGTAATTAAACAGCTAATTCATATTTAAATATGATTCTATGAAAAAATGAGTTCTTAAATCTATCTGTATTAACTAATACTAGCTAATACTAGCTAGCTAGCGACTACAAGATAACCCTGACTGTATTTCTGAAAAAATTTAGTCATATTTATAATTATTTTTTTCGCGGTACGGTTTCCATCAAATCCTGCGCTCTGATTGGCTGGCGAGCGGGTCCATATCCTACGATACGGCCCCTAGTTACGGACCTCTAGGGACTCGCTTGTTCACAACAACAAACATAGTCGAATTTTTTGTCAACATTTATTTATTTTTAATAAGATTTATTTATAAGATTATCAAAAATCTTATAAATTTTTGCCAGCATTTCTCAGGAGAATAGCATTAATTTTACAGCATGGATAGCGATAACGACAGTGTTCACAGTGAAAGCGAGTTTTACTACCCTGAGGAAGAAGAAATAAAATAAAAAATTTCAGGAGAAAGCTAAAAACCTGTAACTTGCTAACGCCGAACAAAAACATGGCTGAATCCTGAATGACTCCTATTTGTATAAATAGGGGACTACATAGGCGGCAAAATGTAGTTTTTTTCCTGCCATGGAAGTGCACTTGTATACCGAGGAGGAAGCCATTTGCAGTACAGCCGTGAATGAGGATTCAAAATAGCATTAACTTTACATCATGGATAGCGATAACGACAGTGTTCACAGCGAAGGCGAGTTTTACTACCCTGAGGAAGACAAAATAAAAGAAAACATTTCAGGAGAAAGCTAAAAACCTCTAACTTGCTAACGCCGAGCAAAAACATGGCTGAATCCTGAATGACTCAATTTTGTATAAATAGGGGACTACATAGGCAGCAAAATGTAGTTTTTCCCTTGCCATGGAAGTGCACTTGTATACCGAGGAGGAAGCAATTTGCATTACAGCCGTGAATGAGGATTCAAAATGGCGGCTCGGCTCGGCTCAGTTTTCCCTTTCAGGCGTTCCCGTTTTCTTTTAGAATTTGGTAAAGAAAAAAATTAATATATTATTTACCAGCTTAAGGTCGGTCCGTATGGTGAAATACCGTGACCTCGGCCCTGAATACTGACCTCGGCCCAGAGGGCCTCGCTCAGTACTTTCAAGACCTCGGTCACGGTATTTCACCATACGGACCTCCCAGCCAGTAAATAATATGTATATTTATCCACCTTCACTGCAAAATGCTAGCTAGCTCATTCTTTTAACCGGCCTAAAAGATTTCTGACAGAATTGAGGTCATACTGTGTGTGTGTATATACCTATATGTATCAGTTTTTCCTTTAATTTTTTCTCAATTGTCTGTAAATTGGCTTAAAGACCCGTTGACCAGTCTAATAATGACGATTATAGTCCTACCATGACTGCAGGCAGAGCTTTTCTCTTAGTTCTCCTTGCTTTCCCCTCTTTTCTTTCCCTCCATCTGTCTCTAGTGGCACGGTGTCGTGAATGTAAGCCTCCAACCCCCCTCGCTGATCGCTCACTGAGCTCGGCTAAAGGAGAACAGTAGTTCAGTGTGATTCAGCTAATAGCTTATGCTAGTGAAACATGGTGACAGAGCCTGAGAGGATTATTGCTCTATCAATATCTGTTTATTGGAAGATAGAAAGAGCAATAAAGTACACAGGGAAGAGGGAGCGTGACATTCCTGTATTGTCCGTCTGTTTTGTTTTATTGTCTCGGACAATGTGGTGCTTTAGCTCTGTTTATGTGGATTTATGGGTAATCAGGAAGTGCTGCTGTCAGCAATGTGGTGCAAGCAGACTGGAAATAGAACTAACATCTTTAAAGTCGTTATATCCCACAAATGGAAGAGTACACAGCGATCCGATGTGCAAAGTGAAGAGGGATATAGATAATAAATAGACAGAGAATAAAATAACATTTTAGATCACCAACACTCCAATCCCTGAAGCTTCATATTGATCGTCTGAAGACAGTTAATTCCTCAGCAATTTGAGAAAGGTTAAAAAATGTTGTACAATTGATAGATTTTAATTGAATCATTGTTATGCTACAGCTAAGCTGTTTCTCTGTGTGTGTTTGATCTAACCTGAAACGAGAGAGAGAGAGATGAGCAGATCATGGATGATGGATGCCACTCATGAGGAAAAGAGAGAGAGAGAATGATGAGTTGTGATGCTACAAGCCTCCATATGGAGAGGATGGTCTGTTGGCCGGTTGGCGCTTGGGTCTAGGACTGCCCCGCCGGCCTGGCGTGGGCTCACGAAGCCTGGGCACTGAGCAGGGGGAGGCCTGGGGCACTGGGACAGATTTAGATGTAGAGCGCCAGCTCTGGGCTCAGTGGGAAGTGGCGGGAGATGGCTGGCAGGCCGGCGACGGCCATATGGAGGGCAGGTTGGCACTTTGGCAGCGGCTAGAGCATGCACCTGCAGTAGAAGCACACTCATGCCAGGATTGGACCCGCCCCTCTGCCAGACTTCATTTTTAACACCGCTTTTTTTTTCCCCCATCACCCCCCTGCTTTCTTTATTGACCCACCAGCATTGCTCACAGTCATAGCCAGTGGGGAGGAACACAAACACAGCAAGAAGCCTTTCTCCTTCTTTCTTTTCCCTCTTTTTCTACCCTCTTCCTCCTTCTGGGTCTCACACTCCTTCTTAACCCCACAGCATTAGGACTGGCCATGCTGCACTGTTGATGTAACAAAGCGGGGAACTCAGTTACCAAGTTAGCATGAGCCGACAAACGAGCTCTTTTCCCTCATCCTTTTATTTGTTCATACTATTTTTTTCCTAATTCTCACAAAAGTTTATACAGAGGTTGATTTCAGGTCATAATTATATAGCATTCAGACTGAGAATAATACAATGACATTTGAAAGATGATGTTTGCAATCTTGTGGCTAGCTAGTCAGCAAGATGAGTTCACCAGCTAGAACTGCTTCAGGCAGTGTCAACAATAAACGAATGGTATAGCATCTTGTAGGAGTGGATTATAATGGCCATTTTTGTGTGCATTTTCTACGGAAGCCGCGAGAGGCCCTTCATATAATCTTTTTTTTATTCACCTTGTTATCCCGAGATAACGACATAATTAATTCAGGATGTCGAGAAAACAACACAACTAATTCGAGATCTCGAGAAAACAAAACCGTTATTCCGAGATAACGACATAATTAATTCAGGATCTCGAGAAAACAACACAACTAATTCGAGATCTCGAGAAAACAAAACCGTTATTTCGAGATCTCGAGAAAACAAAACAATTATTTCATGATCTCAGCTGGATCACTGTATCTCCGTCGGTAGAGACGAAGCCGGGCCAGTCTTCTGCGGAGGTGCCGCGGACTAATTTTGAAATTATCCCTTATTAAAAGACTTAATGCAATCTCTCCCTGTGTCAACCCCTGATCAAAATATTGCCTTATTAGGTGATCGATTATTCCAGACATTCTAATGACCAAAGTTGCGTCTATACAGAATGAGAAATAGCCCCAAAGTCAGCATATCACAAGTCTCTTGGCGCACCTGAATGAACCATTTCTCAGCTGTTTACTCGAGATCATGAAATAATTGTTTTGTTTTCTCGAGATCACGGAATAATTGTTTTGTTTTCTCGAGATCTCGAAATAACGGTTTTGTTTTCTCGAGATCTCGAATTAGTTGTGTTGTTTTCTCGAGATCCTGAATTAATTATGTCGTTATCTCGGGATAACAAGGTGAATAAAAAAAAGGATTATATGAAGGGCGCCTCTCGGCTTCCGTAATTTTCAGACATGACTAGAAAAAAAAACATTTTAGTGTTTACGATAACAACTATGTAGTATAACTTAATCTGCAGTGCTTTTTTTCCTTAGGGGATTGAAATTTTCCTGAAAAGAGTCAGAGAACTTCACTGTTAACATTAGCCAGCTAGCTAACCTGAACTAACCTGACAGGATTTCCAAGTCATACTTAAAATCTTTAGTGCTAATTTTAACCAGCTAGCTAACAGGAGCTAACCTGACAGGATTTTCAGGTCATATTTATATGTTCTCAAAAGATTTAGTGCTTAATACTAGCTAATATGAGCTAACCTGACAGGATTTACAAGTCATATTTATGAATACCTAAAATCTTCAGTGCTAATTTTAACCAGCTAGCTAACGGGAGCTAATCTGACAGGATTTTTAAGTCATATTCATGAATACTCAAAATACTTAGTGCGGCAATACTATCCAGCGAGCTAATATGAGCTAACCTGACATGACTTTTAAGTCATATTCATGAATAATCAAAATATTTAGTGCGGCAATACTATCCAGTGAGCTAATATGAGCTAACCTGACAGGATTTTTAAGTCATATTCATGAATACTCAAAAGCATTAGCGCTAAACACTAGCTACCTAGCTGAGCTAACCTGACAAGATTTTCTAGTCATATTTAGGAATACTCAAAAATCTTTTGTGCTACAACACTATCCAGCGAGCTAATATGAGCTAACCTGACAGGATTTTTAAGTCATATTCATGAATACTCAAAAGCATTAGCACTAAACACTAGCCAGCTAGTTAATATGAGCTAACCTGACAGGATTTTCAAGTCATATTTAGGAATACTCAAAAGCTTTAGTGCTAAATACCTAGCTAATATGAGCTAACCTGACATGACTTTTAAGTCATATTCATGAATAATCAAAATATTTAGTGCAGCAATACTATCCAGCGAGCTAATATGAGCTAACCTGACAGGATTTTTAAGTCATATTCATGAATACTCAAAAGGATTAGCGCTAAAAACTAGCTACCTAGCTGATATGAGCTAACCTGACAAGATTTTCGAGTCATATTTAGGAATACTCAAAAATCTTTTGTGCTACAACACTATCCAGCTAGCTAATATGAGCTAACCTGACAAGATTTTCAAGTCATATTCATGAATACTCAACATCTTCACTACTAATGCTAGCAAGCTAGCCAGCTAGTTAAAATAAGCTAAATGTAAACATGATTTTTAGCATAATTCTCATAACTGTTCATTTGTTTTCACTGCTATTTCAGTGAGATATGGAGATTATAAAAGGGGAAAACACACATGCTTTAACCAAGAAGGATATCTAATGTTAATAATGAAGTGTATTTGTAAATTTTATATCTTAGTAATTTTCTTGGTATATAATTTTTTGTCTATTACATTTTGGGGACTATTTCAGTCGACAGTAGGCTAGCTTGCTCATATATAAACAAAATTTTGTTATTCCCAATCATTTGATTATTTTTTTCACAAATTTTTCGACTAATTTGTTTGTTGTGTTTGTCTAATTAGTTACGGCTTCAATGCTATGCCTTCAACGCATGCGCACAATTTTCTGTGTGGGAGTCTTTATTTGCATATGTTTCTGTACTTCGCTGTGTCTGTCTGTCTGTCTCTCTGTCTGTCTCTCTCTCTGTGTGTGTGTGTGTGTGTGTGTGTGTGTGTGTGTGTGTGTGTGAGCTTGTTTGTGTGGTGGAACAGTTCAGAGGTTACGGATCCTCTCAGCAGTGCATCTCTCTGAAGGCCTGTAATATTAACGAGGAAGCTAAGTGCAGCAGACAACTGTGGGCACACTCGCAGGGCTCGGCGAGAAGACGAGGTGACTGCTATTGAACTCTTGTGCTGCCCGAGACGAAAATAAACACTTGCCAAACACCCACGCTATTTGTCTTCTCTACCGACAAGTGATATGGAAAGGGAAAAAAAATCATCTTGGAAAAAAAAAAACGCAGCTTGAAAGTGTTAAATCTTGGGGGCCAACAACAAAAAAAGGAAGCAAGAGCAAACAAAAGAGGCAGTGTTTAATTGGATTGAACTGCTTTGGTACTAATGAGCTGTTAATTGGCTTTTGTACTCTGCTCTCCCACTTTTTTTCTCACCAATGCTACGTTCGGTTTCCCTGTGTTACAAACAAACACGGCGAGGAGATGAGGTGCAATCGCATGTTCCTGCTGAGGGGGAAGTAAATTTAGCTTCTATTGAATTAGTATGGATCAAATTACAGAAATATCTCTACTCGAACATTTGCCCTGTCAAACATGAAGTGAATCTCGTTTGACTCCAGGATCTTAATGCGATCACGGATGATCCGAATGTACACCAGTGCACAGCTAATGTAATATTTGGGCTGCTTGATGTTTGAGCTGAACGTTCTTCACTATATCGGTGAACATCTCAATGGATTTCCTAAAAATCCACACCTTCCAGAAATAGTTTAGTGCTTCGGTGAATAATTTCACCTCCATACTATAGACCTGTTGTAATCATAAAGACTGTCCTGATGCTCATCCCAGGACGCTAATTAACGATATACTGAACATCCTTTCAAGTAATGTTTGTCTTTATTCTTCAACACCTGTATGCTGTAATGATTTATAATCCGAAGCAGGCCGGTTCCCTTTTGAGTCTGGTTCCTCTCAAGGATTTTTCCTCATGTCTTGTCAGGGAATTTTGGCACACTCTAAATATAAATAAACATCCATATATTTCCTGTGTATTGTTATAAACACTATACAAATAAGATTGAATTGAATTGAGTGGGCATGGGGTGGCACCAAGAACAGGACACGCCCCCATCCTTCCTCCCCTTTATCCAGATGGCACATAGCGAGAGCCAGGAGACAGTACGAGATTGCTGTGGTTCACTGAAGCCGAGCAAGGGAAGAAGGCATGAGCTCGGGTTCAGCTGGTTCAGAGCCGCTGATTGGTTGAGCCACCTGTCCGTTCTGTGAGTTCCGTGTGCCAGGCGTGCTGTGGAGCGGGCAGCACCCTGCTGGTGCCATCCGAATGAGCAGATGTTGTCGTGTAGCTGGCTGCTGGGCATTCTGGGCCGTGTGTGTTGGCTGAACGGTGGGCCGGTATGAGGAGAGCCAAAGGCCAGCGCCCCTCATCACGCCCCTGTCAGTCTGGGTTTGTTCTGACTGAGCTGTGGCCCTCCTGGAGAACCGGCGACGAATTAACACCCTGCTCTCTTTTTCTGGAAATAATAACTCTCTTCACTTTGGGAAAAATAACTGTACACCTTTTAAAGTACTGCTAAACCATTAAAATCTAAAAAAAAAGCCTGATGCTATAAATATACATGAATATGCAAATTAGGAAACTCCTACAATTCCTTCCTGCCATTCCAAATAACTCGCCGGCGAGTTAACTGCTAGCAAGCAATTATCATATGTTCAGCGATTGATTCATTTATTTAACAAAATAGTGTATCATGTTACCATGACAACCATGATCACTAATATTAGATAAATCAGTACCTGGAACAATTTGCACATCTGGCAGTCTCTTAAACTTATTTAAAAAACATGTAACTCTGCCCTTAAAACAGTTTTGGACAGAAATACTGAAAAAGTCTCTGTTTTAAAATGTGAATTTAATGCAGTGTGAACAAAAAATCAAAATCAGCATCCAGGCAGGGCTAATTATTTAAATATCACAGATTTTGATTGTCATGGTGGTGATAAAGCTATAAGTAGATCCCAGTTTACCATAAATTGACTGTAAAAGCTAGCAGTTTAGCAGCTGTTTACCACACACAAATATTTCAGGATATTATTTTACTCTTGTCTTGTTTACAGGAAAATGTACACAATCATGGAAACAGTTGAATTCAGAATAGTGTATTATGGATAATAGATGACGTTTAAAAATGCATAATAATAAAATGCCCTGGCTGCATATTTCTAAGAATTTTTTTGCTCGGAGTTTTTCCTCAAATTATTCCGACTTTCATTCAGCGTTCTTTCCTCCGTCTGTTTTGAACACTGATGTTCGAACACTGATGGATTGGCAGCTTCTTTTTTTTTTTTTTTTGGCCTTGATGCGCTCTTGTCAGTCTCCCGCAATCAGCACAGAAGCTTTTATGGCACAGGCTCTGTGTGAGGGAGATCGCAGCTTCCGTACAGATGGCAGATGTTAATAGCTGTAAAAGGGAAATTCAGGCAGTAAAAATTTGCCAGAGTTAATATCTCCTCCCCCCAAGGTGAGACCCCACACTCGTCTCCTCCGCCCCACACACACCATCTGTGCTACACACACACTTCACAGATCTGCTGAGATGAGCTACCTCGGGTGCTCGGGTTATAAAAGTAAAGTGCGCCCTGTGTGTGTGTGTGTGTGGGGGCTGATATCAAGTGGACTGCTATATGTTTGATGAGCCCTTTGCGTGAAAAAAGCTCTCCAGTCTCAAACCAGGCATTTGGATAAGCAAACACTTTCCTTTATTTGGTTTGCAATAGATATCAGCCAAGTCTGCTCGCTCTCTCTCTCTTGCTCTCTCTCACACACATTCTGGTGATTGCACTGAGCAGGGATACAGGGTTGATTGCCTTCCTTGATCACTGTTATTCATTAACCCTTGTGCCTACAGGGGAAAAAAAAAAAAAAAAACAGTGCCGTGCAGTGTGAAGGGGGTCAGGGGTCAATCTGAGCAGCCCATTATTAGCAACCAGCACATAGCCAACTCTGTGTGTGTGCGAGAGAGAGAGCGCATAGAGAAGACACTAGAGCTCAAAAAGATTTACAAGAACCACATCGTGATGAGAACATTTTTTTCAGTGGCAATACGAGACACATTAGGATCTTAGAAATGGTGACCGAACCCCTTTTTTCCATCCTAGCTGATAACTCTAACAATTAACTCTTCTTGGATTACTGATAATACATATATTTGCGGCGGCACGGTGGTGTAGTGGTTAGTGCTGTCGCCTCACAGCAAGAAGGTCCGGGTTCGAGTCCCGTGGCCGGCGAGGGCCTTTCTGTGCGGAGTTTGCATATTCTCCCCGTGTCCACGTGGGTTTCCTCTGGGTGCTCCGGTTTCCCCCAAAGACATGTAGGTTAACTGGTGACTCTAAATTGACCGTAGGTGTGAGTGTGAATGGTTGTCTGTGTCTATTAGGGTGTTCACACGGCACATATTTGCATCGATGCTGCACCGATGTATTTTGTTGCGATATATCTTACACCGGTGTAAATTTTGCGCAGCGTTCACACATCACAACCCTGCTTACTAGAGAGAAGCGTGTTAGGACCGGTGCAGCCCCACTTGCGGTCACACGGCAGTTTCTGCGACCGTGCAATAGTAGCAAAAACTTTATTACTATCATTTCCTTTGATAGTAATAAAGTTTTGATATCATTTCCTATCATTATTACTATCATTTGCGATAGTAATAATGCGGAAATTAAATATGCGCATGCGTGAAAATGTACTTCTTTTTCCCGGTTGTCATGGCATCACCAAGCGCCGGGAAAACAACGTGGATGAAGACACCAGTGTTGCCAGATATTGCTGATGTTTTCCATCCCAAAATATGTTCAAATCCGCCAAAATGCACTTAAAACTGCCCAATCTGGCAACACTGGAAGCCACGCAGTTCTGTTGTTGTTGATATTCGCCATTTTGGAAGTGCAAAATACCAGGATGCAAATTATGCAATGCTCGTATGTAATCAACTCTCCTCACACGTAGCGAGTCTACCCCGTAGCGTTCAGACGTCCCATTTTATATCGGTGCTGCCCCGCAAACTAGCGTTTACTCCGGAGTAAATTTCTTAAACCACCTCCCGAGCAGGGTTAGATTTGCACCGGTTTAAGCAGCTTTCAGGGGCGACACCGGTATAACTTTGTACCGTGTGAACGCTCTACCGGGGCAGCCCCGGTGCTACACCGGAGTAAAAGTTGCCGTGTGAACACCCCTTATGTGTCAGCCCTGTGATGACCTGGCGACTTGTCCAGGGTGTACCCCGCCTTTCGCCCGTAGTCAGCTGGGATAGGCTCCAGCTTGCCTGCGACCCTGTAGAACAGGATAAAGCGGCTAGAGATAATGAGATGAGATGAGATGAGATGAGATGAGATGAGAAGATATTATCACACCTGATATGTGAATTATTTGATGATTAACGTGGTGATACCTTAGAACCTTTTAGCAGCGGGTGCAGTGTGCTAATCCGTGCTAATAAACTCGTTCGCTCTTGATCAGCAGAATCATGGTTGCCGTGGTAACCATTTACAATTTGGAAGTTTACCTGGTATTAAATACAACTTTAAGAATGCATAGAAAACGAAGGGGAAAAACGATGAGCTAATCGGGATGGCAAAGGGGGCGTCTTCTGATTTGCATATTCATACACGTCCATAGGTTATCGCATGTTTAATGAGGATAAAGCGTAGAGACGATCCTCGGACGGTTGTAGTCATTTCGTGCTGCTAAAAATGTCAGACTGCTCCTTTTAATTTGCAGCGTTGGGAGAGAACAGGACATTTCGCATTTCCACTCATTACCTCCCACTGAAATTACTTTTTAAGTCGGGATATCAGAACTTTTTTTTTTAACATTTTCACAGTGTGACAATTCAATATTAATTACACCAAAAAAAAAAGGCCAAGGATGAAATATTTTCCACATCTTTCCTCCACACCACTATAAGCCTGGATGGTTTCTAATATCTCGGGTGCCATTGTTTTTTGTTTTGTGGTTTTTTTTAAATTAAAGGCACTTCACTGCTTGCTCACAGGGGCATGAGTTGTGATCGTTAAAGAGTACAGATTAACTCCTCCATGTTTCAGAAAGCACACATTTATTGTTGCCGTGACAGGCAGGGGAGGACAGAGGCCCTGGTTCATTAGAGACGTGTTTTTAATGTCCGTCACCGTGTGGTGCCTTTTTGAGCGCTGGACTGCTTTGAAAGGAAAGAAAAAGAGTCTTATTGAATTTCATTTTCGAGCACGTACTTAATGTATCGCGATTGCTTTTCATTCTTTCTCTATGCTCCGTCTGGCCTTCTCTCCTCCTCCTCTCTTCCTCTGCTGCTTCCTTCGTGCCGTATCTGTGGGTGTAGCGAGGGACTAATGCTAATTTCCACAGAGAGGACAAGATGGAGTCTTGTGATAAGCAAGGCACAGACGTGATGGCCACACTAATGCAGCAGCAGAGCTCACAGTCGGATAGCTCCAGTATTTTGTATTTATATATACACTCGCTGGTCACTTTATTAAGAACACCCAGTTCTGTAATCAGCCGATCCCTCGACAGCAGCACGATGCATCAAATCACGCGGATACAGATCAAGAGCTCCAGCTAATGTTCACAATGTTCAAACATCAGAACGGGAAAAATTGTGATCTCACAGTGAAGCGTGACTTTCTTTCTTTCACTGCGGCATGGGTGTTGGTTTAAGCCAAATTTGATTTGGCTGGTTTGAGTGTTTCAGAAACTGCTGATCTCCTGGGGTTTTCACACACACAACAGTCTCTCGAGTTTACGCAGAATGGTGCGAAAAACAAAAAACAAACATCGAGTGAGTGAGCGACAGTTCTGTGGCTGGAAACGAACGCCTTGTTGATAAGAGAGCTCGGAGGAAAATGACCAGATTGAGCAGTTCGAGCTGCCAGGAAGGATAGAGTAACTCATATAATCACAACTCTTTACAACCGTGATGAGCAGAAAAGCATCTCAGCAACAGAAAACAGAAGACCATATTGGGTTCCACTCCTATTTAATAATTTCGGTGAGCGTGTATACAGTATCTCCATCTGACTGGAGTCCGTGTCTATCTTTTATCTCGTCACCTCAACACACTCTAGTTCGTGCCACTGGGTGCAGGCGCCATCGTGATTAAGAACATCTGAGCAAGGATGCTGTATTTATGACTTCGAGCTCACAAGAATTATCTGCACAAATGAATCTCTGTGCGAATCGGAGTTTGCAAGAAACATGAACAAAACAGGTCACGTTTTACTCGATACCTCAGGGACACTTACTACTTACTCATCAGTCCAATTGTCCTCGGCAGGATCAATTCTTTCTTTTTAAAGAATGATCTCTTCGTCCTCTGCTCCTGAAGAGTCTTTTCTTCATCACTAGCCTCCAGGATAAGGCGCAGAGCTTCCTCGGTGTGCCGTCTTCCAAAAGAAACCAAGTTTTTTAGCTGATTTTCTTCCATGGCACTTTTATCTTATCTTCTTCATAGTGAGCAATTTTGCATGTGGCGTTTTCGTAGACATTTTCATATTTGCATATCATTTTCATTTGAATAGATTAGGGGAGGAGGATATGACCTCACAGATCAGCTGTTTTCGAGAAAGAGACAAACTTTTGGTAATTTACCTTATTTTACAAACAACTGTGGTTATTTTAAAGCAGCACATCGTTGAGCCAAGACTCAAGTAAGAACCACAATGTCTTTTTTCTGGAGCTGGTCTTCATATGGACATACACTATATGGCCAAAAGTACTATTTGTGAACCCGTGACCATCACGTCCATACCGTATGGTTCTTCCATGCACAAGTTGGAAGCAAACAATTGTATAAAATGTACACTCTAGCATGACAATTTCCTGTTCCGGGAACTAAAAGGCCCAAACCTGTTCCAGCATGACAATGCCCCTGTGCACAAAGCAAGCTCCATGGAGTGGAAGATCTTGAGTGCCCTGACTGAACTCAACCCCACTGAACACCTTTGGGATGATCTGCAACACTCCAAAATCTAATGGAAAGCCTTCCCAGAAGAATGGAGCTGCTTATAACAGCAAACGGGGAATAAATCTGGAATGTAATGATCAGCAAGGACGTATGGATATGACGGTGAGGTGTCCACAAACTTTTGGCCATAGATAGCTCTTATTTCACACTAATGAATTCAAAAACCTCGTCGAGATAAAAGCACACACCAAAAAACTTATTAATCTTTTTAAATGGGAGGAAAGGGGCAGGGCTTGAAGGGGTGTCAGGTAATATCAGAAAATTAATATTTTATCAGGGTGAAAAAGAACACTGCTTTTTTTTTTTTGGTGTATTTTTGAGTAATTAAAATCAGTCCAAAGTTTAAATGTAGAGCTGCTACGCAAAATGGGTAAAGGTCGACACATCTGGAAGTCTAAGGCCCTGTCCACACGGCAACGGATTCGGGTGACTCCGATACAATTGCTTATCGTTTAGGCCTGGCGTCCACACGGCACCGGCGTTTTGGGTGCCCAAAACGCAATCTTTTTGAGAACGGGTTCCAGAGTGGAAAGATCTGGCAACGTTGCCATTGCGAAGTCGTCTGGATGAGTAGAACGGATTTGTTTACGATGACGTCACAACCACATGACTGTGAGTGCTTCACGCTGGGTAGAAGTGTAACGAACTCGATGCAAGTTGTCAACAAATCCTATAACTTGGTTCATGAAACGCGCTTACAAAATATTTTCACTGTGAATATTTATTGTGTAATGGTGCAAAGTGAGAGAGAGAGAGAGAGAGAGAGAGAGAGAAAATAGCCCCTAGGGCAGAGTCAATCCCGCCAGCAAAAATAGGGAAAAAAAGGAGCGATCTCACCTCTTCAGATGTTGGTTTAAGTCCTACAATACATTCCTCAAAAAGGGCGTCGAACAACAAATTAATCCATCAATGTGTAGCATTCAATTTATTCCGGACCATTAAAGACACTGCCTTCCGCGTAGAATCATACGTCATCCTCGGCGCCATATTGGATAGGTCAAAGCGGAGAATAAAGATGCCTCATTCATGTGCTGCGTTTAACTGTACTAACAGGTTTACCATCCAAACGAGATCACATGCCTACAATACATTCCTCAAAAAGGGCGTAGAACAACAAATTAATCCATCAACGTGTAGCATTCAATTTATTCCGGACCATTAAAGACGCCGCCTTCCGCGTAGAATCATACGTCATCCTCGCCGCCATATTGGATGGGTCAAAGCGGAGAATAAAGATGCCTCATTCATGTGCTGCGTTTAACTGTACCAACAGGTTTACCGTCCAAACGAGCTCACATGGGATTACCTTTCACAGGTGAGACTGGAAAAATACTTTTCATTGTATTTGGTCATTATAACGTAATTTTACGAACAGATTTTCCTGACTTTGTGGCTAATATGAAGTCTCGCGCATAATAGTTTATGCGCATGCGTCCTTACTTCTTCTATTGTTCTGGTGTCTCCGAAGGGACCGTCTTACAGCGCCCCTAGAGGTGTGGCATATGTATTGCATCGTTTTCAGCAAGCGTTGCGTTGCCATATGGACCTGATATTTTACTGATCGTTGCCCATTTGGACACGATATTTTTTTAAATAACATCTCGTTGCTGTTGTCGTGTGGATGTAGCCTAAGTGCAGTTGTTGAAGTAAGTTGATAATCATTTATGCAAATTTTTATCGAGTGCTTTCATGAATTTTTAAGTCAGAAGTATTTTTAAATGGAGCTCTAAGCTGTAGGACTACTTTTTCAGAGGGATATGCCAAAATGCAGCGTAGATTTTCAGGAAAGCTTAAAATCACCGGATCTACTTTTTTTAATATATTACTCAAGTGTTGGAAATTTGGATGAAACTCTGTGGTATGACATCATCGTAACACCTTTCCTGAGAGTGGAGAAGTAGTTGTGGTTTTTAAGTTGCGTTAATTGCGTTTATCGGCCCAATTTGGCAAGTACCCATAGACATTAATTTATATTATAAGTGTGTTATAATAAAAGAGGAAGCAAGTTTTCATTCATATCGTGGTGGACAGAGTGAAAACATGATGAAGATTTCACAGTTATTCCATGAAGTCGAGTCATACATGAGCTGGTAGCTGACGAGGTGCGTAGCGCCGATCATTTATATTTTAATTTTTTGCAAATTCGGTAAATAAAATCTTTATACAAAATGTCCGAGAAAATAATTTCCGCTTAGAATGTAAACAAGCTGGCAGCAAAATGACAGGAGCAATTTGTGAAAAATGCTATAATCATGATAATTCTTGAAAAATAAAAAAAAGATCTGTTCTTACCATCAAATACTTTCATTCAATATTTTGTTGCTTTTTTTTTGTATTTTTGGGGTTTTGTTTTCAAGTAGAGTTTTTATTTTGTCCTCGGTTGGTTCGGCAACATGCTCTGCCATTTTTTTCTTCTTCTTCAGGGTTTTTTTGGCGGTTGGCAAACCAACTTAAACATGCATTAGCGCCACCGACTGGACTGGAGTGTAGAACAGGAGATATGGGATATAGAATATCTATATTCTTTTAGCTATTTCTGTTTATTTTAAATACTTGATGACAAAGTGATATTGATGCGCTCTGCCATTTTGTTTTTCTCTACTCATGGCATATGAGCTAATATCCTGGTAGTAGAGTAGCCAATCAGAACGCGCAATTGCTCATATCCAGTGAATGTGGATAGAATAATTATAGAATCTGTTTATGTTTCTGAATGACTACACAATGCTCATAGGGTGTGTGTGTGTATAAAGGCATGGTGTTGTGCCAAAACATTGACTGATGATACGTTGAGAGGATCATGAGACTGAAAGCATGAAAGGGCTTAAATGCGTTATACTGATTCGGCACCTGAGGATGGAAAAGGAGAGAGAGAGAGAGAGAGAGAGAGAGGACAACATGTCAACGCTGGTTAAACACAGCGATGGGGAGAGGCCGAGGAGGGAAGAGAGTCATGGGTGGTTTTGTTAAACACGATAAATAACACAGGAGACGGCAGCTAAATGGAAATCAATGTGATTAGTCCATTAGCGTGGGCTTGAACTCGCTGGGGTTTTTAACATCTCTCTCTCTCTCTCTCTCTCTCTCTCTCTCTCTCTGTACTGCCCTCCTCCATTAAGAGCTTATCAACCGAGAGGCCACTTTGGCGTTCTGTCTGTCATGATTTCCTCTCTTGTGCTTTTTTTCCCCGTCTCCCTCCATCTTGCCCTGTCGATCTCATCTTCTGCTTTTCTTCTTTCCACCTTTGCCTTTTCTCTCTCCAGAAACCCGAACACAAAGGCGTGGCTGGTGTGCGAAAAAGAAACACCCCACCATTATGCCATCTCTTTAAATATTATTTTTCCATTTGCATAACCTGCTTAATCGCCTTTATTTGAGTGATTAACTATTTTCCTGGTGATTGTGCAGTTAAGTGGTAAGTCGTAATTAGACAAATAATTGCATTGGCCGGGGCCAGTCTCCGGCTCCGGCCCGCCATCTGTTCTGGGGGAGGAGTGAAGGAGTTGCGCAGGAGGATTAGAGACATTTTTCCCCTGCTATTAGTGTTTCACACACAATACAAAAACAGTAAACGCTTATACTATATCTATTGTGTG
Source organism: Neoarius graeffei (assembly GCF_027579695.1). Classification (NCBI taxonomy): domain Eukaryota; kingdom Metazoa; phylum Chordata; class Actinopteri; order Siluriformes; family Ariidae; genus Neoarius; species Neoarius graeffei. The sequence continues at coordinate 5,958,851 of NC_083574.1, forward strand.
TCTGCATTGCTGGGTGCAGTTTAACCTCTAAACACACAAACTCGGCTGATCATTTTGTCTAAGCAGTGAACCGTGTTGCTCTTAGCAACCAAACACCTTTAGAGACTCGTACATAACAGTACTATGTAAGGGATACAACACTTCAGGTATAACAGTTGTTATTCTATCCACTTTCACTGGATAGGAGCAATCGCACGCTCTGATTGGCTACTCTACTACTAGGATATCAGCTCATATACCGTGAGTAGAGAAAAACAAAATGGCGGGGCGTGTTCCTGAACTAACCGAGGACGAAATAAAAACTCTACTCGAAAACAAAACCTGAAAAATTACAAAAAAAAAAGAGAAGCAACCAGGGGCGATTTCTCAGAGACAACAAGGGAAGCCGAGCTTCCCCTAAAATTCTCTCCCCAAACTGCGGCATCTATGACGTTGAATTCTCATTAAAACAATAACTTGCATAACATAATATATGCCCAAGATTGTATTTACGTTCATAACTATCCTGTAACTTATTTGAGTGATGTCTGACGAACTTGCAGTTCGCTACGAGAATCACCTTTGCTGCCAGGCTGTAACCAGCGTTGCCAGATACTGCTGACGTTTTCCATCCAAAATATGTTCAAAACCCGCCAAAATGCACTTAAAACCTCCCAATCTGGCACCACTGGCTGTAACCTCTTATTTCAATGGGCTCTATGCGCTGGCAGCCGGGTATCCGTTGCAGTCTATGAGACGGCTCTGAACAGCCAATTTCGGCTAGTTGTTATTGGTTAAAATCGACAAAATCGTCACTTCCAGGGAAGCCGGGCTTCTCTGGGACTAAACGAGACAGTGGGAGGGGCAAGAAGCCGGGCTGATGAAGGATTATTGGAAGTGGTGTTTGAAAGACATGAGGAGGGCGGGCTCTGTCGGCGAGGAACACAGAAGTATGATCAGTCAGTCCCTAGCGGATGTCGAGAAAGTGTAGTCGTGTGCCAAAGTGCTGTCCGAATTTCTTTTCATATAAACGTTTCTTCTCATTGATGTCTCTGTACATTACTCTGTAAATAAATGTAAATATTACTCGTTGTGCTCCGTTAACTTTCATCCATTCTATCAGTTTGATCATTCGCGAATTCACTCGTTTATTTCATTTGTAGTTCAATCTGGTTGTAGGCGAGCTTCAGCCTTATTGGGATCTGCAGTGCTAGCTGCTAACAGAAATTGGTGAAGTCTCTGGAAAGCACAACCAGCTGGTATGACAGGGTCACAGACCATTTTCTGGAAAAGGAGCGGAGGGCAGAATTTGTGCATAAATAGTGTTCATGTTCATGAATCTGAAGTGTGTATATTGTTCAGTAATGTTAAGAGAATGATGGGCTCTGTGTTATAGGTTATACCTGGGTATAATATTCAAGGTTCTGTGTGTTGCATAGCCTACCTGGTTATGGATTTCCAGACCGTGTTGCAGAAGATGTTCAAGGATGTGTTGCACAGCTGGGTGTTGTGTTAAAGACTCTGTGTTGCATATCAGGGTATGATGTTCAAGGCTCTTCGTTGAATAGCCAGTGATTTTTGGATGTTTGATATTTTTGATTAAGGATATGAGGCACTAGCCTGGCAAGCCAGACTATAACATGAAATGTACAAGCAAAAATACTTTCTGCCACTAGGTAGGGTTGTCTAGTTCACTATGCTAATGGGGCACACCTTTCTATGCTTTGATATCCGGCCTACAGTTTTTACGATGAATGCGTAAAATGGGCTTCCCCCGTTTTAAAAACCAGCAGCCGCCACTGGAAGCAACAAAATATCGAATGAAAGTATTTGATGGTAAGAACGGATCTTTTTTATTTTTCAGGAATTATCATCGCATTTTTCACAAATTGCGCCGGTTTGTTTACATTCTTAATCTTTTAAGCTTTATTAAAATTTGTTGAATTTTTTAAAAACTGGTTCAGAAGCTCAAAGAAGTTTGAAAATTACAGAACTGAAATGTCCAAGGAAGAATTAAATAAATGTCTAAAGTTATTCTATACCTCGACAGCACAACGTCACTTTCTACAAAATAAAACAACACTAAAGTCAATTCATGCCGCCATCGAGAGGTTTTTAAGAAGTCCGCCTGAGCGGAAATGATTTTGTCGGACGTTTTGTATAAAGTTTTTATTTATCGAATTTGCAAAAAATAAAAATGCTCCGTTTCTCAAAATCCATTGAATGTGGATAGAATAAAATAGTTATTCCACTCAATCTTGTCGTACACGGCTTATAGCCGTCTATCAGCTCATGTACGACTCGATTTCATGGAATAGTTGTTAATTATGCTGTTATAGGAGATTAATCAATGGTGTAATCAATTACCTTGCTCTTGCAGCACGTCCTGATTCCTCTTATACCACAGCAATTTGGCCACGAGTACAAATTTCCGTTTATTAAAGAATGATATGCTGTGCTTTTTATGCATTTATAATTACGTTTAAGGTTGTAGGTCACCCATGAAACATCGTTCCTTCACCAGTCTCTCATTTTTCTCTTTCTTGAAGTTAAAACGCAGGTTACCGAAAGAAAAAAAGCAAAGAGCATAAACTCTTCTGTTCTACAGTATATAAAATGTAAAATTTTACATTACGGCTTCACTTCTGACACTGGTGACTCCTTCCATAAATGTTACGTAGACATCTCCTGACAGAAAACTTCACCACGTCAATGAGTCCATGATTACACACATTTTTCATCCAGTCGTGAGGAGAGTCTGCTGTCCAAGTCCCTGCGAGTGATCTGTTGCTATGGAAACGATAATGGATTACAACCAGTGCGTTAATGTAAACCAGTTTGCGATGCGATGATTTTATGATTTTATTGCTTCTGCTAATGACGTGGTCCATAGCAACGATCTGTTAAAAAGAAATAATAGATCTCTGAATGCCGTAATTGACCAATCAGAATCGAGTATTCAAATGAGCCATGTAACAAAAGATTTAAAGCATTGTTATTTTGTGGTACATTTGTTATTGTGAACAATACCTGCGATTTCTGAGGCTTTGCGTAAACAATTGATAGTTCGTAAGACTGATTTGCAGCAGTGAAAGTGAAAGGATAACGATTCTTATAGAGCAAACGATGGCAAGGATGAGAAGATAAGATCGTCGGTGATGGACGTACAGCGGATATAAAAAGTGTACACACCCTGTTAAAATGGTAGGTTTTTCTGATGTAAAAAAATGAGATCACGATAAATAATTTCAAAACTTTTCCCACCTTTAATGTGACCTATAACCTGTACAATTCAATTGAAAAACAAACAAATCTGTTCGGGGGAAAAACATAAAAAATAAAAAACGTACAATAAGCTGGTTGCATAAGTGTGCACACCCTTAAACTAATACTTTGTTGAAGCACCTTTTGATTTAATTACAGCATTCAGTCTTTTTGGGTTCACACCTGCCATCAGTTAAAATGACTCTGATTAACCCCAAATAAATTCAGACATTTACTCAGTTGCATCCTCCAGCAAAAGCCAGGGTTCACAGAGAGCTTACAAAGCATCAAAGGGATCTCATTGCTGAAAGGTATCAGCCAGGACAAGGGGACAAAAACATTTCCATGGCATTAGATATCCCATGGAGCACTGTGAAGACAGTCATCAAGAAGTGGAGAAAATATGGGACAACAGTGACATTACCGAGAACTGGACGTCCCTCCAAAATTGATGAAAAGACAAGATGAAAACTGGTCAGGGAGGCTGCCGAGAGGCCTACAGCAACACTGAAGGAGCTGCAGGAATTTCTGCCAAGTACTGGTTGTGTACTACATGTGACAACAATCTCCCGTATTCTCCATATGTCTGGACTATGAGGTAGGGTCAAAGAAAAACATCCAGGCCTGGATACATTTTGCGAAAAAATACATCAACGCTCCCAAAAGCATGCGGGAAAATGTGTTATGGTCTGATGAAACCAAGGTTGAACTTTTTGGCCACAATTCCAAAAGGTATGTTTGGCGCAAAAACAACACTGCGCATCACTAAAAGAACCCCATACCCACGGTGAAGCATGGTGGTGGCGGCATCATGTTTTGGGGTTGTTTTTCTTCAGCTGGAACAGGGGCTTTAGTCAAGGTGGAGGGAATTATGAACAGTTCTAAATACCAATCAATTTTGGCCCAAAACCTTCAGGTGTCTGCTAGAAAGCTGAAGATGAAGAGGAATTTCATCTTTCAGCAAGACAATGACCGCAAGCTTACATCAAAATCTACAAAAGAACAGCTTCACCAGAAGAAAATTAAAGTTTTGGAACGGCCCAGCCAAAGCCCAGACCTAAATCCAGTTGAAAATCTGTGGGGTGACCTGAAGAGGGCTGTGCACAAGAGACGCCCTCGCAATCAGACAGATTTGGAGCGCTTTTGCAAGGAAGAGTGGGCAAATATTGCCAAGTCTAGACTTGGCAGGCTGATAGACTCCGACCCAAAAAGACTGAATGCTGTAATTAAATCAAAAGGTGCTTCAACAAAGTATTAGTTTAAGGGTGTGCACACTTATGCAACCAGCTTATTGGACATTTTTTATTTTTTATGTTTCCCCCCAAACAGGTTTGTTTGTTTTTCAATTGAATTGTACAGGTTATAGGTCACAGTAAAGGTGGGAAAAGTTGTGAAATAATTTATTGTGGTCTCATTTTTTTTACATCAGAAAAACTGATCATTTTAATGGGGTGTGTACACTTTTTATATCCACTGTATGTTTAAAGAAGCCTGAAAGATTGATATTTAATTTACATTACTGGCATTTCGCAGACGCTCTTGTCCAGAGTGATGTACAGCACACCCAGAGCAGCCTGGGGGACAGTAGGGGATTAGGTGCCTTGCTCAAGGGCACTTCAGCCATTCCTGCTGGTCCAGGGACTCGACCTGGCGACCTTTAGGTCCCAAAGCTGCTTCTCTAACCATTAGGTCATGGTTTTTATTGTAGTCAGTCATTTTATTCCTAATTTATTTTACACAGTCACTAAATATACATAACACACCCTATCCACTATACTTTACGTACATACGCTGTCTTAATGCTGCTTAAATTTGTATAACCTTTACATATCGTAAGGCAAAAATGTTTAAGATCTACAGTCAAAGTGCCATTGACATACCTTGTCAACCCCTTTGGGCGTCCACCTGTAGTATCAGAGGAAGAAATCCATAAAATCAACATAAAATCTTTATAGCCTTCGAATCGCACCAAACTTAATAAATAAATAAGTAAATATAACTTGCCTGAGAACTTCGTCCAGCATGTCGAAAATCGCCTCGCCCGTGCCGATACTGCACACGGGCATGTCTATGATTCTTGACTTCGCCCCTCTGTTTATGTCGAAGATCCGCACCAAAACGGCCAGTCGCTTGTCCGTCTTTTTGTCATTGGATTCGTCGATCATCAAGGAAAATGGCGACGTCCGGCAGTGCTGGATGATCGGTAGTGTAGCTTCGGGGGCCAAGCTCGTTTTGATTATTTGCGTTGTTTTGGTGCGCCTACAGCTGATAGATTTCGCAATCGTACTGTCCGTGCAAATTCGCGGCAACGGTTCTGTCAGGTGGTCCGCAACGGCTAGCGGCAAATTGTGCTGAGCAATAAAATTACAGATCGTAACTTCTGCCCTTATTACACTTGTTGGTTGATCATCGGTCTTAGGCTTTGCAAACATCGTCATTTGCGGCTGATCCTGTTTCTGGTGCAAATTTCGCTGATGTAGTTTGGACCTCATGTGTTCCCTCACGTCGTAAACTCCAGACGCCGCAACTTTTATATCTCGCACACAAACTGTGCAGTGCGCGTACTCCTCATTTTTCGCCTGAACAATGACACCATTAAATGTCTCCTTCCATTCAGGAAGATACCGCCCGCCGTATCTCATTTTCTTTCTCGGTGTTCCCATTCTTTCACTCAGCAGACGCTATTCAAAATCTCTCAGGTGTAAACAATGTCGCTCTGCACAATGAGAAAATCGTTCGAACAATGACCGTTTGGCGCGTTTAAATGCGGATCGTGCGCATGACCGGAACGAGCGAAGTCTCGCAGTCGCGATACTGCACGAGGCTTGAGGAATAAACATCCGGTTTCACATAGTCTGGGTTATCTGCCCCTGCGTACACGCTGTTCTTTGTCTATAAATCGAGCTTTTGTATGTTTTTGCGACGATCAGCTGACGATGTTCAAGTAAGATACACAAAATAAATTTAGGTCAGAAAATACTGAAAATCCGTAAGACTTTGTTTATACGCCCGTACGCCTTTGAAATGAGCTAAAATCCGTATAATTTCCGGACAATCCGTATAGGTTGACATGTATGCATTGATGTTATTTGTTACTTTATAATATAATGAAATGGAATCATTCACGGGAAATGTGAACCTTATGACACACTATGATGACAGTTTGTGTACTATAAAACAATCTTGTAAATAAACACTGTTGGAACGCAGATGAAAAATTCACCATTTGGTGAAAAATACTGATGAAATGCATAACAGAGTCGACACTTTATTTACACACACATGAAATCTGAGATGAAATTATAGTTAGCACGTAGTGCGCTATTTGTATTCTCATCTCATCTCATTATCTGTAGCCGCTTTATCCTGTTCTACAGGGTCGCAGGCGAGCTGGAGCCTATCCCAGCTGACTACGGGTGAAAGGCGGGGTACACCCTGGACAAGTCGCCAGGTCATCACAGGGCTGACACATAGACACAGACAACCATTCACACTCACATTCACACCTACGCTCAATTTAGAGTCACCAGTTAACCTAACCTGCATGTCTTTGGACTGTGGGGGAAACCGGAGCACCCGGAGGAAACCCACGCGGACACGGGGAGAACATGCAAACTCCGCACAGAAAGGCCCTCGCCGGCCACAGGGCTCGAACCCGGGCCTTCTTGCTGTGAGGCGACAGCGCTAACCACTACACCACCGTGCCGCCCACTATTTGTATTCTATTCCTAGAAGTAAAGATACTGAACTGGGCTTTTTCAGGTTGCTGCGTTGGGACGATTAAGGCTGCATTTAATTTGTACCCATCGCTTGGAAAGTTGAATGAAAAGTGCATCCGTGGTCCTTAAGGTCTAATTATATAGGTTAATGGTATAAAAATACAGACTAAAGGTACAAAAGATGCACACTTGATGGTGTCAAGCTCGAGAGAAGGACACCTACTGATCGGTTCCTTTATATCTGAGAGTGTCGAGTCCAGAGTTGCATTATGTTTTGCCCTGTGTAGTGAGCACTGATAAATAGAAAGACAGTGGAAGAAATTGGAAAGACGTCAAATCAAGCTAAATATCAACATCAGAAATGTTTAAAACACATTACCGTTATGATAACATTGGGATTTTTCACTTTTCTCTGAATTACATTACAAATCCATTGTGTAGCTAACATATAAATACTGAATCTTTAAATGAGGATGGCACGGTGGTGTAGTGGTTAGCGCTGTCGCCTCACAGCAAGAAGGTCCGGGTTCGAGCCCTGTGGCCGGCGAGGGCCTTTCTGTGTGGAGTTTGCATGTTCTCCCCGTGTCCGCGTGGGTTTCCTCCGGGTGCTCCGGTTTCCCCCACAGTCCAAAGACATGCAGGTTAGGTTAACTGGTGACTCTAAATTGAGCGTAGGTGTGAATGTGAGTGTGAATGGTTGTCTGTGTCTATGTGTCAGCCCTGTGATGACCTGGCGACTTGTCCAGGGTGTACCCCGCCTTTCGCCCGTAGTCAGCTGGGATAGGCTCCAGCTCGCCTGCGACCCTGTAGAACAGGATAAAGCGGCTAGAGATAATTGATGGATGGATCTTTAAATGAGAATGCAGTTTTTGAAAGAAATGTCCCCTTCAGCCAGTGCACTCTTCGTTCTCGTGTTTTTATTTTTTTTAATTTCTGTCCTAAACTGCTTTCATAATTGTCATAATGCAGTTTTGTCATAATGCAGTTTTTATATTTGGCATAATGCAGTTATTTCTGTAATCACCCCTACACACACACACACACACACACACACACACACACACACACACACACACACACACAAGTCTTCAGAAAGAAGCGATTGAAACACAGACCCTGATGAAGGAAGAAGGCGTCAATCCCAGGACTCTCAGGCCACTCGAGAGATTCGCTCTGATTATGAGTGCCTTCTATTGTTCATTCGGTTCGCAGGATTTTTTGGCTCTGAGTGAGAAATGAAAATATGACATGTGGTAACAGGCAAAGAGATGGATGGATGGATGGATGGATGGATGGATGGATGGATGGATGGATGGATGGATGGATATGTGCTAAACATACAGATGAATGGATATGTGCCAAACATACAGATGGATGGATGGATGGATATGTGCTAAACATACAGATGGATGGATGGATGGATATGTGCTAAACATACAGATGGATGGATGAATGGATATGTGCTAAACATACAGATGGATAGATGGATGGATGGATATGTGATAAACATACAGATGGATAGATGGATGGATAGATATGTGATAAACATACGGATGGATGGATGGATGGATGGATGGATGGATGGATGGATGGATGGATGGATATGTGCTAAACATACGGATGAATGGATATGTGCCAAACATACAGATGGATGGATGGATGGATGGATGGATATGTGCTAAACATACAGATGGATAGATGAATGGATATGTGCTAAACATACAAATGGATGGATGGATATGTACTAAACATACAGATGGATGGATGGATGAATAGATATGTGATAAACAGATTGATGGATGGATGGATGGATGGATGGATGGATGGATGGATGGATGGATGGATAATGTGATAAACATATGGATGGATGGATGGATGGATAATGTGATAAACATATGGATGGATGGATGGATGGATGGATGGATGGATGGATGGATGGATATGTGCTAAACATATGGATGGATGGATGGATGGATGGATGGATGGATGGATGGATGGATATGTGGTAAACATGGATAGATGGATGAATGGATATGTGGTAAATATACAGAAAGATGGATGGATATGTGCTAAACATACAGACAGATGGATGGATGGATATATGGTAAACATATGGATGGATGGTAAACATACAGACAGATGGATGTAGAGATGGATATGTGGTAAACAGACGGATGGATGGATATATGGTAAACATACAGACAGGTGAATGGATGGATGGATGGATGGACAGACTGGTGGGTGGGTGTTTGAATAGATGAATAGACAGACACAGACAAATGGGTGGTTGGTTCGATGAATGAATGGATAGTAAGATGTGTGGATGGATGGGTTGTTTTGATGCATGATTGGATGGACAGACAGATATTTTTTAAATATATGGATGGATGGATGGATGGATGGATGGATGGATGGATGGATGGATGGATGGATGGATGGACAAACTAGTGGGTAGGTGGTTGGTTGGATGGATGAATGGACAGACAGGCAGATGGATGGGGTATTTAGATGCATGTTTAGATAGACAGACAGACATGTTGTCACTGGACAAACAGATGGTTGGATAGATAGATAGATAGATAGATAGATAGATAGATAGATAGATAGATAGATAGATAGATAGATAGATAGATAGATAGATAGATCACACCAGTCACATGAGTTATTGAAAGCGGTGTGTGACTGGAGACGTTCTCTCCTCTGGAGCTGGTGCTGACACTCTCTGCTCCGCCTGTCCGTCTGTCTCCGAGCGCTCATCGCTCATTCTGTAAAATATCCATTAGGATCCTCCAGGCTGGGACGCTAATGACAGGAGCAGACGGATTTTGAGGTCGAACATTCCGTCTCGCTGATTAGCGTGCGAGGTGAGAACGCTGGAGGCTAATTACCCTGAGTTATTGTCTGCAGAGCTTTTACACAGTGCTAACCGGCTCCATCAAAACAGCTGGAGTGTCCCAGAGCAGGCCTGGCTTTGTTTATCAGGAGACAGTGCCTGTGTTTCTGAGAGATCTCTCAATGACAGGTACTGATTAGCACGTCGGCTAACGAGCAGAGGTCTGTTTGTGTTGTTTCTTTTTGTGTGCAGCACACAGAAGGTGGAATGCATTTGAACAATGAGCGAGATGACGCCGCGGTGTGCGCTCGATCCGCACGACCCATCTGTTTGTTAGTGATTGCTTTTGTGGCAACGTGGTTTCACAATTTTGAGAAAAGGCACGAGTGTTTAAGGTCAGGGTTAGAGTCACAGTCTGTAGCTTTTCTTATGGTTTATTTAAATGAAATAATTTTAATATATTCAAATCCATAGCAAATGAGCTCAGGTTCTTTTGTGGAACAAATAAAGGGAAACTCTAGATCCTGAGATGGTTGGTGGACTGTACTTCACATCACACTCCCTAACTCTGTCTCGGGTTCAAGGAAAATGGACAGATTGAGCAGTTTGAGCTGCCAGGAAGGATGTAGTAACTCATATAAATCACTCTTTACAAACGTGGTGAGCAGAAAAGCATCTCAGCATGCAACATTGGGTTCCAGCCAAGAACAGGAGTCTTAGAATTGAGAACGAGTTCCTGTTAAAGTGGATGGTGAGTGTAAATCGTACAGACCTGGTGTGTGCTTCTGCGTGTGTGTGTGTGTGAATGTATGTAGCAAGGTATTGTGGGAGAGAGAGAGGAGGAAAGGAAAGGAGAGGAGCAAGTGAGTGAGCGAGTGAGCGAGCGAGTGAGTGAGTGAGCAAGAGGCTATAAGTACTTTGCTTTCGGTTGGTTTGTGAAATCAATGGTGTGTGGCAGTGTGATCGATGAAAGGGCTTAGGAAAAGGGAGTGGGCTAATGGGCAGGTCAGTGGCTCCGGCTCTGCCTCGGCTCTTTCGGCTATTACCACTACATCTGTTAATAGTCCCCTCTCCTCGCTCCTCGCTCCTCACTCGCTCCTCCCGGCAAAGAGAAAGAGAGAGACGGAGAGAGCTGCTCTCGATGTCTGCCTTCTTCACAGGACCGAATGCAGAAGGGTTGCGCTTCATTTCTTTTTTTTTTTTTTGTTGCTGTTGTTGTTTTGTTTTTTATTTCTTACATTCACAATCCACACCTCTTTGGGACTCCACTGATATCGATACGAGACCTAGAACTCCGATGGCACTCGTCCTCCGTCTTATACATGGATGATGGATGATGGATGTTGGTTAAGCGAGCCATGCCGCTATACCGTAGTGTTCTTTTAATCCTTTATTTATTTATTTTTGAGCAATTTAGCAGCATATTTGAGGAAAATGTTAATAGGTTAAATGTTTTCCATTGACATTCTGCAAACATTAGCCAGAGCCAAAGATGTTAGCTTGTTTGTTAGATAAGCTCTATTTATTTATTTATTTATTTATTTATTTAACACTGTATTTAAGAAAAGTTAGACACCATAGATGGTGTAGTGGTTAGCGCTGTCGCCTCACAGCAAGAAGGTCCGGGTTCGAGCCCCGTGGCCGGCGAGGGCCTTTCTGTGCGGAGTTTGCATGTTCTCCCCGTGTCCGCGTGGGTTTCCTCCGGGTGCTCCGGTTTCCCCCACAGTCCAAAGACATGCAGGTTAGGTTAACTGGTGACTCTAAATTGAGCGTAGGTGTGAATGTGAGTGTGAATGGTTGTCTGTGTCTATGTGTCAGCCCTGTGATGACCTGGCGACTTGTCCAGGGTGTACCCCGCCTTTCGCCCATAGTCAGCTGGGATAGGCTCCAGCTTGCCTGCGACCCTGTAGAAGGATAAAGCGGCTAGAGATAACAAGATGAGATGAGATGAGACACCATAGAGACAGAAATGACTTAAGCGTAATAGATCAATAGATGACATTGTCATCAGTGCTTAATTTGTGAAGTGGGAGGTCCTGGTCCGGAACGCAGGAGGTGGGTGGGTCCGGCGACTCAAAAAAAAAAAAAGGCGGGGGGTTATCAAATCCTGGACAACGCTCAGAATGTTCTCCAAACAGGCACTCAAGTTCACTCTCGCTCTCCACACATACCGGTACGTTAAGGCAGGGGTCGGGAACCTTTTGGCTGAGAGAGCCATGAAAGCCACATATTTTCAAATCCATTTTCGTGAGAGCCATATATAAAAAGTGACGCTGAATACAACTAAAATGCATTTTTACGTATGACCAACAATTTGAGTGTAATATATTCTTTTTCATAATGAAGAGGCTCTTGACATGCCGTCTTCCTCCTGTCCCCCGCTGAATATTTTGACGCAAACCTAGCTTGGCGTGTTTCGAAGTGCCGCTTTATTTCATTGTTTCATCGATGCAATCTTGTCATTGTATAGGCCAATTGGACACAAAGCAGAACCCTCTCACCCCACAAAGGCGAATTCCTCTGTCCATTCCTGTTGAAATGTACGGTAACCTACCAGTCACCTTTTTTCCCTTTTCGTCATGTTCTTTGTCAAAAGGCTTTTGACAGCTAACTGACTTTTTCATTAAATGGAGGTGGTACACTTGCAGCAGGTGCTGGTGCAGTGTCACTGTGTCCAACGTCGTCCATTTTAGGTCGTTTAGGATCCGACTGTCCTGGGACTTTGAAAAATTTTAGTAAGCTTTCTTATTTTTTTGCCATTTTTTCCACAGCGCAAGCTAACGGCTACAAAAAACCCGGTGTTCTATTGAGCGGAAGTATACATCCCATGTCCCCCCCCTCCCCTTTCACATAGATCTTGTGGATGTCATAGGAGAGAAATCAACAACAGATATCAAAATCAAAACCGAACACTAAACAAATTTTTATTTACTTATTTATTTAATTTATTGTTTGATTTTTTTTTCACTTTGTGATGGTCACGGAGGTGATCTGATCCATTTAAATAGCTGCCGGAACACCGAATGAAATGAAAATAGCTGCCGGATCCGACGACGGAGGTTCTGGATCTTGTTCCGTCATGTTCCGGCTCAAATTAAGCCCTGATTGTCATTGACTTGGATTCACTTGATATCCTATAGATAACATAGACGTTAACGAAAAAGAAATAAATGACAGTAGTAACAGGAAGAAAAAAAATCTATCATAAAATTGAACAAAAAATATTTCCAAATTATTTACACCGATGCGTTGTTTTCACGGAAAAACAATCCCGACGGCGCTTGTGAATGCTGCGAGAGATTTGCACTGTTTTACTAGGTCACGGTTTATCAAGGTGGGTTGGTTTTTTTTTTCATTTATTGGTAAAATTTTTATTAATTAAATTAATTACACTTTTATTCATTAAAAAATGAGAACATTCTCTGCAGAATATAAGTATGGTATTATATACAGGCGGCATGGTGGTGCAGTGGTTCTCACTGTCGCCTCACAGCAAGAAGGTTCCGGGTTCGAACCTCACAGCCGACGGGGGCCTTTCTGTGTGGAGTGCGCATGTTCTCCCCGTGTCTGTGTGGGTTTCCTCTGGGTGCTCTGGTTCCATCCACAGTTTAAAGACATGCAGATTAGGAAAAATACCCAGCCAATGGGGTTCCACAAGCCAATGCATACTTGGTGCCAGTCCCAAGCCCGGATAGATTGGAGAGGGTTGCGTTGTGTCAGGAAGGGTAAAAACCTACACCAAATCAAATATGTGGATCTAACAGGAGCAGCTGAAAGAAGAAGATAAGTTAAAACTGTATTAATCCCGAAGGAAATTCTTGTGCCAGAAATCGCTCACAGTATGTTAAAATACAACAGTACAAGCTGAAAATAAACTGTATGTAAAATAAAACTGTATAAGAAATAACTGCCTGGAAAAAAAACAGTGCCCAATAAAATAACAATAGAATAGCAAGAGAAATATTGTAGGTTACATAAAGGGCTAAACTACAAAATTAAGATGGGGAGGGAACAAAAAAAGTGCCTAGATCGTTTGCTTTCTAACAATAGAAATAAGGTAAGTTATGGAAGAGACTAACCTGATGGTGAAATCGAGTCCGAGCCCAGTCTCAAGTCCCCAATGTTCAAGTCCAAGTCTTTAAAAAAGATTTTGAGTCGAGCCCGAGTCCAAGACTCCACCCGCACCGTTTGACGGTGTCTCTTTCAGCGCCATTAGCATTAGCTTGTTCCTGAACATGACGTACGGTATGAACAGGTGAATGTGCTTCTCTTTATCAGCGAGTGTGAAGTATTCTGTCAGAGATGGTTGCGAGACGGGTGTAAGTGCAGAAGGTGTGTTTATTAATACAAGTGAAGACGGTAAACGATCCAGAACGGCAGGCAAAATCGTAAAACAGTGAAACAGGCAATAGGTCAAGCGAGGCACAAACAGGCTATCGTAGACTCGGCAGAATCAAAGACGAGAAACAGGAAATCAGGAAACCAAACAAGTAAATAAGGCTCAGTAATGTGTCAGCAATTCAACTCAATACTTCACAAAGTAAGTATGTTTTCACAGTTTTTATATCGGCGCACTGATTGCGCCTTAATCCTGTGCAGATGTGAATCGTTTACAGTGCATGCGCGAGACTCCGCTTGGCGCGCCTGAGAGTCTATCTGATGCACGCAGCAAGGCGCGCAGGTGTGCACAAAATTAGTATAAAAATTAATGTCAATATAAATATCTTATGACAAGTTATTATGGTATGTTATAAAAAAAATTAAGAAAAAATCCGAGTCCTCGTCTCCAATTGACGAGTCAGAATGCAGTTAATGCACGAGCCCGAGTCCGAGTCATCAGTGCTCAAGTCAAGTCACGAGTCCTTAAAATTAGGGCACGAGTCGGACTCGAGTACGACAATCCTGGTGAAAGTAAATATTGCACATGATGTTGGGGAAAAAAACAATATTGCACATGACAACTCAGTATATTGCACATGATATTGGTATTACTGTTTGATTGATTGACCAATCAAAGATGAAGAAGAAGATAAAGAAGATACACCATATATACCCCATCAACTCGGATTTCCTACTCAGGACCTCTGGACAGTTTCCTCATCTCCAAGTTCAGCGAGTGAAATCAACATGGCTGCTCTGAGCATCAACAGCAAACCAAGAATCTATTATTATTATTAATATTATTATTATTATTATTATTAGCTTTAGACCAATCCACATACAGTACAGACATATCTCATCTCATTATCTGTAGCCGCTTTATCCTGTTCTACAGGGTCGCAGGCAAGCTGGAGCCTATCCCAGCTGACTACGGGCGAAAGGCGGGGTACACCCTGGACAAGTCGCCAGGTCAGTACAGACATATTTGCTTGTTAAATCTGTCACACTGACCACACAGATCACTGTTTTTTTGAGGAAAACATACATCATACATCACTCATCCACTCGTCAGGGTTACCTGGCTAGCTTATACATGACTTTCAACCACGTGATCAAAGTGTGCTACGTCATGAGCGTCCGCCATGATGGCGGATATACAAAGCAACTAGGATGGCAGCCGCTGAAAGCGTGTCTGTAAACAATGCTGAATTTTCTCAGTATTACCACCATTTGAACGCTCGAGCGAAGACTCAATACAAAGAGAAGATAGATGTGTGTCATTTTGACCCATATTATTTTAAAAAGTCAGACTTTTCTGAAGATAAGACGCTTCTACCAACCATCGAGTACCCAGATATCACGTTCTGTCTGGTTTGGCTGCTGAAGAATCGAGTCCGACCTTGGACGAAACACGGCCCGTTTTCTGACTGGGTGCCCAGTCTGGATTGTTTCTATCGTATAATTTTGCTGGCGCTCCTAGAAGCGAAATGGTAATACACGTGTTAAAATTATAACAACGACCGAGTGAACCATGACAAGAGAGAACGCTCATTTTATAGCAAAATTCTAGCAACACGAAAGAAAATTCTTCCATGATATTATCGAGAGAGATTTTGAATCTCACCTGAGATAAAATGATCACTGCAAACACGAGCTGTTTTGGTTTTAGTCTCTGTTAGATCAGCCCTGCCGATGTTGTTCAGCCGCGCTCGCAGAGCATTTTTTAACATAGTTACTGGGAGACCAAATGGTTTGGTCTCCTAGTCAATGCCAAACCAGCTTCACTGGGAGACCAAATTTTAAACCAAGTTATGTCTTATCATTTGGTTCAATCAGTTGCAATTAATTAACCAAGTACCATGTAAGTATACATTTAAAGGACATGGGACATGAAACATAAATGCACGCTATATCAGTTTCTTTCCATTAAAAATATGAAATAATTGCATCAACAAATACAAAATTTTCTATTAAATTCAGCAAAATCGTTATATTCGTGATGATTATATGGCATTTCTGCTCGAGCTCCGATATGCATATTTTACAACCGGAAGAGCCGCTGTCACGTGATCATACGTCACAAAAACTTTCGGGTACAGCACAAGCGGGTAGATGAATATGGAGAAGTGTGAATCGTGATGATGACGAATGCGACAAAATAGTTTTTGTGTCTTGGATGACAAGAAAATTGTTTCGTTTTTAGAGTGTTTAACGTACATTGAACATCATGGTGTATTGAGACCTCCCAGTCAGTCAGACGCGCTGTTACTCCTGTTAGCAATGTAGCTAGGCTCAGCATGGCCAATGGTATTTTTTGGGGCTGTAGTTAGATGCGACCAAACTCTTCCACGTTTTTCCTGTTTACATAGGTTTATATGACCAGTGACATGAAACAAAGTTCAGTTACACAAATTGAAACGTGGCGATTTTCTATGCTATGGAAAGTCTGCACTATAATGACAGGCGTACTAACACCTTCTGCGCGCTTCGACAGCGCATTGATACCTTCACTCGGAGTTGTACCATTATTTTTTAGACAGGGCGGACGGACCAGGGCATTCGCCCGCCTGGCCGTGCCCGACGCTCTCGGCCGGCTTGGGAGGCAGACGGCAGCCCCTCCTGGAAGTGTGGTTTTACCATGGGCCTCATGCGGTAAGGATTAGTATTATAATTTTGGGTGTATCAATTATTGATTATCATAATTCTGACTCGTTTCGCCATTTTGAATGTTTTCATCTCGGACTCTGGAAGCATTGTATCTCAATCAATCTCGAAAAATATCAGCAAAAAAAAACTAGCTTGCAACGGACTTTAGCTAGATCTATGATGAACTTTCAATGTCTGATACAAAAATAATACTTCTTTCAACAGATCATTAGCCTTTGAGCAGAATTGTTTTTAACTTACCAGGAAGTGTTATCGAGCCGACCGCTTTCAGTTTCATGGGGGCTGAATGAACTCTCACTCTCAGAATCATCTGACCCGTCAGAGTAAAGACAAGATCCATGTTCATGTGAATTTCCAGCTATCGGTTCGAATTGATAGGGTCTAACTTCACATCTCTGTGAAACATCGGGAATGTCACTGTCGATGGTGTCCATTTCTGTAACCTGTTTACATTAGATTCCCAAGCGCTGGCTCCTTGGAAAGTTTTTGTGACGTCACGGGTCACGTGACCGCTTAGCTAATTAACGAATCATTGTTTTACGCTGATGTATAAAAAAGTTGAATAATGTGATGATTTTCACATTTTTGACGCCCTGCAGTGATTTAGATGGCATTTCTTATGTCCTTTATACATAATTATACCCAGAAAAAAATCCATGTCCCATATCCTTTAACAAGGAAAACGAAGATCTATGTTATAAGATACACACAAGATCATTTTGGTTAAGAAAAACAAAACTAAAATTTGGTTACTGAGATGGCTGATGTCAGAATCCGATGTCATGTGTAACTTTGAGTGTCTTTGACGTAACATTTGTGCTTGGTAATTGCTCTTGATAGCTGTGTAGTCACTGTAGTGTGTTTGTCTGTATGGTGATTGGTGAACCATTTTGCATCACAGAATATGCCGCAGCGGTGCAGCCGCATGGACTCTGGGGCCTGTTATTGTATTGCCCAGACCAGTTGGTCTCCTAGTGGAAAATCCTTAAAAAATGCTCTGTGCGCTCGTCTCCTCTCCGTACTGAGCCTCAGAGTTTCCTCGCCCTCTTTCTGAATCACGGACGGAATTCTAAAAAAATCGGAACGGTCACGAGTACTGTTGTGACTACAACCATATACAGGACAAAGACATGGCAGAGCTAAAAGAACGCTTAAAGCAGTGGAAAAACAAAGAGAGTCGCGCACACGTGACTTTGTTTTGTATGGAATGTCGCTTGACCCCCCTCGCATTTGTATCTCCACCAACATGGCCGGCATCCGGGTTTCTATTTTGCTTTAACGTCACTTGCAAGTCAAGGATTGCTAACAAAAGCGGCGTAGTGGGTTTTTTTTCCCTCACGTTTTGTACATTCCTGGATTCCAGGTCAAAAACGGTGCAGTTCTTGATGATCGCCATGAGCAGCACTTTTTCAGCTGGGGCGGAGCTTGTAATAATAATAATTTCAATTTATAGAGTGCCTTTCTCAAAACCCAAGGTCAAGTTTATTTGTATAGCGCTTTTAACAATAAACATTGTCGCAAAGCAGCTTTACAGAATTTGAACGACTTAAAACATGAGCTAATTTTATCCCTAATCTATCCCCAATGAGCACGCCTGTGGCGACGGTGGCAAGGAAAAACTCCCTCAGACGACATGAGGAAGAAACCTCGAGAGGAACCAGACTCAAAAGGGAACCCATCCTCATTTGGGCAACAACAGACAGCATGACTATAACATTAACAGTTTTAACATGAAGACAGTTTCGTTGATGTTATAACTCTTCATTGATGGAAACTTGAGTGCAAAACTGTTCATGGGGCCACTTTACAATTATAGGGAGAAAAAACAAGTCCACCAAATAGAGGTCAGGATATCATTCCAATGGTGTAGCAGCCAGAGTCCCACCAAAAGGCGCACGAAAACAAGTCCCACACAGCCCAGCCCAGCACAGCCGCCGCGACGGCACCGGGCAACATCACTCGGAACACCACGCCATGGATCCACAAAGCGAGCACAGACGCACCGCCACACAGAGCGCTGGTATGTCCCAAACTGCCTGCACAGCCGCCGCGACGCCACCGAGCAACATCGCTCGGAACATCACGCCAAGCACTAAAGCGCTGCTTCACAGAGCGCTGGACAACCATGATGTTAAAATGAGCAACGAGCTCACTGCAGTCCATAGCAAGGAGCACAGCCCTTACAGAAAAAACACATGAATTTCACACGTGATCACATGTTCCCAAATGTGGTACTGTAGCATGTGGAATACATGGTATCAGATTTTGTAACATGTAGAGCACATGTGGAAAACACGTTACCACATGTGATTCACATAAAATTGGGCCAAAACCACGTTTCCCATGTGCAAAACACATTTTCCACATATGAGAAATCACACGTTAATGTGCAAAAGTCACATGTGAAGTTCATGTGGCATCACTCACGGCAAACCAAGGCCTGGAGGGAACCGACGCCCAAAACTGGGTCCGGAGCTACTGCACACCACAACCGGCGGACAAAAACACTCAAACATCAAACGACACAAACAAACACACACACAAAAAAAAAAAAAAGGAGAGAAAATAAATTAAAAAGCTCCGGTGAGAAGCAGCAGCAGCCAGAATGCGCATGACGCACTCTCAAACGGAAACGGAGTAAATTAAATCTTGCTTCCATTTAAAAAAATTAATTAATTAAAATGTGAGCTCTAGTGCATGGTCATATTGTGTATCACTTTTCTTTAAAATAATATGATTATAATTATTATCAGGCCCAGAAACACTTTCGCGACATTCGAAATGAAACCTATGAATAAAAAGACGGAGTTCGGAGTCAGACAGACGGACTCTGTTTCCATTCTGGAGCTCTAATGCAGTTAGCTATCTCGTTCAGGATCTATTGGATGCTTCCGCCTCTCTCTCTCTCTCTCTCTCTCTCTCTCTCTCTCTCTCTCTCTGAGAGGTAGCATATGGTGTCAGTACGGCTGGGTGTTTACAGAGACATGTACTGTAAATACTATGCAGATTACAGAGCTGCATTCTCATAATCCCTTCAAAGCAACACCTTCTGTGCAGGCCTTTGTCTGTCCTGTCGTTGGCTCATCCTTCTCTCTCGCTTTGAGGATTAACTGAGAGGTGATTAGTCATATGTTGCCATCCATCACTGAAGAGCTGCTTCTTTGCTCTGTCTTTGAACAACTATGATGACCTCTCGATCGACCTCGGGTTCAGGCTGTGTGTGTGTGTGTGTGTGTGTGTGTGTGTGTGTGTGTGTGTGTGTGTGTGTGTGTGTGTGTGTATCTTTGATGTAGTGTGTGTAGTGAGAAATGGACTGCCTCTTCAGCAGCCAGGCAGAGCACTGGGTCAGAGAGGAAGGTTAATGATAGCAAGGCCCTCATCTCTAATGTCTGCTTCTGCCTCTTCTCACTCTCTCTCACACACGCACACTCTCACAATCCGGTACAAGATAAAAGCACACCGACAAACACCTTTGCTCTCTGTTAAAACACACCACATCGATCCTAACAATTCCTGTGAAGCTTTGAAGTATGTCACTCACATCCATCTTTTGTTATTAGCCTTTAATCGAATGTTCTTTTTCATAAAGACGGGAAGAAAAAAAATTCCGAGTGAATATCCGGGACGGTTGGAATTCTGTATCCAAAAAAGCAAACTGTCTTTGGCTTACTGCTAGCTATCGTAGCGGTCTGCACTGCAAAACATAAAAATCTTAGGAAGTTTATTTGTCTATTTTCAAGTCAAAACATCTAGCCACCCTTATTATAAGACATAATTGCCCAACAAGCAAAACCTCATTTAGCTAGAAACCAGGGCTTTGAACCAGAATTTTTTTCCTATTGGTTCGTTCCGAACAGAAACGGAATTTTAACGTTTCCGGTTTTGGGTTCCACCATTAAATAGACGTTCCCGAACCGGTTAGAACAAAAAAATTTCGTTCCCGGAACGGTTAATTACGTTCCCTGTCAGCGGTTTAACAAATGGCTATAAAATTATGTCTCTGTCTCATCCAGCTTAAGCCAAATGTAGGCTAATTCTATTACAACCTTCATTAAATAAGACAAGAAATAATTCAAAACAATTATTATTTCAAATGTTGGCGATTTGGATTCTCAGTATGTCTTCCCATCTACACAAACAGAAAAAGTGCCAAAAATGAAAGATAATTCGTTTAGTGTGTTACCAAAGGCTAGTCAGGCCCTATAGAGGGGCTACCACATGACGTCACCGCGCCGCGAGATTTTGTTAGGCGCCATATTGGAAGACCAAGTACACATCTATGCAAGTACATACATACATAAAACAAACTACACCTGAAATGTAGCCAGGGCCGGTTCTGCCCTAACCTGGACCCGGGTGCAACATCGCGCAACACCCCCCCCCCCCCAAAAAAAAAAACAAACAAACAAACACCAGTCTAAATCAGGGCAACCATCACATAACTATAACTATAAACATTTTATATCAACTATTTTAACTAAATGGGCTATAATAAATAAGCCTGCAGGCAGCCACGGCGGGCTGCCTCAGAAAAGTAACCATTTGTCCTACCTTAAAACTCGTTTTGCATTTTCTGCCTCCTTTTTTGTATTTTCGACCCTCCGTTTATTTTCTTTCCTTTTCTGAAAACCCGATTTGTGTCCAGACATTTTGTTCTGCTACCAACGAACTAACTCGTCAGGTCTCGTCTCTCGAGCCCGCGATGATTCCCGTGGGAAGGGCAACAACTGATACATTTTTACAAACAGCCAATAGGGAGGTTGCATCGTTCAGGCTCTTCTTTGCTCAGACACTCAGTAATGGAGACGTGATAGCAGTCCACCTTCCCGCTCTCTCCATTCAGTCAGCGAACGTCACACAGGAAGTGAACCCCAGCGGGTCATAGAAACTTGCGCAGGAGAAGAATGGCTTTTTTATTTGTAGGCTACGGAAACTTTGAGGAACGAAATAAAAACCGGTATTAACCGGTTACCATTATTTTTAATAAGCGTTTCTGTTCCGGAACATAAAAAATAATAAAGTTTCTGGTTTCGTTTCTGTTCCATGTGAAATAGAAAAAGTTCCCGGTTTTCGTTTTCGTTCCTTGAACCGGTTCAAAGCCCTGCTAGAAAGGCTAGTTTTTAGACAGTCCATCTTGAAAATCTTGTCTAGACAAAATGTCTTGAAAAAGTCTTATTTGGAGCACCTTTGAAAATAAAACAAGTTTTTTTTAAAACAAGTAAGTACATTTTGGACATTTGTCAAATGCGGTTCATCTTGTTTCAAGAAAAAAAAAAAAAGTACTGTATGCTTGTTTTGGGAATAAATGAACTTTACTGAAATCTTTGAATCTAGTGGCCTCAAAATGCATTGTCGTGGCTCAGGTGGATAAGGTGCCATACCATAAATCCGGGGACCTGGGTTCAATTCCGACCTGAAGTCATTTCCCAATCTCTCCCGCTCATTTCCTGTCTCTACACTGTCCTATCCAATAAAGGTGGAAAAGGCCCCAAAAAAATCTTTAAAAAAAAATGACTTGATTGGCTAAATGTAAGAAGTACGATCTTGTTATAAGAACTATTTTGATTATTTTGAGTTAATCAGATCTCGCAAAATAAGTTCCCCAATCTTATTTTGGAATTATTTCATCTAAAAACAGGTTAGATTTTTCATCTTACTTTAAGAAATCTTACCATGTCAAATTTGACTAGTTCCATTGGCAGATTTTTTTCACCTGATTCAAGCAAATATGTAGCCTAGTAAACTAGACCCACCCGCCTAGCGGCAAAAAATATTTTTGCCTACGAGTGGGTCTAGCCTCGGACCATATCAACAACACACCCCGGGCATCAAATCGTGCCCGCCAATCACAACGCAAGGTTTTTGTTTGGATTCTTTGGGCGGGCTTTTGCAGGAGTGACGACAAAGCTGCGCGACGCTGGAGAAAGCGCAACAGGAAAGATGGCTACGGCTAGTGAACAGCGCGTGTTTGACTCCGCTTTGGAATCAGTTTTAGAAGAATTAGACTTGGAGTTTTCGTTGAAACATGAGCAGGAAGAGGCTCTCCGCTCATTCCTTTTCAAGAAGGACGTTTTCGCTGTTTTGCCGACCGGCTATGGCAAAAGTCTGATCTACCAGCTGGCTCCGCTCGTAACCAAAAGGATGGGGCTAGTTTGTGCAGTACGAAGAATTAATAAACAGCTTTGAAACATTACTTTTTGATTGTTTCTTATTTTCCCGTTATTTTAAATTTAAGGGAAATTATTTCACCAAACACCACTAAATAAAAACTCTCAAAAACAGTTTAAGCAAACCCTTGAAAAACACTTGAAAAAAAAAAGTGTATGTTAAGTATGTGGTACAGACTCCAAACTTGTGGTCATTATCTCCAAACTTCTTAATATCTAGAACCTGTTTATTAATTAATACGCATTTTGAAAAATTATTTATTTCAAGGCCTCCCCCACTGCTTTCTGTCGCTCTGACTACGTCACAGTCACTGTTGCGCTGATTGGTCAGAGCGTTGGCCTATACGCACAGAGACAGTTTGAAAGACAGCGGGTTGTTCCTCCCACACCCTTCGGAAATGTCTACGACCGAGACCAGACTAAATATTCACATTTAGTCTGGCTTGCCAGGCTAGCAAATATGCTTTGTTTTAATCTTTTATTTCTTATTTTTGAAAGGCCATTTTTTGCAGTCTGTGAATTAGTTCGGTGTTGCCATAGAAATGCTTTACTCCTGTCTCGGGAATCAATTATATTTTGCTCTACAGCTTGTTGACATGCTAACACACCCAAGGCTAATAGATTACTAGCTTCAATGAAATTCGTAGCGTAGTCCGAATACCAAATGGATCACGTTTCATGGACTGCGCCTTCGCTAACGAGACGAAACTCGCTATAACTAGCATTCAGATACTGTTGCAAATAATCAGTACTCAGAAGTGGGCCTCCGTTATCCTCTTTCCATCTTTGCATTTTCTTTGCATCTTAATTGGTAGTTTTCCCCCACCCTGGCACTAATGTAGTAACACAGCACCAAGACAGGAAACCTAAGACCCCAGGGGCCTGTGGGAACCGTGGCCCTTTCATATTCCCTCTTTCTCTAGGGCCCTTTGAGGATTAACCCAGTCTGGGGAAAGCCCATTGGTGTAATGGTGTAAGTAGTGCACTTGGTTAACAAAAGCGAGCGAGCGTGAAGCTTTAAGGACTCTTAATACGTAGAATAGGCGCTATTTTGCATAGGATGTAAGGATAGTGTACAGACTGTATTTCATATTTGATCACGGGTCTCAGCAAGGGGGTCCAGCGGAGGATAACGAGGGGCTCTCGGCTGACCGCAGGGTTCCCGGCTCTTTTTTTTTTTTTCATTCTTCTTGTTTTCTCTGAAAGCCTGATACTTGTTGTGTGTACAAAGGAAGAGAAGAGGGGGAGGTCTGATCCGTGAGCAGGGGGCAGCGGACAAAAAGCGAAAGGTGAAGGAGGCATTCTGATCCTGAAAGACAAAGGAGAAGAAGAGGCCCACATGCTTTTTACTATGCCTAGCAATGCTTCATCTCTATCCACACACACACACACACACAGCCACGTGACTGCGCGATCGAGCGTTTATGCTCCTGCATCATGCACTAGTGCCATGGTTTTGCCTCAGGACCCACATTTGTCCTTTATCATTAAGTCACGACCCAGAAGAATTTCTAATGTGCGTCGTTTATTTTGCGAAATGAATATGTTCCGTGCTCTCAAAAGCAAATGACAAAAATAGGAAACGAGTGAAGACACGGTGGAAAAAACTTCAGACATAAAATGTAGATTCTTCAAAAATCTAATATGGTATTAATAATCATTATACGTACAGGACACTTTTTTGGTGGAATAAAAACGTGTTCTATTCCCTTCTAGCAAGTTTCATTCATAGCATGCAATATCGTTAGCATATCGCTTATCCTGTGTGTATTATCGTACGTCACTCTACCCAATGGAGAATGAGCGTTGAATATGATTTAAGATATTGCACGTCGGAGACGTAAAACGTCTGTACTAGCTAGCGAGCAAGCGAATGGGACAATTTATAAACAAACATGGCTGCCAGGTTTGCTTCGTTAAATATTTGGAGATAATTTTGACGCGTTGAACACTTGAAAGGAATGTGTATGTACAATAAGAAGAATAATATTGGCTGGCATTTTTTTGTAGTATATCAGATATATTCCATTCAGCTACTCGTTTTCGGCTCGTTTATGGAATCAATTTTGTGCCAAAATGTTCATACAATACTTTTGAAATATCAAACAAAAACGACAAATCAAAATACAAAAAAAGAAAAAAAAGTCAATTTTTTTAGACTGGCAAACAAATTATTCGTGTAATCGTGCAAAATATCAGTCTGTTACTCTTCAGAAACCTTTTATTTTTGTTCCGCATCTTTCTCAGTTTTGTTTGACGTAATTTATTTTGGTTGCGATTCCAGCTTTCTCGTTTGCGCTCCCTGACTTTTTGCTTGCAGTTTTGGCACAAACTTCCCGTGTGGGTGGGCTGTCCAGGAATGCATTCCCATTGGCTAACTTGTGTTTGACTGACAGCTACGCTCAGCCATTCCCTACTCGGATTCTGGCGGACTGTTTGACGAGTGACCGATCCATTGACGGTAAACAAGGATGGAGTGGACTTCAGTGGCGACTATGATATTGAATTTACACTTTGTTGAATTAATTGAATTAAATGAAATGGCCGCAACAGCCTCCGGGGGAATGGCTGAGCGTAGCTGTCAGTCAAACACAAGTTAGCCAATGGGAATGCATTCCTGGACAGCCCGCCCACACGTGAAGTTTGTGCCAAAACTGCAAGCAAAAAGTCAGGGAGCGCAAACGAGAAAGCTGGAATCGCAACCAAAATAAATTACGTCAAACAAAACTGAGAAAGACGCGGAACAAAAATAAAAGGTTTCTGAAGAGTAATAGACTGATATTTTGCACGATTACACGAATAATTTGTTTGCCAGTCTAAAAAAAATTGACTTTTTTTCTTTTTTTGTATTTTGATTTGTCGTTTTTGTTTGATATTTCAAAAGTATTGTATGAACATTTTGGCACAAAATTGATTCCATACTCGTTCAGTATCATGCTAGCTGAATGGAATATATCTGATAGACCAGGGAAAAAATAGCCAGCCTATTTAAATAATATTTTCATATACAGACTGTTATCAGGCATTATTTAACAATTATTCACCGAAGGTGAAATGAAGATCGATGAATAATATCCAAGATGAAGTCGAGGTTATTATTCACTGATGATCACTGAGTCTGAGGTGAATAACTGTTCTAGTATAAATACGCAGGCGATTATTATTATTTTTTTAATGTATAAAAAAATCATTTATTTAAAACTTCAAAATCAGCATGCAAATGTAATAACGGTGCGGCGCAGATTTGTGTCACTGATCTACCGAGTCGCATAAAATACTTTGTTTTGAAATCGAGAAAATAAATCGCAATCCCACCTTAGCTTTGAATAGCTTTAAACCAAACTTCGTAGCATCTTTAGTGCTTTTAGGAACAGCGTTCATTTTCTTTCATCATTTGTAATTCTTCCTCACGCCATTTTGTCGAGTCGCTCGAGGTGATTATCGAGAAATGGTCTGAATTTCTCGACCAATCAGCGTGCGTGATTTTCTATAATCACCTGCGTATTTGTGCTAAAACATGATACTGACACTCCATCAAGCTTAGTTCACATGCTTGCCCGTGTCAAAAGACATAAACAGTCTTTAAGCTCCTGATACATCAGCATTCGTCCTCAGTGTAAGTAAAACGCATGTAAAGGAGAACTGAAGGCAAATTTTATATGATCAAAATTCTATTATCTCTTTTTATTAAATACCGGAACGCATTTTTGATCGCTATTTTGTCGCTGCTATAGCAAGTTATGAGTGTTTGAAATATGCTCTGTAATATATCAGTCCATATGTCAAAGCAACGGCCGTAAACGAGATTCGTCGAGACCTGTGCGAGACATCGTAGGACGGAAGTAAAACGTACAGCAGAAATCAAAGTGACCGACATCTGTCAACGTTGTCAAAAGACGTGCGCGCCCTTTTTTGAATGCTGAAGCCGGAAGTTGTGTTTGTTTTGATGGCAATCAGGAAAGTTTGAAAAAAGTCGGCAGTAATCGTCATTTAAACTCGTTTTTGTTCAAAATTTTGTTTGGAAAACAGTTTTCAAAATGGCGGCACTGACACTTCACGTTTCGAAGTCTCGCACAAGTCTCGTGAAGATCGCGTGGATAAGCGACGCCTGCCGTGGACCAAACGAACCAAATTCAACACGGCTAAAAACCGAATAGGCCGATAAGTATAATATTTAATTGCAATTAGTTGCCAATACGAGTCACGGTATAAGGTTACTAAAACCGAAAACGTAATTGAATAACACATTAATTAAGAAATAAAGCAAGTTTAAAAATGACTTCAGTTCTCCTTTAAAGCTACAGAATTTAAGGTTAGAAAAAATAGTATTGTGCGACGTTTGTGTACGAATTTCAAAGCAGAGGTTCTTCTGAATCCTTTTCCAATGCTGTGAAAAGCAGTGGATGATAAAATAGTACAGACATCCACTTGTATACTATACTGACGTATTGCTTAGTACTGTAGTGCGACATTAAATCGGAGAATAAAGTTACGCCTGCTGTCGTTTTTGATGTTTCACAAGTACTCGAGAGGTGTTACAAGAATAGAAACTTTATTGTATGCTTAAATGAGAGCAAAAACTCTTCTTTAACAAGGGCGTGTCTTTGAGACGGATTATTTCACGCGATCTGGCTTAAAGACAACGAACAGAGAAAGTGTAGTGAAGTACAAGTCTGGTCTCTGTGTCAAATCTTAATTAAAAGTAGAAGTACGGAGCCAAATATTGACTTGAGTGAAAGTGAAATGTTAAAGAAAATACTTTTTTTTTTTGTCGCATCAAATATTCTGCAAACTCACAATATTTGTCGATATAGTACAAATCATGTTTATTAACCCTGTTGGAATTCAAGAGGTGGCATTAGAAGTGAAAACGAAGCTAGCTAACAAATTTGTCATGATATGCTTCTTTAGCTTTGATGATGGAGCCATGGAGCCCCCTATGGGTCATGGTGAGGATTTTTATTTGTTTGTTTGCTCGTTTTGGATCTGCGTTTGCGTTCTCTCCCAATACTTTTGCATTCCCTTGCAGTATGGATAAGGGTTAAGGCCTCTGCATGCTCTTGCGACAAGGCTTTCGCAGATAGCTTTTCGCAGACAGTTGTAATTTATTGTTGAGCGGGAGTAATAGGCGTGCGCGATGTTATTCACCGGCACAACGCAAGGGGGCGCGAAGTCGCTAGGAGTAGTTGGTGGGTGTGGTTAGTGGAGTGTTTATCCTCCGGTTACTTATAATGACTAGAACTTTTTTTTTTTATAATGACTAGAACTGGAGTCGTATCTATAGATGTACGTACTTCCTCAATCAACCGCTCTTCATGCTGCTCCAGCTTCGCTCGTGTTTTTAAAAATGCCGGTCGTGAAAACAAACCAAACCGGGAAAGTAGGGAAGCGGAAGTGCGTGTACAGCGGATGTAGAGTGGACCAATCAGAGCCCTCTTGTCTGCGAGGCTTCTGCGGTGGTCACAATTTTTGGGAGGTGCGCGCAGAGCGTCTGCGAAGGTGGGGGGGCTACGCAGACACTGTCTGCGACGCTATCTGCGAGGACTGGGTTGTCAGCATAAATTGGCCTAGGGTTCACACAAAAGAACTGCAAGGGAACGCAAAACAATATCAAGAAAAAAATCCCCACCATGACCCTTAGGGGGCGCCGTACAAAGCAGACACAGTCTTGTATGAAAAGAAAATTAGCTCAAAGAGAAGTTCGAACAGTTGTACGCAGTTGTGTTAAAAAATAAGTAAGTAAGTCGATAAAAAAATTAAGAAGTGGGAACACAACTGTTTGGCGAGGAAATAGATCTCATGGTCTTAGTGGAGTAATAGTACTTACGTACAATTTTTTAAAAAAGAAGAGATTTGAGAAAAGAAATTACTGGAGTATTTTCCACCTTTGGCCGGGTCTTTGGCTGTACGACTTTCAGCTGAGATGATGTCGGATGTATCTGAGAGAAATTACTGCGAGTTACTTTTACAGGAGTAATTTTTTTAATAATAATAATTTTAAAATGCTGATATGTGTGTTTATCAATGACCCAGAAACACCAAATTGGAAAAAAAAATTCAAAATAAAATATAATCTGGAAAAGAAAAATTTAACACTCCTGACCCACAAGGAAATGCATTCTTGGTTATTTAAAGATACTAAGCGTGCCAGGATTGTCATTATGTGATTATCATGTTGTAATAATAATAATAATCTGGGTGCGATTTGCTGGGGGGGATGGTGGGGATCATCCCCCCCCTCTGGTTTTTATCTCTGCTAAAAAAAAATCCTCGGGGACAACCCCGTCAATAAAACAAACAAACCAAAAAAAAAGTTGACATGACAGGCATGTTGTGACACAGTTTTCTATGGTCTACATTGCACTCACTTTCAAAATGACCCGAAGTGGCAGCTTTGATGTTCACGGACGTCCCCAGCAAATAGATACATTGTAGATAATAACAATATCTTTGCATTCTATGCAGGGATGCAAACAGCGCGCCGTTTGGCGGATGCCGCCTTTTTCACGGCTGAATCGCGCAGATCCGATTTTTTTTTTTTTAGGGGGGGCGTTGGAGTGTCTGATTATAATTCCAAAGTAAATTCTGTATTAAAATTACTAAATAAGCAAATCCGTTACAGTCCATGAAACAGGAAGTATAAGGATGAGAAAAAAACAGTTTAAATCGGAAAGCTGCGCACAATGTGAACTGCGCCATCAGAGCAAACTGTTCATTTAGTATTCATGTATTTTAGTGATTTTCGAGTCACTGTCCATTTAATCCGGAGGGAGAGAAACATCACAGCAACGCGACAAGCAGTGCGAACTTTGTTGTGTGTTAGTGTTCGTGTATTTAGTCAGAGAGATAGGAAGATGAATTTACTATCTCTGGTTTAGTGTTCGTTTTCATTTAGTGTTATTCATTTGATATCATCGGATGTTACTGAGCTGTTAGCCTGTTGTTACCTTAATTTTGTGACGTTTCATGATTAAAAAAAAACAAAAACATCCCCCCTTCTGGTTTTTTGACAAATCGCACCCTGATAATAATAATAATAATAATGTCTTTACTACAACTTCGCAAAAAAACATGCTAGACATATTAAAATATTGACAATTAAATATAAAACAGTAATAAGTAATGAATAAATGCGTAAATAATTAAAATAAAACAAAACATTGAAAAGACAAACTTTTACAAAGCTAAGTTATATTGAAAACGCAATCTGTTATAAAAACTAGGCTTAAAATGTTCAGTATTAACATGTGGAAGTAGACTTTGGCGCAAGGAACTGTGTTCGGCAGTGCTTATGTGATTATTATGTGATTATTATGTGATTCATCTGACAAAATGGCAGAAATCTGAGTTTGACAAATGCAAATTAGTCAACACCGGTACTTTTGGACTTGTATTTATTGTGATAAACTCATCCTGAAGGTGCTTAGTATGCTGAATTTTGCATTATTTTTATTGTTAATATCCTGTAATCTAGCAAGACAACATATTTAACGGAAATAGTTGTACTCCAAAGCAATTTGACACTCCTGAGCTGATTAGTTGAAGGTTAAGAGCTGCTGCTCAAGGGCTCAACGCTGGGAAATGTTGTTAGCAGACGGCAATTAACCTACATCAGGAAAACATCTCATATATTGTAAAAAAAATAAAAAATAAAAATCTCACTCCTGATTGTGATTGTGCATGAACAACAGGGTTAGCATGGAGATCTAGAGAGGTTAGGAGGTTCCTGGAGTCTGGCGAGGGCAGAGCCGGATCAGAAGCAAAGCATGTCTCTTTGTTTTTGATTTATTCATTAATGCATTCATTTATTCACAGCACACTCGGTGCCCGCGAGGTCCCGTCTCCTGTGGGTGATATATTGTAATGAATTTAACAGCGAGCAAGATCCTTCAAAAAGCTCATCAGAAGCTTAAACCCCCCCCCCCCCCCCCCCCCCCCCACTCTCCCTTATTGAATTAAAAGAAGTATGCTCAAGGCCAGCACAGAGCTGAAGAGGAGTGCAATGCAAAAAAAAAAAATTTAAATTACATGCTATTACACAGGGTGTAAATATCCCATAGGTATTCAGACTTGCATTGCACCTGCAGCTTGGCATGAGTGCACTAATTGCACTCCACTAAATGTTTTACAGCCTTGAAATAAAATGTTAATATGTACTTCTTCTTTTTTTTAAATCTACAGTGCCTTGCAAAAGTCAAGCACATGTCAAGAAATGCTGTCGACCAAAAATGGCTGAAAAAAATAATGAAGTGAAATGAAATGTTTCAACATTCAAAAAAAATACTATAAACAGCAGTAACGAGACCGTCCGTGACGGTGTAGCTCACTCCGACCCTGTCTAATCCAGAAGGAATGATCTAAAGTGCCTTCCTTGCACAATAAATGTTGCAAGCTATACACACTACATACAAGCTATATATAGAAGCTACAGTATAAACAGCCTAGGAATACCAACCTATTTGCCAGAAAAAATCCAAAATGGTGAGGAATTGACCGAGAAGAAGCGATTTTTGTTGTTAAAGGAGATACGCAGAACCTTTATTTTTAAATACATTTCTGAGTATCTCCATCCTTGACTCTTGTATGCTGCATATATATTCTTTGAGAGTTAAAATCGACCGCAAAGTTTGCATTCGAGCTGCCCCGCCCGCTGAGCCAGCCAGCCCTGAGTGCGTGACGTCACAGCGGGAACCGGTGCAATAGACCAAAGCCAGACTCGGCAGGCGAGAGTGGTTGCAATGGCCTCTTCGTTCGGATTTATTGGAGATTCCTCAGATAGTAGTACATCTGAAGGCCAATTTATGCTGACAACCCAGTCCTCGCAGATAGCGTCGCAGACAGTGTCTGCGTAGCCCTCCCACCTTCGCAGACGCTCTGCGCGCACCTCCCAAAAATTGTGACCACCGCAGAAGCCTCGCAGACAGCGTCGCAGACAAGAGGGCTCTTATTGGGCCACTCTACATCCGCTGTACACGCACTTCCGCTTCTCTACTTTCCCGGTTTGGTTTGTTTTCACGACCGGCATTTTTAAAAACACGAGCGAAGATGGAGCAGCATGAAGAGCGGTTGATCGAGGAAGTACGTACATCTATACGACTCCAGTTCTAGTCATTATAAAAAAAAAAAGTTCTAGTCATTATAAGTAACCGGAGGATAAACACTCCACTAACCACACCCACCAACTACTCCTAGCGACTTCGCGCCCCCTTGCGTTGTGCCGGTGAATAACATCGCGCACGCCTATTACTCCCCGCTCAACAATAAATTACAACTGTCTGCAAAAAGCTATCTGCGAAAGCCTTGTCGCAAGAGCATGCAGAGGCCTTGACTGTGATAGTCCTGAAATTGGAGTGTGTGTACATGCTACTGCTATACATGCAGAACCGTATCAGTTCGAACCGTCTGAAAGTGAATCCGATAGTAACACGTCAGCCACGGAGGCCCCCGCCTTACGAAATAAAGCCAGAGAACAAAGCCGTCCAGAGAACTGGATGGAATTGAACTGACAGTCTCATGTGACTCTCATTAAAACAGGATAGGCGTTATAACTTATGCAACATACATGTACATGCATGCAATTTCACTAATAAAACATAAAAGGCTAATTAAATAATCAGATGAACTGAGACAATCACATTCTGAAGCAAATTAAATAATCTTATACCGCCAACTTAAACACACAATACAAGTTACATGTATTAATCTAAATGCAGATAAACAATGTGTTGTTGTCGTGATGTAACCAAATGAGAGTCGCATCTTACCCGTCTGTGTTCTCGCTTCTTGAAGGCCGAGCTTGTTTTTGAAACAATCTGACTTTCGGTCCTTCGTTCATTCACTTTTTCCACATAAGGGCGAGATATTGCTGCTGAAGCAACCATATCCAGCGGAGAAATCTGACGACTGGTCCACTCATTCTCCATTTTCTCCATACTGAGTACTCCGCCATTACTGCTCGGCTCACGCTCCGGTTGAACTGGTGCAACTGAACTTACTTTCCTTTTCTTGTAGTTTTCTTTTCCTTTAATTGTTGGTACTGCACCCTTTTTCAATACGGGCTTATAGCCAACGCTCCTCAACAGATCAGAGGTCTCGTACGAGTCTTCAGTAAAATGGCCCGTGAATTTCTCGCAAAACGCGTCCAAATCTTTGCAGTTTGAACATTCTTGGGCCATGAATGCAACGTAAATCCACCTTCTGTCATGTTGCTGCACCCGCCAACAACACATCTACGTGGCATGGCGATAAATTAGCTCAAAATGGAGGATCGAAGTTGCAGTGTTTTAGTATCGCGGAAATGCCTATGAAACCGATAGACTTCCTGCGGTGACGTCACAGATGTCAAGGTCATTCACTCAGACCGCTACCTTTATGAATCATTTTAATCATAAAAATTATTATATTAGCTTTATTGTGAATGCTTAAAATTATTCCTGTGCCATTCTTGAGGTCTCAAGGCATTTATAAACAAAAAGTGAGGCCATGGTTCTGCGTATCTCCTTTAAAGCTTAATTAGTCCATAACTTCATTAATAATTGTAATTAAGCAAATCTGGGTAGAAGTTCTATCCACCCTACCTTCATGCCAGAAAGAATCAAAATCAGTGAAGAATTCAGGGAGAAGAAGAAGCGATTTTTGTGGAAACTGATCATTAGGAATTGATTAATTACTCCATATCTTCATTATTATTTGCAGTTATGCAATTTTGGGTAGAAGATATATGTATGCACCCCAGGCAGACCTACCTCATCTCATCTCATTATCTCTAGCCGCTTTATCCTGTTCTACAGGGTCGCAGGCAAGCTGGAGCCTATCCCAGCTGACTACGGGCGAAAGGCGGGGTACACCCTGGACAAGTCGCCAGGTCATCACAGGGCTGACACATAGACACAGACAACCATTCACACTCACATTCACACCTACGCTCAATTTAGAGTCACCAGTTAACCTAACCTGCATGTCTTTGGACTGTGGAGGAAACCGGAGCACCCGGAGGAAACCCACGCGGACAACATGCAAACTCCGCACAGAAAGGCCCTCGCCGGCCACGGGGCTCGAACCCGGACCTTCTTGCTGTGAGGCAAGTGAAGAATTGAGACAGAAGAAGATATTTTCGTGAAATGTGGATGGCGCCGGACAACAGACAACACATGATGGCGTAAACTCATCACCTGTCGGCCGGATGAGCTAATAAACGAAACAAAGTCGATATTTGGTCTGAGATGACCTTTTACTTTAAAAAATAAAGTAAAATAAAATAGTAGTCTGAGGTACAATGAGTGCAGTTTGATAAGGAAATGAGCTGTACGGTAGGTTTTACTGAGCATCTTCCAGAACCAGCCACAGTTCTTCTGGACGCTTTGACTATCACACTCGCTTCTTTTTAATTTTGCAGCAAAAATTTTCCGGTAGCCTTCATTATGTTTTCTTTTTAACCCTCATCCTACCATGCTATTTTACACCTTAATCTTACCATGTGGGGTCCGTTTGGACCCCAATACTTTTCTTTAAAATTAAAGCTTATAAAGACAAAATCACCAGATAAGTTTTGTTCAGAACATCTTGTATTAATAACAGCAATACACTAAAGGGCCCAAGGCATAAAGAACACACTTAACCTTCATCCTACCAGCCAATTTTACATACACAAACTACCAGGCGGGGTCCGTATGGACCCCAGGAGGGAATACCTTGAAATCAATGCAGTAAGAACCAATTCAATGCAGCAAACAGACATAACTTTATTGAAGAACAAAATCCACTATGGCTGAATATCAATGATGTATTATAAATGCAATAACATTGCAATAATATTGCAATAACTAGCATACATGTAGCAAATTATAGCGCCACAAAAAAAATTGGCATTATATACATGATTTTTGCAGCTCATGCAGCTGTAAAACATTCTGGATTACAACTTAGGTCTTTTCTTACAGAATTTAAAACAAAAAAGTAATTGTAAAATAATTTAGGGCTTTTGTTTTGCAGCCTGTGCTTATTGCAGCAGTGGGGTCCACACGGACCCCAAGAAGGAATGCCTTGGTAGTTTCATTATGGAACATAAAAGAAATAAAAGAAGTTAACTTTCAGTGTGCTATTCAATTATAAAACGAAAGACAGATAAACTTTACTCTGGGGTCCGGTTGGACCCCGTAACAAATTAATTATACCTTCACAATGCAAAAAGCTGATCTTCCGGTGCTTTAGTGTTTTAATTAAGACATAAATTCCGACAAATTCATAAAACGGTGAGGCAGTACGTCACATATTTTTAAAATGGCAAACAGACATATAGGTGCGGGGTCCAGATGGACCCCACTTGGTAGGATGAAGGTTAATCTGAAAAGTGCTCTCTTATGGAATATGCTGCTCAGATATATTACAAACTTTTTTTTTTTCTCCCTGTAACATTTAATTTTGTGCTGGAAAAAAAAAAAACCACGAACGTTTGGAACTCTAAAATGTTTTTGTAATGTTTTGACTCGATCGTGTAGAAGTCATAAAATAGAAATCTATCACGAAGTTTGTATGACTTTTGCACAGTACTGGATGGATCTGTTGACGCAGAATTATGCCGCATTCGGAACAATCTGCAAATCCTGAGCTTAGAAGGTTCCACGTCAGAAATGCAGACAGGAAGATGAAAGTCAAACTAAGTGCACGCACTTACCGTAGAGTTGCTACAGTACATTTGTCCGGATCATGTACTTGCTCTCCTTTGGGGTCAGTGTTGAGAGTCGAGGGTTTGGCTTTCAGACAGATGAGTGAGCTGACATCTTGTACACTCACACATACACGTATGCGTAACATGCGGGGTACTTCGACCAAGGATGCAGTTCTGATGTTTTGACAAGAGCACAAGTGCCTCTTAGACGTTTCCTTAACCCCCATCTCCTGCACAACTCCCCAAAGAAAACAAGGGTCAAGTTACCGTAGAGACAGAGAGACAAGGAAGTGTATCATAGCTCACTCACTGTTCCTGATACACCTCGGAAAACAGTCCGTCTCATCTCGCCGGGGAACCTCGTCCTCGCCGCAGACGTACAAAGCAATTAAACTTGCAGCCTTCAACTTCTTCGTTCAATCTTCCCTCCACTGACTTATCTACTTTTTTTTCCCCCCTGCACCTTCAAGACTGTTTACTAGATATGTTCGTGGTGCCAAAGCTGAAATAGATTTCCTTCTAAATGAGCAATTTTCATGCACAGCGAACGAAGGCACCCAGCAGTGAAAAAGGAGCTGCCTGTGTGATGAATGAGTGAAGGCGAACGTCTGAGAAATGTCTGGGGTTCAAAGGGGAACCAGTGCTTGCCTGCAGACGAAAAGCATTTTTCCTCCCTC
The DNA here is from genome assembly GCF_027579695.1 of Neoarius graeffei. NCBI lineage: Eukaryota > Metazoa > Chordata > Actinopteri > Siluriformes > Ariidae > Neoarius > Neoarius graeffei. Next base: position 5,995,204 of record NC_083574.1, read on the forward strand.
TGAGAGTTCGGGTGCAGGGTTAAAGCACTTGAACCTGGAAAATTAAACTGGCTGGCGGTCGTTCTTTTTTACCCCGAAAGATCATTTAATTTACTTTTATAAAACAGGGCAAAATCCCGCGAATGCTAACCATGAGTTACTTAGACATGATGCTTATCAGACTAACATTCTTGTTTTGTCACGCCATGAATATTTCTTTTTACTTCGCAGCCAGGCTGTCATTTGATCAACCCAGTTTTCCTCTTAATTGTTAAGAATTTCCATGAATGGCCATATCGGCTAGCGCACAAAGATTCCAAAGATTCATTGCAGCAGTGCCAGAAGAAAAAAGAAAGAAAGAAAGCCAGACGCCTCGAGTAGATCTCCTGTCCCGCGGGAGTGATTTGCTCTTTGTGATGACCGGTGTTAACCAACACTGGCCTATTGACTGCTTGTCCACAGTGAAGCCATTGATGGACAGCAAGGGCTCATTAGTGTCTGCTTTTGGTGGACGTCTGACCCCTAGTGGCCTCTCAAGGCAATGACATGACATTGAAAGCCTATTGTAATGATTAGAAAACGTCATGATGCCAAACCAAAGCAGGGAGGTCACCATGTAGGTGGCACAGCATGACACAAAGCCTTGAGACTTCAAAAGTCAGCTCTTTGGCTTCTATTATCATGTTCGCCAGATCTGCAGCTTCCATAGGAATCCATGCAGAGTTGTAGAGTTTGAATTATTTTGAGTAAATTCAGTCGGAACTGGAGATAAAGCTCATCATCCAATGCGTTTCCTCTAACTGTCTTCAGCCAGATAATTCATCAGGTGTAAAATAAATTCCATGATATAACTTTCTGAACAGGCGGCACGGTGGTGTAGTGGTTAGCGCTGTCGCCTCACAGCAAGAAGGTCCGGGTTCGAGCCCCGTGGCCGGCGAGGGCCTTTCTGTGCGGAGTTTGCATGTTCTCCCCATGTCCGCGTGGGTTTCCTCCGGGTGCTCCGGTTTCCCCCACAGTCCAAAGACATGCAGGTTAGGTTAACTGGTGACTCTAACTTGACCGTGAGTGTGAATGGTTGTCTGTGTCTATGTGTCAGCCCTGCGATGACCTGGTGACTTGTCCAGGGTGTACCCCGCCTTTCGCCCGTAGTCAGCTGGGATAGGCTCCAGCTTGCCTGCGACCCTGTAGAAGGATAAAGCGGCTAGAGATAATGAGATGAGATGAGATGAGATGGAGCGTCCTGTTCCTGATGTGCAAACTTTAACCTACGTTGTTCAACTGACCGCCTCACAGTCCCTGGTTCGAGCCAAAAGACCACAGCGTCCCATGCAGAATGAATTCCCACCTTGTGTCCATTGGATCGGCTCCTGATCCACCACCAACCCGAATAAAAAAATTTCCTGAAGATGAATGAATGAATGAATGAATGAATGAATGAATGAATAATTCATGTGACTATCACTATACTCTATAACTATACAAACCTGATAATAAGTATGATACACTTTGATCACAATGGCGGGGCTTTTATGGACTGCAGCCACCAAAATCTTGTTTTAAAGCAAATAATTGGAATCAAATCTAGCCGTTTTTTTTTCTTTGCCAACACAGGCTCTGGTAAACAAAGGGAAAGTATAAAGTCTAAGGGCACTACAATTTTCCTTCACTGGAACTAAGTGAAGGAAACTTATTCTAACAGCAAATGGTGTGGGATCTGCAACAAGCAGGTGTTGACAAACTTTTGGCCATATACTGTGTAAAAATTTTGAGATGGAAAAGGGGATTTCGGAGTAGATAATATCCATACCAGGCGATGGTGGTAGGGAGATATCACGAAACTTATTTCCCCATTTTTGTGCTAGTTTCAGATCTTTTAGTGCATGTTTTGGACGTTATCTCCTGACACCCCAGTTTGAGAACCAGTGCATTGTCGGAACCAATTATTAGTGCGCTAGATACAATCTACTATGCTTTTAGACATGTATCGATGACTGATAACTGACAGGTTATTGAATTGTTTTTGTAAATCGGCTACAGTTGAGCAGTTGAGGGGCGGTGCTGTGTTACCACTGTTGCAGGTTCTGAGTTCGAACCCTCTGGTTGACCGGGGCCTTTCTGTATGGAGTTTGGACGTCTGTGTGGCTTTCCTCGCAAAGTCCAAAGACATGCAGATTCAGTCAACTGGCTGAATCTAAATTGCCCATAGGTGTGAATGTGAGTGTGAATGGATTGGCTCGAGGTCAGCCGTGAGACGCAATGGATAAGTAGCATATTGAGGGTTGAGGCTCTTGCTCAATCAATGGGATGGGATGGGATGGGATGGGATTGGGGGGAGGGCACACGACATGAGGCAGTACAGGATTTCCGTTTCCGGTTGAGAATACGCCGTGCACATTCTGGCTGCCGCTTCTCACTGGAGCTTTTTATCTTTATTTGATTTTCCTTTTTTGTGTTTGAGTGTTTTTGCCTGCCAGTTGTGGTGTACACTACCGTTCAAAAGTTTGGGGTCACCCAGACAATTTTGTGTTTTCCATGAAAAGTCACACTTTTATTTACCACCATAAGTTGTAAAATGAATAGAAAATATAGTCAAGACATTTTTCTGGCCATTTTGAGCATTTAATCGACCCCACAAATGTGATGCTCCAGAAACTCAATCTGCTCAAAGGAAGGTCAGTTTTATAGCTTCTCTAAAGAGCTCAACTGTTTTCAGCTGTGCTAACATGATTGTACAAGGGTTTTCTAATCATCCATTAGCCTTCTGAGGCAATGAGCAAACACATTGTACCATTAGAACACTGGAGTGAGAGTTGCTGGAAATGGGCCTCTATACACCTATGGAGATATTGCACCAAAAACCAGACATTTGCAGCTAGAATAGTCATTTAGCACATTAGCAATGTATAGAGTGGATTTCTGATTAGTTTAAAGTGATCTTCATTGAAAAGAACAGTGCTTTTCTTTCAAAAATAAATAAGGACATTTCAAAGTGACCCCAAACTTTTGAACGGTAGTGTAGGTCCGGACCCAGTTTTGGGCCGTCGGTTCCCTCCAGGCCTTGGTTCGCCGTGGCTGATGCCTGTGCTCGTACCTATGGACTGCAGTGAGCTCGTTGCTCGTTTTAATATCGTGGTTGTCCAGCGCTCTGTGCAGCAGCGCTTTAGTGCTTGGCATGATGTTCCGAGCGATATTGCTTGGTGGCATCACACCGGCTGTGCAGGCGGTCTGGGACATGCCAGCGCTCTGCGTGGCGGTGCGTCTGTGCTCGCTTTGTAGATCCATGACGTGGCGTTCCGAGTGGTATTGCCTGGCGGCTGTGCTGGCGGTGTGGGACTTGTTTTGGTGGGACTGTGGCTGCTACACCATTGCAATGACATCCTGACCTTTATTTGGTGGACCTTTTTTTTTTCACGATGATTGTAAAGTGACCTTGGGTTTTGAGAAAGGCGCTATATAAATTGAACATAGTAGTAGTAGTAGTAGTAGTAGTGTGTGTGTGTGTATATATAGAGTGTTTAGTCTACGTCTAGTTCATATCTAGAGTGTTTATACTGTTTATATTGTCTGAGGCCCTGTTTACATTATTTCGAATCAGCGGATCATCAGATTAACGTTTTTAAAACGATTCGCATGCACACAGCAACGCCAATACACGGATACGCTAATCACATGACTAATTAGACGGCACGTCACATGATCCCAGTGCATATCAGGCATGCGCAAGTCACTCACCACTTGCAAGTGGAAGGATGGCAAGCGAACACCTTCTCCAGCAGATAAACACACCTGGCTGTGATGTTCATGTTCTCACTGAGTTTAAGCGCCTGAAGGAGGTTGAAATGTGTAAATAAACCTCAGTGCGGCTCAGCGCTTCCTCCTGCGCTCCAAATCACTCCGCCCTGAACAGCGAGTGCCCTCTGGAGGGTGCACACTCCGGCCCTGCGCAGCTCACAGAGCGCGCGAGTGAAGCGCACGAGCAGTGATTCGGGACTGAGCCGCTGTGTGTGTGATCCCAATGCCAGCGAATCAGGAAGGTGGATGTCACAGTGACGTTGTCCAATGATGACGTCAGCTAGAGCTCAGCACAGCGTATCCTCAATGTTTACACAGCACCGGACCAGACACGAACTGGGTTGAATACGTAGGCCCTGGCGGATTCGCGTTTCCCGGCGTTTTAATGTGAACGGACAGTGCATCCGCGAAGAAAACGAGGCAGATACGGTCTAATGTAAACTTGGCCTGAGTGTTTAGTCTATGTCTTGTTCTTATCTAGTGTTTATACTGTTTATTTATACTGTTTATATTGTTTGAGTGCTTAGTCTATGTCTAGTTCCTATCTAGAGTGTTTATACTGTTTATATTGTTTGAGTGCTTAGTCTATGTCTAGTTCCTATCTAGAGTGTTTATACTGTTTATATTGTTTGTTTTTTTCAATTATTCTATTTTTATTTATTGCATTGCCAGTTTGCACTGTCGGTCAGAGAGGATTGATATTTCATCTGTGCTGTATGTCGAGCATGTATAGCGTATTTGACAATAAAGTTGACTTGACTTGACTTGACTAGTACTGTCCTGGTTCATGGGGAAAAAAAGCCTCCAAATGAAACTAGTGCACTATTACACAAGTAGTGAAGAAGGTTCAGTTTTTAAGCTGGCTTTTTTTTTTTTGCCTAATCGGTCTAATTGTCACATAGCATGTTTCTTGGACAATCCTGTTCATTCTGACTTCCGTTGGGCGTGGCTTGGCCTTTCATCCAACCCCCCTTCTGCTTCAAGCTCTGTCCGACTCCTCCCCTTTCCTTCGCGAGCACGAGCAGGTGCTTTCCTCCCTCCCCCTCTTCCTCCTCGCTGTGGGAAGCTCCGCCCACTCAGCCGGTTCAGCTCTTCTGCACTGAGAGTGTGTGTGTGAGAGTGTGTGTGAGAGTGTGTGTGTGTGAGAGTGTGTGTGAGAGTGTGTGTGAGAGAGTGTGTGTGAGAGAGAAACACAATGGATACATGTTTCTACCTCAACTGGGATTTATAAGGAAGGAAGAAATCGGACCTTACTCTCTCTATCGGTGAGTTTGTTTAAGGTGTTTCTACACAAACACGGATTTAGTGCTTCTCGTAAAGCCACAAAAGACTTTATGTTTATATTCCTTAATCAGGTCGTTTTATAAATGATTTATGCTTGTTTTGTTGAGAAACATTGTTTTGTTTTTGTTTATTTTGCCTGTTTCTGCCCCCAGGCGGGTTTACCCATTTTAATTCACCTCCATGAAGTTTAACTCCCTTGTCTATTTTTGTTTCGATTGATCTGTGACCGGATACAAGCCTGAATTAGAAACCGAGTCACGTTATAACGTGTAATAACACATTAATGCATGTTACACATGTGTGAACACACACACCTCAGCGTCTGTTTTCATTTTTTATGTCACTCTTTCTACATTTTACATCAGTCATAACCTCCGGGTTAGAATAATCTCCCACTCACAACAACAACAACAACAACAACAACACACCAGTTTGCGCGAGCGCTTGTAGTCTTTTATTTTTAATCGCTTAAAAAGTCATTACCGTAAACTTCATCCTCCCAGTCACTTCACATCAAACCTAATGAACTCGGATGAGAAGTCCGGTCCTCATTTTGCTTTGCGGTTTTTGAAAAGAAAAGGAAAAAAAGGCTTGAATCCTATAACAACAACAACAACAAAGATCACGAGCTGTTTATTTTGGCCCGGAAGTAATTATCGCGAGATTTTATTGATTAGCGACAGTATTAGTGATACATGAACGGGATTTCATGAAACGAGATCTTTTCCATGTCTTATGATGCTGCTGTATGAAGATAAATTGATGGATAGATATTGTATTTGAGCTTGAGGAACAGTTTAGATGTTTCTTTTGTTAGTACAGGTTATTATAGAATTATATAAGTGTTTATTATTATTATTATTATTATTATTATTATTATTATTATTGCAGTTCAGTGTGCTTTAGAGAAGTAAAAGCAAAACAGTAAACAATAGAAAATAAAATTACATAAAATAAATGGGGAAGAAAAATAATAAGAATTAAACAATAGTAGAAATAAAATAATAAAATGAAGTGAAAGTTCAGTAAAAGAAAAAAAAACCCAGCAGAATAAAATAGAATAAAAGTTAAGTAAAATTTAAAACATGCAGAGACTGTAAAAGTTAAGAGTTTAAAACATGTAGAGATGACAATATTAATAATTTAGCAGAAAGCATCTGAAAACAGCTTGGTCTTTAATCTAGATTTGAAGCTGCCAACAGAAGGAGCATTTTTGATGTCCTCTAGTAGTAGTATTATTATTAAACCTGAAGAACATAAGAACATAGGCGTAAATATATATATATATATATATATATATATATATATATATATATATATATATATATATTTCTACCGTATAAACAGTGTCAAACCTTTCAGCAAAGCAGCACGTCTAACAGTAAGAGGTTGGTTTTGTCCCAGAGGTCATGTGACTCATGTCTTGATGAATACCGAAAGCCATTCATCGTTTTATTTTTTTATTTTTTTATTTTTACAACAACCTGACAACCCTAAGTGAATCCTCCTCCTCCTCCTCCTCTTCCACCTCGAACCACAAATTTTCACGTGATGCAATCTCAAACTGTCAAGGAATACACTTTCATCGTAAAGAAAATGGTGGATCGATGAGTTTATTTTTGCATGTGCTTTTCGAAGGACTTGGCAAGCATTCATTAGAGCTTTTGCGCGCACACACACACCCTAACCCCCCCATCCTGTCTTGAGTTTGCATGTCTTCAAACTGCACATTTGCCTCTGCAGCGACTGTATTTGACTAACATTAAAAGCAATATGGCCGCTTCTAGTTCTCAGTGTATGAACACAAGCCTCTGATTGGGCATTTTTTTCTCGCCATGCATGTCGAGGTGCCTGCACAAGCCCGCAAGCCAGGGGTTCTTTCGCCTGTTGACTGATGCCTGCCTGAGATAAACAGGAAGTAGCAAAGCAGCTGTGCAAATGCATTGTAAAGCCACCTGTCTGCAAACTGCCATTGTGGAAGAGAGTAAAGGCCTTCAGGGCTCTCTGTCTCTCTCTCACACTCACTTTCGCTCTCTTTTTGACCTTTTCACTCCCAGCCCAAGAGGGGGAAGTGTTTCTTGAATTTACTTCCTAATTCCAGCCTCGTTAAGTTTGTTGCCTGTAGAAACATCCATCTTTGACATTGCTCTGCTGTTAGTCACCACCAGATTGACAAGTACATTAGATAACACAAGATGAGAAACTCAAATTCAAGCCTGAACTTCCTCATATCTTCTTTTGAACTTTCTCATGAAGAACAGTTAAATTACACCCCTTATATATATATATATATATATATATATATATATATATATATAATATATTTGTGTGCCATAGTGCCCCCTGGGGGTCGGCCACTGTCGCCTCATCCACCACCGTTGGTCACAAACAGGAAAGACAGTCCACCCAGCGCACACTCACACAAGCATCAGTTACACTTTCTACAATCTACAAAGTGACAAATTAGCCTGGAAAGCTGACTCTGGAGAGCAGCTCTGATTTGCCTAACCCTAACCCTCCATCTGCTTCTGCCAATATGCAAATGATTGACTGGGAAGAGCTCACTCACACTGGTCTTATCCACGGTGTCAAACAGGTCTGAACATGTACCAGCATTCAGAGGCCAGCACCTGGAAACAACCGTCGGCCGCATGTGACAGTTTGTAGGTTTGACTTCCAGGCACAGAGGAAGTGAGCTAAGGAAATGCTGAGTTTATCATATATTCTTGAATTTACTGGGTGTTAAAGGCGTTTACTTTTTTGTAATGTCGGGTTGCAGGAGAGAGAAAGACGTAAATTCTGCTTTTAGTGTTCTTTTCAATACAATTCTGTCATTTCGTGAATATAAAAATACGATGAAGGCCAGGGTGATACGATAATACGATATATCACGAGTCTTGAAGCATGTATATGTATATACACTCACCGGCCACTTTATTAGAAACACTCATCCACCTGCAGCTGTTTGATGCCGTTCTCTAATCAGCCGATCCCTCGACAACGGCACAACGCATCAAATAAAATCATGCAGACACAAATCAAGAGCTCATCTCATTATCTGTAGCCGCTTTATCCTGTTCTACAGGGTTGCAGGCAAGCTGGAGCCTATCCCAGCTGACTACGGGCGGAAGGCGGGGTACACCCTGGACAAGTCGCCAGGTCATCACAGGGCTGACACATAGACACAGACAACCATTCACACTCACATTCACACCTACGCTCAATTTATGCCGCTTTTCCACTACAAACGCGGCTGAGCCGTGCCGAGTCGAGCTGAGTCGGGCTGAGCGGGGCTGTTGGAGTTGCATTTCGACTACAACCGCGCTGAACCGTGCTGGCTGGAAGTGGGTGGACACATTGGGTGGAGTTAGCGAAAGTGGGTGGACGTCATGTGATGTCGTTAAGCAGCGCAAACAGTGACATCAGTGACAGTGGCGGAACAAGTCAGAGCCGGGCCGGGGGCGGGGCAAATGACCGGGCCCTTTATTAAAGCTTATCATAACATCATTTTAGGCTACAAAATGTCCGCAACTGCGGTGTTTACCAATTTCAACACTACCGGGTGCAACTATGTTATTTAGTACATCAAGTCCTTCAAATGAACATGTAACTCAGAAACAAAAAACATTAGGATACTGTACATGGCTCATAATAAAAGATCAATAGCCTATACTGCGCACATTATTTGAAGGGCATACGAATGAGCGCTCAGAGGTTGCAACGGTAACAGGAAGAGTCAGAAATAAAAGGAGGGCGGTGCAAACCTCACTGAATGCACTGTGTTTACCAATTTCAACACTACGGGGTGCAACTATGTTATTTTGTACATTAAGTCCTTCAAACGAACATGTAACTCAGAAACAAAAAAACATTCGGCGACATACTGTACATGGCTCATAATAAAACATCAATAGCCTACTGCGCGCATTATTTGAAGGGCATACGACGAGCCTTGCGCTCCGCGAACTCGTCCACGATGCTCTGTATGTCACTGATTCAGTGATCTTTTAAGCGGTAGTCTCACGACCCGGATAATAAACAATAAACATGGAGGACATGGAGTCGTTAGTGTTGCTGGTCTTGGTGCTGTGGCTTGTTGTCACCGACAACGCCAACAGATACTGGCAAGAGCGTATAGATGAGGCGAGGCGCATAAGGCTTCAGAAATTCTCGTAATTCATAATTCTTCTTCTTCCGGGTTTACGGTGTTTACAGATCCCAGCATGCTCACGGGGCGTGTGTGGGCATGTGAGGACACTCCTCCTCACCAATCAGTGCACAGGGGAGTGTCTGCTCACGCCCCCAGACTCACTCGGCACGGTTTGGCTCGCTTCAGCCCCACTCCAAAACCGTGCGAGTTTTAGGGGCTAAGCAGGGCTGAAGCGAGCTGAGTCGTGCTGGTTTTTGGTAGTCGAAACGCGAGCCGTGTCGGGCTGAAGTGAGCTGAAAAAGGGTAGTGGAAAAGGGCCATTAGAGTCACCAGTTAACCTAACCTGCATGTCTTTGGACTGTGGGGGAAACCGGAGCACCCGGAGGAAACCCACGCGGACACGGGGAGAACATGCAAACTTCGCACAGAAAGGCCTTCGCCGGGCACGGGGCTCGAACCCGGACCTTCTTGCTGTGAGGCGACAGTGATAACCACTACACCACCGTGCCGCCTTAAATCAAGAGCTTCAGTTAATTAATGTTCACAATGTTCAAACATCAGAACGGGAAAAATTGTGATCTCACAGTGAAATGTGACTTTCTTTCTTTCACTGTGGTATGGGTGTTGGTTTGAGTGTTTCAGAAACGGCTGATCTCCTCCTGGGGTTTTCACACATGGCAATCTCTTGAGTTTACACAGAATGGTGCGAAAAACAAACATGGAGTTGAGTGACGATAGTTTTGTGGGTGGAAACAAACGCCTTGTTGATAAGAGAGGTCAGAGGAAAACGGATCGATTTCACGTCACAACAATATCACAGTACAATTCTTGAAAATATTTCCACAATATTTCCACGGCGGTGTAAGTGGTTAGCACGGTCGCCTCACAGCAAGAAGGTCCGGGTTCGAGCCCAGCGGCCGGCGAGGGCCTTTCTGTGCGGAGTTTGCATGTTCTCCCCGTGTCCGCGTGGGTTTCCTCCGGGTGCTCCGGTTTCCCGCACAGTCCAAAGACATGCAGGTTAGGTTAATATGGGACGACCCCTTGAGCGAGGCACCGAACTCCCAACTGCTCCCCGGGCGCTGTTAGCATGGCTGCCCACTGCTCTGGGTATGTGTGTGTGCTCATTGCTCGCATGTGTGTGTGTTCACTGCTTCAGATGGGTTAAATGCAGAGAGGAAATTTCACAAGTGTGTGATGAATAAAGTTGTGCTTTCTTCTTCTTTTCTTTCTTATAGAGTACTGTTTTGTTAAAAAGGCTTTCATAAATAGTAATGCGTTCATTTATTATGCATATACTGTAGAAATGGAATAAATTGCATATAAATAAACATGTATTTAAAAAAAAGTACATAAGCTGTGTCTGTGCTGTTCTGTAAAAACTTTTCCAGGCGTGGGAAAGTTTAAAGTTTGACTGCAACGCATTACATCATCACATTACCACATCGTTGATTATTTTCCTGTAGCTCAGAAACACACTTCCCGAGCAGTTCAGTTTTAGTTCCTGAGAACTGGGTTCCTGGTGCAAAATTGGTACTTTTTTTGTACAAACCAGGAACTCTGTGGGGGCGGACCTCGTCATGGTGAAGGTCGTTAAATCTCAATCAAACTCAGATAAGCGAGTAAGCAAATAAGTGATTGCTAAAGCGGTGTTGATTTGATCAGTCAGGTCACGGTTCCTGGATTGAGGTCCAGTAAGCGGTTCTCTCTCTCTCTCTCTCTCTCTCTCTCTCACTCACTCACTCTCAGGAGACTAGTGTTTACGTCCTCCCTCAGGAGGTTAAAGGAGAACGGAAGTCATTTTTAAACGTGCTTTATTTCCTTGTGTTATTCAATGACATTTTCGGTTTTAGTAACCTTATATCGTGACTCGTATTGGCAACTAACTGCAATTAAATATTATACTTATCGGCCTGTTCGGTTTTTAGCCGTGTTGAATTTAGTTCGTTTGGTCCACGGCGGGCGTCGCTTAAGCCAGTATCTCACTGGGCTGCGACAGCTTGCGACAAATTGCGAACGTCATTCACGAGAGAGTTTCTTGAAAAGTGTCTTGAAACATTCGCGGGGCTTCTCAATTTCCTCGCACGAGTCGCGAAGTGTCGCTCCTTCGTCGCTGAAATTTTGAACATGTTCAAAAAATGTGTGCGACAGAATTTCTCTCAAAATAGCCGCAAATGCGTCGCCGGTGTCGCAAAGCCGTCGCGAACCCTTCTCAAGTCAGTTTCCGTGAGACAGGAAGTGCGAGTGTATCTCACTGGGCTGCGACAGCCTGCGACTAGTTGGAGACGCAACAATTGCGATAAAATATGCGAATATCAATTCAGTCTGATTCCAAGTGAAAAAATTCGCATATTTTATCGCAATTGTTGCGTCGCAGGCTGTCGCAACCCGGTGAGATACTACCCTTATCCGCGCCATCTTCACGAGACTTGTGCGAGACTTCGAAACGTGAAGAAGTGTCAGCCAGGTGTCAGTGCCGCCATTTTGAAAACTGTTTTCCAAACGAAGTATTGCACAAAAACGAGTTTAAATGACGATTACTGCCGACTTTTTTCAGACTTTCCTGATTGCTATCAAAACACACAAAACTTCCGGCTTCAGCATTCGAAAGAGGGCGCGCGCGTCTTTTGACGACCCCTGTGTCCGAAATCGCTCCGTACTCACTATGTAGGGCACTATATAGCAGGGACGCCATTTTGTAGCACTGCCTGCGCTGAAAGAAATCAAATTAAAAGTGTCACATGTGATTTAATAAAAGGCAGCGGCAAAGCAGGAAGTTTTCAGCCTTGATTTAAAAGAACTGCAGGGACTTTGTATTTATTAATGTCGGAAACGCGCTCAGTATAACATGCATGCATTTATTATTTTGAAACCCACCAGCCGACTGATCCGGCACGTTTTAATTGTGCGACAGTAATGATGTAAATACGAGCACGACGGAGTAGTGTCCGAAAGCGTTTTTTCCTCTCCTTATATAGTGAGTAGTGAACGAGTGAGCGATTTCGGACACAGCGTCGGATTTCCGCTGTACGTTTTACTTCCGTCCTACGATGTCTCGCACAGGTCTCGACGAATCTCGTTTACGGCTGTCGCTTTGACATACGGACTGATATATTACAGAGCATATTTCAAACACTCATAACTTGCTATAGCGGCGACAAAATAGCGATCACAAATGCGTTCCGGTGTTTAATAAAATGAGAAATAGAATTTTGATGATAAAAAAATTCCCCTTTAAGGAATTATTTAGCGTACTGTTTACTAACTACTTGTCATTTCCTACTCAGGTACAAACTCCCGGATTGTTTCTAGTGGTCGTGCACGAGTGAGTGTGTGTAGACGGAGCGCTCGGTAGCGCAGGCCCAGGCCTCAATGAGGGCATTGAGAACAGCAACAAGAGCATTTGACAGTTGCTCAGCCTAATCCCTCTGGAGCCGATAAGCAGTGGCTAAACAAACGTAGTGCGAGCAACACTGGAGTCAGAGATAAGAGACACACACACACACACACACACACGTGCTTGCACATCGCCATCCCCCCAACACATAGGCACAGAGTGTGACACACACACACTCTTATCGCTTTGAGTTTGCAGGAACATGGTTGAGCTCACAAAGCTTTCAGCAGGAAGCATTTTTTCCGGTCTTGTCCAATTGTCATTGTGGACGACTCGGAGCGAGTTCTCGCAGGATGCTGAGAACGTGTGAGAACCTGACGCAGCTGCGACAGTTTAAAGCCTGGTGGATCTGTTACAGCCAATTCAGCAGGAATTATAGCGGCGGCGCTGCTTTAGTGCTCGCTGTGTCCTGACTCGGACAAACACACCCTACACCCCACACCCACTGCTCCGACAAAGCGTTCAAGCGCACTACTTTTCTCCATCATTTGGTGCGGTGTCATATGTAGCAGCTTGATCTTGATTGTTGATCTGTTCGCTTGTTACAGCAACAGTTTCTGTTCGAATACGCAGAAAGCCCTCTCCTTGTGACATGTCTGTCTCGAAAGAGGAAGTGAACTTTGAAAAACCACAAACACTTCGAGGCAGATTTGTCCGTACTTGTAAGTTTAGTGACGTGACAAATAACATCATAAAACGCTTAAAGGTTTACGCTGATTTAAAATGAAGGCAGTTGATTTGAAAGTTCATGGAAGTTAGGAGACTAAAAGATAAAACATCACGTCGTGTTTTCGAAAGGACTTCTGCGATACATGGCAACCCATCACGGTGTACGATGTGTACGCTTTACTAACAAACAGCCATGTCGCGTTAAATTGAAATGTCCTGTGACTACGATATCGAATTTATACCGTCGTATCGTCAGGACATCTACAGTAAAACACCGACGTTATTTATTTTTCATTTTTCAAGTCGTAAGCCGTAAAACAAACAGTATCATGTGTCAGGGATGAGGATCATCGTGCAGTATTTTTCACCACGTTCTGATTGGTCGGAAGGTGGTAGCTAAGTTTCCGTACGTTAGCTACTCTTTCGAAACCCAGCGTAATCTTTGATCCAGAAGAGCAAACAAGGTTTGCCGTATGACGCGCATGACCCGCGTGCGCACTCTTATCAAAACCATTGGGAAAAGTCACGTGACTGGGCAGATACGGATTTTTGAATCCGTAAAAAATCCGGGAAAAGCCGTATGCGGACCCGGACCTGTTTCTCTTGCTTCCTTCCGACGTTTTCATTTTGCTCTGAATTGTTACTTTGAAAAATGAGCGACACAACTGAGCACAGTGAAAGTGAATTTTATTTTATTTTTTTTTTATGATACCCCCTTTTTTTAAGGGGGGGTTAGGTTATACTGGTTTACCTCTGCCCGTATCTCCATCTGTCCTAAACACACTTTTTCTCAGCAACCACAAATCATAGCCACTTGGTACTTGGTACCGAGCTTCAGCTTGGGGTTCTATACCGTTTTTACCGTTTTCAGGTCTGTCACGTAACGACTTCCTGTTTACCAACTGAATGCATTTACGAAACATATAGCGTGGATTTACAACATTTTCATAAAACTTTTCTCAGCGACTACAAATCACATCTGCTTGATATTTGGTACCGAGCTTCAGCTTGGGGTTCTATACCGTGTGTACCGTTTTCAGGTCTGTCGCACATCGACTTCCTGTTTACCGACTGAATGTATTTACGAAACATATAGCGTGGATTTACAAAATTTTCATAAAACTTTTCTCAGCGACTACAAATCACAACTGCTTGATATTTGGTACTGAGCTTCAGCTTGGGGTTCTATACCGTGTGTACCGTGTTCAGGTCTGTCGCACATCGACTTCTTGTTTACCGACTGAATGTACAGTATTTACGAAACATATAGCATGGATTTACAAAATTTTCGTTACACTTTTCTCAGCAACTACAAATCACATCTGCTTGATATTTGGTACCGAGCTTCAGCTTGGGGTTCTATACTGTGTGTACCGTGTTCAGGTCTGTCGCACATTGACTTCCTGTTTACCGACTGAATGTACGGTATTTACGAAACATATAGCGTGGATTTACAAAATTTTCGTTACACTTTTCTCAGCGACTACAAATCACATCTGCTTGATATTTGGTACCGAGCTTCAGCTTGGGGTTCAGGTCTGTCGCACATCGACTTCCTGTTTACCGACTGAATGTATTTACGAAACATATAGCATGGATTTTGACACTATTTCAAGAAGCAAAACGCTATTTGAAAACGCCAGTTTGCCAGGATGCTCTTTGAAATCCCTGAGGAGAGACACTGCGCTTTACTTACTCGTTTCAGGTTTAATTATTTGTTGAAGTAAACATTTATAATAAGTGTCCTTTTCCTTCGGTCGCTTGCGTTCTGATATAAGCGAGAGCGGGGGGATACGCAAGTGAGCAGTAGCTCAAAGTCGATCTTGTTTTTAACACTTTTTAACAATTCTATTAACATTGTTACCTTCAAAAAATACGATCAGTATCTCCACCAGTCAAGGCTTCTGTGGCATTTGGTTTGTTGCCTTTTCCATTGCGGTCTCTACGCTCGGACTTGAGGACTTCCCTGGACTTTTTAAAGTCTTCGTCTTTCAGGATGTTTATTTTACTGTTGTTGTCAAGGTAGTGTTGAATACGTCACAAAAAGGAAGGCAAAGTGTCAGGTTCGTCGTTTAAATTTCCTTTTTTCTTCACTTGTAGATAGAAACTACATCACAAGCTGTCGAGGTCCTTCAAGGAGACGACTGTTAAACAAGTGAATTTCTTCGCTCGAAAGTACTTTTTAAAAAAAATTTCTTCGACAATTTCAGCTTTTTCGATTCGGTCCATGTCTGATAAATCATCTGGATAGTAAAATTCACTTTCACCGCGAGTCGTTTCTCGCACCCCGTCGTTCACTGTGTATGTTAGTTAATAAAGGTCGTACGATAAAACACTTATTGACTGATCAGGAGGGCCGGACGGGAAAATATTTGGCTCTTGGTCATTTGTACGGTCCATACGGCATGAACTCGAGACAAATATTTTCCCGTTCAACCCTCCAACTCAGGCCATCCTTAAAAAAAAATCCGTTTCCTGTCCACCGGGTGAGCAAAAAAATTTTCAGTCGGGAGGGAGGGATTTTTTTTTTTATATATATGGATGGATAAGAAATCGCAATGCTGTGTTTGCTTTTTCTTTCAGTACTTTTTTATTGCAAAAGCAGACACATTTAATAAAATATGACGGTTTAATCAACTGAAACTTGTACAAAAACTTTAAGTTAGCATTTTAAATGCTGACTGCAACATTTGCAAAACTTTTACAAAGGTACTTAAAATGTCCGACACACGGACTTTTTGTAGTTCTGAATCGAGCGTTAGGCCGAGTTCGGATGAAATTACACTATTAAAATGATCACTGAATGATTTGTTTTTCTGAATCTTTACTATTTTGTTGTTCGCTAGAATACCATTTTGCGATTTCACACTTAAGCAAATGTTTGAAAACTCCGGATCTCCTTCCTTCATGGTTGCTGCCGTTTTTTTGTGCCGCACGGTGCATGCGCAGAGCTGATCCGATTCTATATTCTGCGCGGAATGCAGGGCTTTCCACAAGCGCCGGCTGCCGGCCACACAGCCGACTACACAATTAAGTCCAGCCGGCTACTTTAATGACTATTATTTTTGTAGCCCACAGGCTCTAAATATTAATTTTCGATTTTAATAAAATTAAATGTTTATCTAACGGACTGACAATAATGTCAAACTGAACCGCACTCATTTAAGTTGTGATTCGCGCTGTTTGTACCGATAATAACCACAAATTCCCCGCAGACTTCGTTGATCAAGGGAGAGTAACTCATCCACGGCCCCGACATGCGGTGTGTGTGTGTGTGTGCGCACTCGGCGGAGGCAGTAGTGTGTCGGGGCCATCGGAGGGAACAGAAGCAGAGATAACGCTTATTTTGTCTCCGGTAAACCAGTCTTCTCTCGTTCAATTCCGTGCTGGCATCAAAAGACACCGTTGGTTGTAAATGAACCCAAACTGAGTGGTTGGAGTGTATTTTCATACACAAATGGAGAAATGTTGGCTGAGTGTGTAATTGTGTAGCCCCGCTGCAGACCGCTGTCGTTGTTAATTCATAGCATGCTCAGTTGCGTGAATGTGTCACGCACCGAAAATAAGAGATTTACAAGCCAGGAATGCCTCATGATGCAATACGCAAGAAAAGAAAGAAGATTTACTGCCATTTTGCTTTGTATTTGAGTAAAGTGAATAAATAAATGGTCTGTGGAAAATACATTTAATCCTGGGAACTGCGTGCACAGGAGTTTATTTTGTGTTTACTCCCCCCCCCCCGGCTGGCTAGTATGAGCCTTAGTGGAAAGACCTGTGGGTGTCGTGGCTCAGGTGGATAAGGCGCCACGCCATAAATCCGGGGACTCGGGTTCGATTCCGACCCGAGGTCATTTCCCGATCCCTCCCCGTCTCTCTCTCTCCTGCTCATTTCCTGTCTCTACACTGTCCTATCCAATAAAGGTGAAAAAAGCCCAAAAAATATCTTTAAAAAAAAAAATGTTGAAAAACCGGCGTTAAAAAAAAAATTTCAACCGCACAAACGACACTCACCCGGCCGGTGGACCGGAAACAGAACATTTTTTAATAATGGCCTCAGTCATAATATTTAACATTTATGGATGATGGAAGGAGTCTTCAGTGTCAGCGCTTTGTAACAGTCCGCGGTAAAGCTGTAATCTTTGACACACAGGAGAATTCACACATGACCCATTACAGTAAGTGAAAAAAAAAAAAAGCGGTGGTTTTTTTTTCCCCTTTCCCCCAGTTAACGGTACTTAAACACGTAAGCAGTTTTTTATTTATTCTTTACTTTATTCATCGCTGCTCGGAGCTGCACACGTCGTATTGCGTGGAAAGAATCGGCCGTGGTGGAAATTTTGCGACGTGCGTCGATGTTGAGGGATGTGATTGAGTTGCGAGAGTCAAATACGTTCTCAAAGCAGGAAGTACGAGCAGGAAACTCGCGTCTGGTTACACAGATCGGATTCTGATCTCGTGTGGGTGGTTCTTAAAAAAACAAACAACACAGGCACCTTGTTAAAACTGCGTTCCTGATAAACTGCCCTGTGAGGGGGTCTGGGAGCCCACACACACACACACACACACACACACACACACACTATTTCATTATTCAGCAATCGCACCCTGATCTTTTTAAGTCAGATGGCTAAGGTCAGGAGAAAGCTTTCATTAAAGTGCCACGAGCAGATGCCGGATCAGCTGAATGTCATACGGTGTGTGTGTGTGTGTGTGTGTGTGTGTGTGTTGCGCGCATAAAAAAATGTGACCGCCGTCTTGTTTTCCCTGTTTGTTTGAATGCGGATTAGTTCAGCATAACTTGAATACCTTTCATTCATGCATTCCTTCCGTTTAGTGTTTAACGGTTTCATTCCTGAAGTCAGTGCCAGCTTGAAGCTTTTTTTTCTTTTCTTTTTTATTACAAGAAACTGAAGTACGCAATCATGTCGCAATCGTCAGACACAGATACGGTTGTGTTGAGTGTATCACATTACTAAAGGCACAATTTGTCTCATTTCTCATGCACAGTACTTTTCATTCTGAACCAGGTTTTTTTTTTCTGCTGCAGTTACGTGTTAAAGTGACGTGACCTCGTTTTAAAGCTTTCTGCATCAATAATGTAAAAAAAAAGTATACAGTTATGTGCAGAAATCTTCAGCACATATAAAAAATGCTGGAGACAGGAAAAAAAGGCTTAAAAATAATGAAACGAAATGATTCAACATCGATAAAATACTATAAACGGTAATCAGTAAGCCAGAATAAATGAATAAATCAAACAAAGACGATATTTGGTCTGAGACGACCTTTTGCTTTTAAAAAAAAATAGTAGTCTGAGGTCCAGTGAGCGCAGGTTTATGCGGAAATGAGCTGTAGGTTTTACTGAGCGTCTTCCAGAACCAGCCGCAGTTCTTCTGGACACTTTGACTGTCACACTTCTTAATTTTGCAGCAAAAATTTTCCAGCAGCCTTCATTATGCTTTCTTTTTTCATCTGAAAGTGCTCTCTTATGGAATATCCTGCTCAGATACATTACAAAAAAATTCTGTA
The DNA here is from genome assembly GCF_027579695.1 of Neoarius graeffei. Classification (NCBI taxonomy): domain Eukaryota; kingdom Metazoa; phylum Chordata; class Actinopteri; order Siluriformes; family Ariidae; genus Neoarius; species Neoarius graeffei. Next base: position 6,014,001 of record NC_083574.1, read on the forward strand.
ACATTTAATTTTGTGCTGGAAAAAGACGCTATAACAGAACGCCCATAAAAAAATTAAAGTGGAACTGAAGTCATTTTTAAACTTGCTTTATTTCTTAATTAACGTGTTATTCAATGACGTTTTCGGTTTTAGTAACCTTATATCGTGACTCGTATTGGCAACTAACTGCAATTAAATATTATACTTATCGGCCTATTCGGTTTTTAGCCGTGTTGAATTTAGTCCGTTTGGTCCACGGCAGGCGTCGCTTATCCGCGCGATCTTCACGAGACTTGTGCGAGACTTCGAAACGTGAAGAAGTGTCAGCCAGGTGTCAGTGCCGCCATTTTGAAAACTGTTTTCCAAACGAAGTATTGCACAAAAACGAGTTTAAATGACGATTACTGCCGACTCTTTTCAAACTTCCGGCTTCAGCATTCGAAAGAGCGCGTCTTTGACAACGTTGGCAGATGTCGGTCACTTTGATTTCCGCTGTACGTTTTACTTCCGTCCTACGATGTCTCGCACAGGTTTCAACGAATCTCGTTTACGGCCGTTGCTTTGACATACGGACTGATATATTACAGAGCATATTTCAAACACTCATAACTTGCTATAGCAGCGACAAAATAGCGATCAAAAATGTGTGCCGATATTTAATAAAATGAGATAGAATTTCGATAATAAAAAATTTGCCTTCTTGACAACTTTTATACATCCCAACCTGCGGAATTTGAGGATCAAAATCTGATCGCTCCTGTAGCGATTTTCGTGAAATTGCATATGACCCCTGTGTAGCTGCATCCATAGTAGGTGGCGCCACCTGGTGAACAACTCTTGTTGGAATGTGTCTTTAGAGTCTTCTGGGTGAGTTTCAGTGAAAACATCCTTGCGTTTAATGTGACGAGTCACCCAGAATTTTCAGACGCCCATAAAATGCTGAACACATGGTGCTACTGTCTTGACCAGTTTTGTACACACCTACGTGGGGAACATTGTGTGTGAGTTTGATCGAAATCTGTAGGAGGAGTAGCGATTTTTGTAAATTGTGGACGGACGACAACGGATAGACAGCGACACGCGATCGCATGAGCTCGTCCGGCCTGGCTACCTCATGCGAGTGCAAAAATATATATTTTTTGCTATATTTGAGGGATTCTTTTTTTAATTCCTGTTTCCGTTACTCGTGATTTCCTTGGTTTTTCAGACTGACAGAAATTAAACGACTTCCGTAAGTTACTTTTGAACATAAACAGTGAAAAGGGGCATGTTCAAGTTGAAGCTGATTTTTTTTAACAAAACAAAACACGGTTTTGTGAGAATTTGACGTTAGCGTCATGACACTCAGTGGCTTTTATATCTTTTTTTATTTTCTTGAAGGTGGTGTTTTCTTTCTAAATGGACGGAAATAACCACAGTGCAGCTCTAGTGCGTACTGGTGGTGACGAGGGAGAAACAAACTGCGTTACCCATGATTCCTTTTCCCGTTTCCTGAGTCTGATGTAGCTCATTAATTAGGTCTTACCCACAGCTCGCTGACTTCCAGCCGCGCTTTCGGAGTGTGGCCATGGAGACGAGCCCAGCACGTGTCTACTGATGAGCCTGGTGAGGGAAATGAACCAACACGAGCTATTTATCTCACATACACACACACACACACATATATATAAAAACCTCCTTCCTCCCCCCATTCATGACTCTTCCTCTCTCTCTCTCTCTCTCTCTCTCTCTCTCTCTCTCTCTCTCTCAGGCAGGCTATTAGGTTGTAATTGGGGCATTTGAGTGTGTGTGTGTGAGAGGACTGCGCTAGCCTGGGTTCTGGCAGAGCACAGGGAGCAGTAATTAGCAAAATTAGCAAACCGCAGGCAGCATCTGAGCTCTGATTAGCATTGGCTCTTGAACCATTAATGCAGGAGACCACCGTGTCATCTGCACCTCCGAGACTGAGACCCGAGGAAAAGGAAGAGAGAGAGAGAGAGAGAGAGAGCAGTAGCGCCTGGGGATTTTTTTTTTTTTTTAGAATTAGAAGCTTTTATTTGTCACATACACATTACAGCACAGTGAAGTTCTTTCTCTGAATTTAATCCATCTGAAACAGGGAAAACAGAGAGAGAGAGAGAGAGAGAGAGAGAGAGAGAGAGAGGAGGTGGAGCTCAACATGATTAAGGTTTGAAATAGGGGTGGGGCAATACACCAGAGATCTCACATCATATATCATATCATGATACTTCTATATGGACGAATACTTTGTTTAATATTCTTTGGTATATTATTATGTGTATTTTTTTCTCCACGCTTGCCCGAGAAGCTTTCGCACTTTATCCTGCTTTCGTTAGTTTCTTCCAAGCAGAACGCAAGTTCCGTATTTGAAAAGTTTCTTCTCCGTTACTCTTTTTTCGCAATTCGTTTTCATCAATACAGCAAGTTTTCAACCAGAAATTTCGAGCATTTTGGATTCACATTTTTTAAATTGTCATTTAGATTTGCATAAGAGCTATATTTAATTTGGTGCAAATTGTTACTCTCACTCACGATCTTTCTACTTTCTTTCTTTCTTCTTCTCCTAACGTTTTTTAGGACGCTATTTCTCCCTCAGTTTTCAGCCGATCATCACCAGATTTCACATGAAGAATACCTGAATTACGTTGCTACGACTTTTGGTGCTGATCTGGATCACTGATCCGGAATGATCCATGAAAAACAGGATTTTTTTTTCAATCACTTATAACTGTCAATTTTCATGATTTTTTTTCAATCGTTTTTTTTTTTTTTATTTTGTTGAGGGCGGCAGGGCGCAACTTTCCTCACATTCTCTATTTCTTACCATTCCGGATCTATAGGGTGCGGTAACCAGACAACTTCCCGGTTTGTAACAGCTAGCGCAAATCAGTCTTGACTTTATTCACAGTTTCTATCTAGTTATATTTGTGTTTGAATCATATTTTATGGTAATTTCTTTATCAACAAACCAACTTCACGGCGTATAACGATCAACACAACAACCATGATTTAGTTCGTCGTTCACGTTATGCGATTAGAAATTAATTTCCACGTATTGTTATTTTCCCAGGGGTTCGATCGAGGAAGGAGGGTCAGGTTTATAATACAACGATATGACACCGTGAACTCGAGATTGGCAAAAGAATACAAAACAAAACACAAATCCTTATCGATTACGTTAAATTTTTGTTAGATGAAGTACAAAATTCCGGCTGCTTTCCGTCCAGTTTGTTTGTAACTATAGCGTTTAATTAAAAAAAAGGAAGAAAAAGACAAAAACAAGCTTTGCAAAGAAGGGAAAGTGTAACTTGAGTTTAGTGTAACAGTTCATCGCGATATGGATCGTGAGATTATTTCGTCCAGCCCTAATGTGAGCCGGTGATAATTTTAATGCGAAGTTATCACAGCGTGAGAAAATTTCGAGCTGATGAAAGATCTTCTGACGGAGAGAGAGAGGTGTGTGTGATGTAGTGATGTCATGTTTGGTGTCTGTACCGAGAAGAAACACTCCAGCTGGAATCTGTAGGACTGACCCAGTAGATGATGCTGGGACACCGAAGACAGGATAAAGAGAGACGGGAGGACGAAAGGGCTTGAGTGGACGACTTCTGCTTTGTCCTCTGATAGGCAGGTAAAAGGAGGATGTGTGTGAGATGTGAAAATTATCGAATACCCCGCTGATCCAAAAGCAACTTGGTACAAAACACGTGCCTTTGCCTCGCCTTTTGTCTGCATCATGTCTCTCCTATTTGTGTGTAATTTTGTGTGATTATGTGTCGTAATGTAATGCTAGTCTTTAGCCAGCAGAGTGCATTAGGTAGAATGTGAAAGCCAAGCTTCTGATGTGTGTGTGTGTGTGTGTGTGTGTGTGTGTGTGTGTGTGTGTGTGTGTGTGTGAAATGCTGTAGGTGGATGAGATGTACTCTGAGCTGTAATGGTTCCCCTGCTGTCTGCTGTAGCTCTTTAATGGAGGTGGATGCAGGCCTGGGCCATAATAATGGAGCACACACATCCTGCCTCTGAGCAAAACACACACACACACACACACACACTACGCAAGTCCTTTTCCATCTCTTTAACCATGTCGTATTAAACCATTAAATCATTCTATTTAGAATAACTCATTTATCAAGAAAAATGACATAATATGAATATGCAAATCGGTAAACGCCCCCTCATCATCCTGCGACACGTAACTGTTAGTAAATTAGCTTGATCGCAAGAGGGTTTTATTTATATTAAGTCGCACCACTTTTTTTTTTTTTGTTACTTCTCAAAATATTTATCTTGAACTCATTATGTTTCCATAGAAGCATTTATTTATTTATTTATTTATTTATTTATTTTTAATCAGACGCTAATGTTATATAAGTAGCTAAACCACTGCAGGTTGGGGAGGCTGGAAAAATATCCAGGATGCACACAGACAGTCTTCTTTGAATCAAAGGCATGTCGGACGTCTTAGGTTCAAGCGTTTGAGTGTATTTTATGACATCACAATGTCAGCCCCACCCCCCTAGTCAGATTTATGTCCATCAAAGTACTGGAAAAAAAGTGACACGAATATCCGTCGGGCATTCTATCTGCAAATAAAATGTTTTTCAAGAGAGGGGTGTGATAGATGCTGTAGATAGGTAGGTGTGTGTGTGTGTGTGTGTGTGTGTGTGTGTGTGTGTGTGTGATTTCTTCAAACCACACTGACAAAACCAGTCAGGCTGGGTGAACCGTGTGTTCTCCGTTCTATCCTCTCATCCTCAGGGTGTGTAAGGCCCCGAGGCTGAAATTCCGACCTCGTGGATGCACGAGTGCATCGCCGCTATAAATATGTAGACACGTCTACTCACACCCACACACACACGCGCATGCACGCACGCACACACTTATAATTTCCAGGTAAAGAGAGGCAGATGAATTACACCAGATAGCAGCTTTTACGGTGCTCTGCTTCTTTTAACGAGCTGATAGGCAAATCTGTTCCTGGTTAAAGATTAACGGCTCTCTAGGGCACTCTGCCTGTTATCTGCTCAGCAGGCCAGGCCACACCGGAGCCACTGGGGATTACTGTGTGTGTGTGTGTGTGTGTGTGTGTGTGTTTCTGTGTTTACAGGCTAGCTAGACAAGATATCGGCTAGCAATGGGATTTGCAAACTGTTTTGAACCGTTTTACCAAATCAAAGGGTGCCAATAAAAATGAGCACCGAACGATATTGATATCAGCGGTTTAATTTTTCTTCGTTCCTCCTGGTCTGTATTCTTCTTTGTTTATATCCTGTATTGTACGAATGCCCTGGGTCTAAATAGTGTGATGAAGGTCTGATGGAACAGAGTGTTTAAGGAGCTGTAACATCTCACAAGGAGTCAGTTAGCGCCCTCTGCTGGACACAACATATAACACAAATAATTTTCTCCTCTATGTCTAAAACGCGATTGGAGTTTCACTCGAAAGTGTAATTGACATGCAGATGTCAGCATTTACAGTGGAAAAATAAAGCCGTGAATCCGATAACAAAAAAAAACCAAACCCACTCATCAACTGTTAGTTTATTCTTAATTCTTCTTAAAATTAATGGCATTATTTTACAGGTACGACGCATCCATAATGCTAGATTTTCCCCAGTAATGTAGCTACACGCCAGTGTTTTTTATTTCATTTTACATGGCGTATTAATTACAGTTTCATTCATATTAATCAATTTACCGCATGTTTTCTTGTATGAAAATGCGACAGCACTCACAAAAGTAACACACGTACGGATTCGTTGCTCAACTGTGTCTGTCGATCGAGCAAAATCGGACACGTTGTCTGATTTTGACTTTTTATCATAATGCATAAGTGATAAATCCTGTTTCTTCCAGCAGCGAAGCGGTTAAAGGGTGTGTGTGTGTGCGTGTGGTTTTTTTTTCCAGTTGTGTTGGTCACAGTAGCATGCACTTCATTATTTCCTCTCTTCCAACACTTCATTTAGGTCACGGAGGACTTGATATTTAGGTCTAACTAATGAGCTGAGTCAGATATGAGATGTCGAAGGGTGATGCTGTGAGTCACATTGTTCCAAAACAAAGCGAAGGCTTCGAGTCACGATAAGGCAGCCAGTTACACCAGTTCGACTTCTGATTGATCGCAGCCTAATGAGAACCTGAATTACTGCTACGCTTGAGTTTATGTGATGCTAAAACATTCAGCTGTAGCACTTAGTGACACTGAATACAGCGTTAAGTTGTAACTGAGTTGATTTTTTTGTTGTGTTAATTAGGTTGAGATTAAATTCGATTTCAGCGCCTCCAGACCAAGAACCAAACTCTGGCAGAGAACGAACCCGTTTCAAGTACAAATAAAAGATAAACACCTTGAGTAAGCAGTATGTGGCTTCGTATTTGCCTTATGACTCATTTGAATGTCATACCTTGAAATTACTTTTCATGTATTGTGTTACTAATTGGTTATTGAATATAGTAGTATAGTAGTATAGTATGGTTCAAAGATTGAAAATCTACTGTCGTGCCTGTCATAGCTTATCTAAAATTTCTTTTTGTTAGATTGTTAACGATTCCTTCATATAGTAGTATAGTATAGTATAGTGTAGTTCTGATATGAATAATGTACTGTTGTCGGTTTTCTAAATTTCCTTTGGATGTTGTATTGCTTTACTATTTGGTTCCCGAATAAAGCAGTATAGTATAGTATAGTATAGTATAGTATAGTATAGTATAGTATAGTATGGTTCAAAGATTAAAAATCTACTGTCGTGCCTGTCATACCTTATCTAAAATTTCGTTTTGTTACTGATTCCTTCATATAGTAGGATAGTATAGTATAGTTCTAATATTAAAATCTACTGTTGTACTTGTCATACCTTATCTAAAATTTCTTTCCGTTAGATTATTGTTGATTCCTTAATACACTTGGATAGTATAGTATAGCGCTAGTATTAATACTTTACTGTTGTACTTTATCTAATTTTTCGTTAGATTGTTACTGATTCCTGAATGAAATATAGTATAGTATAGTATAGTGTAGTTCTGATATGAATAATGTACTGTTGTCGGTTTTCTAAATTTCCTTTGGATGTTGTATTGCTTTACTATTTGGTTCCCGAATAAAGCAGTATAGTATAGTGTAGTGTAGTATAGTATAGTATGGTTCAAAGATTAAAAATCTACTGTCGTGCCTGTCATACCTTATCTAAAATTTCTTTTTGTTACTGATTCCTTCATATAGTAGGATAGTATAGTATAGTTCTAATATTAAAATCTACTGTTGTACTTGTCACACCTTATCTAAAATTTCTTTCCGTTAGATTGTTGCTGATTCCTTAATACACTTGGATAGTATAGTATAGCGCTAGTATTAATAATTTACTGTTGTACTTATCTAATTTTTCGTTAGATTGTTACTGATTCCTGAATGAAATATAGTATAGTACAGTATAGTATAGTTCTGATATGAATAATGTACTCTTGTAGCTTTCCTAAAATTCCTTTTGATATTGGATTGTATTACTAATTGTTTCCTGAATAAAGTAGTATAGTAAAGTAAAGAAGTCGTATAGTTCTAATATTAATAATTTCCTGTTGTACTTTATCTAATTTTTCGTTAGATTGTTACTGATTCCTGAATGAAGTATAGTATAGTATAGTATAGTATAGTATAGTACAGTATAGTATAGTTCTGATATGAATAATGTACTCTTGTAGCTTTCCTAAAATTCCTTTTGATATTGGATTGTATTACTAATTGTTTCCTGAATAAAGTAGTATAGTAAAGTAAAGAAGTCGTGTAGTTCTAATATTAATAATTTACTGTTGTACTTCATCTAATTTTTTGTGAGATTGTTACTGATTTCTGAATGAAGTATAGTGTAATATAGTTCTAATATTAATATTTTATTGTTGTACTTAATCTTAAATTTCTTTCCGTTAGTTTGTTACTTATTCCTGAAT